>NC_060019.1:10553194-11916388 GCF_021134715.1 Daphnia pulex | reverse complement strand
TCCATCATGGATGTCTTAATAGATTCATTGATTTTAAATACTTTAAATAGTGTATTGGACATCGAATTAACATATCATCTAACAAAAAATTTGTTTAAACTTGTAAAACAATTTATATCGTCATTTCAAATTCATTGAAGTTGTGTTTTCACTTCCTGGAATATTTTCTATCAACTCTTATTTCTATTTCTTTTCCATCATAGATGTCTTAATAGATTCATTAATTTTAAAGACTTTAAATAGTGTATTGGACATCGATAAACATATCCTGTAACAGGGAAACCCTTGAAATTTGTAAAGCAATCAGAATCGTCATTTTAAATTCATTGAAGTTGTGATTTTCAGTTCCTGGAAGATTTTCTATCAACTCTTATTTCTATTTCTTTTCCATCATGGATGTCTTAATAGATTCATTGATTTTAAATACTTTAAATAGTGTATTGGACATCGATTAACATATCCTGTAACAGGGAATTCCTTGAAATTTGTAAAACAATAAGAATCGTCATTTTAAATTCATTAAATTCATTCTTTTCCATCATGAATGTCTTAATAGATTCATTAATTTTAAAGACTTTAAATAGTGTATTGGACATCGATAAACATATCCTGTAACAGGGAAACCCTTGAAATTTGTAAAGCAATCAGAATCGTCATTTTAAATTCATTGAAGTTGTGATTTTCAGTTCCTGGAAGATTTTCTATCAACTCTTATTTCTATTTCTTTTCCATCATGGATGTCTTAATAGATTCATTGATTTTAAATACTTTAAATAGTGTATTGGACATCGATTAACATATCCTGTAACAGGGAATTCCTTGAAATTTGTAAAACAATCAGAATCGTCATTTTAAATTCATTAAATTCATTCTTTTCCATCATGAATGTCTTAATAGATTCATTAATTTTAAAGACTTTAAATAGTGTATTGGACATCGAATTAACATATCATCTAACAAAAAATTTGTTTAAACTTGTAAAACAATTTATATCGTCATTTCAAATTCATTGAAGTTGTGTTTTCACTTCCTGGAAGATTTTCTATCAACTCTTATTTCTATTTCTTTTCCATCATAGATGTCTTAATAGATTCATTGATTTTAAATACTTTAAATAGTGTATTGGACATCGATAAACATATCCTGTAACAGGGAAACCCTTGAAATTTGTAAAACAATCAGAATCGTCATTTTAAATTCATTAAATTCATTCTTTTCCATCATGAATGTCTTAATAGATTCATTAATTTTAAAGACTTTAAATAGTGTATTGGACATCGAATTAACATATCATCTAACAAAAAATTTGTTTAAACTTGTAAAACAATTTATATCGTCATTTCAAATTCATTGAAGTTGTGTTTTCACTTCCTGGAAGATTTTCTATCAACTCTTATTTCTATTTCTTTTCCATCATAGATGTCTTAATAGATTCATTGATTTTAAATACTTTAAATAGTGTATTGGACATCGATAAACATATCCTGTAACAGGGAAACCCTTGAAATTTGTAAAACAATCAGAATCGTCATTTTAAATTCATTGAAGTTGTGATTTTCAGTTCCTGGAAGATTTTCTATCAACTCTTATTTCTATTTCTTTTCCATCATGGATGTCTTAATAGATTCATTGATTTTAAAGACTTTAAATAGTGTATTGGACATCGATTGACATATCCTGTAACAGGGAATTCCTTGAAATTTGTAAAACAATCAGAATCGTCATTTTAAATTCATTAAATTCATTCTTTTCCATCATGAATGTCTTAATAGATTCATTAATTTTAAAGACTTTAAATAGTGTATTGGACATCGAATTAACATATCATCTAACAAAAAATTTGTTTAAACTTGTAAAACAATTTATATCGTCATTTCAAATTCATTGAAGTTGTGTTTTCACTTCCTGGAATATTTTCTATCAACTCTTATTTCTATTTCTTTTCCATCATAGATGTCTTAATAGATTCATTGATTTTAAATACTTTAAATAGTGTATTGGACATCGATAAACATATCCTGTAACAGGGAAACCCTTGAAATTTGTAAAACAATCAGAATCGTCATTTTAAATTCATTGAAGTTGTGATTTTCAGTTCCTGGAAGATTTTCTATCAACTCTTATTTCTATTTCTTTTCCATCATGGATGTCTTAATAGATTCATTGATTTTAAAGACTTTAAATAGTGTATTGGACATCGATTAACATATCCTGTAACAGGGAATTCCTTGAAATTTGTAAAACAATCAGAATCGTCATTTTAAATTCATTGAAGTTGTGATTTTCAGTTCCTGGAAGATTTTCTATCAACTCTTATTTCTATTTCTTTTCCATCATGGATGTCTTAATAGATTCATTGATTTTAAATACTTTAAATAGTGTATTGGACATCGATTAACACATCCTGTAACAGGGAATTCCTTGAAATTTGTAAAACAATCAGAATCGTCATTTTAAATTCATTAAATTCATTCTTTTCCATCATGAATGTCTTAATAGATTCATTGATTTTAAAGACTTTAAATAGTGTATTGGACATCGAATTAACATATCATCTAACAAGTAATTTGTTTAAACTTGTAAAACAATTTATATCCTCATTTCAAATTCATTTAAGTTGTGTTTTCACTTCCTGGAAGATTTTTCTATCAACTCTTATTTCTATTTCTTTTCCATCATAGATGTCTTAATAGATTCATTTATTTTAAAGACTTTAAATAGTGTATTGGACATCGATTGACATATCCTGTAACAGGGAATTCCTTGAAATTTGTAAAACAATCAGAATCGTCATTTTAAATTCATTGAAGTTGTGATTTTCAGTTCCTGGAAGATTTTCTATCAACTCTTATTTCTATTTCTTTTCCATCATGGATGTCTTAATAGATTCATTAATTTTAAAGACTTTAAATAGTGTATTGGACATCGATTAACATATCCTGTAACAGGGAATTCCTTGAAATTTGTAAAACAATCAGAATCGTCATTTTAAATTCATTAAATTCATTCTTTTCCATCATGAATGTCTTAATAGATTCATTGATTTTAAAGACTTTAAATAGTGTATTGGACATCGAATTAACATATCATCTAACAAGAAATTTGTTTAAACTTGTAAAACAATTTATATCCTCATTTCAAATTCATTTAAGTTGTGTTTTCACTTCCTGGAAGATTTTTCTATCAACTCTTATTTCTATTTCTTTTCCATCATAGATGTCTTAATAGATTCATTTATTTTAAAGACTTTAAATAGTGTATTGGACATCGATAAACATATCCTGTAACAGGGAATTCCTTGAAATTTGTAAAACAATCAGAATCGTCATTTTAAATTCATTAAATTCATTCTTTTCCATCATGGATGTCTTAATAGATTCATTGATTTTAAATACTTTAAATAGTGTATTGTACATCGATTAACATATCCTGTAACAGGGAATTCCTTGAAATTTGTAAAACAATCAGAATCGTCATTTTAAATTCATTAAATTCATTCTTTTCCATCATGAATGTCTTAATAGATTCATTAATTTTAAAGACTTTAAATAGTGTATTGGACATCGATAAACATATCCTGTAACAGGGAAACCCTTGAAATTTGTAAAGCAATCAGAATCGTCATTTTAAATTCATTGAAGTTGTGATTTTCAGTTCCTGGAAGATTTTCTATCAACTCTTATTTCTATTTCTTTTCCATCATGGATGTCTTAATAGATTCATTGATTTTAAATACTTTAAATAGTGTATTGTACATCGATTAACATATCCTGTAACAGGGAATTCCTTGAAATTTGTAAAACAATCAGAATCGTCATTTTAAATTCATTAAATTCATTCTTTTCCATCATGAATGTCTTAATAGATTCATTAATTTTAAAGACTTTAAATAGTGTATTGGACATCGATAAACATATCCTGTAACAGGGAAACCCTTGAAATTTGTAAAGCAATCAGAATCGTCATTTTAAATTCATTGAAGTTGTGATTTTCAGTTCCTGGAAGATTTTCTATCAACTCTTATTTCTATTTCTTTTCCATCATGGATGTCTTAATAGATTCATTGATTTTAAATACTTTAAATAGTGTATTGGACATCGATTAACATATCCTGTAACAGGGAATTCCTTGAAATTTGTAAAACAATCAGAATCGTCATTTTAAATTCATTAAATTCATTCTTTTCCATCATGAATGTCTTAATAGATTCATTAATTTTAAAGACTTTAAATAGTGTATTGGACATCGAATTAACATATCATCTAACAAAAAATTTGTTTAAACTTGTAAAACAATTTATATCGTCATTTCAAATTCATTGAAGTTGTGTTTTCACTTCCTGGAATATTTTCTATCAACTCTTATTTCTATTTCTTTTCCATCATAGATGTCTTAATAGATTCATTGATTTTAAATACTTTAAATAGTGTATTGGACATCGATAAACATATCCTGTAACAGGGAAACCCTTGAAATTTGTAAAACAATCAGAATCGTCATTTTAAATTCATTGAAGTTGTGATTTTCAGTTCCTGGAAGATTTTCTATCAACTCTTATTTCTATTTCTTTTCCATCATGGATGTCTTAATAGATTCATTGATTTTAAAGACTTTAAATAGTGTATTGGACATCGATTAACATATCCTGTAACAGGGAATTCCTTGAAATTTGTAAAACAATCAGAATCGTCATTTTAAATTCATTGAAGTTGTGATTTTCAGTTCCTGGAAGATTTTCTATCAACTCTTATTTCTATTTCTTTTCCATCATGGATGTCTTAATAGATTCATTGATTTTAAATACTTTAAATAGTGTATTGGACATCGATTAACACATCCTGTAACAGGGAATTCCTTGAAATTTGTAAAACAATCAGAATCGTCATTTTAAATTCATTAAATTCATTCTTTTCCATCATGAATGTCTTAATAGATTCATTGATTTTAAAGACTTTAAATAGTGTATTGGACATCGAATTAACATATCATCTAACAAGAAATTTGTTTAAACTTGTAAAACAATTTATATCCTCATTTCAAATTCATTTAAGTTGTGTTTTCACTTCCTGGAAGATTTTTCTATCAACTCTTATTTCTATTTCTTTTCCATCATAGATGTCTTAATAGATTCATTAATTTTAAAGCCTTTAAATAGTGTATTGGACATCGATAAACATATCCTGTAACAGGGAATTCCTTGAAATTTGTAAAACAATCAGAATCGTCATTTTAAATTCATTAAATTCATTCTTTTCCATCATGAATGTCTTAATAGATTCATTAATTTTAAAGACTTTAAATAGTGTATTGGACATCGATAAACATATCCTGTAACAGGGAAACCCTTGAAATTTGTAAAGCAATCAGAATCGTCATTTTAAATTCATTGAAGTTGTGATTTTCAGTTCCTGGAAGATTTTCTATCAACTCTTATTTCTATTTCTTTTCCATCATGGATGTCTTAATAGATTCATTGATTTTAAATACTTTAAATAGTGTATTGGACATCGATAAACATATCCTGTAACAGGGAAACCCTTGAATTTGTAAAGCAATCAGAATCGTCATTTTAAATTCATTGAAGTTGTGATTTTCAGTTCCTGGAAGATTTTCTATCAACTCTTATTTCTATTTCTTTTCCATCATGGATGTCTTAATAGATTCATTGATTTTAAATACTTTAAATAGTGTATTGGACATCGAATTAACATATCATCTAACAAAAAATTTGTTTAAACTTGTAAAACAATTTATATCCTCATTTCAAATTCATTTAAGTTGTGTTTTCACTTCCTGGAAGATTTTTCTATCAACTCTTATTTCTATTTCTTTTCCATCATAGATGTCTTAATAGATTCATTTATTTTAAAGACTTTAAATAGTGTATTGGACATCGATTGACATATCCTGTAACAGGGAATTCCTTGAAATTTGTAAAACAATCAGAATCGTCATTTTAAATTCATTGAAGTTGTGATTTTCAGTTCCTGGAAGATTTTCTATCAACTCTTATTTCTATTTCTTTTCCATCATGGATGTCTTAATAGATTCATTGATTTTAAAGACTTTAAATAGTGTATTGGACATCGATTAACATATCCTGTAACAGGGAATTCCTTGAAATTTGTAAAACAATCAGAATCGTCATTTTAAATTCATTAAATTCATTCTTTTCCATCATGAATGTCTTAATAGATTCATTGATTTTAAATACTTTAAATAGTGTATTGGACATCGAATTAACATATCATCTAACAAAAAATTTGTTTAAACTTGTAAAACAATTTATATCGTCATTTCAAATTCATTGAAGTTGTGTTTTCACTTCCTGGAATATTTTCTATCAACTCTTATTTCTATTTCTTTTCCATCATAGATGTCTTAATAGATTCATTGATTTTAAATACTTTAAATAGTGTATTGGACATCGATAAACATATCCTGTAACAGGGAAACCCTTGAAATTTGTAAAGCAATCAGAATCGTCATTTTAAATTCATTAAATTCATTCTTTTCCATCATGAATGTCTTAATAGATTCATTAATTTTAAAGACTTTAAATAGTGTATTGGACATCGATAAACATATCCTGTAACAGGGAATTCCTTGAAATTTGTAAAACAATCAGAATCGTCATTTTAAATTCATTAAATTCATTCTTTTCCATCATGAATGTCTTAATAGATTCATTAATTTTAAAGACTTTAAATAGTGTATTGGACATCGATAAACATATCCTGTAACAGGGAAACCCTTGAAATTTGTAAAGCAATCAGAATCGTCATTTTAAATTCATTGAAGTTGTGATTTTCAGTTCCTGGAAGATTTTCTATCAACTCTTATTTCTATTTCTTTTCCATCATGGATGTCTTAATAGATTCATTGATTTTAAATACTTTAAATAGTGTATTGGACATCGATAAACATATCCTGTAACAGGGAAACCCTTGAAATTTGTAAAGCAATCAGAATCGTCATTTTAAATTCATTGAAGTTGTGATTTTCAGTTCCTGGAAGATTTTCTATCAACTCTTATTTCTATTTCTTTTCCATCATGGATGTCTTAATAGATTCATTGATTTTAAATACTTTAAATAGTGTATTGGACATCGAATTAACATATCATCTAACAAAAAATTTGTTTAAACTTGTAAAACAATTTATATCGTCATTTCAAATTCATTGAAGTTGTGTTTTCACTTCCTGGAATATTTTCTATCAACTCTTATTTCTATTTCTTTTCCATCATAGATGTCTTAATAGATTCATTGATTTTAAATACTTTAAATAGTGTATTGGACATCGATAAACATATCCTGTAACAGGGAAACCCTTGAAATTTGTAAAGCAATCAGAATCGTCATTTTAAATTCATTGAAGTTGTGATTTTCAGTTCCTGGAAGATTTTCTATCAACTCTTATTTCTATTTCTTTTCCATCATGGATGTCTTAATAGATTCATTGATTTTAAAGACTTTAAATAGTGTATTGGACATCGATTAACATATCCTGTAACAGGGAATTCCTTGAAATTTGTAAAACAATCAGAATCGTCATTTTAAATTCATTAAATTCATTCTTTTCCATCATGAATGTCTTAATAGATTCATTGATTTAAAAGACTTTAAATAGTGTATTGGACATCGAATTAACATATCATCTAACAAGAAATTTGTTTAAACTTGTAAAACAATTTATATCCTCATTTCAAATTCATTTAAGTTGTGTTTTCACTTCCTGGAAGATTTTTCTATCAACTCTTATTTCTATTTCTTTTCCATCATAGATGTCTTAATAGATTCATTAATTTTAAAGCCTTTAAATAGTGTATTGGACATCGATAAACATATCCTGTAACAGGGAATTCCTTGAAATTTGTAAAACAATCAGAATCGTCATTTTAAATTCATTAAATTCATTCTTTTCCATCATGAATGTCTTAATAGATTCATTAATTTTAAAGACTTTAAATAGTGTATTGGACATCGATAAACATATCCTGTAACAGGGAAACCCTTGAAATTTGTAAAGCAATCAGAATCGTCATTTTAAATTCATTGAAGTTGTGATTTTCAGTTCCTGGAAGATTTTCTATCAACTCTTATTTCTATTTCTTTTCCATCATGGATGTCTTAATAGATTCATTGATTTTAAATACTTTAAATAGTGTATTGGACATCGATAAACATATCCTGTAACAGGGAAACCCTTGAAATTTGTAAAGCAATCAGAATCGTCATTTTAAATTCATTGAAGTTGTGATTTTCAGTTCCTGGAAGATTTTCTATCAACTCTTATTTCTATTTCTTTTCCATCATGGATGTCTTAATAGATTCATTGATTTTAAATACTTTAAATAGTGTATTGGACATCGAATTAACATATCATCTAACAAAAAATTTGTTTAAACTTGTAAAACAATTTATATCGTCATTTCAAATTCATTGAAGTTGTGTTTTCACTTCCTGGAATATTTTCTATCAACTCTTATTTCTATTTCTTTTCCATCATAGATGTCTTAATAGATTCATTGATTTTAAATACTTTAAATAGTGTATTGGACATCGATAAACATATCCTGTAACAGGGAAACCCTTGAAATTTGTAAAGCAATCAGAATCGTCATTTTAAATTCATTGAAGTTGTGATTTTCAGTTCCTGGAAGATTTTCTATCAACTCTTATTTCTATTTCTTTTCCATCATGGATGTCTTAATAGATTCATTGATTTTAAAGACTTTAAATAGTGTATTGGACATCGATTAACATATCCTGTAACAGGGAATTCCTTGAAATTTGTAAAACAATCAGAATCGTCATTTTAAATTCATTAAATTCATTCTTTTCCATCATGAATGTCTTAATAGATTCATTGATTTAAAAGACTTTAAATAGTGTATTGGACATCGAATTAACATATCATCTAACAAGAAATTTGTTTAAACTTGTAAAACAATTTATATCCTCATTTCAAATTCATTTAAGTTGTGTTTTCACTTCCTGGAAGATTTTTCTATCAACTCTTATTTCTATTTCTTTTCCATCATAGATGTCTTAATAGATTCATTAATTTTAAAGCCTTTAAATAGTGTATTGGACATCGATAAACATATCCTGTAACAGGGAATTCCTTGAAATTTGTAAAACAATCAGAATCGTCATTTTAAATTCATTAAATTCATTCTTTTCCATCATGAATGTCTTAATAGATTCATTAATTTTAAAGACTTTAAATAGTGTATTGGACATCGATAAACATATCCTGTAACAGGGAAACCCTTGAAATTTGTAAAGCAATCAGAATCGTCATTTTAAATTCATTGAAGTTGTGATTTTCAGTTCCTGGAAGATTTTCTATCAACTCTTATTTCTATTTCTTTTCCATCATGGATGTCTTAATAGATTCATTGATTTTAAATACTTTAAATAGTGTATTGGACATCGATAAACATATCCTGTAACAGGGAAACCCTTGAATTTGTAAAGCAATCAGAATCGTCATTTTAAATTCATTGAAGTTGTGATTTTCAGTTCCTGGAAGATTTTCTATCAACTCTTATTTCTATTTCTTTTCCATCATGGATGTCTTAATAGATTCATTGATTTTAAATACTTTAAATAGTGTATTGGACATCGAATTAACATATCATCTAATAAGAAATTTGTTTAAACTTGTAAAACAATTTATATCCTCATTTCAAATTCATTTAAGTTGTGTTTTCACTTCCTGGAAGATTTTTCTATCAACTCTTATTTCTATTTCTTTTCCATCATAGATGTCTTAATAGATTCATTGATTTTAAAGACTTTAAATAGTGTATTGGACATCGATTGACATATCCTGTAACAGGGAATTCCTTGAAATTTGTAAAACAATCAGAATCGTCATTTTAAATTCATTAAATTCATTCTTTTCCATCATGAATGTCTTAATAGATTCATTAATTTTAAAGACTTTAAATAGTGTATTGGACATCGATAAACATATCCTGTAACAGGGAATTTCTTTGAAATTTGTAAAACAATCAGAATCGTCATTTTAAATTCATTAAATTCATTCTTTTCCATCATGAATGTCTTAATAGATTCATTAATTTTAAAGACTTTAAATAGTGTATTGGACATCGAATTAACATATCATCTAACAAGAAATTTGTTTAAACTTGTAAAACAATTTATATCCTCATTTCAAATTCATTTAAGTTGTGTTTTCACTTCCTGGAAGATTTTTCTATCAACTCTTATTTCTATTTCTTTTCCATCATAGATGTCTTAATAGATTCATTAATTTTAAAGACTTTAAATAGTGTATTGGACATCGATAAACATATCCTGTAACAGGGAATTCCTTGAAATTTGTAAAACAATCAGAATCGTCATTTTAAATTCATTAAATTCATTCTTTTCCATCATGAATGTCTTAATAGATTCATTGATTTTAAAGACTTTAAATAGTGTATTGGACATCGAATTAACATATCATCTAACAAGAAATTTGTTTAAACTTGTAAAACAATTTATATCCTCATTTCAAATTCATTTAAGTTGTGTTTTCACTTCCTGGAAGATTTTTCTATCAACTCTTATTTCTATTTCTTTTCCATCATAGATGTCTTAATAGATTCATTGATTTTAAAGACTTTAAATAGTGTATTGGACATCGATTGACATATCCTGTAACAGGGAATTCCTTGAAATTTGTAAAACAATCAGAATCGTCATTTTAAATTCATTAAATTCATTCTTTTCCATCATGAATGTCTTAATAGATTCATTAATTTTAAAGACTTTAAATAGTGTATTGGACATCGATAAACATATCCTGTAACAGGGAAACCCTTGAAATTTGTAAAGCAATCAGAATCGTCATTTTAAATTCATTGAAGTTGTGATTTTCAGTTCCTGGAAGATTTTCTATCAACTCTTATTTCTATTTCTTTTCCATCATGGATGTCTTAATAGATTCATTGATTTTAAATACTTTAAATAGTGTATTGGACATCGATAAACATATCCTGTAACAGGGAAACCCTTGAAATTTGTAAAGCAATCAGAATCGTCATTTTAAATTCATTGAAGTTGTGATTTTCAGTTCCTGGAAGATTTTCTATCAACTCTTATTTCTATTTCTTTTCCATCATGGATGTCTTAATAGATTCATTGATTTTAAATACTTTAAATAGTGTATTGGACATCGATTAACATATCCTGTAACAGGGAATTCCTTGAAATTTGTAAAACAATCAGAATCGTCATTTTAAATTCATTAAATTCATTCTTTTCCATCATGAATGTCTTAATAGATTCATTAATTTTAAAGACTTTAAATAGTGTATTGGACATCGAATTAACATATCATCTAACAAAAAATTTGTTTAAACTTGTAAAACAATTTATATCGTCATTTCAAATTCATTGAAGTTGTGTTTTCACTTCCTGGAATATTTTCTATCAACTCTTATTTCTATTTCTTTTCCATCATAGATGTCTTAATAGATTCATTGATTTTAAATACTTTAAATAGTGTATTGGACATCGATAAACATATCCTGTAACAGGGAAACCCTTGAAATTTGTAAAACAATCAGAATCGTCATTTTAAATTCATTGAAGTTGTGATTTTCAGTTCCTGGAAGATTTTCTATCAACTCTTATTTCTATTTCTTTTCCATCATGGATGTCTTAATAGATTCATTGATTTTAAATACTTTAAATAGTGTATTGGACATCGATTAACATATCCTGTAACAGGGAATTCCTTGAAATTTGTAAAACAATCAGAATCGTCATTTTAAATTCAATAAATTCATTCTTTTCCATCATGAATGTCTTAATAGATTCATTAATTTTAAAGACTTTAAATAGTGTATTGGACATCGAATTAACATATCATCTAACAAAAAATTTGTTTAAACTTGTAAAACAATTTATATTGTCATTTCAAATTCATTGAAGTTGTGTTTTCACTTCCTGGAATATTTTCTATCAACTCTTATTTCTATTTCTTTTCCATCATAGATGTCTTAATAGATTCATTGATTTTAAATACTTTAAATAGTGTATTGGACATCGATAAACATATCCTGTAACAGGGAAACCCTTGAAATTTGTAAAACAATCAGAATCGTCATTTTAAATTCATTGAAGTTGTGATTTTCAGTTCCTGGAAGATTTTCTATCAACTCTTATTTCTATTTCTTTTCCATCATGGATGTCTTAATAGATTCATTGATTTTAAATACTTTAAATAGTGTATTGGACATCGATTAACATATCCTGTAACAGGGAATTCCTTGAAATTTGTAAAACAATCAGAATCGTCATTTTAAATTCATTAAATTCATTCTTTTCCATCATGAATGTCTTAATAGATTCATTGATTTTAAAGACTTTAAATAGTGTATTGGACATCGAATTAACATATCATCTAACAAGAAATTTGTTTAAACTTGTAAAACAATTTATATCCTCATTTCAAATTCATTTAAGTTGTGTTTTCACTTCCTGGAAGATTTGTCTATCAACTCTTATTTCTATTTCTTTTCCATCATAGATGTCTTAATAGATTCATTGATTTTAAATACTTTAAATAGTGTATTGGACATCGATAAACATATCCTGTAACAGGGAAACCCTTGAAATTTGTAAAACAATCAGAATCGTCATTTTAAATTCATTGAAGTTGTGATTTTCAGTTCCTGGAAGATTTTCTATCAACTCTTATTTCTATTTCTTTTCCATCATGGATGTCTTAATAGATTCATTGATTTTAAATACTTTAAATAGTGTATTGGACATCGATTAACATATCCTGTAACAGGGAATTCCTTGAAATTTGTAAAACAATCAGAATCGTCATTTTAAATTCATTAAATTCATTCTTTTCCATCATGAATGTCTTAATAGATTCATTGATTTTAAAGACTTTAAATAGTGTATTGGACATCGAATTAACATATCATCTAACAAGAAATTTGTTTAAACTTGTAAAACAATTTATATCCTCATTTCAAATTCATTTAAGTTGTGTTTTCACTTCCTGGAAGATTTGTCTATCAACTCTTATTTCTATTTCTTTTCCATCATAGATGTCTTAATAGATTCATTTATTTTAAAGACTTTAAATAGTGTATTGGACATCGATAAACATATCCTGTAACAGGGAATTCCTTGAAATTTGTAAAACAATCAGAATCGTCATTTTAAATTCATTAAATTCATTCTTTTCCATCATGAATGTCTTAATAGATTCATTAATTTTAAAGACTTTAAATAGTGTATTGGACATCAAATTAACATATCATCTAACAAGAAATTTGTTTAAACTTGTAAAACAATTTATATCCTCATTTCAAATTCATTTAAGTTGTGTTTTCACTTCCTGGAAGATTTTTCTATCAACTCTTATTTCTATTTCTTTTCCATCATAGATGTCTTAATAGATTCATTAATTTTAAAGACTTTAAATAGTGTATTGGACATCGATAAACATATCCTGTAACAGGGAATTCCTTGAAATTTGTAAAACAATCAGAATCGTCATTTTAAATTCATTGAAGTTGTGATTTTCAGTTCCTGGAAGATTTTCTATCAACTCTTATTTCTATTTCTTTTCCATCATAGATGTCTTAATAGATTCATTGATTTTAAATACTTTAAATAGTGTATTGGACATCGATAAACATATCCTGTAACAGGGAAACCCTTGAAATTTGTAAAGCAATCAGAATCGTCATTTTAAATTCATTGAAGTTGTGATTTTCAGTTCCTGGAAGATTTTCTATCAACTCTTATTTCTATTTCTTTTCCATCATAGATGTCTTAATAGATTCATTGATTTTAAATACTTTAAATAGTGTATTGGACATCGATAAACATATCCTGTAACAGGGAAACCCTTGAAATTTGTAAAACAATCAGAATCGTCATTTTAAATTCATTGAAGTTGTGATTTTCAGTTCCTGGAAGATTTTCTATCAACTCTTATTTCTATTTCTTTTCCATCATGGATGTCTTAATAGATTCATTGATTTTAAATACTTTAAATAGTGTATTGGACATCGATTAACATATCCTGTAACAGGGAATTCCTTGAAATTTGTAAAACAATCAGAATCGTCATTTTAAATTCATTAAATTCATTCTTTTCCATCATGAATGTCTTAATAGATTCATTAATTTTAAAGACTTTAAATAGTGTATTGGATATCGAATTAACATATCATCTAACAAGAAATTTGTTTAAACTTGTAAAACAATTTATATCCTCATTTCAAATTCATTTAAGTTGTGTTTTCACTTCCTGGAAGATTTTTCTATCAACTCTTTTTTCTATTTCTTTTCCATCATAGATGTCTTAATAGATTCATTTATTTTAAAGACTTTAAATAGTGTATTGGACATCGATTGACATATCCTGTAACAGGGAATTCCTTGAAATTTGTAAAACAATCAGAATCGTCATTTTAAATTCATTAAATTCATTCTTTTCCATCATGAATGTCTTAATAGATTCATTAATTTTAAAGACTTTAAATAGTGTATTGGACATCGAATTAACATATCATCTAACAAGAAATTTGTTTAAACTTGTAAAACAATTTATATCCTCATTTCAAATTCATTTAAGTTGTGTTTTCACTTCCTGGAAGATTTTTCTATCAACTCTTATTTCTATTTCTTTTCCATCATAGATGTCTTAATAGATTCATTAATTTTAAAGACTTTAAATAGTGTATTGGACATCGATAAACATATCCTGTAACAGGGAATTCCTTGAAATTTGTAAAACAATCAGAATCGTCATTTTAAATTCATTAAATTCATTCTTTTCCATCATGAATGTCTTAATAGATTCATTGATTTTAAAGACTTTAAATAGTGTATTGGACATCGAATTAACATATCATCTAACAAGAAATTTGTTTAAACTTGTAAAACAATTTATATCCTCATTTCAAATTCATTTAAGTTGTGTTTTCACTTCCTGGAAGATTTTTCTATCAACTCTTATTTCTATTTCTTTTCCATCATAGATGTCTTAATAGATTCATTAATTTTAAAGACTTTAAATAGTGTATTGGACATCGATAAACATATCCTGTAACAGGGAAACCCTTGAAATTTGTAAAGCAATCAGAATCGTCATTTTAAATTCATTGAAGTTGTGATTTTCAGTTCCTGGAAGATTTTCTATCAACTCTTATTTCTATTTCTTTTCCATCATGGATGTCTTAATAGATTCATTGATTTTAAATACTTTAAATAGTGTATTGGACATCGATAAACATATCCTGTAACAGGGAAACCCTTGAAATTTGTAAAGCAATCAGAATCGTCATTTTAAATTCATTGAAGTTGTGATTTTCAGTTCCTGGAAGATTTTCTATCAACTCTTATTTCTATTTCTTTTCCATCATGGATGTCTTAATAGATTCATTGATTTTAAATACTTTAAATAGTGTATTGGACATCGATTAACATATCCTGTAACAGGGAATTCCTTGAAATTTGTAAAACAATCAGAATCGTCATTTTAAATTCATTAAATTCATTCTTTTCCATCATGAATGTCTTAATAGATTCATTAATTTTAAAGACTTTAAATAGTGTATTGGACATCGAATTAACATATCATCTAACAAAAAATTTGTTTAAACTTGTAAAACAATTTATATCGTCATTTCAAATTCATTGAAGTTGTGTTTTCACTTCCTGGAATATTTTCTATCAACTCTTATTTCTATTTCTTTTCCATCATAGATGTCTTAATAGATTCATTGATTTTAAATACTTTAAATAGTGTATTGGACATCGATAAACATATCCTGTAACAGGGAAACCCTTGAAATTTGTAAAACAATCAGAATCGTCATTTTAAATTCATTGAAGTTGTGATTTTCAGTTCCTGGAAGATTTTCTATCAACTCTTATTTCTATTTCTTTTCCATCATGGATGTCTTAATAGATTCATTGATTTTAAATACTTTAAATAGTGTATTGGACATCGATTAACATATCCTGTAACAGGGAATTCCTTGAAATTTGTAAAACAATCAGAATCGTCATTTTAAATTCAATAAATTCATTCTTTTCCATCATGAATGTCTTAATAGATTCATTAATTTTAAAGACTTTAAATAGTGTATTGGACATCGAATTAACATATCATCTAACAAAAAATTTGTTTAAACTTGTAAAACAATTTATATTGTCATTTCAAATTCATTGAAGTTGTGTTTTCACTTCCTGGAATATTTTCTATCAACTCTTATTTCTATTTCTTTTCCATCATAGATGTCTTAATAGATTCATTGATTTTAAATACTTTAAATAGTGTATTGGACATCGATAAACATATCCTGTAACAGGGAAACCCTTGAAATTTGTAAAACAATCAGAATCGTCATTTTAAATTCATTGAAGTTGTGATTTTCAGTTCCTGGAAGATTTTCTATCAACTCTTATTTCTATTTCTTTTCCATCATGGATGTCTTAATAGATTCATTGATTTTAAATACTTTAAATAGTGTATTGGACATCGATTAACATATCCTGTAACAGGGAATTCCTTGAAATTTGTAAAACAATCAGAATCGTCATTTTAAATTCATTAAATTCATTCTTTTCCATCATGAATGTCTTAATAGATTCATTGATTTTAAAGACTTTAAATAGTGTATTGGACATCGAATTAACATATCATCTAACAAGAAATTTGTTTAAACTTGTAAAACAATTTATATCCTCATTTCAAATTTATTTAAGTTGTGTTTTCACTTCCTGGAAGATTTGTCTATCAACTCTTATTTCTATTTCTTTTCCATCATAGATGTCTTAATAGATTCATTTATTTTAAAGACTTTAAATAGTGTATTGGACATCGATAAACATATCCTGTAACAGGGAATTCCTTGAAATTTGTAAAACAATCAGAATCGTCATTTTAAATTCATTAAATTCATTCTTTTCCATCATGAATGTCTTAATAGATTCATTAATTTTAAAGACTTTAAATAGTGTATTGGACATCGATAAACATATCCTGTAACAGGGAAACCCTTGAAATTTGTAAAGCAATCAGAATCGTCATTTTAAATTCATTGAAGTTGTGATTTTCAGTTCCTGGAAGATTTTCTATCAACTCTTATTTCTATTTCTTTTCCATCATGGATGTCTTAATAGATTCATTGATTTTAAATACTTTAAATAGTGTATTGGACATCGATAAACATATCCTGTAACAGGGAAACCCTTGAAATTTGTAAAGCAATCAGAATCGTCATTTTAAATTCATTAAATTCATTCTTTTCCATCATGAATGTCTTAATAGATTCATTGATTTTAAAGACTTTAAATAGTGTATTGGACATCGAATTAACATATCATCTAACAAGAAATTTGTTTAAACTTGTAAAACAATTTATATCCTCATTTCAAATTCATTTAAGTTGTGTTTTCACTTCCTGGAAGATTTTTCTATCAACTCTTATTTCTATTTCTTTTCCATCATAGATGTCTTAATAGATTCATTTATTTAAAAGACTTTAAATAGTGTATTGGACATCGATAAACATATCCTGTAACAGGGAATTCCTTGAAATTTGTAAAACAATCAGAATCGTCATTTTAAATTCATTAAATTCATTCTTTTCCATCATGAATGTCTTAATAGATTCATTAATTTTAAAGACTTTAAATAGTGTATTGGACATCGAATTAACATATCATCTAACAAGAAATTTGTTTAAACTTGTAAAACAATTTATATCCTCATTTCAAATTCATTTAAGTTGTGTTTTCACTTCCTGGAAGATTTTTCTATCAACTCTTATTTCTATTTCTTTTCCATCATAGATGTCTTAATAGATTCATTAATTTTAAAGACTTTAAATAGTGTATTGGACATCGATAAACATATCCTGTAACAGGGAATTCCTTGAAATTTGTAAAACAATCAGAATCGTCATTTTAAATTCATTAAATTCATTCTTTTCCATCATGAATGTCTTAATAGATTCATTGATTTTAAAGACTTTAAATAGTGTATTGGACATCGAATTAACATATCATCTAACAAAAAATTTGTTTAAACTTGTAAAACAATTTATATCGTCATTTCAAATTCATTGAAGTTGTGTTTTCACTTCCTGGAATATTTTCTATCAACTCTTATTTCTATTTCTTTTCCATCATAGATGTCTTAATAGATTCATTGATTTTAAATACTTTAAATAGTGTATTGGACATCGATAAACATATCCTGTAACAGGGAAACCCTTGAAATTTGTAAAACAATCAGAATCGTCATTTTAAATTCATTGAAGTTGTGATTTTCAGTTCCTGGAAGATTTTCTATCAACTCTTATTTCTATTTCTTTTCCATCATGGATGTCTTAATAGATTCATTGATTTTAAATACTTTAAATAGTGTATTGGCCATCGATTAACATATCCTGTAACAGGGAATTCCTTGAAATTTGTAAAACAATCAGAATCGTCATTTTAAATTCATTAAATTCATTCTTTTCCATCATGAATGTCTTAATAGATTCATTAATTTTAAAGACTTTAAATAGTGTATTGGACATCGAATTAACATATCATCTAACAAAAAATTTGTTTAAACTTGTAAAACAATTTATATCGTCATTTCAAATTCATTGAAGTTGTGTTTTCACTTCCTGGAATATTTTCTATCAACTCTTATTTCTATTTCTTTTCCATCATAGATGTCTTAATAGATTCATTGATTTTAAATACTTTAAATAGTGTATTGGACATCGATAAACATATCCTGTAACAGGGAAACCCTTGAAATTTGTAAAACAATCAGAATCGTCATTTTAAATTCATTGAAGTTGTGATTTTCAGTTCCTGGAAGATTTTCTATCAACTCTTATTTCTATTTCTTTTCCATCATGGATGTCTTAATAGATTCATTGATTTTAAATACTTTAAATAGTGTATTGGACATCGATTAACATATCCTGTAACAGGGAATTCCTTGAAATTTGTAAAACAATCAGAATCGTCATTTTAAATTCATTAAATTCATTCTTTTCCATCATGAATGTCTTAATAGATTCATTAATTTTAAAGACTTTAAATAGTGTATTGGACATCGAATTAACATATCATCTAACAAGAAATTTGTTTAAACTTGTAAAACAATTTATATCCTCATTTCAAATTCATTTAAGTTGTGTTTTCACTTCCTGGAATATTTTCTATCAACTCTTATTTCTATTTCTTTTCCATCATAGATGTCTTAATAGATTCATTAATTTTAAAGACTTTAAATAGTGTATTGGACATCGAATTAACATATCATCTAACAAGAAATTTGTTTAAACTTGTAAAACAATTTATATCCTCATTTCAAATTCATTTAAGTTGTGTTTTCACTTCCTGGAAGATTTTTCTATCAACTCTTATTTCTATTTCTTTTCCATCATAGATGTCTTAATAGATTCATTTATTTAAAAGACTTTAAATAGTGTATTGGACATCGATTAACATATCCTGTAACAGGGAATTCCTTGAAATTTGTAAAACAATCAGAATCGTCATTTTAAATTCATTAAATTCATTCTTTTCCATCATGAATGTCTTAATAGATTCATTGATTTTAAAGACTTTAAATAGTGTATTGGACATCGAATTAACATATCATCTAACAAAAAATTTGTTTAAACTTGTAAAACAATTTATATCCTCATTTCAAATTCATTTAAGTTGTGTTTTCACTTCCTGGAAGATTTTTCTATCAACTCTTATTTCTATTTCTTTTCCATCATAGATGTCTTAATAGATTCATTAATTTTAAAGACTTTAAATAGTGTATTGGACATCGATAAACATATCCTGTAACAGGGAATTCCTTGAAATTTGTAAAACAATCAGAATCGTCATTTTAAATTCATTAAATTCATTCTTTTCCATCATGAATGTCTTAATAGATTCATTGATTTTAAAGACTTTAAATAGTGTATTGGACATCGAATTAACATATCATCTAACAAAAAATTTGTTTAAACTTGTAAAACAATTTATATCGTCATTTCAAATTCATTGAAGTTGTGTTTTCACTTCCTGGAATATTTTCTATCAACTCTTATTTCTATTTCTTTTCCATCATAGATGTCTTAATAGATTCATTGATTTTAAATACTTTAAATAGTGTATTGGACATCGATAAACATATCCTGTAACAGGGAAACCCTTGAAATTTGTAAAACAATCAGAATCGTCATTTTAAATTCATTGAAGTTGTGATTTTCAGTTCCTGGAAGATTTTCTATCAACTCTTATTTCTATTTCTTTTCCATCATGGATGTCTTAATAGATTCATTGATTTTAAATACTTTAAATAGTGTATTGGACATCGATTAACATATCCTGTAACAGGGAATTCCTTGAAATTTGTAAAACAATCAGAATCGTCATTTTAAATTCATTAAATTCATTCTTTTCCATCATGAATGTCTTAATAGATTCATTGATTTTAAAGACTTTAAATAGTGTATTGGACATCGAATTAACATATCATCTAACAAGAAATTTGTTTAAACTTGTAAAACAATTTATATCCTCATTTCAAATTCATTTAAGTTGTGTTTTCACTTCCTGGAAGATTTTTCTATCAACTCTTATTTCTATTTCTTTTCCATCATAGATGTCTTAATAGATTCATTGATTTTAAAGACTTTAAATAGTGTATTGGACATCGATTAACATATCCTGTAACAGGGAATTCCTTGAAATTTGTAAAACAATCAGAATCGTCATTTTAAATTCATTAAATTCATTCTTTTCCATCATGAATGTCTTAATAGATTCATTGATTTTAAAGACTTTAAATAGTGTATTGGACATCGAATTAACATATCATCTAACAAGAAATTTGTTTAAACTTGTAAAACAATTTATATCCTCATTTCAAATTCATTTAAGTTGTGTTTTCACTTCCTGGAAGATTTTTCTATCAACTCTTATTTCTATTTCTTTTCCATCATAGATGTCTTAATAGATTCATTGATTTTAAAGACTTTAAATAGTGTATTGGACATCGATAAACATATCCTGTAACAGGGAATTCCTTGAAATTTGTAAAACAATCAGAATCGTCATTTTAAATTCATTAAATTCATTCTTTTCCATCATGAATGTCTTAATAGATTCATTGATTTTAAAGACTTTAAATAGTGTATTGGACATCGAATTAACATATCATCTAACAAGAAATTTGTTTAAACTTGTAAAACAATTTATATCTTCATTTCAAATTCATTTAAGTTGTGTTTTCACTTCCTGGAAGATTTTTCTATCAACTCTTATTTCTATTTCTTTTCCATCATAGATGTCTTAATAGATTCATTTATTTTAAAGACTTTAAATAGTGTATTGGACATCGATTGACATATCCTGTAACAGGGAATTCCTTGAAATTTGTAAAACAATCAGAATCGTCATTTTAAATTCATTAAATTCATTCTTTTCCATCATGAATGTCTTAATAGATTCATTAATTTTAAAGACTTTAAATAGTGTATTGGACATCGATAAACATATCCTGTAACAGGGAAACCCTTGAAATTTGTAAAGCAATCAGAATCGTCATTTTAAATTCATTGAAGTTGTGATTTTCAGTTCCTGGAAGATTTTCTATCAACTCTTATTTCTATTTCTTTTCCATCATGGATGTCTTAATAGATTCATTGATTTTAAATACTTTAAATAGTGTATTGGACATCGATAAACATATCCTGTAACAGGGAAACCCTTGAAATTTGTAAAACAATCAGAATCGTCATTTTAAATTCATTGAAGTTGTGATTTTCAGTTCCTGGAAGATTTTCTATCAACTCTTATTTCTATTTCTTTTCCATCATAGATGTCTTAATAGATTCATTTATTTTAAAGACTTTAAATAGTGTATTGGACATCGAATTAACATATCATCTAACAAGAAATTTGTTTAAACTTGTAAAACAATTTATATCCTCATTTCAAATTCATTTAAGTTGTGTTTTCACTTCCTGGAAGATTTTTCTATCAACTCTTATTTCTATTTCTTTTCCATCATAGATGTCTTAATAGATTCATTTATTTAAAAGACTTTAAATAGTGTATTGGACATCGATAAACATATCCTGTAACAGGGAATTCCTTGAAATTTGTAAAACAATCAGAATCGTCATTTTAAATTCATTAAATTCATTCTTTTCCATCATGAATGTCTTAATAGATTCATTAATTTTAAAGACTTTAAATAGTGTATTGGACATCGAATTAACATATCATCTAACAAGAAATTTGTTTAAACTTGTAAAACAATTTATATCCTCATTTCAAATTCATTTAAGTTGTGTTTTCACTTCCTGGAAGATTTTTCTATCAACTCTTATTTCTATTTCTTTTCCATCATAGATGTCTTAATAGATTCATTTATTTAAAAGACTTTAAATAGTGTATTGGACATCGATAAACATATCCTGTAACAGGGAATTCCTTGAAATTTGTAAAACAATCAGAATCGTCATTTTAAATTCATTAAATTCATTCTTTTCCATCATGAATGTCTTAATAGATTCATTAATTTTAAAGACTTTAAATAGTGTATTGGACATCGAATTAACATATCATCTAACAAGAAATTTGTTTAAACTTGTAAAACAATTTATATCCTCATTTCAAATTCATTTAAGTTGTGTTTTCACTTCCTGGAAGATTTTTCTATCAACTCTTATTTCTATTTCTTTTCCATCATAGATGTCTTAATAGATTCATTAATTTTAAAGACTTTAAATAGTGTATTGGACATCGATAAACATATCCTGTAACAGGGAATTCCTTGAAATTTGTAAAACAATCAGAATCGTCATTTTAAATTCATTAAATTCATTCTTTTCCATCATGAATGTCTTAATAGATTCATTGATTTTAAAGACTTTAAATAGTGTATTGGACATCGAATTAACATATCATCTAACAAAAAATTTGTTTAAACTTGTAAAACAATTTATATCGTCATTTCAAATTCATTGAAGTTGTGTTTTCACTTCCTGGAATATTTTCTATCAACTCTTATTTCTATTTCTTTTCCATCATAGATGTCTTAATAGATTCATTGATTTTAAATACTTTAAATAGTGTATTGGACATCGATAAACATATCCTGTAACAGGGAAACCCTTGAAATTTGTAAAACAATCAGAATCGTCATTTTAAATTCATTGAAGTTGTGATTTTCAGTTCCTGGAAGATTTTCTATCAACTCTTATTTCTATTTCTTTTCCATCATGGATGTCTTAATAGATTCATTGATTTTAAATACTTTAAATAGTGTATTGGCCATCGATTAACATATCCTGTAACAGGGAATTCCTTGAAATTTGTAAAACAATCAGAATCGTCATTTTAAATTCATTAAATTCATTCTTTTCCATCATGAATGTCTTAATAGATTCATTAATTTTAAAGACTTTAAATAGTGTATTGGACATCGAATTAACATATCATCTAACAAAAAATTTGTTTAAACTTGTAAAACAATTTATATCGTCATTTCAAATTCATTGAAGTTGTGTTTTCACTTCCTGGAATATTTTCTATCAACTCTTATTTCTATTTCTTTTCCATCATAGATGTCTTAATAGATTCATTGATTTTAAATACTTTAAATAGTGTATTGGACATCGATAAACATATCCTGTAACAGGGAAACCCTTGAAATTTGTAAAACAATCAGAATCGTCATTTTAAATTCATTGAAGTTGTGATTTTCAGTTCCTGGAAGATTTTCTATCAACTCTTATTTCTATTTCTTTTCCATCATGGATGTCTTAATAGATTCATTGATTTTAAATACTTTAAATAGTGTATTGGACATCGATTAACATATCCTGTAACAGGGAATTCCTTGAAATTTGTAAAACAATCAGAATCGTCATTTTAAATTCATTAAATTCATTCTTTTCCATCATGAATGTCTTAATAGATTCATTGATTTTAAAGACTTTAAATAGTGTATTGGACATCGAATTAACATATCATCTAACAAGAAATTTGTTTAAACTTGTAAAACAATTTATATCCTCATTTCAAATTCATTTAAGTTGTGTTTTCACTTCCTGGAAGATTTTTCTATCAACTCTTATTTCTATTTCTTTTCCATCATAGATGTCTTAATAGATTCATTGATTTTAAAGACTTTAAATAGTGTATTGGACATCGATTAACATATCCTGTAACAGGGAATTCCTTGAAATTTGTAAAACAATCAGAATCGTCATTTTAAATTCATTAAATTCATTCTTTTCCATCATGAATGTCTTAATAGATTCATTGATTTTAAAGACTTTAAATAGTGTATTGGACATCGAATTAACATATCATCTAACAAGAAATTTGTTTAAACTTGTAAAACAATTTATATCCTCATTTCAAATTCATTTAAGTTGTGTTTTCACTTCCTGGAAGATTTTTCTATCAACTCTTATTTCTATTTCTTTTCCATCATAGATGTCTTAATAGATTCATTGATTTTAAAGACTTTAAATAGTGTATTGGACATCGATAAACATATCCTGTAACAGGGAATTCCTTGAAATTTGTAAAACAATCAGAATCGTCATTTTAAATTCATTAAATTCATTCTTTTCCATCATGAATGTCTTAATAGATTCATTGATTTTAAAGACTTTAAATAGTGTATTGGACATCGAATTAACATATCATCTAACAAGAAATTTGTTTAAACTTGTAAAACAATTTATATCTTCATTTCAAATTCATTTAAGTTGTGTTTTCACTTCCTGGAAGATTTTTCTATCAACTCTTATTTCTATTTCTTTTCCATCATAGATGTCTTAATAGATTCATTTATTTTAAAGACTTTAAATAGTGTATTGGACATCGATTGACATATCCTGTAACAGGGAATTCCTTGAAATTTGTAAAACAATCAGAATCGTCATTTTAAATTCATTAAATTCATTCTTTTCCATCATGAATGTCTTAATAGATTCATTAATTTTAAAGACTTTAAATAGTGTATTGGACATCGATAAACATATCCTGTAACAGGGAAACCCTTGAAATTTGTAAAACAATCAGAATCGTCATTTTAAATTCATTGAAGTTGTGATTTTCAGTTCCTGGAAGATTTTCTATCAACTCTTATTTCTATTTCTTTTCCATCATAGATGTCTTAATAGATTCATTTATTTTAAAGACTTTAAATAGTGTATTGGACATCGATTAACATATCCTGTAACAGGGAATTCCTTGAAATTTGTAAAACAATCAGAATCGTCATTTTAAATTCATTAAATTCATTCTTTTCCATCATGAATGTCTTAATAGATTCATTGATTTTAAAGACTTTAAATAGTGTATTGGACATCGAATTAACATATCATCTAACAAGAAATTTGTTTAAACTTGTAAAACAATTTATATCCTCATTTCAAATTCATTTAAGTTGTGTTTTCACTTCCTGGAAGATTTTTCTATCAACTCTTATTTCTATTTCTTTTCCATCATAGATGTCTTAATAGATTCATTGATTTTAAAGACTTTAAATAGTGTATTGGACATCGATTAACATATCCTGTAACAGGGAATTCCTTGAAATTTGTAAAACAATCAGAATCGTCATTTTAAATTCATTAAATTCATTCTTTTCCATCATGAATGTCTTAATAGATTCATTGATTTTAAAGACTTTAAATAGTGTATTGGACATCGAATTAACATATCATCTAACAAGAAATTTGTTTAAACTTGTAAAACAATTTATATCCTCATTTCAAATTCATTTAAGTTGTGTTTTCACTTCCTGGAAGATTTTTCTATCAACTCTTATTTCTATTTCTTTTCCATCATAGATGTCTTAATAGATTCATTGATTTTAAAGACTTTAAATAGTGTATTGGACATCGATTAACATATCCTGTAACAGGGAATTCCTTGAAATTTGTAAAACAATCAGAATCGTCATTTTAAATTCATTAAATTCATTCTTTTCCATCATGAATGTCTTAATAGATTCATTGATTTTAAAGACTTTAAATAGTGTATTGGACATCGAATTAACATATCATCTAACAAGAAATTTGTTTAAACTTGTAAAACAATTTATATCCTCATTTCAAATTCATTTAAGTTGTGTTTTCACTTCCTGGAAGATTTTTCTATCAACTCTTATTTCTATTTCTTTTCCATCATAGATGTCTTAATAGATTCATTGATTTTAAAGACTTTAAATAGTGTATTGGACATCGATAAACATATCCTGTAACAGGGAATTCCTTGAAATTTGTAAAACAATCAGAATCGTCATTTTAAATTCATTAAATTCATTCTTTTCCATCATGAATGTCTTAATAGATTCATTGATTTTAAAGACTTTAAATAGTGTATTGGACATCGAATTAACATATCATCTAACAAGAAATTTGTTTAAACTTGTAAAACAATTTATATCCTCATTTCAAATTCATTTAAGTTGTGTTTTCACTTCCTGGAAGATTTTTCTATCAACTCTTATTTCTATTTCTTTTCCATCATAGATGTCTTAATAGATTCATTTATTTTAAAGACTTTAAATAGTGTATTGGACATCGATTGACATATCCTGTAACAGGGAATTCCTTGAAATTTGTAAAACAATCAGAATCGTCATTTTAAATTCATTAAATTCATTCTTTTCCATCATGAATGTCTTAATAGATTCATTAATTTTAAAGACTTTAAATAGTGTATTGGACATCGATAAACATATCCTGTAACAGGGAAACCCTTGAAATTTGTAAAGCAATCAGAATCGTCATTTTAAATTCATTGAAGTTGTGATTTTCAGTTCCTGGAAGATTTTCTATCAACTCTTATTTCTATTTCTTTTCCATCATGGATGTCTTAATAGATTCATTGATTTTAAATACTTTAAATAGTGTATTGGACATCGATAAACATATCCTGTAACAGGGAAACCCTTGAAATTTGTAAAGCAATCAGAATCGTCATTTTAAATTCATTGAAGTTGTGATTTTCAGTTCCTGGAAGATTTTCTATCAACTCTTATTTCTATTTCTTTTCCATCATGGATGTCTTAATAGATTCATTGATTTTAAATACTTTAAATAGTGTATTGGACATCGATTAACATATCCTGTAACAGGGAATTCCTTGAGATTTGTAAAACAATCAGAATCGTCATTTTAAATTCATTAAATTCATTCTTTTCCATCATGAATGTCTTAATAGATTCATTAATTTTAAAGACTTTAAATAGTGTATTGGACATCGAATTAACATATCATCTAACAAAAAATTTGTTTAAACTTGTAAAACAATTTATATCGTCATTTCAAATTCATTGAAGTTGTGTTTTCACTTCCTGGAATATTTTCTATCAACTCTTATTTCTATTTCTTTTCCATCATAGATGTCTTAATAGATTCATTAATTTTAAATACTTTAAATAGTGTATTGGACATCGATAAACATATCCTGTAACAGGGAAACCCTTGAAATTTGTAAAGCAATCAGAATCGTCATTTTAAATTCATTGAAGTTGTGATTTTCAGTTCCTGGAAGATTTTCTATCAACTCTTATTTCTATTTCTTTTCCATCATAGATGTCTTAATAGATTCATTGATTTTAAATACTTTAAATAGTGTATTGGACATCGATAAACATATCCTGTAACAGGGAAACCCTTGAAATTTGTAAAACAATCAGAATCGTCATTTTAAATTCATTAAATTCATTCTTTTCCATCATGAATGTCTTAATAGATTCATTAATTTTAAAGACTTTAAATAGTGTATTGGACATCGAATTAACATATCATCTAACAAAAAATTTGTTTAAACTTGTAAAACAATTTATATCGTCATTTCAAATTCATTGAAGTTGTGTTTTCACTTCCTGGAATATTTTCTATCAACTCTTATTTCTATTTCTTTTCCATCATAGATGTCTTAATAGATTCATTGATTTTAAATACTTTAAATAGTGTATTGGACATCGATAAACATATCCTGTAACAGGGAAACCCTTGAAATTTGTAAAACAATCAGAATCGTCATTTTAAATTCATTGAAGTTGTGATTTTCAGTTCCTGGAAGATTTTCTATCAACTCTTATTTCTATTTCTTTTCCATCATAGATGTCTTAATAGATTCATTGATTTTAAATACTTTAAATAGTGTATTGGACATCGATTAACATATCCTGTAACAGGGAATTCCTTGAAATTTGTAAAACAATCAGAATCGTCATTTTAAATTCATTAAATTCATTCTTTTCCATCATGAATGTCTTAATAGATTCATTAATTTTAAAGACTTTAAATAGTGTATTGGACATCGAATTAACATATCATCTAACAAAAAATTTGTTTAAACTTGTAAAACAATTTATATCGTCATTTCAAATTCATTGAAGTTGTGTTTTCACTTCCTGGAATATTTTCTATCAACTCTTATTTCTATTTCTTTTCCATCATAGATGTCTTAATAGATTCATTGATTTTAAATACTTTAAATAGTGTATTGGACATCGATAAACATATCCTGTAACAGGGAAACCCTTGAAATTTGTAAAACAATCAGAATCGTCATTTTAAATTCATTGAAGTTGTGATTTTCAGTTCCTGGAAGATTTTCTATCAACTCTTATTTCTATTTCTTTTCCATCATGGATGTCTTAATAGATTCATTGATTTTAAATACTTTAAATAGTGTATTGGACATCGATTAACATATCCTGTAACAGGGAATTCCTTGAAATTTGTAAAACAATCAGAATCGTCATTTTAAATTCATTAAATTCATTCTTTTCCATCATGAATGTCTTAATAGATTCATTAATTTTAAAGACTTTAAATAGTGTATTGGACATCGAATTAACATATCATCTAACAAAAAATTTGTTTAAACTTGTAAAACAATTTATATCGTCATTTCAAATTCATTGAAGTTGTGTTTTCACTTCCTGGAATATTTTCTATCAACTCTTATTTCTATTTCTTTTCCATCATAGATGTCTTAATAGATTCATTGATTTTAAATACTTTAAATAGTGTATTGGACATCGATAAACATATCCTGTAACAGGGAAACCCTTGAAATTTGTAAAACAATCAGAATCGTCATTTTAAATTCATTGAAGTTGTGATTTTCAGTTCCTGGAAGATTTTCTATCAACTCTTATTTCTATTTCTTTTCCATCATAGATGTCTTAATAGATTCATTGATTTTAAATACTTTAAATAGTGTATTGGACATCGATTAACATATCCTGTAACAGGGAATTCCTTGAAATTTGTAAAACAATCAGAATCGTCATTTTAAATTCATTAAATTCATTCTTTTCCATCATGAATGTCTTAATAGATTCATTAATTTTAAAGACTTTAAATAGTGTATTGGACATCGAATTAACATATCATCTAACAAAAAATTTGTTTAAACTTGTAAAACAATTTATATCGTCATTTCAAATTCATTGAAGTTGTGTTTTCACTTCCTGGAATATTTTCTATCAACTCTTATTTCTATTTCTTTTCCATCATAGATGTCTTAATAGATTCATTGATTTTAAATACTTTAAATAGTGTATTGGACATCGATAAACATATCCTGTAACAGGGAAACCCTTGAAATTTGTAAAACAATCAGAATCGTCATTTTAAATTCATTGAAGTTGTGATTTTCAGTTCCTGGAAGATTTTCTATCAACTCTTATTTCTATTTCTTTTCCATCATGGATGTCTTAATAGATTCATTGATTTTAAATACTTTAAATAGTGTATTGGACATCGATTAACATATCCTGTAACAGGGAATTCCTTGAAATTTGTAAAACAATCAGAATCGTCATTTTAAATTCATTAAATTCATTCTTTTCCATCATGAATGTCTTAATAGATTCATTAATTTTAAAGACTTTAAATAGTGTATTGGACATCGAATTAACATATCATCTAACAAAAAATTTGTTTAAACTTGTAAAACAATTTATATCGTCATTTCAAATTCATTGAAGTTGTGTTTTCACTTCCTGGAATATTTTCTATCAACTCTTATTTCTATTTCTTTTCCATCATAGATGTCTTAATAGATTCATTGATTTTAAATACTTTAAATAGTGTATTGGACATCGATAAACATATCCTGTAACAGGGAAACCCTTGAAATTTGTAAAACAATCAGAATCGTCATTTTAAATTCATTGAAGTTGTGATTTTCAGTTCCTGGAAGATTTTCTATCAACTCTTATTTCTATTTCTTTTCCATCATGGATGTCTTAATAGATTCATTGATTTTAAATACTTTAAATAGTGTATTGGACATCGATTAACATATCCTGTAACAGGGAATTCCTTGAAATTTGTAAAACAATCAGAATCGTCATTTTAAATTCATTAAATTCATTCTTTTCCATCATGAATGTCTTAATAGATTCATTAATTTTAAAGACTTTAAATAGTGTATTGGACATCGAATTAACATACCATCTAACAAAAAATTTGTTTAAACTTGTAAAACAATTTATATCGTCATTTCAAATTCATTGAAGTTGTGTTTTCACTTCCTGGAAGATTTTCTATCAACTCTTATTTCTATTTCTTTTCCATCATAGATGTCTTAATAGATTCATTGATTTTAAATACTTTAAATAGTGTATTGGACATCGATAAACATATCCTGTAACAGGGAAACCTTTGAAATTTGTAAAACAATCAGAATCGTCATTTTAAATTCATTGAAGTTGTGATTTTCAGTTCCTGGAAGATTTTCTATCAACTCTTATTTCTATTTCTTTTCCATCATGGATGTCTTAATAGATTCATTTATTTTAAAGACTTTAAATAGTGTATTGGACATCGATTAACATATCCTGTAACAGGGAATTCCTTGAAATTTGTAAAACAATCAGAATCGTCATTTTAAATTCATTAAATTCATTCTTTTCCATCATGAATGTCTTAATAGATTCATTGATTTTAAAGACTTTAAATAGTGTATTGGACATCGAATTAACATATCATCTAACAAGAAATTTGTTTAAACTTGTAAAACAATTTATATCCTCATTTCAAATTCATTTAAGTTGTGTTTTCACTTCCTGGAAGATTTTTCTATCAACTCTTATTTCTATTTCTTTTCCATCATAGATGTCTTAATAGATTCATTTATTTTAAAGACTTTAAATAGTGTATTGGACATCGATTGACATATCCTGTAACAGGGAAACCCTTGAAATTTGTAAAACAATCAGAATCGTCATTTTAAATTCATTAAATTCATTCTTTTCCATCATGAATGTCTTAATAGATTCATTGATTTTAAAGACTTTAAATAGTGTATTGGACATCGAATTAACATATCATCTAACAAGAAATTTGTTTAAACTTGTAAAACAATTTATATCCTCATTTCAAATTCATTTAAGTTGTGTTTTCACTTCCTGGAAGATTTTTCTATCAACTCTTATTTCTATTTCTTTTCCATCATAGATGTCTTAATAGATTCATTTATTTTAAAGACTTTAAATAGTGTATTGGACATCGATTGACATATCCTGTAACAGGGAATTCCTTGAAATTTGTAAAACAATCAGAATCGTCATTTTAAATTCATTAAATTCATTCTTTTCCATCATGAATGTCTTAATAGATTCATTAATTTTAAAGACTTTAAATAGTGTATTGGACATCGATAAACATATCCTGTAACAGGGAAACCCTTGAAATTTGTAAAGCAATCAGAATCGTCATTTTAAATTCATTGAAGTTGTGATTTTCAGTTCCTGGAAGATTTTCTATCAACTCTTATTTCTATTTCTTTTCCATCATGGATGTCTTAATAGATTCATTGATTTTAAAGACTTTAAATAGTGTATTGGACATCGATTAACATATCCTGTAACAGGGAATTCCTTGAAATTTGTAAAACAATCAGAATCGTCATTTTAAATTCATTAAATTCATTCTTTTCCATCATGAATGTCTTAATAGATTCATTGATTTTAAAGACTTTAAATAGTGTATTGGACATCGAATTAACATATCATCTAACAAGAAATTTGTTTAAACTTGTAAAACAATTTATATCGTCATTTTAAATTCATTGAAGTTGTGATTTTCAGTTCCTGGAAGATTTTCTATCAACTCTTATTTCTATTTCTTTTCCATCATGGATGTCTTAATAGATTCATTGATTTTAAAGACTTTAAATAGTGTATTGGACATCGATTAACATATCCTGTAACAGGGAATTCCTTGAAATTTGTAAAACAATCAGAATCGTCATTTTAAATTCATTAAATTCATTCTTTTCCATCATGAATGTCTTAATAGATTCATTAATTTTAAAGACTTTAAATAGTGTATTGGACATCGATAAACATATCCTGTTATAGGGAAACCCTTGAAATTTGTAAAGCAATCAGAATCGTCATTTTAAATTCATTGAAGTTGTGATTTTCAGTTCCTGGAAGATTTTCTATCAACTCTTATTTCTATTTCTTTTCCATCATGGATGTCTTAATAGATTTATTGATTTTAAATACTTTAAATAGTGTATTGGACATCGATTAACATATCCTGTAACAGGGAATTCCTTGAAATTTGTAAAACAATCAGAATCGTCATTTTAAATTCATTAAATTCATTCTTTTCCATCATGAATGTCTTAATAGATTCATTAATTTTAAAGACTTTAAATAGTGTATTGGACATCGAATTAACATATCATCTAACAAGAAATTTGTTTAAACTTGTAAAACAATTTATATCCTCATTTCAAATTCATTGAAGTTGTGTTTTCACTTCCTGGAAGATTTTCTATCAACTCTTATTTCTATTTCTTTTCCATCATAGATGTCTTAATAGATTCATTTATTTTAAAGACTTTAAATAGTGTATTGGACATCGATTGACATATCCGGTAACAGGGAATTCTTTGAAATTTGTAAAACAATCAGAATCGTCATTTTAAATTCATTAAATTCATTCTTTTCCATCATGAATGTCTTAACAGATTCATTAATTTTAAAGACTTTAAATAGTGTATTGGACATCGATAAACATATCCTGTAACAGGGAAACCCTTGAAATTTGTAAAGCAATCAGAATCGTCATTTTAAATTCATTGAAGTTGTGATTTTCAGTTCCTGGAAGATTTTCTATCAACTCTTATTTCTATTTCTTTTCCATCATGGATGTCTTAATAGATTCATTGATTTTAAATACTTTAAATAGTGTATTGGACATCGATTAACATATCCTGTAACAGGGAATTCCTTGAAATTTGTAAAACAATCAGAATCGTCATTTTAAATTAATTAAATTCATTCTTTTCCATCATGAATGTCTTAATAGATTCATTAATTTTACAGACTTTAAATAGTGTATTGGACATCGAATTAACATATCATCTAACAAAAAATTTGTTTAAACTTGTAAAACAATTTATATCGTCATTTCAAATTCATTGAAGTTGTGTTTTCACTTCCTGGAAGATTTTCTATCAACTCTTATTTCTATTTCTTTTCCATCATAGATGTCTTAATAGATTCATTTATTTTAAAGACTTTAAATAGTGTATTGGACATCGATTGACATATCCGGTAACAGGGAATTCCTTGAAATTTGTAAAACAATCAGAATCGTCATTTTAAATTCATTAAATTCATTCTTTTCCATCATGAATGTCTTAACAGATTCATTAATTTTAAAGACTTTAAATAGTGTATTGGACATCGATAAACATATCCTGTAACAGGGAAACCCTTGAAATTTGTAAAGCAATCAGAATCGTCATTTTAAATTCATTGAAGTTGTGATTTTCAGTTCCTGGAAGATTTTCTATCAACTCTTATTTCTATTTCTTTTCCATCATGGATGTCTTAATAGATTCATTGATTTTAAATACTTTAAATAGTGTATTGGACATCGATTAACATATCCTGTAACAGGGAATTCCTTGAAATTTGTAAAACAATCAGAATCGTCATTTTAAATTCATTAAATTCATTCTTTTCCATCATGAATGTCTTAAAAGATTCATTAATTTTAAAGACTTTAAATAGTGTATTGGACATCGATAAATATATCCTGTAACAGGGAAACCCTTGAAATTTGTAAAGCAATCAGAATCGTCATTTTAAATTCATTGAATTCATTCTTTTCCATCATGAATGTCTTAATAGATTCATTAATTTTAAAGACTTTAAATAGTGTATTGGATATCGAATTAACATATCATCTAACAAGAAATTTGTTTAAACTTGTAAAACAATTTATATCCTCATTTCAAATTCATTTAAGTTGTGTTTTCACTTCCTGGAAGATTTTTCTATCAACTCTTTTTTCTATTTCTTTTCCATCATAGATGTCTTAATAGATTCATTTATTTTAAAGACTTTAAATAGTGTATTGGACATCGATTGACATATCCTGTAACAGGGAATTCCTTGAAATTTGTAAAACAATCAGAATCGTCATTTTAAATTCATTAAATTCATTCTTTTCCATCATGAATGTCTTAACAGATTCATTAATTTTAAAGACTTTAAATAGTGTATTGGACATCGATAAACATATCCTGTAACAGGGAAACCCTTGAAATTTGTAAAGCAATCAGAATCGTCATTTTAAATTCATTGAAGTTGTGATTTTCAGTTCCTGGAAGATTTTCTATCAACTCTTATTTCTATTTCTTTTCCATCATGGATGTCTTAATAGATTCATTGATTTTAAATACTTTAAATAGTGTATTGGACATCGATTAACATATCCTGTAACAGGGAATTCCTTGAAATTTGTAAAACAATCAGAATCGTCATTTTAAATTAATTAAATTCATTCTTTTCCATCATGAATGTCTTAATAGATTCATTAATTTTACAGACTTTAAATAGTGTATTGGACATCGAATTAACATATCATCTAACAAAAAATTTGTTTAAACTTGTAAAACAATTTATATCGTCATTTCAAATTCATTGAAGTTGTGTTTTCACTTCCTGGAAGATTTTCTATCAACTCTTATTTCTATTTCTTTTCCATCATAGATGTCTTAATAGATTCATTGATTTTAAATACTTTAAATAGTGTATTGGACATCGATTAACATATCCTGTAACAGGGAATTCCTTGAAATTTGTAAAACAATCAGAATCGTCATTTTAAATTCATTAAATTCATTCTTTTCCATCATGAATGTCTTAATAGATTCATTAATTTTAAAGACTTTAAATAGTGTATTGGACATCGAATTAACATATCATCTAACAAGAAATTTGTTTAAACTTGTAAAACAATTTATATCCTCATTTCAAATTCATTTAAGTTGTGTTTTCACTTCCTGGAAGATTTTTCTATCAACTCTTATTTCTATTTCTTTTCCATCATAGATGTCTTAATAGATTCATTTATTTTAAAGACTTTAAATAGTGTATTGGACATCGATTGACATATCCGGTAACAGGGAATTCCTTGAAATTTGTAAAACAATCAGAATCGTCATTTTAAATTCATTAAATTCATTCTTTTCCATCATGAATGTCTTAACAGATTCATTAATTTTAAAGACTTTAAATAGTGTATTGGACATCGATAAACATATCCTGTAACAGGGAAACCCTTGAAATTTGTAAAGCAATCAGAATCGTCATTTTAAATTCATTGAAGTTGTGATTTTCAGTTCCTGGAAGATTTTCTATCAACTCTTATTTCTATTTCTTTTCCATCATGGATGTCTTAATAGATTCATTGATTTTAAATACTTTAAATAGTGTATTGGACATCGATTAACATATCCTGTAACAGGGAATTCCTTGAAATTTGTAAAACAATCAGAATCGTCATTTTAAATTCATTAAATTCATTCTTTTCCATCATGAATGTCTTAATAGATTCATTAATTTTAAAGACTTTAAATAGTGTATTGGACATCGAATTAACATATCATCTAACAAAAAATTTGTTTAAACTTGTAAAACAATTTATATCGTCATTTCAAATTCATTGAAGTTGTGTTTTCACTTCCTGGAAGATTTTCTATCAACTCTTATTTCTATTTCTTTTCCATCATAGATGTCTTAATAGATTCATTGATTTTAAATACTTTAAATAGTGTATTGGACATCGATTAACATATCCTGTAACAGGGAATTCCTTGAAATTTGTAAAACAATCAGAATCGTCATTTTAAATTCATTAAATTCATTCTTTTCCATCATGAATGTCTTAATAGATTCATTGATTTTAAAGACTTTAAATAGTGTATTGGACATCGAATTAACATATCATCTAACAAGAAATTTGTTTAAACTTGTAAAACAATTTATATCCTCATTTCAAATTCATTTAAGTTGTGTTTTCACTTCCTGGAAGATTTTTCTATCAACTCTTATTTCTATTTCTTTTCCATCATAGATGTCTTAATAGATTCATTTATTTTAAAGACTTTAAATAGTGTATTGGACATCGATTGACATATCCGGTAACAGGGAATTCCTTGAAATTTGTAAAACAATCAGAATCGTCATTTTAAATTCATTAAATTCATTCTTTTCCATCATGAATGTCTTAACAGATTCATTAATTTTAAAGACTTTAAATAGTGTATTGGACATCGATAAACATATCCTGTAACAGGGAAACCCTTGAAATTTGTAAAGCAATCAGAATCGTCATTTTAAATTCATTGAAGTTGTGATTTTCAGTTCCTGGAAGATTTTCTATCAACTCTTATTTCTATTTCTTTTCCATCATGGATGTCTTAATAGATTCATTGATTTTAAATACTTTAAATAGTGTATTGTACATCGATTAACATATCCTGTAACAGGGAATTCCTTGAAATTTGTAAAACAATCAGAATCGTCATTTTAAATTCATTAAATTCATTCTTTTCCATCATGAATGTCTTAATAGATTCATTAATTTTAAAGACTTTAAATAGTGTATTGGACATCGAATTAACATATCATCTAACAAGAAATTTGTTTAAACTTGTAAAACAATTTATATCCTCATTTCAAATTCATTTAAGTTGTGTTTTCACTTCCTGGAAGATTTTTCTATCAACTCTTATTTCTATTTCTTTTCCATCATAGATGTCTTAATAGATTCATTTATTTTAAAGACTTTAAATAGTGTATTGGACATCGATTAACATATCCTGTAACAGGGAATTCCTTGAAATTTGTAAAACAATCAGAATCGTCATTTTAAATTCATTAAATTCATTCTTTTCCATCATGAATGTCTTAATAGATTCATTAATTTTAAAGACTTTAAATAGTGTATTGGACATCGAATTAACATATCATCTAACAAAAAATTTGTTTAAACTTGTAAAACAATTTATATCGTCATTTCAAATTCATTGAAGTTGTGTTTTCACTTCCTGGAAGATTTTCTATCAACTCTTATTTCTATTTCTTTTCCATCATAGATGTCTTAATAGATTCATTGATTTTAAATACTTTAAATAGTGTATTGGACATCGATTAACATATCCTGTAACAGGGAATTCCTTGAAATTTGTAAAACAATCAGAATCGTCATTTTAAATTCATTAAATTCATTCTTTTCCATCATGAATGTCTTAATAGATTCATTAATTTTAAAGACTTTAAATAGTGTATTGGACATCGAATTAACATATCATCTAACAAAAAATTTGTTTAAACTTGTAAAACAATTTATATCGTCATTTCAAATTCATTGAAGTTGTGTTTTCACTTCCTGGAAGATTTTCTATCAACTCTTATTTCTATTTCTTTTCCATCATAGATGTCTTAATAGATTCATTGATTTTAAATACTTTAAATAGTGTATTGGACATCGATTAACATATCCTGTAACAGGGAATTTCTTGAAATTTGTAAAACAATCAGAATCGACATTTTAAATTCATTAAATTCATTCTTTTCCATCATGAATGTCTTAATAGATTCATTAATTTTAAAGACTTTAAATAGTGTATTGGACATCGAATTAACATATCATCTAACAAAAAATTTGTTTAAACTTGTAAAACAATTTATATCGTCATTTCAAATTCATTGAAGTTGTGTTTTCACTTCCTGGAAGATTTTCTATCAACTCTTATTTCTATTTCTTTTCCATCATAGATGTCTTAATAGATTCATTGATTTTAAATACTTTAAATAGTGTATTGGACATCGATTAACATATCCTGTAACAGGGAATTTCTTGAAATTTGTAAAACAATCAGAATCGACATTTTAAATTCATTAAATTCATTCTTTTCCATCATGAATGTCTTAATAGATTCATTAATTTTAAAGACTTTAAATAGTGTATTGGACATCGAATTAACATATCATCTAACAAAAAATTTGTTTAAACTTGTAAAACAATTTATATCGTCATTTCAAATTCATTGAAGTTGTGTTTTCACTTCCTGGAAGATTTTCTATCAACTCTTATTTCTATTTCTTTTCCATCATAGATGTCTTAATAGATTCATTGATTTTAAATACTTTAAATAGTGTATTGGACATCGATTAACATATCCTGTAACAGGGAATTCCTTGAAATTTGTAAAACAATCAGAATCGTCATTTTAAATTCATTAAATTCATTCTTTTCCATCATGAATGTCTTAATAGATTCATTAATTTTAAAGACTTTAAATAGTGTATTGGACATCGAATTAACATATCATCTAACAAAAAATTTGTTTAAACTTGTAAAACAATTTATATCGTCATTTCAAATTCATTGAAGTTGTGTTTTCACTTCCTGGAAGATTTTCTATCAACTCTTATTTCTATTTCTTTTCCATCATGGATGTCTTAATAGATTCATTGATTTTAAAGACTTTAAATAGTGTATTGGACATCGATTAACATATCCTGTAACAGGGAATTCCTTGAAATTTGTAAAACAATCAGAATCGACATTTTAAATTCATTAAATTCATTCTTTTCCATCATGAATGTCTTAACAGATTCATTAATTTTAAAGACTTTAAATAGTGTATTGGACATCGATAAACATATCCTGTAACAGGGAAACCCTTGAAATTTGTAAAGCAATCAGAATCGTCATTTTAAATTCATTGAAGTTGTGATTTTCAGTTCCTGGAAGATTTTCTATCAACTCTTATTTCTATTTCTTTTCCATCATGGATGTCTTAATAGATTCATTGATTTTAAATACTTTAAATAGTGTATTGTACATCGATTAACATATCCTGTAACAGGGAATTCCTTGAAATTTGTAAAACAATCAGAATCGTCATTTTAAATTCATTAAATTCATTCTTTTCCATCATGAATGTCTTAATAGATTCATTAATTTTAAAGACTTTAAATAGTGTATTGGACATCGAATTAACATATCATCTAACAAGAAATTTGTTTAAACTTGTAAAACAATTTATATCCTCATTTCAAATTCATTTAAGTTGTGTTTTCACTTCCTGGAAGATTTTTCTATCAACTCTTATTTCTATTTCTTTTCCATCATAGATGTCTTAATAGATTCATTTATTTTAAAGACTTTAAATAGTGTATTGGACATCGATTAACATATCCTGTAACAGGGAATTTCTTGAAATTTGTAAAACAATCAGAATCGTCATTTTAAATTCATTAAATTCATTCTTTTCCATCATGAATGTCTTAATAGATTCATTAATTTTAAAGACTTTAAATAGTGTATTGGACATCGAATTAACATATCATCTAACAAGAAATTTGTTTAAACTTGTAAAACAATTTATATCCTCATTTCAAATTCATTTAAGTTGTGTTTTCACTTCCTGGAAGATTTTTCTATCAACTCTTATTTCTATTTCTTTTCCATCATAGATGTCTTAATAGATTCATTTATTTTAAAGACTTTAAATAGTGTATTGGACATCGATTAACATATCCTGTAACAGGGAATTTCTTGAAATTTGTAAAACAATCAGAATCGTCATTTTAAATTCATTAAATTCATTCTTTTCCATCATGAATGTCTTAATAGATTCATTAATTTTAAAGACTTTAAATAGTGTATTGGACATCGAATTAACATATCATCTAACAAAAAATTTGTTTAAACTTGTAAAACAATTTATATCGTCATTTCAAATTCATTGAAGTTGTGTTTTCACTTCCTGGAAGATTTTCTATCAACTCTTATTTCTATTTCTTTTCCATCATAGATGTCTTAATAGATTCATTGATTTTAAATACTTTAAATAGTGTATTGGACATCGATTAACATATCCTGTAACAGGGAATTCCTTGAAATTTGTAAAACAATCAGAATCGTCATTTTAAATTCATTAAATTCATTCTTTTCCATCATGAATGTCTTAATAGATTCATTAATTTTAAAGACTTTAAATAGTGTATTGGACATCGAATTAACATATCATCTAACAAAAAATTTGTTTAAACTTGTAAAACAATTTATATCGTCATTTCAAATTCATTGAAGTTGTGTTTTCACTTCCTGGAAGATTTTCTATCAACTCTTATTTCTATTTCTTTTCCATCATGGATGTCTTAATAGATTCATTGATTTTAAAGACTTTAAATAGTGTATTGGACATCGAATTAACATATCATCTAACAAAAAATTTGTTTAAACTTGTAAAACAATTTATATCGTCATTTCAAATTCATTGAAGTTGTGTTTTCACTTCCTGGAAGATTTTCTATCAACTCTTATTTCTATTTCTTTTCCATCATAGATGTCTTAATAGATTCATTGATTTTAAATACTTTAAATAGTGTATTGGACATCGATTAACATATCCTGTAACAGGGAATTTCTTGAAATTTGTAAAACAATCAGAATCGACATTTTAAATTCATTAAATTCATTCTTTTCCATCATGAATGTCTTAATAGATTCATTAATTTTAAAGACTTTAAATAGTGTATTGGACATCGAATTAACATATCATCTAACAAAAAATTTGTTTAAACTTGTAAAACAATTTATATCGTCATTTCAAATTCATTGAAGTTGTGTTTTCACTTCCTGGAAGATTTTCTATCAACTCTTATTTCTATTTCTTTTCCATCATAGATGTCTTAATAGATTCATTGATTTTAAATACTTTAAATAGTGTATTGGACATCGATTAACATATCCTGTAACAGGGAATTCCTTGAAATTTGTAAAACAATCAGAATCGTCATTTTAAATTCATTAAATTCATTCTTTTCCATCATGAATGTCTTAATAGATTCATTAATTTTAAAGACTTTAAATAGTGTATTGGACATCGAATTAACATATCATCTAACAAAAAATTTGTTTAAACTTGTAAAACAATTTATATCGTCATTTCAAATTCATTGAAGTTGTGTTTTCACTTCCTGGAAGATTTTCTATCAACTCTTATTTCTATTTCTTTTCCATCATGGATGTCTTAATAGATTCATTGATTTTAAAGACTTTAAATAGTGTATTGGACATCGATTAACATATCCTGTAACAGGGAATTCCTTGAAATTTGTAAAACAATCAGAATCGACATTTTAAATTCATTAAATTCATTCTTTTCCATCATGAATGTCTTAATAGATTCATTAATTTTAAAGACTTTAAATAGTGTATTGGACATCGAATTAACATATCATCTAACAAGAAATTTGTTTAAACTTGTAAAACAATTTATATCGTCATTTCAAATTCATTTAAGTAATGTTTTCTTTTCCTGGAAGATTTTTCTATCAACTCTTATTTCTATTTCTTTTCCATCATCGATGTCTTAATAGATTCATTGATTTTAAATACTTTAAATAGTGTATTGGACATCGATTAACATATCCTGTAACAGGGAAACCCTTGAAATTTGTAAAATATGTCACATGTTCTGAGTTTCTTCTTATAATTATTGTAAAATAGAGTATTTTATACTGATTCAACACGAAAAATACTAAAACATGTGATAAGAAAGGTCTCCACCACGTTTTGGAAATATTTCAGGCTTGATGTTTGGGACGTTTTTTTTGGTATTTCTTCAACACCAATGCAACCTTTCACATGTTATGAGTTTCTTCTTATAATTATTGTAAAATAGAGTATTCTATACTGATTCAACACGAAAAATACTAAAACATGTGATAGGAAAGGTCTCCACCACGTTTTGGAAATATTTCAGGCTAGATGTTTGGGACGTTTTTTTGGTATTTGTTCAACACCAATCAACCTGTCACATGTTCTGAGTTTCTTCTTATAATTATTGTAAAATAGAGTATTCTATACTGATTCTACACGAAAAATACTAAAACATGTGATATAGGAAAGGTCTCCACCACGTTTTGGAAATATTTCAGGCTAGATGTTTGGGACGTTTTTTTTGGTATTTCTTCAACACCAATGCAACCTGTCACATGTTCTGAGTTTCTTCTTATAATTATTTTAAAATAGAGTATTTTATACTAATTCAACACGAAAAATACTAAAACATGTGATAGGAAAGATCTCCACCACGTTTTGGAAATATATCAGGCTAGACGTTTGGGACGTTTTTTTTGGTATTTCTTCAACACCAATGCAACCTGTCACATGTACTGAGTTTCTTCTTATAATTATTGTGAAATAGAGTATTTTATACTGATACAACACGAAAAATACTAAAACATGTGATAAGAAAGGTCTCCACCACGTTTTGGAAATATTTCAGGCTTGATGTTTGGGACGTTTTTTTTGGTATTTCTTCAACACCAATGCAACCTTTCACATGTTCTGAGTTTCTTCTTATAATTATTGTAAAATAGAGTATTCTATACTGATTCAACACGAAAAATACTAAAACATGTGATAGGAAAGGTCTCCACCACGTTTTGGAAATATTTCAGGCTAGATGTTTGGGACGTTTTTTTGGTATTTGTTCAACACCAATCAACCTGTCACATGTTCTGAGTTTCTTCTTATAATTATTGTAAAATAGAGTATTCTATACTGATTCTACACGAAAAATACTAAAACATGTGATATAGGAAAGGTCTCCACCACGTTTTGGAAATATTTCAGGCTAGATGTTTGGGACGTTTTTTTTGGTATTTCTTCAACACCAATGCAACCTGTCACATGTTCTGAGTTTCTTCTTATAATTATTGTAAAATAGAGTATTTTATACTAATTCAACACGAAAAATACTAAAACATGTGATAGGAAAGGTCTCCACAACGTTTTGGAAATATATCAGGCTAGACGTTTGGGACGTTTTTTTTGGTATTTCTTCAACACCAATGCAACCTGTCACATGTACTGATTTTCTTCTTATAATTATTGTAAAATAGAGTATTTTATACTACCCTAAAAGAAAACAAACCCCCTTCCCACCCACTCCTCGCCAAAAGATCGACACCTTCCCTCAATCCAAACAGCAAAACAAAAAAAGCGGTTTAATCGACAGCACTCACGATCCGCTGAACGGATCACGGTTATTTTCGTGTCAACTTGTCCTTCTCATCAAGTTTGTCTTCACCTACCCACCACGGACAGGATCTAATGGACAAAATGCACGGAACCGGGAACCCGCAATTTGTCCAAAAAACCAACCAAAACCCAGTCCTAATAACACCCTCCCCCCAGGACCCTCTTGGAAGCCAAGAGGGAATAAAGAGTTATCCGCCGAGTTATCTTGTGGTATTATTGCAGAATATGGTATTCCACACTATATCACAATGATAATTACCTTTATAAGTGATACGAATAGTATCCAGCACGATTTGAAAAATTTTAAGGCTAAACTTTTGAGCAGTATTTTGGTTTTCAACGCGAATGCAACCTATCACTTATAAAGAGTTATCTTGTGGTTTTATTGTAAAATAGGGTATTCCACTCTTTATCACAATGATAATTACCTATATAAGTGATAGTAAAGGTATCCAGCACGATTTGAAAATTTTTAAGGCTAAACTTTTGAGCATTATTTTGGTTTTTCTTCAACGCGAATGCAACCTATCACTTATAAAGAGTTATCTTGCTTATTTTAAAAATATTAAATATTTATTACTGTATTTTAGAGTCATTTTTAAAATAAATAAAAAATATCACGCGAAAATTAGTGTGAAAACCTGAGTCGACTAATATTTTTGTAACCATCACCATAGATAAAGAAGACTGGTTTCGCATGTCCTATCCTTTTAGCCCTATCCCTACTGACCCCGAGTTTCTGTTTTGCTTGTCCTGCCCCTAGCGGATAAACTGCTGTACTGCACCGTGGCTACCAAGGGTGTTGCAGACGAAAGTTGTTTTCCTTCTGTCTTGGTAAAATTCTTTGCTGGCGTTTAAAAGTTCTAGGTAATTTTTTCATACAAATTTTTACTTAAAAGTCATTTTGTATTAAATTTTGACGTTTGCCAATTGCAAAAGCAGAGAAATCAATTGAATGATTGCAATGGAATAGATGTAAGCAGAGTGTAGAGAACAAAACGTACACTAGAGGGCAGGACAAGCAAAACAGAATCGGGAAAATCGGAGGAAGGGTAGCAAGAATTCTGGCGACAGTTGGCCGTGTTAATTTTCTTATGGACAGCATCAACCAGTGGTCTTTGTCTATGCCATCACCATCACCACCAATCGATTGTTCGATTGGCCACAAAACCAGTAGGGATCACAATTTCATCGAACTGGCAACTACGGTGGTTAGACTACTCTATAAGTTTGTGGTTTTAAATTATCTGGACTTGACTCGTGAGAATTTTGGTGGAAGCCAAAACAGACGTCAATAGACTATCGATTGACGGTTGACACAGAAACAGAATCAGCGTTTACCGAAAAACTAGTAAATCTAGCAAATTTTCTTGTTTTTAATGATTTAAATTTGTTGGTTCGTGTTTGTGAAATTTTATTTAATCTCTTCGACTTACATTTATTTTTATTTGCATAGGCTGAAAGCTTAATTGTGTTTTTTTAAGTCTCGCAACATACCAAAGTTCGTGTTGATTACTCAGCTTTTAACTCTAATACGCTAATTTACGCTCGTACGCTAATTTAAATAAAATTATATAAGATTTCTAGACTAAAAGAAAATCCCTTGTATAGTAACCTAATGGGAATAAAGTAGGCTACATTATAGAGAAAATATTATGGAAACAATTGCTAATTTGATTTTTTTAAATCAACAACATAATTTCGGGCTGTATGCGCTGAAAAAGTGAAAAGGACTAGATCACGTCGATCGGTCGATTAGCCCAGAAGATTACAAATTTTCATTGTTATGAGAAAAGTACCAGTCATTAAAAATTGGACTAAATGGGAAGTATAAATGACGAGACGAGACGAAATAATGTTTAAAGTTTGACACTTTGACTGGAAAATTTACAATGGGCTTATTGACGGCACTATTTGACGGCAAGCGCACAGTTACTTTTCAAACGTATACTACAACCATACTGTAACATAATTCATTATTGCAATCATTCCTGAATTAAATATTTAAAATTTGTACCAAAATACAAAGAAAAATGTGTATCTTTCGCTTTAATTCTACCCATTTCTGAATGGATAACCCTGCACTGGGAAATTCAAGAATAACCTAAAATGATAAAATATAAAATCTAAGTTTCGGGCAAATCATTTCTGATTCAGACTTCTGTGTCTTCCTATCGCTGTTATTCCCTACAGGGAATTTGCAGTTGTGTAATAATTAATTTCACGTTTCCCGTTTTGTGTCCAGTGCTGTCCACAAATTTCCTACACTAGTTATTACCGTAAAAATATTAACCGTACAAGAGACAATTTTGAAAATACACAAATGATACCCGAAACTGGCTAAAATGAAACACTTGCTGATTTTCTTCACCTGACTTGAAAAATAGTAATCTTACTATTGTAAAAAGAAACGTTTTGGTTTTGCATCTCCCAAAATCACTAAAAGTAGCAACATCATCTCGACATCAGAGGTACTCTATAACCACACGGTACAGTTCTAAACGTCTTCCATCTTCCAATGAGAATAGTAATGGAAGTCTGTCAAGCTAATATGTCTTCTTTTCAGCGTCAGAGCGTCCGTATGATGAACCCTTGCTGACTCGAGTTAGAGCCACCAATTTATACAGTGCATACATCACTAAGAAATAAAAAAAATGGTAAAGCTGCTTTAAAAAAAATAGAGGAATTTATGTAATACCTGCAAGAACTAACGAGACGGCAATCAGTACGTTGATAAATCCGGAGCAGAATAGGGCATACAGAGCATAGAGCACTGGAGGCAGTGTGAAGTACGACGTAGTCAACATAATGATAACAGACCACAATCGTCTTGGACGGTAATGACTTCGTATGGGCCCACGAAAGTGATGATGCTCTCCAATTAAGTCCGACGAAGGAAATGACCCCTCTCTCTTGTAGACATCTAACATATGATCCTATGGAAACAAAATGAGTGAACAAGAAACAATAAACCATGTTGCGTATTCTTCACTTTTTTTACAGTTCAAATGAAGCATTGCATTAAACTATACTCAACATTTATTTCCCTTTTAACGCCACGAAAAATGTTTATGGAGGATTTAAACTTTACCTTATGGCGATAATTGTTATAAAGCCATTTGGAAGCTTCATCTGGGTTTTCAGGGATAGTTTCTAAAGGAATCCTTTCAAGTAGCATTTCACCTATTACTCGGCGGCCAAGCAACATGTTTTTTAGAGTAGGTGTAGAGCCTTCCTTGCTGAAAATGAATGTTAAGGTAATTAAATTCTACACATTTTACAACCCGAAAAAACTAATGTTTTACCAATTAAATGCAAGAGTAGCACAGTATATGGCAGGAAAACGCCCTCTCAAATTTTGGACCTGAATTTTAGCCATTTTAAAACAGTTTGCGGTAGTGAATACATATGTGAATACATAGTGAATACGGCAAAAAAAAATATAGGAAGTAAATGTTTCTAGCATTTCTACCGTCAACAGGAATCCCTTGGTTCTTGGTAGGAGCAGATGTTGCAATGGTTGAAGACCAGATTTGTGAGCAAACTCAACAGAAGCAGCCTAACATGAAAAGTTGAAAAAATACTTTAGGATGAATGTGTTCAAATATTAATTGAAATAAACATTATTTAAAAATATATTTGTGATTGAAAAAATAGTTTTTTTTAGTTATTACGTGTTTGGCAGGAGTAAATCTTGTTCCTTCCGCAAAAAGTAGAAGCTGGTAAATGTTTTAAAAACCATGCATGATAAGGAAAAAAATTCTTATAAATATGATCGATCAGTGAATCCATTCATTTTTTACCCAGACGGGATCGGCATATTCTCCTAGATTTTTTACTTGCTTCCCCATGATCAACTTGTCTTTTTCCCAGTTGCGCTCAAGGCTACATCGGTCACAGCGCCGGATAAAGTTAAAAGCAAAGATTGATTACATAAGTTGTAAAATTGGTATTAGTTTCAGGAGAAATAGAAATTACAAGACTGCTTCACCAAACTGCCATGCCCAGCCAATGATAGGTATCCATTTAATAGATTTTTTAATAAAAACTTTGGAGCTCTTAAAAATCCAGAACCAATTTGTGTGAGGATATTAGAATAGAAGATATGAAATGTTAGATGAAGATAATCGTACACTGAAGACTAACGTAACTCACCGCCAGTAACCTAGACTGTTCACAAACCAGCCATCCCATGAGCCAATCAACCTCAAAGGAATGATTCATAATTACAATTGCATGCTCTTTTCCCATTTTAGACCAAGTTTCATCATCTGTTAAAATTGCACATGTGGAAGATGACCACCACTCACCAATAAAAACAATTTCTGCAAAACACCCCATAAGATGCAATAAACTTTACACATCAACCAAAAGCAAACATCTAAATATATAACACTTACGAGTCCACAAAATGTAGAGCAGATAATAGTTTACTTTTTGGTATAACCATCGACTCCCTGGTCTTACACAAACCCACAGCAAAAGTTGTATCAAGTTGATTACCAACCCTGAGATGAAAAGGTTGATGAATAGTACCACAACTGGCAAGAACATTAGCTTTTGAATGGCCAACATTTTGTTCCCTGTTTGAAAACAGAACAATTTATAGCATTTAATTTATATTATTTCCTCTTTCAATATCATAAAGAAAGCTTCCAAATTCAATTAATTTTAGTTACTTTCTTGTGTACTTTTGCTTGCTGTTATCAAACAATGTTTCCGATTCAAACACTTTTCTTTCGTATTTGTTTGTGTTGTTTTCTGGGCTTTCTCAGATGATTGCATACAATTGACTAGTGCAATTTTTGGGAAACTGCTAAAAACTATGCATCCTGTACCTAATTGATTTAACAAATGGTTGAATTAATACATTTTAATATTGCTATACTTTGCTGATGATCAAATTTGGTTTACAAATAAAGAGTTTGTAAAGTATCTATTGCAACAAATACATTAGAATAAACTAAGACTCGCTGTATATGGTATTCTTCTACTACATTTAAGAATATTCTTGAGGAACTATAATTTAATTTGAATTTAAGCCAAATTGAACAAAATCAGGATTTATTTACCTATTGGTTAGCACTAATGTGAATTCCATCATGTTTTTACCTCAGCATACCTTTACCATTATTGAATTATATATTATGCAGTTTATTGATTTTATTTCTACTCGTAACTCACATTACAAAAGTACGTGGCTTCACGGTTGTTTTGAAAACCCCAACAAACCAGGACCAGGCAGCAGACTAGCAGACACTTTGCCCTTATCTCTCTGCTTTTGTGCTGGTCTATGCCCTTTGCTCTATCTCCATGGCGTTCTGCCGTTCTGTCTGTGCTGTGATACAACACCAACGACTAAATAATCCGGACTGGGGCGACCATAGCGCGACTGGTGGGCTACGTCTGATTTCCGCATTCATATTGGAATTGGAACGATAATATTTGAATACCTAATCAATCGATAACTCGAAAGTCGAAAGTTTACTTTATGATGTTGGTTTTTTATTTTGTCGATCTGTTGACAGTAAACGAACAAAACAATATGCAACTAAATTTTACTACTACTTACTACTTGCACTTCAAGATAAACAGGACAGGTCTCATTTTATTAACCAATTTTATTTAAGCCAAAGGGCAAAGATAGTTTTCAGGATTTTATCGCTGTAAGTTAATACTAGGCCTATACTAAGATATGCGCCGTCGTTTGACTTTAAAAAAATGTGTGACAGACTACCATTCGGTCTCATAAAAAAGCGTAAAAGGTTAAATCTAAGTAAAAATGCTTACAGCTTTGTTGAGAAGGAATAAAAACGGTAACGATGGTTGCTGCTGCAAAATGCTAACTGCTGCAAATAAGTTCTGGGCTTTCTTTCTTTTAGAATGATGGGTAAATACGTCGAATTTTGCACCTACACGACCTACACAGTATGCGACGTACCTTTTTCTTAATTTTATTACTAGTTCTCAGACATTTACGTAACTGTCAGTCAAAGAATGAATACCTTAAAGTGATAGCGTCATTGTCTTCCTAAGGTTTCTAATAGGAAATGATAATGAAATTAATTTATCAAAAATAATTGTTCTATGCACTCTCTCGTTCGAAATTGTTAGCTAAACACATATGGCTAGTTCTCGTTTACTACCCAGAGCTCTTCAATCTTTTCAATCAAGCTTTATTTATTTATTATTTATTAATTTTGTATCTTCTTTATCGCAGCTTGCTTTCTATGTTCATTGTTCAACAAAAATCGTGATTGGTATTCGAATAAAAATTGTTTTTTTGTTTGGTTTTGTTTGGTTTTTTTCGTGGCTACTAACGATTACACGTTGCGTCACGCCAATGTCAATTTAAATTTTTAAACCGCGCCCAGCCGCGCCATCAGAGCTATAGATACCTGGTCAGTTCATGGCTGTGTTGGCTTCCCTATCCCGGATTCAGGGTAAACGTAAGCCGATTTTCAGGGGGTTTTAGGGCGGAGCTTGTCAGAAGTTGTGAAGTGGAAGAATGAATCAGCGCCATCTAGTGATAAGACGTTGAATACTTTCGGCGGCCATTTTTGTGTAATATGTGAATACGGCGGCCATCATCGTGTATTACGTGAATGAAGCCTAACCATAATTTCTGTAAAAATGGTTGGCAGGTGTGCTGTTCCTGGTTGTAAAACAACATATTACAAAGCAAATCAAAAAGAAAACGAGGTTGCCTGTCGCGACCACGGTGGAAGCTAGACGTGCCTTATTCTCACTCCGAGTTTTCTTTGTGCTATCTCCAGTAGTCCGGCGCGCAAATTCATCTCCGCTCCTCTATTATCTCAAAAGCTAAGTCCATCGTAACCCTTTCCCCCCAGCTCACTCCCCCAGAAATGAATCAAGTTTTCTCCTTCGGGTCCAGCCCGCCAAACAAAAGACCTTTTGTAAAGCCCGCATCTGATTTCCCAGTTCTAGGTTCCCGCTCGCCCCCTCCCAGTACTCCGCCTATCCCCCCAGTCATTATTTCGATCTCCGGTAACTCCCCCAATTTCAAAAATATGAAAACCGCGGAGCGTGACGCTTTCCATCTCGCCCTCAAAGAACTCGTTGGCGAAGTAGCCCATTCTTATGTTATGTTTGGAGGCGACCTTTGCGTCTTCCCAAACTCAATTGATCAACAAAAAACCCTCCTCTCCACCTACCAGCTGACAGACAGAAACTTTACTTGCTCCCTCCCCTCTTCTTCCGCCTCCAGGAGTAAGGGTGTCATTTTTGATGTCCCCGTTGATGACAAGGAAGAAGACATCCTCGCTGCGCTCTCCAACCAAAATGTCATCGCTGTTAAAAGGCTACCCATGAAAGGCCACCCTGAAATCCCCTCCACTACTGTTCTCCTCTCTTTCTCGTCCACCCTCCCAGATAGAGTCAACATGGCCGCACTCATGTACAAGGTCCGCCTTTCCATCCCTAACCCATTCCGTTGTAACAAATGCTGGCGCCTCGGCCACTCCTCCTCTAGATGCAGCTCGAGTCTTGATAAATGCAAAAAATGTGGGTCCCATCATGCACCAGATTTTCTCTGTACCACCAAATGCGTCAATTGCAGTAGTCCTTCCCATGAGTCCGACAGTGCAGACTGTCCCGAATTCCTTGAGCTCAAAGCCATCCTAAAATTCGCCACATTAAACGGGATCTCTGTTCAGGAAGCGCGTTCTAAACACAGGAGCCTATACAGCCAAGCCACCCTCAGAGCCAAACGTAGCTTGCCTCACTCAGACCCAAGTAATTCGAACTTCAACACCCCCGATCCTTTGAGCTCCCAAATTTCCTCTCTTCAAGACGAAATCAAACAGATGAGAGAGATCACTCTCCCCGGCCTAAACGCATCCATTGCCGCCTTAACTAAGGACCTCGACAACACCAAAAAGAAAGTAGATAATTTTGACCAGCGCTTCGACAATTTCGCCATAAAACAAGACTCTCGATTCGACTCTATCGAATTCTTATTGCAACAACTCACCGCTGCCATCTCTCCACTGACATCTAGCCATTCTCCTTCCTTCATTACGGGCAAAGTCGTCAACCCCAACCCTGCTCTCCCCACCCCCTCTTCTAACCATAGACCAATTGTGCCTATGACCAATCCCTCCCTAAGCAGTGTCAATGACTATTCTTCAGAAAACCACCTCGCTCTCTCCAATAACATGTCTAATGATTAAGAACCTTTCTTGCCTTCAATGGAACGCCCGTGGTTTAACTAAATCCAAGCTCGAGGAGTTCCGTATCCTCCTTAATCAATTTAATCCCGACCTCGTCTTTTTGAGTGAAACTCACTGGTCCCACCATTTTTGCGTTAAATTTAAAAATTATCATACCATTAAGAAGGATCGCCATATGCGACGAGGAGGTGGCGTAGCCCTCCTTATAAAGAAATCTCTTCAATATTCAGTTGCCAACCCCCCTATTCAAAGCTCCCTTGAAATCATCAGCGCGAGCGTTTTCACTCAATCAGGAGAAATCGAATGTTTTTCAGTTTATTGCCCCAAAGGTAACTGCTCCCAAGAAGAAATTAACCTTCTCATTTCAAGACCAAACCACTTTATCCTGGCCGGCGACCTTAACGCCCACCATCAACTTTGGGAATCCTCTCCCACTGTCAACACAGCTGGTCACTCAATCAGTAAAGCCATCATCGATCACCCCAACGCTTCTCTCATTACCCCCCTCGACTTAGGCACCCGAATCGACCCTAGCTCTGGTAAACCCTCCACTATCGACCTCTTCATCACGTCATCTCAATTCGTCTTGAATTCTAACATCAGCCTTGGCCCCTTCTGCGGGAGCGATCATCTACCGATCTTTACTACACTGAACGCGGACCCCATCCGCCTATCCTCCAAACCCCCATCATGGATTTTCTTAAAAGATAAATGGCCCAAGTGGAACGCCGATCTCGAGAACTGTCTTACTTCATCTTCCTTTCACGTTCTATCTGACCCCAAACAAATGTACGACTCTTTCAAAAACTCCATTCTATCAGCCAGCCACTTGAATTTCTCTATGACAAAATCCTCCCCAGAGTCTCTTAGGGAACCCCGTCGCCCATGGTGGTCAAACGAATGCCAAGCCGCCGTTGCATCAGCTAAAAGAGCCGAAAAGGCCTGGCGTAAATCCCCACTCTCATCCGAGAAGAGATTAGCTTGGAAGAAAGCTGAAGCAATCAAGAAACGACTTATAATCTCAGCCAAAAAAGCAGCCTGGTCAACCTTCATCAATAACCTCAACCCCCAATCCAACAACAACCATGTATGGCCCTTTATGAGAGCCATGAGTGGCCAAGGAAATAACTGTATACCCATAGCTCCTGTAATTAAGAAACCAAACGGCGTCTCTCTTACTTCTCCAATAGATATTGCAGAATCCTTCCTCGATTTTTTCAGCAACCCTCCTGACTCTCTATCCGACCACTCAATCGATGAAGCCACCCTCTCTCCTATCATCAATTCTCGTATAGCTGATAACTCTCCTAATCAACTTAATCTTCTCTTCACACCCTATGAATTAGAATCCGCTCTAGTTAAAATCAAAAGTAGATCCACCGGCCCAGACAACATTCATAATGAAATGCTAGCCAACTTATCAAACAACAATAAACGCAGCTTACTCCTCTTGTTCAACTCCCTTTATCAGCTCTCTTTCGTCCCAGAAGACTGGAAGAAGGCAATTGTAATTCCCCTTCCCAAACCAAACAAACCATCAGATGTAGTCAGCTCCTATCGCCCAATTAGCCTCACCTCCTGCTTATGCAAACTTTTCGAACGTATTATCACAAACCGCATCTCCTGGTATGTTGAAAGCAAAAATTTGATCTGTCCAAACCAGGCCGGCTTTAGAAAACGGCGTTGTACTACTGACCACCTTGTCCAGCTAGACCTCGACATTAAAAGGAGCTTCAAAGAAAAACAGTCTACGGTGGCTGTTTTTCTCGACATTGAAAAAGCATACGATTCGGTATGGATTACCGGCCTCCTCTATAAACTGTCGAAAATCGGCATTCACGGCTCTTGTCTCGCTTGGCTATCCAATTTTCTCCAAAATCGCTCCATTTGTATCCGCCTTGGTAGTCACTCTTCAGCATTCAAACTCTTAAAAAATGGCGTTCCCCAAGGCGCCGTTATCAGTCCTCTACTGTTCAATATCATGCTTTTTGATTTCCCTCTCCCCTCTATTAACTCCCAGCTCCTACTCTTCGCCGACGATGTCACCATCTACTCAAAAGTTAAACGCCCCATTGATGCCGAAGTTACTCTCCAACCCTACTTAGATAAAGTCGCAAAATGGGGGAAAAAATGGAAACTTAAATTCTCAGCAGCCAAATCGTCCGCCGTATCCTTCACCCGTTCATATAAACCCGGGGACGACCCGCTTTTATTCATCAACGGCCGCCGCATCCCAAATGTATCAAAAGTGAAATTTCTTGGCCTTACTCTCGACTCAAAGCTCCTATGGAAAGACCACATAGCCCAAGTAGTAAACAAATGCATTAAAATTAAAAACGCCTTTTCGATCATCTGTAAAGCCTCCTATGCCCCCTCTCTCCGTTCCTTGTCATCGTTATTCAAAAGCCTAGTGCGTAGCCGCATTGACTACGGCTTAATTATATACGGCTCAGCCAGCAAGTCCCATCTCAACAAAATCGACGTCGCCGCTAGATCTATTCTCCGCATCATCCTCGGTTCAAAACCCTCTTCTCCTACGGAAGTCATTTACGCCGAATCAAATACTGAGCCCGTCGCCTACAGAAGAGATTGGCTCGCCTCCAAATATGTGATTAACCTCAGCTCAAACCCCAGAAATTTAACGTTCAACTCAATAAAAGCTTTGTTCTCATCCTCCGACCAATGGCCAACGAGATGCTCCCCATGTCTGCTCTCAATCTGCTCCAATCTTAAATTAAAGAATCACAACCTGTTTAGCCTCTCCTCTGACATCACCTACCCGTCTTCCATTCCCCCTCCCCCATGGTCTCCCCCTCTCTTTGAATCTAAATGGTTCCCTCTCAAAAAATCAGCCGCCTCAATTAATCCACAGCTCACCTCTATCATATTCAACTCCCTCGTGGAAAATATACCCCCGCCCGACATCATCATCTTCACCGACGGCTCTGTCAAACCAAGCCCTCCTCGCTCTACATGCGCCATCTTCATTCCCGCTCTTAACTGCTCTAAATCCTGGCTCCTCTCCCAAGGTTCCGGTATATTTACCGCCGAACTCTACGGAATTCTAAAAGCACTCGAATCAATCTACGCTCTAGAACAACTTCCCCCTTGCATCCACATTTTCTCAGATTCCAGCTCCGCCATCAAGGCCCTCTCGGCCCCCATATCCCCAATTCATAGGTGCATCTCGGAGATCAAAAATCTCCTCAATTGTCTCCTCTCTAGTGGCACCAAAACAATTATTTACTGGATTCCCAGTCACTCCGGTATTACCGGTAACGAAATAGCGGATAAACTCGCCTCCGACGACAGCGACCCCTCCTCCAGAAGCCTAATCGAAAATTCCCTATCAACAGGGGAACTCATCTCGTCATTGAAACATTCTTGGGAACAATCGCTTCTAGCTCACCTTCACAAATGCAAAAAGCCCTGCGTTCAAATGAGAACCAAGCCTGGCTTCATCCCATGGCACCACTCCAAAGACAGAGCAACATCAACTTGCCTTCACCGCTTGAGAAACGACCACAACCATCTAAACGCGTTCGCTCACCGCATCGACCAAGATGCTGACCCGAGCTGCCGATTTGGCTGCCCAGCCATCGAATCCACAAAACATGTCTTAATTGATTGTCCTACCCATCACGCTCATCGCCTTAATCTCATCCGTTTCCTCAACTCAAATCGTCTCCCCTTGAACCCTCAAACGCTCCTGGGCCTCGACCCCTCAATCAGCCCAAAAACTCAATTTAAACTCAACAATCTCCTGTCATCATACCTAAGCAAAACGGGCCTCCGACTTATCGCATAATTCTCAAACCTACCTCATCTCCTCCCCCCCCCCTCTTCATCTCCATCAAAAATCAAACCAAAAGCTCCGAAACACAGTATTCATCCTCGCCGGTGCATGAGGGTCCTCCAATAATTTATTCGGAAGACCAGATGTCAGCCTTAAATCTGGCTCCCCTGGATCCTAGATGCCAAGGCAGACGCACCTAAATTCTCACCAACCAACCAACCAAAAAGAAAACGAGGTTACCCTGTTTACAATTCCTAAAACTTCATTATCAAAATGGCAAGAACTAATTCCATGTAGCAATTTGACGAGCACCTCACGTATTTGCTGCCGTCATTTTGACGAAAGTGACTTTAAATCAGGGATTGAAATTTTGAACGTGTTCCATCCTTTCAAACGTAGGAATCGTAATGCTGGAGCAATTCCCAAACATTTTCTGATAAATGGTATTGATATTATATTTCCTGTATAATCTGTAAAGCACAGAAACTGAACCATTTTCATTTTAGATACACCTAGTCGACAAGCAATGCAAAATGTTGATGGTTTCAAATGGAGAAATAACCTCAATGGTATTTTTAAATATGTTTATTTTGTTTAATATCAAATAACGCAATTCTTAAATATGTATTGTAGTGGAAGCAAATGCTAGCAATGCATCAGTAAGGAAACGACCAAAAGTAGACAAAATACCTACTACGTCAAAGAGAAAAAAATTTGACAGTACAGGTATTGATAATAGTTCTCTTTACATTTTATTTTGAAGAGCAATTGCTTTAAATTTTATCTTATAGCACCCTCCATGGAAGTTACCTCTACTATTCAAGAATCAATCAACATTCCCCAGGCTGCTGAAGAATTAATTTTTGATCCACTTCCAGATTCAATCAAAGAAAATCTTGCTGTTGTCATGGAAGATACGACAGTTGCATCGCCTTCTATGGAAGCTACCTCTACTATTCAAGAATCAATGGACACTCACCAGGCTGCTGAAGAAGCAATTTTTGATCCACTTCCTGATGTAATGAACGAAAATGTTGCTGTTGTCATTGAAGATTCGACAGTTACATCACCTTCTATCGAAGCAAGCTCTACTAATTTCAAGTCTAATTTTGTGACATTTCAGTCACTGGTAACTTCATCAATGGTACCAAAGAATTGGATATGGTCTTTTGATCAAATTAAACAAATGATTTTTTGCATTTCGATGGATCAGCTACCAAATGGAAATTATAATGTGAAAAGTGTACATTTTCAAAACAAGAAGTAATGTATTATGTCAACGGAACAATAAACAATTTACACAACCAAACAATAAAATGTAAGAATGTTTGGACACTTAGAAAGAATAAACAATTTACACAACCAAACAATAAAATGTAAGAATGTTTGGACACTTAGAAAAGACTTAGAGGTTTGACAGTTGGATACTTGTTCCTTTTTATTATTGTTTACTTCTTGTAGAAAAGTAAGCTGTGATTGGCCAATGAGTTTTTCATAGACCCTTCCTGATTGGCTGGCTTCACGTAGTAGCTGACACACTCACTAGAGGCGCTCATTCATTCTTCCAAATCGGCTTACGTTTACCCTGAAACCGGGATAGGGAAGCCAACACAGCCATGAACTGACCAGGTATCTATAGCTCTGGCGCCATTTAAAAATTTTAGTTTGTTTCCATTATCCACTCGGCAACGTTGTGATTCTGTGTGTTCAATTACAATTTAACCGATTCTGTCAAATTTAACATTCTTATATTTCATTCGAGATTGATCACTTGTCTTTAATAAACACTATAGCCAAGCCCTACTGCACCTATGGAAACTAACGGACTAAGTGTGTATAACGTGGGAGCAAGTTTAGACTTGGATGCGTTAACTCAAGGTGGAACACAAAGTAGTAATCACGGCGAGGATGACAGTGACGACGATGGAGACGAAGAAGAAATTCAGCAACGAAATGCAGAGGTTGTTTCTATCAATCAAAGTTCAATCAATTTCAAATGAAAAACCAATATTTTCCTTTATTTGTAACTAGTTACGAGATCTCCTTACAAACGCTTTTGATGACTTGATTGAAGAGGATGAAAGTGATTTAGAGACAACAAATCAACATTTTCCAAAGCATCAGTCAGACAAAAGTCAAGAGTTTCCTTCAGATAATTCAAAACACAATTTCTCCAAAGACCAAGAATATGCAGGAAACTCTTTGTACAGCCCATTACACCATGAAGGGAATGGGGACCTATCTGAAACACAGTATCATGGTGTTGATAATCCCAGCAATACTTCTTCTTTCAATGCCTGGTCACAGAATAGCCATAAAAAGAATTATGTGAGATTCAGTCCCTTGGAGGAAAACAAAACCAACACTTACAACAGACCTCGGTGGAGTCATGAGGAAGACGTGGAAAAACACTACCTCTCATCTGGTCTCAACTCGCAAGCAGAACTGGAGATATTGTACGCTGCCAGAGGAACTGAAATCAGCCAACTCACTGCCGAACTCCATCAGCTGCATCATCAAGTTGCTCTTTTGGGTATTTCTTGTTATTGCTTTCTCTTTTATTTGGCCACTCATTGTATTCTTCTTTTGTAGAAGGAGAAAAAACTGGAATGAAAATCACGTTAGAGACGAGTGATAGCATCCTTAAGAAAACTAACGAAGAAAATGTGCGTCTCAAGGAGAAGGTCGAAGTTTTGAACCAACGAATCCACGAAGTGACAGAAACAAACAATAGTCTTGTGTCTAAGCTTCAGGCAGCTGAAAATAATACGATAAGTTTAGAGCGTCAGCTTCTTGATCTCAACCTACTTCAGGCCAACCATCGTGATGCTAATAGACAAGACATTTTGCTAAGCGGAGTCAAGGTGAGCATCCAAATGCCTTCAATTATTCAGTGACAGGTTCTGACATTTTATTTTTACCCCCAGGCAAGATACGAAAACGATTTGCGAACTCTGAGAGACGAACTGAACCGTCTCCGGTCGGAGCTTGATTGCAAGAATGAAAATGTTTCAACTCTTGAGCGAAAGCTTCGCGACGTTACAGAGATGCACGAACGTACTCTGACTGAAAGAGCGGCCAACCTGCAGGAGTTCAATCGTGCTCTTGATCAACAACGAATGCTGCGTGAGCAGCGCGACACACTCACCAGTGCTACTTTGTTGGATCAGTTGTCGAAAGCCCAGGAGGAGATTGAGCGTCTGAAAAAGGAGCGCATTTCTCAAACCCTATCCGATTCCATGACCCAATTGCGATTAGGATCTGCCAGAGACCATCGGGATGTCAAGCAATCGGAGCGAATCATCAGTAGCCTTGAACAGCGCTTGCAGACTTCGGAGAAAACTATAACGCAGTTGGAAGAAAAAATCTACCAATTGCAGAAAGATAAGGAGATTCTCAGCAAAGATCTCAGCGCAATGCACAAAGCACCACCAATCCCATCTAAGTGAGTTCTCGTTTTCCTTGATCGCAAATTTTGTTGACGTATGTAAAATGTAAATTTTTTTCCTCCCCCTAATAGTGACCAAGACAGCAAGCTTAGAACCGAGCTTGACAACGTGAAAGAGCTTTACCTGGCGGTTTGTCGCGAGAAAGATTCCTTAGAGGATCACATGCAACAGCTGATTTCTGGTATTCAAATGTTTCGTTCCTAGGTTTGAGGATTCTGTTTTTAATTATTCCCTTCATTGCATAGGCCGTAGAGAATTGGAAGAAGAAAAGAACCAGTTACTCAGAGAAATGGAAGACATCAACAAAAATCTGGATGAAAATCTCAATAAGCACAAGGCTATGGTCGAGGCCAATTGGGATGCCAAATTACAGACCGCCATTCAGGAGCAATTGGCCCGCGCTCGGCTTGAATGGCTGAGAGAGAAAACTTCGGGACAGGTTGACGACCTGGTACACGTGGAGAAGAGCCTAGGTAAGACCCTCTATTCTTCCAAGCATTGGTCGATAACTTAATCTGTCAATGCTATTTCTTATAGGTGAGCTGCAGTGTTTGCGCGAATCGATGGATGCTTTGCGCCACGAGCGAGACGTTTTGCAGAACGAGGTTATGAAGCGCCAGCAGCAACTCAAACTGGAGAGACATTTGCTTCGCGAGAAGTTTGAAGTCGAGAAGAAAATGCTGATCAAATCGTGGCAGGAAAAAGTGACGGCTGCATCCCTAACGGCTGCAGATAAATCAGAGACCCAACAATCTGAACGGACGCTGATCACAGCCACCGCAGATGCCATGGTATACATCTTAAGTTTTGTAATCAAAAGAAAATTATTCTGAAACATTAACATGTTTGATAGGCAAGGCTAAGGCAGCAGTGTGAAGAAGAGAAGCTTTCCATCATCGCTGAATACGAGAAACAGATTCTGGAATTGCAGTCCAACTCGTCGACACCCCTAACGTCGCAAATGGCATTGAGCACCCGTTCGGCTCAGGCGGCCCTGGATTGGAAATTGGACTTGTCCAAGATCAAAATGTGCCTTAAAAACAACCAACAGCGAAACGCCGCCGATTTGCTGCCCAGCCTGGACAGTGCCATCCAGAAGATGGAAACATTGTGGCTGCACGATCAGAAAATGATTCAGGATCAGGCCGACAAGTACAAACATCTCAAGCGGCGGGTCCGCGACTACCAGAAATACGTCAACGACAAAATGGCCAAGCACAAAGTCGAGCGACAGCGTAGCGAAGATTATTGTCGGCTAGTGATCTCAGATTTGCTGGGCAGAGTCAATTCGGAGCTCCAGTTGCTGGATCAAGATCGAGCCAACGTCAATCGGGTCGCCACTGTATCCGGCAAAGCCCAACAACTTCCCGTTGTTGCGAGGACTGCGACTGCGTCGTCCAGGGCACCAATCGCCTCCACTCCAGTCAGTACCCAAGGCGGTGGTTTACAAGGACTACGTCACGTGCCAGGATCGACTTTCGCACAAGGGATCGACGAGTTACAGCAGCAAGTCAACCTTTATGTTCGAGGACTGACCAATTTCAACAGTGCTAACAAATGATTTACTATCCTAAATCGTATAAACTAAACTTTCATGCATGTTCTTCCCATCGTGATCCTGACGACTGTACATTGTTGATAGCGAAAGAGAGAGAGAAAAGTCTTATCCACAGTTGAGAAGTAATACATTGATGATCTTGTAATAATCGTAATAATAGTAAATAATCCCGCATACATAATTTGTTTTGTCTTTTTTTGAGAGAATTGTGGTGGTGTTTCCGTCCTGGTCTCTTTTGCCGGAGGGGAAAAAATTTGTCAGGGAATGAATTAAGGAGGTGGAGATCATGACGGGGTGTATCGCCAATACATACACGGTAAATAAATGAATCAAGTTAACCAGGATCTCATTTTCTCGACTTTTTGTGAAAGAAGTTGTGTGTCCTCGTCACTCATTGTGTGTCCGTATTGTAGTTTTAGTGTCCGTCTGCTGAATTGGCTATTATAGGAGAGTAGTAAACTTTCTAACAATGTCAGATGATTGTTCAACGACTAGACTAAAAAAATCGATAGGATTTCGGTGTGGGGGCAGGGTGAAATGGAATAGAATAATCTTTACAACAGTTTATGTTGTTTTTTCTTTCGTGAAATGCTCGATAAAAGGGAGTTAAAAACGTAAATTAAGTTTAGATTTTGGTAGTATTTGAATTTTGCGTGTCTTTAAGCTGGGCACATGACGTTGGCCAATGAAAGGTCCTCGTCTTCGGCCGGGCGTATGGAAACTTGCGCCCAGTTGCGATGACGGCCGCTTGAGACCAATCGCACGGTTGTGATGCCACAAGCAATCGTTTCTTCAGTCGTTTCTAGATTTAAAAAAAATAAAAAAAGTTAAAAATATGTTAATTTTTCAATCAACGTTTCTCTGCTCAGTGGTAATGTAAATGAAATTAGTACTTGGTTCACGAGCTGCACCGCAGACGGAATCCGAAACTAACATGTTGGCCGTATCCAGCCCGGAAGATCCGCCAATTTGCAGGAAATCAGACATGTCTTTTTCTTCGCACTGGTTTTTAAAATTAAAAAAAAAAAAAAAAAAGAGCGGGAAATTTGAAAATTTTAAACAAAATTCAATTTTCTTTCTATTGAGAAAACGTTTACGTTATGGACGATTTCACCCGGAGGCGAGCGGTGCGTGATCAAATGATGGCGTGACGATGGCCCTCGACTGAATCGCCTTTGCTCGGTGAAACCAACGTCGAGCGAAACGAGGGAAATGCTGGCCGGGAATAGGGTGGTGACACTGCAATTGAGTCGGCGGCCGTGATTGCTCAGGGTGTAAACATACGACGTTCCCTCCACCAGGATATTACAAGCTAAAACACATCAACAACAACAAAAACACGCCAACAATTATTTTCGCCGTATCATTTGAAAATGGCGGGCAAAAAAAATGATATTACGTTGGGGATTTTTGACGTAATTGACGCGAAGCGAAAAGCCTTGACCCAAACGCGGGACTCTGTATTGGACGAGAGCTGCATTCTGAGAGGAGAGATATCGACTCATCACCTGGTGACTGCCGCATTCCGATTTGACTCGTTGCTCCAGCGGCAAATGGTGATCTTCCGGCGATGGGAAAAATTCACCGTTGAGTTCCCAACCGTCAACCACCTGTTTTCAACGAACATTAGCCTAATAATTAATTCTGTGGCCGTAAACTTCAACACCCGAGTTTTAGGTGGGCGACTTTGGTATATTTTTAATTACATATGGGCGAGTTAAGTATTCCAACTTGAGTGGTGAAATGAGGTCGTGCAAAAGGGCAAATAACTTACCGAGATAAGTCCACCGTTTTCGCAGGAAACGTCGACGTGAATCAGCTCGATTTCAATGAGTCGCTCGGGATCGGTGATGAGGTAGAGACCGCACGTTGTACCTGGTTCCACTTCATCCTTGGGGCTGGCTTTGTAATAGAAATGGCCATCCTTTGACGTCACCGTCATGCAATCTGTTCATCATCATTAGAGGCAAAACACAACATGAAATAGGAGCAGAGCGCCTTTTTTGTTACTATATTCCTTATATTCACGCATTATATACCCGGAATTATAATATGCGGTCGTTGTATTTTACCTTCAATGATGTTGTACGCATCCCGTCGTTGACGGGGCTGAAGAATCGGGTCTACGGCAGCAGCAGGCGAAGGCGCATTTTTACCCTTGTATATATCGAATGACGTATTATTTATACTGTGGCCGAGCTCACATGTACATATCTTGAATTCTTGATGCAAAGCGAAGTCTATATTGTTGCATTTAATATCAAAGGTTCTTATATATCCACTCTATCTTGTGCTTATAGATATTATATTATGGACGGCAGCAGCAACTTGGGATCTCTAATGGCATTCGGAAGGCTCTTATCTCTTCCACATACGCTCAATACTCTGTTGCTCCATAAACACAGAAGATTATGATATAGGTTTATAGAAAAAATAAAATAAATATATAGTAGAACTTGTGGGGATTCTTTTCGTCGCCCCGCATCTTATATATCTCCATTTCTCAGGACGACGACCACTAAGCAGCAAAAAGACGTTTCCGACTATATAGACGGAAATCCTTTATTGATCGTGATTCGTGAAAATTAAAGTCTACATGGACGAAAAGTCTGGATCAAGATGATCTCTTTTTATATGTAGGCTAGTGGTGGTCAAGTTATTGACAAGATGGTCTACTTCTGAAGTGATAAGTGAAATATAGGCTCAGTGCCTATAGATACCGAAACCCCATGTAGGCTATTCCATTTTATTGGGGTCACTTTCTTCTCCGTCGTATATATAGATATTATAAGAATTCTTGGAACAACTCAACGGCACAATTACAGTATAATAATAAATTGCTGGCCAGGAAAAAAGGCATCGAAATGAATACAAGCAACAAAATCAACAATAAGAAATGTCTACAATACTACTAAAATAAATTTGGAATCTGCTGTGGAACGGAACGTCTGGGAACGAACTATAGAAATCTTCTGCTCTGTTTACAAGAAGAACGTGAACCAGAAAAACGAAAAAGAAGGAACATTTCTATGTCAATATGTGTGGTTCTATATTGACATGGGTAAATGTAATCCTCTTATTGCGCTCAAGATGTTCAATGATTGCGTTCTTTGATGCGCGCTCGGCCGTCTGCTGCTGCTGCTCAATATAAGTGGATAAATATCTTTTGAATATAATACAACCGGCGATCATTGAAAAGGAAAAAGATCGTGACAAGAGAAAAACGTGCGCCTTCCGACACATGTATCTTCAATCGCCCGTGGCAACGTGAGACGCACGGGCTGGAAAATCCCGCGGGTTTACGGGCTCCTGATTAACTGCTGTGGTGAGCGATTCGAGCGCGATTTTCAAATATTGTCATTGTATAACGGTTGTTGTGTATTCAGGACGCGAAATGTGTTTTCCTCTCCGCACAATTGATGAAGCCCTATTCACTCTTGCTAACGATGTTGTTTGTTGTATTTCTATAGAGGAAAAGCGGAACGCCTACAGCAACTTTAAAGTTTGTTTTTCAATTCTCAGGTATTTGATTACTGTTTAAAATCTCTGGGGGAAAATGCCAGTCTTCGTTATCACAACCATTTTTGCTTAAATCGAAATTTTGAACAACATATAGCAACCAAAACGAATAACATAATACAACGAACCTTCGTTAATTTCTGGGCTCCATGACAACCCAAAAGTAACTGAATAATACACCCGCCCAAAAGATAATTGAACTCACCTGCTCGTGAGGTAGAAGAGAAGCAGCCAAACAGCTCGAGCAATAACAGCCAATCACAGCTACTAACAGGGTCCAGTTCAGCATAATTTTGGCGACGAAAAAGTGTCTCTCTTGTGATACAATTCAAAAATTTCAATTCAAAATTGGGTCGTCGATTCCGTCAAACTCGAGTCGGAAATTGTCTCTGCTGCTGCCAACAAATGTCGATATAGAATTTGGAGAATTCTCTTCTGACTATAGTAGATAAAAGCCTATATATATACTGATGTAATAGCGCTGTGGAATCGGATCTCTAGAGTGCGATGCGGGCCGTATACGACTGCGAAGATTCCACTTCGGGAATGGGATCTTTTATAGTCGAGTCCCAGAAGGGCGGAGGCGGCCTGATGCGCTCCCAGTCAGCACCTCCCTCCTTTTCAGCATCACGCGGCCCGTCCGTCCGTAGCCTACGTAGGCTATAGGACTCTTTTTTCCCAGCTTTATTTTGATTTATTTCTTTCGCTCTCCAACAATAGCAAACAATCCAATAGGCTCCATCAGCTCTCTTTCTATTATACTCTCTCTCGGACTGAAACCCTTTTTGAATTCATTTCTTTTTATCGCCTTATAGAGAGAGAGTTTCAAATAAAGCCTTTCGCGGCGGATGCTGTGTGTAGAGAGAGATGCGCCTGCTCCTGCTTGTACATCACTTTCTTTTTAGCACCCGCGCCGCGTTTATGCCCCGGAAATTTATATAATTGCATCAACTCGCTCGTCGTCGTCGTCGACCGGTCGCCGGAAATTTGCCGAAATCCGCGGGAGGTGAGATTCATCATAACAATAACACTCTCAATAATATATAGCACAGCACTTAAATCAAATTTGATTAAACATGCACCTCTCTGCGCTATATTTCTTTTCGCGAATGTTTCACGCTGTCAAACCGTGACGCCATTACACCCACCGGTGCTGGGATAAAATAAAAACAAGGACATAATATACTTGTATATATATCAATTGATCGTTATCCAATATATACATCACAAGTGCAGGTTGCAGCATCTGATGCTGGACCGGTGCTTGCTGCTGTCTAATAGATCAATGGAGCATATGCCCAGAGCAGGTCACATATGTGTAATAAAAGAGCCAGCGTTTGTTTTTAGCGAAATTCAATATAAGCGCGCGTCCGATAGGCTGTCGCTTGCAGCTAATCATTCCTCCAGCAGCGCAGGTCATTTATATATGAAGCGCTCCTCTATTATACTTTGTATCCTATAGCCTACACAGATGTAGCGCAATTTTTATTCTTTTTTATTTTGGGTCCGACCCGTCATATCCACGCTAATTAATGAATGCTACACACACAGCGAGGCGCTATGTATAGACACAAATAATTCATCTCTGACGCCTATAATAACAAAGAAAAGCACGACAGCCAATCTCAGATGTAAGAAAAAGAAGAACCCCATTTTCATTTGAAAAAGAAAATTGAGATGTTCCTTTTTTCCCTCTTTCATATTAAAAAAGGCTGCCCGGCTACTGTTGCTGGATATCGTCCGTGACGCGTGCGGATAAGCCGACAAAAGTGCTGCTGGGGGGTGTATTTTGTTTTTAATTGTGTGACGTGTGTGCTGGATAAAGATAGTGACGCGGAACGACGAGTGACACGATATTTCCATCTCACGACCCCTATATAGGCGCGACTAATGCACTGTGCGTTCCGTCAGGAGTTGCCGACTGTTTGCATTGCTGTGTGTGTCGACACTCGTGACACCTTGAGAGTGCCAGAGCGATTCAGGGATATAAAAGATAGTCATCAATCGCCGTTGTGCTTTGCTGCTCGTAAAAGGAAGCGATTCTCTTTTATATAAATTCAACTGACGTTTATATAGCTGTCTTTAATCACATCTGGATTGATTCTGGTGATTTATTTCATTGGACATCAGTTTGTAATAGGCCAATACAGTTCGACTAATTTCTACTATATACCGGACTAAATGCTAAGCCTATAATCTACCTTTTCCTATATTTCTTCTTCTTATATCGACAGTTTTCGATTACCTTATTTTGTCATATATGAAATCGATTTGCTTTTGGAGTTTGGACGGGACTTGGGACCACTTTTGTGCTATCACAGACGTCAATGCGACTATTTATTCATTATCATCTTGTTAATTCACAGTTTACAACCTGTGTGAAATACGTGACCTGTAAGTTATATAAAACTTTTCCAACGATTATCGGAGCAGCGACAATCCAACTTTTCCTGCGCCCTTTTTCCTTATTTCTAATAATATCAAATATTTAATAAAGAAGATGAATAAACAAAAGTTTATAGACATTTTTAGCGTCAACGAACAGCAATTAAATAATTTCTACGAAGTAATTGGTTTGAAAAACTTAACTTATAGTGCACCAGCACGCTTTTATACTTTTATGCAGATTTCAAGAATGAATTTCTGGAGACGAAATTCAAATTGTAACGTGACAAATAATTTGAAGGTGTATATATTCGGCGACAACGTCGAAAGGTGATGCCACACTGTTTAAATATTTAGATATTTTTCCTCGTGAAATATTTGTTGCATGCAAACTGTCAGCAGAATGCGGAAACAAACAAACAAATTCAATTGGTGGAATATTATACACATGATGAGATGGAGGAAGATCACATAGTAGTTGGTAGCTATAGCACGCTACAGCGCTTAGATACGGACAAAAACTAAATTGCTCCATTTAAAAAAAAATCTATTCTCAATTTGGTTAGTTACGCTAATTAAGTAAAAAGGCCCCGTAAAATCAACAACTATCAGCGATCACTCCGCGCATATTGAAAATGAGGATACTATGCCGATGGCGTTGCGCTGGGGGTATACATAAAGGCTCAACAGCTGTCATTTACTCATTGGTGTATAATCATTAGCTCTCCTGAGGGGGTTGGGGGAATTAATTGGAATTCGAATAAAAATAGCCTCCAGAGGTGCTGTAATTAAATGAGAGAGAAAATCACCTTCCGGTGCAGGAAATTTATATTGACGTTCATGATATGAGCCTTATATATTTTCGAGTCCTATCAAGTTGGAAATAAGAATAATTTACACAAGGTACACAACGATAGAGTGCAAAAGTTTCCAAGGGTTTTTTCCGCCATTATATACGCCGCGAGCAGCACGGAAGAATAAAATGTTGAAAAAAGTAAATGTTGTAACAACTTTTGGACGTTTTCAGATTTGTTTCCTGATCAATCTTGATCTCTGGTACTCTAATATAGTTCATGCATATATACAGAGGAAAAAGTATAGCCTACAATTCCGTATCCTCTCGTATACATCACAAATAAATCTTTGACGTTAACATCAGCACGCGCGCTTCTCTATCCAGCCGAGCAACTTTTTAATACAACCGCGGCGCGCTGTTGACTGCGGGACTTTATTTTCGGTCACAATTCCTTTAGTCTCGGATGCATCACAGTCAGCAGCTGCATTTCAGACGAGACTGATATTGGAAATTTATATTGTATTCTAATCCGGCAACCAAAGTTTACTTTCGCTTTGTCCCCCCCCCACCATTTTCTCTTTTTTTGTTTTGTTCGGTTACTGGTAAAACTTAAACCGATGGCGTCGTCGTCTCTCCACTATATAGTATATCGTCTAACATGGAAACAAAGAGCTGGTGCTGATGCTGGTAGAGCTCAGCAGGTTTGTACTGCAGCGGCCCACGCGCTTCTTTTTTTCCGGCGCCCGCCCACCATGTGATGACGTCAGACGCCGCCGTTTATGTATACCCAGCCAGACCGACCCAGCAAAGTCTTCAATATAATTTGATGTATCCTTTTATCGGCTGTGATCCTGTTGGCTCGTCATCCTATGTATACAGGCCAGAGCCCTTCAAATGCACATCGATGTGTGCTCTTATATGTTTCTCGGTTTGGCTGCTCTTCCTCATTCCCGTGGTGTGTGTGTGTATAATCATTGCAAGCGGAACTGTTATATGTATTTATATACAACGGATGAAATGTCTTCTCCGGCTTCATCAGGATAAATCAACCCTGAAATAAAACTGCGCCGGCGGCGGATCAAATATTAAATAACCCGAATCCGGATACAACGCAACAACTCAGAGTCAAAATGACATTTCACATTCGAAAAGGCAAAAATAAATTCAAATTCACATTTTTACTGGGAATAAAGCGATGTTGCATCTATATCTATTGAAAGCGGTTGTAAAAATTTGAATAACCAGCAGTCTAACTTTGCGTTGCGCTATTTCCGTTTGTTCGACACAATCGCTTTGCGACACAGCCGCCCTATACTACCAGCCAGTTTTTGAATCTCACTCCGTGTAATCACTGCTGCCTTGCGCTTCCATAATAGAACATTTCATTCCTTTTCCAATTGGACTGAAAGGTATCATATAGACGTCTTCAAAAATTCAGCGAAGCCATAGCCCTAATCTTCTCTCGTTTAATTAAGACTCTGCTTTTCATTTCTTTCCGTTTTCTAAGACGAGAATGCACGTCCTCTGCCAACTTTCCTCTTCAAACGACTATGCTTGAAATCATTGACTTTATTTCTCATCTGAGACATTCTGATTTATTTGATGCAAATTTTTTTAAATTTTGCTCACAACATTTATTGGGTGTTATATATAATCAATTGGTATTACATATGGGGATAATATTTGCATTTATACATTAGCGCGAATCAAAAGACGTTGCCACGGTATTATTTATCGATTGGTCGATAAAATTTACATACAAGTTTCAACATCACAGCACACGTCATAATTTAGAGTGACACAAAATCACTTGTAAACATCACCCGCCGCCAATCAAATTTCGGAAAACATTTGACAAAATCAAAAGGATATATGATAGTACATTTTCTGGCGTGGGCTAATAATTCAATAGATAACAGCACCATCACAAATTTTGCAATTTAATAAGTTTGCGATACAACTGCGTGTCTATAAAAACCATTTCAATTCACGAAAGTCAAAACTCGCGCTCACAGCTCGAGCCATAGCAACCATCTATATATGCGCATCACATTCACTGCTCAGAAAGTTAAATTGTCATCCATGGAAAAGTCAGTTACGCGTGAAAAGGTGTGACTATTATTATTGTGTTGGCCTTGCGTCAAAGGTAACCGAATAAAAATATAAGAAAAACGATCTATATTTCTATTTTAATATAGCGCGACTTATTCGCCGTGAGAATAGCCCCGAAGCGGAAACTATTATCACAACCATTTTGCTATTGTTAACAACCGCAAAGCTGCACGCGCTATACATTTATTTAAAGGTGAAGCATCACGATACCGTCGTCGTTATCGCCGTCCTGGCAGCCGAGCGACAATTCCCTTTCGTTCACGTAAACGGCCATTGAAATGCTGGGAATGTCCGTCAGGACCGTCGACATTGCTGGCCGTTCCGGTTCTTCGGCCGAAAAGGCCCGATTGTCATAGCTGACGGATCGGATGGCCGTGCTGTAACTCGGGAGCGACACTCGAGTCGATTCTTGGCCGCCATCACTCGGAGCCGCTGATGGGTACCTGTTGGTTATTTCGTGCACACGAGGCACCTCTAAACTGCTGGCCGCTTCACGCTGAAGGCGTCGTCGATCCCGACTTCTTCTTCTCGACTGTGGATGTTACAGCATAATACCAAATCAAAAAGGGCGCCAAATGACATCAGTGTCATGGGGGAGAATAAAAATTGAGTAGATATTATTAACTGGTATTATTATATAGGGGATATATTATGCTTACGGTGGGCGAGTGATGGCGATGGGTTGTGTCGTGAAAGGATTCTTCGTACGAGGGCGGCTTATCTTGATCGGGACTGTACGGAGGCGGACGGTTGCGCAATCGATCCTCCACCAGTCTGTCGAAGCTATCAGTGCTGTAGCGTCTCGAAGTCGAAGACGCCGCTCCCGAATTATTGCTGTTGGGAAAACGACGCTTGAATCTGTCGTTCAAATGATAATGAATTGATTAGATGAATATTTTTATTGGTGGAAAACGCCGATTTTCTTTGATCATACAGTCGTAATATAATTAAACATTTCAGTCATTCGAAAGAGTTTATATATTATCTGATTACGAGCTATACGCTATAAAAGATCGATTGATTTGTCATACAATTCTTTCAACGTTTAATTTAAAAGAATTTCTTTATTATAGCGAAATATTCAGGTACTATGTTCTATTTTTGGCCATTAGGTTATTCTAATACTGCACGAAAAGTTAACAAATAAGTGGTGAAATGGTTAGTGTACTTTGAGTTGCGTAATCACTAACTAAATTGCGTATTTTATTTTTATATAATTGACTTACGCGTTCCAGATAAGCGCCAAAAGTATAGTCAGAGCCACGATAATAGCAGCACCAACGGCCACCTGTGCGGCCATTTTATAGCTATCCGTCACGCTCGAATTTTCTCCGTTATCAACCGGACTGAATAATAAAATAAAATGGTTTTATTTTCCATGCAGTCAACAAGCTACATATCGTTGGTTAATCTATAGTACGCCAATAAATTTTCCGGGATTAGTTGTCCATTGCAAAAGTCCCAATGAAAAAAGGAAATATCAAAATTCGAATTCATTCAATGTATAACATTTTACCTTTTTGTTGTCGGGTTATAAGGTGGTTCAGTACTAGTTTCATTTAAGTGCGAGGACCAATTGATGAATCTTGGTCGCGAAATCTGAATTTGTAGCGTCAAAGATGGTTCGTTCTGGAATTCCGTAGAAACCATCGCAAAGGAATTGTCTTTAATGATGAATGAAAGCAGTTAGGAAATTAATAAGATACATTTAGATTCATGAAAACATTTTAAATCAAGGATCTAGTCGCCTACATTTGTATTTTCTCTGAATTGGTCCAAATTCAGGATAATATTCCGCTGTATTTCTAATTCAAAGGTTACGTCAATCCCAACAGTCCCAAGATTCGAATATTGAAATTATTAGTTACAATTGTAAAAGGAAACTACCACGATATTTGCACTTTTTGACGTTTGTGTTACGCCATCAGTTTTTCTTTTTCGTCTTTCGAACTTGGCACAGTTTGGAGCGAAGTGAACTAACACCGTTACGTCGGTTAATGGACTAGAGCTTTACCTTTTTTGCCGTTTAGCCATCTTTCTAACCCAAGAGCCCATGGAAAAATACTTTTTATCAACAAGACTTTTTTTATCAAGCCGTAAGATTAAGGTCACGCGGGTAAATGAATAGTTTGTACTGATAGCAGTTCAGCTATAGTGGCAGCATGACGTACGAAAAAGTTGACGTTGTATTTCTGGTTACTTCGATCGTACATTTGGAAAAGAAAACTCGAAGACAGGGAATATAACTCGGGGCGTTCATGGAAACTTAAAAACAATGCCGAGCGTGCAAAAAACTCGAAGACCATAATGCAAATGAAAATGAGTAAATGAACGAAAAATGAGGGATTGTTGTGACGTGGGAGGATACGGAGAAGTAAGACAAGTTTCGCGTGGTTCAGTATTTTAGTTAAAACCAGCTTAATAGCATTTTAAGACATCGAAATTTGAGGATTTTAACTATTTATTCGGTTGCGTCTTTCTCTTTGACGTCACCGTCGTCATTGTCGTTGGCGTTGCTATGCCATGTCAGGCGCTCTTCATAAAACTGAATCACGACCTGTGGACATTGCTTGTTGGCTTGGCGGGCTGGAACTAGATCTGCTTCATCGCTGGATTTCCTGTAAGATTTAAAAATAATCAAAAAAAAACGTGTTAATTAAGATGCTGTAACTTGTGATACAATAGCATATGACATTGAACAACTTTTTGTTTTACTATACGAACCATTTCATAAGAAACATGAGTTCGCCACTAGAATCTGTGGCGCCGATAATCTTTTCGGGGTCAAGTCCTCGTTCAAACCCTCTTGGACGATTTTCTTCCTGGAAGTCACAAATAAAACGTATAAATGATCATAACCAAAGCCAACTTATTGTCGTGAAATTCCACAAACCTCCGAAGTCTTCTTCTTTGCTGGTCTTTTTTCTTCTGTGGTTTTTTTGTCACGTTCTTCAATTGGGAGTGAACGCTTTTTCTCTTTTTTGTCAATTTCTTTCTTTTTTTCCTTTTCCTTTTCTTTTCTTTTTTCCTCAAATTCTGAAATCAAAGCAGGGCAGTCTAGGTTTTCCTCAGGTTCCCAGGTATTGTCATCATCATCGTAGCCTTTCCACTTTAGGAGATATTCAACTCGGCCATTTCGTACTCTGAATTTGATAGATGACATTTGTTGGTCAATAATGATCAACGACAATATAAATATTTATATATACCTTCTATCCATAACTTTTTCAACAGAGTATTCCTCTTCAGCAGGACTTTCTGTTGCTGGAGTAGCAGGAGTTTGTTCATCCAAAACTTCTTTCTCTTTCCCTTTTGTGCTTCGGCCCATGTTGGAAATTGTGTAGCTTTTTTCACAAATACTAATTTCTAAAAGAGCTGACTTATCTGCAAATAAACAGATAAAAAGATTATATATCACGGCCACAGTGGAGTCTGATCACACGAGAAATAGACATTTTTGTTGAGGGGATTAATCACGAGCTTGGTTACATAGACGTTTCTCACCGCCACAATCGAATATAATAAATATAATAGATTATTTTGGCATGGGCAAATGATATGAAATAAGTGTAGTTTTCTGGGCATTCAAAAATATTTTGTGGCTGATGGAACCAAACTCAATTACCTTAACTTAATTCGCGTGATAAAAAACGTTGAAAAGTCTGTAACAAACCGACAAGAAATGCGTTTAGTAGGAAACCATGACTCTAAGGGGAAAAAAGGAGAGCGAGAAAAGGGCGCCAAATTTGCACTTAATAAAAAAAATAAAATAATTATTGATAAAAATATTAAGTGGTCCAAAAGATACAAGAACAAATTCTAAATTTTTCCAGCTATTTATTCTAGTTGTTTTTATAAAACATAATCAAATTAGAAGAAAAAAATAATAAAATAAATACTGATTGCTGTTGGGAAATCGTACAACTTGGCAACGTTGCAATCGAGACAAAATTTGGCAACATTGTTCCTTCCCTTCCGACTTTGCTGGATGACGCTTTGATCAAAGCATAAGAAGAAGAAGTGAGCAATCCCGGCGTACTTGTGTTACACGTTGGTTAGTCGAAAAATGAAATCCGAAACCGAAGAACAACAGCAGCAACAGCCTGAGCCGGTCGTTGAAGAAGAAGAACGAGAAACTAAACCACCAGCAACAGAACAACACACCGTTAAGGTTAGATTTTGCTTTATTAATAAATAAAATTGCTGATGATGGAACCCCTAGTTTTGCGACCCTTGACGTATTGTGAAACGTAGTTTTAAGTTCCTTGTTTATTTAAATGACACAAACATTCTATTTGATTTGTAGGAGAAACCTGAAGCTGAGCAGTTTCGAAAGTTGTTCATTGGTGGACTTGACTATCGCACAACTGATGAATCCCTGAAAAAACATTTTGAACAATGGGGCCAGATTGTGGATGTTGTTGTAATGAAGGACCCCAAGACGAGGAAGTAAGTTGATACCAGTCTTTCATACCTTGGAATGCTATTTTGATAAAGTGTTCTTAATGTTAAAATGAAAATTAATTTGGGGTAATGATTCTTTCAGGTCTCGTGGTTTTGGATTTGTAACATATGCCCGAGCTTTCATGGTAGATGAAGCCCAAGCAGCAAGACCTCACAGAGTAGATGGCAGAGAGGTTGAGCCAAAGCGTGCTGTCCCTAGAGATGTTAGTTTGTCTTACTATTGATTCTATTCTAAATATTTGTCTAACATTTTCTTAAATAGTTGATAGGCAAACCTGAAGCAAGCTCAACTGTCAAAAAACTTTTTGTTGGTGGTCTGAGGGATGATGTTGAAGAAGAGGACTTGCAAAAGTACTTTTCAACATTTGGTCCAATCGCCTCAGTGAATGTTGTTACAGAAAAAGAAACCAACAAGAAAAGAGGTTTTGCATTTGTTGAATTTGATGATTATGATCCAGTTGACAAAGTTGTTTGTAAGTACATGGCCTACATTTTTCTGGTATCTTGTAACTAAAAAAATCTTGTGTGTTCTAGTGATTCGTGACCACACTGTTAAAGGAAGACATTTAGATGTTAAAAAAGCTATCAGCAAAGCTGATATGGATAAGATGAAGCGTGGCGGTCCTTCTCCTGGATCGTCACCTTCAGGTCGTGGTGATTACCGCGGGTATCGAGATAGCGGCCGAGGTGACCGAAACGCCGACAGAGGCGGGGATTTGTGGGAACGACGGGATTCATGGAGCAACGGAGGAGGTTCTGGTGGGGGCTGGAGCAATGGAGATCATTGGGTTGGTGGAGGATCTAGTAGTTATCGAGGTAAGTTTTTAAATAAAATTGACTTATTATCACTTTTTAATCTATTTATCTACTCTTTAACTAGGAGGAAATGGTGGAGGTCGCGGTGGAGATTATGGTAATGGACAATGGGAAGGTTCGAACTGGGGTGGCAATCAAAGTAGTGGCGCTGGTTGGAGTGGTGGTTCCCCAGGTTATGGAACAAGCTCAGGTATGTATTTCTTTATCAATATTTTGAACATTAATTAAAATATAACTTTTAGGTGGTAACTCATGGGGTGGTGATTATGACAATGGCTATGGAGGGAACATGAGAGATTTCAACCAAGGAGGCGGTCCAGTGAGAAATAGCTACGTAACCGAACGATCAGTGCCATACACTCGCGACTATGGAGGTAAAGTTGTCTTAACTATTTGAACTCATTTTCTAACTTTTTTTTAGATTCCTATTGAAAGTAAAAACTTCCTCGTCATTGAGCACAATTTCACTGGACAAGGAAGAATTGAATGTAAAGGCTAGAATCAGAAATGAAAAGCCGAGTAGGGATGCGTTTAGTAATGTGAATGTGTCATGCAGTTGCAAATTTCTGTGCTTGATGAAATATCGAGAATTTAAAGGCCTTGCAGTTATGATTCCATGAAATCGGATTGACAGGTGATCTAATCTGTTTCTGATTCAAAAGGTGCAGGGCGAGGTGGTGGCTTTACAGGTAGCCCCAGTTACGGGGGTTCGCGACGTTATTAGTAGACAAGTCCCATCTTCCCCTCTAGGTAAGTTTGAGGTTTATTACCATCAGGCCTTCTAGCCCGTTTCATAGGGACAAGTTGAGCCGCAATCTGAAGAGATAAAGAATGTTGGAAGGAGACAGGTTAGGATAAGATGTGCGTTTCATCTCCTAGGTGTCGTCATGTTGTTCTGTAGCCAAACCAGAACAGGAGCAGTGAGCCAGGTCCAAGATTCATCAATTAAGTGAAGGCAGTTACAACTATCAGCCAACCAGCAGTACCGAACAAGGCCGCTAACGCTTAGCGAAAACATCCTAAACCTCGGACAGGATAGCAGCTTCGATCGACACTTAGAATGCAAGATTCAGGCAGTGTGATATAGATTTCGTCGCCAACTGCCACCTTGTCCCCTCCCCTTCTCGTAAATGGATCTTAACGTCGTTTTCTTCATTTTCTACATGTGAACTACATTTTTTTTTCTTCAGTTTTTTTTTAACACCCACGTGTTTGAGTTATCCCTTTTTTTACAACTAAATGGATGTGTAGTTGCTTAGCTTATCGTCTCGTTGGCTTAATTATTGGCGATTAGCTCTCCGACCATTGATTTTCTCTCCCAATCATATTGGACACATGTCAAATACGTGTAGGTGTGCGCCGAATCGCGAGAATTTTAAATCTAAATCACTCAATTTTTGATTTTCATCATCAATACACTTCATCGATCCCATTCTGCTGTTATTGTGCATTATTTGTTTTTACCGAGAAATGTTTTCGTCTAGATCACCCTTGTTTTTCTTAATTTTTATTTTATGTAATAATAGCTTGGGTAATTACAACTATTAAAACTGAATTTTAAGTGAACACTATTAAAACTGAATTTTAAGTGAACACTATTCCACCTTTGAAAATAAAGAAAATAAGTAATTTTTCGAGGTACGCAGGTTGAAAGGATGTTGGCGTTTGCAGTATTTTCTACCTTTGAATATGTTAAGGTAACGTCTGGAATAGGTGTGGTGCCTTGTGGCCTATGCCTATTGCTCTCTATAAAATGAAAATTAGGGTCAAATTAAATAACTGGGCTAGTTGACAACGAAATGGTAATGTTTTAAAGTTTTTTGTCCAAGTTTGAGTGAATTGTTTTTTGAATTGGTAAACTCAAACCAGATTTTTTTTTTTTACAGTTGTGTATTGTCATAGAAAACGCCTTTTTTAGAGTATTGTATTTTTTTTAACACTAAATAACGTTATCAGCTTTGGATTTTAATTGTTAAATAATAGTGAACAGAAAAAATTTTAAAAACTATTTTCAATCATCGATACTTGTAAACCGATATTTTGTTAAGTATCGATGTGTTAGGGATAAGATTTTGATTGGTCCATTTAAAAAATAGATGCGTTAAGGAGGGGTAAACCTGAATTTGTACTGGTGGCAACACTGCCTTAACTGAAACCGTTGAGTCAAGCCACATTCAAAAGAGCTAGTCTTTTTTGTATGAAAGTGTTCACATCCTCTTCGGTGTTTTGATAATTCACAAAACTTTATCACAGTAATTGACTGTTTTACTAAATTAACAACTGAGTCTGTGTGCCGCTTTTCAAAAATTGAGAACGGGTAAGAATTTGATTTTGTAATAAATGATTCAACTGTTTTGAATATGAGAATCAATCCAGTAATACTCTTTCCTTTCTTTGTGCCATTTACCTCCTAATTATTGATGCATCATTCTTGTAAATCTACTTATTGATGTTCAAAGATGCTTACTATTGTATTTTTGTTCAGACTTTGATAGTTAAATCTCAGATCTCAAACCTGGGATATGAAACCCCCACTTCGGCAGGTGAGGAACTCTCCTCGCACAGGATTTGCAAGAAGACAGAACAGTAACAATGTAGTTATGCGTGGTACACTGGGGGAAGGAATTGGTGCTTCTGCCGAAGTTCAGAGCTCAAACATCAGAGTTGCTGTTAGAGTGAGACCTTTTAATGAACGTGAAAAATCCACCAGCTCAAGGTAAAGTTAGGGCATTGTTAAAAATAATCTGTTTTTCTTTGTTTTAGATTAAAGATTTTCTAATTAAAATTTATTTTTTTAAAGAAATTCTGTTAAAGTGGCAAATGACAAGCTGTTGGTGTTTGATCCTAAGGATGAGGATGATAATTTTTTTTATCACGGAGTTAAACAAAACAATAGAGATTTCACAAAGAAGGCTCACAAAGATGCCCATTTTGCATTTGATGCTGTATTTGCACCTGAATCAACCAATGAAGAAGTTTTTGAAGGAACAACAAAAGCAGTTGTTGATGCTGTTTTAGAGGGTTTCAACTGTTCAGGTACACCCTTCACTCAATAAGAGCACATATTTTGTAATTGTAATAAATTATTAAGTTACTCATGTGCCTTCTTATCCCTTCGATTATAGTATTCGCTTATGGCGCTACTGGGGCTGGAAAGACTCATACTATGCTTGGGACCCAACAAAATCCCGGTATCATTTTCTTAACTGTAATGGACCTTTATCGTCGAATGGAAGAACTAAGAGGAACAAAGAAATTTGAGATTTCTGTTTCGTATCTTGAGGTGAAAACTGCTTTAAACTAATGTTCAGGAACCTTGAAAAATCTTTTCCTTTTTCAGGTTTATAACGAAAACGTCAGAGATCTGTTGGCTCAATCAAATTTTTTAACGATTCGAGATAACGGAAATGATGGTATTACTGTGACGGGACTTTCTTTGGTAAAACCAAACGGTGCGGAAGATTTACTTTCGCTTTTGAAATACGGTAACAGTAACCGAACTCAGCATCCGACCGATCACAATGCAGAATCGTCGCGATCTCATGCGGTTTTCCAAGTAAATATAAATATATTTTTGTGTTATCGTTCAGAGTAATTAAACTAGTTACATTAGGTATGGATCAAACAAAGTGATCGTGCCTCTGGATTAAGTAACAATTTCAAAGTGGCAAAAATGTCTCTCATCGATCTAGCCGGATCAGAAAGAGGATGTGCCACAGGGCATACTGGCGAACGATTCCGAGAGGGTAATAATATCAACAGGTCTCTCCTAGCGCTAGGTAACACTGGAAGTAAAATGTCATTATGCATAAGCTAATCTTAGCGTTTTTTTCTATTTTTGGAACAGGAAATTGTATTAATGCCTTGGCTGAGGGACGCAGGCACGTACCTTATCGCGATTCGAAACTGACACGTCTTTTGCAGGATTCGCTCGGTGGGAATTGCAAAACGGTTATGATTGCAGCGGTTTCTCCATCTAGTGTTACATTAGAAGACACGTACAACACTCTAAAATACGCAGACAGAGCCAAAAATATTAAGTCAAATGTAAGTAATCTAGTTTGATAAGATTTTTCATTCAGATGTCAATATTAACGACGAAATTTAATCATTAGGTGAAGAAAAATGAAAGGTCGGTTCAACTCCATGTGACCCAGTATGAAAAAATGATTTCAGAACTACGGAGTGCGTTAGCCTCCGCAAACGACAGGATAAAAAATTTTGAAGATTCCAAAGTAGTTGCGCAACCTGTTGAACTAGCTGCACCTCTTCCAGTTGAGAATATTCCCTGTTCGAAGTGCTTGTACAAACAAACAAACACCAGCGCAGAAGGCAATTCCACTTTGGTCCCTGATCCAATTCCAGCGTTTCCACCAATTGAATTAAGCAACGCTAGACAAGCTTGGAGTTCCCTTTTTCACGACAGACGAGAAATGCAGCATACGATTGCAATTCTTGATCAACGCGAAAAAGATTTGGAACAAAAAATCGTGATGAAAAAACAGAAAAATAGTCGAGTTGAAAGCATTAGCTTATCAACATTGAGGTATGTATTTTGTGTTTTATTTATGACCGTTTAAACATCGACGCTTACTATTTACCTTATGTGTAGATTGGAAAAGCTTCGTAGTAAACTTGAACGCGAAATATCCTCCCAGAAACCAAGTATCGAGCAAATTGGCAAAAAGAAAGAAGAGCTCTCTAAAAATTTGGAATTAAGCGCTGACAAAGAGATTGCACTAAGTAAGGAATTTGAGCTTGCCATGCAGAACCTTGGAAACGAAGAAATGAAGCAAATTGTCTCTGACGCTATGCGTATGAAGCAACTTGAAGTACTCCACTCTACTTTTTATGTAGCCACTTCTTTCCAAAATTTTAACCACGATTTTGTTTTTAAATTGTTCTTCAGGTTGCCCTTCAAGAGACGAAAGACCAAAACTCGTACTTAACAAAAGCTTTACAAGTTCAATCAGAAGAAAGTGCAAAATCCGAAACTCTCCTTTTGCAGCTCATGAAAATAGCAAAATCATTTTATTTGACACTACGCTCTAAGAGTGCACTTGCAACTTACATGGAAGAAGATTTCAACGTAATTCTTTAATTCATTTGTTTATATCGCATATGTTTAACTATGTCCTCAGTACTGAGTGAGTGTTGGTCTAGAACACAGTGATATAATTTGTGACTAGATTTTTACACTCACCAAGTAAGGTGGAAGATAACGTCGTTTAGCCTAAGTTTAATATTTTCATCTTATTTTTGGCTAGGTTACTAAATAATTAAAGTTTTTAATCGAACCTAATTTCTATTTAGGGCTTGGTCGCAATTGTTGAAGGGCGAGGAATTTGCTGGGCGGATCAAAGAGAAGAAATACTGAGAGAAGAATTCAACCCTTCTTTAAACGATAACGTTACTCTATCTCCACTGACCGAATCGAATCTTCACCTTGATGTCCCTCCCAGCTCAGTACTTTGCCACACGCAAACCGCACCACCACCGCGTGTGGAAACGTTAAATGAACCCGTTTCATCGAACTTCGATGAGACAATTGTTCTTCATTCAACTAATCTAGATGTCACGTTTGATATGAATTTGCATCCAGTAGAACCAACACAGTCAACTGTAAAGGTAAATTTTATTTAAGTTATTTTTTTTTAAATTATTTTTATGATTGTAATTGTAATTATTATTGTTGATATAATGCTCTGTACGTGACAATAGTATTTTTTGCCCCCTCAGTCATCAATGCTCATCGCGGATGGGCCACTGGCGGATCTTCCTACAAATGTTCCATTTCAGTCCGGTTCATTAGCGAACACCACCTTTTCTAGCCCAAATAACAAAGAAAATGTCACAATTCCTAAAACTGGGAATAGTAGCATTCCCGTAAGAACGCCATCCAAAGACCCGAAAAATGGTAATCCCCTCACACCAAAACTTCGAAGAGGTCATTTATTCAGCAAGAGCTCGTCGGATCTCCTGACTTCTCAGAGAACTCAGCAATTCGGTAAGCCTGGGTACATGGCTGCAACAACCGCTTCAAAATTTCGAGGAACGGTTCCGGATGCAGTGTTTGTCGAGCCTGCTCCTGTAGCGCCAATTCCTTCTGGATCATCGAGCCGTTTCGTCAGCACTGGTAACCCTTACAAGTAAGCCCTTGTTGATTAGATCAAATTCTACGTCATAAACTAAACCAAAAATTCATAAATAATAATCCGTATTTTTTCTAGGAAAATTAAGAAATCCGTTTCGACGTTCTCACTTACTCATCGTCGTTGATGGTAAAAACCATATTGTATAAATTCGTTGATCTTCTTTGTAGAGTTTACTCCTTTTTAAACTACATTTAACGTTATGTATACATACATGGTGAGGGGATCAGTGCATTCGTTGATTGCTGGGTTTATAATGCTGCATCATTTGTATCGCTTTACTTCTAGTTTCATACTTACTGTAATATCATTTGTTACCTAATCATCATTTGAGGTGTTTTTAACAAAAAAGCCGTAAAGCGTAAAGCAGCTTTCTATGATCTCCCCAGTGTACATAAAGCTTTTTCAAGAACAATACGTTTGTTGAGAAGCAACTTGTGCCTCCATTGCTATGAATGAAAATTCTTACCTACCTTACTTCTTCTGAGCTTCGTTCCTTAAAATTCGTTTAAATCGCGGAATTCAAGATGTCACCCGTCGTTTACAAATCTTGAACGTATTAATACACTGCTTTGATAATCTATTAATGTTTCTTCTCGACTTAAAATGATTCTACTCATGAATCGACTATTTAATTTCGGTGTCTTCTGAAGATGAGACTAATCTCTTTTAATTCGACAGTTTTGTCGCTGCAACAGTTGTCTAAATTTTGAAAAGAAAGTAAACTAACGGTGACGCTTCCCTTGGTTATTTTCACGTTGGTTATTGTCATGCCTGTGCTCATGTATTGCCAATTATTAACGTTTCAACTGCTACTTATTCTCATATTAGACGTGTTCTATATGTTTGTTCACATTCTGATCTTTTCTTTATATTCGAATTTCTTTTACTTTTCTTCCGCATCTTATGCGACACCTTAGTGGGTTCCAACACAATTTAATTTCAAGAAACAATTTTTGTGAAATAAATAACGAATTAATAAGCTGATAATCAAGTTTTCAATCATGTCGAATTTATCACAGCACCAGAAAAGCGTGGCGAACGACGGGTTGTGACAGCCACCGCAGGTACAGTTGCTTTTGTACTTGAATTGCCTTTTCTGACTCTTTTTTTATTTGCACTTGATGATTCTGAGATATTGTCCGAGATCTGTTGTTTTTTTTTTGGACGCCGAGCGACGCTACCTGTTTGATGTCAAACAAACGAACAAACGATTAAATTAAGTTGAATTACAAATTACAACATAAAGCTGAAAAAATAAAGCTGAAAAATTTAATTTAAATTTACCCTTAGGGACCAAAATCCCTGGTTCTCCTTCGAACCAAATCGTTCGTTTATGTCTATCCTGGAGGTTATTCATGCTGGGGTTTTGGTAACACTGAAGCCAGTTTTCAAAAGCACCATGGTCCTTAAGACCATTTTCTACATCATATCCACCACCTTTGGTTAGAAAATAAACAAAAGTAATCATTGAAGAAATTACAACTAAAGAAAAATTTTCTCTGCAGCATTACTAAGTTTTAACACTTCCATGCACACTGCATGGCAAAGATATAGTGGGTCTTTGACAATAGGTAAAACCTTTTCAGATTTAATAGGGTAGGTAGCAGAATCTTTCCATTTGCATAGCACAGAGTAGGCTTCATCAAATGGAGCAATTTTTGATCTAAAACACAAATACATTTTTTAATTGTTGAAATTTTTGTTATAAATTAACACAAAATGTTCCCAGAAGACCTACCCACCTAAACAATATTTCAGCCCTAAGGTAATTGCCAATTCCATTAAAAAATTTTTGATTTAATAGAACTTCACAAATAGCTTTCTGTTTAAATGCAGGGTCTTCAAGATTTTCAACAATATTTTTGCGAAAGGTTTCATAGTCAGTAATAGGACAAGGTCCTCTATCTGAGCCCCAGTCAGCATTCATCTCCCATCTTCCAAATCTTCGAAAGTCAACAAAATTCAGAACTTGAATTGGAATTTCACTATCTTTTGTGAGGAACCTATTTTGGCCAAGAGGAAATTGTAACTTAGAAACTTAATGTTTCAAAAAATTTTGTTTAACCTCAAATGTGAATGTTTTGGAATGTCATCCACTGTTGATAGTTTGAAACATCCTGACATGCCAAATCGAAAGAGTATGGAGATTTTCTCCAGCTGTCTACCTTTTTTATCTGGTGAGTACTCTTCTAGCCAAAGTTTCATCTCTTTACCTCGTGATTCTGCTTTAATCGTATATAGCGGTACGTCCCATTCAATAACGGGGTTTTTCGAAACCTCAGATTTAAGAATTTTACCAGAAAAAATCAAATCTTTCACTGAGTCATTGATAAATAAACTTGAAATGTGAAGTTCAGGACCCTCAGGCATTTTTTTCCTTTCCAAGTGTTTTGTATTTGTGTTATTTATGTTTTCCTCGTTTCAGACTACACATGATCGGATCGGTACTAACAAACTCTCTCAAACAGCTGTTAACTGTGGATTATGTAGTAAGTAGTACCATGATCTATAAATTTATAGATCATGGTAGTACCTTATTATGGCGCCACTGTCCATGATTTGTGGGCGGTAGGTGTAGGTTTTATAATTACGAAATTTTTTTTTAAATACGATTATTTGAAGATCGTAGCTAACTATATTAAAGGCTTCGTGAATCATGAATTGTACGTTGACAGCGAAATTTACAACAAACTAGAATTTATTTAATGAACCAATTTTCAATTGTTAGTATGAAAAGTAGGATAAAGACATAATATTTATTGAAATACAACATGTTGAAAGTATATTTTAAATTTTAAACACAGAATGTAAAGAAAACGTAATTGTCTGAAAAAAGACGCGATATTTTCCCGCCACTGTGGCCACAGTTTCTTCGTTCCAACATCAGCCGCACGAGAGCGCTCAGTGCATTGGGTAGCAGTTATTTACATGAAAGAGAAGAGCTTTGCCAACGCTCAATTAACGCGCAGTTGATACGGCCACAAATCAAGTGAAATCAAGGTATGTAAGTGTAATGTTATTAATTAATTATATTGTTACCTACTAGAAGTGCTTTGTATATTTCATTGAAAAGGCGTGTTGTTTGTTTCGGCTCGTAACTCAAAACAAACTCCCGGGCTCAAAACGTGGCTCCATCTTTTGGTTCAGTATGGGTTTCATGAAGATGCAACTTTAAGTACTGCAAAGTTCACCAATCGTAAAAAGTCATAGTATACACGTTCTCGTGGAACTTTAAGTAATTTAGAAGTGTTCTGAGGAAATAGTCATCAGAAATAAATAAGTTTTTGGCGAAGGCGTTCCCGGCGTCCCCTATTGAGCTCAACACCCAATGTCCAGAAAATGGCGGCGGTTTTAGTGCCATCTCTTGAGTCTCCCATGTTAACTGATTCCATATAGTTGTTGTGAGTTAGCGCCTTAGCGGCACTTCTGACTTAAAGCTGTCGTGACTATTTTATACACACAAAGTATTTTGGCCAATAGGTCATTTTAGAATAATAAGTTTGTGGTAAGACTCGGACGCATTTGTTAATTACGACAGTCAAAGAACTCCCCTCGTTGCTTTCTGTTTGGTAAGAGTCTCCATGACTGTCACAGAGATGTTGTTTGAACTTATTTTTTTTCCATGTTCTATTGTTTTTGTATCATTTGAAAATCTGTTTGTCATCAGTCATGGCAAAGCATGTTTATTATTCAAAAAACTTGATTAGTTTATGTTTCAAATTACAGACTGCTAGGATTTCAAAATGCCTGGAGGAGGCGATACTGTGACGATAATTTACCCACAAGGGTGTAAGGAAGTCACAGAAGATCTAACTCCTGATGAGCTCATTAGGAGATTAAAGGTAACTTCTTTTTCACTTGGAACCTGAAAAGACAATTCACTTAATTCAATTCATCCTTACTTTTAGACCTTGGCACATACCTTTCAATCCATGGGACAAGAAGAAGGGGCTTATCAAGAATTTGTGCCTCTTGCTCTTCATTTAGCTGATGACTTCTTCCTTCAGCACCATTCACGAGATGTCCAACTGTTGATTGCTTGCTGTATTGCTGATGTTCTGCGTGTCTATGCTCCAGATGCCCCCTACACAGATCCAGAACAAGTAAAAGGAATCTTTCTTTTTCTTATTCGTCAGCTAGGAGGACTTAAAGATCCCAAAGATCCTGCATTCAAACGCTATTTCTACCTGTTGGAAAACCTTGCATATGTTAAATCTTTCAACATGTGCTTTGACCTTGAGGATTGTCAAGAAATCTTCTGTGAGCTATTCAAACTCATATTCAAAATTGTCAAGTAAATTTCATATTTTTTATAGTTTAAATATTTTTATATTAATATTTTTCCTTAAATATTACAGTGATGAACATTCTGGAAAAGTAAAGAGTTTCATGCTCGACATTTTATGCCCTTTAATAACTGAATCCGATTCAGTGTCCAACGAGTTACTGGACATTATATTGTCAAACATTGTTGAACCACTAAAATCTCAACGGAAAAATGCGTACAAACTTGCCAGGGAACTTCTGTTAAAATGCAGCGACACTCTAGAACCCTACATTCAAGCGGTATTTATAATTTGTGTTGTCATCGTGATTTACCTTATAGCTTTTCCTTTTTTGCGCAGTTTTTCAACCAAGTTCTTATTCTCGGGAAAGAAGATAAACAGCTTTTCATTGCTACTAAGGTGTATGACTTGATTTATGAACTTTATCATGTCTGCTCCAGAGTGCTTCTGTCAGTTTTACCCCAATTGGAATTTAAGTTGAAAAGTCCCGACGAGCAAGAACGAATGGGTTGTGTTTCACTTCTTGCGAGAATGTTTTCAGAAAAAGATTCTCAGCTGGCCACTCAGCATCGTCAGCTCTGGCGGGCTTTTCTTGGAAGGTACATAGTTTTTTATTTATCTTTTTTTTTTCTTTCTCTCACTCGTCTTAGAGGACCATCATAATCCTTTAATTATCATTATAGATTCAATGACATTAGCGTAGCGATTCGAACGAAGTGTGTCCAGTATTCAATGCACTTCTTACTTAACCACCCAGAACTTCGACAAGATGTTACGGAAACCTTGAAGCTCCGGCAGCATGACGCGGAGGAGTCAGTTCGGTCAGATTGTTTTGTTTTGAATTTAACTTCCATTTTTGTATTATTGTATCATTTTTATTAAAATTTCAGATATGAGGTGGTGACGGCGATAGTTGCTACCGCTAAACGAGACTTTTCGATAGTTTCCGACAGGTATTAAACATTTTCTGTTGATAAATTTTTTTTGGCCTTCCTCCTTTTATACAAAATTATCTTTTGATAGTGAGGACCTCGTGAATTTTGTGAAAGAGCGAACCTTGGACAAAAAATTCAAAATTAGAAAGGAGGCTTTAACAGGATTGGCAATGATATACAAGACATTTTTGGGTGATCCTGATGTTCCAGAAACAACTAAAAAAGCTGTGACATGGATTAAAGATAAGATCTTGCATGGCTATTACATGACTGGCCTAGAAGATCGACTTCTTGTTGAACGCCTACTCAATACGTGTCTTGTACCGTACCAATTACCAGCCGACGTCAGAATGAAGAAGTTGTATTACCTTTACGCTACTATCGACGAGAACGCTACCAAGTCATTCATAGAGCTTCAAAAGAGTCAGGCCACAGTGCGGAAAGCTGTGTCCGACTTGACAGAAGTTTACTCACTTGAACCTGGCGACACCCGTGACAAAGAAATAACCACAAGAGTTGCACAATTGTCCAAGTACCTTCCGGATCCAATTAAGGCAGCTGAATTCATTCACAAATTTGCTGTCAACTTGGCCACCGATGAGCACATGCTGCGACTCCTTGAAACCGTAGTTAATCCGGAAGTTAGTTGTAAAGAGTGTGCAGAGGCTGGAACTCAACTACTGAAAAAGCTGGGTCAACCAGTCATGACTAATCTTTATTACAATACCGTAAAATTACTAATGGAACGGATCTCTTCAGTGCTCATTGACAAAGATGCGGTTACGTATTTGGTAAGATTGCAGAAATTTTCCGGAAACGCCCATCAATATTGAATTTAAAATTTTTTTGTATATTCTTAGGTCCAATATGTTGAATCCTGTTTAAGGCGTGATGAAGGAATGATGGCAGAGGATATCGGGATTGAACCAGAGACAGCTGGGGAAAAAGGGCTTCGCCTTTTGTTTGTTCTCGCTTTCGGATTCCCAGCTCATTTCATGACAGAGGATGTTTTATCACGACTTGTGAACATTCTATCTCTTGATAGCCAAGATCATAGTGTTAGTGCCATGGTACTGTGTATCCTCACCTTCGTTGGAAAATATCGGCCTTTGGAAACACAGTTCCAAGATATTGTCAGTCAGTTAATCCCGATCTGCGAGAGACTGGCAACTGAAGGTACTACTAAGCAAGCCAAACATGCCATGCGATGCCTCCACGTGAATATAACAAATCAAGAACAAGTTTTCTCGAAAATTTTGGAATCACTGAAAGACAACTTGGTTACGTCTTCCCCTCACTGTCGTACCTCAATTGTGACTCTTGGTCATATGGCTCTTTTGCTTCCCGATCGCTTTACTATTCAGATAAAAAACATAGTTTCGAGGAAGATTGTTAAAGAACTGTTACTTAAGGTACATCAATTTGAAATTAAGTTTATTCAAGATAATGAAATATATATTTATTAATTTTTAACTTGTTGCAGAACCATGGAGAAACAGAACACATGTCAGCTGAAAACACAAATGATGAATGGTGTGAGGAAGATCAACTTCCAGAAGAGACACGATGCAAAGTGGAAGCCATGAAAATGATGGCTAGATGGCTGATTGGTTTAAAAAATGATGTTATGTCTGCCCAGAAAACGTTTAGAATGTTGACAGCTTTCATCGCGCATCGAGGAGACCTGTTTGACGGAGGGCGAATTGGGAAAACCGAGATGGCTTGGTTGAGATTGTCAGCCGGCATGTCTATGCTGAAAATTTGTGAACAGAAAGGAGTTGGCGATCAATTCACAGTTGATCAATTCTACAGTCTTTCTCTTTTGATTGCCGATGACATGCCTGAGGTACGAGAACGCTTCACTGCCAAATTGCATCGAGGTCTCTATCGAATGCCTCTACGTTCTCTTCCGCTTGATTTTATGGGGGTTTACGCTTTGGCGGGAACTGAAGAAGACAAACGCATCAAAGGTGAACTATTTTTAATCGACTTTTATTAATGTTTTGTAAACTAATGCCTTGTCTGTTATTAGCAATCATTCGTCGCTCTATGTTGGCTGATATATCCAAACGACGTGATTATCAAAGAGAGCTTCAGATGTCGGGGAGCATGGAACGAATGGCCGATAAGTTGCCGTACATTTTACCTGACTACATGCTGGTTTACGCAGTACCTATACTTGCTCACGATCCGGAATTCACTAGCCACACTAACACAGAACAGTTACTACGCATTCGTCAATGTCTTTGGTTCGTTTTGGAACCTCTGATGAACAAACACGAAAATTATTGTTTTGGCTTCTATAAAGCGCTGATCGAGAGGATGAAAAATCATCGTGATGCACTCAAGCCAGACGACGAAGAAAGTAATGCTAAACTTTGGGCTGTGTGCGACTTGGCGATGGGTTTAATTATGCAGAAAACAACCAGCTTCGAGATGAAAGACTATCCGACTCAGCCAAGAATCCCGTCAATGTACTTCAGGTATTGATCACAGGCGAAAATGTATGATTGATAGATTCATTCAAAAAATTATTTATTCCTTAGGACCCATGATGATCCCAACTTTGTGAACTCAAAGATTTATTTACCACCCGAGTTGCAGATAGCTCCTCCTAAAAAAGCTAGTACCGTTGGCGGAGGTGGCGTAGGAAGCGGATTAGTTAAGGTAGCTGCATTAAAATCGTTCTCTGGAACAAGCACGCGAGGTAAAGGAGGAAGAAGAGGTCGACCGCCGAAACAAGATGTAAGTTTTCATAGTAGTGTCACAAATTTTAAAAATTTTGTTTAATTGCTGATTTGTATTCCTAATAGCTTGACGACCTTCCGTCAGAAGAAGAAGCCGACGAATCATATGATCAGACAATAATACAGTCCGCTTCGAACGCTGGTATTTAATAATTATTTTTTTTCTTGTGTAAGGTAAAGTACACCGTATTAATTTCCTTATCGAAAATCTCTTATTAATTTAATAGATGAATCGATGGCTACAAGAAGGTCTTCGCGTTTTCGTTCAGTGACGCCAAATGCATCAGTTGCTGCCAACAGTGGATCCGAGGACTCGCAGGAAGCAACAGCGCCTATTTCCAAAGAGAAACTAAAATCGACAGGGACTAAAATAACTTCCTACTTTTCACCGAAACAGCGGGCAGCTGCAGCTGCTTCCGCCGCAGTGGATTCCGATAATTCAAATATCTCTCAAAAGTATTTAGGATACAACCGATACATCTTATAAATAATTCGTTATCGTGCATAACTCATCCTCAAACTTTTCATCAACTGTTTTTTTAGCAACGGCAACGAAGATCAACCCGAGTCAACGGAACAACCACCTGAATCCCCTCCTAAACGTCGTGGACGGCCACCTCGTAACCCGGCACCTGAAACGAATGAAAAAGAAGTGGAAAGGTATGTTGCTGCACTAGAATTATGTCAATTGAAAACTGAACGCAGCTGAAGTCATGCCAATAAATGATTATTTTTTTTTTGCTAATAGTTCCGCTGCTGAAGAAGAATTGGAGGTGGAGGTTAAGACGAGAAAACGAAACAAGGAAGATGAAAAAGACACTAATGTTGTTACGCCTGCTCGGAAATCCGCGCGATTGGCTAAACCCAATTGAAGTTAATTCCTTATCATTCATACTGCTTACATTGAAAATGACCACCATGCCCCTTTTTCTCCCTTTTTTTTCTTATCTGGTTTCCTATTAGAAGTTACAATTAACTACACCTCCTCAGCACTTGCACACTTGCGTATGATATCCATTTTACAAAAAAAAAGTGAAAAAGAGCAAAATAATAAGTAAGAAGTTTGCTGCTGTCACCCGTCTCTTAAAATGTGGTTATTTTGTGCTCAACTTGGACGTTGAGCGACCGAGTTCATTTACCCGAGTCGTCGCTTGAACCCTCTTGTGAAACGGTTTCTCATTTTACATTTGTGGGCATGGGCATTACATTACATTACTTATTTTTATTGGCTGTCGTGTTGCTGTTTTACTTGATCATCACGGAATTGTTTAAACAAGCTTTCAAACTTATTATGTGAGATGTGAATAGCTCCCTAGTCTTTTTTCTTTTGTCTCTCCACATTTGCCTACCATCTCGAAAGACTTAAGTCTTTGCTCGTATTGAAACCCTGATTGCAGAGGAAAAGGAAAGCCCGTCTAGTTGACAATAATTAAAGTTTTCTAAAAAAAGGAAAAGTCGGACAAATCAGGCGTGGTGTTGACGAATCCATTGGTAACTGTAGATTGAAAGTATTCTATGTAGCATAATTTGATCTTTCGCGCTCTCCTCGGCGTTCGTTGGTGGATAGTGGCGTTGTCCTGAACCAAATTTTGTCGTCATTAAAAAAATAGGCTATGGACTGGCTATGGAGGAGAACAAAGTTGTTATCTATCGTTGAATTAGCTTATTACGTCAATAATAAATACCAATAAAAATATTTTATATTTTACTGTAGTATTTATCTTTTGGTACAGTTACTCAGTTACTGTACCAAAAGATAAGTTATATAACAAAAAACAAAATATAGTTAATAATTTTACCACCAGTAGCTCTGAAACTAGTTCAGCTTTTCTCTCTCGAAATTTTCTCAAACTTGGAATTCGTGCACTGTTGGGATATATCACTGAAATGCTATCGGCCGTGCAACAATAGTAAACAGCTCAACTTTGAGCAGTCGACAAGGTCTCTAGCCGGTGTGCGGTGCTAGGATATAAAGGCAAGAAAGTTAATTAAAAAAGTAAGGTCTAAACGTACCTATATGATTACAGTGTGTGTTTTTTTTTAAATCTTAAGTGTAGTGAGGGTGAATACTTTAAATGATATTGACCACTCTTTAAATTTCGATTTCGCCTATAAAACCTTGAATTCAAGTATTAGCAGTGAAGTCAAAAGGTCATTTGGGTTACTGTACTCTAAATTGTAAAAGTTATGATTAAAATCTTGGATTGAATTCATGACATGACCTAATCTGAAGTATTTACTTCTTTTCTACAGAATTTTTTGGAAGTTGAGAAAACTGATGGAGAGATGTCTTGTTGACCCATTGAACAATAAGCAAGATGGAAAGTTCAGAGGAACTATCTAGTGGATCTTTCCTAGGAAAAATTCTTCACAAAGTTGTAGAAAATTCACTTAGGAAAGGGAGATGTAACAATAATTCCAAATGTTTGACTGGTTACAAGGTGTGCTATTAAAAATTAAACAAATTAAACAAATATAATACTTTATTTATATTTCATATAGGACTTGTTTGTTTCTGCAATAACTTCTTCTGAATTGGGAATCAACGCAGATCCTTCATATTTTACCTCTCTTGCATTTGTGCGCAAACTGATTATTAGAGAACAAGATGTGGCTGCTAAGAAAGGATATAATTTATGCAAACTCCTCACTAGTTCCAATTTGGATTTAGAAAATGAAGAACCAGTTACAGATGAAAATCAGAAAAGTGAACGAGTTCTCCAAGTTCCTCAGGTTTACTTGTTATTCTTTTCCTGCTTCTACATTTATTAAAATTACCAATAATTTTTTTAAATTGTAGGTTGTAGTAATAAGTCTGAGAAGCATATTTGATCTGATACAAGAAAGTCAGGTGACACATCCTCAGTTATGCTTCAAAGTACTAAAAGCTCTTTTAGGAATACTGCAGAATCTCTTTCCAGAAAGCTTGATGTCAGAGCCCTGTCATGTTGTTGGTATGCCTACTTTGCCTATTTTGAAGTTGAATTTAGAATTAAGTGACGATACATGTTCATTTTCATACTAGAACCCTTATTTGAACTACTTCTCAAATTGTCAACAATGACTGATGCTGAGAATACTTCCACGATCGAAACACAAGAGGTGGGAGAAAGCTTGTCATCTTTGGCTTCGTCTTGTCTTCTTAGTTTAGTCATCGCTTGGGGTGTAACTCCGCGAATTTTACAAGCCCTCGACGCTCTCATCACAGTTGCCCGTCCGTTGGCTGCTCAAATAATTGTGGTTAGTAATTTTGTAGCAAGTTTATTTAAATTTCGTGATAAAAGAGTGCTTTTTTATTTATAGCTCCCCAACATAATGCTGACTCTTCAAAAAGGAGTTCGGTCCACCGTGATTGGAACTTCTCATGTACCAGACTGGTTTACACAGGGAATCCAGCAGAAGACACTTGTTACATGCTTCTCTGTGAATTTAGGTACGTAATTATTATTCTAATAAATTTACACACGATAATAATGACCGACTCTTTTTGTTGTTTAACAGGCAAAGATTTGATTGAAAACTCCATTGCTTGTGACGGGCCATTTATTTTCTTGTTATCGTCCTGTGGACTTTACAAAATTGGATCAGGACTTGGTAGTACTGTCAGTGGTCGATTGTACGCATCCAACAAAAAAAACGTGCCCAAGAAGGGCACTTTGCTTTTCTTCAATGTATTTGATTTATCTTATATCACAAGGGAAGTGTGGACACAATAATATTTTTTTTTTTTTTTAAATTTTAGGGACAATTATTTCTTCATACTTACAGCAAGGAAGATCGAAACCTTCACATAGTCGATAACGAAACATTGGCATTGAAAGATTGCATTAATCTGCAAGATTCAATCGGCAAAAACTCGTCTTTATTTTCAGATGGAAACCGTCTCGGAAGCGTTTTCAAAACAGACGAAGTAAATTCATTTCAATACTAAAAAGAAATTTTGTTTCGTAACATTCTGCTTCGAAACAATTTATTAGGACGAACTCCATGCAACTCTATTCGAAATCAACAAAGGGGAGCTATTTTCATTTGGAGAGAGTAGATTGAGATTGGCTCTTCAGAGTCTATACATTGTAGGAGCTTCAATAAATGATGAAAACACCGACCTACGGCAAATTAATTTCAATGCTGACGAAGGATTTACCAGCATAGTGGCTGGAAAGGAATTTATGCTGATGGTTTCCTCTTCAGGAAAAGTACTACTATCCTCATCTCGTCATTATAGCTGTGCGTATGCACAAAGTAAACTTTTTTTTCTTAGGTTTCTTACCAAGGGAAAGCTTCCTCTCTAGGGTTGAAGACGGTTGGAGAGTTGGTCCATAACCAAGAGCAGACATCAAATCGCTGGTATGAACTTCCTCTTCCAAAAAGCCCGTCGATTGTTCGCTGTGCCACGGGACATGACGGCTTGCATGCTGTTTTCTTGGGTGCAGACGGGACTGCATTCTTTGCCGGGTTGGCCAAAAGAGGAGAAGACGGCGATTTGAGTAAATTTGTGATTTCCCCCCTTACAATATGAAAATTTTAACGATTGTCATTATTATTAGCCAAGCATCGAAGGCAGCAGAAATCAAGTCGACCGAAACGTTTTTCATCCATTGAAGGGAAAGTGGTTGTTGATATTGCTTGCAATAATGGAAGTTCGGCCATGGTAACCAAAGATGGCGAACTTTTTCTGTTTGGCAAAGATTCCACTTATTGTGAATCTACTTCAGGTACATTTTTTAAATTTGATTTTCTTTTTCTTATTCTAACTGAAAGTTTTTGAAAACAGGACGACTGTTGGGTATTAAGGACCGTATTGTTAAAGTAGCCTTGGGAAAAGCTCATGGAGTAACTCTCACCGATAAAGGTGTAGTTTACACTTTTGGGATCAATAATAAGGGCCAATGCGGACGTGATTTATTTTCATCGTCGCAAGCAAAGCAATCTGAAAACAATTCTCAGTTGCAATCAACAACCCTGCTTTCTGCTTGCAAAGAACCCATCGACGACGAAATTGAATCAGAAGACAGCGGATCAGCTACCGAAATGAAATTGTGCGCCGCAGATGAACATCACTGGAGTGTAGATCAATGCATGGTCTGTACACAGTGTGGTCAATGCACGGTTAGTTTGCTCTTCTATACGATGTAACAATCAATTATTTACTTGTTCACGCTTATATATAAAAAAGGGTTTTGGATCCACTTGTGTCAACACCAATAGTCCCGGTAGAATACCAGGAACCTTCTGTGGGTGTGGATCTGGTGAAGCTGGCTGTACCGTTTGTGGTGCATGTAGAACGTGCGCGCGAATTCCGAATTCAGACGTCGGTATAGGATTGCCACCCGCTCCCGTTCCCATTATTTCTTTGGGACGCGGTAGAGGTAGTCCCATGGCAGCCAACAATGCCGTCCTAATGGGACGCTTTGTTCGCGCTCCTGCTGAAGTATTTCCAAATGCTGCTCTAGTGGATGTAGCAAACTTTCGTGCTTCAAGACTGGATGGAAGAGGAATTGATGATCCGAAAATGCGCGAAGTCTTACTTGGTGCTGGTAATATTGTTATTAAAAGAAAAAAAACTTATTCGCATGTAATTTAAAATTGGTTTCAATAGCTTTGAATGCGGACGTTGCCCTTGATGGAAATCGTCGCCACCGCCACCATCGACGTCGCCATCCTTCTGAAGTCAAAGTGGCTATGATGAATCGTGAAGCTCCAAAAGGATGGGATGCTAAAAAGATTCCTGCTGGCCAGCCGCAAAAAAGTATGTGCATGATTTTGTGATATGTATTTAGAATCTCTTTCAAATCTGTTTGAAATCATAGATGGCATCGACGCTGCATTAGGAAGTGATGGGGATCGTGATACTAATAAACTGGCGTCGCTTTCCCCTGGTCCAATTAGTTTTCACAGTAAAGTGCGGGTTTCGCAAGTTGCCTGTGGATTGCATCATTCAGGTTAAACATAAATTTCTTGGAATTTAATGTTTCCTTATTACTTACAATGGTTTCTCATATCTGCTTTATTTTTTTTATATCTTGGTTATAGTTCTTCTGACAACTGATGGGCAGGTGTACACCTTTGGCAGTAATAGTTACGGACAGTTGGGTGTTGGGGACCTTTCTTCTCGTGGCTCTCCTAACCTTGTAAAAATGCCATGCGCAGTGAATATTTCTATGATAGCTGCTGGAAGTCACCATACAGTTGTACTAACAACCGATGGCGACGTACTCACGTGGGGAGCACATTTGGTAAATAAAAAAATAAAAACAGTTTCACCATCAGATTAAATATCTATGTCTTTTTTTTAATTCACTACTTTTTGATTACAGAAAGGACAATTAGCTAGAGATCCATCGAATATTGATCACTGTGGTGCGTCTTCAATTGTTTGGCATTCCGTTCCGGGTTTCGTGACTCACATAGGACCAAAGTGCGGAAAGAGGGCGTCTTGGATTGGTGCGTCAGGAGACCAAACCTTTTTCAAGCTGGAAGAAAGTCTTGTCAGCGAAGAGGAGTTTCATCATTCCACCGTTTTAGCTACAGATCATTACTTTGGTACTTGAACAAATTTTCTTTTCGCCGAATAACAATCTATTGACGCTTATTTATTATTTTGTTAGCCATTTTGCCAACTCACTCAAAGCCGTCATCCCGTAATCTAGTCATCAATAGAAACGATGGTCAATGTCGAAGCTTCTCTGGAACAGAGCAAGCTAATTTTGCTAACACCATCCTGACTTGGGATCCCGTCTATAGTATTTTATGGAGGTAAGTTAAATTTCGCTAAAGCTATAATTGTTGGTACAATAATATTTATATTTTTTTATATTTTAGTTTCTGTAAATCCACTTCGATGGTGCGAGGTTACAATGTGTTTGCTTCCGGACTTGTACATCCCTCCTACGGCAGCTCTTTACTTTCCGTTATGAAAGAACAAGAATCAGTTGATGTTGCCGATATTTTTCGACCGGCTCTTACCTTGCCGGTTGTTCCCTCGTCGAAAGTAACGCAAACGCAAGCTGCTCTTCACCTGCTCTGTTGTCTCGATTCTCTCACTCGATGCCAACAGATTCCAATCAAAGAAATAACAAACCAGGACCCCCATAAGTCGCTTGTCAATCGCTGTTTCACTAAAGAAGATTTTTCTGTCGTCAATCGCTTTGAAAGTGTGTTCTCTACATATTTTCCCTGTGAAATTTCCTAAATTGATTGAGTCAAAACTAAGTAAATTATCTTGTGTCTAGGCCACGGAGGAGGTTGGGGGTATTCAGGACATTCAGTTGAAGCGATTCGTTTCATGTCCGACACAGATATTCTTCTTGGTGGCTTCTCACTATTCGGTGGCCGTGGCGAATACATGGGGAAGATTAAGGTAAAGCATTATCAGCATTGATAGTTGAGTCTTCACTCTTTAGCCATAGTTTTACACGACTTGCCTATGATTCTTTATCAGGTTTTCGATCTGGGGATAGGAGGAGGTGACCAAGAAGGAGATGGTGAACTGCTTGCAGAAACCGACGAAGTAGTTTACGAATGTGGAGCTCGACAACGCTTTCCAATTCTATTTTCCCAGCCCCTTCGCCTTCAAGCTAATCGTTGGTATTTGGCATGGGCGCGTGTTAACGGACCATCAAGTGACTGCGGATCCGGTGGCCAAAGCACAGTTACCACAGAAGACCAGTAATTTTTTAAAAAATCCTATTTTCTTGACCAATTTCTTGATTTGTTTGAAATCCTTCTGGTATATAGAGTAACTTTCACCTTCAAACCGTCAAAGAAATCAAATAATGGAACAGATGTGAATGCTGGTCAATTACCTCAAATTCTATTTCGAGTGATAGCACACGATGCTCCGTCGTCCAAGCCGCACAGTAGTATTGAAACCGTTCATTCCATCAGCAGCAACTTCTCCAAAGTAGTGACGCCGGTAAAGATTTTATTTTTTTTTTTGAAAATCTAGTTGGAAATACTTATTTGTTCATTTATAATATTCCTCTCTCACCAATAGGATTCTTTTACGGCCTTGCTCAATTTAACTCAATGGGCTTGGTCGGCATTAAAAGCGATGACTACAAATGGTCTTACTGGTCCAGAAGTGAATCTTAAGGAAGATCATGCCCATATTCAAGATCTTTCACGCATTGTCTTTGTGTGTCGTGTTTCAATGCGACTTCTACGCTTTTACATTCTAGAGTTATATCCAGTGAAAAGTACAGTTCAAAATTTTCTTTCATTTGTGCCTCATAACATTAAATTACTTCTTCTTTATAGGTAAAAATCCCAAAAAATTGATCGAAGAGAGTGTTGCTGTTGTTCGCGCAATCGTTAACGTTCGAACTACTTTGAGGTCAATATTGAGTGACCCTGTACTCGGGTTGTTGAATAAGAGTCATACGGTTGGATTACCATGCAGTGAGTTGTGCTTTGTTTGATAGTAGTAAATTTACAAATTTTAAAAAGAAACTGTTGATTTCTCTATTGAAGATTCCACTTATATGGTCATGTTGGAACAAGTTGCTAAAGAAACACATGACTCCTTCGTCGCCTGTTTTCACGTCTTCTATCCAACCGCCTCACTTAAATGGACGATTCTATGCGAGTTGTTGGATCAAATCCAAAAAGTAAATGATAAAATAACTGACACTGTATAAATTTTGTTTGTTTTTAATCAACAACAATCATGCTTACTTTAACGTTGTTACTTACTCCCAGGTTTCTAACGCACCTGGGAACAGTGATCAGTTGTTGGCTGCTGTTATCGATTCCTTATGCAGTCACCACATACGGCTTAGGTCAGCTGTACCTAATTTGTGCGACTTGCAAGAGTCGCTTCATGTGCGCCGTCAGTTTCAATCACCCGAAATGGAAGGAGCCCCTTGTCTCAGCAGTCCGTCGGAAAATGGGTCTACAAGTCCAACTCTTCCACAAATGGATTCGCACCAATTTCCAGTTCTCGTCGAACATATGGTATATTCATTCAGATTCATATTTTTAAAAAAATGTGTTGATCATGTGCAAATGTTGTCTTAGGTTGAGGGTCAGTCGTTAGTGCATCGACCTTGCCGAGCGGTTCTTGATCGCTTGTTTCTCATCGCCACCTGGCCCGTGCGTCAGTCTCTTGACATGGAGCCAGTAATTTGGTCCGACAAATTAGTGCAGTATTCATGTCGGCTCTTAGCTCGTGTAGTGGCGGAATTGGCCTCACAAGTTTGTTCGATTGAAGTAAGCATCCAATCGATTATTTCTACTCAATTAAATTTTACACAGCAAATCATTGAAATTATCGTCATTCAGGAATTGGATGTTAGTACAACCCGTGGAATTCTTGCGACTCCATCGCGATTCACCAGTTCTAGTCAGAACCGGTCATGGAATACTGGTAATGGATCACCAGACGCCATCTGCTTCACTGTAGATCGACCAAATGTCAGCGTCATTGGCGTTGGCGTATTTGGCGGTGGAGGCAGTTACACCTACGAATTGGAATTACTTGAATTGGCAAGTTTTTCTATCGAGTTTCATACAAAAATGGGTATTTCACGTGGTTGCATCTCTGTTATAGATTCGAAGTGCTAGCGATGCTGCTCAGACACTTAGTTGGCATAGTTTGGCTGTAGTGCGTGGCTCTTACGGACCCGAAGATTCCATTAATGATGTGGCAGAAATAAAGTTCGATCGCCCTGTTCCCATCAAGGTTTGCGAACCCACATTTTTCCCTCACATTCTCCTGTTAGATTCTCATCAAATTTGTATCAATAGGAAAACACTCGATATACTTTCCGGCTTCGGAATCAAGGTGGAAAGACACATAATGGCGACGGAGGTGTTCTTTCTATTAAAGGCCCGGATGGAACCACTTTCAACTTCTCAGCTTGCCTGCTTAGTTTCAATGGAACGAATCACATCCGTGGCCAGTTGCCTTACATTCTCTATTGCAAGTGAGTCAGCATTTTGCTATCTTAGAATCAACTTATAGTACTACGTGTGTTTCTTTCACTTGATTTTAAGCATTCCCAGTAATTCCGAGGTTCAGCAATCGTCGTTATCAGCTATTGGGAATCAGGCGAGGAAGAGCATCATGTCGATTACAAGTTCGATTGTTCGTTGTACATCTGATCTATTGTGTGCAGCTCGTTCTTTGCCAATCCATCACAGTCTGCCCATCATTTGCAAGTCACACGTCGTCTCATATTTATTGCCTTTTGTCGTAGCCAACATTGGCGTCGTGGCCGAATCGGATCCAAAAGTAAACTCCTTGTTTTTTAAAAATTAAATATTTCTAAGTTCTTCTTTAATTGGAAATCTTCTATCGTAGAATGCTGTACAAATCCTGGAGCTCATCCGAGTTTTACTACCCCATGTTTCCGCACTTTGCTTGGCCGACATTCTGTCGTCTGAAAAAGGTGGAAATATGCCCGATGAAGACCCTTGCATAACTACATCTCCAAAAGTGGTGGTAGTCGAGAGTGATCATCCATATCGTCCCGCAACAGTATCTCATTTCCGGTAATAATCACGAAGTATGTTAGTAACCCTGAAGATTACCTAACTGAGTTTATCCGTCTTTTCTTCACCCTTTTGCGTTCTTAGTGTATCTTTCCCGGAGAGTGTCCGCTGGATGTGTTTAGAGTTTGACGGTCAGTGCTGCACGAGCCAGGTCGAAGATTCTCTTCAGCTTTATTTGCCTTCGGTTTTCCCTAAAAACCAGGCAGATGCTTCTCTAGCAGATTATTGGCCTGCATTGAAAAAGTTCGGTGGAACCGATAACTGGCCTACACATTCCATGATCTTACCAGGTAATATTGTGATCGAAAATGTTATTGCCTTATACCAATGTTTGTTGTTCTCGTTTCAGGCAATGAAGTTATATTCTCTTTGGAATCAGCGTCCGACTGCATTCGAATTGACAAAGCGTCCTCTTGGGGATTCCGCTGTACAGTGGTTGGATACGAGTGGCAGGAAACTAACAATGCTATTCGTTTGCTGGAAACCGAACTGGCATACCTAGGTGGGATGTGTTCGGCAACCCTAATGAAAAGAGATCTCGCTTTGCCACAATCCAGAGGTTATTAAATCCTTAGTCCAGTGTAACCAAACTGATAGTATAAAAATAAAAATTGTTTCAATTTCAGGCGATGAAATGGACGCCGATTCCATGGAATCAATAACACAACAGATCTACACTGCCCATACTGGTCTTTTAAGTAAAGGGTTAGCCCTCTCCCAATTGCCAACCATCCACGAAGCATTGGAGGGGAATCTGCCGTTCAGGTTTGTTATCTACTATTTTCGGAGGAATATGTTTGTCTTTTTTTTTTAACCAAAAGCACTTTCGCTGTTTACACACGAAAAAAACACAAATTATAAAGGCATTTTTCGTTTCTTATTTATGCTGTGTAGCGTAAGCGGAAAAGAAAGGCAGTTTCTGCGAGACTTTGTCAGTGCTTCGGAAGAGACGAGTGGCGGTCGTTTAGCTCGTTGGCTCCAGCCGGAATCGGTCGTCGATCCGTCTAAATCGCAACTAATTTTTCCAGGCGTTTTCTCGGCTAGTTTGGCCACTTTTGGGGTCCCTAATAGTACTTCTCTTGGTACCATTGGGTTCGGGTCGCCCATTAAATCGGTTACAAATGATAAAGGTATTTTTGTTTATCAATTGTTTTTAACTAATCCATACATTTTAAATTTCATTTCACTTAAAAGAAAAATGTTGTATTATATTTTAGATGAAGAAGACGAAGAAACTCCCTCTGAGGCAACGACAGTGACATCAACCACGACGACAGTGGTCAGTGAAGGGTTACGTGCCGGATGGCCAGCCATTTTGACCCTGTTAACTCGTGACCAGTACGGCCACCTTGTTCATGTTCCCAATCTCAAGGTGTGATTTGCATATACTTATGCTGGGTTAGTAGTTTAACCTGTCTTTTATCTATATTCTGTTTCAGGTAAATATTCGAGCGGTTCCATGTGACCTTACGCAGACGACCAACGATGCTTTGTTATCACCAACCAAGCGGCTTTACTCGGGAGACGAGAAAAATTGCGATGAACATCTCGAACCAGTTCTTGATGTGCCATATGATGTTACCACGAAAGATAGAATGTGCCTTCACGCCATCACATTTCTTAAGGTTCGTAAAAATCAACTATTTAACTGATTGCACTGGTCTGAAACGAATTTGTAAATCAGGCCTATGAAAACTACTCGTTTGAGGAGCTCCGATTCGTGTCACCCATCAAGCGAAGAACTAGCGAAACAATGCTTGTTCGGCCCAACGCTGATGGCTCTTACAGTGCTAACTGGACACCAAGTGCTGCTGGACTTTATTCTATTCACGTAACCATCGACGGCTACCCGCTTGATGAAGTTTACAAAGTCGACGTGAAAGAGCCACCACAAGGAGTTTTACCTCCCTCCCACAACGTCACAGTAAGGAACAATTCGTCACCTTCTCATCGGCTACGTCAATTCCGAACTCGAGCAAGTGCTGGTTTGCGTGTGCGGGCTCAGCCTTCACTTCAAGGGGAACAAATAGGGATTGTAGCATGCGAAGGAACCATCTCATTCATTGAAGAGGTATTTGAAATCAAAATATTTTATATTGTAATGTTTGATGAATGTCAGCATTGCATTCTCTTTTTCTTTAGTTGTGTAATGACGACGGAACTTGGTTACGATTGAGCACGGAATCTATCAGGGAATGGTGTATTAATCCATATTCAGAAGCATGGTGCCTCCAATACAACCAGCACATCAGTAAGACGTTGCTCTTTCCCATCAGTACTACTCAGAATGAAGGAGACGAGATGGGTGACGACCCGCCCTCACACCATAAAAACAGTCAAGCGGATAGGTACTTTTGTGAGCAATTTAATTCGGAAAATGAAATTAACACTTTTGTTTATTATCACAGTGATAAGAAAGAAGAAAAAGTGTTCAGTTCGGCGCAGACGTTCTATGTGGTTGACTGTGGAGCTTCTGGACATAACATTCGAGCACTGCCCAGTTTGAAAGCTTTGCCGGTCGGAAAATTAAAACTTGGCAGCTCATTTTTAGTAACTGAGCAGGTATTCAGTATGATTCCATTACTTTAATAAGCTTTTAAATTTTCATCTTGAAATTATTTAAACAGCGACAAACTTCGGAGGGAGCATGGGTAAAGCTTTTACCCTCTTCCGCTCGTCAGTTCTGTTCAAATAACGAACTGGAGGCTTGGTCACTTGCTGTTGATCGTCATCAAATGGTTTACCTCCGCCACGAAGATGAGGTTCTATCTGGTAATTTATTGAAACATGGACAGGAAGGTTCAATCAGTGTTATTCATTACTGTTGTTTTCTAGTTTCAGCAGGTTCAGATAAATCTAGTCCGGCACAATTACTCAAGCCGGCTTACGATTTTAGCGAGAGTGCTGAGCGACAGGCTAATCTGTCGGCCTTCTCGTCTCCAGAGCCCGTAAGCACTTTCATTTTTGGCATAGACAAAGACTCCGAATTTCCTCGACCGACCTCCTCACAGAAATCGCCTCCGAAAGGCGAGATCGACCAGTCTCCAAAATCAAATGTCCAAAGTACATCTGAATCAACGGCGTCACTTCATGTGCAGGTAAATGAAAACTAGTTATTTTTAGTTGCTGGAATAATTGAACAACGTTTAATTAAACAGGAAGCATCATTGGAATCAAGCGTAGAAGATGCCGGAGCTTTGGTTGGATCTTGTGGCCCGTTTGCTGCAGTTGCTGTAGGGCGACTCTCAGCATTTCAAAATTGGCTGAGACGTGACGGATCATTAGTTAAAGAGGCGCCTAGTCCACCACCTCGTTCAAGGTTCGCATCGTTAATCATTGATTTGTTACATTTTTGTTGAAATTTGTCAATATATTTGGTTTTCCCAGGAATTTTCCACCTGAATTGCAAGGAGTATCGGTTAAGGATATGGTTCGAGTAATGGGCGAGAGCCGAGCTAACGGTAACGCTTCACCTTCCTCCAGCCCCATTCCTAGTCGGAAGACCGGAGCTATCGCGGTGGTGAATCGTTCGCTATCGGCTCATTCGTCACCAGGAGGCTGCTCAAAACCTTCCGGTTCGCTTCCCTCTTCTGGTACAGTAAAATTAGGTTAGTTACCGTAACCTAGAAGCATTACAGATAATTTTGACTTTTTACTCCCTGCCCCTTATTTTAAGTAGAAAATACTCAACGTAGCCGAAGTTTGAGTCCAGCAACGCAAATGTCGCAGAGTGTGGATCAATCAGTCATCACAGTTATGGTATTTTAAGAAAATGTTAACACTTTCATGTGAAGTCATTTTTTCTTTATTATTTTTTTAATCCCAGGCTAAAAACGTTACACAAATGGGAACTCAGACGAGTCCGGAAGCCAACAAAACCAATCAGTTTAATCTTGGTGCTGAGTTGATATCTGACTTGACCCGCTCACCTCAGCGGTTGTCCCCAAAAGCATCTCGTACCAAAGAGCGAGCGTCGCGTGGTGGAACAAGAAGCCGAAAATCGCGATCACCAACCGCTGGCCAGCACATTGGTGGGCGCTCTCTGATGCTGGAACAAGAGATAGCTCGCGTTGGCATGAGTCCCTCTACGGCCGAATGTCTGCGCGCTGTCTTCGCCGCCAACCTTTGGCATCAAGGATTGGTTCACGACGCTATGGCTTGCGCTTCCTTCTTGAAGTTTCATCCCAATTTACCCAAGCAAGTGGACCCGATTGTACCACTGCGCGGAGATCCTCGACATCGCAAGACACGAGAGGAGAAAGCGCGCCAACGGCACTCGGTCGAAATCTTTTCTACTAATATGCTATCAGGGCCGTTTGCATCTCCACTGCCGGTAGCGTTAGAAGAGAGTTGGAACACGGAACGAGGGGAATCGGCAAGCAATCATCAGATACAACCGGATGTTCCTGACAACAAAGTGGCATCGTCTTTAACTCCAACACTTAGCCTCCTGGTCGAACTTTGGGAAAAGATGAGCGGGCGTTGTGTTGAGTTGATACAGTCTGAGCCGACGGCTTCATCCTCGACGCTCAGTGTCGCCCAGTTCCAGAATGAGAGCGTGTCCAAGGCTAAACCGAAAACTGAAAACAGAGATGCACGCGATAAAGAGCGAAAACGCAAGTCCCGTAGAGAGAGCATCCGACCGGAATCTAACTGTGAACTATGCGGCGGATTGTTTGCCGTGCCTGTAACCGCTCACATGAGACAAGCTCATCCAGGCTGTCAGAAGCCAGCCCTTGGATTGGGTTACAACCCCGACGGACAGTACTGCGGGGGCTGGGTAGGAAATTGTGGCGAAGGAGGCATTCAGGTTAGATCCAAATTGGATTCCTCAGTTGATATGGAAATTAATTCTAGCTTATTTTTGTGTTGGTCTTATAGGGAAGTTCGTGGTACTTATTGTGCGAGGATTGTCGACATCGGTACTTGCAACAGAGGAGACAAGTGGGTGAAGCATTCGGCCTTAAAGATGACAAGGGCAAGCGATTGAGAAGAAAAGTATCAATCACTTCAACTACCACACCCACGACCCAACTGTTAAGACCCTCAACACCATTGGAGACACACGTCATTCTCAAAGACAACGCTCTTTTCTTATTGCAACTAGCTACGTCGTCCAGTCCTGAAAAGAATCAACAAATACTGGAACGAAGAAGAAGGAGCCTAATGCATCAGCCGTCACTTAGTTCAGTCTCCGAAATTGACAAGGATTTGTCAAACAGAAAGATTTCAGCCCCACCTTCCAAGGTGAAAATCTTTGCAGTGTTGCTGTTTCGATTTCGTTTTTAAAGCAGATTATTATTTACTAATTTTTCTTTGTCCCATTTCTAGAGTGGATACCAAGCGTCAGGTGATATTTTCCCTTGGCTTCAATTTCAATGTCTTCCCGTTCTTAAATCGGGATGCAGCCCTCAGCTGTCCAACAACGAAGTTAATTTCGGCGATGGAGAAGTGGAAAATTCCTTTGAAGTATTACATATCAAGTGATAAGTTTAATGATTTTGTGTTTGACAGTTTTCTATTTCAAAAGATGGATCCTTGTCGAGGAATAAAAGAAAGTTGCGATGGGTTCGGCAGGCAGTTACATCGATCGGTCTCTATGATTACACAGCCACTTGCCCAACATCTGAGATCATCTCAAGAGCCGGACGGTTCCATCACTGGAGTATCGCAGAGGAGACGAACCAGCAGCGCTGATGAACAAGGAATCGACGGAGGTTTAGCGCTTTTGCGTTCACCCTCCAAAGCTCTCCAAGATACCGTTAAGTTAATGTCCGGATCTCATGACCATGCGGCAACACAATCGACATTGCCGGTTTTAGATTTTGTTGCTCAGCGACATGATCTTGACTCTCTTCGGACTTCCATGGAGCTGGCGTTGCGAAAAGCCTCTTGCCGTGTCTTTGCAATGGAGGTGTGTCATCACTTGATAAAGTCTTATCACTTGGAAAATCATTATGTTATATTGTTTATCCATTAGAATTTGTCGTGGCTCCTGCAAAACGTCACTCAGCCAGTGTGCTTGCATGATCTTCTCTGGTGGTTAGTATCGTCACTTGCTCCGTCTCTGGAAACAGCCAACAACAAAGTGGAGACTGGGGGAGCTGATGGATCGACAAGCAAAGACAACTTAGTAGGACAGCATCCAACTTCAGACGTCAGTTTAGCTGGAGAAGGATTATCGCCGCTACTGCAGTCGTTTCACGGTCTTCTACAAACGGTATCTAATCTGATGCAACTACTCCCGATGGGCACACCTCTACTTGCGATGGCCGTCCGTTGTTGGGACATTCGATTCAAGCAAACCGATCACGCATTTCTTCACAAGTGAGTTAAAAACTGATGAATTAATATGTAGAAAGCTGTCCGTTTCTTAATGATTTGTCTTTTTTCGTGCACCTAGGAGCCACGTATTTAGCAACATCAGTCGAATTCTTTCGCGTTGTGAAGAGGAAGCAACTGTCGATATCGAAGCATTAGAAAATACTGCAATTCATTCAGCTGGGCATGTGACGATGTTGACTGAAGTCACAGAGGGAATAGACATTAAGGTGTCTAGCCGCACTGCCATGGTAAATAGTTTGACTGATGGCTCGACCGAAACCTTCTGGGAATCAGGCGACGAGGACCGGGGTAAAATGAAACTCATAACCATCCAAGTTTGTCCTGAAACGGCTGGATTTCCACCACGCATTGTTTGTTTATATGTCGATAACAGTCGAGATATGGGGGTGAGTTATCCATTTCTTAGTTTTTATAGATTTTTATTAAATCCTCGTAAAATCCTCTTTAATTATCATGTTATTTATTCTTTTCTTAGAACAAAGTTTCTGGAGTGACTTTCAAAGCCGGACCAAATGGAGAAGAGCTGCAAATCGTGGACGTCTTAGAAGTAGAAACTCGATTTTCTGGGTGGCTTCATACTTCCCTACCTCGTATGCGTTTTATTTGAATTGTCGCCATTAGGAATTAAATCATGATTTGAATCATTTCTTTACTATAGAAATCAACTTCCAGATCATCCAGCTTGAGTTGAAAGGGCCCGATAACTCGCTTCGCATTCGTCAAGTTCGCTTGCTGGGTGGAGGTATCTCTCGGTCCTTCAACGCTTTAGCCATTCATCAACGAACGTGCGAGACGGAAACACTGCGAGTGTTTCGTTTATTGACCTCACAGGTATTTGTTTTGAAAAGTTGACCTACGATTCGTGAGTTTAGTTAACATAACACTAATTACGTTGCAATTTCTTATTTTCCAGGTCTTCGGTCGGCTGATTTTAAACGAGGGAGATGCCTCTCCTTCACGTTCTACCGATCGTGGACCCAATGAAGATGAAATGGATGGAGAAATAGCTGAAAGGACTCGGGATATTGATTTGAAAGAGCACATGGTATGGCAATATCTACTGTTTCAATTTTTTTTTTGTGCTATTTAAATATGCTCAGTATATTTATTATTATGAATTTGTTTGAACAGGTTGGAATATTGTTCAGCGGCAAGAAGTTGACTCACTTGCAACGCCAAGTGTGCACTCACATATTGCATGGCATTCAGCGGGAAACCGTTCGGTTGAAAGAAGAATGGGATGCTTTGCTACAATTGGAACAACAAAATGACACTTTAACTGGAACCGATGCTATAAATCACGATGCCGGCTACGTTAATTCACGGATCTCTGATTCGTATTGCTTCGAACTCTTATCGCAGGTAAATGTTTTGGCCCACGTCTCTTAGTATTAATTTACAGTATTCACATCGGATCTAGTTTTTGTAATTGATAGAAGAAACTAAAAGCTAGTAGCGATTGAAGTGAAGTAAACAAAATTAGGAGCCATCCATAGCGTTCAAAATTGGTTGATGCACTCAGAGCTAGTCCGGCCCAATGGAGTGTTTCAATTTTGGCGAAAGTCAGTCTCCACGCGATCATTCTCTGATCAAAGAAAAACAACGTTATTCCGATTTAGTGACTGATCAGAAGTAGGATAGAAACCTTTTCGTTGCGATAAATGTTAGGTTCCTGTAAAAAATAGCAGCTGGAAATTATGGACATGCTGAAACCGACATAATCTCTCCAACTAGCAACGTATTTTGAAGGACAGCTAACGACGCTTGCCGTTGGCATCAATTTGATGAAAGTGGCTATCCCTGGTAGTAGAGTGGGTTGCAATAAGCACATAAAATTTTTAAATATCGGTAGTGATTACCTTTAGTCACGTGTGCCATACACAAATAGAAACCAAGAATTTCAGGATTGGCCAGTCGATTCCAATCAGTGCTGCGAGACTGCCGTGAAACTTCATGACTAAGACAGAATTACTGTATTTGAGTTTGAACATTGACAAAAGGAGAATTTTTTTTATTGATTTTTTTTACCTGACGACTCCAAGAAGGACACACGCAATATGGGTTGTGCCGCGGAAGAAAAATTTGTTGGTTGAGAACACAACAAAGGTTGTGAGAACGACAGATGTTGCTGAAATAGTATCATACCATGATTTGATATCGTAACGAAGTGAAATAAATGCTGCTATCAAGTGAGGCCCAATGCAGCACAAGACATGCAAACGCAAAGCCGATCTATTCATGACCAAATAAAAAGACTGGATAAAATTGTTACATGTTATACGTTGCTCGAAAAGATACCCAAGTTTCTTATCTCTTTTTTAAACCAGATCTCTACTTTTTTTCCTCATTTTGTTATCGGCTTGCTTTCCTATTTGTGTTGAACATACTTGTCAATTTTGCATGCACCTTATCTAAATCCCTGGTGCGTAATCGCTAGTGGGTCTAAATGACCTTGATTTATTTTTTTCTACTCAAGATGATCCACGATCCTCAATACTATAATCATCACCATGCGAATCGTTTTATTAATTTCGATTTATTTGCGTAGGTACTCGCCTTGAGCGGAAGTAGAGTCGGACGAACCTACATCTCGCAACAGTCTACTTTACCGGCCAATTTGTTGAGCTTGCTTCATACCGGTTCACCTCGAATCCAACGTCAGGTAAGTGCAACAAAATGCAGTGTGATGCTTTCCATCTAAAATAGTTTCGATGAAAATTAAACTCCGTTGAATCCCATAATTAGGTAACCGCTCTTTTACGACGCATGCTGCCTGAGCTGCCCCCTCCTGTTTTTGCTTCATTGGTTGGCGTCGACGTGCTGCCCACTACTGATTATGGTATTCTGCAAGTCCTCAATTCCACTGGATCAATTGAAAGGTATTCCCCGAATTTGGTTGTATTTTACTTTAAATCAGAAAGTGACAATCTTCATTCTGATTATCTAGGGTCGGAATCTTAGATGTTTTTCTGGCATGTATCGCCAAAGCGTTAACAATCCAAGTAAAAAGTAAAGGACGTGATAAAGAGTCTAGCAAAAATCCCATTTCTTCTGTGACGATGGCTAGTATCTTCAACAACCGACAGCAACCTCAGCGTCAACTTGGATCTCGCTGGTGGATGAGAGGCCACATGCCCCGTCGTGTAGCAGAGAGCATTATCCAGCTCGTTAGAGATATGGCATCGGTATTGTTAGTGAACTGTTAGAAATTCAGTTCAATTCTGAAAGGTTTCTTTTATGGGAATAGGGTAATTTGTCTGAAGTATGGTCAGCTGTAACGAAAGCAGGCATCGCGGAAGCTGTTCTTGCGCTTACCAAATTGGACGAAGATCGCCGCAGTTCCCTGGATTGCTTGCAAACACCATCTGTGTGGTTGACGTTGGCTGCCCTTTGCCTACTGCAAGACGAGCATGTCGAACGTCTCTCATCAACACAGTGGGCTCGCGGAGCAGTGAACAAAGTAAATTACCTTTCAATGACAATTGTTCATGTTTCTGAATTTTTTTTTATCGGTTAGCCGCAGTGTAACAATCACGACGACGGGGAAACAGGGGCACAAATTGTCTGTTCCGACTGCGGGCCGCTTTGTATTGATTGCGATCGAGTTCTGCATCTTTCGCGCAAATTTCGCTCCCATCAGCGTCAGGTAATTTGAAGTAAATTATTAATAATGTTGTCGAAAAAATTGCAAATGTGTTGGCTTTTCAGGTTTGCAAAGAGGAAGAAGAAGCTATCAAAGTCGATGTTCACGAGGGATGTGGTCGCGTTAAATTATTTTGGATCTTGGCGCTTTCTGACGCCAGGAATCTCAAATCTTTGGTTGAGTTCCGTCACGGAGTGACAACTGCCGTCTCTTCCGTCTACGTCACTGCCGCTACGAACGAAAGTGGAAATTATCACGGCTCCTTAATTGGCGGCGTCGGGGCCTCCTCTTCTTGTCGCTATTGTAGTTCGGCTATATCTCCGTCATCGGCTTCGTTGTTTGACGATCAAACAATCAATGTGTGCAGCGAACCAGATTGCGTCGTAAGACCTTATATATTTCTAGTTTTCTATTCTTTCGAGTAAAATTGGAAATAACATCCTGATAACGACTTCTTAACCCATAGGAATATTCACGAAATGCTTGTCTAAAAACGCTCGGTTGTGGCCACCCTTGCGGGGGAGTGCGTGGTGAATCAGAATGCCTTCCCTGTTTGTTTCGTTGTTCCGGCAGTTCAGCAAATCTGAAGCAGGACGCCGACGACATGTGCATGATCTGCTTCACCGAAGCTCTGTCTGCTGCACCAGCCATACAGGTTTGCGTTCGTCAACTTCTTACATTAGAAATAAATTAGTGCACACATTTTAATTTAATTTAAAAAAAAAGGAATAGTAATAAAATAAAAAATAAAACAAAACAAATAATAATACTAATAATAAAATTAATCTCCCAAACATGTAGCTAAGTTGCAAACACGTCTTCCATGCCCATTGCTGTCGTTCAGTTCTATCAAAGAAGTGGCCTGGGCCGCGCATCACCTTCAGCTTTTCTCGTTGTCCTATTTGCAAGGTATTTTTCATTTTTCCTGTTATTCTAGATGCCATAAGCTTGATTCTGATAATTCCATGTTATTTTAGGCTGAATTACGAAATGAGTTCCTCGATGATTTGTTAATTCCGATACGTGAGCTTTTTGAAGACGTCAAGCGCAAAGCTTTGATGAGACTTGAGTACGAAGGTCTCCACCAAACCGAAGCCATTTCATTGCCTGGAAATCGATTTTTCCAGGATGCCGAAGGATATGCCATGGAACGCTACGCATATTACGTTTGCTTCAGATGTAACAAGGTATGTTAACATTATATTTGGTAGCCGATAAATGGTTGGTAAATTTCATTTGAAATTTTCTAAGGCCTATTATGGCGGAGAAGCTCGTTGTGAGGAAGGATTGGCTGTCGAAGGAGTAGGTGGTGGGGGTGATTCATTCAATCCGTCGGAACTTGTGTGCGGCGGTTGCAGCGATGTTTCAAGAGCACAAATGTGTCCCCGCCATGGTGCTGATTACCTCGAGTACAAGTGCCGTTATTGCTGTTCAGTGGCTGTCTTTTTCTGCTTCGGAACAACTCATTTTTGCAATGCCTGTCACGAGGATTTTCGCCATGTCACGGAAATGCCAAAACATGCTTTGCCTAAATGTCCTGCCGGTTTGTATTATTAATAGTCTTTCAGTCTTTTCAATTTCATTCAACTATAAAACTATTTTTACAGGACCGCGGGGTCGTCAGCTAGATGGGGATGAATGTCCACTCCATCTCGTCCATCCACCTACTGGAGAAGAGTTCGCTCTTGGATGCGGTATGTGTCGCAATGCCCACACATTTTAGTCTGAACTACCTCAGGCTGCCATTCATGGATCACTCGAAAAAATAAATTCCCGCCACATTTTTGTTGCGCAAAAAGTAATAAAGAATAATCCGGAAATTTATTCTATGGAATAAAAATCTTTGTGCACGCTCTGGCTGATCATTGAGATTTAGGTTCATAGAATATAGATAATCATGTCTGCTTTTCATTCCATTTGATGTTGTAATAAAATAATTTCCACTCCGTTTCGTTTCGCATTTGATTAAGTTTGTGTGTTTTTGACTTTCGAGTGTCTTAATTTATTGTTTTCGTATGGAAATCTGTCGTGAACCGGTATATTATTGAAATGAAAAAAGAACAAGACTATGGAAGTGTTTTATTATACGTCCTCGAATAGAAAAAGAAACGTTCCGTTTTCTTGTGCACACGCATGGACGAAGGTTGAAAATAAGTGCTCTGCCGCCATTTCGACCGCCCAGCATGCAGACTGCAGAGTCTACTGGTTTCTTCTGGTAAATACTAAATAGCAACAAAAAAAACCAACGATGGTTCCAAAATAAAAATATAGGCCTACACAAGAAAAAAAAGAAGTTTATAAATAATGAAAAAGATTTTGTTTTTTTTTGCTTGTGCACATTAGTTGGAACATTCCTATTCATGGTATGGCGACCGTAGAACTCCCGTAGAATACCCGACAATAGAACTCCATACTCTAGTGCCCGACACTCCGACAGTAGAACTTTTTAATTATTTTCATGTTCGACAATAGAACTCCAACGATTTTAAAATTATTTTCGTGACCAACAGTAGAACTCCATTGAATTTTAAATTATTATTCTATTCATGACTGATTTTCAGAGGAAGATCTGATTTTAAAGGAATAAAAAAAGTCCCATTACAAATGCTTGTTTTACACTGTATATTTCATACCTGATCTCAAACTAATTGTTCATTATGAATACAAAAACTGTATACCCTATAATAGTAAAAGAAATCATCATACAAATGAAAAACGCAAATCGATCGGAAATAGAAGCAAGTAGTTGCCAACTATGTGCTGCTGAATTACATTGGTTCCATCCTTGGAGTGGTACCGGTTGGTCAACCAAGTTTAAGGAAATTGGCGAAAAAGACGACGGTGTGTTGGGGTTTTCGTCTACTTCAAAGCAAACCTATTAAATCGTCAGTTTTATTTGTATACAAACTTTATGAGACATTTTAAATCAGAGTGTTATAGAAAGAATCAGAATATGCCTATGAGCTAATAAATAAGTAGGCCTAAGTCACGTGCCATACAGCACACCAAAAAATATCACGTTTACCTGATGTAAAACATTGTCACGCAGTGAAACTCTAGTTCGAAGTAAGAAACTGAAAACCCTATTTCGCGTAAAGAAGTTGATCCATCGGGGTACCGATTTGCACGACCGTTCTGCAATATTCCGGTTTATCATCGTAATAACTATTTAAATTTAAAATAAATTAATAGTTCATTGGCAAAAAAAAAACTTCATACCACAGTTCAAACCGCAAAGTAATAAAAGCGTGGAATGAGTGATCACTGTTGTGGCAAGAAAAAAAAAACTAAGTAATTTATAAGAATTTTCACCATTTTAATATTTACCGACAATAGGAATATTTTTTCCTGTTGGTAATTTCCATAAGAAATAAATAAAAATGAATATCATTCCAAATGAACATGAGTATGCAATCGTTATGCGATCGGTAGACTGGGGTTTCATCCAATAGGTTAGCAATACAAGAATCCATAGACCTGTGCAAAAACCGAAGGAAGTTTTTTTAATTTTTGTTAGTTTTATTTTTTTAAACCTTAATCTCCAAAAATTATATTTTAAATATTCTAACGCCTATTGCTACAGCACACTTTTATAGATCTAGATTAAGCTAAATAAAATAAACAATTTTTTATATTAACCAACAGATGAAATTATGGCAACTTTTTCTGCCATTGAAGATTGACGGTGTAACTGAATGGTGACAATAACGTCTTGATAATGAGGACTGCAACAGTTGAAGTATGAGTTTGTTGTAATAGTAGTATCCGTAATTTTCCATTGTAAATTTCCAGCTTTGTAGTGTTTAAGGTCTGCCTATTTAGCAAAAAATGTTAATAGTATTTTCTGTGGAGAAAGGTGGGGTAATCCACTTATCGGGATATTTTTCCAAGTCTCCCTACATAAATATAAATTATATCTTCTAATTCATGTAAGTCAACGCCCTGTTCCGGTTAACCCCTCACCCCGCTTAACCCAAACCTCCTTTTTGGCACGCGCAAGTACAGTATAAAAAATATATAATCTGTTTTTAAAAAATGCGTGGTTAATAAAATCCATAGAATCGGAATGGAATAGAACTTTCGCTTCACCATAACTGTTTCGCCATTCTAATTATTTTTAGCGACGAGAAAAAATGTTTTCCCAGCGTTTTTCTAGTTATTTTACTTTACAGTCGTATATGAGTCGCAAAGCGTATGCAATACATATTTATTTAAGTAAGAAGATTATAGTTATTCGTGGTTTTCATACCTTCGTTTGGTTTTCTAAAACACCAAGGAATATCTCGCTGCTATCTAAAGTCCAAGCACCAAACCGAATCTAAAAAAAATGTAATTGCCATACAGGGTATTATTAAATTCAAATTTGTTTATTTTTAATTACTTCGCATTTTTGAAATCCTTTGGGCCATTTAGTTAAATCTAGGTCGCACGGTGTTATTAAATATAGACGAGGTATGTAGTAGACCACACCGTCATAAAGAAGAACAGATTGGGATGGAGGCATGGGATCATAGCCTCGCACACTACAGAAAAAATAATCGTTCAACACTAAAATACGTATGTTCAGCACTAGTTGATTTTGAATTTAAAATTATTTTTTTTTATTTGGACAGGGTTCAATTTTGTGGTAACAAGTTTGTATTTTTGTGGTTAATTAAAAACACCTAATTTTCGTTGTTTGTTAACTAATTAATTATTTAACAAAGTTAAAAATAAATATTTCAAATTTGTGATGAGCATATACCTATTAAAAACCACTATATCCGGTTTCCATAACAGATCCGACATTAATTTTAAGTTGCGCAAATCTCCATAGGCCATAGGATCCCACTTCATCATACTGTCCACCCATCGCTGTTAAATATGTATTCGTGTTAAGTACCGAAATTAATGTTTAAAATTGTGCATAGTATTCGACAAAAAAAAATGTAGTCGAGAGTTATTGCAATTTAAGTCTAAAAGAATTTTTGTCGTCAGGAAGGTTTTCATCGTGATTTTTTTCCAATTATGGGGGAGTATTATCTTACCATTCCAAGCCATCCGGAGGTCTCCAATGTGCCATCCTTCTCATTCAAGACCGCCCGAACGAAACTAAACTGCATGTCCACTTTGATAACTTGTTCACTGTCATTTGATATTGGCCTGGCATGTTTATTGTATTGACGAACATTGAAAAGTTCCTTCTGAAGCTCTTTAATCCAGCTGAAAAACGCTGCAAAGATTAAATAAAACTATTTGTAAATTTTCATTTTGATTTTTCTACCAGTCATTAAACAAGAATTAGAAAAGTTGCAATGAAGAGTTATAGCGCAATCTCCGTCGGTCAACATCAGGGCTTACTACTTGATTGTTATCAATATTCAGTGAGTACTATTCTTTCTACGTATTACACCAGAATTTACTGCAATTTCGCCACCGCCGTCTATGGAACCTTCGTCTTTTCGTAGGAGTTTGGTATGAGTGAAACTGGATTGTTACCAACTTAACAATTGATTATCGATCGATTAACAAAAAAAAATGATCATTTACATGAACGAACAAATAATGCAACGAAAGAAAAAAAAAGACAAAATAATTAAAGATAAAGAGCCCTAAAAGAAACGGAACATCACGCTTAGTAGACGGATTTTTCTTTAGTGTTCGAGGCATCAAGAAAGTGATGGATGAATACCGGAAGAACGTGCACTATACAGTAGGCTATAGAGATTTTATCGTGGAAAGTAACCCTTCCATTCCATGTTATAGTTTATTTGTTAAAGGAAATATTATAAGGATTCAAAGTTTGAATGAATGCCAGAATCTGCTTTGACCGACTGAAATAATAATTGAAATCCTTCATGATAAGAAGTCACCATTCGGAAAACGTCTATATTACTTACGGGAATTCGAATTATTAGGAGCTTCTGATAGCGACGACGAGAAAAACAGCGCCGTTTGCGCCACTAATAGCAGTAATTTCATCCTGTTGTTGAAAATTTGGAAGGAAACCCCAGGTTGTAAATATAAATTCTGTGTCTTTTTTAGATTAATTTTTAAATACTATACGCTAAATTTTTAATCAAGCATTAAGATGAATTACAATATTAACCATGGACTAAGAAGAGGAACAGATATTATGATATTCTAACCTTTTGCTATAGACTGTAGCTAGTATTTGGAAACGATGTCTAACGTGGTGTAAGCGGAGACTGACTGGTAGCCTAACTGTAGAAAATGAAAGGGGCATCTACCAATTTTTGTGTGAAGCCACACCTCTACTAAGAACTCCCCCTTTCCACTACTCTATTCCTCTACTTTGGCTCTTTTCCCAAACGTCATCACCATTCCATATGCTAGCGGCCTAGCGCTATCTTTTCAACACGTACGTATAGTCCTCTTTCAACATGTACAGAGCATTCTGTAATGAAATGAAATTTAGAATTAGGTCTGCAGTTGCTACACTACTGAAACGTGTATAGCCGGGTATATATGGTGCGTGTGGTTTGTCAGAAAAAAAAGATTGAACTTCTATAGTTTACTTAATTGACATATACAAGAATAACTGAGAATAACTTCCAAAAGCGTTTGGTAATTTCGCTCAAATTAATTCAGACTCCTAAAGTTCACTGATTATTTCACGGAATTTGTCATTTATTATACTTGATGACTTTACCTTAATTTGCTTGTATTTCATTGTAAAGACTTTGGTTGTCTGTAAAGCTTCTCTCACTCTCAGCTTACACGCTCGCCTGACACCACATTACATTTCAACTGTTTTTAACTCCATTCATACTAATCAGTCTTTCTATGCTTTATCAAACTGCACTGGCCAATTTCTGCCTTTCTGATACAAACTTGAATACGTAAATTAAATTTCAATCATCCGACGTCTTCGTTTCAATAACATAAGCGTCGCTAGACCTTTGGCTTATTAAAATTAATTATGCCTATGGGAATGCCGTTCTATTTTCGTTAAATAGTGGTTTTCACTAATAGCATAACAGTCTAGAATGTAGCTAATTGATTTAAGCATGGCGAAGGATAATATGTCATTGAAAATGGATGGTAAACACTAAACAGATCAACGGTCAAAATACTTCCCAAAATTTTTTGAAACACTGGAACTTTAAAAAATGGCAAAATGTATACTTAGAAGAATCTGAAATCCTACAAGTCGAATCAAATCAGGATATGAGCATCACCCGCACCGACTGACGGAAGTTGTTATTATTCATGTGCAACAAAAGAATAAGGATGGAAAATAAATTTAACTTTCACATGTTAGATATAAGCGTTGTAATCAATACCTTTTGTCAACAATTTAAAACAAGATGAAGTGCTCAAATATTATCACACAGTATTAATCTGTTGCTGACATCTCAACAGAATTTTCCTCGCATTTTGGAGATTTTTTCTTTAAATGTTGCTGGATATTCACATAGCTTACGGGTTTCTTCTGCATGTAGAACTCCGGTACTTTTGCTTTCAAAATCTCCGCAATCATGAATGGTTTGAGCCATCCAACTAAAGGGCTGACTCCCGGAGTATAAAATCCCAATTTGTGATAAAATAGGAGACCGTCCAAAGGTTGCCAACTTTGTTTTTCATCCTCAAGTAAAGCTTCGATATTTTCTTTGATGCAAGGTAAGATGGGCAATGGAATGAAAGGATACCGATTTTTTTTCGATTTCATTCCTAATTCAGGGTGTTCGTTGAATTTACCATTCACCCAGTAAAACCTGAATTCAGCCTTTTGGAATACAAAGATAAATTTTCATATAGGATTTGTGTAAAAGAAAAATTAAATAATACTCATTTACTTCACATCCAAGTAATGGTACTCTACTCCAGCTCAAAACATCCAAAACAAAATAGCATTGTTTGTGGTCATTCCAAAGACAATCAAGAATGGTACTGTCTGAACTTTTATGAAATCCTCCAGGCAATTGGGATTGGAATTCTGTTATTAGAAATCCACTTTTTGAGTAAACCTTTGTCCATCCCTAAAAGAAATTACAAAACATTAGTTACTTTGAGAATCTAATTTTGTGATATAATAGTCTTTACTCTTGAAGCAACAACTAGACATCTTTTTCCAACAGGACAAGGCATAATAAGCCAATTAGTTTCAAAATCGACTGGTACTTCATCAAGCCATTCTGAAAGCATTATTTGATCCTGATATGCTCTTGGAGTTTTTATCTTGGGAGGAGACCACTCCATTTCATCAGGGCTATCTGAAAGATTTCCATCGCCAACACTGAAATCACTCTCTGCCAAACATCTACAATGATTGTAGTAATCATAGCGGCTCCTAGAAATAATATTAGAATTTTTTTTCATTTTGACATGTGAACAATTGTTGTATAATGTAGTGAATTAACTGTTTTTGATTTTCCAAAGTTCTTCTCCTGCGAACTTCTTGGCTTGTCTTCGAAGTTTTTTTGAATTGTGAAAACCTAGGGTGCGGACTGATGGTGCTGTGCAATTCGTTTGACACATTGAGTGACAGTTCCAAGGAACCAATTAAATTATCCATAATTATTACAGTTCAAATCTCACTTGACGCAATTACACTTCTAATTTTAAGGAAAGTTAAAACAATACTTGTACATTTAAACAGAAAGTTGCTAGGGATGTGTTTGTGTGACTATGTGTCAATGTTCGTATTGTGTTCGCATCGTGAAGACGCAGACGACAAACAAGAATGCCGGATTGCCGATGCAAAAGCCGCGAAAGCGAATCGTTCAAATTTCAACCTAGCGGTTAGACGGGAAAGCAACAAACAAAATCTACAAATGAAAATGCAAAATGCGTGGGAAGACGGTGACGCGAGGCAACTGTTAAGCAAATGACAAAGGAATTTCGGATTGTCGGATCAGGTTAATTGCTTTAAAGTAACAACTAAAGAAAATTGTTTAAAATCTGTTTCAACTTTTAAAAAATCTCCTTTGATAGACCTAAAATCTGAGGCTTAATTAATTCATTATAAAAACGTAAGAAACCGAATCATATGGAAATCTCTTGAATAGTTTTGTCAAACATGGAAATTTTTGTATTAACTATTTAAGCATATAAACTATGGGGCTTCGAACATACTAAAATAAACAATTGTTTGAACCAATGTGAATATTGTTGGCAGATTCCTTGGATAAACTGCATGCTGCTTGGTATGTCGGTAGCCCAGAACTGTGGCTACTGAGCCTATCTTGACATACCTCATGTTGGTTAGCGGTGAGCAATAACAAATCGTGTTCCGGTCCATTTTCGCTCACTGATTCTAGAGGAACCGTAAATTCTTCCTTGACTTGACATTCGGTTTCCGTGTAGATGTGCATCACCCATCCGTTAGAAGTTTCCACACTGGTACGGCGAAGCTTAGCTTTCTGTCGAAAGATCGCAGTCACTGCAACAGCCATTAACAATAAAATTGCCACAACCGCACAAGTGATTGAAACTAACATGACGACATCAGGAGCTTGACAGTGATGAGAGCTAGCGAATTCATAAAATTTTTCCGACTCATTGCGGACGCGACAGAAGATGAAATCTCTCAAGACATTGTTGAAGTCGTCTTTGGAAGAGCCGTTTCTTCTTAAAGTTGGACTGAAAACAGTGTCGACAAGAACCTGCAGTTCACAATCACAATCCCGGTCGAGTTGAATTTCGAAGAATTGGAGAGACGATTTTTTAAAAAGCGATTGGTCGAGATCGAGCGCGCCTTTGTCGAATTTTTTGATTGACAACGCCATCGTCATTTTGGCGTTGCCAACTGTTTCTATTTTGCGGAAGGCGTGACGCGCAATGTGGTCGAAAGCGCTAAACTTGATGTCGATACTCTCGGTTGCCGCTAGTTGGAAGGCGTACGAAAAGATGGTCCCCACCGTATTGTTAAGAAACGAGAAGGTCCTTGGTGTCCGCAAGACAAAAGCTTCTGATTGAATGACGTTTATTCTGTTGGAGGAAATATGAGCTGAATCGGTGACGCTTAACTGGAATGCTCCGTGCTCGATCGATTGAATTTGGTTGCTTTTAATGGACAAATATTGGGTTTCTCCATCTGCCAAAGTTTTAAATTTGATTTCCTCGATAAAGTTTCCCTCCAGCGTGAACTTTTTTAAGCAACTTGTATTGTAAAACATCTCCGATTCCATCACTTTCACCTTGGAATTGATGATTAGAATTTCGCCCCATGCACCTGACAGCAAACGTAAATGAAATTTGACATTATTTAAATTGAAAGATATTTATTTACCTGTAAAAGCCCTTCGCTCAAAGATAATGGAACCACTTCCGTTGATGACAAGAGACGGCCGTGCGAATGAACTGCGCATACGCGGAGAATCGTTGCAAGCAGGTTGCGAAAGCGCGTAAGATTCGGCTTCAATCTTATCTACACGTTCACTGTAGAACGTTGTCAAATTTTGCGGGGAATTTAAACTGCCTTTATTAATCTTTAATCGAAGAAATCCGGTAAAAATCACCGTCCTGGCTTCCTTTGGCAAACGATTAGTAGTATTTAAAATAAATTCCTGCTAGTGCAATAAGAGAATGAGGTTGCAATCAAATGAATTAAATTTGATCAGAGTTTTGTGCTTACGTTGCAGTGAAGAGACGATGTACATTCAACACGAGTTTTTGAGCTATCACATTTACAACAATTTCTATCACAAACTGAATTGATTGGACTAATAGTACTGGTTGGCACTGTGTGATGGCTTTTCGTCGCACGAACTGTTGACGTCATCCATTTGGTGAACGGAGGAGTCCAGCCCCGAGACTCGGCTTGACCGCCGACCATTGCAAACGAAACAACCAGCAGCCAACAGACTGTTAAATTATTGAAAAAATTTATTTCTGTTTTGCACTTATTGCATTAGAAAATCAAATTTATATGTATACCGGACCAGATCCCGAAGCAATCCATTTGACACTTTTGTTTGTTGCTACTGAATTTTTTAAAAAACAATCTCCTATTCTTTCTGTTCTGTTTTGACACCACTTCCTGCTGAAAAACAAAACCCCTTGTGGTTAAGCTTCATCCGGATCCTGGTCCAAATGAACTCATACCTAACCAAAATGTGTGTCACCTAGATTCGTATGCCATAAATGAATCCAACTTACACAAAGAAAACCGGATTTGCGAGACTTTTATTAGTATAACTGTTTGGTGATGAATCACATGCACCCAACAGACAAAAAAGCACATCTTTGCTATAAGTACACGCAATATACACGCACGACGATGATGATGGAACAAAAAACAAAATAAATTTATCAAATAACAATGAAATATGACGATTTTTGACTCGAGCCCGAACACCATTCGAGACTTTTGTTTCTGGTATATTATAAGGCAGGTCAAAAGTGATTCGATGAATCGGAGCGGAAGCGTATATTCTGCGTACATGGGGCGCGGGTGATGAAAACCACAAGAAGGACTGTTATATATACGAGTTGGGATCACAAGTTATCGTGTTGCTGTTGTTGTTCATCTTGCACTATTAACTCAGAGTACAAAGGCTCATTTAGGTCACGCGGATCGGCATATTCGCACAACTGGGCAACAGGCGATCTCGCCGGTTTCGGTGGTCCCTCGGCAGCACTGATGCTCTTCTCTTTCGTATTATTTGGACGTTCAGCGAACAAAGGCCGTCGGAATGAGAAACTAAACGGCTGCGGCGTTACTTCGGCGTACTCCTCATCGCCCTCATCTTTAGACTGTTGTGAAGGAGACGGTGAAATAACGACGTTCGATGAATTTGACTGGACGACAGTAGATTCTTTATTAGGCTTTCCCGTCGGCTGATGAGAGGTCTTTTGGGAAGTGTTGTGTTCGCTTCTGGTTTTAGTCGGCGACTTCCTGGCGGCCGGAATCGACCTGGATGAGCTTTGCCACGAAGGTGGCTTGGCATCTTTAACGGGAGATGTTGGAGGTGAGCAAGTTGAACCGTTGGTGGTCCTCGATCCGCTCCGGTTTTGACTGGGAGTCTTGATGGCGGGCGGAGGCCATTTCGGGAGAGATCCGCGCACGTGAAACGGTTGACTTTTGGCTACCGGCACATTATTCTTTTGTTTCGCTGGAGGAGGTAATAATAATAAAGCGTCACCACCGTCTGACTCCTTATCCACTTTTAATTCGACTCCTGCTGGTGGTGGTGGTGGTGGTGTCTCATCCGAAACGGATGACGGAAGACGATTCTTCGAGCCTGATGGATCGGCATCATCCCACGGTTTGCAGTAGATGTGTTCCGACCTGGCAGAAGATGTGGACGGCCTTGACCCAGCACCTTGATCGACTACCTTGATGAGATCGTAGAACTCGGGTGTGATTGTGCTGGTTCCCTTCGTCAGTGCTGCTGACTCTTCGTTGTTGTCTAGTTCCTTGGAAACAATCGAATCTTTGACTTCGCTGTACAGGGGGGAGACGTCCATTTTATCTCGTAGAGCGGCCATGACATCTTGCGTGAATTCAAGGGCCAGACTCGACGCCAGCGGTTCGCCATTCGGGACGGATGTGCTGGAGAGATTCTCTGATTCCGAGACTTTATGAGTGCTGTCCTCCAACGTTTGAGTGCCTCGATCGATGGTCCGTTTATTAGCGTCGTCGGCTTTGACGCCGCCTTTGGGAGTCCACTGGACGGGCATGGCCGGCACATCGGGCGGGGCCGAATCTGTTGGTGGGACGTGCTTGATCCAAGCGTTCGACTCGGGAGGTTCCAGCGGTTCCGAATAAATGGGTCCAAGGTCTTCCAAATAATTTCGATAGTCTTTGACGGATAGGCGCGAAATGGAGCCGGAGGAGACCACTCCGCTGCCCAGTTGTTTTTCCACATTGCTGCTGGGAATCAGCGGCGAACAAGTGACGCGTTCCTCGTTGGACACGATTTTCTTATTGCTTCGTTGCTGCTGGCGGTTCTTAGTCCTGAAACGAGCCACGACCAGACCAAGGCAGACGGCCAGGAAGACCAAAACGCACAGGGCACTCAGGACGATGATCATAACCAAATCTTGTCTTGAGCTAAAGTCGACCAATTTAATTCCGCTCGATCCGTCAGCATCGTCGTCCGTCTTGAAATCGATGATTCGACTAATGTCAATCGATGATCGTTTCATGGCCAAGCAGCGGCTGAATTCGTTTTCCTGAGCGGCTGGGCAAAATTCGTCCGTGTAGTTTTTCATGGACAGGAATTGCGGCTGGTCGGATAAATCCAAACATTCCGCGGCCGCCTGGTCCAGTCGACACAAACTGCTGTTGAAGAGCGAAGATCCCAGCCACAAAGCCCTAGGAGCGCTAGAAACATGTTCATCTTCTTCTTCTAGAAACGATTCGGCCGTTGTGGTCTCGGTCCGGCGAGTGATTTGCGTCAACTGGGCCGCCCATCCAGCCATCTGACAATCGCAATTGTGTTGGAAGTGATTATCCTCCAATTTCAGCTGGGGAACTTCAGCGCTGATGATGAAAGCGCCCAGCTGGACTTGATGAAACACGTTGTGTCGTATGATGAACCGGACGCGTCCAGCTCCGGCAGCGTAGGCGGGCGACGGAAGAAGTTTGGGTTCGCCAATGTTGTAGAAGGCGTGTCGCTCGATCAGCGTCACCGTATTGTTTTCGATGAGCAGTTCGTTCCACTCGCGCAAATTAAGGGCTCCGGTGGCCAGCACGTCGATGCGATTGGAATGTAATGACACGCGGGCGACGGGCATAGACAGTGCGCTTTGATTCATCCGGCCGATTTGGCAGCCTTCGATGGTGATAGAAGATGCCGCCGAAGAAAAGGCCCGCCCGTCTATGTGGCCCACCCTGGTGTTGAGCATTTCCAGCCAATCGAGGTGAGTGAACTCGCTGAAAGCGCCGGCCGCGATCCAACCGATTCGCGAGTCGGAAATGCTGAGCCGGACGATCCGCAAAGCCGAAGTGGCGTTGGCGTGAATTTGGCCCGAAATGGTGACGTTCTCGAATACAAGATGATCCAACGGCGATGGAAATGTGAAACTTTTCAATTCTGTTCAAACAAATTAAATTGGATTCATGTTATTATATTTGAAATGAAATGATTTTGAATGAAATTAAACCTGTCATGTTGACGTGCTCGATCAATATCTCGGTTTTGATGTGGTCTCCGTCTAGTGGGCTGACGGTGGTAAACCGGAAAGCGTGCGAAGCCAAGTGCAAAAACTGAATGTTGGTCAGCGTCAGCCGACTGAGACGGGAAAAGGCCGACTCTTCGATTCGCACCGAATGGCAGTGCGACGAATTGAGAGCCACCGGGCCGAGTGAGTGGCTGACGAAAGCGGCGGTTTTGATTAATAATTGGCGACACCGGCCGATTGTCACAGCCGTCTTGGTTTCCACCTATACATCAATTGATTGAATCACGTGATTAGTTATCTGTATACATCCGTATAAGAAGGCTAATAGTCCCTAATGACTTACCTTTAATTGATTGAAAGATCCTGAATGGAAGAGCACTTCTCCGGCATCTTCAACAGTCACGATGGAGAGGTTGTTCAAGTGCTTGATTCCGCCTTCGTGAAAGATCACGCTCCGGCAGCTTCGGATCGCCACAAGCGAGACGTCACGCGGCACTGATGATGGATAGACATCTAACGTTGCTTCCTGTTTTCAAGCAGCCCCCATCATACATATAAGAAAATAAAAAAAATAAAACAAAAAGAAAAAACAGATTGTTTCAATCAGTCGACCGTTTCCTTCTTTGGAATTTTCTATTGCATTTCCGGCCAAGTGGATATTTGATACCATAAAGCCTTTCGTTTTACCCTTCTCTCTCTTTTTTTAAAAAATACACACACAGCCGATTCTTGCAACAATTTTGACCATATCGATATCCTTATGTTGGCCGTAATCTAATCAACAACACGAGGAACGTGATACAGAAAAAAAGAAACGATGAAAAAGGAAAGCAAAACAAATGCATAAATATTAAATATAGCCCGTTGAGGATAGATGGAAAATCTATATTAATTAATTCAACAATCTCCATCGAAAAAGGAAATCAACGGAAGTATATAACCTATACGAAGAGACCCGGTGCGTGCCCGTCCAACACTGATTAGTGATTACTCAATCACAAAGTAGGTCCACGACCGTGGAGGCAGGGGGCCGGGTGTCTTCGTCCTAACTAGAATTCGAAACACGCACGTTTTCTTATATGTGCGTAGAGAGTTTTGTTTTGTTATCTTCCTATGATTGATGATGGAACCTTTCTGCCTGATCGTATATTTCTTAATCCAATGAATATACTTTCACTTTTCACATGACTGGCTTTTTTTTACGTATTATAGGTATAGAGCTGGGAAATCGTACTGACACCCCCCAGCACTAGGGTGCTATGGTGTGGGGTAGTGAATTTTAAAAATCCACTATGTAGCTTAATACATTCAGGATATGAAAATAATGCTTCTTAAAAGTTGGCTAGAATTGAAAATACCAACTCCCTCCGTGTAATTTGAATAAGTTGCCTAGAAAATGCCTCGCGTGCTTATCGGTACCGCCTACGGCTTTATACTGTTGATGGATAAACGAGGAAAACTTTGAAATTTTTATTCGATTTCCCGTTTCCCATTTCGTATAGATGGTATTGTTTCTGGAACAATTATTAATCAGTAATCCAGTCTAAACTTTCATCGATTTCTAGCAAATTTCAAGAATAATTTCAAGTCAAACGAGGCATGAAATGATGGTCGTTATTTGCTGTTTCTGTGGAAACGTGGTTAAACATCCCTTATAGTCTACTACATGCCTTTCCTCCCCTTGTTTTACTCTCGACTTAGCTTCTGAACCTAGAAATAGCTTAAGAACGTCAACAATCCGTAACATACTCATCTGACTGCCGCTCTAGCTCTCCCCCCGGATGTTATTCAATCCGGATATCGACTAAAAGCCTTGCCTTTTGTCTTTCTTTTTCTTTTTTCTTTCCAGAAAGAACATTCAAATGTCTCGTTTTTTATGGTGCAAACAAGTTTCAACTCATATGCGTTTCCACTTCATGTATATGTCGAATATTCCCCGTGTTCTTTTTGTTCATTTTCGGTCAAGTGCTGGCTGGCTTATATTGTTGTTCCCAGTGTCTGAGTCTGCTGACGGTGTAATCCAGCACAGCTCCAAAAGATGGGGGAGGAACCCCATCATAGGAAACCCGTGGGAAAAAATAAGAAAATCCCTCCCTTTTTTCTCGACATGATAACAGTAGCCAACAAAAAGATTTGCCGTGCGCACTTTTCGTTAGTTGAAATGTGCTGTGACGCGCGGGCGAGGTTCTTCTATTATATTCTAAAAGGCAAAATTAATTATTTCTTATAGCGTTCAAGGTGAACCATATACAAGATTTCTTTATCATGCCAGATCATCCCTGTGGGCATCATCTATAAAAGCAATTTTGTTTCATGATATAGCTTCACGTGTGGATTGAGCTAGACCAGACATTCCAGAGGCTTTCACACTCCCGGCCGGGAGTGTCACGACCTTCACGATCGACACCCACCGATTTTGATCCTTTTTCGGAAAGTATAGGCTATACAACGAATGTGTTGCACATAGTTCGGTCCGATCGTTGTTGGCTATTTCGACATGATGGAGTGATCCAGCAAATAGAAGATATAGAAATAGATATTTCCAAATATTGAGAGAATGCCATCAGGGAATTTTTCGTGACAGACCGCGCAGCGCACGTGCCTCAGCAGCCCTACCCCTATCCTGTGATGCAACTGTCAAGTTTAAGGATCCGAGAAGAAATTTTGGTTGCGACACGGGATTGGGTGTATTTTATGACACTGAACCCGAACGGCAAGAATCCTCAACTCTCTCACGTTTTTCTTTACCAAGGTCTTGATGATTCGAAAATTCCAAACAAAGAAAAACCAGGCATTTGTCTTTCCTTAACGGGCCCCATACGTAACGAACTTCACATTTCTCTCACAGCTGACTAGGATTATAATTGTCAACCTTTATATAGATGGGTTTACTTAACTGGAACTACTATATATTTTAATTCCCCTTGAGAATTAAATATTCGACAGGAAGTTAACCGACACTTTTGATCTTGGGTTTTAAAAGATGTGCCAATCATCTAATCGGCACTTTCTCTACCGAGCTATCGATTGCCAACACACACCCCCCTTTCCTGATCTGTGCTCAGGATTTTTCTTCCGCCCTTATTTTCTTACTCAAGATTTGCTGGCCCCGTTCCAGCTCCATCTTCATCCGTCATCGTGTCGCGTCTTAACGACGACTAAAAAACTCATAATTTCTCAACATTATTCCTGGAAATTTCCGGTTTCCCTGTACAAGTAAACCCCCACCTCGGGATTTATTTAAAGGAATTGACTCACAATCTTTTTTTCAAAAAAAAAATAATAAGAAGGACCTCTATTGAAAGCATCACGTGTTGTTGTCTAGGCTAATACTGTACCTGATCCTGAGGCGTGCATTGGCAGTTGACATGAGTGAGGCCGGCATGCTGAGACGCCGAATGACTGGTGCAGGAACAACGCGAATCGTTACACAACGCCGGCAAACTATGCTGAGACGCAACTATTTCTGTTGGTTGGGCGTTGGGTTGATTGATCGGCCACCCAAGTACAAGAGTGAGCGTCGTTACGATCCACCAAAGCAGCAACAAACAATCGGGCCCACGATGCATTTTTGGAGGGGGGCTCCTTATTATATTTCTTCTTATTATTTGGTGGTGTAAACCGCAGGAGAGTTGGCGGTCCTTATTGCATTCGGCCTTGCGAAAAACAGGAAACCGCGGCCGTCGTCTTAATTGGTCATACGTATCCGTGTGCTGGGGCGACACTCGGTCGCCTCGGTTGCTTAAATCCAGTCATTCGATGACGAAACGAGACACACAGCACACACAAACAACAAAACAACCCAAACAAACAAACAAACAAACGAATCCACTGGTTGACACTTTTGTTTTGTTGTTGTAATTATTCCTGAAAAACAATTGAGCAATGATAAGCCGGAGTTGAGCACAAACTGATGTTCTCGTGACTGTGTCTCACCGGCAACTGCCAATGGCCCAGCAGCGCATTATAAGAATCAGACGGAGACTCTCTGCTCGCTCGCTGGACTGAAATTGTACACAGAGTATAGACTCTGGTATGAGCCTGTTGAGTTTTCTATCCCCAAACCGTGGGGGTTTGTGTGTTATTTGTACTGACTCCCCTCTCCCTCCCAACACTCTTTAACCGCCTCCCCCTCGGTCCGTTCGTTCGTCTGGTTCATTCCTTATACCAGATATCCCCCCCCCTCCTGTTCACTATCTCCCTCATTCTTCTCTTTTTATTCACTTTTCTCTCTCTCTCTCTTTTCTTATTCTTGTTTTCGAAAGAGAGAGAGAGAGAAGAAAAATAAGGGGATGATATTGAAAAAGAGGCTTCGCGTCCGTCTCCCTTGTTGCCCAGCTCTCTCGGACCGTGCGCTGCTGGGCTCGGGGGGGCTGGAATAACCCGCGGAGCAAAGGGCTGACCCGCTTCTTTTTTTCTTATTTCTCTCCTCAATATTCTTTTCTAATCTTTCAGAGTCGCCCAGCCAAAGATATCCTTTTTTGTCTAGTTTTCAAAAGTTTCCGATGATACGAGACTGCCAGGGAGAAAGTGGTCATGACTATTATAAAAGTCGCTGAGCACTGTCACACAGAATTAGCATTAAATTATGTCGGTGCTAGTTGACATTTTTGTTGTTCTCTCTCTGATATGATATGATGAAACGAATTTTCAGTAATAGAAATTTAAATAAAAAAACTGCCTTTTTAATTTTCTTTCTTTCCTAAGGCAAGCAGTTCACTCAAGGCGAACCGGAACGTTTTACACAATATTCAGTTTCAAATTGTTGAATGCTCTTTTTTCTTTTCTGGAGGAGGGCCTCCACTTAGTGACTCCTTGTGGCAAAATCAGAAACTGTTTATAACACTAATCTGTCCATATTTGGCTTGGCGCTAACGCAGTGGTTGCTGCTGCCTTGGGCTCTCTCTCTTTCACTATGTAGTCAGCAGCAGCCTCTTGTATTATTCAGCACCAAAAGAATATTTAACATAATCTCCTTAAAAATACACACGTCTTCTAAGAAAAAGAAAAAACCAAATATTATTTAGAGGGTCAACTTGAACTAAATGTGGAATGACTGCCCAGTAACAGGGAAAGTAGTATACAACACGCTTCCATTCCATCGAATAGAAGTCCAAGTCCATTTTTGAAATTTAAAATAATTCAAATACGCGTGAATATACGATTTTTAAAAAAAGAACGGGCCGCTGGGCGGATATGATCCAGCCATCGCGTGAGTGGCCTTCTCGAAATGCTTATTTTAGTACCTCACATTTCTGGGACCTCCTGTTGGCAAAATAGAAACCCGATTATGAACTGCAAATGTGTGATGATGAACTGTATCACGACTATATATCCGTTTGAAGCAGAATAAGAGATAACGGAATAACAATTTTGATTGACTGAGTTCCAAGGAAAACCGGACAATAATTGTTAGTAATTATTTAAGAGGAGAAATGCTGATTTTTAAATAACAATTTACAGATGTTAAATAACGTTTTATAGGATTAAATGCGGTTTTTGTGTGAAATAAAGGTGGACATAATTGATCACCTGTCCCAAACCGTCGTAGTCGATCGTAGTTCACATTAATCTGAACTCAAATGGTGTCATTTTTCCCGTTTATCGAATGGAGATCGACAAAATGTATCCGTATCCAGAGGTATTTAGGTCACTAGGCGATTGATCCAATTAAAAAAGTTTCTCTTTTCGTTTAAAAAATAATAATAATGTGGCAATGACAAACGTTCACCGTGATCATATACTGATCCAACCAATAAGTCGTACACAAGTCGAATGGTTGGTAATTTCTAGAAATTAAGCTATAGCTAGGACGATGTCCAGATGCAATACCACTCGGTTTAAAAAAAAAACCGCCATTCACGCCAAATTTTTCTACGCATCACGGGTGAACGCAACCGCCGCCATCGCACCAGTTGCGTGTTTTATTTCACCCCATTCCCCCCCCCCCCTCCATCTATCGGCATAAGTCGTTTTTCGCCCTTATGTTTAAGACACGATTTGATAGCAACTCTTTAGTTATACTACGGTCATCATTAATTTCATTCGTTCTTTCTTTGGAGCTGCGATTTGTCGTCAGTTTTCTCAGTTACATGAAACTTAACGTAATAAGGTAATTTTTGCCATTTCTATAGAGCGCAGTTTTATGAATTTTACTTACCGCTTCAATATTCTTTTGTAAATAAACTAGCTACCGTGAGTCCGTGACTCAGGTAGCCTTAAGGCTTGGGATTCACTATGCAGTATCACCATCTATATACTACTAATGTAAGGAAAAATCAGATTAAAACTCTGATCACTAGATGGCTTGCCATGCATTTGATCCCTATGAAAAAATCCGTGTCGGAGAAAGTTCAGAGCGATAATGAAAATAATGAAAACGCACACCACACATAAAGACATAAGATGAAACGAATTTGTTATAGTCTATTGAAAAATTCAAGTAAAATTCTTGTAGTCAACGTCGTAATGCGTACGTGGTAGTCTACATATTACGACAAGTCAATACCGAGATGAAAGGTAAATACAATTCCTCGTCAATGGTGACGACAGGTTTTCCCGTGCCGCTGGTCATGCCTAGCGATGCGTTGAGAAAGTGAAAACTGAAAACCAAAATGGGCAGGTTTGATGAAATTGTCTGACATTGGCAGAACGTTTTGTCTGACATTGACATTTTGACAACATTTTGACATTTTGCAATTCTTGTACACCGGTTCGTTGGTGGCATCCGCCAGTCATCAGCAGCTTCTAACTTTGGCCACAATGTACGAAGTGGAGACTTTGAAAAACGTCTGCCAATATGCTAATCGTCCTCCTAAAGATGTCGAAGATCTCACCAACTCTCTGCTAGAGTTGGTCTAAGTAAATTCGGTTTACTGTTTCATTTTTCTATGCCTGTAAACAAACTATTCAAAATTAAGTTTATAAATCATTGCGAAATAAATTTAAGTGGTTGTAACCCCTCGCATGTTCTTCAATGTTGTGAATTGGAGCCGACGCTATGAGAAGAAGGTCATAGGCGTCACTGCCGTCGATTAGAGGTCGTCCATCCTCACTCGATTAAATTCACATCGAGATGTGCACTCAACGAGCATCGGTCATCACCTTCGCATCGCATCAATAAGACCCGTGTTCGATTCCTTGTCCCTCCAAATTGTGTAATGCTCCCACTGTAATTGTGTATATGATGTGTGTCTTGAATGATATGAATGCTCTTCATTAATATACGGACTTCAATAATAATAATATACGGGTCAATAGTGAACGATGATTCAATATATAAAGCTCACTTCTAAACTCACCTCCCGATCTATTAGACGCCCTGTTGCTATAAAGGACGTCTATCATAAGGATCGTAACCCCATCAAACCCCGGTCTCTCGACTTGCTGGTCACAATCTGAAGTTGTGTCCGTCAGTCTTACGCTTAGCCCCTGACGATAGTCGACGGTTGCCGTTCACTCGGTAACACTAGACGGTCGAATTAAGGCCCAGTAGGCAGCCAATGAAGTAAGAGCGTGACCTCAAGTCAGTTACCACTCCAAACACCTTCCCTTTTGTTCATTCAGATATTTTTATTAAAAAAGGGGGGTTGTTATTAGGGCGGGTTTCGTGCAAACTTTTATTTGGATCTTGATGAAACTTGTCGAGACACACAAATTGACATGGAAATAATCCCGATCTGTTCAGCGGATCTTGAGCACTAGCGATCAAACCGCTTTTAAAATCGTTTTTTTGTGGTTCGGTTTTAGGGAAGGGGTTGATTTTCTTTGATTTTGGCGGGTTTTTAATGTATCGATATCTTAGCAGTTAAGCGTGGTTAATTAGAATATTGGTGTCGTCTACTCACACTTTATTTCACAGTTTCGAAAAAGCAAAAAGAGACTAAGTTTCATAAATTTTTTAAAAATTGAAAACAGAACGAATCACTGGTTTGGAAACGTGTAGCCTACGTGGTTGTAAAAGAAATAGCAGAACAAATAAAATGGGTCGTCGTGTGAACTTATTTGGTGTCGTGACTCCCCAAGTCCCCATGCTCTCCACTCCATGCTGTTTCTCAGGTAAAAAAAAACTTAAAGTATGAATGGAATGATTTTGGGAGTTTATGCAGATGAGTTAAATCTGTTCCAAATTTGTGAAATACTACAGTGACTTGCATTTATCATATGTATCCTTGTTGTCAATGCATTGTAGCCGTAGAGTTTGTTTGCTCTATGTAAACTTTACCTTTGTGCAAATTTCAGGCCTGAGCCAGCCAACGTAACCACAAGATGTGCAAGTTGTGATACTGACCTGTCATCTCCAACAATGTCAGCATCATCGATTGGGTAATGATTTTTGTTACTGTTATCAACCTGTAACCTGCCGTATTTTAATGGTGCCTGAAACTTGTCCATATAAGGTTGTACATGTCAACCTAAATTAATCCTGTTTATTAAAAATAAGGGGTTACCCACTGTCTTCTTTCCAACTTTTCCTTAATTGTTGTCTGCAATGTTTTTTTCGTAAACCCATTTTTCATTTTTTGTTTAGATAAACAGTATCCAGTTTGATTGGGAAAACTCTGTCCTCGTGTATGCCCATGTGAGTGTGGGTGTATTCACGAGGACGACCTTTTTCCATCGTTCAACTTTTCTGCGGATGGATGAAGCACTTTAGTGGATGCCTGGCTGTGGATTTCCCAGGCAGAAAGGTAGGACAAATGTCTCTCTATTCTTTCTTTCTTTGACTTTTTGGTGGCGTTATGGTTCTAAAACGTTACGGAGTACGATTATTCCTGAGTTAGGCCTTTGACAGCTGTTTTCCCTTATCTCTTAAATCAGGGTTAATTAAATCACGACATTTGAAGAGCGACTGAACAGTATCAGGCTTGTTTTATACCTCACAACTTTGTCTGCGGGTAAACAATCAAATTACAAAAAGTTGTTTAATTTTAAACACTTCAAACAATGTACAAAGTCTATAAAATTGTGTGTCTATAGAGGGAACTGCCGCCACCCCGGCACCTCCTCGTTATTTCTTTTAAATCCACCGACGAACCGATTGATATGTTTGTTGATCATTCAGTAAAAGTAACCAGGAATTCCTGGTTACTTTTAGTCGGCCGCATTTTGACTTTTCCTTTTTGGAGACTCGTGTTATGTGTCGCACGGAAATATTCGACTCATTTTCTCATCTTCATTTTGGAGACTGTTCGATTCCATGATTTTAGACCCTACTCTTTGATGTTCTTTAAACTCATATTTGCGATTAGCGCAGGAAAAATGAACTAAAGGCAATTGCATATACATGCCGTTGTCAACATTTTTTCGGTGAGGTACTACAAGGCGAAAAATTGGGGTCTCGTTTTCATTAATTTGCTATAGTATTACCGGATTTATAAATTTTTTGAATATTCGGAAATATTTGTCAAAAATTTATATCCCCGATGTTTTTAAAAATGAAACATTTCAGTTGCAATAATCGCAGTAAATTCAACTTTCATTGAATTCGTATGAAAAACAACAATTTGTCATGGTCCTGCAATGTCCTTGTGGAGAGGGGGATTTCCCCTGGGATGGCAGGATGTGTCGACGATAAAGCATCTGAACATTCCGCTTTGCTTTACTAGGAAGAAATTACTTCGCGCAATATTCTAAAGGATTATAAACACCCAAGTCCACGAAACTGTTTTTTTTTTTAAGTTGGTTAACCTTTAACCATGAGATGACGCGTATAATTCCTTGGAGCATTGCCTAAAAAACCGTTTTCACCTTGGTTTTCGCGGTACTGTTGCAATTTATTATATAAGTTACAACCGGTTACAACTGATTTCATTCCATGTTTTTTTATTTCTTTTTAATCCTCATAATCATGTTTTTTATTACTACTATATTTATATATTTATCTTTGCGCCTTAAGAGTTAAGACGAACGTCACGCATTATCGCGAAACATTTCGGATCTAATCCTTTTATCAGGAAATGTGTAAGAATAGATGGGGGGGGGGATAAAACGCACGTTGCTGCGATGCAACCAACAAAATTTTATCGCATCATTTGTTAGACCTTCGTCTCTTTAAACCAACCCTGAGCTGCATGACAAATCAGTCATTGCTGCACGAAGAAGGCCTATAGACGAGGCTATCCATCGCACATTTAACCAACTGGTGGGTAGTAGTTTTGCTGGGTTGGGGTGTGATGACGTGTGCCAGCACTCTGTACCGCTGGTTTGATTTATACGCCCTATTGAACACATGAAGGTTCTCTCCCCCTCCCCGGTAATGATAAACATTTTGTCTCTCGGAATCAATTCACACTAATTTGAAATTCACTGCGCAGCGCGCAATTTGAATCTGTTTATATTCCACGCTTATTTGATTGCAGCACTTTTACATATTTTTTTTAGAACAAACAAATTACGATCGTAAGCACAATCGTGACTTGTACGATTTATTTCATCCTCCGCCTTGGTTCACATTGTGAGGAAACCCCCCAACCATTTGGCGTTCTATTCATTATTGCATCTGCAATAAACAGAACGAACGCATAATGAATCAGCAGGTTTTGCATGAAAGAATTGAATTAGTACAATTTATCAATCGAGCGTAGTTTATTCATTTTTGAACCATCAAAACCACAACTGATAGTGTATACACATTTCGTCCCCTCCAACATCATTGTCACCCATTTGCCACCGTTTTGGGTGTGTACATTATAAAAGGAATGAGGAAATAAAAAGATCGGGAACGCTAGTGTAGAGTAGTTTCCGGTCTAAAGTGGTTTGTTGATATACTCTGCCATACCACACGGGGGAAAATAAAATAAACTTTTTCTCCTTCTTATAATACCCGAACGGAGATGATATAGTATTTAGACAAGGTAGAGACGCCTATTTTCGATTGAAGCCAAAGTTGGCGTCAGACAAAGTGAATCGAGAGACACACACACACACACACGGCGAGAGGGTTGGTGGGTGGGGGAAAACGTTGGGCAATTGGAGAAATAAGTTTGATGCGCGTGGTCGTATAACATAAGTTTGGGCGAAGGCTGCTGGGCTGCATGGGCTCTGCTGTTGTGCCGGGGAGACGAGAATCTAAGCAAACCGAGTGAGAGCAGAGCAGAGAGGGAAGAACTTTCGTTACCAAGTTGTTGAACACCTTCTCGACCGAAAGCTCTCCTCGTGATTACGTCTCGTTTTTCCCGCGCGCTTCTTCTTCTTATCAATAAAATAGCGAATATACTATGTCACGCAATCGATGGCGGCCGTCTAGGAGAGGACACACTTTGTAGCCCTTCCTTCCTTCCTTATTTTCTGTTCGGACGTGAATAATAACAACAAGAAAATTTATAAAAGAAGGGGGGATTTCTCTGCCAGCTGTTACGTTTCTCCTGGCCGAACTATCAACAGCTTTCACGGGCTATGGTTCATTTGCATTTCGGGTGTGTACGCAATATATACATATAATTCGCAGCCTTTTGACAAAAAGTTGCACGCACACACACACTACTTACCTATTAGAGAGCGAAGAAGGGGAAGCAAAACAAGACGATTTGAAAAAAGAATACAAGTCGCACAGCCTTTTCTTATTTCAAATTGAATGCGTGTGTTGCAGAGTTTATAGCGCGTCATTTGTCGACATTGTCCCCTCTGCTGCCACACACTCTGTCGCCTTCTAATGACATTTTCTCCGCTCTATATTTATACACCGTCTAGAGTAGTAGAGTCCTATATAGCGAACTTTTGCTTGGCTCCGCCTGTTTTTCATGATCAATGAAAATCAAGTTGTTGGTTCAACGTGGCGCTCCCTCCCATATTTTCTCTCTCTTGCCGCTCGTCGTCCCGCGAAGAAAACTTTGGCCCTTTAATTAGAAAAAAGGTTGCGGGACAGCTCTTATAGACTTTGTCCTCGTGTGTTTGCAGTGGTACAGATGCCAGACGGATTAGACGCCTGCGTGTACGTATTATACATCTAGTGTGTGTATAGCACGATCATCTCAAAGAGAGAGAGAAACTCTCTGAACGACTGATGCCGCTGGCCGGAAGCAAAAGTTCAATGGCTAAACTGATGTGCGCGTTTTTTTTTGGGGGGGGGGGCGCCCGGCGCTGTCGAATTTCATCGCCCTTGGGCTATAACGCCGTTTGCATTCGGTAAACAGCAATCAATCTGCCAACCCAAAGTTAGCTAAACTTTTTTCCCGGAAACTCGACTACTATACACTAGCCAGACCCAGACCGAGACCGGGAGAGTCCTCCCAGCACCCTTCACCGGCCACCCTCTCTCTCTCTCTTTTATCGCCAAGTTTTGCTCCTATCAATAAACTCGACGTATAATGGCGCAGCTCGGCAGCGGCAGCAGCTTGCGCCGGCCGAAAGACATCTTCATTTCCCATTGGGGCATCAGCTCACGCAGAGTTCGGCACTACTAGATGATTGTACCCGCGGCGGGTATATATATATTTCTTAATCGCGTTCGGGAGATAACTGTTCACTCTTTATCACATCAATTAATCAGCAGTGACGTATGTCCTATCCTATATACACAGCTTACAATCGCACACGTTTTCTATCGTCACGTTTTGAGTTGTCTTTTGTTATTTGGCAATCGCATTAAATATCAATTGACGCACCTTTTTTAGCGGTTAGTTCTTTGATCAAATTCATTTTTTTAATCGACTTTTTGGGCAGCGGGAAATTATTTAAAGAATGGTGGAATTTGTTTTTCGCTTAAAATTTGAATTAAAGAAAAAAAAATTTAAACTTTGAACGAATATGCTTGACTACAAGCTGTACATGCTCGAAAAATTTCTTTTGATATAAAGAGATTAGAGTCTCGCCGTTCGTCGGCGGCGGCTGGGGCATCGAGATGTGATCTCTCTCTCTCCCCTTTTTATCGAAATGGACGGTTGGCATGGCAACACACGATAGCAGCAGCCAGCCTAATCTGTGCTCTATACCAAATCGTGATATCTTTTACTTTTGCATTTGGGAAATGAAAAAGACGATGGAAAAAAAAAACGAATAATAATAATAATAATAAAAAAAAGTCAGCCGAATCAGAATAGATTACTTAAGAGAAGCGAATGTTACGCAACACGCTTGCGCAGCAGTCAGCGTTGGTATACTTTATCTCATGTTTTGGAATTGTCTTCAAGGGCAAACTGGTTAGTGATGAATTTGCGATTTTGTGCGTCTGAAATTTTTGTGGATTCGCAACGCCAAATGTGTTGCGCGGCGCCTTTTTGAATGGGGGGAACTTTGAATCAATGGAGATGAGCGCCATCTCTCGGGAAACAACTATTTCAAAATTAGATTTCGGGCAGCTGGGCAGGAAAGGAAAAAAGTGACGTAGAGTCGCGCCAAAGTTCTCTCGGCGCTCTTGATTAATATTCTACAATGTTAGATAACGACAAAAGGGAAAATGATCCTGTGTGATTTCAAAATCGGACGTAGCAAATTGGTGACGGGCGCCACAAGGTCTGAATCTCTCGCAATAGTCCATCGTTGTCCCAGTCGAAAAAGCCAATCAGCGTTTACTAAAAACTAAAATATACGCGACTCGAATCGTGAATTTCCCATCGACGTGCAAGAGAAATGAAATCAAAACAAGATATTCTGAAAGGCAAAAAGAAGTAAAAATGAGTTTTCCCGACTGGCATTAGTATACAGAAGAATGACGACAGAGAGCGGGATTCGTACCCAGTCACATGTCGTGGGTCCCAGTCCCACTACTATACACAATAGCCTTGCCTTTAGCCACGATACACTTGCCGTTTCACCAACTGTGTGCCTTTTTCTCCTTTTCTTCTTTTTCTTCTTCTTCTTTCCATCCGCATATTTTTGAGTCGGGAGAATCTAACGGAGCGCGTGAATGACTGGCGTAGTAACTAGCGCCATCGCCTTACATCTTCTACGGATCGTTGCGACATTAGGACTCGGCCGTGAGAATGGCGCCGCCAGATGACTCTGCCAACGAACTGCACGATCGCAGGCATACCGCGGTTCTAGGTGTACACACACGGTCTAGCTCGGCTGTACTCTCTCTATCAATAAACGTGTGTGGTAAGTGAGTGGGATGGAAAAGGGAGAGAGCAGACACACACACACGGTCGGGCCGGGCCGGCCTTGATAATGGGCGATTGCTGAGAGCTTATAGAAGAGGCTTTCTGAGGGTGAGAGAAGAAGGAGTGAGGTGGGAGGTGTGTATAGTAGTAGTATAGTAGGTTGTTCGGGTGGTGGTGGTGGTTGATAGAAAGGATAGGGAAGTTGTGATATGCGCAGTAATTCGACCTTGGCCGTTTGGCTGAAGGCCCGAGCGCTCCAGCAGCAGCACCACACCGCCGCCCTAAAAAAAGAAAAAAATATCAAAAAACACGTTTTTTTATTTTATTTTTTCTCTCTCTCCTTCCACCACTACCAGCAAAATAAGAACGCCGAACAGCATCGAACGAGTTTAAGCGACCGAAAACTAGCTGGGCCAGCAGAGAGCTGGGCTCTCTCTCTCTCCCGCTCTCCTAGAAACAACCGCGCCACTATTTCACATGTAGGAAAAAACAAATCAAAATGAATTTTTTTCCTATTTCTTCCCCATTTGAAAATCGCGCTGGAAATGCGCATTCCAATAGTCGACAGGAAAAATTGAAAAAATAAATAAAAATTTGGGGAATTTGAAATATGAATGGCAATGAAGCGGATCACATCTAGAAAGGTCTCGTGAGTTTCTATACAGTCAGTAAAAACGAAAAAGGTTGCCGGAACTGTTGGGACCCACATAGCGCCAAGGCTGTGTAGAGAGGCTTTATCACGCAGCATGTTGGTGTGTATAGTATGTGTATAAAGTGCCAGTGGAAAAAAAAAAATTGTACACGACGTTTTCCCGTGGTGGCGGCCGGGTATGAGAGAGCTGCCCCCTTTTCATTTTATTTTTTCGCTTCTCTCTCTCTAAGGCCGGCTCCGCCCCTCTCGCCCTCTAGTGTCTATGTGCCAGTGTGCCCGTGTGCTGTGCTGTGGAAAATCCCAAGTACGACTGAGCGGCTTCAGTGCGCGTCCAACTCTCGCCCAGTCCAGACGAACTATCGGACAACTGCCATCATTTTTCTCTAAACTCACATACCAAACTCTAGTAGTGCTCTCTCGCTCGCCTTTCTATTTGCCCCCCCCCCTCTCTCCCGTGTGTGTGTGTAGTAGTATATTTTCGGTTGAGACACACGCATCATCATTTTGGCTAGCGGGTCGTGTGTTTGACTATTTGTCGAGTGTGCGCACTTGCGTCGTCTGCCTCCACTGCCAAACTACAACAATCTGCTGCCCGATGTTGCTACGCTGCTGCCGGGGCAACAACACATGATCGTGCATCTTTCCACATCACCTTTTAGCTGCTTTGCCCAGTTCTTCTTTTTTTTTTTCTTTTATTTCTGGTCGGGGAGTAAAGAAATAGACGACGGTTCGCTTGGTCCGCACAGACACACAACCTTCGACCGAAATCAGCGAAAAAGGGGTTCAGATTGCGCTGCTGCTGCTGCCCTATGGCGCGCCGACGACCAGCAGTCCTGTTGCCATACGCTCCCAAAGACCTGACACGCTCGTGTGTGTGACTCGCATCAAAACTTTGGCGTTAATCTAAACGAATCAGATTCGAAAAAAAAAATAGAAAAGAGGCAAAAGCGCGAGCGCCGTGTGTGACGCTGTTTTTGATTTTCAACTTTTTGGATTGCATCACTCATCGCACCTGTCGACCCGACGAAAGAATATGACACTAACGCAATCCCCTTTGTCGTCATCATTAGGCAGTGTCGTCGTTTATTACAAGCCGAGTGTTTAAGTGATTTCCTTCAATAATTGTTTTTTTGTTATCGCGCGTTCGTTTGATTGGACTTGGTTTTGATTAAAGACAATCGGAAGAAATTGAAAAAAAATGGCTCACGCTCATTTGGATTTGGATTTGGACTCGAATTTTGAGCCGCAGCAGCGGGCCAGGTCCAACACGTGGCCGTTGCCGCGCCCGGAGAATTACGTCGAGATCAAGGAGGAGCCGTGCGATGTGGACTCGCTGTGCGGCGGCCACGGCGGTGGCGGTGGAATGGGCGGCCTGGTCGGTGGCGGCATGGGCCTGAACATGGGCAGCCCCATGGACTCGATCAAGTTGCTGGACGGCTCCTGCTCCGGTGGGTCGGCGGCCGGCAGTGCGGCCGCAGCGGCGGCAGCGGCAGCCAAGAAGAATTCGAGCCGACGCAACGCTTGGGGCAACATGTCTTACGCCGATTTAATCACGCAGGCCATCCAATCGTCGTCGGAGAAGCGGCTGACCCTGTCGCAAATCTACGACTGGATGGTCCAGAACGTGCCCTACTTCAAAGATAAGGGCGACAGCAACAGTTCGGCAGGATGGAAGGTAAGACTCTATTATCGTCTTTCTTTATCATTTATCCCGTGTAAAATGACGTCATCATAAGTCTAGATGATTGAATCATAATATTACCAGCCAGGGGTGTATGTGTGTGTGTAGTGGGGTAGACACAATCTCTCTCGACTATGATGGGAGGTGCGTGCGGGATTTTCGACTGCAAACACACACACACAGAGAAAAAGTGACGTCGGAAAACCCGCGTGATGATAAGGACGCCCTTCATCTGATGATAATAGGGCCCCAGCTGATTAATGAATGATTCAATGCGCGGATTCGAGTGTGCCGTGCGCTATTCACTCTTTTTCGGATCCGGTGCGGTTTTTCCCGGTCTTCGTTTATTTTTTTATTTTTAAATTTTGTTTTTCTGACTTTGGCGTTCGCACAGCAGCTGAACCGTCTCATTTGAGAGCGCCGCCGTCTCCCCCCCCCCTTTTTTTTCTTGTGTGACTTATCGACACTCGGGTCCGGACTTCATTTGGCCGAGGAGGGTCAATGATCTAAAACTTATCCTGTGTGCATACGACGGGAATGTAGTGCATCTACTTCTAAACTCGATAAACTGACTATACTCGGATCGATTTATATGTATTCCCTCCCGACGTGATGAATAATTATGTCCGTATTGAAGACTCGGGACGTTGGCTTGTGAAAAGTCCGCCACAGTATACACGCAGGAATAGGAAAAAATAAAAAAACAAACGAGAAAGCCGTCACGTGACGGACGAGTGTGAGTGAGTGTGTGTGTACGAGAGCGCGGCCTTGAGAAGAGGTTCGGCGGTGAAGAGGCCGTGACGTCACGGCTGTTTAGATCTTCTCTCCTCCATTTTTGTGTGCGTGCGTGTGTGTGTTGGAAAGAGATGGCGCCGGCAAGCCGAAACCGCGTTCATTCGTTCTATATAACGTCACGATATTATATCCTACAGCATATGATGTATAGAATCAAACCCCCGACTTGTATATGTATATAAGGGCTCCGGCATTTTTCGGCGTTATTGCTGCCGCTGCTGGACAAGTTGCTCTACTTATTTTCTCTACAGTTCGTTTCACGCTCCCATTCGGTTTTTTCAATTTGAAATTTAAAAACGTCGATCGAATTTTTTTTGTTCGGGGGGTTTTTAATAAGTGACAATGCGACCAAGTTACAAATTTGATAATTGTGTGATGTTGATTACAACTTTACAAGAATTGTTTTTCCCCGGTCCATCACTTCCGGCTGGTGGTTACTGGATCGCGCGGATCTGTGTAGACGGACATGGCGGAACGGATGAATTGGTGAGAAAAAGAAAACCAGAAACGCGTCGTCTCGTTGCATATCTTGTGTCGCCTTTTATAAATGCGATCAACTATATAGAACTTATTGACCAGCCGTTGAGTGTTGTGTGTGTGTATAGAGTTTTAAAGCGCATTAGAGATGTGCTTGACCAGTTAGAGGAGCCGGATAGTTTCTCAAACTCCTATCAAGGTTCCACTATATTATTGGACACCCGGCCATCATCGTCGACGATTCAAATTCAGTCGAGATTCCAATTACCGTTCTCCCGTTCTTTGTTCTGATTACCATCGAGACGAATTCTTTCGAGTCAATGGAACCTTTTTTGTGTCTGATTCGAGTAACCAAAGAGATTGAGTTCGTACTAGTTTATAGATATTACTTTCGATCCTTGGCGATATATTTTTTCAAATGTTAACTATAGTACGGACAATTGGTACGTCGAAATATTTTTTCATTTTGATTTTTATCACATTTTGCTCCTTTTGCAACCTCAAATCTTCCATAGGGATCGACCAACCCTTTTTTTTCCCTAGCCACCCTCCAAAAAAGAGTAAAAATCCCCCATGTGTATACTTTTTAATTCTTTTCATCATAATAATATTCGCCAGTGTGGAAAGACGAAGGTGCATGTCGAAGAATACCTTCATCCCCTTTTACTTTTCATGAAAAGAAGAAGAAGAAGAAAACGTAGTACATTATAAGCCTCTGCTGCATGTCTACAGGGGGGAGGGAGGAGAACGAGGTCAGCCAAAGGGTCATAGTACATGCAGGCCTGGCGAATATTTATAAAGGAATCGGCGAAGATGCTGAAGAAAGCAAAAGGGGTTAGATGGGGGAGAGAGGGTTACATTAGCACAACTCTCTCTCTTTCGTCCCTGAAGAAAAAAAGGGGTATAGTACACGTCGTACAGCACATAGAGCAGGAGGCCATTACACAGCGGACCCAGAGGGAGGTTAGAGAGAGGGGGGGAACCTATATATCCAGGGTCAGATCGGGTTACAAAAGCCCCCTCCTCCCTTCCTAAGAATGGCGAAACGCCTGGAAATTGGCGATGCCCAGCCATCATATGCCAGTTTCCTTTCCCACTCACATCGCCGTAGTATTGCTCCTGCTCCTACTGCTGTGTATCACAGGGTATAACAATATAAAAGAAGTTGAAAGAAAATGAGGTACAGTCGCGAATAGGGTCATTCGAAAGGGGCGACCACCCCCTCTCCCTTTTCATATCTATCTGATGGTGGTGGTAGTACGGATGTATGTGTGTGTGCGCTGGGCCTATATGGAATGCTTTAACTCGGATCTTTTTTTATTTTCTGATCCTCCTGGACATGTCCAGCAAGCCCAGGCTTTTTTTTGGCTAGACATCGCAGACGAAAGAAGAAAAAGAAAGCTGCTGTGCTGGAACCAGCGCACAAGCTAATTAGCTGATGGCTCGCATTGACAATGACAGTCCTCTCTAATCGAATCATCTTTTATTTGGGTTTTGTTCTATAGGGGTGGAGGGAGAGCTCAAGACATTTCTCTCTATTCTTTTTTAAAAAAGAAAATCTATCAAGCAAATACTTTGATGATTTGCATCTCGAAAGATGTTCATCATCGCGGAATGTGTGGACATTGAAACTCCCGTTAGACACATTTTGAGTTTCTTGGCTGTGTGCTGTGCATAGAAATTAAGTCTTAAAGTTTAAACCAAAAAGAAATGGAATGAAGGAAATATCAACTTGTGATGGCTGGTTACGAGCAGGCGGGGCTCCTCGTGTGCCGAAATTCTTTTGGGTATTCGCCGAAAAAAGTTTGTGCCAACCTTCGTTAGAGTTGCTGGTGGAATAAGAATATGTGAGTGTGTGCTGGTAGGGGTGAAGAGTGGTGGATGGGGGGAGAAACAGCGAGTGAATGCGAGTGCAATGGAAGAAAGAAAAAAAATTTGCGAAGGGGTAAAAAAAAAGTTGTAGTACCGCCGCCATACTCGTGGTTGTACGTACAGGCCTGTGATGCGTTACTCGCGAGTTATACCAAGGTCGTTCGATGGGGTTAAATTCGGACATAAGGGGGAAAGAGAGAGAGAGGGGGGGAGAGCCACCAAGAACATTTGTGTGAAAGAAACACGCCAAATGCCAAATTTTTTTCCCCCCTTTTCCACGCATATGCCCTTGTGAAAAACGGACGAAAAGGTGAACAAACCCACAAAAAAAAAAAAAAGAAAAATATAATCATCATAAAAATACTTAACTGGTTGTTATGTATAGAGCTTCTATATTATAACACCGATAACTTGAGATAAAAAATTTGATTTCGAAACAGTTGCAAAAGATGCAAACGATGTCGATATATATCGTGTCGAAATTGATAGACGGCAGGAAAATTAAAAACTAAAAGAGAGAGAGAAACTCTGACAGTATGGCAAAGGCGAGATTTGGGAAGATAATTCAGACTCGTCTGATAAGAGATCCGTCGCCCTAAATTGGTTGCTACATGTACAAGATCTCGTTGGTTATATTTCCTTATATATAGGCAGCAACCCCAGCAGTTGGTTGGTTGGGGGGGTTAGACGGGCGAGGCTTTACAACAGACGAGAAAGAGAGGGGAAAAACAGAAGAGAGAGGCCATTTTTTCGCGATTTCGCCCGCATCAGACTTTGTACATTCAGACGAACCCTTTTTTTTTTCTTCTCTCCTTTTCTTTTTCCGCTTTTTGTTGTATCAGTTGGTTACCATGCGGGATTTGGCGGAGCCCAAAACGACGACAACGAAAGGGAAGCGGCAGCAGAGCAGAGGGGGGAAATGTGAAATTCGCAACCCCCCTCATCGTAACCCCCTCTCTTTTTTAGTCCTATACTTTTCCAAGCGAGTTCTTTTCTTTTCTCCCTTTTTGGCAGATCGTTTGCTAAAAAAGACGAGGGGTCCCCACCACCACACTCACAAAAATGCATATGCGAAAGAAAGAAAGAGAATAAGAAAAAAGAAAAAAAGAGTTGTGGCCAAATCTCCTTTTTGTGTTGTATTGTATTATAAGTCTATATACCAGCCCAGCGGAAGTGTGGATTACTGCAACTTTTCATTCCGATTCTCACCCTTCTTCCGTCCGGATGATGCTAGACGTGTGTGTGTGTGTGTTTCACCATGTATATATCGTCTAATCAGCTGTAACCGATGTATAGTATATAGACGCATCAGTCCATAGATTTAGAAAATTTACTACGTTCGTTACATCTTTGTTCGTCGTCGTTATTTAGTGTCGAATCGAGTTAGACACTATTTCATCCGGACAAGTGTGGCTGGTTTTTATATATAACAGCCCACCAATGATTTTTATAGACTCTCCAGTTATGACGACAGGGCGGGTGTATATATCATCTGGCCGCTGGGCATGCTCTATTATGACTGACAAACGTTTTTTTGCAGGGAAGGACACTCAAACTATTTTGTTTTTAAATATTATAATCAAAGTAAAAAAAAAAAAATTCAGAAATTTTTTTTTTTTTTTAATTTTTGTTTGCGTCATTAATAGTTTTTAGTATTCGACACACAGCGATAGTAATTGTAAATCAAGGTCCATTAAGCGGAAATCAGCCATGAATTGCTCAAGCTGTTGGATAAGGTCATCTTCTGAGAAGAATGAATGATCCATAGAGCTTCCGACTTTTCCCCCCTTTTTCTCATATTTTGACCAACACCTCAAAGTCGTTTTGACACTCAAGAATTTGTCATTTAATCGACCTCGGTTGGCTGTTCTTCCTATGAAAATCACCAAGGCCGCGATTCTTTGAAAATTCTCCTCCTTACGTCGGAGTTTAGTTGGGTCATGGGCGACATGTTTTCATTCGGTTTCGCTCTTAATCATCGCCGTAGTGGTGCGCACGGCCACTTCAGTTATAATACAAGTGTCAACAACTATATACTTCGGGCTATAATATCCGACAAAAGTTTTGGGCCATCGACACGTGGCTACACATGTATTTGATATGATATCTTAAGATGACGTTAAAGATCGATCTTTTGTATAGGCCTATATTGATTATTACAGTCAATATACTATAAAGAAGTTGTAAAGTTGCCCACCAACTTTTTTTCTTTTTCTGTGGTCAGCAGTACTGGTCACAATACATCCTTTCATTTTCCTATACATACACCCGTTATTATATTTTCTATTTTTCTCCGGGTATATATATACAAATCATTTTGAATTCCGACGATGGTTCGGTACGGCACGTGACCTTGTTTGCTAACAACTTGGTCACGTGCAAATCAGTTTTTTTCTAGAGGACAGCTGACGATCAAAAAATCGATCTCCGTCTTTTGTTCACGTAATAATATTCAACCAAACGTGATGAGTCACCGGTTTTTTCCGCTGTTAGTCCTAAAAGTCAAATTTGTTTCGGCTCGAGAGGTCAAGACAGGTCATGCGCATCCTTGATGTATACCATCTAAATTCGCCGCGCTAAAAAAAATATCGTGAGAGAGATACCGTCGTCGTCTTATTGGATCCAATTCGTCATAAAATTATATTGAAAGGGTGGGCGCGCATATTTACTAGTGACGGCGGTGGCGGCGGCGACTGTGTGTCGGGAGGCCATCACAAGAGATTGGAGGCCCAGCCAAGACACAGCCACAGTCAAAGACGTGCGAATTTCTCGAGCAACTGGGCATCGAAACAAGAAGCCAAGATAAGACGGAAAACTATTCGAAAAGGAGTCAAAAATAGAAAATAAAAAAAAAACACCGTTTATATTTCCTTATAAAATCTTTCTCTCCATCTATCCGACCGCAGTAGTGGCAGACTTGACCTGAGTTGGGCCTATGTGCAGATTCGACGGCAATCATAAAAATCAGGGCGAAAAAAACAGAAAAGAAGAAGGAGGCAGTAATATATAGAAACGGTATTGGAAGATGTCATAGGCCATTCGCGTCAAAGTGACCTAGTTCGACACGGCTATAGATGTCCCAATGTGGCCCCTGCGGCACCCCAAAGATGGGATACCCACACATACAAAAGGGGACCCTTTTGTCCTTGCTCAGTCTCTCCCTGTTCAAGATATATATAAATATAAGTGTTCCAGCCAAAGACAAATGTGGAAGCGCGCATCAGTCTCTCTATCTTATCCGCCGAGTCCACATATGCAGTAGGCGTTTCACCCCAAAACCTCTGCTGCGCTGATTTGGTCTTGTCTATACTGCCCCTAAATGATTCTTTTCAAGGATCAAGGATCGGGTGAAAAATTCATCAACACGAAAACCCAATTGGTCGCCCATGTATACACTCACAGCAGCTAATACATAATCACGATGAGAAATCTATATAGTATAATTGTCTAGTTCAAATGATGTGCTACACACACCTTTTTGTATATACTCAAAGGGCGTCGCTAATTTATTCGAGTGCAGATTATTACGTCGTTATACCCACACGTCCCTTCCACTCTCCCCAGTCGGGTGGAGGATATAGAAACATGTCCACGAATCCACAACAGATGCGCTTCTACCCAACGACCACCTGTTTCTTTTTTCTTTTTTAGTTTCTGTTTCACCGTTTGTAACTATCGTCTGCTGTTGACGCAGGTGAGACAGAGAGATATTGCTGCCAAAAAATCTGAAATAAAAAGGGAGAATATGATGTTGTTGGCCTATCTGTACAAACTAGGCATGTGTTTATGATGCATCACTCAATTCCTCTCGTTGGCCAGGTGAACGAAAGAATCGTCAGGTGGCCATTCGAGATCGCGTGTGAATTATTATTACATACGTCGGCGCGTTGAATGTTTCATTTTGATGTCGTGTGTTGCTTTTTAACACGTCCCCCCTCAATTGAGCCATCCGATAAAACAGTCCCGAAATGACAATGATGTAATGGCAGTCAACAGCAGCCATTTATTCCTTTTGAAAGAATCGTAATATATCGAAATCAGATCTGGCCAGCTGCTGCTGGAGCTCGTGCCCCAACTCCATCTTGGGTATACCATTGGCCAGTTTTCTCTTTACAGAATGGGTAAAAGAAAAAAAAAGGTTTAAAGGTCGCGGGTGTCCGTAGGCGTGTATATTTAAGGCTTATATAACGCTAATGACGATGCAATGTCCAGCAAGTCTTGTCTCGTTTATTTTTGTGAGTCTTATTATACAGATGGCGACAGGTTAAATTCTCGCAGATATTTTTTAGGAAGCCGATGAATCGACCGATTTACTTTTCTCATTTCCAGATCACGATGTGAGAGGGACATTTACTTTAATTCAAATGTCTTTTTTTTTCCCCTGCTGTTGGCCGATGATCATGTCGGGCTTCTTTTCTCTCTCTCTCTCTCTCTCGGCGTGTCACCAGTTGATTGATTGAATGCACCGGGAACGCAATCGGGTCAACCGACAATTCTCGATCAGGTTTCAGTTCCCCGACTAGTTTATTATTATATATGTACATTTCGACGTGCCTATATTACAACTTGACCGACAATGTCGTCTGTTTACTTGACGTTTTTTTTTTCTTTTCCAAATTGAACTTTATACTATCGTATATCTCTAGTGTACGGCTTTATTGTAGTATTTTTTTTTTCTTTTTTTTCTATATTTTGGTATTCAAATTTTTCGGTGCTACCATCTCTGGGCCGAATGTTCACTTTGGTTCTAAAATAATTATTGAGTTGACATTTGGTGATTTGGTTACGACATTTATTTCATGGCCGCATAAATAAACAAATGGAGACGAATGTGATGTCGAGAGCTCCGGTACATGTATTGGTTGAAAAGGATTATCTGACGGTATTTGGCGGTATGGGCTCCCACTAAGGGATATTTTACAAATAACCGTTTAAAAAAATGTTTAATAATGCAGACGAAAATGTCGAGTGAAATATGGAGCGAGTCGAGTGCATTTATTGCTCCTGGCTCTCTCCGTCAAACCGTGTTTCCAATAGATATGAGGTAGAGACTCGTCTGATATTGACATCGCCGTCAGATCAATAAAGCCCAACACAGGCATGGCATATATACACGTACATATAGGGCACACACAAAAAAAAGGGTGTACACATATAGCAGCATCGCGGGCCAAAGATGTATACAAGTCGACGTCTTTCACTTGGGCCTCACTTTTTTCTTATAGATTCGCGACGGCGCGCTCTGCTATACTATAGCCTTGCCTTTGCAAATACATATAAATCTTCTTAGCTTCAGATTCCCATGTACTGTACATCTACTCTTTTATTTCCCATATCGATTGCAAGTGTTATTTTTCTTGGGTTCATTGTTTTCTTAATCCATTTTGTGGGATGTTGGCGAGAGAGTGGTTTGCTACTCGGTGATTGTCAAATGGTCATCAGAGTCCGGTGTGTATCACCTAGTAGATTGCAGATGGCATATCGCGCTGCAACACGATCACTCGTCTAGGAATATAATCAAATAACGCGCCTCTGGCACAATAGGTCTCTGTGCTGTATGTAGTCAAATTCATTCATCACAGTCGCCCGGCGTTCTATATGGTTGAATTCACTTCTCGTTGCTTAAGAAAAGGGTGCAGCTGCGATGGCCGTCCAGCAAATAACACATTTATATAATATATGAATATGATAGATTTATAATCTCACGTCGTTTTTTCTTTTTACTTTTTTCCATCACCGAAAAGAAATGAATGCGAAAGCGAAAATAATCAAAGAGACAAGCCGACGAGTTTGATGGATAGTTTGTTCAATGTCGCCGCCGTCGTCTATGGCTATATATATTTATAGACATGGTAGAGATCGGTGTGCGTATAGAGAGTGTGTATAGGCCTACTACTATATTACCCTCGTCGAAAGAGAAACAAACTCGAGTGATGAACGATCCCGTTGCGGGATTTTTCAGTCGGAAGGAGCAGAAGAATCGCCGCCATATAGATTCATTCCGCGCCTTATTTTCACCCCGGCGCTTGTGTAATCAGGTGCCATTTCTGACGTCACCGCTTCCGTGTGAATGTTGCAAATTTCCCGCGTAACAACAAGCAATATCCGCGATCATGTCGTCACCAAAATGGCGACTATAGCCACTTGTTTATAGGTGTTGAGGGCCAGCAGGATCGCGTGCCGGCTCTTTTCCATCTTCGACTATTCTCTTACGCGCCCGTCCAACTTTGCGCTTTACTCTTCCGGCCGCTCGTTTCTGCTGTTTGCTGGCCCACTATAGTATATACATCTATATACCATCCACTCTGCCGAAACGATTGTTATACACATCCAACCATTTCTCAATCGCAACTTTTTCTTCTTTTTTTATTTCCAACCTTGTCGCTGGGTTTTACATTGAGCTGTTAGTCTACTATATAAGTAACATGGGAGAAGGGAAGAAGAATCAAAGTTGTCATTAATCAACAGAGGAGAAAGAGAACGGGGGGGGGGTCCAGGTTTCAACGACGGAGCGTTTCTCTCTCGTTTTTGGCCGGCCAAACCATCCAGCCCAGCCTCGACATTTCATTCATCTTCGTCCTTTTGAGAAAAGAGTTTTCTTACCCGCTCCGCTCACTCCCGCGCTCACCCTTTTTTTAAAAAAAATAGTAGTCTTCTAGTATTATAGATTGTAGACGGCTGCAATAACCATTGATCTCATTTTCATAATCGTTCGGTATTAAAAGGCGCTGCTGCTGCTGCTGCGCCTTATCATTTTTTTGTTCCCCCCTCCCCCCAAAAAAGCTCCCAGTCTACCCACCGAAAGAGCGGGCCTGTCCGCGCCCGCTCTGCTCCCCCTTTTTTTTTTCGTCTCTTTTGAATATAGAAATGAAAAAAACGACCTGTCAGTGCCGGCCGACAGTCCATCTTTCACTATTTTCCAAGTTAGCAGCACTGCAGTGCACCAACCCCCCGTTGCCGCCGCCCGTCTCGATCGTTCTTCTCGTCTCCGGCTCTTTTGGCCATTGAAATCGACAGAGAATGGCGAGCGCTAGCTCTCGCTTACTCCCGCAGTTCCCTTTTTTTTTTTCCTTTCTAGTCCTCCTTCCTTGGCCACCATATCCCCTGGTCTCTAATCATCAATCAATCTCGCCTTCTCTCGTTTCGATCTCGTCTATATATATAACCAAAGGGTTTTTGAAAGGAGGCTTTGCCACCACCACCCCCCAAACCCACCCCCTCCGCTTATTGCATCTCTTGCGCTCGTCAGCGACCACAGAAGAGGACAAACCAAAGTGGCCGTCTTCAATAAATAATCACGCTCGCTAAAATTTTATTAATCATTTTATTATGTACTATCGATGTAAACTTGTGTACAAAAAACCTGTTAAACTGACTTATAATTGAATTATTTGTATTCGATTTGAATTAGAATTCGATTCGCCACAATTTGTCGCTGCACAATCGGTTCATGCGGGTGCAGAACGAAGGGACGGGCAAATCGTCTTGGTGGATGATCAACCCGGACGCCAAGCCCGGCAAATCGGCCCGACGCCGAGCCACTTCCATGGAAACTTCGAAATACGAGAAGAAGCGAGGGCGAGTCAAAAAGAAGGTAAACAAAATCATCCCCGCACTATATTTCATTGACATTTTAAGCTCTCTCCAGTATTATAATTATGACGTAATTATTCCCGAGTTCCTCTGCAGTATCAATGAATAGTCAAAAGAATTCCATCCATATAATTATGTAATGAATTTTTTCAAAAGTTCAAAAGCCTTGGTGTTACAGCAGCTCGTGCGCTGCTGAACAAGCAAAGAAGATATAACACACTACAATCATCTCTAGAAATATGTTTTAGTAAGGGTTTTTGATTTTTAGTCGAACGACTGCGTGTAAAGAAATCGTCGCTGGACTCTGGAACCGAAACAACGTCTCATTTTTGGAAGAAATAAAATAAAACCGATCTGGGATTCTTGAGCTATGTAATCTAAAAATGTTGGGTCCCCCAGAGAGAGGTCACTGCACCCAAATGCCCCAGTCCACAATCTCCCAACCCGTCAATTTATTTATTTTAATTTCTATATCGTCCAATTTCCGGCGGACATTTTGATTTGATTTTATTTTTCAACTATGGATCTCCAAATTCCTCATTTTTGTGTACAAGATAATCTTAAACGTCATTACTCTATGCAAAGTGAGGCCACAGTGAAGTCATAATAATAAGTGTCGCCGCCACAGAGTTGACTAAATGACGATATAGTACTTATCGAGGTGGTAGGGTTTTCCGGTTTTTTTAAAAGACGTCAATCAACACGAATGTCGTCGTCTTTTTTTAATTTTAATTTAAAATTTGTTCCCGGTTCCCCCGTGGTATTTTAATGAATATTCATTGCTGGTGATGAGGAACGCAGTCTGATGTATAGCGCACGTCGTGGCTCGTTATGCTGATGACTATGTGACGGGTCAGCTTGTCCTTGCCTCCATTTATTGGAGCATGATCGGAACGGGCGTCTTATTTAAAGTGCAAGCAGACGTCAAACGCGCGCCGCCCCACCGCCCTATTTGCGCATTTGCATTCGCACTTCCGGAAGTGACGTCATAGCTCACTGCGCGGGAGTCGCGCACTTGCCGTTATCTGTGTCGTCAATCAAATTTAAAATCCACTGCAAGAAAAAAACAAAACAAATTTGAAATAATAAAATCACTTGAAGATGATGAAATTGACTAAAAACGCGCCAAAATGAATTAAAATCAATTCAAATTTTTTAAATATGATAAAAGGTCGAAGCTTTAAGGGCGGGTTTGATGACGACGCCGTCGCCCAGTTCGTCCGTTTCGGAGGGACTGGACATGTTCCCCGAGTCGCCGCATCTTCACCACCCGCTGTCCCTTTCGCACGGAGGCCATCCGCACTATCAGCTGCAGCAGCTCAGCCCGGGCGATTTCCGGCCCAGAGCTTCGTCCAACGCCAGTTCGATTGGCCGCCTCTCGCCTATTCCCGCCGTGCCGGAATCCGAAGTGCAGGACAGCCCGTGGAGTCCGCAGGACTATCCGTCTTCATCCGACATTTACGGCCAGCCGGGCGGCGGCGGTGGCAACACCAGCGACCGCTTCTACGACCCGGACCAGCTGGTCGACAACATCGCCGAAAGTATGAAAATCCGCGAAAACGGATTCCTGGCTCCTTCGTCCACCTCCGGCAAGTCATCGGCATCCAACGGGCCGGCCAATGTCCAGCACAAACGACAACAGCAGCAGCAACAGCAGTCGCCGTCGACGTCGTCATCAGGAAACAACAGCAACAGCAACGGCTACGGTCTCTGCCATCCGCCTAGTTACGCGTCACCTTACTCGAGTCAGACGGCCCAACAAGACTACCACTCTCTGGGCGGTTCGTCATCTTCATCGTCGTCGACTTCGTCGGTGAGGACAGTGTCTTCCGGGCTGGGGCGGTCGCCCAAAATCATCAACGATGCGCCAAATGCTCCGCCACCTTATTCCATGGCCACCCTGCAGGTACGACATACAGTCACTTTATTAAAAACCCCAAAAAATTAAGTTTTTAATTGCAATTATTTTGGTTTCAATTCGATGCAGGGCCTGTCTCCGTCCCACAATCTACATTCACTTTCACCTCCGCTGTTGCTGGATCAACAACAGCACAACAGTTGCAACAGCAGTGGTGGACTTGTCAGCAACGTCGGGTACGGCGGCTCGGGCGGCCTGCCCGTTTTGGGCCGCTTCTGCACCTCGTCGCAGTCGGGTTTGGTGAACTTGGCGGCGGCCAACAATTGCAACGCCCTCGGGAGTGGCTCGGGTTTGCTGCGGGCCGCCCTGGCCCAGGGCAACGGCAGTTCCAGTCACAGCCCCAGTCCTCCGGAGCACATCCGCCAGCACGAGTCGGAGTCGACGCCGACTCCGTCGCAAGTCATGAGCCACCTGATGGGCGTCCTCAACAACAACGGCGTCGTGTCCGGCTTGATGCCCAACGACCTGGACTTGAACCTGGACTCGCTGCAGGGCGGATTTGAGGATTGCAACGTCGACGAAGTCATCAAGCACGAGCTGAGCATGGACGGCTCTCTCGACTTCAACTTCAGCCAGCACCAGCAGCTCATGCAACAGCAGCAGCAGCAGCAGCAGCAGTACCAGCTGGGCTTGCAGCAGCAGCAACAACACCACCACCACCACTACCTGCAGCAGCACCACCTGAGCCACCACCAATCGCAGCCGGCCGTCAACAGTGGCGATTTCAACAATTTAGGCCACTTTGGTACGTCTTCGAGTTCTGTTCCGGCTCCCGGTGGCACACTGTCATCCTCAGTTGTCTCCTCACAGCCTCCGCCACTGTGCTCTTTGGCAGCTCTGGCGCCTGGGAGATCCTGGGTACGATAAACAAAACCACACACAAAAAAAAAAGAACCGTATAATCGATTAATCGCATCACTTCTCCATTAACACCTACGCAATTTATAGACACACAAATTACCAACCGCGGGCCAAAGAGTGAAAAGATATAAGAAATAATAAGAACCAAGGCCCTACTGTTTTTTGTTTTATTTTTTACTGTATGTGATTTGATTTTTCGTGATCTAAAAAAAAAAAATTATCAAACAACTAACACATCACGCTTGGTCGCACTCTCCTACCCGCTACTCCGCTTGTCGAAACCACACTAACAAAGGTAAGCACCAACTATAGTCAAATTGAGTGTCGCTTTTGATTACTCAAAGTTCCAACGCTATTTCCCGCTTTTTTCTCATACTCCATTATTATAGTTTCCAACGTTTCCAACGTGATTATTTGTGTACGAGTTTAAACATTTGACGTTCTAGCTTTAGAATTCTAAATGGCCCAATTGAAATAAGGAAAATTGTGATCTGTAGTACATTGCAGTAATTTCATTCATACTTTTTGCTCATCAATGAGATAATTGTTTTTGCGAAAGGATGAATTAAGAATTAGAAGTAGAAATGACGCTTAATTTTTCCGATTCAATTTTTTCGAAATTAACCTTTTATTTTTCTTCATTTCTTTCAGGAGGACTTTTAAGCAGAGCGTACTATCCTCGTGATATGAGCAGCTCAAAATTTATCAAAAGATAACGACCAGCTGAATTGATTTGTCGTCAGAACTATTGAAACCGCGGATAGAACCGATTTCAACTTGCACTTTCTCACAGCCATGTTCCGATTTGTATGGTATTTTTTTTTTAATGGCGTACTATTGTTACCGTGTGTACTTTTTGATCTGTTATACCGACGGACATGCTCTAATAGCCAAGTTCGCTATTTTTTCCCCGAGTCTTTAAATGCAGATTCAACGGTTAATGACCCGGCACAGCAACAACACCTACGATTTTCATTTGTTAATAGCTTCAGAAATTAAATTGCTCTCTCATGCGATTGGTCGATGCATCTTTAAATGGGTTAATAATTTTATTCATTCAATTTTATAGTGAGGAAAACGGTTGTGGGAAACTTGAAAGGGCAAGGCGAACCAAATATGTATGTCATATACCATTATGTAAGATACACACACACACACACACACATTAAAAAAAAAACACAAGTATAACAAAAATATTTTAGGGGAAATTTTTTTTCTGTAAGTCTGACCCATCGTTCGTGACTTGTTTCGAATTTGAAAGGCGCGGTTGTATTTTTAAACGTGCGCGGTTTATATTGTAGGCTATACTACATCTATTTTGTGGAGCTTAGATTTACATTGCCAGCCACTATATACCTTGACGAATACAACAGGCATCCGTATGTATTGTTCAAATCGACGTGCTGCTTCGCAAGCGACAAATGTACAATTTCCACAATACGTTCATCTGTTCCTATACACGGACATCTTGGGGTTTTTACAAAAACAGAGACAGGTGTAGGGAAATTGGGCGCTTAGTCTATGATGTTTCACTATAGCGTTGGCGAATCAGGATTGGATTTTGTTTTATGTTTAATTATAATTTTTTTTTTTATGAAGGGGGGTGCGGGCTAGGCTATGCTCTGCGTGAGTATATTGTCTCTTTTGTATTTACAACTTGTGCGGTTATTTAGGCAGATTAACATTATAATGATTTTGAGTCAGGTTCGCATCGAAAATTCGAAAGTCTAACATTTCCTTCAAAAAAACGATCGTTTTCAGAAGATTATTATCCAGACTCAATTGTTCACACTGTTTATTGCTAAGTTACAGTTTGCCTCTATCTATGTTCAGATTTGTTTTCCTTGTCGGATAACACTTTATCGATCGCCATGTCTCAGGAAAATGAACCAACTAGCAAGATCGAGATAAATTTAAATTTAAAATTTGAGTTTATATTCAAAAGTAAGCTAAATACAGCCAACGGGAATTCAAATGTCAATCGTTTTCTCATGGTTTGAATGGGTTGAAATATTCATGATTGCTAGTGTCTGTAAAAATGTTGTGCCCTCGCGAAAAAAAACTGAAACTAAAAAAAAAATCTTTTTTATTTTTTCGAACGCAAAGTACATTACCTGATCTACAATGCTTCCCGAATCGGCAAAGTTATTTGTTTGACAACAAGAATTTCCTAATGTTGGATAAATTCATTTGTTTCATTTGTTTGCAAAATTGTTCTTAATTGTAACTTTCTACCCCCCCCCCCCCCCACGGATCATTTTTTGTTTGTTTTCTGTTTTTTCTGTGTTTGCTATATCCCCGCCAAATAGTTTTCTTTATCACGCTGTATATTATGATGTCATCATAAGCTCAAATGTTGAGACAAATGTCATGGGCTACGACATTGACTGGAATTCATGCACAGTTCTGTACCATCGCGTTTCCCCCCTGTTCCATTTGCATTCTTTGTACATATTCAGAAGGAGATAAATAATTAGTTCAAAAAAACTGATTAACATCGAAGTTGTATGCATCTGCAATGGTATTGACACTGTGCGCACATGAACATAGAGTGCATGAATGGTGTGAATTCAATACTTAAATGTTGACTAAAATATTTGTCTCTTGATCGACTCAAATATCAGGTGACTAATCCTGTATCAACCGATTTGTTACGAGACATGTATTACCCATTGATCGTCGCCTAGTTATGCCTGACCTTTTCGGGTACAACCCATGCAATCCAAGTTAAAAGTCGTTAGAGGAAAAGCGCGTTTCATTGTAAAAACGAAACAAAAAATCTCAATGCTTCCTTATGAAATGCTGTCGAATTTCATCATTTGGCGCAGATAAATTACTAACAATTATTTTTAAACGACAGCTGAAAATCTGAGATGCATTGACTTTGAATCGATTGTGTATCAGAGTCCTATAATTACCCGAAGGGTTTCTATACACTGCAGCTGGTTTAGTTGGCGATTGTTGGCGACTTGGCGATTGTCATGTCATACTAGCTGGCTATATTTTTTTTTCGTCACACTAGATGGCTTTAGTTGGCCATTCACAATGGTGGCTTGGACACTGAGGACATCTGGCGGCCATTTTTGTTTTTAATGTTGGGGTATAGGCTAGCCCTTTAGCCCCTACCTTCTTCTTTGTCCTCTGTTAGCCAGGACCAAAACGTCAGAAATTTCGTTCGTTCTCCTTGATCGTTCGTGGCAATATATCTTAGTTATAGACAAGTTGGTCATGGGATTTTATTTCTACGTGTGCTAAAGAGTGAAAGAAACTGAATCGGTAATTGCGAAAATGCCGTTTCTCAATAAGTTTTCTCTTGTTTCTCGGTTGCCCACCTGGGCTGTACCTGTACGTTGGTCACTTCACGCGTCAAGATTTGGATTTTTCTTCATTTAAACAGATAAGAGCTTGTGAACCCAAAGAAAGAAATTTAATGTAACCAGTCACTGTTGGAAAAGATAACCAATGGCATTCTACAAATTACGACTGACGGATTGTGTAAGAAAGATCATGTGAGGACAGGAAACTTCTAGCTTAGAATCCAAATCAATCAACTACTTTGTCCATATCTTTTGTTTATCATTTGTCTTAAGGTGTGATAAATTGAAATTATGCTGCTGTAGATGAAGTAAATATGCAAGAAATCCTGTGATTAAAACTTGCTTCTTATGCACTAAACACTTGGCTTCTCTGTTGTAGAATTTTCAGTTAAGTCTACATACACTAGAAATGTGGTTTAAATTAGTTAATTTTCCATTGGTTGCATTTTTGTAAAATTCGAAAAGCTTGCCAACTGTGACTACTTTGTAATATTTATGTAATATCTTCTTATAATCTTCAAACTTTGTGTCTGCGTAATAATTCCTAAATCAGGCCCTTCTTGCGAATCGCAAGCGAAGTATTACTTAAACGTTTCTTTTTTTCTATCAACGCCTTTGACAATTTTCAGCTGTCAAATTAGTCATTTTCAGTTACTTTGCACATCATCGTAAACATTTAACGGTTGTGTGGTAATTTTTTTAGTAATAACTGACGATAACTATGATTCCACCAACAAAGCTCACTTGTTAAATTTTCGATCACTGCTTTTGTGTCTACATCCGGTTTCTAAATTCGTTAATAGTTGTGTGAATATTCGTGTGACGCCAAAAAGATTCAAATATTCGTGATTCTCATCAAATTTAGGGTCGATTTTAAGTATCAGTTTAAAATGTCGGAAAATCGTCCTATATCCTGAATTATAGTTCAGGAAAATTTACGATTTTGACCAAATGTTGGATTTTGTTATAAGTATAGGTATAGGCATAAACCCCAAATTTTATGGAGATTACGAATTTTTGTTTAATTTGACGTCAGCTCAATGGTTGAGGCGCTTTCACGAACTTCCGGTTTACTTCCGGAAAATTTGCATGAAACTAGCAAGTGAGCTTTGTTCTATGTATAGTTCTAAGGATTGAGTGCTAAGGTTTAGCAAACAAAAAAGCACTTTTCAAGTTTTGTGAGTATCTCAGGACCAGTCCTTCAAATACTGAGTTTTGAGACGTGTCAAATAGATGGCGTGTTGTTTGTGTCAGTCATGGGCTAATGGCGGTTTGCTGTCAAAAGTTACGCTATTTTTTCTTCGAAAATAACCAAATACCAATGAATTCATAGGTAGTAAATTCGAGTGATTTTGTTTGTAACTTGTCGGTGATGTGTTCTTTTCCTTGTATACGTTGGATAACCTTAACGTTTCTCATCATCACAGGAGGAAACGTAAAAAAGTCGTGCAGCTTAACTGTCAACTATTTTGTTCAAAATCATTGTGTTTTACTGAATGTGCCATCAAAATGATACAGGTAATAACTAACACTAGCTTTATTACAGAATTGCTGGAACATATTCTTCTCATCTTTTATTAGGATTCAACATAATTATCTGCTGTGTGTATTGGACTTGCTAGATCACCAACCCCAGCATGGAAAAATCTCTCATTCCATCATCTAGAGAACCTTATCATCTGGATAACTGATTAGTGTTTTCATGTGTAAGTTCACTTCTCATGTCACTGAACTTATTTCCTTATACAGTCTAATATGTATTTTAAGTATTGATCTCCCTCCACTCTGTCTAATGTTTCAGACAATTTCAAGTCTATACTGATAACTGTTTAATTATTCTTTTACATCATAGACGTCAAGCACATTGAGGAAACTAATGATAAACAAGATGATTTGTTTTTCTTTATTTTTTAAATTACAGATTCTAAACTGCTGGTTTCTGAATTTGCGTGGCAGACTTTATGAAAAGTCCTGTCATTTCAAGAAAGTCAACAAGGTCCGTTGTTTGCTGACCCGTTGGCTCCTACCCTCGAATCCTCCTTATTGACTTCTTTACACAGGCCCTCCTGATTTGAGGTATTACTTTCTGTCACTACAATCTTATTTGAATATTATTGCCATCCAAACAAATGTTCATTCTGCTAACAGGGTAATCCTTCGATACTTGTCATGGACTTCATCCACTGGTGAAAACCGAAGAGAGAATGCTGTAATCCAAGACTGATAAATTTTGTTGTTAGATTCAATTACAAGTGCATATCTGGGCTCCCTTCTTTTCTGTGGCCCCGTTTCCCTAACTAACCACTAACCAACGCCCGCCGGTGGTCACTCACCCGCTGTGAAACCAGGAGGAGGGGAGGGCTCTGGTCGAACGGGGACTTGGAAGGCACATGATCCGATGAAAACTTTTGGAGGGTCATGAGTCTAACCCGGAAGCCTAGTATGACTACATCTCCCCGGAAAAACTTGCCTCGTACTTCTCTCTTCTTCTCGGTCCAGATACATATCTCTGGGGGCCGTAGACATTTCCTATAACAGCATGTGCGAGTTAAAACAATGCATCCACTACCCAATGAAACAAATAGCCATGGTTTATTTTTTGTGAAAATCTCCGTCAGTTAAGTTACAAAGACGATGCAGATTTCCGCAAAACTAAACCATCGCTTTTTGTCTCATTGCCGCAGCGGTGGTGGCGGGTTGCGTTTTAACTCGTGCAGTAGTAAACCGTCTTGAACCGGACGCTCTGTTTATTGGATTTTTTGAACATTTTAAAATGAAAATAAAAATTATTTCATACAGTGTATTTTTTTATTTATTACAGATATTACATGGTTAAGGTTTAATATTGGTTTATAGGGTTAAAGGTATAGATTTAAGGGTTGGTAGGTGTATGTTTTCGGGGTTTGAATATACGGGGTTGGAATGTATGTGTTTGTGGGGTTTGGAGATTAATTGGTAGGGATACGTTTATAGGGTTATTGATTAACTGAATTTTTATCCAAACTTGAAATATCCTCCCTCCCCCCTCCAACATCCACCATTTTCCTTTCCCAACCCCCAAAACATGTTTATTATTTGTTTGACATGAACATTCGATATTTGTTTTTGTTGCTTCTGAACTTATAAACGGTAAACTGCAATAGTCACGATGACAATTAAACAAAATATGATGCAACTTCGGTAACACAACATCAGCACCAAGGAACGGCCAATTGAACTTGATGTAGAAAGATCTTTCACCAGCATAGGCTTCAACAGTTCAACAACGTGCCCCATCGGACAGCAACTACGCGAACATAAAACACTAAACCTATAACCAAAATGAAATGAATTAATCTAGATGAATAAATGTCACTTTACGTTATTTACAAGAGTTAAAGCCCTCAGCTGGCTGCATCAAATCCATGTATACGTTGGGCAGCAACAAAGAAGCTCATATTTTTACCGACTAATCCTATTTATTAAAAAAAAAACTCAATTACTATCAACTTTCAAGGAAACAATGTCTTGAATTACAAAAACCAAAAATGACATAAGTTAAAGTAAACTATGGAAACACAATCCTTCAGAATAAAAGTTGCAAAAGAACCTACAGCTAGCAAGCAGTTACAAGGTAGACAACTGAAAATTCTACAACAAATAAGCTAAGAGATAGTCACCAACTAACTAAGTTTGTAGTCTCACAGTTAGAAAGTTGAACATATTTACCCAAATAGTTCTGAAGTGTTTCTTACAAAACGTACAGCCGGTACAGGAAAAAGAGAGAAATTTATCCTTGGCATGGTTGTCCAATTTCAAAGAGCTCAATTTCACCTACATGAGGGGAGAAAAGAGTTACTTATTATAACAGGAAATCAAATGCGGTTTTTTCTTCTTCTTTTCAGACCTGGAGTGTTACAATTCTGGCTCGGGCATCACTCAATGAGGGGAAAGAATTGAGGTAATCACTAGTTGTGATTGTGATGGGTAAATGATTTTCAATCTTTTCGTTGATATCCAACTCTTACGGCACTCTGTGCAGAACTCTACAAACAAATAATAGTTAAAACTTTATTAAAATATCTATTATACTGCAGGGTTCTCACTTTTCAATGCTTGGCATTGTCTCTCAATAGTGGGTGGTGTTAAAGTGAAGAAAGTGTGGGATCTTCATCAACTGTGCATTGTCAAATTTACCGGGTGGTGTTGCCCCGGAACAACCCGGCCCTGATGCAAGGGCAGCAGGACACTAGCTGAATGGAAAGACCTGGCAACTGGCGAAACTGAGGGACAGTCTTCATCAGTTGGCATTTTGTTGGAATGTGGAGGATGAACTGCTGCTTTCTTGTATACTTTGCGTCCTTATGATCTCATATTCAACGACTTGTTGGGACTCAGATCCAGCGAACGGAATTCGTCATCTCCTAATAAATTTTAACAGAAAGCCGGTTGCAGCCTTGCAGCCACTACTAAGCGCCAGTTTGAAAATATGAAAGTTACCATCCACCTTCTGAATTCCTATTTTTTTTTGCGAAATGATGTAGGATAATTAGAAATGGGTCTAATTGACACAAACTGCTGAAAATTACGGAAAACACGTAGGTTGACAATTGCAGACATTTTATTCGATTTTTCTTTTACTCTTTTTTAGCAGACTAAAAGACAAGTTTGATCGCCATCTATGATTCACATTTACAACTGCTGATATGGAACAATAAGTCTTCGTTACGTATGACCGCCGCCATTTTTTGCAGCAGTGATTTGATTGATGGAATGGCGTATTTTCCTTCCTTACAGCTAAAGTTTTCTTCATAAAAATGTTATTTCCTTTTTGGATTGTTAGATGTGACCGAATCTTAATTATTTGTGTGTGAATTTAGTTAATTGTGTGGTAATAACCTAGCCTATTAATTTCTACTTGGAAATTTCAGCTGATCATGTGGCCTACATTTTGCCAAGATGTCGTCTCTTTTTCCTGTACGTACCAGCTGTACGGTTTGTAAGAAACACTTCAGAACAAATCAGGTAAATATGTTCAACTTTCTAACTGTGAGACTTAGTTAGTTGGTGACTATGTCTTAACTTGCCTGTTGTAGAACTTTAGTTGTCTACCTTGGAAAAGCTTGCTAGCTGTAGGATCCTTTGCAACATATATTCCAAAGGATTGTGTAGTTAACTTTAACTTCCTGTCATTTTTTTGTTTTTTGTCATTTGAGATGCTGTGTCCTTGATAGTAATTGAGTTTTTTTTTTGTGATAGACAGTCTGGTGAAGTCTGAGCTTCGTCGTTGCTGCCCAATGTACTTATGGATTTGATGCAGCCAGCTGGTAAAGGGTGTTCTTCTTGCTACCTGTACTCTTGTTTGTTTCGTTAAATGAAGAAACATGAACAACTGAAGTAATTATTTCAATCAACTTTCTAATTGTCTGGCTGATTCAAAATCTTGCTTACTGTCACTGAGAGGTTTCATAGTTTAGCTATACTTGTGTCATTTTTGTTATTATTGCATGGGAATTTACTGCTAGATAGTAATTGATTTTTTTAAAGCAGGATTAACTTCCAGTTAAAGTCTTAGCTTCTCTTCCTTCTTTGTTGTAGCTTAAATCACACATTTAGTTTTTGTTTCAACAAAAGCTATCAGATATTGTTTTCAGAATATTTGGTTTAACTAAAACCACATAGAGTGTCATTAATTTGTCTTTTCAGACAGCATTTCAATTCATGGTGAAGATTAATTCATTTCATTTCGGTTACAGGCTTATCGTGTATGTTCGCGTAGTCGTTGCTGTCCGCTGTGGTGCTTTGTTGCAGCCTATGCTGGTGATAGATCTTTCTGCATCGAATTCAATTGGCCGTGCTGTTATCGTGTTACCGTAGTTGCATTATTATTTTATTAAATTGGAATTGTGTCAATGTAGTTTACCGTTAATATGTTAAGAAGGAAAAAAAAATATGGGGATGTGTATGTAAGCAAGTAATAAACATGTTTTCGGGTTTGGGAAAGGAAAGTGGTAGATGTTGGAGGGGGGTGATATTTCAAGTTTGGATAAGAACAGTTAATTCTAACCCTTTAAACATATTCCTACTAACCAATCTTCAAACCCCACAAACTTATACCTTCCAATTCTTCACACCCCACAAACATACACCTACCAAACCAACCCTAAATTTATACCATATCCAAATAAACCAATGTTAAACCCTAACAATGTGATGACTGTAAAAAATAAAATTGTAATACATAAAACTGTTTTTTATTATTTTTTTTTAAAACGTACAAAAATTTTAATAAACAGAGCGTCCGGTTCAAGACGGTTTACTACTGCACGAGTTAAAACGCAACCCGCCACCACCGCTGCGGCAATGAGACAAAAAGCGATGGTTTAGTTTTGCGGAAATCTGCATCGTCTTTGTAACTTAACTGACGGAGATTTTCACAAAAAATAAACCATGGCTATTTGTTTCATTGGGTAGTGGATGCATTGTTTTAACTCGCACATGCTGTTATAGGAAATGTCTACGGCCCCCAGAGATATGTATCTGGACCGAGAAGAAGAGAGAAGTACGAGGCAAGTTTTTCCGGGGAGATGTAGTCATACTAGGCTTCCGGGTTAGACTCATGACCCTCCAAAAGTTTTCATCGGATCATGTGCCTTCCAAGTCCCCGTTCGACCAGAGCCCTCCCCTCCTCCTGGTTTCACAGCGGGTGAGTGACCACCGGCGGGCGTTGGTTAGTGGTTAGTTAGGGAAACGGGGCCACAGAAAAGAAGGGAGCCCAGATATGCACTTGTAATTGAATCTAACAACAAAATTTATCAGTCTTGGATTACAGCATTCTCTCTTCGGTTTTCACCAGTGGATGAAGTCCATGACAAGTATCGAAGGATTACCCTGTTAGCAGAATGAACATTTGTTTGGATGGCAATAATATTCAAATAAGATTGTAGTGACAGAAAGTAATACCTCAAATCAGGAGGGCCTGTGTAAAGAAGTCAATAAGGAGGATTCGAGGGTAGGAGCCAACGGGTCAGCAAACAACGGACCTTGTTGACTTTCTTGAAATGACAGGACTTTTCATAAAGTCTGCCACGCAAATTCAGAAACCAGCAGTTTAGAATCTGTAATTTAAAAAATAAAGAAAAACAAATCATCTTGTTTATCATTAGTTTCCTCAATGTGCTTGACGTCTATGATGTAAAAGAATAATTAAACAGTTATCAGTATAGACTTGAAATTGTCTGAAACATTAGACAGAGTGGAGGGAGATCAATACTTAAAATACATATTAGACTGTATAAGGAAATAAGTTCAGTGACATGAGAAGTGAACTTACACATGAAAACACTAATCAGTTATCCAGATGATAAGGTTCTCTAGATGATGGAATGAGAGATTTTTCCATGCTGGGGTTGGTGATCTAGCAAGTCCAATACACACAGCAGATAATTATGTTGAATCCTAATAAAAGATGAGAAGAATATGTTCCAGCAATTCTGTAATAAAGCTAGTGTTAGTTATTACCTGTATCATTTTGATGGCACATTCAGTAAAACACAATGATTTTGAACAAAATAGTTGACAGTTAAGCTGCACGACTTTTTTACGTTTCCTCCTGTGATGATGAGAAACGTTAAGGTTATCCAACGTATACAAGGAAAAGAACACATCACCGACAAGTTACAAACAAAATCACTCGAATTTACTACCTATGAATTCATTGGTATTTGGTTATTTTCGAAGAAAAAATAGCGTAACTTTTGACAGCAAACCGCCATTAGCCCATGACTGACACAAACAACACGCCATCTATTTGACACGTCTCAAAACTCAGTATTTGAAGGACTGGTCCTGAGATACTCACAAAACTTGAAAAGTGCTTTTTTGTTTGCTAAACCTTAGCACTCAATCCTTAGAACTATACATAGAACAAAGCTCACTTGCTAGTTTCATGCAAATTTTCCGGAAGTAAACCGGAAGTTCGTGAAAGCGCCTCAACCATTGAGCTGACGTCAAATTAAACAAAAATTCGTAATCTCCATAAAATTTGGGGTTTATGCCTATACCTATACTTATAACAAAATCCAACATTTGGTCAAAATCGTAAATTTTCCTGAACTATAATTCAGGATATAGGACGATTTTCCGACATTTTAAACTGATACTTAAAATCGACCCTAAATTTGATGAGAATCACGAATATTTGAATCTTTTTGGCGTCACACGAATATTCACACAACTATTAACGAATTTAGAAACCGGATGTAGACACAAAAGCAGTGATCGAAAATTTAACAAGTGAGCTTTGTTGGTGGAATCATAGTTATCGTCAGTTATTACTAAAAAAATTACCACACAACCGTTAAATGTTTACGATGATGTGCAAAGTAACTGAAAATGACTAATTTGACAGCTGAAAATTGTCAAAGGCGTTGATAGAAAAAAAGAAACGTTTAAGTAATACTTCGCTTGCGATTCGCAAGAAGGGCCTGATTTAGGAATTATTACGCAGACACAAAGTTTGAAGATTATAAGAAGATATTACATAAATATTACAAAGTAGTCACAGTTGGCAAGCTTTTCGAATTTTACAAAAATGCAACCAATGGAAAATTAACTAATTTAAACCACATTTCTAGTGTATGTAGACTTAACTGAAAATTCTACAACAGAGAAGCCAAGTGTTTAGTGCATAAGAAGCAAGTTTTAATCACAGGATTTCTTGCATATTTACTTCATCTACAACAGCATAATTTCAATTTGTCACACCTTAAGACAAATGATAAACAAAAGATATGGACAAAGTAGTGATTGATTTGGATTCTAAGCTAGAAGTTTCCTGTCCTCACATGATCTTTCTTACACAATCCGTCAGTCGTAATTTGTAGAATGCCACTGGTTATCTTTTCCAACAGTGACTGGTTACATTAAATTTCTTTCTTTGGGTTCACAAGCTCTTACCTGTTTAAATGAAGAAAAATCCAAATCTTGACGCGTGAAGTGACCAACGTTCAGGTACAGCCCAGGTACAACCGAGAAACAAGAGAAAACTTGAGAAACAACATTTTCGCAATTACCGATTCAGTTTCTTTCAATCTTTAGCACATGTAGAAATAAAATCCCATGACCAACTTGTCTATAACTAAGATATACTGCCACGAACGATCAAGGAGAACGAACGAAATTTCTGACGTTTTGGCCCTGGGGAACAAGCGAGCAGACGTACTTTCGAAGAAACTGTCAAGCAGAGTTGCCATTTTATGAAATCAACAGCCAAATAAAATATTTTTTTTTAAAAACACACGATTACACATTTACACGAATTCAAAGATACATAAACACAGTCTTTATATATGGTACGATTATAATCAATTAAAAATGCAAAGTAGTTCCGAATATTTCCATATTTATTCAACAAACGGTAAAAACTATGAAAATAAAAAAAAGATGGAGAAATCAGGACAAGCAGCAAAACAGCTTAGCCTGCTTAGGGAATGGAATTATTCTTGGCGAGTGAATTTGTCGTACGACCTGTCATTATCCGAGATTCGATAACCAAATAGAGATGTTCCAACTACTTCTCAGGCCAGCGAATATTGTTGCGGATACCCTCCAGAATCCCGTTCGTGAAAGCGCGATTGAGTTTCTTGTCTTTATTTTCCAGGTCGGACAAAATCCGAGACATCTTTTTCGTGAAGAGATCACATTTAAAGAAAAGCGGAATTGGTATATTTCAAACCAATTAGATGCTCAACTCAATGAACAATTTACCTCTTTCAATTCGTCTGGTGTACTCAGAAATTTGGCGGCGGAGGTCAGCAGCTTCAAATTATCGCCAGAGCTTCTAAAACTAAAACTAAAAGTCCACGCAAATCAAAATGTTTTAAAAAAACTCGACGTATTAAAAGTCTAAAATTAAATGTGTTCCTGTCGCCCTAGGATCTCCCAGTTGGTCGCCAAAAAGTTGAAGACCATGGAACGAGCGACGTGATTTTCCGTCATCTTCTCAATGGTGGCGAACGTGCCGTGCGGGTCCTGTTCGATGGTCGACGAAAACACGCGCGAAAGAAGCTGTTTCAAACGATCACGATCTTGACTGCAACTCATGGCCGATAAGATCTTTGTTCGCTGTGACGACCACATGTCACAGAGACTAGCTCGCCACGCCCAGTTCCATTCTTCCTTACCATCGTAGCGAATCACCGCACACCAATTGCGCTCCAAATTTTCCGTCATTGCCCTGAATTATACGTAGGACCATTTTAAACGGTTCAATTCAACTTAAATCATATCAAAGTTGTTACTTTTTCTCTTCGGGGGTGATTGAGCCGTCCATTTGAGCGTGAAAGAGGCGCATGACCTGATCGACACACACACCGTCGTCACTCCAGTTCAGGCAGCCGACTCCATCCAGCGGATCACCAAATCGGATCCAGTCGCCGTGGTCGCCCGGCTCTCCATGGTCCGTTTTCTCGAACTTGAACCTATTGGTGTATTCCTGTGAAAAAGAATGAAGTGATTTATGATCTTTGGATCGTGAATGTCAGTTCACGAACTTTGAACAGATTATAAAGCGATTCGTTGTGTCTCGACCGTTCCTGGATCAATTTCAAGTGGAATAAACTGGTAGACTGGACGAACTCGTCGTTGACCAAAGTCAGATACTCGATGAGTTCAACAACCACTTGATAGTCCAAATATCCGACCAGGGCAAGCGTGAAAGCGTCGTCAATCAACTGAGCCCGAGTCACTTTCAGGATGACGGTGTGATTGAGCACCAGCTGATTGTAGATCAGTCGCCAATTGGCTTTGCCGTACAACACTCGACCGTAGCTGGCGAATTGGCCGTTGACGAAAATCTAAGTGTCCGGTTCTTGGTCTTCTACTGGTCCGTCTCGGTTCGACACCTGAGGGAAATAAGGAATCTCCAAAGTCGGACGTTCGGGCGTGAGCCACACTCTCGGATATGTCCCTTCTTGGTTGAAATCTGGCCGTCTGCCATCCGTCATGGCGATGGGGATCCACCACAAGGCAAATTGGCCTGTGATGAATTGCTTCGGAGTAACGGAAACGGCATCTGAGACAGCCAAATTCGCCCGTTGCCGGCCAGAGAGCAACGAACGATCGGATTAACTCGGCTGATGGGTCCAAGAGTTCATGATCTTCGTGACGTTCACCGTCCGGCCAAATTCGTGGTCCTGATGCAGTTGCTCGTTCAAAATCTCCATGAAATTTTGACTGTTGACACTCTGGAATTGACTGTGTGAATAAAAAACCAGTCATTTAAGTGAATTACGAATTTAAAAAGAGGTTAAATAATTTGTGATTCGTAAATAATTATTATTATCAATTAAATGTGACTAACTAGCGATCCATTCAAGTGATGAGTGCGTTTCTGAATTCTTGATGTCCAACGAAATTGAGCAACATCAGGAATAAACCACTTCCTACGACAGGACAAGATTACATTTCGAGTATTTTTGTGTCAGAAAAAAAAACTGTTAATTTCCTATTACCTTTACTATAGCAAAGTGGATCAAACATTTTTTCAGCTTCTTCGGCCGTCTCCACTTGTCGGATGACTGTCAGCGGTTCTGTTCGCTCCTCTTCGAATTTTATGGCGGATCGAATGGATTTGTGGCGTTCGGCTTAACAACGATACGTGTCGTTTGGCATTTGCCCTAAACAGTAAATTGTAGTTCCAGTTTAAATTATTATGGTATTTGATTTTTAAAATTATTCAGACATAATCGGTTAGTTCCATCTCGAAGAGTGAATTCATGCATTCGTTAAACCAAATGTCACTCCAGCAATTGGAAGTAACCATTTATTTAAAAAAAATCAATTGATTTCTTCATTGGAAAATAATAAATTATAATCAATTTGTCACCAAGTTGCCGAAAAACTGATGCGCCAACTCGTGCGCCGTTAAGAGTAAAACGGTCGTCCTCGCTGTCAGTTTCCTTGTTGTGATAAAGTCGGATTTCCCTATTTAAAATTAAATTTAATTAGATTTATAATAAAATTTATATAAATCATTAGATTATACCGAAAGAGGATGAGACCCCAGTTCTCCATGGCCTCAAAATGGAGTTGAATTGGCGAGGTAATGAAATCAATTTTGGGTAAAGTGAACGACTGACGGACGTATTTCACCAAATAGTTGAGCAGGTCGCCGGCGACCGCCATGGATTCCTTGAGATAAGGAAGCTGGTCCGGCCGTCCCCAGAAGCGCAACTTGACGGACCGGTCGCCTTCCAACTTATAAATCGTCTCCAAACTCTCATAGTCCGTCACGAACATGGCCAATAAATAGGTGGGCATGGGCGGCGACCGTGAAAATGACGTCCACATCCAATCGCGCGTGGTTGCCCTTTTGTAACATCAAAGTTAACACACACTTTATCGCGCAACTTTTCACCGTTCTATAGGAACATCCATGTATACATATAAGGAGAAAAAGTCAATTTTGGCACGACAGATCGCCAGGGACTTACATGGCACGGCTGGAAATTTCGGGCATGTTGGACAGGGCCGTCATGGCGTTGCTGTGACCGACAACCACGTCAAATGTCGTTTTAAATCCCGGCTCGTCCAGGCACGAAAGAACTCGACGGGCCTCGGTCGCCTGCATTTGCTTTCCACCGAACCAACTAAAAATCCAATAATTTAAAATGTTAAAAATTCAAAAGTGAATTCAAGGAATTATTCCCTTACTCCGGGTGGCAGCAGGAAGTGCCGTCGTTCTTGTAATTGGCTCTGTGAAATCCTCTGGAATCCTCTCTAACCTTGCCCAGGAAATACAAACCGGTACTTGTGACCCTTGAGCAAAACCTGTTTGAGAACGATGCTCATTTGCTGCCACTCCGGCTCCTCCTGGATCGTCTGAAATTCCTTGGAGGTTTGAACGAAAAGACCGAGAAGCAGAGATTCTCCAGCTGGAGAAATCAGTCGTCGATAGCCGGATTGAAAGCGGCCATTTCGTTCCCGACAATCCGCACGATGACGTCGATGATGGTTAGCTCGACTGTGTGGAACGTGATCAAATTGGTCGTCCTGGTCGGCTGGACGTCGATGTAAACGTGGCCGCACAAGCGCGGGTTGCCGCCTCTGATCACGGGCAACAGGACCAGGTCGTAGTGGAGGGGATTGAGGAAAGGATCGATCCTGTGTCCGTCACTCATTACATTGGAGGCGAGCAGGAATAAAACAAATCGGATGAATATCAAACGCATTTTCCAAATTGAATCAATCGACACAAATAAAATATTTTAAATTAAATTCGGTGATTGGGCAGATAGTCAGCTTTGAGGGTATAGAAGTGCGCTGGTGGACGGTCCACAGGCGACAACGAACAGACTAACAGAAAAACCAAGAAGAAGGTGGTGGCTAAAGGGCTAGCCTAAGCCCTCAAAAATTGAAAACAAATCTGGCCGCCAGATGTCCTCAGTGTCCAAGCAATAATAATTAAAATTTCAAAAAAAATTACGACCAAATCCATATAGACTTCTGTTTACTTGGCCAATTTGATGGATTGAACAGTCTATGAAAAGTTGAGAACATACTAAACCTATAACCAAAATATAATGAATCTTCTGAATCAATGGAAATGTGTCAAAAAAAAACTAATGCTACCTTAGTACCTTACATTGTTTCAAATAGTTACCCCAAATATTCTATGGCAACATTATCTGATAGCTATTGTTCAAACAGAAATTTACATGAAACTAGTTGACCCATTTAAGATTAAAAAAACAAAATCATTTGAACTTTGTAGAGTACTCTAAAGTGAAACAAATATTCTTTCTGTATCAACCTATCTTGCGTAAACCATTTTCACTTTCAAAATTCAAGACTAAATGCATATGATTGAGAGCCTTATTGTAAAAACAAGTTTACCACTTACTTACTTTAAATTGTTCTTTAGGGTTTCTGCATATGACAAAACCACCAAAGTTACAACCAGTACAGGTAGCAAGCCTGCAGGAGGAACACCTTTCGCCAGCTGGTCGTAATGAATCCATGTGGACATTGGACTGCAATGAAGAAGCTCAGACTTCACCAGGCTGTTAATAGAAAAATAAAAAGTAAATTACTAACAGGAAAACCATCAAATAACTAATGTGTAACCTCATGGTTAAAAATTTGATCAACACAATTACTTTTACTGTTCTGAAGAATTTCAGCATGTGACTAAAAGTACAGCCGGTACATGCAGCAAGAGACGACATTTTGAGAAAATGTACAGCAGTTTCAGGCCACGGAATCAGATGGAATTGGCCGAATTGCCAAGTATAAATTGTAGGACATGTTACCTGTGAATTAAGCGCACACAAAATTTACATTTAATAACCTCAAAGAATACAAGTAGCAATTACCATTTCGTTTGACGAAAAATTTCAGGAAAAAGTGTATCCCGTAATAACTAACGTACGTTCTCAAACAGTGTCTGTTAAAAAATGGCAAAAGAAGACACCCGCGCCGTCTAGTGGACTTAATTTTAGCCACCTAGTGACAGCCCTAATTCATCGGTAGCTACCTGCGTTAACAAGGCCGAAGGGCTGTTTGTGATTTTTTCCATAAAAAATAAATCAAAATAGCAATGTCTTGCTGTCAGCAAGCCTAATTTTCCTTATACGAGCTTTTATTCAAGCCTTGAATTAATATAACTATAAGTCTAAAACATAAGGAAAATCACCGAGGAGCCTTTTCTACGAGAGAGCTTAATTACGCGTGTAAAGTTCCAGAGATGGCGTGGTCAAATTTTCCCGATTGAGATATCAAGCAAAATGCTGGTGCCCGTAAATAATCGGCTATATACTATTTTAATATAAAAAAATGGAAATCAAAACTAATTCTTATTGCAAATGTACATATATTAGCAGTATAAATAAATAAGAAACATGTTTACATTTTGAAAAAGTTGATCTTCACCGTCGCTAGAACGCGCTAACGTCCATTCAACCTTGGAAAAAAGAAGGCAGGGAGTGCGTCAAATCAAACATCGGGCGAGATAGGAAGCTCCAGGCCTTTAACCATTCAGTAGGTGGTTAAGAGATCTGACAAAATCGGGGCCATTTTGGTTAGCATTGTAAACAATTGTACTCGAGTATAGAGTTTGTATTTTAAATACAGTCGCTTCCAAGACGTAGAACATCGTTACATTTCTAGAAAATCTTCATCTCATATTTGAACCATTAAGTAGAATTGGTTTCAAAATGTCTGACACACCAGGTACATCAAAATCCGATGCGAGTGTTTCAATGTCTAAACAAGCAGAGAGAATGCAAAAATTGCGACAGCTACATTGTCGTCGGGTAAGATGAAGTTTTACATTATTTGAAATTTAACTTGTAAGAATATTTATATGTATCTTAGTATTATATCTATGTATCGTTTGTGAGTTTAAAAAGATTTCAAATTTAAATAATTTGTTGGCATTATTGTTTTATACAGAATGAAGCACGACAAAAGAATCACCAAGAAGTTCTGGAGGAAAACAAACGAAGCAAATTACCTACAAACTGGGAAGCTAAAAAAGTCCGTGCTGATTGGATTTTACAGACTGAAGCTCAACGAGAAGAGGCTGCAAAACTTGGCAAAGACTTTTCACGCACAAAGTTGCTGGAAGTTGGGGCTGATGAAGCTGAACGCAAAGAAAGAAGAAACATGAAAAAGAATCCAGATAAAGGATTTGCAGATTTTGAACAGGCAACATTTCGCCAATATTCTAGGTTGGTCCAAGAAATTAAACCAAATATGGAAGAATATGAGAAGGCAAAAGCTACACTGGGCGATGCATTTTATGCTGAAAAAAATACAATCGTTCATGGATTGCATAAAGATTCTCCTGAAGCCATGAATCGTATGGTTGAAGACTTACACAAGCAAATTGAAAAACGAGAAAAGTACAGTCGGCGTAGACGTCATGATGATGACGCGGAAATCGATTACATTAATGAGAGAAACATGCGCTTCAATAAGAAATTGGATCGTTTCTACGGGGAATTTACTACAGAAATTAAGCAAAATCTTGAGCGTGGTACAGCCATTTAATAACTGAAAATGTTCGCTGTTCAAATTAATATCTCGACTACATTTTTGAAATATAAACATTTAAAAATACAGAATTGTAATGTTCTAATTATATTTAATATTCATCTTTGTGACCTTGAAGCCATAGTTTGAACTGATCACTAATATGGTTGCTTTCATATTCTGGATTGAAATTTGGCAACATTTTTGAACTTTGAAGACCCAAGCAATCTAGCGATTTTCGATTTAGTTGTGAAATTCTGTAAATTAATGTAGAAATCGTTGAAATACGATGACCTTCTTAAAAAGGGTAACAAAAATACCTGCTTCCAGTTATCTTCATCAAAAATTTCCAATATGAAGGTTTTAAATTATGAGGTTCCATTACCGCTAAAGAATTAAATTAAACACATTATTGGTGTTATCTTTTGTCAATTAATTTTTCTAGTAAATGTGCAAACCTGCATGAAACAAAATAGAAGTAGATAAACTATACAAGAAAGAAGCAAATCCTGGTACTTTCATCAAATATCCAGCCTCCATCCCTTCATAATATAGCACTTCAAGAGTTTTCCAGGCAAGATAAAGGATAAGTGTTGAATTTCTATAAAATCCTACACTTATTCCAGCCAATAGGCCAGCTAAAATAGAGTGACTTTTTCTGTTGGAATCTTGAAGCCAGCGGAGGGCACAATAAACAGCCTTGTAAAGGAAGAATCGTATTATTTTGTGTGCTCAAATGTTGAACGATTGTTATAAAGCATAACAGAAATTTTATCCGAATAATACAGTTAATGGTATAAGAACTAAAGTACATAACTAATGTAAATGGAACTAAAGTACTATAAATAGATTTGCAACATGGGACAATTTAATTATGCATGCAGCCCTTTTTAGCACTACCACATTTATATGTGTGACACTAATAGTAACTGTAAACAACACTAAGCTCCCTTCTTGTTCATTTTTAAGCAATGTGTTCACGGAATAAGCTTACACCCGCCATTGTATTATATAACGAAAACGAAGCTTCATATGTAATTTATAGATATACATTCAAATAAAACTTTTTAATAGTTGGTAGATGAAAATACTCACTTGATATATTGTAGCCAATGACGCAATGAAAGCACCGAAGCGCACATGTTTCATTCCCTTTAGGAGCAGCAACAGATTCGATGGTTTCCTCATAATAAGAGGGAAAGACAAAATCGCGGAAACAGAAGCATGAAGACCCCATCCACACAAGAATCGTTTGAATAATACCTAAATGATCAATTGTAAGCACTATTAAAACGAAAGGTTGGAAAATGTTGAAGGTAACTGATGGAAAGTTTGAACTGGCTATAAATTGCAATAGGCAGAAAAATCACTTGAAAAGAATTTTGAAGACACCCTTGAGTATGAGAACAGAGTGGATGACTTTTATTCCAAATGCCTTTACCAAGGGGTGTTTTCACCGTGGGTAAGTTTGACGGCGACCTAATTTCCCCTTCCCCAACTAGAGCCCTAAAAATGTTATTTCCGATTAATACTGCAGTTCTGTTAACAAGATGTACACGTTTTTTTTTATCTTAGACAATGTGTCATACCTTAGAAGTTTGAATAAAAAATTATTGCGATCTTGAGTGGTCTGGAACCACCTGAACAGGCCTGCTAGCGTAAGAGAAAATATGATAATATCTCCATGTGGAATTGGTGTTAAGAATCTTCTGGCTACAAGCTGGTTATAGATTGTTTCAGAAGCCTACAAAAAGCCATACAAATTTGAAGCACACGAATTTTTCTGTTAAAATTTAATCTTTGGAACAAACCACATTGGTGACATAAATTGCTAATGCAGGCCTTCTTGTAGGTCTTTCAACTAATATTGCTATTAGATTTGCTATGAATGAAGGAAAAAAGCCACTGCTTAATACTCCAAACCGACCAAAAATTTTCCTGTGCATCATTACAATAATTAGATAAGTTATTACAAAGTTATAAACTAAAAGTTACCTGCAGATACAAAAGGCACTAATGAAACAAAATCCATTACAAGCAAGGAAAAACGATGACTGTACTATGCTCGAAAAGATTCTTTTACACTGAGCAATATTAGGTAACTTCCCACTTAACAGGGCTGATAACTGTGAACAGGAAACCAGATTTATTATTAGTGTGGAATATTTTAAACAATAGATACATACCAAGTAAACTGATGAGTAGATTTTGAGTCCCTCCTCAAAACATGACAAACCTACACCAGATGAAGCACTTGGACAAAAGGGAGTCCAAGTGTGTCCCACCTCATAGCAAGAAAATGGTAAATAATGCTTGCTGAATGCAACCATTTTGAAAACGAAGTCTGAGCCAACGAGATTTAATAGCCAAAACTTTAATATCGAGAGCGACCAATATCAATGGGGTGATGATCTTTTATCTAAAGATTACTATCATCGAAACATTCTAGATTATGACTTGAAGCAGCGGGCTGAACAGATAGGAAAATAAAAACAACAGCTAAATAAGAAAAACAAAAACAAATATATGTTGATATTCAGTTTTCAATAGTCCCAGCACAGAAACTTCGATTAGCTGCAGGTCACATTCTAAAACAGATAAATGAAAAATAAAAACTTGTTTTGTTTATTTAGTATTGAACAGCGTTGCGACCAGTTTTTTTCTTTTTTTTTTTAAAGGCCATTTGAAATTTTGAATACGTTTGCTCAAATAATTTTGAGTATAGATTACATGTACTTCTAGAAATAAAGTTCATGAACTAGAACACCCATTTTATTAATCCAAAATTCCAAACACTTATTTTAAGATGAAAGAAAAAGGGGTATTGCAATTTTCCTTCGACAAGGGGATGTTAGATGTTACCGATGTCAGCTTTGTGCGAAGGCTTTCGTCAGTCACGTTTACGTCCGCCAACGCTAGATGGTGTGCACATTCAAATGTGAAAACACATTTGCAATAACGAATTAATGGCATTAACCATTAAGGTCATTCACGAAGAATTGGTCCCGTGAGCGCTCCTCTAATTCAAGAAAGGATGCGCGTGCGATTGGAAACTACATCTATAGCCCTCATTTCCGCTACGCCTTTACGCATGCAGCCTTTTCTTTATTCGTTTCGTAATTTCTTCTTTTAGATGGATTTCCACCTTCGAACTTACTATACCGTTTACCCTGTCCTTCTTATAGCAATCAACGATGCCAATGTCGGTTGTTGCTTTTGGGGGTCTTCTTTTAATATACGATATTCTCCTATCTGTTTCAAGTGTGATGTGTAAATCGTCGCCTTGCCTATGATTATACTACATTTTATCGAGATCTTGTTTGATGTTAAAGCTCAGCAAAACTCAAACTTATTGTAGAGGATTACCCGGGATTGTCCGACGGTGTTTTCAGTTCCATAAACTTTGAATTTCATTTTTCTGAATTAATTGATATGTTTTATTATACATATTTCTTCGGATTTCCTTTTCTAGTTCGGGGAGTCCCCTACTTAACGATTCTGGACGTGAGTGACTGAACGTGCGGATTCAGCACAAGTTGGCTGATGACGCCAACAACAAAACATGAAAAGTGCAAGGCACCTGGAAAACGTTCTTGTGAAACGACCGCGCCATGTCTAATTTATGAATGGAGCACAATCTTTTAGAGTTGACGGTGGTCCACTTTGTCATGAGGGGCATGGACCGCTCGCTCGAGCTCGCTTGCTGGACCATTGCACATCAAAGACACGCCCAAAAGCGGCAACAACTTATCTGCTCAACAACCGTCCATCAGTCATACAGAGCCGGTTGAAGACAACAAAGAACGGAATAGACTTGTTGGCAGCCTCATCAACATGCAAAGAAATCTGAAAAGTAATTTTCCATGTCATCTTTTTTCTCTGATGGCATCTATTCACCAATACAAGAAATCTTAATGATATTCTGAATAAAAATTATGCATCAATTGAATTTTTGGGCTGTTCCTATACGAGGAAAAAAAGTTACGTAACAATTTCAAAATTTTGTTTAGAATAGTTTAGAAGACTAGCTACTATATTTTGTGATTTGTGTGATGTGTATTCGTGCGACAAATAAAAAAATATATAAGGTTATCAATGATGTAGTTCAACTTCCCATGCCACCCGCCCATTTGAAACCATTTTCAATCGCCCTGTTTGCTCACTCGAATGAATATTAATCAAGTTGTTCAATCTACTGTGCGCAGGATAGTGCCGACAAATTTATTATTGATAGCGCCATCCACGATATTGCTTTAATAGATTGATTTATATTTTGATAATAATGCAGTAAATGCGGGTTGATAAAATAGTATGAGAAGAATTGACTGTCCAGATAAACGCAAAGTGTAGTACAGTACACTAACAACCCACATAAAAGCTCGTTTCACTTATACAATATCTTTGGATTAAATGATGAGCTCTTCATTCGGCGTGGGCTTCTGGTGACTAATCAAAAAGGTTTTTATCGTTCCCCCATTAAATGCCGTACGTACTACAGTATACGTATAGTTGATTGAACATGAATTTGCACTATACATTTTCTTCCACGGGTGTACTTAGTTGTATTTTTATTGGGAGATGAAAGTCATCAAAGAGGTATATACCGGTAGTTATATGCCCTTTTCAAAACAACTTGCAGTATAGTGTACTCGGCCAATAAATCAATAAGTTTTTTGTTGACCTGAACCTGGGTCACTGGGTGCAGCACTTACAACATACGAAAAAGAATTGGCCAATCGTACAATCAGCAGAGCTTATATACAGAGAAATGTCTAGCAATTTTCAAAAACAATTTGCGTGCGATCTCCATCTCCTTACATCTCTACACACGTAGGGAGGTGCTTGACATTTGTATCCAGATTCAGTCCCAAAAGCCCTTGGTCGGTATTCAATACTACTTTGTTCTGCTGAGAGACACATCGACTCTGAATAACCGCTCTGAATGAACATGTATTAGCTTCTTTGTGTGCGAAACTGACTGGCATCAGTCCTTGAATACCGTATCAACTCCCATTCTATTTCTGCCGCTCCTCAAGGTGACAATAAGTCATAACAGCCATCTCCTTGAAACCACATTTCCGAATGTATACTATGCTACGATGACGGCACATTCCTGGACGTGGCGTCGAGGTCCACTTTGGATCGATAATGGTCATCTATACTGAATGTATAGACAATCAAGGATTGTTGAAAGGAAACAACTGTGGCGGCTGTGTTTGTACTACAGGGTCTTGAATTCGAGTTCTCGAAGGGCCACTATACAATCGCAATAAATAAACAGCACGCGCTTGTGCGAGACCGTGGAGCGCGTCGGGAACAAGATAATAGACGCGCGGAATCGCCCGGAATGAAGAACAGCACTGTGGCCAATGTTGTTTAAAGCGAGATATGACGCGAACGCGAAAATATATAAAAAGACGAATGTATCCTTGTAACAGATTACTATACTTTGTTATGGTTACTACAACACCAGTATACACACAACATTTCGACAGCAGCACCATCATGCAACTGATGTAAACATTTTCCCATTTGTTGGCTTATGGAGATTTCCCTAATTCTGACGAGTTAGTCTGTTGTCTTATAGCCAGTCTATCTTATTATAATAGGCTGCTCTCCGCTATTTTTTTGTTTTATGCACTTTCGCTTTGTTCTTCAAGGTTGGTGATTATACCTAGTGATGCGTGATTACAATTCACGCAGCAATCCTATGCTGCTGAGCGAGACAAGAATATCAATCGGATATATAATGACTCGCCCCTCCTTGAGATGCCGAGTTCTCTTATTATGCCGGTGATCAAAAGAGATTGATTGATCCAGCCATCATCAATTGTGCGCGCTATAAGCTATTATATGGGTATATACACTTCTTCTTCTTCTTCTTCTATTTGTGTGATAGCCTTCGTGCGACTCATTCCATATCGTCGCTTGGCCATCTACGCGGCTATTCATAGAAACTCCAATGAAAAAAGAGAAAAGAAAAATGTTCCGTGTGAAAAACAATGGGTCACGGATATATAGGCGGCGATATAAGGACAACATCACGTCGTAAGGTCAGCACAGTATATAGCGCTGTGCACAAGGACGGAGCTCAACAATTTGGATAGTTTTATTCTCTGTTGGAAAAAAAAGCAGCGTGGATTCTGCTGTCTGTCTGACCCCCAGCCCGCGACTCTAATTCCGACACAGACCCCAGAGCGGGCAGTCGATACACGCAGACACACGCATATAAAAGCAGCAACAACAACAAAAAGTCTAAGCGAGATAAAAATGTAAAACGAAGCGGGACTCGATGTGGTATGCGTGAGTTCTACATTCGAAAAAATAAAAAAAAATAAAAGAAAGGTTTGGTGGACGATGGGTGAGGGTGGAGAAAGAGAGATGGAAAGATAGAGAGAAAAATAGCCGAAAGGAGGAGACGAAGCGATGGGATGTGCTTGGCTAGCAGCAGCAGCACGCACAACACACACACACACATCTGGATATATCCAAGAGAGAGAGACGGGTGGGTAGGGGGGCAGGGTGTAAACTGAAAGAGAGACGGGCAGAAGGGATCCGACGGTAGTAGCGAACTGAGTCGGCCGCAGCACAGAACTGAGCGCAGTGCGCACTCATCCGCCGAGAAGAGCGGGACAAGGAAATAGCCTCAGCTAAGCAACATTGCAGCTCTGAAGAGATCTTTTCTCGTATACACATATATTTGGTGTATTTACCCAGTGGAAATAGAAGAAGAAAAAAAAGAAAAAGTGATTTGTCGTCCAGCAGAATCCCATCTCGACACAACGCAAAGACGAGATAGCATTAACTGTCTTTGATTTTGATTCGTGAGAGTTATTTGCGCCGCATCATTAATTACGTGTGTTTCATCTTCGGCTAATCGCGCCAACTGACAATCCAATCAAGTGAAGGGTTGAGAAACAAATCTCAAGTCTATAGGCCTAAGAATCCTGGACTGTTGCTGCTGCTATATTAACATCTATAAGCAACTAAACTCGGCGGTCAGCCCTTCGACCTTGTGACCCACATCCCAACGGCCTATTTCATTTCGTTGGATTTGGTAAGCTGAATATCCGTTATTATATTCCAGTCCTAATATAGCGTCCAAGCTTAACACAAAAAACAGAAATATTTTAAATCTAAATTCGATGCTGCGCTGCAGTAACGACCAGTCACGATCCCTACCATCCAATCAGCTCTCGTATTCAATGTCAGACAAAACAAACGGCTAATAAGTCATTCGAGCTTGTTTGTAAGAATCTATATAGTACTACGACTGGAGTTTCTTTGTGAAAACTGACTTGGGGCCTGGTATATTTTATGTATCCGACCTGCTGTAAACAAAAAGTTTAATTTACTTTATTTAGACTTGAGATAGAAATATTCAAACTCTATAGTATATAGTGACGCATTTGACAATAATGAATAGAATCAAAAAATTTGTCGCGAGACTGACTTGTTTAGCTCAAACTGGATTGCGCTATTTTTCTTCTTCTTTTTAACGAAAGATCTTTTGATGATTGTCGAGCGACTCAATTTGAACTAGTCAACTGAATCAAGTTCTCGCAGAGTCGTTACGCGCTCTGGCGTTTTGATGGCGACTGACGTCTTTGATTAGTTCTGAATTGGACTTGCTCAAGTTGATTGGGACAGACTGACAGTACTAGTATAGCGTCGTCGAGACGACAGCCCCAAAAGCAAAAGACGCACATCCGGTCATACACGAAGACGACGATTGAATTTGATAGGCTATGCGGTATATAGTAGCCTATATAAAAATAGACGCCGCAGATGCGCTTGTCCGTGGGAGCAGCAGTTTTCGCCGGCTTCACCAGCACCGGCCCCGTAAATCAACAGGTCACGTGATGTAGTTACAAGTCCTCATACCGTCTACCTATACTCTCTCCTAAACACATGACTCAATTCTTCAGATATTCTATTGCACTCAAATTCGTAGTTGTTTTGCGTCTAATATAACTTAATAAGCAGCCATTTATTGGCAGTCAACTCACATCACACAACAATTGGAAATTTATTGCGCAGCAGTTAGCTTCTATTCAATGTCCATATGTTTATTTTTTTAAACGAAAAACAAACATAAGGGCCCCATTTTGAATTCACAAAAAAAGCGGGTTGCTTATATCATGGGTAACGCCTTTTTATTTCACCTATTGTCTGTAAACGAAGAGCGAAAGGGTTGAGCCGAGTCCAAACACAGTTTGAAATTTCGGTGGCTGTTATTCAGGTTTTTTGGGTCTGTTTTTGATCATTGAAACGAGCTGTAACAGCGCCAGCAGTTTGCTGCATTCGCGGGGGTTATCCTGTCAACTCAGCAGCAGCAGGAACGACGGAAATTGTACATACACACACAGAGAAAAAGAATACAACTATAGAAAAATAAAATGTGTCTAGCGACGACTCGGTCGCTGGTCTGCTGATAACCGTTGAACGTCGCTCACATGTGCCAACGTTTCCAAGTCGAATCACGCACATCCACACAGCAGCAGCACGGCTGCTTAATGAATTCAGCCAGTCTGGGGTAAATAAGCTTGGGATGACGAGACACAGGACGGACTCTCTCTCTCTTTCTGCTATAGTGCTATAGCTGAGCGAAACCCTTCATATGCAGCAGCAGCCTATATCAAAAAAGAATCGGGACGGAAAAGCTGCATGTGTCTCTATTCTACAATGGGCTGGGCTTCTATGGCGACCGTATGGTCGGCCTTATATACCGTCGATCATATAATGGGAATTACGTATATATATCTTTAGCTGACCGGATTGCTTTGGCCGTGGTCCACTAGCTCCGATGTCGTGTCGCTCTCTCTCCACCCCGCCCGCGTTCGTTTCTTCTCCAGCGTTTCTTATAATATAAAGAAAGTGTATTATCGAACGAAACTAGACGCGCCCTTGAAAGCAACCAAAGCCTCGATGTTGGTAATAAGGCAACAATGGCAACCCCAAAAATAAAAGAAAAGAAAAAAAAGAAATAATGGGCCAACCCGAGAGAAAAGAGAGAGAAAGAGTAGAGAGGTCTTCATCTATTTCTGCTAGCTATAAATATAATATCGATTGACTCCGGTGCGCGCACCATTAAGGGCACGCCTGAGAATAGGCCCTGCTACATACGGTACGGGTACGGGTCCACTCTGTTCCTATAGGTTCAAGTGGTTGTTGCTGCCGGTCACAAAAGGCAGAAAATAAAATAATAATAATAATCTACATAAAAGAATTCGAAACTCTCCTGGCCTATATTATTATACCTACAACCCCATTTTCGACTAAACCTATATACACACACGTATAATATGCAAGAATGCACAAGATTGGAATCGCTGGAGAGAAAAAAGAAAAGAGGAGGGTTGACGTCAGGCGATCAGAAAAAAAAATACAAGCTTCACGCTAGATGTATAATAATGCCTGCTGACTGCTGGCATTCGTTGGCAGCAAGGAGCACACGAAGAGAGAGGGGTTCGACAATTCTTTTCTTTTCGGGGCCCTTCCAAGTTGTTGCTTGACAACATAACATATACTATGTTTATATATATAACCAGAAATAATGAAACCTTTTCTAAACTAAGAAAATAAAAACAAATATTACATAGACCGAAATGCTAACCGAGAGTCCGTTCCTGTTCGGATCTACTACATTCGTATTATTCAAAATAAGACAATCTACATGTTTATACACAATATACCCGTATATTCTCTATGCAACTCTTTTTTGTAATCTTTTGTGTTGCGTTTGGCAATTTTTTGAAAATGGGCGCGCTACCATTTTCTTGTGTAAATCGCGCGAGAGGCGCGGTAGCAACCATCCATTTTGTTTTTTTTTCCGCCGTTGCGGAAATTTCAAACCGAAAAATAAATTCAGTGGAAAGTAACAAGAAATGGGAGGGCAGCCGCAGCCCTCACACTAAAGAGCAACGCCTAACAAAGCAGCGCTGGCCTTTTTTGGCATCGCAACTCTTGGCACTAGCCGCCGCCGCGTCTTATTAATGTCTTCGCCGTGTATAGTCGTCGTCGTCATTGTCGGAGCTGCATGGGTAAATCATTGGACGCTCGAGTCAAAAGGATAGATGGACTTGAGCATCTCACAACAGGCCAGCTCGGGCCAGCTGGTAGAGATGTTTACATCAGTCGCGATGCGAGGACGATATGGATGGAAAAGAACAAGAAGCAAGGTGTAACGCGGATTGGACTTGGGAGATTGAGATGACTCGACGAAAAAAAAAGTAGCTATATATTAGCGCAGACAGCAGCATTCCATTTGGCCACACTGAGCTCAGTCTGATAATAGCGATCGTCTGCTGGGATGCTGGCGGGTACTCGGCTGGCGATTAGGTTACCCATTTCGCGTCCGGCGGAGCCAGCAGTCCAGCATCAGAGGAGTCCAAACGATACTCGTCGAAGAAGGTGAAGGTCAAGTGTGTATTGGGCAAGGCGTCGAAACAAAACAACCAGTGTAAGGAGCTGATACTCAACGTCAAAGTTAGTGAGTTATTACCACGAGTTCAACGACTTGAGCTTCACTTGGCAATTTCGGCGGTGCCCATTGGGAAACCTTTTGAACTCATCTATAGCCAGCGCAAACGACCGGATATGCAAAGTATCCGCATACTGTATAACCCGGTTTACACAACCAACAACAACAAGCAAAAAGAAATGCTCAGATTTCAAAGAAATTCAAAGAATACAAAAAAAATGTAATATTTAAAATGGGACCAGGGAAAAGAGACTGGCGTAGCGGATCGGATTGTGCAACTGAACATCAGCATCTACACAGTAGAGAATTCATCATGGTTACATGGCGTGTCTGAAAGGGACTACGATACACACGACGACGACGTAATCATTATAATATTTCCATCTGATTCTTTTATCCTCTTTAAAAAAAGAAAAACCTGATGAAAATGAAAAATAGATTCTTGCATTCGGCCTTTTATGGTATATGCACCTTTATTTTGTTTGTGCAATATTATGTTGTCGGCAGCGAAGACGTTATAGTTTACATGCGAAATCGATAGCCATTTTTTTTGTTGTTGTTGTTGTTGTTATATCAGGAGCGCTTGTCGAGAAAAGGCAACAACCTGGGCGGGTGTGTGTTGTTGGAATCGGATTTCCAGTATTTCATCCTGAGCTTCAGCAGTGGGATTTCGTGCAAGTCATTATATAGCTAGTCTATATCTGGCAGGCAATTCTGACGTGGACGGAAAGAAAATGGCAATAAGATACTACGCCGCCGCCCATATATATAGAGAAAATCCGTCCTTTTTCCGTTCATCTGCATCCTGCGTTTCGATAATATCGTCAATTTCATGTTGGAATGATCATAACGCATCCCTGGCTCTCGCCGGCGCTTTTTGTCCGTGTTTTTTTCATAGAACTGCGACATTTTCTATATGCCTGACAGAGTGCAACATCAGGCTCGTTTTCGACAGATCTAAAGATGATTTTTTTATTTGGTAGCATCAGAAACCACAAGTTTTGATTCTGTTGAACCCAAAAGCTACCACCAGCCTATATACAGGCCCAAAAAGTCAGCAGCCAATCGGATTTGATTTCAGAAAAAAGCAGGTTCCTTGAAGGACCATATAAAGCTACACACGAATCAAATCAGACAACCTGACAGACCGACAGGCATATATACATCCATACTGATAGGTGGAAGTGAAATCTTTCTTCTGTTTAGATCTTTATACATATACGGTCGATATACCAAGAAAAAAGAATAAATAATATCGATCTTATATACGTAGTACTACACGCCCAAAAGAAACATGAAAGCTTAGATTTCTGTCTTGCGTGAGATGGAGGAGCACTTTGGCGAGCGCTGGCGGAGGCACTGGATCCACAACGTGTGGGATTTGAACAAATACGCACGCTGATTCCCTCTTCGAAAGAATGATGTTATACACTGAGAAAGAAAGAAAGAAGAAGAAAAAAAATGAAGATTTTATTGTCGACTGTCGAGTGTCATGAGCCCGCGTGATTCGGATTTCCCCAGAAAAAAAAAAAAGAAACGACCTATACCCCGTATTGACGTAAGGCTGCGCGAGTTGGACCTGTTCGAGATGACGCAAAAGTCTGAAGGCTTTAGGGCAGATGACAAATATAGACGCGTCACAGCAGCCGCAATTCGCCTCCTCTCCGTCGTTCGTGACGGCGTCTTATGATGAGACATCCGCCGTTCGGAAGAAAAGATAAGAAAAAAAAAAGGGCGAACGGCTCTTCCATTATCTTCGAATTTTCTGGCGTGGCTGACTGATTTGAAATCCACTTCCGTCCTCTGCTGCTTCCCCCCGAAGGGACTGACTTTTCTCAATTCGTTCGGAAAATTATTCTCTCCCCATGCAGCGCATCATTTCTTTCTTTTTCTCATCGATTGCTATACAGTATAGGCAGCCTCGTATATCGACCTATTGCTATATATAGAGTCAATTGAATAGTTGTCACTATCGTCTTTTAGACGGAAAATGAAATGTAGTCCTCCTTGTCCCCCAGTGGGAAAGACAGTTGTCCACCGTGAAATCGTCATCAATTTGGCGACGACATTTTGTCGTGAATCTCAGTATAATACGTGGAAAACAGGAAAACAGGCCTGATCTACAGTCGTTCGACGAATGAGATTTTTTGCGGACCCTTACTGAGAAAAAACAAAAAACGGAGAGAAAAACAGTTGCAGTCAACCGCCTAGCTCAGGAACAAACATACTCCGTGACTACGTGACTACTGATTTATAATTAACGCCACCAAAAACAGTCAAACAGGAAGAATAGAAATCAATGTTGTCCTACCTTTATGCCTGGGAAATACAGCCAGGCATCTACGTCAGTTGCTCCATCCATCCGCTGAAGAGTTCAATTACACCAAACGGGATAGGGTAAAAGGGTGTTCTCGTGAATACATTCAAATGAGCGTACACGAGGACAAAGAAAGGGGGAAAAGAGAGATCCGTAACTCGATTGACAATTGCATGCCAATGCAATGGGATGATTTTTATCTACATGAAAATAGAAAATGGGTTACGAAAAAATATGGACAAAAACAACAAGTCAGGGAAAGTTGAAAATGAGACGCTGGTTAAGCCGTAATTGGGAGAATTAAAGTTTTACATGTGCACTGCATTGATGCAGGTAATGCAGCAATAAGATATCTAGTAGGTCACAAGTCAATTAAAGTAAGGGAAATCATTACCCAAGCCCAAGCGATTATCCTAAGATTGTTGCTGGTGACAGGTCAACACCTGCACAAGAAAAACTTGCATATTGGGTGGTTATGATGGCTCGCTCTTGCCTCAAATCTGCAAAAAAAGAAAAAAAGGTTACATGTAGTACAAACAATGCATCGACCGGGCAATCACGTGGTAAATGCTAGTCACAGTATACTCAGGAACAGGAAGTAGCATTTCACAAATTTGGAACAACTCTTCTATATAGCTCCCACAATCATTCTATTTATATTCTTAGTTTTATATTTACCTGCTAAACAGCATGGAGTATGACGTTTATCACAAACAAATAAATCTATAACAATATAAATCATGAACTTTGTCTCATCAGACTGCTAAAAGCTAAACTGTGACTGCCAACCTGCTGCCAACTAAACGAAAGCAGCAGACGACACTCGTCCAATTTTCTTCTAAATTTCTAATCAGCATGCTTACGATAATACGATATCGATAGAAATTAGAAATGACAAAAAAACAAACTCCCCTTTAAAATCCAAACCGCTCAGAAAACGACAAGAAAATAATTTGAGGGAATAAGTTTACGACAAGAACAAGACCCAAATAAAATTGTGCATGAAGTGATGAAACCCGCCGTCCAGGACCCAGCCAGGACCCTCTTGGAAGCCAGGGAATAATTGGATTTCACATTCATCTCACACTCGGCCCTTCATACCCCGCATTTAATTGCTCATCGCGTATAGATTTTACACGCGCACTTCTTATTAGAACAATTGATTGCTGTACTTAAGTCGAATTGAACTCTCGTTTGGGGGCGACATTATGTTAGTAAAGTGGTCCATCGATCGATATTTATTTTTATATTATTTATTTTTATCGTTTATACGGTCTAGTCTTCTTGTGATTCTTTTTCGTCTTATATAATGTGGGTATAGGTATTATAGATGTGAAATGCCCGCGTATATATTATGAAACAGTGATTCCAAAGACCTCATCGTCTCAGGGGGTACCGTGTCGAGCTCATTAAAAGCTCGTAGAATTCAATTACAGAATTCTGCATGCAACGACATATGGATTATAAATATACATGTAGCGTCGAACGTTGCGTATACATCCGCACTCTATTTCCCAGTCGTTCCGAGTCATTTGTTAACAACCTTTTCTTCATTCATCTCCTATTACCCCGCGAAATAACTCTTTTTTTCTTTTTCATTTTCTTTTCCTTGGCAAATTTTTTGGTTTCAAGGGGAACGTGATCAAGTGACTAATGATCTGACGTGGTGAAAATGCGCTTCTTGTATGCATTCATCAACACTTCATTAGGAAACGGAAGGAGCAGCGATTTGATGGTTTTCTCAGTATTATCTTGACTTGTCGGTGATTAAGACTTTGTAGGTGAAAAAAGAAAGAATTTGGGGATTTCACCAATCACCACAATATTTCGTATTCTGTGAAAATTTAATTTGAAACACCAGTGAAACTTACGTAAGCGTTCAATTTATGTCGATGTGCGTCGCGTTGCCAGTATTGCTTCAATATAATAACAACCGAAAGGTCATAGAGTCTATCAGAAAAATTCATTTTAGTTCATCGTCTCCCAGCAGAGTTATCAAGACTATAAAAAAATAAATAAAATAAAATAATAATAATAAATCAACCTAATGTAAATATTGCCAGCGAAACCGCACAAGGAAACTCCCATTAGAGAAACAAGCCAATATAAAACCAAACTGATAACGAATGTGTTTTCCCCTTTTTGAATTTCCCAAAAACAAAAATACATCACCATCTCAATATATAACCCGCAGCAGTTTCTCTATACTTTCTAGAGAACTAACATGTGCGTGCCGCCATTCGCCATCAGCAGCAGCAGCACTCATAATGCAGGCGTCATAATAATGATATTATCATTTCCCATGAATTCATCTTATTCATCATCATCCGCACAGCCCACGTTGTTTACAGTATAGATATACATGCCTAGAGCTTATCATAATTTATTCGTTGTCATAATGAAAGCTCTTGTTATTGAATTCTTTCCTCGCCGCGGCAGCAGCAGTGGGCTGATGATTTTTGTTTGATATAATAATCGCGCGGGCTATTTTTATTTATTCAAATTGAGTTTATACAATGTCGGCGGCGGGCGGTTTCGCAGGATCGCGTCGGGGGATTCGGTGTCCTATTTACGCACGGTAACACGAGACGATGCGATTTATTTCTAATCATCTCGGCGCTTGCGCCCCCCCCTTTGCTCTTCCGCCTCTTCGCCGCGTGCACAGCGGCGCGCAATCAAGACCACGCTGTGTTGCGTAAGGTTTCTCGCACGACCGCTCCCATGCTAGGCGAAATAAGACATGTATACTATTCACCATAGGCGGCGGCACAATAATGCGCATAATACTTACGGACTTGTGGAGTCCCATAATAATATGGCTATATAGTTGGACGGCGGTGTAGCGCATATGAATGGGGATTTAACAGGCCTTTATTGCATAACTTGTCATGCGACGTTGCATAGTCATGCAATTTGCATCTGCAAAAATTTGCAAATTTGTTTACTGAATAAATCCTGGCGCTCAAAGTTCGAGTCAATACAAGTGGCAATGTTATCTGTTTTATTGATGATCATTTTGATTTATTTTTCCTCTCAAGGTCCTGAGTTCGGGGGTTATATGAATGAATGAATGTCCTGTTTGTGTTTTTTCGACATTTGAAGTCATAGCTCATCCGACGGAACTTTCAGATGTCTCACTCCGTAATCTCTCTTATTACATAAATTTCTTTGATTCTCACTGGGATGGAGCGACTTATTGGCCACAGTTTGTTCGCCCTTGATGCTGTTGGGGGAATCGTTTCAAATCTAATCTTGTTATAGGAGCGGAGAGAGAGAGAGTTCCGAATACTAAAGGGAAACCAAAAAGTCCAGTAGCCTAGTGGTCCTTATACGCTTGCGAGGACGATCGGATATAGTCAAGGCAACGGCAACTTATCAAATCTAACTCTGAAACTGTTTACACTACGTTACGTGGCGATCCCAGTCGAGTGTATAACACATAAACGGACCGAGACTTTAAAGGAGGACACATAAAAAGATCCGCGGGGTAAAAGAACTCTCAAGTAGTAGTTAGAGTTAGTTACCTATACGGTGATAAATGGAATTTCAGAATGTCATCAGACAAATTCGAATGGAGAAACAAAATGATCCCATTTCGGCATTTGATATTTATTGTCATTTCTGTTTGATTTTTGTTTTTTTGTCTGCAAACAAAGACTGGCGCAACATTTGCGGGCTCGTTGCTGCAAGCTCATACACAGCAGCGCCATGGAGACGTGGGTCGAATTGTCGATGAAATCCGATAGAGATCGTGTGATGATATACTTACCGGAATAACAATGTCAAGATTCCAGCGAAGAAACTGGGTATATTATAAAAAGAATAAATGGATTACGCTACAGATTATTGAAATCGCCATGTATGTAATAATTTAAGACTGCACGCACAATAAATACACATGCGTTGTATACATGCCAGTAATTTTTTGAAATAAATCTTAGAGATGTATGTGGTTGTCATTCAACAGGAGAGGAGCGTATTATGTGATGCATAGAGCGTTGCGCAATCTCGCCGGAGACGCGACGACGACCAGTTGCCAGAAATTCGTCATATCCAACAGCAGATTGAGAAAAAGAAAAAAAAAAACGGGAGAAATATGCGGGACAAGTTCTATATAGACGCGCTTCATCCAGCCGGTTGAAATGTTTGGGGTTCGTTGAATGACAAGAGAAGACAGTATAGACGGCTAGACGCGCTGCACACTACAATCGAGGCTATATATATGAATCTTTTACCCCGCTGGTGCGCACATCACATAGTATTCGGGCTGCTGCATAGCTGCTATAGAGCGGGGGTTTACCAGCACCTACACTATCTTTCAAATAATCTAGAGCTTTCTTTTTTTTTTGTTTTCCCCCCGTCTCAGTTTCCCATCAGACTGGCCCTTCTTCATTTCAGTTGGTCTTTTGAGCTCTATAACTTTTCCGCCGTCATCGCTCTTAACTGGCGTTGACGTCAAAAAACCGTAGAGAAATAATAAACAAGCGAGCAGCAGCTATATACCCCGCTCTGCTATCTGGACGACTGTTTCCAACCAGAGATAGATATATACTGTGGGCGCGCGTTATTCTTAGGATTGTTGCTGTAGAGATGCCGGTCGAGAGCTCGGCAGCAGCCAGCAGACACAGCTACAGTCTCAGCGCAGTCCAGAAACTGGAAAGGCGACACGGAAGGGCAATTATATACTCTCCAAACGGCGGGTTGCGATGGCAACTTTTATAGGACAAACTTGGAATTGTATATCCGTCGTAAAGTTGCCAAAAAATAAAAGCTATCGGTCATTGTTTTTTTTCGATGAGTTTTTTTTTTTTAAATTTTTTCACTCTCTTCTTTCCTTCTGTCACGTGGGAACTCCTTCACGGAAAAGGGAACAACTTATATGTCATACCATTTTTTTGTTTTTAAGAAATACCCTGAAGCAGATAAGAAGAACGCGGGCCGTCTATAATAAAGAGCTTTAATAGCTTTGGGTGGTTTTTGGCGTGAGTGCTGCGCGATTTCAGATGCGAGACAATAAAAGAAAGACACACACTCACAATCTTTTAAGTTGGGCAAAAGTCTCAAACACCCAACAGCTAGCTGTCTGCGTGCTAGAACAGAAATCTTGAACGACGCAAATGAAGAATATGGCTGTCAGCGAAAATGTTTAGTATATAGACGCGTCTAGACGGTTTCGTCAACTTATACGGCTGAATTCTTTACGCGCTGGTCTAATCTTTATTCGGAAATGATTTACTTGCTTGCGATTTAAAACAAGCCACCCTCCTTATATTTTTTAAAAAATTTCTGTTTATTCCATTTGGGATCTCGAAATATCACATTTTTAGCATTTTTTTTTAGATCATTTATTGTATAGCACCTGCTCAATCAACGTCTCGCATCAGCAGAATAACCTCCCACCGTCTAGCATCCCGACGGGGGGAGATTCAGTCAAAATTGGAATTCCTCCTATCAATCAGATTTGATTTTCTTTCTTTTTTTTTCCAACATCGAGAGCTCCGCGTTTTACCATCCGGGAATTTAGTCATCGAATAGAAATGTACAAAGACTGCGGATGAATCAAAGAACTATAGACGTACTGTATATATATAGCTGATGCAGAATGAAAGGCTCGAAAGAATTCGCCTCAATAGTATAGGCTAAAAGGCTACGCCATTAAATTAATTGAACTACATCTCACGCGCGAATATAGATCTTTGCGCAATCGAATCACGAAAAAGCCTTTTTTTTTTATCACAATAAAATGCGGATTCGGTACTGTAGGCTATAAGATCTGAAAAGATCTCTCTCCAATCTGAATAAGAAAAAAGCCGCAAAATAAATTCCACCTTTGTGCTGTTTTGAAATTCTTTGGCTAGACATGGACAATAACGAAAGGGAATATATAAAAGTTGATTCATAAAATGAAATAGGGAGACGAATAAACCTTGGGCGATATATGTGCTAGCGCCGACGAGCCAGTTGGTAGCGCACAGTCATCACCTCGGCAGCTGGTGCGCATGGGGCCTTGCGTTAGTAATATGTTACGAATAAATAATAATACACAGAAAGAAAAAAAAAACACACCACACACACACACACACAGAATGAGTTATGGGCTTATGGCTCAATCCAGGTCTTATACCTTCCCTGGCGGAGCCATTACGTTTGTCAATTTATCGACACAGACAATCAATGATAAACTATAAAATAAAGTGGAAAGGGGGGATCTCTATTTTCGTAAAAAAAAACACACAAAAAAACAAAAAAATGGAAGGTGGTGTCAGAGTGTGCACATGTCAAGCTGCGATAGAGCTGTTGGCAGCGAACAAAACCCCCCCTTTTCTCTTTCTATACGAATATATATTCTGTCGCCGCTTGCTGGAAATTGTTCATCCGTATCAAATTCAAAAGACAGCCACACATGCGACTGGGGACAGTCAGCGAGATCCGAATAACAAGATACGACGGAGAGAAAAATGGACATTTCAATGTATAGTTGTGTATTTCATTCAGGGATGAGTCAAATGTTTTTCAAATGCAGCTTTTCTATATTATATCTCTGAATTCGTAATGATACTGACAATTAGAGGGAGGATATTATAGCATAGCTAGATATAATTATATGACGCAGTCTGTTTTCACTTTTATGTTATAGATTTATACTCGATAAAATTACAAGGATAATCTGTCTAGACAATTTTGGAGCACTTTTGCTGCTTACGTCATTCGTGTCAACCGCAAGTGTTTATACTACTGTACCGATAGCACGTGATGCGCTGTGTTAGCCGAAGACAGAAGACAAAAATTGGGCGATCAATAACCGCAAAGCGAATCTAGTTGTATACAGTATACTTGTCTAAAATCGAGGAGCGGAAGGAAAGGAGAATGTGACACATATCGGGGATGCTGCTGCTCAAGATTGATATCTTCTGAAATGTTTGGTGTGTATATACCACCATCAGGATATTACACTGACGAGGACTGCATGGTGATTGAGTACAGAGAGCGCTCGACATTTTTACTGACTTCAATGTTGATCATCTACTTCACTTGGAGCTTTATTTTTATTTTTATTTATTTTACTTTTGAGAGGATTATACCAACAGCTGTCAAACCTCAAAACCCAGAAAGCTTTTAAAAAAGAGTTGGCTGAGGGCTACAGCAACTCACCACACTCGCGCAATCCGATCGGAGGATATGCTGTTTCATTTTTGTATTTTTTATTTTTTTGCGCTTTATTATTTACGATCTTTCCGGCGGGGAAAAAAAATAAAGCGTGAAAAGATTTCGTCCACACTTTTACGTAGCCAATGCGGCAGAAAAATCTATATGTTGGAGGACGCGCTGGAATTTTTTATTCAGTTTTTCTGGATGATTTTCTCAACCAGCCGCTTTTGTTGAAATGCTTCCATCAATTTTTTGAAGGATTTCGGTGAAAGTTCACGGAGGAATATAAACCAAAGGACACAGCGGCGGGATATGCACACGTGTAATGCTGCATCTTTTGTTTTGATTTATCCGCTATACGGTTTGCTTGGATATTGTTTATCTCATATATTGTTGATATTATTATCTTTGTCCCTTCTGACCTCCGCCGTCTACTATATGCGCTCCATAGCACACAGAAATCTAATAAAAGGATTGGCCGATGCCGTGATCTGAAATTCTTCGAGATGATGACGTTACTTAACCCTTCTATCACTTGGGCGTGAATAAAGAAACTGTAGCAAAAGTTTTCGTCTCATAAGTGCGAGGAGAAAACGTAAGAAATGTGAGAAGTGTAAGAATGCCGAGAAGAGTTGATTTCAGACCGGATGGCTCGTCGTTTAGTGTCGTATTCTTAACATACGAAAAAAAAAATAGCGAGTAATAAAGCAGAGAGTACCGGTAGCAGCTGGTGGCAACTGCTATATCTTATATCCGGTCTTTCCGCTCATAATGTTTCCTTATTCTTCTGCTTTAATTGGCATAATTACACGCAAGACACTGTGACCGACTGTGACCGATTCATATTTCTTGGCTGTCATATATGGGGCATTTATTCTTTTCTTTATTTTTTTCATAGCTCTATATACATTCGTATTTATACGGACCTCCCTGATTCGGTACTTGTTCTCCTAATTCTGTAAGATGTGCCGAGTAGTCGGCCGGGGGAGTATACGTCAGGCTAAAACTTATTATTGTTTTATTTTTATACTGTGCCAAAAGCCAAAACTTGTATTACACACTGCGGTGATGTCACGAGAGTCTTACATTTTATGATTGAGGCAATAAAGTATCCCGGAGATGCTCAGGTTAGATTTTTTTTTTTTTTTTTTAATTCAAATTTCAACGAAAATTGAGTAGAGACTGAGAAAATATTAACAATAAAAAAAAGCAGCAGGATTTTTTATTTTGATGATCGATCGTAAAATACCAAAAATTACTACACAGATTAAAGAAAAACTTAGAAAAATAAATTCAACTATTTAAAAATGACGTGTTAATACACATAGTTGTAAAAATAAGTGAGAAAATGGATGATTCTCATCGTTTTGAATCTTAATTTTTTAAAAACAGATTACTATATAGCTTAGAGGGAAATTCGCGAAAGGCTCAAGTCAACATAGATCAGAAAAATAATGGCTGATGTTTAGAAAGTACACTCAAAGACTCGTTCGCATGGAAGCTGCTATAGTTTCCGCTTTTCTTATTTCTTATTAAAAATCCAAAGGATTAGGAGTAGGACGAAAAAAAAACCTAACTACAGCCTAGTTCAGCTCTAGGCCTAAATACTGCGCTCTAAATTTTTCAAACTCATCATTTTCAATCGCCCCAGCCAAAAAAGACATTTTGGAAAATTGATTGGGTACGTTCTGGGTACTTTTTCGATTGCAAAATTGAAAGATGATTTTTTTATGGTGGCCTTAAAACTAGGACGTATACGCGGTATCTCTCTTGAACTTTCAAGAGAACGCGCTGCTTTTTGTGCCCTTGTAAAGTGTATAATTCCATGAATGAGGAAGAAAAATGAAATAGGGAGGGCAATAGTGGAATCCGTCCGACCTTTGAATCCGGAAAACTGAATAGAAACCCCTTGAAAAATTTCATTGGAATTCAAATAGCTCAAACAGGCTCGACAACCTGTAACCCTTGACGTGTATATATAGGCTATAAGCCTATAGCATATGTTTAACAACTTACAATGTGCATGTAATATCGCTCTTGACTTCTTTAGTTTCGTTATCGATTCAGTCAACTTTTGACAGCCAAAAAGACATAACATAAGCCAATATTTGCCCTATTGTAACAAAACTTGACTGAAATGTGCGATAAACTTCTTTTTCCTTCCGGGACTTTTGCAAAAAAGCGATGCCAAATAATGAGGAGAAAATACACATAGCTACAAAAGTTGAGAGAAAAGAGTTCAAATCTGCTGTTGCTTATTATTGTGTGAGCCATTACAATTGGCGCACACGCCAGCAGCGCTGACGCAATAACAATGACTCGACTGATGTTCTTCCTCAGCAAACATTGCTAAGGGAACTTCAGATCTACAAAGTCGTATCTAATATATTTGCCGTGCGCCAGCTAATACTGCTACACACACATACACTGTATGTACGTCAAATATAAGTTGTTGATAATAAAGTATATATACACACGTAACCCAGGAGATGTGCCCTATATAATGTCAAGTGTACACGCGCGGAAATCACATCAATCATTACAGCAGAGGTCATTAAGAAAAGCTCACACAGGTCTTGATATAACTTGTGCGTTTTTTTATGTAATAAAGTTCGTGATTTTTTTAAAACGCACATATAATATATTGTGCAAGTCTGCGCTTCGCATGGGCATAAAACATTTGCAAATGGCCATCAGACTGATGATGTAATCTGACCTCTGTTGTAAAATGATGATGGGGTCGATAAAACATATCCAACAAATTCGCCAAGAAATTTGTGTGGGACATGAAGGAAGAGGTTTAGAAAGGCTCCACCACTCGACCAACTTGAGTTATCTTAAGAATAATTAAAATATTTTATGGCAGGCCTGTGAATAATTTGACATCAAAGATAATGCCGTTCAAATCGGCCAAATTTGGATTCGCTTATTTCTTCTTCCAGCCGAGAAACAAAGCGATCGAGAAAGTTAATAGCTTTCTATTCCCATTCGTTACGCAATAATGGCTCAGATAACCATTGCCGCGGTGATATTGTCAATAGCCAATCGAGTTTCTTTTTCCCATAAAGAGAAAACGATTATATTAATGCCTTCGTATGAAATTTTTGTTTTATTTTATTTTTTTCTTTTCCGCTATAGATACATGTAATATCTCATTTCTCACGTATCCAATGTATTTATTAGATATATTACCAGGTCCTGGATATCGGGGGATATCGTTTATATGTATCCCTCCGGGCTGCTGAAGACGATGCTGTGATTATACTTTGTCATTCGACCTCCGGCTCCCATTGCTCCACGATCCTATAGCAAATGGCTTTCGACGCGGGCGACAACAGCAGCACGGACTGGCTGCTGCCGGACGTCTCGCCGCTGGACAGCAACGCCTCGTACTTGATGAACGGTAGCTACGGCGAGTGGAACGTGGACACTTATCTCGCCACTCATTGGGGGCCCAAGCACCTGCCGATGGACGTCGTCGTGCCCATCACCATCGTCTACATTTTGATCTTCGTCTCGGGCGTCGTCGGCAACATCGCCGTTTGCGTCGTCATCGTTCGCAACCCGTCAATGCACACGGCCACCAACTGCTACCTGTTCTCGTTGGCCGTCTCCGACTTGACTGTCCTTCTGTTCGGTAATACTATCAGCCGAAAGATGATTCTTACATAATAGTGTGAATTGGTTTAACTGTTTCGCCCCTTTGATTTCATTGTGTGACCCATTTTCGTTTGTTATCTACAACAGGTTTGCCGAACGACTTGAGCGTCTACTGGCAGCAGTATCCCTGGGCATTGGGCGAAATTGTCTGCAAGCTGAGGGCCCTCATCGCTGAAATGTAAATATGCTAATATTATAAAGAGACTGGATATTGGCTCTTTTGTTTTTCCTCTTATTCGCACAGCAGCGCTCGACAATCGACACTGTTTGAAATGTAAAATAGGTCTTGATTTTCAGTGGAATCTCGAAATAGCTTTGATGATGGCCAGTCCAGTCTATAGACGGAAATCAAATAATGTAGTCGTCATTTTAACTTTCTATTTTTAATCCACAAGAATTTGATTGCTATCGAGCCATTCTCTCGAGTTGAATACTGCCTGCTTCCAGGTCATTCCAATGAAATAGAATGTGCGCGTTCCAACGACGAAGAACATAATCGCAAACGACCGTTAACTAAATCGATTAAGGGATAAAGGCACGTGCTGCCTCCCGTGAATGTCAACGCATTGATAATTCACTCTTATTCCGCTCTCCTTCTCTTTTTGACGCTATAGCCTATAAGCTATAATAAGATCATTTGGTATGCCCTACTAACTGCTGGTTCGAGCTTTTTCTGACAGCACGATATTTAATGCTTTGCGATAATCTTGTTTACATGAGGTAAACAACCTTTCCAAGTATTTTTTTTTATTTGATTTTATTTTTTTACTTTATTATGATTATCATGAACTCTAAAGTAGATAAGGATTATCACTGATGAAAAGCAGCTTATATTTAATAAGTAGGTCTCTACTAAGGGTCTGATTCGATCAACGGAATTTTTTTCTTTATTAAGTGCTGTGTATTTTATAGTGGGCTGCGCCCACTGCGCCTCTTCGCCGGCATCTGTTACTCTGAGCTTGTCAAATTTCAGATCCAAAAGTCTTTTTTCTCTACAGACCTACTTACAACATCACAAATCACTGATTAAAAAGTGAGTGACAGATCCTCAGTTCCGCGCTAACAAGAAAAGAGGGCTAACAAATTAAAAGGAATTAAATACGAAAGATTTAGATCACATCGTCTACCTAATTATTAAGCGAATTTTTAATATCGTATAATATTGTTGTCTTCTGAAAACGCTTAGAATCTTAATTTTCATTTTATTTTTAAAATGCATGACATATTTTCCCGTTAACTGATTTAAATAACTGTCCCACCCACAATGGATCAAGAATATAATATGACTTATTCGCCAAATATAGTATAATACCGTAATCTGTCTAGCAAAAGACGTAACCGCCCACTTTACGTCACTTGTGGCGGAAAAGTTTCAGATCCAAGTCCTCACAATAGACGACTAATCCAATATAGCACTTTCTTCAATTATATGCTTTCAGCGAATAACTGACTGTTATACAGATGGGTTTTTATGTGGGAACACAGTGCAAGTTTATTATCAATAGTAAGTAGTACAAGTAATAGTAAGTTGAGCTCTTTGGGACCTTTACATAAAATATCATAAAAATATTCCGTCGGATCTATACACAATGTCGCAGACCGCAAATCGGCCCAAACTCTTAATACCCACGTCTCTGGATGAAGATCTGCACGTCCGCGCTAGCCGGGCAAATAAATCGTCAAACTATCGTACATGAGTTCTATATTATATCGTCTGTTCCGCTATACTTGCAGGGCCAGCTTCATCATTTGCTGATACGGTTTGACATAGGCTATCTTACGGATATAAGAAATGTTGCCAAAATATACTACCATATATAGGAATCTTCCGAAAAACCGGTGGATAAACAATTCAGAGTTGTATATATTTGACAGAACCATTCGTTACAAAGTTGAGATTATTCTCACTGACGTCAGATTGATAAGAATTACACAAAACAAGTTCCGTACTGTGCCGGGGCTTTGAAAGGAGATAGATGCGATCAAGCGACTTCCGCAAGAAATTCAGAAGAAATTAGATTGAGCGTTAATAACATTTCCCTCTTGTGGAAAAAGTGAAGAGTGAGGTCATTTCCTGTCGCCAGCTCATCTCTAGCTGCTTATAAAGAGCCTGCTGATATTTCCCACTTGAAAGCGAATCGTCATCGAAATCAACGAAATGGAAAGAACCATCATCATGCGGAGCCGCGTGCTGCTTCTGCTGTGCGGGTTGCATATATAGTACGCTCGCTTGGCCGAAGAGAATTTACATTTTATTCGACGAAAATGACAAAAGCGGAAAAACTATTTGCTGCTGCAGACAAAAGGGGCAAAAAAAATGGATAGCATTATAGCCATAGTCTATCTCCACCCGCATTTTTTCGAAAGTATTATATTTATATATATCCCTTCTGGCAAATGTTGCAAACAGATAGCAATTTAATAGAAATATGATATGTTATTATACGAGGTTTTTTACGAGAAATTACCATTTTGGCTAGACGACTTGAGGCCACCATATAAAAGTGTAACCTGAATTCTCAGTGCATGAAAAAAATTCTATGATTGTCTAAATGATAAATTCGCGTCTAAAAAAGACTATCCCACATTTCCAGCTATAAACCAAAATTTTAATACTTGACAATATAACCAGTCCGATATATTTCTTTGAAGTCCATGGTATACCCTACTTATCTGTAAAAGAGGAGAGCTCTTTCCTGATAAAAAAAATTTGATATTGAATGAAATGGATGGAATAGCACGCGGTGCTTTTTGTGCCCCCGCTTCTTTAACTACTTAGTCAAATGAGATTTTAGACTGTGGACCTCCATTCTTTATCTCCCATTTTTTTTTTCGTCCCAAAGAGACCTATTTATTATATTCGTCTATGATAATAAGACTTTAAAAGTTGGGGGGGGGGCATCTGTGTGATGAAAGATTTCCGCAGAAAAAGATATTAATAAATATACAGAAAGCGCTCACGGGGGGTTTATGCGCATTCAACGAAGTTATAGATACAGTCTGCACCAGCAACAGCGCACTGCTGACGTCAAATTGCTTCGGGGGCGTCAAATATATGCGCACGCATCAGAGCTCTAGATTTTCAATCTATTTACTACTCTTTTCCTTGATTGCTTGTTGCCCTGTTAACGGCATCTTACTATAAACCACGGCGCTTGTTATAAAACTATATTACTGCGTCAGCGAAAATTCGAATTGTTTTCTTTTGCCGCTCACAAACATTGTGCTGGTGATGCTGTGCTGGATGCACCATCTTGATTGTGATAACTCGTTGCTCCCCATTACACTAGCTGCTGCTGCTGATGGCGCCTTAGAGGGCACTAAATGTCAGCATGTCAAGTCATAAGTTGCTTTTGTACTACATCCTATATAGTTCCCATTTTTATTCCCTTTTTTATTTATTTCTATTGCGTTGACTATGTGTATACGTTTCGGCCGGTACCACCCAAGGACCAATTACGCCTCGGTGCTGACAATCGTGGCTTTCTCGCTGGAGCGCTATCTGGCCATATGCCATCCGCTTCACGCTTACACGATGGCCGGGCTGGGTCGGGCAGCCCGCATCGTGGCTCTCATTTGGCTGGTAGCCCTCATCTCGGCCCTGCCGTTCGCCATCTACACCGGCATCTCGTACGTGCCTTATCCGGCCGAAGCCGGAGTCAGCCCGGCCGGAGTCAATCTGACCGGGCAGGCCATCCCCGAGTCGGCGTTTTGCATCCTGCAGGACGAGAACCCGCCCAACCTGTTTGAAGTGGCCACCTTCATCTTCTTCATCGTGCCCATGGGCATCCTCTGCCTGCTCTACCTTCGCATCGGAATTCGAATTCGACGGACGTCGCTGGGCCGCGGCCGCAACGTCCAGGGCGTCGTCCACCACTCCAACGAATCCAGGCAGTCGTCGTCCAGGAGGACCATCCTCCGTATGCTCGGTAAGATTTCGCATTTATTTTTGATGTTATTTATTTTAAATCCCCAAAATGGATTTCGGTTGAAAATTCAAAAGGAAAATATATTCTAATTGGACCGTTTATAAGTCCTTGATAGCGGTTCATTAGGGTCCCTCTTTTGCCAAAATATCTCAAGGGCCATTAATGAGCGATTCGAGGTTTTTTTCTATCATGTTGTTAATGGTGGCCTTTGATAGAGGAATTGAAAGACGATCACGAGCAGATAAGGCTAGACTCTTATTTTTTATACTTTCAGAATAAATTAGAGTCCCCACTCACTTATGTTGTTTTCGCCGTTTGTGGTGTTGTTGGCAGTTGTAGAAGGAAAACAAATTGGGCGTAATCCTTTTATTTTTCGCTTCGACATAATAGTGGGCGAGCTATATGTCGATGCTGTTCGCAACAGCCTGTATGGCTGTTGCGGCTGTCGACCTGACATTTGCACCATCCCGAAACCGTATTATATCATGCCGGGGGGAGAATTCCATTTAATACAGCAAAACACATTCTTTTTTCTTATACAGAAGGTACTAGTAACTTGAGCCCGGTCGAGACCGGGGAACTTAGGGTCTAGCTTAAAGTCGGAATCATTTTCTACTTTTTTTTAAAGCAAGGAGTTGCACGTAAACAGCGCCAGACGTAACCAAATGTAATCTTGTTTGGCAACGTCCGTTTCTTCATAGGTAGCTGCCTGGTGATAGCAATTCGTGTTATTTAACAAATGTAATACTATTGCGAGTAATTCATTTCCTATGATTATATCCCAGGTTGTTAAGCAAAATGAATAAAAAATAAGTTTTGATCATTTACTGCTGAATTCTCATGGGCCGTTGCCCATCTGCCCGTGCCAATGTTATCGTAGAAAATCTGCCCAGGCTTCCCAGACAAAACAATTTTTTTTTTCTTGCGTAGTGATAGGCTCTTCTATTGTTGTTATTTCGATAATTATTCGTTTTCTGCCTGCCGATTGGGCGATTGGAATTCAATTGATTTTTTTATTAAATTCGATTAAATGTTTATTTGAATGTAATCTTTTTATAAGAAAGATATGTCCGTTTACCATCTGCCCGTGCCCGCCCATTTTTCTCGTTGAAAAATCTGCCCGTGCCAAGTCAACAGATTTTCATTTTCTACCTATATTTTTAAATTTCGAATCATTCCGTGGATAAATCGTCCAAAGTTATTTCGCCCGTGGGTTCCTATTCGTTATTCTACCCGCCAATAAATACGTTTTCGCGTGAAAAAAATTGCATTAATTGCTAAACTTTAAATAAGACGGGACTTGATCTGAGGGGAAATCTATGGAGGGGGCGGAAACAGTATTTTTCGAACAGAAATACCGATTTGAATTTGGTACTATTTGACATATCGATATTTGCCGCGTAGAAATCGATGCAAGTACTGCGTTGTGAGTGTGAGCCAGTACCCCACCCTTCTTTTTGCAACGGCGCCGAAATTTACCCCATTGTCTTTCCCCCCTTTCCCCTTTGCAGCAACCCCCCCTATTTGACCATCAGCAAGGAGGGTGAAAACCTGCGGCGGTTTTCACCCCTCTTGATGGGCGACTGGACTGACCAATCACAGCGTGCTCTCATTGGGACATGAATAAGCTCCTCCCCCAAAAAGCTTGTTCTTTTATTATATATGGATTGGTTCTTTATATTGGGATGAGGAGTTTCCCCCTACCCCCCTTGGTGGATTATCGATGATGTACGAAGGCGAGCTTCATAGCTTTTGACAGGGGAAATCAGGAGAAATGACAGATTCAATAAGTGACTCGGGGCAGGGCTGGGCAGGCACTGGGTTCCAGGGTTGCCAGGGAGAACTATAACTAGAGAAGAAGCGAAACTTAGACTCTTATTGGACGTAATGTGTTTAGTCGACCGTGGACAACACAATCTCCAATGTTCATCATCAGATAAGAATAAGCTCAACCAGCCCCCGCGATCGATATACACAGCATAACAACTGGGAATTTATTTGTCGAGTGTTCGGGCCATTATCATAGATCCAAATAGCTGATCGAACAGCGTATAAATAGTCGCTCACCGATTCACTCTACGTACAGTATAAAATAAACGGCATTGCAGATTTGTGCTTATCTTGCGGCCAGACGTGAGCGGAATGCGATCACAATGGCCGACAATTGCCGCGTTATTTGCCCGATTCTCCGCGATGTCCGGTTTTTTTTTTCGGGCTTTAAACGGAATCTATAATGTATTCCTTACATATACACGTTGCGGCACACTCTTGAATGTATTAACACTTCACTAAAATCGATTGATGTAACCGCCGGTCCTTTCCGTTTGGCCCCCTTTTTTTATATGCAATGTGCCAGCGGATAAGACCATAAGTGTTTGAATATTTGAATATGAATGTTATATTGAAGTAACACCCAGACGTCGGCTCCCTTCACTTGTCAAGTTGAGCAACTGCTTATACGTTGTCCTGTCAAAGCGTTTTATTTCACTCTGGCGGAACTTGCTGGATATTCCAGTCTAATAAATAGACACACGGCCATGGCTGATGACTCTATATGTTGTGTATAGTAGTACACGACGCATTGCGCCGCAATAAACGCGTGAAATGTTCAACTCTGATTGCAATAGAAGTTGAATGCTGCTGGTGACATAGGCGGGCTTTTAATGGAAACGTTGTACTGCACAACTGCTGTTAGATTCTTGCAACTTTGGTCACACACCACCCCCATATATGCTCTCTCAGTGTCTCTCGTCTCGTCACCCTGGTAATGTGTGCCCAGCATCGATTGTCCAGCTTTGTTTGCAAGTCTTGATGCTGCTCCGCTCGTCTATATTTGGCGCCCACACTTGAACGTCCTAGCGCGTGTGGTGGCCGTCCGCCATTTCCTGACCATGTGAGATTTACACGGCCAGACAAATAGATAAAGTAAAAAAACCAAACAATCTGCTTCCCTTCGACTCTGGGCTGCATGGGGGGGGGGGGGTGATGATTGAGAGATTGATAGAAGAAGAATATAATAGAAAAATCCGAGAATAAAAGGTCGCGTACGCCTCTACGTGCTGTATCAACCCAATCGGATTCATCGACCACTGTGTGCGTCCGCTGGTCGTTAAGTCGCCAAAGGCGATCGATCAGTACACAACACGCAGCACAGCAGTGCAAATATAGCTAGAGTAGTGTCCAGCAGCACTCCAGCACAAAACTCCATCGGGATATTCTTCTACGGCCGCGCTTTTTTTCTGTGTGTGCGCGTTGAAAGTGTTGGACAATAGTGCGGCAGACCGATTATTCGGCTGTCACAAAAGCCTGTCTGCTAAATGATGAAAGCGAAACTCAACTGTAACGTGTCAATCATTTGGCGACGTCTATATAGTCTCTGAGATAATAATGGATGTTCTTGTCAAAGAGTTGTGCACATATAGTTCTATATATCTGTGGATAGAGAGAGATAGCCGAGCAGATTTGGGATGGTGGTATAGACTGTGTACCGTATTGATTGCCGGGCCGGACTCTAGTGCTCTTCCATGTTTAGTGAATGGGAAAAGATATAGTTGGTTTTCTCTAGAATTTATACGTCTGATGGGATATAAGAATGGAAATCCAGTCAATCGGAAGATTACATCGAGATATAGAAGCGCAAGTCTAAGGAGGAAAATGTAACAGCAGCCGATGAATATCAAGAAAACGGGGAAGAATTTGCGAGTTGAAGAAGAACGAAGCAATAAGAAAAAGAAGTTTGCAGCGATAGACGCAAGTAAGGATCAGCTGAAAAAAAAAGGAAATGATATAGAATCCGTGGAGTAAAAGCAAGTGAACTTCTTGTGGGGGTGCTGGACATGTCAGAGATGTATATATTGGCAGCCGGCCTTGTTGCTGCACTGCTGCAGCAAAGCTCCGTTTCTTTATATGCGTCATCTCTCACTTTAAAGGGCGTCTATTCATATTCTTTTCTGGCCAGCAGAAAAGGGTGTGACACCACACGCATTCTCACGTAATGGAAAGACCCAGACCAGTGCCAGACAAACAAACATGGTCACTTTCCAGCACACAGACTGTTCGACCATAATGTTGCGTGCGTGTTACTGTGGATTCAAGAAGCTTGTTGGCATCAACAGCTCGCATCATTCTTTATTCTCACCAAATATTTATTTTTGTTTGTTTGTTTAGGGCGTTTTTTTTTTATTATTATTCTTTTTCGATTTATACATACAGCGGGAGCTGGGTGTAGGTTAAAACCAATAACAAACCCCAGATAGCGTCTTGAAGTTTTCTGATGTCGAATCGACGTGAGATTTATTGATTTGTATGTCTACATTTTGGCGTTTCTTAAATTAAATTTAAAAAAAAAAAAACATTGCCGATTCAAATTTGTTTTTTTGGGGTGGTATAACACATATGGTCAGTTACAAGTTGACGTTGTTTTTATATTTGATGGAACGGGTGACCATTTTTTGTAATAAATAGTTTGGATGCAGCAAAACAGAAGCGCAGCAGGAAAAACAGACGCTATGTATCCTAGTTGCTGGCTATTATATAGAGCAACCCGTCGCGATTGCCAACTTGCAAGCGAACAACTTCAGAGTCAACTTCTATTACACTATATGTGGGCATCATGTGGCGCTTTGATGAATAATATTGACGAAGATAACAGCGCGCTAGTTTTCATTCTCTCATTATTTTTAATGCTTTCAAATTTACGATCGTCTCGATATTTTCCCCTTCAAATTTCCACCTGCTATCTCTCCTTGAACAATTCTTTAGAATCTCAGGAGAAAAATATCTCAACACGTTCAAAAAATAAAATAAAAAATGTGCGCAGCACGGGTGTCGTCCATCCAAAATCGATTCTACTTTGTTACCGAAAGGCTGAAACACCCTGTGGCTTTTTTGAGACGATTTGCCTTTGAAAGGCGCAGAGCCTGCGCGTGATGAGAGACGGTAGATTGGATTGCTGCTGGGGTTCATCGCATTTTTTCCCCTTTTGATTGACTTGGTTAATCAGCAGTTCCTTTCCATCCGCGTGCTATGACATCATCGATCGATATAGCCTATATACAGTAGTTTCACCCTGCGACCTTCCATTGTTTGGCAAATGTGACCGGGAGTTTTAAGTCGTGCGCCGGAAAGAGGTTTCGCAAATGGAATCGGCCTCAAAGTGAATGAAACGAAGTAGAAAGGTCAACACGAACGATGATGCCAGCAGCAAAGTCGATATAAGAAAAGAAAAAAAGGATAATAAAACATATGTATGTATATAAGCTAAGAGATGATAAGAAAAAGGTATACAAGAAGAAATCAAGCTTTTAGCTTTAGTACTATTCCAGAATGTACGACAAAGGTCAAATAGATAACATCATCCCCGTGGGTATCCGGAGGGGAGAAAAGATATAATATTATTGAAACTCCAGGGCAAGATGCTTATTAATATAGACAACAGGGGGGGTGGCTGGCCGTCGTAATATATCGTATTTGATCATGGATATCATAACAAGGATTTTGATCTAGCCCGCGCACGGTCGCTCGGCATCTCATAAAGTCAAACATCCTCTCAAAATTGAGCAGCCAAATGAGATCTAACTAGTCCATCCACTGTAGTATAATTAATGAATTATTGTATATTTGTCAATATATGTACTCGATACGCTGAGAAATGAACCGCAGCATCATCGTTGCTGGCTTGCTTCATTTCCCTTTTTCTTTTGCATTTGTTCGTCCTTCATTGCAGTTGCTGTGGTGATTGCCTTTTTCATCTGCTGGGCCCCTTTCCACGCCCAGAGACTTCTCTACGTCTACGCCAAAGACTCGCCGAATTACCGCGAAATCAACGAGAAAATGTTTTTCGTTACAGGTAATATTAATAATCATGCGAATGGATGAGCGATGCATGTTCAAATCAGCCTCAGCAATAATAATAGAACCCTCGGAGCAATATATATCTTATCTTTGATTCACATTGATTATCCGCAGGGTGTTTTTACTTTTTCTCTTCCACCATCAATCCGATATTGTACAACGTCATGTCGGTGCGCTACCGGGAGGCATTCCGCGAAACCCTTTGCGGTGGGATCCCCGCTTCCAGTCGCCATCATTACAATCACCAGCGATACGCTTCAGATAGGTCAAGATTATAAAAACAAATTTCTTTGGAGGAATATTCGCACGGATTTGATAATAACTATCGCTGTTTTTGGCTTCCAGGTTTTCGGCCAACTCGCGCAACGGCGGCAGCGTGAACAACACGAGCGGCACTTGGCTGAGTACGGCGGAGCGACGATCGCTGAGGCGTCCGAGTCCGACCGCCAACGGCGCCGTGAAAGAGACGCTCATTCCCGAGGAGATGACGACCAATGTGGACACGGAACTGCTGGACGGCGGCAGCAGCAAGAAGATGATGCCGGCGCTGGGCAATCCGGCTCTGCGGATTGGATTTGTCCATCAAGAAGAGGTGGGCCTGTCCGGCTTTCCCGTTGTTTCCACGGCCTCTAACGTGGCCGGCGCTCTCGTCGGTCAGCAGCAGCAACCCTGTTCGCCCGATGGCGTTTTGTACCACCGTCCGGCGAAACCCGTCGAGTGGCGGGTGCATTTAGCCAGCGTCAAGGTACGATTTCCCCCCATATATTATAGCACTCTCTAATTAGATCGCTTGCAATTATCTACCAACTTGGAACTTTTGTTGAAAACATGTAGAGTTTGATGAATGGATAGACAGTGCTGAGAGGGTGTATACTGCGTGACGTCAAATCGATCCAACACAATCAACGTAGCCATATTCTAAATCGCTCAATTGATAATGAATTATATTTCGACAGTAACATTTGAAGAAATTGTAACATTTGAAGAAATTGATTTTGCAAATCAATATACAAATTAATTATATACAGTAGTATCCTGTTGTGTGAAGTGACGGGTGGCACTGTGATAATAAAACAATAAAACATTAGGCCTACATGTCCGCCGATTATTAGTCTGGACTGTATATTATACCCGCGCATTTATTTTTCTGTGCGGGACTATCAATCAACAGAATCAATTGCGTTGTTGTTTTTATATGTATGTGCGAACAATATTCTTTGAGGAACACAAACATTGGACCCAATAACAGGAAAGCAAATAAAAGCGATCGTTATCATAGTCTTGTTGAGCTGCTATATAATTTAACCATCAAAAGCGAATTGTGGAAGGCTCGCCATCGTTCTCACGCAAAGACGACACGAGCTTTTACCTATGACATTTGGACGGGTTGGCTGTGGTCATTTTTCTTGCAGCATGCTTGGCCATCATTCATAAAGCATCTTGCAATTATTTATGTACAGTACCCAACAGGATAAAGGGCGGACAGGAAAGAAAGAAAGACTTGACTAGATATTATAGTGGTTGGGAGACAATCGTGCCTAACAATGCCTCCTTGGTTAGAACAGATTGCAACTACTACACGCGCAGCAGCAGTATACATTATGTGCGATTCTGCGAAGCTACATCTCCTACAAATCATAGACCTATTGTGTGCTTATTACACTAGAGCGTTTCTCCTTATAACTCTTGACGAGAATATTCGAGGGAGAAAGAGAAAAGGGTGCTGCTCCCTCATTCAAAGTTGCATTTGCTGTACATGTACGGTCTGCTCCTCCAGCGCGGTCCAACCATCACGTTATATACAGAGCGACTCGACGCAGAACATTAGTCTCATTTGTAATAGGAGTTTTTGTTCTCAATTATCTCAATCCGAGTCCGTTCGTCTGATTCGTCGACGGTTACCAGTACTCCATGTTGGATGGTTTCCCATTGACCGTCTTTCTTTGCCCCATTTTCTTGTACAAGACTTTATCCGCCAGCAACCCACTTTGAGTTATCTGCTTCTTGATGTTTCTATCTGAGCGACATCTCATGTTGTACCGAGTACATAGCAGTTTCTCAGTTGCTGAGAGGCCCTGCCTACCGGTAAAATATAACTACAAAAGCGCTACAAAGTAACATATAGTGTGAACGCTTTTTTGTTCTCCCTCTCTCTCTCGCTCTCTCTTGATTCCATTCTTTCTGCTTGTGCTCCCGCGAGCTGTGCGTTGCACACATTTCCTTTTTTCTTTCGTTTCCTTATTCGTTTTGGCTCGTTGAATCCTTGATGGATCTCTGGTGTCGCTTACATGAACGATCGGGTCCCCCCACCATGCCGGTAAACGCCTCCATGTTGGATTGGATAAAAGATCATTCTGACTGATATGAATAAATAAAGAGATAAGTAGTATATGAGTACAAAAAACGAATGTGCTAAAATATACAGAGAAAAAAACCAAACTAAACCAAACATCTTTGCGATTCACTTGAGATATCTGGTCGTGATTTTAGCAAGTCATCATAAATCCAAAAGTACAACGAGTGCTGCGACCTAATATTTTTCCGTCAAAAGAAATCGATCCCCATCTGATACTTCTGGAATGAATCATCAAATTTTGAGGGCAATCGCTTTAAGTATATAGAAGTTCGAGGCGGGTCGAGGTTATCTATTTAGTCGCACGACAAACCAGCACCGAAAGGCGTCTGAGTTGCATCGCGCATTTTGTGCGTTTATTACATCTAGTTAAACACCATCGCGGAAGCGCCTGGAACATTTTCCGCATCACCAGATCAAAAGAAAAAGGAAACTGCTTACAAAAGAATTTCTTTAATAATGGTCGGTGCACATTGACGACGCTCACCTAATCTTCGAATCCTTTTTAAATAAGTTCGCTCTATAGATGAATCGCTAGTGATGCGACGAAAATGGAAGATTAGTTTTCAGAATTAGTTTTCTATTTATTTGAATGACACAGTCACCGTATACACAGTCCATTTACTTACTATAAAACTTTACTAAGACTGGCAAATCGAAACATTTCAAATTCAATACTTTTTCTCCACTTTTCTCGCGGGATTGACGTGCACGGCATTATCGATTTGTTGCACTGCTTATTCCTTTCTTTGTCTGTTTTTCTTTCGTCATGTCGATAGAACACAGGACGGAAGTTTCTATATTTAATCAGAAAATAGAAAAAATGGGCAACTTCTTGAAGTCTATAGAATATTAGCTAAAAATTACAATTCCCAGAGAGAGAGAGACAGTTCAGCAACAATATCTCGACAATATTATTACAAATAATTACACTAGGCCATCATTAGGAACCGGAACTGCTGTCGGTGCTCAGTACGAACAGGCTGACAACCCCAAGTCGTTAGATTCGTTCTGATTTGTGAGACTACTAGCGCTCCGTATTTTTATACACAGCAAATGATAGTATTACAACGACGAGAACAAGAGAATTAACTTAAATATTCTGTTGCATTAATTTTGCATTTGACATTATACATCTGGCCTCGAATACAAGTTCCCTGTTTTCCAACGGTTACATAGATATAGTCGACAATATGTAGTTAGTAGATAAGGTTCGTAAATTCGGTTGATTCTTAGTAGATACTCAAACCGATTGGATTCAACGAACATGGTGGATGGCTCCCGCCGGTGGCTCCTTTTTACACATCGCATTGTCTCTTCTTTTATGCGCGATAGACTAGCTACTTGAAAAAGGAAAAATAAGAGAAAACAACCGTGAAACGCCCACCCACTGAATTGTTTTTTTTTGTTTTTTATATAGTCTATTACAAGGTTCATGAATTTCTCAACTGAAATCCTCTTATTTTGTTTTATGATGCAGCCGAAGACTTCTAATGGCGGAGCTGCGAGCTTGCCAGCCGGCTGCACCCCTTTGTGTTTAAAATCGAGTCAGTTGGTGCGGACGGCCAGCGAGACCAACCGAAAGGAACCACACACGACACCTGGAGTCGTCAGTGCTGAGTATCAGCAGCAGCAGCATCAATTATCTTTGGCCGCCAGCAAGCCGACAGCTGGAGACGTCGCGGGAGATGGCCAGCAGCATCAGCTACCCGATTTCGGATTGTCGGCATTAGTCGAACCGGAAGTCATCAGCACCAATCATCATCAAGATCCCGTCTCATCCGCTACGGTCCGTGATACTTCCATTCAAAACGCTGGGAGGCTGTCTTAACTGATGCTCTATTCACGTCGTGATTTGTTGCGTGAAGACCGGTGAAGACTCGACGCTAACTCGACCCGAAAACTTTTTTTTCCAATTTTTTGTAACAGTATTTCAAAATAATAGGAATACTATACGTGTCTACATGGTCTCCGCCCTTATATCTCCCCTCCACTCTATCTCTCCAGAGGGTGGTCATATTTCTCGTTCGAAATCCACATCGTACACATGTATGTGTATATATAAAGACAGTGTACCGTAATAATAAGTTCTTTGGCGGTCCCCCATCGTGCTGGCGTATCAATTTCAGCGTTCATGAGGGGATTGCATCTTCATCATATATCCAGCACGTCTTTTTGTCGTGCAACATAGTCATGTGAATATGAATTTCATATCAATGCTGTCGAGGAAAGGACATGGAGGTAGTTGGGATTGCTAATCATCCACTGACTTTCATCGTCCACGTAAATACGATTTGAATCACGATTAAAAACCGCCAATCTATTGGTGCAATTCGCAGGTGTGCAGTCCTCATTCAATTGTCCAGTGGCCCTCATCTGCCGAAATCTACAAGAGAGAACTACTATATATCCAAATCACGGTTTTTTATATACAAGGAATTATACGATGAAATCTACATTATTAATATATAATCTTATTTTCTTTTGTGAATTTGAATGCTGAAATGTCTAATGTACACATGATTGAAAAATGAATAAAATCAAAATACATATGCGCAAAAACCCTGTAAAAATCAGCGGAAATGAGAGGAAAAAACAAAACAAAGATGTTGGTGCTAGGCAACCGGTGACGAAAACAAAGTTTTAAATGGTGCCATTGGGTTCGAGAGAGTAAAAAAACAAAACACTGAAGTCAACGAGTGTATAGAGGAATACAAAATTCAAATGTTAGAGTGCATATGTCTTTTTCTAGCATGATGCATTTGCATTCAGTAGTTCAGAAAAAAGTAGCTTGAACATCAGCTATATATTAGCTCTTGTGTAAAAACAAGTTTGAATCTTTCCAAAGAACGAGAAATGTTTATTTCAAAAAGACATGTAATGATGGCTGCTATATTTAACTGGACAGCCTGCCAGCCTGCGCAACCAGCAGCAGCCTTATACATGTAAGAATAAGGAGCCCATCTATACCTTATATAGCCAACTATGAGGACTAGATCTTTACTTTTTGTTGATGTGAATAAGTTTCTTGAGTGGGGTGCCCGGTGTAGGCAGATGATCCCGACGTTCGTCTCATGAGAGCCGATAGTTTCCAAAGCGTGGGAAGTTTAACGTCACGCATCGCACTTTGACATTTACCAAAGTGAAGATAGTAATAATAATAATGCAATTAGACTAAAAGTGCCACCTCGGCAAACCAAACGAATGGAAATTCGTTTCATATCTTGATGTGTGTGGTACTCTTGTATAGATGAAGACCTCAGATGGAGGAAGATGGATCATAGCCTGCTATGCAACAGAGGAGGACTGCTTTGATCCATCAAGCGTCAGCGACCGACAACATCTGTAAAAGGAACTGCACAGACCAAATAAAATTGTGCTGCGGACATGTATATAGCGAGGGTATACTATACTGTCTAAGCGTGATATGCGTAATAATAAGCAGCGTGTACAGAGCAGAATACTAATTAACTTTTTACTGCGCGCTGCCTTATCGCGGAAATGTATACATTTTGTAGCCTAGTACTCTTGATGTTGGATCTGTGTATAAAAGCCGACGCCAGTGAAGTGCATTCATGGCAATTGCAGTTACGTGACAATCCTTATTCATTTGAAAATAGGACATCGTCATTCCTGATTGCTGCACAGTATGTAGCTCCAAGTGTGTGTATCACACGCGAAATCGTTTGAGAGAATTGTATAGTTAATAGCATATTTACACAGAGCGGGTAGGACTGCTGCCTATTATATAGCTACGTTTTACGACCTGTGGGATGTGTGGCTGCTGTTGTTGCTGTGCTGTTATTACACGATCTTTATTATACTGAGCGTTATTATTAGTGCTTGGCCCTGAGACAATCGAGGCCAGTTGGCTGGACCGATCAGATAGTTCTTTGTTATTTTAATTAGTTTTTTAGCCTGTTGGCCGGAGCAAGGATCAACGTTAATTTTTTTTTTTCACCCCAAAAAGGAGCGGGTTATTGTCGTTGAAACAAATTTTCCGCTCGATTTTTGCTCCAATTTGTCCCGTTTTTGGTAAAAATGTGAAAAAAAGGATGTTTTCTGTTCTTTCAAATTGAATTTACTATTCCTATGAAAAGAATAAAGTTAAAATGCATCGATGTGTGAATAAAACATGTGCCAGAAGTTTTCCAAAGCATATTTTCTATGAAGTAAGAACATTTGTCTTGCAAACTATATTTTAAGGGTCTGACAGTTGAGTCTCCCACAGTAAGTTTCATATGTGCCTGAAATGGATAAGGTCACGTAACTTTTCGGTCATTCGAAAGTCAATGTCCTCAATGACCTGATTGATCGATTCGACATTGCCCTATAATTCTTTCTCAATTTTGAAAATAGCGGAGTGCACCGGAGTGGCCAAATCTTCTGCGTTCCTAAACCATACAACTTCAACTTAGAAAGACGTACTTATATATATATTTGTTTGATGGACGCTAATACCTGCTGAGTGATTGCTAGTGCTAGTATTCTCTGTACGTATTTTCATTTTCATTTCTGGCGCCACTGCGCCAGTCATCTGGTTGGCTGGTTGCGCCGTTTCTCATTTGTTTTTCAAAATTTAATACTCTAGTAGTAGCCCAACTTCAGTAAGCTCATTACGACAAATCTCGACATTTCATATTTTGTTGACAGAAGAAGTTACTTTTGTGGCTGTGGCTGGACAAAACTTTGAATTTCTCTCCTAAATCATTTGAAATTAAAAGAAAAAATCGTTTGAAACGAATGATGCCCTACGTCCTATGAAATTGTGCAAATTCTCCAACTAAGTCAAGCTAACGATAACAAACTTTGAAACTTTAAGATGAACACCGTCGAAAAAGCTGCTTTGCTTAGAAATCGAGATGCCATTGTTCAAAGTGTGGATTTCACTTATGTTAGAGAAAAACTTGTGGCTTATGGTGTATTAACCGTCCATCAAGCTGAGGATGTCAACTGTGAGGTAAGTTTTCAATAAAAAATTGGCATTTGGGATTCGTGATGAATGTTCAATACCTAAAAACACTCCTATATTCCTGTAGAAAACAAAGACTGCCAAAGTGCGTAGATTGTTGGATCTCCTTACTGAAATAGGGCAGAAAGACACCTTTAAGACTTTTGTCAAAATTTTAGAATTTGACTATGATTGGATAGCTGACAAGTTAAATGAATGTAATAATCGAGATAGTCCGGATGCAGCAAGCCATCTTAATAGTGATCCGCTTCTAGCTGCAGACAACTTGCAACATTTACTGATTCAATGTGGAATCCCTTTTCCACCACCACATCTCATTTCTCGTCATGTCAAAGTAAGTTGGCCTTATTTTGAAATTTGACTATCACTAACAATGTTTTTGCTATTCGTAGGTTGCTCAAATCAGAGAATGTCTACAAGGAATGGATCAAGGTCAGTTTGTGGTAATTCATGGTATGGCTGGAGCTGGCAAATCTGTCTTGGCTGCTGAATCTATTCGAGATATCGATCTCCTGGTTAATACTTTTGAGAACAATGTCTACTGGTTGACTATTGGACAAACAGGCACTGATACTTTATTGACAAAGATGCAGGTATATATGTGTAGCAATTATGTACAGTAGTTTCTATTATTTCATCTCATTTATAGACACTCTTGTGGGTGAAATATTTCATGTCATGGACTCATCATCTCATCACTGAAATTTTTTTTAACTGTAGGCATTGTGCGAAAGACTTGATCATACAGTCTTACCACCGTTGAGCGTTGACCAAGCTACCGAAAGGCTTCGTCGCCTTATGACTGACCCTAGTCGGAAAAAAAGTCTGATAATTTTAGATGATGTTTGGAGAGGCGAAGTAGTCCGAGCGTTTGATTTTGGATGCCGAATATGTAAGATATTATATTACCTGAATTGTTTACGAGCTCGTTATTTAAACATTTTGACATTATAGTGATGACCACTCGGGACGCTTCCGTAACTGAAGTTGTTAATGGGCGTGATCTGCTGGTGAAAGTTCAAGACGGTTTCACTCAAGAGGAGTCGTTGTGTTATTTGGCCAATTGTCTTAATATTTCGGAACAAGATTTGCCAGAACAGGCAGATCAAATTTATTCAGAAAGCAAAGGTAATACCGCTAAACTTTTAATTTGATGCAATAGTATTTTGTAAATGCAAAATTCAACACAAAAAAAATGTGAATTTCTAACCTTACAAATCTCTACGAACCTCAGGTTCTCCAATGGTGCTTTCATTGTTAGCTCCACTTTTAGCAGAACGCGGAGATCGCCAGCGCATCGACGTTCACAGATGGGATCATTATTTGGGAAAACTGCGTGATAGGAAATACACACAAATACGGCGCCATGGTTCGTACAATTACGAAACCATAAACGAGGCAATCTCCATCAGCTTTGATCACTTGGATGAAGACACAAGACACTCGTTGAAGGATTTTGTTATTTTCCTAGATGACGTTAATATTCCAGCTCCAGTAAGTAAATTTTACAATGAACTAAAATAAGCCACGTCTTCATGATTTCCATTTGTAGGTGCTGCAAATTCTTTGGAAATGTAGTCGATATGAAATGGAGGAAAGAATCAGTCTTTTAGTGGCTAATTCGCTGGTAGCGCAACACTTCCAAGAACACTCATCGAATTGTATAGTTTTATACGGCATTCATGATCTTCTTTTGGACTACCTGAAATCACACATGAGTGCCGAGGAACAGCGTAATGCACATCGCAAGCTTGTTGATTCGTATTTCGCCGAGTGCAAGGACAACTTCGGTGAATTACCAGATGATAACTATATCTTCTGGTTTTTGGGATACCATTTATACAAGGCCGAGTATACCGAGTTTTTCCCTCGCGTCTACCTCAATCTTTCATTCGTATCTGCCAAATTGCGTGCAACCGGACCCAGTGATTTGCTAAACGACTTCCGCAAATACAAAGACTACATATCAGAGATTGTAAGTAAAAATTGGCATCTTCATTTTGATTTTGTATAATATTGTTCTGTTCCAATTCAGAGTGGAAGAAATAGTCAACGAGTAGAAGACTACATGCATTTTATTCGGACGTGTGGGCATATAGTAGTGCATTGCCGTCATTTAGATATCGTTCAACTTGCCCTTCAACAACCAAAAAACAGCAGCGTCTATAACGATGCTCTAGAATTGGCCAAAAAGGCTAAAGAAAAATTCTACCTAGAATGGTTGCTTTTTTTATTTATATCTTTTTCTAAGGCTTATTAGTTATAAGTTGTTTTGGCTTATTTAGTCGATCGGTTGGGAGTCAAACAAAAGAAAGCATGGATCAAGTTCTTCGCAGCACAATCTTAAATTACGGGCATGTCACTGCAGCTTGCTTCACACAGGATGGCCAACGTTTGCTTAGCGCTGTCGACGATGGACAAATTCGCGTAAGATTTGCCAAATTTATATGTCTTTGCAATTAATTTCACTTTCTTATAACCTCTAAATGTTTCCACGATTTATAGATGTGGGACGTTGATTCTGGAAAGGAACTCCACCGTTTCATTGGACACAGCGGCAGCATTCACCAGCTGTCTCTGAGCAAAGATGCTAAACGTTTCGTCTCGTCGTCGGCTGACGGATCGGTGAAGGTCTGGGATCTCTCGGCTGTCATCGGCAAACTGGACGGTACTCCACTTGACCATCCATCTTCAACACATTTTCACCCTCCACGCACAGTAGTCATGGGTTTTCATGCGGTGGTTGCTGGTGGTAAGAGCTTTGCTTTTGATCTGCCTTTCGCCGGTCTTTTTCTCGGTTACAAAAACAATGGATCACCGAATGAAAATGCCATACTAGTCAGCACAAGCTCTTCATCACCTTTCGTTTTATTTCGGCAATACCAACTTGCACGACGTATATTTTATTGATCGTAATATTGCGCTAATGCTTATGCTTACCATTCTAGGTAGACGTTAACGCCTTTTGTTACTTTGTTTTGCATTACCAAAGAAATTAATGCTTAATTATTCCATAATTTTAACCGTGCTTTAATATCTCACCTATTATTTATTAACTAAAGTGCCATTTTAAAAATAATTCGTGAATTCTGTTTGTGCATTTTTTTACTTTTCACAGAGATCGAACATCGTCCAAACAAAACCCCTTCACCGCGAATGCGCCAAGACAGGTATTTTCTTTTATTTGTTTTTTACTTTTTATTTTTTACTAAATTTTTCGTTTATTACTTTGGTTTTCTCAAGCTGGCATAATATGTTCGATGTCAGTGACCGTGTCATAACAGATAATAGTTTGACGACATACACTGGGCACACTAATGAGGTTTTGGGTGCGAGGTTCTCCGAGAACGGCGCGCAAGTAGTTTCTTGCGGTCTAGATAACACGGCTCGTGTAAGGAAATCGTATTTTTAAATTTTTTTCCAATAAGTTATGTAACACGATTTCCCTCTGTTGAGTAGATTTGGCTTAGTACTGCCTGTATGGAACTTGGGGTATTAGAACATCCCGAGCCGGTCACCACCTGTTGCTTTTCGGAATGTGGGGTTTATGTTGCTACGGGATGCACCGATTCGAGTATTCGCATTTGGAATGGAGAAATATCCCTCTATACCTGCGTAGCCTTTTTTCCGAGGCAGGATTCTAGCCCCAGAATTCTCTTCATTTCATTTTTATCAAGTAATTCCTTGTGCAGATAGTAGTGTATTTTTTACAGATTCGGTCACCGTTACCAACATTTTATTTATAATTTTTTTTTCATGTAGAAACCTCACTTCTTTCAGTTTCGGATAATGAAATTTTGCAGTTCGAATGGACCCTTTCTTCTGACAAAGAAAGAGAAAGTGATACTCCATTTCCAAAATCGATTGCTAAGGCCAGTAGCAGTTGGTGTTACAACTGCGCCACCGTGACTGATAACAAACAACTCTTAGCGGTAACCACTTCAAAGGATAACATCCTCCTTTACAACATCGATTCGGCTGAACAGATCTTCGAATATGTCGGTCACTCTGGGTTAGTTTATTGCATTCAAAAGTTTTAAAAATCTTTTCGATTACTTTTTTTTTTTCATCTTGTGTTCTTTTTCACATTTTTCAGAACCATCAACACTTTACATTTCTCTCCCAGTGAAAGTAGCGATGATCCCCCGAAATGGCTGCTCTCTGGCTCGATTGACAAAACTTTAAAAGTATGGAATGTTACCGATGTAGAACGAGTAGACCAGTGCTCCTTGTCGTGTTCTGCGTTCCATGCTGTTTGTCCTCCGGATCAATCTAGCAATTTTCTGATTGCAACGGTTGGATCAGATAATCACATCCAGGTAAATTGATTTTTAAAGAAAATGCCAGAACAAGTTAACTTATTTCGTTATTTTAGGTTGTCAGCGGATCGAATTGTGAGACATTACTAACTACGAATGACGTCGAATCGGGATCTGATCAGGTTGAAATATGTGTATTATCGCACCAAGCCTCTATGATGGCGTGGTCAACTGTGAGTGGCCTAGTAAAACTAATGTCACTGGACCGAAGCGAAGTTAAAACTCTCGGCCATCACTCAGACGCAAAAGTGACATTGCTAAAGTTCAGCCCCTCAGATGTTTTGCTGTTGACAGTCAGCTCTGAAGGGTGCATCAAGGTATTTCGTTGATGAAATTACTCTTAATCGTGTCTGTCAAGTGTAATTATTTCTCTTTTAATTAGATCTGGAAGCCAAGAAGCGAAACTGTCACTATTAGTGGTCCTCGGAAAGGTGTCATTGATTGTTTTTTCGTTGAACCAGAAGAGACCACGATCATAGTATGTGGAGCCGATGGAAGTATCAGACTATGGGATGTTAAGACTGGTTATCCAAAACATTTAATCATGGAGGATTATCGGTTGAGTTTGACCTGCGTCGACCGTGCTTCCAATCGACAGTGGTTGGCACAAGGAACTACCACTCAAGGAGTCCAGATTGTTCAGATTCCGTCTGTTTCAGAACTCGTAAATATTTTCTTTCTCTTTGGTCTTTAAGCATTTTTTTTTTTCAGTGAACAAACTGATGGTTTTCCCTAATTTTACAGAGTTTTAGCAGTTCTCCTAGACAGAGTACGACGTTCCGAAAGCCGTTTTGGTTAGGACATCAACTTAGCCCAGTACGAGTGTGCCGATTCGCCAGTCATGTTGAATTAATAGCCGTTGGCTACGACACTGGCATCATAGAGGTATATTCCAACTTCTTACTTCCATATCTTCTGTGTTTGCCCTCGAAATTGTATACATGTGGTATCATAATCTTAATTGCTTTCCACCAACAGGTTTTCGATTACTTGCGAAACACATTGAAAGCAACACTGGAGGCTCATCAGTCTTGGGTTCGTGATCTGCAGTTTTGTCAGAATTCGCCCTTCTTCCAATTAGTTTCCTTGGGTGACCGAATTGCGTGGTGGAATATAAGTTCAGCTCACTCCGGGACGATCGCCCAGAATTTGCATTCCAACGGGAGCAGCCATTTGGCCGGCGGTATGGGCTTTCCACTAACACCCATAACACCAGGCTCCTCTTCTTCCATCTCTTCTTCGTCACGTTTCGCCGACGCAAGTATCACGCCATCCTCACAGTTTTACGGGTTGGTCCAGACGGTCGAATTTCAGACCAGAGGACGTTATGCTTCCAAACTTTTTGTTTCGGGCGACGGTCGTGCCCTCGTCACCGTTTCCGACTCTGGGATCTTGTACATTCTTCATCAATTGCCTCATCACTGATATTATTAGAGTAATTTAGCGCGCTCAAATCTTCAAAGAAGTCATCCCGAATTTCATTAAAAATCGTTTATTGTTACAACTTACAACACTTATCCGATGAATTCCGATTTTTCCGATGTCGCGTTTGCAAAATAATAATTGAATGGCACTAGGCAGCGACGTTGTTCGCACAACGTGAATGAATCAATGACAGAGTAATGTGCTGATGATGCAATAATGGAACTAACGATAAGAGGGGAGAGTGAAGACGAGATGATACTGCTTGCGGACTCGTGCCCCCAAGGTTCGCCTCCGAGATTTCTCCTTGCCGCAGTCATGCCAACTGCCAGTAGGTGACTCGTAAGACACTTGTGTCGCAATTTAATCAAACCTAATTTTTTTTTGTAATAGAAGAAAAAATTAAAGGGTTGTGTGAATCTCTTAATACTAACAATTTAAAAAAAAAAGAAAGATAATAATTTGTAAATTGTTCGAGCGAGCTTTAGCTCGCGATGAGCAATTTGGATTGTTGGGGGAATGGAGTGAAGACATTGACTGTGTGCGACCTCTATATTTCAGCTGCTTCTCAGCAAACAAAAGAACAACAAAAACGGGGGATAGGTGAGAGATGGCGCTCAGGTGGGCGGACCTTTCCCTTAGACACATCAGAATTGGAAGCAAAAACAAACTGTGGATCTGGCTTAACGGAAAATGTGTAAGGTGATCCATGGTTCAAATGGCCTATTTGTTGTTGTTGTTCTGATCGCCTTTATTGGCGGGATTGGGTGAGCCACGGTCGAAATTGGATCTGCGGCTATCATTGTTGTATCTAGCAAAAAGATAGAAGGAAAGAGGAATTAGTGGGCCGTCAATAATCGGATGCTGCACCTAATTCAAGTTAAATAACATAATGATAACGGGAATGAAGTGGGTGGGATGGGTGGTTAGAAGACAGTCAATGTCTTCACTCCATTCCCCCAACAATCCAAATTGCTCATCGCGAGCTAAAGCTCGCTCGAACAATTTACAAATTGTCGGTAAATTCGTTCGACATTGACTGTGTCTTTAAAGCAAGATATAATCAGATATAATAAGATATAAGATAAGACCCCCTGATGGTCGACAGTTACCAACGCCTGAAAATTGGAGCTCGCGGGAGCCCTGCTGGGCTGTGTAACATGGATGCGCCACCAAATCGGCATTTCGTCTAAAAAGGCGTCAATACTCTTTCATACGAATAGTTGTCGGAGGGTTCCTTCCCACCGTGCTGCAGCTCTTGCTGGAATGAAAATTAACAAGGAAAAGCTAATACCTCCTTGACGCCAGACAACAGAGAGTTGTGGTTCCGTTGCTTACACCAACTGCTCCAAGCGACCTCAGCGGACTGGTATGCAGGGTGCGTATTCGATCGAATTGCTCCCAGTATGAGCTCGATAATTTCCTTCGGAAAGGTTCGTTCTTCCAGACAACTCCGGAGAACCACCGAGCGATAAAACAGATGGATTCGTTCCTGTCAATGGATGACCCACCCCCAACGGGGAGATCAGCCTACTTGGATGGGAAGAGAAGGAGCGGAATTTCCGTTGCTAGCTCTATCAGGGACGAGAGGTCAGTGGTGTTGCTAGGGCAATCTCGGCTAGTTTCCTAGTCCTTATTCGTTTCATACTGCCCCCCTCTTCTCTTTAAAAAGGATGCATCCGATGCCCTGGACAAATCCGTCGTCGGGAAAAATGAGCGGACGGCCAGATGTAAAATCTGCCTTTGAAACCACCCAAGAAGGACTTCTACGAGCCTCTTGTAAACGTGCCGAAAGCGTAAATTGCTCTCTTGACCTGATCAGATGATCATCCGGTTTGGAATCTAAGGGGATCCGAAGAGCACGGAAGTGTGCTGGGGCACTGCTATACCCGTGCGCCCAGATTAAAATCTCATCCCAATAAAGTTCGAGGCGAAGGTCGTTCTTCCGCAGGAAGGTTACCACTCCCCTTACTAGTCTGGTGAACGCCCATCACATTGAGTTTAAAACGAAGGAGGGGGGGCACGAATTCGAAGAAAACGCCCCCATTTAAACTGAAGGAATTTCAAAAGGCCTTCAAAAATAGGAAAAAAATTGAGACCGACAAGTATGAGTCAATCAAGCTCAACTTGGTGAGCCAACCCGCTCCCAAATAATTGGACGGGATCACAAATAGAATTTAGTTGTAGATATGGGGCCACCGTTGACAAATTCCACCGATCGAAAGCCGGTCTTGACAATTTAACATAAAAACGCGCTATGCGTCCAAGAGAAAAACTCATAAAAGGAAAGGAGAATAGATTGGACATACCGAGATCCTTTAAAATTGGAATAGCGACCGCCTGAAGATGAAGGGGGGTGGCTGAAATCGCGATTCGATTGGCGTTGATCATGACCACCTTTAGATCCGGGCGCGCGAGGGGCTCCCGCGTTTTCGAGAGCGTTCAGAGTTTTCACTTGCTCGACCAGGGCCTGGGTGAACTTCGGACCGAAGAGGTGTTCTCCACCCGTTGGCAGGACAGCTTTGTCGTCTAGCAGTCCAATATTCTGCGGGTAGATTTGGGCCAGAATGTTGCGGCGTCGCGCGTTCGTGATGTCGTGGTACACCACCGCCCAGAGCTTCAGAGCTGTTTTGACCGCCTTGGCGTCGGCTCGGGATTTCTTCTTTTTCTTGAGCCGACTTGCTAGAAACATGATGGGCTTGACTAAGTCAAGGATCTTGAAGGTTTGGTTTCTGTAGATTTTCTCGATTGGGTCGATGTTGACCTTGGCTGCCGAAGATGACTTAACTGCCTTCAGCCGGATGTAGAATGCATCATCTAGATTGGGGTTGATCAGCAGGTCGGCGTTCTTCTTTAGTTTGGGTCTAAAGGCCTCTCTAGCACTTTTCGCTCGAGTGTCATCTAAACCCGATACGACCCAGTCGGCCAAACTAGCTGACTTTTCACTTGAGAGACGAAATTTCTTTACGCCTCCTCTTCTTGATGAGTCGGAGCCTGAACTACTAGAATTTGAGCTAGAATCGCTTGACTGTTCGGGATCCGACATGATGTTTGCACAACGAGAGCGAAAAGAGATCTGATGTGTCTAAGGGAAAGGTCCGCCCACCTGAGCGCCATCTCTCACCTATCCCCCGTTTTTGTTGTTCTTTTGTTTGCTGAGAAGCAGCTGAAATATAGAGGTCGCACACAGTCAATGTCGAACGAATTTACCGACAATGTTGTGTTCAAGCGCACGTCAAACGGCTGTCTCGTTACAAATGACTTTAAAACCATTTTTGAATTTACAAGTATTTTGCTTTTGCGGAAGTTTGGGGGGAATCTTTCATTCGGTATGACCGTTGTGGTAATTTTTGTTTCCGAACATGGTCTTATCACGTTAGATCTGTGTGTGTGTGATAACTTTCGTACATTGTTCTACTTTCTCTCATTCCAAAATTCTCTTATAATACATTCGTTCTTTTCATAATTCCCGTTGGATATGTTGCGTCTTAATTTTAATTCGCCTAGCCTCACTGGATCGTAGGCGTAGGCGGATAGCCCAATTCTGATTATTTATCAGCGCGTGGAAGAAGTGGATTAGGATTCAATCACATTGATGGCCCCAGCGGCGGCCCGCTGCTGTTCTCTTTGTAACGCACATATTCCCTTATTCTTTTCCCCATAAACGAACTCATTGAATCACGAGAGAATGATGATTTGTTGTTAGCTTTTGCTACTTACTCGCTTTTGATGTAATGGAGTGGATGTTGCGGCGCCAGTAATCCCGAAACCGGGGCGGGACTTTGGTCCAAGATGCGAACGAATTCTCCAGTCACCTGCTCAAGTGGCGCCGGTTTGAAACAGCACTTTGGCGAACAGAAGAGAGACTGCGCAGCGCATCGGCATTCGCGGCAAACATCAGTCGCAACACCTGACAGTTTCAATTACGATTCGGTTAAGCTAAAAACAAAACAAAATACTACATGCAAATGAAGCATTTATCCGTGTTCACAGCGAATCTGTATAATTCCCATCATCTCTAAACTCCTCTCGGTCGGGGAGCCTCGAAATTATTCTTCATCTTGTTATTATGACTCATAAATAATTTGAATATCCGACCACAAGGACGGTATACGAAACTTTCGTAAAACTTTCTCTTTCCGTTTTACATCGACAGTCAAAATTACCATTTGGTTTGGCTGCTACCTACTGTATGAACCGCAAACTCACCTATCACTTCACCGAGCTGGTAATGAATGCCGAGAATGGTGCAGCCTCGATCCTCCTCATGATGATCGTGATGATGATGGTGGTGATTGTCGCCTGCCAAGCTGTTGATGGATCGTCTCGAGCGAACCTGCTTCTCCACCAAACGCGCCACGATTTCGTGGTCAAAGTTCAACGGAAATTCTTCTTGAATGCTGTGCGGCAACATCGTGTCGAGAATGGAGGTGACGTCGGCTAATGATCGACTGAATCGCATCTTGCTCTTCATTCCCAGTCCGAACTGGGCCGGTTGCCTGATGGGAATAATCTCCTCCAGCGGCCGCCGCTGTCGACTGGACGGCTGCTGATGCTGCTGCTGAAATTGAACGGGAGAAACGGAAATGGATTTCTTTTGGGCAGCAACGCCGGACGACGGCAAAGGTGGAGTCAAATGACGGGATGGCGGCTCAATCAGTTGGCGAGCGGGCGGAAGCAGATGACGGGAAGGAGGTACCACCTCCGGCTTGGTATAAGTTTGAACAAAAGACGGCGGCTGAGTCGACCGTGAGCTCGGCGCCAATGTCGGGGCAGTGGGCAGACTGGTCGTGTAGACTTTCGTCGATGCTAGTACACTTAAACCGGGCTGCTGACGAATGGCCTGTGGGGGTCCGTAAGTCGGAGCCTCTCGCGCCTTCTCGGGAATGTCTGGACGTGAAATATGATGCAACGGTGAAAATCAATAAGGGATTGCGCCAACTCCGCCAGACTGTTTAATTACTGATCGCGGGACGATAGGATTTGACAGTTGAAAAATTTACCGCAAATGTAGAGCGAAGGATTGCAGGTATCCTGGAAGGCCATCACCTGACATCCATCCGGGATGTGAGCGCACTGCTTCCAGAAGCAATCGATCTTGCCTCCATAGCAAATGCAGTAATGACACGGATGGTCACGCGGTACGGAAGTTTCCGATAAGTACGTTTTTCCCTCTACGATGCAACTGCCGGACGATCGATCTGTTATTTTCGTGATGAAAAAGAAATGGGTTGTATGACATGCAGCAGCAGCAGCCAGGCATTGAGAGACATCGTTAACGGTGTCGTATATAGAGGATAGCAACATGAGATCATACAGTTCGGCTTATTATTTTTCTCCTGTTCTATATAAAACGATCTTGCCCTTTTTTTTTTCCTTTTCTGCTTTCATATATATCACGACGTTCACTATATATCTCTATAATGGGCGGATGAGGACTCTGTTCCGTAAGGACCCTCCATCAATGGAGACCCTTAGCCGGCAATCGAGTTATATCCCTGTCGAGGAATATTATAATATAGTACACACGGTGCATCTAGTTATATCTGCTGTGTCGCGACGTTTTTACAAGATTGTAGACATTTCGGAGAAAAATCTACTTCCACTGTCATTTATCTTTTTTTTTATTTAATGCCCTCTGTTTTTTTTTTTGGGGTCGTTTTTCTTAGAAATTGAGCGGAATTTATTTTTTTCTTTTCGCGGAAACAAAAGAGAAATTTGGAGACTATGACTAAATTAAGGGATATGTGTTTGATGTCAATGTTCCACTTACTATCAATAGGTTTTCCGTCGATCAAGCTCGTCCGCCCGTCTCCGATGGTAGCTGTACATAAAAGAGGAAGCCAAAAAACAAAAGGGAAAGACTCAGTCATCAATAAAAATAAGAAAGGGAAATATTTCCCTGAATTTTTTCACATGAAAAATGCTGAGGTTATACATACGTATAGCTCCTTTTATTATAAGACTGACGATCGTTAAAAACGGAACCAAAAACTCTGTTAGCGCATAAACTTTGGTTGGCACAGTGGATGCCTATTAACTCTTCATAACCTCCGCCCTGTGAAAACTGCGTTTCGGATGGGGATAAAAAAAAAGAGTTGGCCCGGATGTGCGAAGTTATGTCAACAAGCGAAACGATTTAGTTGTTATGTGCGTATAGCACACAATGGAAGAGAGTCGGGCAGGAAACACGGACTGCCTGGAAATCTCTTCCTCCTCTTTTACTTCTTTCCAAGTTCACCCGCCGAGAAATAACCGCCGTCAAGAAACCTTTTTTGTCGTGCGATTTGCATGGTTTGTTGCACGCTCCTGCGAAATGTTCTTGTCGGGCGCGTCACAAGCCAGCACCACACCTGCCCTTCGTTTCGTAATAGCGTCCGGAGCAGTGACGAACACGCGACGGGCGTCATTCACGTTTCACGGCCCAAACAAAATACGAAATACGGCGACGAGTTTTTCACGCTTGGCCATTATCTGAGACTCGTTCGTGTCAGCCGGAGATTCAATGTCCATTTTCTTGAATTCAATTTCGGCCTTGCTGGGGCTATACTAGAAACCACGCAACACCTTTTGAGTGGCGTCTCGACCACTCTTGCCCGGCAGGTACGTACAAGAAAAAAAAAAGAAACAGAAACACGAAGGGGGGGAAATGCGCGGAAATAATGATTTAATGGACCCTGGAACTTTTTCCTTGACACTCAAAAAATGTCGTTTAACAAGTTGTCCTCTCATTTGGAAAGGACAACTTGAAGGGGGCTCTGTTCTTTTGTTTTCTTCAAAGTTGTTGTTGTTTCGTTAATAACGATTATGCTATTTTCCGGGCGGGATAAGAATACAATTCAAGAAGTCTTGAAATTGAAAATATTAAAAAAAAGCAAACAAAAGAAAAAGACAATACAAATATAAATAACAATCAAAATAAAGGAGGAACACAAAAAAAAAGGAAAATATGTATACGTCCCGCCGTGCTGTGTGTGCGTGCCGTACGTGTTTCTTAAAAGAAAAAAAGGAAAAAAAAACAAACAAATCTATGGACGTCCGTCCGTCCAAACTTTCTCTCTCCCACCAAACTCGTCAGAGAAAGTTGCTGGCGCCGTGTGATGAGTCCTTATGCGTACGCTCACGTTTTTTAAAAATATATTATATCACTCTTTTTGACTATCCTATATGCTGTATATATACCTGATTTTTTTTTTTAGTTATTTTATTTCGGCTCTATTTGACTTATTCCAAGCGTGCCTAATCGAATATCCCCGACCACTCGATTTCTTTTTCCCCGTATTAGATTGTGTTAGAAATCGTTGCGGCTTCAACAGTGAGTGACGACTCGTTTCCACTAGAAAGGAAAGAAGAAACAAAACAACAACAAAAAAATGTCCTCGTTTGATGTGGCGATTTTATTTTATTTTACTGTCAACCGTTCAGGACAGTGGACAAAGAGAGAGAGCGTTATAAGTCGTTTGCTGGACTAATAATATCAACGAAAAAACCGCATGTGCTGGCTTATTTACTTTTACTACGATTTTCTATATTTTCGGAGGGGTTTTCACGCCAATCAAAAAATCGATCTGATAAGTCGGCCGGAAGATCGAACCCAAATCACCATTAAAATACATTGCTTAATTGTTTTCTGGGTATTATTTTTTTCTTATGGCTGGTGCATAAAGTTTTCTGGCGCGCTCAGTGAAAGTTTAAACTTTTCCTATGCATACGCGTCAAGCGTATATTTTATTATGTAAGACGATGAGGGCAGGCCAGTCACGAAGGGAGATGAGATTTGATGGGTTGGTTGCTTGGTTCCATTGACTGAACAATCATAGTCGCCCAACAAGATTTTTGAAAGAAACAAGTTACCTAACCAGCGTGATTGAATTTTTAGTTGGCTTCTTTCCCAGTTGGTTTGTTACGGTAAAAAACAAAAACGATCCATGAAACCCAACTGAAAACTGATTGAAGACGACGCCCGATAATTCTGCCAAAGACACTAGAATGGAACCGCCTAGCTATATACGCCCATCAGCGCGTCTCCCAACAACATTTTTATTTGCATTCCCCGTATAGCTCGTTGATATTGTTCATCTCAAGGTCCTCGCTCCATTTACGGTGACTGCTGGTGCGTCAGGACTGAGCAATTTTGTGTGTTTTGGGCTCAACAGGTCGCGGTCACCCATTAAAGAATTTCCATCATCATCTTTCGACGCAACAACACAAAAAAGGTCCTCGTGATATCCCCCCCCCCCTTCGAAAAGATGTTGCGCAAAAACGAATAAACCCACTCGACAATTTCGTCGGTTTGATGATTGCGTGACGGGATCATTTCGTTACGCATTGGCACCTACGCGTACCACATACGCACAGTGCGTACGTATATACATACTACGCAATTGACAATTTCGGGATGACGAAATTTGGCACGGCCAGACAAACGCCAAGTATGGGGCAAGTCCCGACAAAAGTAACGCAGATATCCGTCACCACCCATGCTGATGGGACTTAGATATACCATTCCACCACCGCCCTTAATAATACAAAGCAGGTTGAAGGTTATATCCTTCTCGTTCGTTATTTTTTTGTTCTTCTTCTTCTTAGTTTTTTCAAGGTATGTCTCACCATGTATGGGCATCAACGTACGGACCGACATATAACAACCACCCTGCCCTGCGGCGACCAACCGACACCATCGTAACTAACTAACCAGCAGCATCCCCTTGGTTTCGAAAATGACGTGAACATTTTGATTTTTATCTCTTCTCGCTTCGTTTCTTTGCATAGGGTGTAAAAGAAGAGAGAAGAGAGAAGAAGAATCAAAAGGGAAAATATTTACAAACTCCGACGACCCAGAAGGTTGAAAACTGCGCGCTAGAAAAACCTGTTGCTTTTCGAATTTTTAGACTTAAACGAAAGTCGTCGAGTTTGGAAATCGAATTCTAAATTCGTCGCATTTGCATTCGTTTTCTTATTTCAACCGATTTTCGCTAGACGAAAACCAATTTGAAGCGAAATTAAATATTCCAATTGAATATTTTTGTTTTTAAACTTTACGTACGAATGAATAATCTCTTATAGCTACACCAAAAATAATAATAATTCGCAATAAGTCAACATGAATGAGACCATCGAGTCTAAATTAAATTAGAAAAAAAAAAAGAAGAGATATAATTGATGTGAAATTGAACAACTTACCGGCGCGGATGCATCCGATCAACACAAAACCAGTCAAGAGCGTGTGAGCGATCATTTCGTCTATTCACCCTCTCAGCAGCCCCGCGTCGCTCACAACTTGTCAACCCAACGAAATAATCAAAATATCAAGTGCAGCAGAGAGGATATCAATGGGAAATTTTCGACGAAATGTAAATGGAGAGAGAGATAGAGAGAGCTCGAAAATATTACAGCCGCTCGGCTACACCAGCGCGATCGCAACTGAGAGAAGAACTTGGTTGTGTGAGAATCGTCCGAATGGAAACCAAAAAGGTCTCGTCTTCTACTTGGTCTATGGCGTTCGTCTTTTTTCTTTTCTTTCTTTCTTCTTCTTCTTCTCCCGAATGAGAATGAAGGAAAGTGAAAACGTGAAAACGAAACCCGCGCGCGCTAAAGACGAGAGAGAAACTGAACCGTCTAGAGTCGAGAAGAAGAATAGGACACATACATAGTATGGCAACGGTCCAATACACCTTTGAAAATGGGTAGCTCTCCCGCCCGTCTCTCTCGGTAATACCTGTGGCCGCCAAGAAGGCCACCTCCAACGAGAAGGAGGAGCCATCGTGTATAGTTTTGTCCAGACTCTCTTTTTTTTATTTTATTTTGAATAAATTGTTTAGGAAAAAGAAAAGTGGAAAAAAAAACCGGTCCATATATAGAAAGGGAAGAAGAAGCAGGTATTTAACCCAACACGCCATGGTTTCCCCATACGTTTTTCGCCTTGAACGCTTGGTGATGTAAAAGGGACCCATTATTGCCCAATCCGACCCCAGCACCTGAAAACGTTGAACATCGCCTTTGATCTGCTGAATTCATTTCGATTATAGGAGACAGCCAGCGCTAGGCACAAAGCGATAAATGACGCCGACGATTGGTTCAATTTCAAATTCGGCGAATGCCAAATAGTTCAATCATTTTTGAAACATTCTCGAAGGCGACGGCAGCATATTGCGCAAAATAATGAAACGCTTGATATCTAATACGTTGCGCGTTACTGTTATTGCCTCCCAGGTCGATAATATATAAGAGTCACAGACGACACGTGTCTCGGAGGAGACTGTCAAGTACATATGTAGTATAGTCGGCAATAAGTACACCCAAATTTGATTACTACTTGCTTGTTTGTCAAGAGCGAGAGACGTGGTATTTCATCGATTGTTGACTTGTCATTACTAACGTTACTAATGAAGCGACCATCACTACAAGATAGATACGAGGGTCACGCATTCTCTCCTCACAAAAAAGGTGGACGGATGTTACTAATTGCCAGTTCGCGCTTGAACTTTCCAAGTCACCCCCTCCAAATGACTTGGCTCATTCCGCATGACTTGCAGGACAGCAGGTCGGGCCTGCAGGCCTGCTAGGACTTCTGTGTTTTCGTCATGTGATCGCCAATTACATCACCGGCCTACGGATATACAAACCGCTTTATAAAAATGTTTTAAAAAAAGCTATTTAAATGCTAGGCTGTGGAATATAATAGTACTACGAGGAGGTGCCGGTGTGGCGGCAGGTTTCTCTTGGTCAAAAAATTGTCTGATTGTTGCACTTTGCATCAAGTGTGTTAAAAGTTTAAATATTTCCGAATGTAATGGTTTGCCCACAGAAAAAGTTGTGAGCTAAAAAAAACAAAAAAAAAACAAGCCTGATCTGAAAAAAAAAACCAAAACGGAGAGAGAAAACAGTTGTAGTCAACCGTCTAGCTCAGGAATAAACATACCCCGTGACTACGTAACGATTTATAATCAACGTCATCAGCAAAAATTGTCCAAAAGAAAGAATAGAGATCAATTTTGTCTTACCTTTATGTCTGGGAAATACAGCCAGGCATCTACGTCAGTTGCTCTCCATCCATCCGCTGAAGAGTTCAATTACCACCAGACGGGATAGGGTAAAAGGGTGTCCTCGTGAATACACCCACATTCACATGGGCGTACACGAGGACATTAAAAAGAAAGGAAAAAAGAGAGATCCATAACTCGATTGACAATTGCATGCCAATGCAATGGGATGCTTTTTATCTAAATAAAAATAGAAAATAGGTTACGAAAAAATATTGACAAAAACAACAAGTCAGGGAAAGTTGAAAATGAGACACTGGTTAAGCCGTAATTTTTGATAATGGGAGAATCAAATTTCTACACTGCATTGATGCAGGTAATGCAGCATTAAGATATCTAGTAGGTCACAGGACAATTAAAGTAAAGGAAATTATTACCCAAGCCCAAGCGATAATCCTGAGATTGTTGCTGATGACAGGTTAACACCTGCACAAGACAAACTTGCATATTGGGTGGTTATGACGGCTGGCTCTGGCCTCAAAAACCTGCGAAAACAGAAACAGGTTACGTAGTGCAAACAAACTGCCATGCATCGACAGGGCAATCACATGTTAAATGAGTCAGGAACTAACACTAATTTGGAACAGGTTTAATTCTTCTATAACTCCCACAATCATTCTATTTGCATTCTTAGTTTTATTTACCTGCTAAACAGCATGGAGTATGATGGTTATCACAAACAAATAAATCTATAACAATATAAATCATGAACTTTGTCTCTGACTACTAAACTGTGAGTCTGTGACTGACAACTAAACGAAAGCAGCAGACGACACTTGTCCAAGTTTCTTCTAATAAGTTCTAATCAGCATGCTTACGATAATACGATATCAACAGAAATTAGAAATGATAAAAAAACAAACTCCCCTTTAAAATCCAAACCGCTCAAAACGATACAAGGGAATATGTTGAGGGAATAAGTTTTAGTTGAAATCTAATACCATTTCTGTTTAGTATATAATTCCCTGGTAAGAAATCTCCCAAAATCGACCTCTTCCCGCCTTTTCCCAATAACGATTAAAAAAAGCGGTTTAATCGTCAGCCATCAACAATTCAACATCCGCCAAACGGATCGGGATTATTTTCATATCAAATTGTTCGTCTCAACAAATTTGATTACGCCCCATCCTGGACGGACAGGAACAAGATCCAAATAAAAATGTGCACGAAACTCGCCCTAATAACACCCCCTCACCAGTAATTGGATTTCACATTTATCTCACACTCGGCCCCTCATACCCCGCATTTAATTGCTCATCGCGTATAGATTTACACGCGCACTTCTTATGAGAACAATTGATTGCTGTACTCAAGTCGAATTGAACTTTCGTTTGAGGGCGACATTATATGTTAAGTGGTCCATCGATCTACATACGGTAGTTGTTCTAGCATAAGATTCCGTTTAAAAATGGCGCGGTTGACTAGCATAAGAAAACGGATCGCTGCTCAAACATTGACGCATGAAAGTGAACGCGCTTGGTCGCTCCGACCAAACCGAATCACGATTTCCCTTTTAACTGCGATTATATACCGCCCGTGAAGATTGTGTGAAGCGGGAGGAAGAGAGAGCTGATGACAGGAGTCGTCAGCAGGAGCGCCGCGTTCTTCTGAAAGATTCAGACCATTTCGTTGTACTTGGAATATATTGTCAAACTACTGGGTACTGGCCCAGACAAGATATTAAAATACGACGATATATCCCGGGATGTAATACATAGAAATGACGAACAGAAGCGCATCCTAGCATCTTCAATGCGAATCCTGACAGCTGTGATGTGAAGTTGTCGGGGAGTTGAGTTGATGTCTAGTCTTTTGTGAATAACGCAGCCAGCGTCTCCTTATTCGTCATAAAGGTGTGTGCTGTAGAGCTATTGGATAGCACTGACAGCTATATGTAATACCCTAAATAAGACCACGTACAGCACTACACACCTGATCCCTTTTGTTGGATTTCATCGCTCGATAGATCTTTTCTGCTGCGTCCAACTTCTCAGCGATGATCACTATACAATAGTCACGCGCTTCTGTCTATGGCACCAACGTTATCCCCTAGTTAATTGTAACTCGGCGTTGGTCGCTTAATGATCCCCCAAATCCCGACATTTATCCCAATTTAAGTTAATTGTCCTGGCTATTGTATGCGGTGCCGGTTATTCTAGTAGTATTATAGTTCCAGCAGAGTGCTGTATGTGCTTTATCGGTGATACGAGGGGTGTGGTTTCTTATAGATCTATAGAGACTTAATAAATATATTCGCCGGATTGTGTGCATTCGTCTGCCATTGATGAAATCCGTGATGACAAGGTTTTTGTGTCGTGAGTGCCAGTCACCAATAATTTGACTTGAAAAAAAATCCGATTTCAATTCGCAGACACGACAGCCATACGGTATAGTATATCTTCAATCTGCATACATAAATTAGGCACACACAAAAAATCCCTTGAACCCTTTGACACTGGTTGTACACAGTCATAATATATAATTGTGCGTGCGTTATATGTTATATGTCACGACGCAGGAAATAGTATATCCGGCCCCTGAGCGCGAATGCATTCGGTATATATAGACAATTTCACGAAATGCTTCTAATAATAATATCCGTTAGATAATATTGTCGAAAAAAAATGAAGAATAGGGAAACGCAATATTTATTATAAAAAAACCCACCAGTACTTATTCCTTGAATCCAGCAGTGTGCTCATTACACACACACTCGAGTTGTAAACTTCTCGAAAGAAACTTGGCCAGCACTTTGGCCGTCTTGTCTATAGACTGGCAGGAAATATAGAATAGAGAACGCGCGGACGAGGCTCCGTTCTATACATGTGCGCTTAATAACCTTATTATGTACATACATACACGTAGAGAGAGAATAAAGCGACAAGAGAGGAGATGGGAAAAGTTTCGGCTCGCACGTACAGTACAGCAGTTCGGTAATACGCTCCTCATTTAACTCGGCGCTTAAGAGTTGGATATCGCCCAACTATACTAGTGAGCGGTAGAGAGTTCAAGTATAATCCCAAAGTCTTTGGTCTCTCCCTATGTAACCGGCGGTGTTATATATACATATCCAGCCCATCCGGCCTTATTAAGAGCATACGGTATACAATGGCGCCATATTCAAATAGTTCGAAAAATCAGTGCGACTCACCTTGGTTGGGAGAAGTTCTGAAAGTTTGTCATGTAAAACAAGTTTTATGCATATACGAGGGGGAGCAACAGGGTCTACTATATACTTAATTTTGACTTTTGTCAATGACAAGTTTGTATGGCGGATATGGCCTCTCTATCTGGAAAAGAAGAAGAAAAGGTGAAGATGATTATGGATTATAGTTGACGTAATTTCTCTAAAAGACCTGATGTAATCTATTAGTTAACGGCAGAGTGGTAACTCGTAATGATATCTTCTGGGCCACTATCATTTTATTGATGACAAGGAGGCACCTGCTGCTGCATGTATGGAAAAACCGTCGGCGCTTCTTGAATTATTTCCAGCTGTAACTTAGGTGATTATTTATTCAAAACGGAATTATATGATTGCTCCGTACTGTATTAGGCCGGATGCGGCTCTTGTTATAGTATTAGCATTTAGTATGCAAGCGTATCGTAAGGATCTTAGACAATACATCATATGCATATTGATCCGATCATGCAAGAAAAACGGCCATTTGCGATTATAATATGCGAACATTTCTTGGAGTACTTTCGAGCTTCTCCCGAGGCTTTTCCTGGAATCTAAGACTCAACTACGCCATTTTCTTTCAGGATTCAGCTTTAAGTTGCAAATGCTGTCTATAATGTTGCCTTGATGCGAGAAAATGTCGACGAAAGCAGAGAGTTTTCAAGTTTATAAGCATTTAAGTTGAAGTGCATCAAGGCAAACAAACTCTATGCATAAAACAGTCGATGAAATTAGTGCTGAGCGAAACGGGCGATTGCAGTCTCATAAATCTTAAGGCGAATAGGATAAAAAACAGCGCCGGCAATCCTGATTAATGTTGGATGCTGTCGTTGTCGTCAGCACATGAGTGAGGATGGCCAGGAACGTGGCGAATGGATTCCGCCGGGCGAAACGCGGATATAGGTGACATGACTGCCAACGTGCCACAAATAACAGAAGAATATGTCAAAGGAGATGAGACGTCCTACGTATAATAATAAACACATCAGAAAAAGAGCCGGAGCGTGATGCGATGATAGAGCACAAACTGACGCATCACACAATCAAAAGACAGACAGTCGAGTACCGTAGTTTATATATTGCGCATAGCACGGGAAGAAAAAAGAATCGTTTCTTTTGCTGCTGTCAAAGTAAACGATGTCGCTTGGCTTGGTTTGCTCTCATCCGCGACTGTGTGCTGTGTGTGCCTGTAGTATAGATGTATATAAGCCGAGACACTCGACTGATGGCCTCGTCTGAGCTGCTCTGACTTTTGGCCGAAAGATGCTGGGAGAGGGGCAACCAGCAGACGATACATATCAGCAGTTGGAGTAGTAGGCTATAGTAGCAGCCCATCAAAGTGCTACATAAATATAGACGGCAGCAGTTCAGCGGAAGTGACAAAGCCGAACATATATATCATGTATGGAGTACGGCAATATATAGTGTGTGAGCTGAGAAAAAGTATCATCGAGATAACAAGAAAAAGAAGAAGAAGAAGAAAAAAGAAAAGCTAAAAAGAAATATTTTTGTCGCCCAGCAAAATCGCAAACTTTGAGCAGCAGTCAAGAACTTTTTTTTTAAAGATGTGTATACACGACACGTGAAGGCAATTGGAAAAAAAAAGAACGGAATTCCCCCCAAAATCACATCATTCCGTAGAGATGAAAGAACTTTGTGCCGAGCAGCACTTACGTTTCGTGTTATTGGGGCTGAATAGGCGGAACTACTAAAGCTATTCGTCTATACTCCAACGAACTTATATAACTTATCGACATTCAAGACATTCCGTATTTTTGTTGACATAACTTGTCAAATAGCACAGCAAAATTAACTAAGGTTAAAATGGTTCAGACAAGAATTTGTTATTTCAAAATTGTGATGTTAAAACGCAATTGTTTTCTCAAAAATCGTTAGGTTAATTACACAAAAATACTGAAATTCAATTCTCCTCTTTCTAAGTGTGTGTAAGGCCGGGTTACATGTTTTCAAAGAAATACAGTACGCGGTAACAGTGTCGTCTAGTAGTCTAGTCTGATTTCTATTTTCTATTTATAGTGATTGATAAACGTCATCAATAATTTATGATGTAGGCTTATACTTTTGAGAGTGCGCCGAGCTCGTGACGGGTAAAAAAAGCTATTGCAAGATGAATCGTTGCCACGGACAGTTCATTCAGTCCGTGTACGTATACTCCACTGCAGAGTGAACTTTCAACGGGCGAAATAAAAATAAGATTTCCCAAACGATATAAAAAAAATAAAATGAAATAAAATTGATAAAAGAAACGATTCTCAGACTTTTGTCCATGCGCGTGTGATATGGGAGGACAGACTTTGGAGACATACGCCGGAGACATCACAGTGAATAAGTAATACACGTCTGAAAGCAAGTCTACATAGCAGCATTATGAAATTATATTGATAGAAATACTATTATATACCGGCATTGCATTTAGCGCACTCAAGTATGACAGAATAATCAATGCGAAAAGCTTTGCTTGAATATTTAATTTGAATTACCCTGAAATGGGATATAACCAGCACATCGGGTTGGATTAAAATTTGAATCAACCACAGGTATCCTGTTTTATCCATGAATTGAAAACTGTTGTAATTTTTATTTGAACACACCCAACTTGCGCCCACAGGCATATTCAAATGAGAATACAACAGATGCGTTTTAATTAGATCGAAATGTAAATGCCATCAACAAGAAAGAACAGCTGCGTGATATGAGTTTTTAATAACAAAATAAATCATTGTTTGTTTTCCTTTTTTGTTCGGCAAGTTCCGCTGCCTTGAGAAACGAACATATCAAACTCGTACAATAACTATGCAACTAATAATTCTTTGATTCTAAGGAAAATAGATGGAAAAAAAGAACTTCGCCGAAATGGCAATATGTATACACACTGTCGCGTGTTGCACAAAGTTTCTCGTTTCCATGGCGATGCAGTGCAGGGAAAACGACGGAATCAAATTTATTGGATTGTGTTTCATCGACATTTCCACGTTGGCCGGCCGCCGTTGCTGTATAGATCAAACGCGCCAGACTTTGGCCGCGCGCGAGATTCGAACTTGATCAAAATATGAAATTTTGATCAAGGTGATGATGGTAATAATAAACAGAGCAATTAAGACTTTGATATTCCCGGTATTTCATGTCGGCTGGCTATCTCTCGTTGCTTGAGAACATAATCGAAGGGCACGTCACGCCAAACAAATAAACTGCTCACGTACACCTTATCATATAATATTCAAAAGCGACAGAATCTAAGCCTAAGTATATTACTTAAATCGACTACTGTATATAACTGCGTATACTGAGAACAAATCTATTTTAATTACATATTTAACATAAAGACTTTGCTGAACATATTCCACGACTCATCAAAAATATTCCAATCATCGAATCAATGCCAACAATTTTAAGGAACTTGAACAAGTCGATACTATTTGAAAAAAAAATGTTACAAATTTTATAAATAATTCTATTGTTGTTGTAATGTTTAGATAAGAAAAATGCGGGGATGTCGCACTCGTCGTCACTTTAACAAATGACATTGGAGAGTGGGCGCCGCTGCTTTTGGCTGTATGTATATACCTGAGCTAATAGTGTTAAACGCGTGCCGAGTTATTTGAAGGCGACGCAGCTATAGTATAATATACGTCCGCTTTCTTTTCCAAATGACGTCACTATATGTATTGTTTCCCGGTATTACTAATAGACATCCGCTCGGCGCCCGCCTTTCCATTAGCGTTTGTTGATGAATTCTCCTCCACTGCCGCGCTGTTGTCATTTGGTGTCGCTTTGTTGGTTTTCCATAACATTTAATAATAATAAAAGCGCGTGTATTATACATGTGTGTTTGCCTGATGCGTGCTCCGTTACCTTTTGTGTTTGCACATTCAAGAGTCGGGTGCTGCTGGATGGATGACCCAGCGCGTCCTTCATCGTAATAATAATTCTTCTCTCCATTCGGGCCATTTATGAAATGTAAACCTCCGTATATTATACAAACCCTATGTACACACGTCATATATATTTTTAGAGTCTAAATCAACTTGGAAAAATGCAACGCTGCACGAATTCCGGGCTTGGTTTATCGCTACACTATTTGAAAGTATAGCGTCACTGTTCAACCCAGAGAGTTCTCGTTGTGATGCTATATTGTTCACCTAAGTATATATGTATACGTACGCATTCCTTTCACACTTAAAGATTGTCTGCCCTCCCGAGAGTCGCCGCGCTTTTCAAATCTACTAAAATTCAATACTACTAATAATTTAAAAATAAGCGCGGGAAAAGCGTATACATACAGAATAAGATGAGCATACACAATCGTTTTTGGCTGTATACATTATAGTATACATGCAGCAGCGGCCTGGTATAGCATAATAGTATACATCTCTCCTCTCTTTATACATATATCGTTCGGCAGATTGCTCGCCTTTGTTCGATCGGCACAGCACAAGACAGGAGCAACAGCGCAGCACATAGAAGATCGATGAGAGTGCTGTGCTGCTGCTGCTGCTGTGATGCCGTGGCTGCTGGCGTGTATAAATAAATAGATGTGTGCTGTCTAGAGCTATACAGCTACTATTATAGCTTATGCTTTTTAGATATACGGGCCACACATTGTGTCTATAGCGCACAAAGCCGAAAGAAATAAAATGAGAAGAAGAAGAAGTAGACTATAGGTATTTTTTCATAAGCAAATGCACGCACGATATGGTAGTTAGTATACACAGCTCTCTCTCTTTTCTATACTAAATAAATATCTACGATTTGCATGCATACCGTTTTTTGATGCAGATCTCGAGGTATAAGCTTTGCTTTCTTATATTTTTGTTGGTTGTATATCTAGAGTATATGTGTGTACCTATACAACAGCCTTTGAAGCTGGAAAGGGCACGTGCTATATAGCCACCGCGCTGCTGCTGCTGCATCCAGATACACAGATAATCCACAAGTCGTTTGAATAAAAGAAATCCTGTACACATCAAAATAAGGATCCGGACAGAGTGGGAGACGAATCGTTTCCCCCCTCCGCCCAGCAAAGGAAGAAAAGGGAAAATCCTTCAACACATTCTTCAGCGGCGGCTGTTTGATTCGCTGCTTTTGATATATTCATGCGAGAGAGCTCGGTGCAGCAGCCCCAGCAGGGCCTACATCAACCATGAAAACACTCTCTCCATCAGCCTCGTCTCTTTGGGGGCGACCGGCCCTTCGCTATAGGCCTATCTAGCTGCTCTCTATATAAAATAAGATCGATTGGGTCTCTAATCGCCTCCTCTTTGGCCTCTCCACACAGTTTGTACCACTTGCATCGATCGCCTTTGTGCTGATTGCGTTCAATACACGAGCGCGCCCAGCAGCAGCAGAAGCGTGAATATACTCACACAGCAGCAGCACTCTGCAACAATAGAGTCAGCAGAGCCGATGCTGCTGCTGTTGATGTGTGTTGTATTATAGACACACTGTCGATCTTATTCTCAGCTCTGTATATGTGCTCACCACATTTCCTCAGTGATCTCCGAGCAGCTAATTGAACCATTATTCTGCCATATCAGCATATCAGCAGCAAGTCTTTGATATTACGTTGCGTGTGTGTTTTGTCTATATGGCGTATAATAAGAACATTCTTTTGGGTTATTTATATATAAAGAGAAAACAGCTGGGCTAATTAGGTTTTATCTGCGTATGTATTATATATATCTCTATTATACATAGAGTAATCAGATGGCCATCACCATTTTCTGCAAATCGGAAAGTTGTTTGACCAGTGCCTTATATAGTCGGGTTGCCGTGATTGCATCATCAAAGCGCATCGCGAGATTTCGTCAAGCAAATCAAAGGCAATGGGTATGTGTGTGTGTTTCTCGGTTCCGGTATATCTATAGTATATTGGACGAGACAAATGGCCGCGGGACTCTCATCACTTTGTCATCGATCGATCTCTCAAGTCTTGGACAACACACACACACGTACAACAGGCAGTCGACGCTTTAGACGATTTATATTTAGAGAGACGACGCGGTGGTGAGCGCAACATTTTGGCAATTTTCAATAAAAGACCGAGCCCGAGGGGTCGACTTTATACGGCCGCATTTAATGCAATTACATCTATTGCTGCGCTATACCGTATTGTATAAATTCAGTTGGAAACAAGATTATGAGCATTAATAAAACAAGCGTCAGTTATAATGAATTTTGGTCATCGGAATCATATCAAGCGGAACTGGTCTACTTGATCCAAATGTCACCTCCTTAATGACGTGTTTAAAAGCGCTGACTATTTATGTACCGACTATGCACTTGGACAATAAAACATGGCTGGCATTTTTTCATGTGCAGCGTCTAGTACTCGTTTATGGACACACATGAGATGATGAACCGTTGTAGTGTACTTATTTAATGGGGGGGGGGGGGGTGGCCATTGTTCGATCCCAGCTGGGGTCTATTACATCTAGATATCAAAACGCCTTACGGGAATATTATTAGTCTCATCTGTTTCCCGTCACGATCCTTTTGCTGCGATGCTGCACGATATTGTCTAGAAGAATCCATCAAGAAATTCCCATTTCAATTTGAGACCAATCGAATATCCTATCCCATCATATTTGCTGCTCTTTATATATTCTTTCGGTTGGCATCATTTAAATCTTTCCGTTCTCTGCGGCTGCGTGAATGATAATACAAGACCATTGTATATGCCATCAAGTTGACTGTAGTATAGTGTTATACGTTCGTGTATTATATGTTTATCGAGGATTGTTTCCCCGACCCCAAAAAGAGCCCAATCTTTTTAACAGGAAACGCGGGAGAGAAGAGACTAGATAGAGGTCCGATGCTGGCCTATATCGGATGACAGAGAAAAGCTCATTGATATTGCCAATATAAATCTCCTGATCTAGAATAGGGCAAAGGAAATCCCTAAGTCGCAAAGTCGACTGTGCTGTGTACGGTATACTGTGGTGTGCGATGTGGTTGTGCTGGGCGCATACATCAGAGACTGCGGGATATACTTGTGTATTTGCAAGGGGCCAGCAAATGGGCATCAATTCGATATAGGATTTGGGAATATATGGGATCAAGCACAGAGTCCGAGTTGCTAGGAGACGATTCTTGATTAACTTGCTCTCGCGCTCTCTTTTCCATCTGCTATGTATATTTTTATTTTATTCTATATACCAGCAGAGCACCTCCCGCGGCCGTTGCTGTGCTGGTCGGTTTTTGTTTGGCAGGCAGATCCAATTTATACGCGGGATATTCTTCCCCCCAGCAGCAGCCGGCCCACGTCTGTATAGAACCTTGTCGTGTCTACATATCCTCCTGTGCTGTAGTTTACATATAACCATGGGACTCGACGTCCAGCATTTCCAGCACACACGGCCCCTTTATGTGTACGTCTGGGCGCTGTTTAGGATCTCAATACAATTCTCTTGGATTTTATTTTCTTTTCCTGGATCTGTTTTTCTTTTTTCTTTTATCGATTTCAAAAAAATCTAAAAGGTCAAAGCGTTCGAGCGCGTGCGAGTGAGTGGCCCGACTGTTGATCCTGATGAGCGCAAAGAAAAAACAATCCAAATTGATCAGCAGGATCGCAAGCATACATAAAATACACTCTATGACGTCCTTTTATACTACACAATTATCGAGAAAATAAAAAATGAAATTCAATTTCCTAATAGACGTGACAGGCCATTTTCCTTTCAAGATATAAAACAAAAAGCTATTTTATTTTTAGTTTATTTTTTGGCGAGTCATCGTATTAATTAATTCAGCCTGCTGGCTTTTAATTGGCTTTTTAGAGGTTATATGCGCGTCGTCTCCGCCTACATGTATATTATACGTGCTCGAACAAATCCCTTTTAGATATATATTTCTCTCGTCTAAATAAGCTTCTTTTCTTTTTTATAATTCGCCTATATCTGAAGATTATATAGAGCCTGGAAAAAAAAGAAATATATATCAAACGACAATGTGTCGCTGTATATATAACAATCCCTTATAATATCTTCGTCGGGGTGTCAGCTAGTCTGCTGCTGCTGTGGTATTCAGCGTGATATAATTCGACGACTTGAATACATCAATTGTTATATCAAAAGAATCGATACACCCCCGCGCTGTAAAGTTCATTTCCGTGACAGCCAGCACTCGTCGTCATTAGAAACATCAAGAGCCATCCATTCTCGCATTCGACGATGGATCGTTCGACTAGAATTTGTACCAATCAGAAGACAAAAGCCCCTCCACGTCGCCAATAAGGACCCCGTCAAGATCGACAAATTATTTTCTCATTTTTCTATCAACTATAAAAGGAGCGTTGTGTAATAGCCAACATAACGATTGGTTACACTCAATGTAGCCTATATATAACAGTACGCTATAGCTACATTGTATATTATTATTAGCTGCAATCTTTTTTCCACTTGGGCAGGTATACATTGGGTGTTATTGTGTAATAGCCGTATAGATATATATATACCCAATGTAAACATATAGAGGCCAGCAACGCTGCGGTCCGTCTCGGACCGGTAAAGCGACTGCGCGCAAGGTGCTACCCTCCCATATAGTCGACATATAGACAGAATGGGACGCAGCAACGAGGTTTCACGCTCTCGTGAACCCGGTTGCCCGTTTAGATCACCACCGAGGAGTTGGGTGTGCACGCCAGTCACGTCTGTGCCGCCAGTCGGTTCGGTTATATATTGCGTGCCATTTTGTGCCCTGCTCGACTTATATATTTGTTTCTTGTTTTTTTTTCCCGCTTTTCTATTCGAATCGAAACAGTTTGCAACGTTTTTCTTATCACAGCAACCATGTGGAAAAGGTTTTGATCGTGAAATCGTGCACGGGTTTTTACTTCGTCGCCACCCGATAATCTCGTTTGATTGAGTCCCGTTCGACTTGGATTATTGGCCGCGTGATGATAATCGCAAGACGATCATGTGAAAGAAAAGGAGATCTAGAAATAATGAGTTGATTTATTATATTTCCGCCCCCCTCCCCCAATCCGATTTGTAATAACACCACCGAACAAGAACCAATTAGCGGTTATATCAGCCAGCCAGCCTCTATATAGATTGTGCGCGGCACGACAGTGCTGGTTGAGATAATAATAATAACTATTAGATAGCTATAATAGGAAGACTGGGCTGTTATCACAAGTGTCGGAATAAGATACTGCTGCGCACACAGCCTCCGATGAACTTACATCCAGTCCGTCGCCTCCATCATCGACAGCAACAACTTGCATCGGAAACTTGTGAGTGGGTTTTGATCTAATATTCTCTATCGCTCTCTCTTGTATTATATAAGTCCCCGGCCCGCGTTTGGCTATAGGTAGACGTTTTTGCTCAATAAATGTGTGTGTGTGTACTGCACTGCTGTGTGCTGTAGGTCTAATAATCAGCAAATGGAACCGTCAACGGCGGCCAATCAGCCTTTGATCGAAGGCAGCCATTTCGGCGCCGCCGCCGCCGCCGCCGACATCTACGACGACCGTTCGTTATTCCGCCGACCCAATTGTCACCCGGCTACTTTCCTACTCAACGACCGTCAAGCTGCCGTCGCCGCCACTGTTTACACAATAGCAAGTTTCTCTAGCTCTTTATTATTATATTCTCTTATATATTTTATTTCTCGGCTATAGTATAGCTAGCTCTTATCGACAAATGCGCAGCAGGCTCTATTATAATCAAGTGTAATATTATATAATTTAATGTTATACATTGCCCATGGCTTGATTCTTTATTCTATTCACCAACGAAAAACCCATTATACATCCTGCCCAGCTAGCAACGTGTATAATATTTTATGTATTACCTTATCGAATTCGACGAGCTCATCAATCAGCGTCAGCCAATTTCAGCGCTGCTCTTGTAATGTAACACGCGGGATTTTACGACATATATATTCATCCGGATGTGCTGGGGCTGGGGCTTTATAATTTCTTTGTGATGGAAACAAAACGAGGTGTGAATAAGATGTTAGATACATAAGGGAGTGCAGCCGGGAGCAGAAGAAAAAGAAATAAGTCTAAAAACAGTCAGAGTTACACATCTGGACTTTGGAGAAAATAGGGGAAATATATATAGCGCAAAAACTACGTAACTGCTGTGTGTCCATAAATATCACAGGGGAATACAATCGGAATAGTGGCGTGTAGGGTCCACCAAGGAAAAATCGAACGGCCAATGAATGAGAAGAGCGCTGAGAGCATTTTTCGCCTTATTTCTCTATTTTTGTTGTCCAATTTCAGAAATCTACTCTTTCCTATTATTATTAGCTAACTTTCTCATTATTTCTTTCGTTTCACTTTCTATATTTTCTCGTTATACGTTATTCGTGTTGTATTGTAGTTGCGGTTTTGTTTTTAATCAACAACAATATAGAACACACAAAAGAGATGGCAGCGGGATATACATCGAAATGAGACTATATTATAAAAGAAAGAAAACGCAGTCACTGTATTTATAGACCAACAAATTGCCATTCACCCGCGCTGGATTGCCTATTATTGCGCACAGCCATCCGACAAAATTGGGTGACTCTATTATAGATACAACGAACAGAAAAGTCTATAAATATAATAGTTTGAAAATTTCAACTTGATCAGAAAATATATACAGTTATATTTTATTCGCCACTTCATCATGAACTAGCGCATCGCGGACGTTTGGCTTGTGCACTGTACATTTCACTTCTTTATTATATATGTAATATGCCCCTCTTCACCTATGGGCTGCGTACATACACGCGTATCGATTTATTGTCTGTGTGCGCTATATAGCCTGTTTTCTATATATTATTGCTTCAATATTTGGTGTATTTTAATATATAAGGCCGGTTTCTTTTTCTTTTATTTGGCATTCTTTTGACCATTTTTTTCTTTCTTCTGGATTATGTATATACAGTGTGCATCTTCGGTTACGTTCTTCGGCTACTGTTTTTTGGCCGTCGCCACTTCTTATCAAGCCAAACACATGGCCGACGTTTACTGGGGTGAGTCTCTATTTTTCTATTCTATTTTCTAGATTTTTTCAATGTTTTTTTTCTTTTCTTTTATGTCACCAAAATTGAACAGTCACAAATTTATTGTCGATTTCCCCAAGTGCAGACGAAATTGTTTGACAACGGCGCTCGTTATATAGCCTCCACATACCTCAATGTTATGCAGAACTCGGTATAAAGTAGTTTGTCGTGAATAGCTTTTCGTGAATAGGAAAGAGTCCATCATCCAAACTCCCACAAGTTATGGCAAATATATACAATGGACAAATGAGACCCGCCGAGAGTTGTTATCAGAGACTCCCTTTTCTATAATCATTCGGAAATAAGGATTATAGTATATTAGCGAAAATGTCAAGGAGATGATGGAGCCTTGGATGGAGCAACAATATAAAGCTCTTGGTGTAGAATATTCGAGCTCGGGCTCGACTGCGGCTATAAATAACTCTCTGTCTCGGTCACACGCCATCATATTTTTTGACAAGCATATATATTATAGATAGGTAGGGAACATGACAATCTCCAGCCGGATCTATATAGCAACTTCAAGTCTAAATCATTCACATCCCGCTCTCCCAATATCTATGAATGAGGAAAATATACGCCGTCAAAGAAAAAACGAAAATCGATCAAGGAACATAATAACAAGTTTCGGTCGCAGAACGAAGTCTCGTGCTGTCGGGATATGATGATGGGACCTTCTTCCCAACAATAAGTCTATACAGTCGTCTGTCGTCTATACCAAACATTAATAAATCGGAACTTTTGGTATCATCTGTAATAATACACTTTTTTATAGCTTCTCGTCTGCTGAGTACGCTGCTGTCATTCAATACCAAATGGCTCGAGGGCTGTATATACTGCCCAGTGCCCACCCCCCTCCCATGTATTAGATGCAGGACGGCCAATAGTATACGAGCTTCTCCTTTTTCTTCCCTTTGACCTTTTCAACACGCCAAATTCTTAAAAGAGCCGAAAGGGGGTGAGTTGAGGAAGTGAACGAATTTATCCAATCGCGTGACTTCAGTCCACTATTACATGTATATACGGTCGAGCAAATAAACTTCGATGTACTATAGACCGCGTAGTTGCCAGCAGTCATTTTTTTCAAAACGAAAATGGGTTCTGCGATTAATCAAAAAGAGGAGGAAATGATCGTTAGCGCGCCGCAAAGTACCTAGTACACATACAGATTTTCGTGCGCATTGACGTGGAATGAACAGAGAGAGTTTCCCAATAACCCTGCTGTTGATTGTCAACGTCATGTATTACTGCTGCTTATACTGTATTAGTGCTGGAAAACTAATCAACCGTCATTTTATTACGACTCTGATGATTTCATTTTGGGACTATTTTTAGGGGTGCAAGCCTCTTATGCGGCCATCATGATGGCCGAGCTGACGTCGCTCTGTCTTTCCACCACTCTGTTGATTGCAATTTATCAGGTAAGTTGAATTTCGCCATTAATTGGAGCTCTTGGAGACCAACAATGATCCGCTGGAATGTATAGAAGTTGGCCAAAAAATGAATTGACATTTTAAAAATTAAAAAGGGGGAAATTATAAATGTCGTATATAAAGTCACTCGGTATAAGCAGCTGTTGAATTCAGACTAAAAAATCAATGAATGCGTCATTTCCGAAAATGTGAAGAACGAGCCCCCCTAAGGCGCACTAGCGAATCATCTATAGAGAGTTTATATAACGCGTTCTACACGTGTGTAATCCAATTACGTGAGTGCACGCGCCAAATCAGCACCCTCCGCGCGCGCGTAGATTCAAGTCATTTCAAAAAGTTTGATCATTTGTTATAGATTGAAGCGCGCTTGTTCAAAGCGCGCATCGGCATACATAAGTTGAGCGCTTCGGGGCGTTGCTATACAACTGTTATAACTTTGAGTTAAATTTTTCAAAAGAAAAAGAAAAAAAAAAAAGTCGTGAATTTGTTGTCCATTGAAAATTTTAAAAGAAAAAACCGGAAGCCGCGCCTTTTTTATTTTTCCCCTTCCATCATTCAGCAATCGAATTCGGTATGGGAGGCAACGAATAAAGTCAACACGCACAAATGAAGCGGCATTCATCGTTTCTTTTTTTTTTTCAAAAATCTCTCCGAGGAGTTCCGCGTGCAATTAAAGATGAAAAACACGACTGCTGAAATTCTTTAGAAATTCATTGCCAGTCCTATTGTGCGCGCCTGTGATGTATATATAGGCCTACACATATACACTATATGCATCTCAGGCCCTGGCGCTATCAACTCCGGGCCGTGCGTACTCTGAAAAATGTCAAGATAAGAATATCCGGGATTTTTGCTGTGCGCTGGATGTGTCTTGCGCGCGGTAGATATTAAGGTTTGTCGCTGTCTGCTTTCCATCATGATTTCAGCAGCAGCGCCTATATGTATGCCAACGTCAGCTTGTGCCACAGCCAGCACGGGGATATAAATCTAGAATAGTCTGAAAAATCAATTTCGGGAGAAGACAATAAAGATTGTAGACACTTATATTATTTGTAACGCTGCTGCTGCTGCCTGTCATCGCGCTCAATGACTTTTGCACGCAGCAGCGTGGCATATGCCGTCAGCTGTGTGGCACCTAGGCCATCAGGCACGTGGGACACGCAGATAAGAGGAGCTGACAAGCTGGAGGCAAAGTCAAAAGAAAAGAAAAGAAAATATCCAACCGTTTGATACATATCTTGTAAATAGGCTACAGCATATATATCCCTTTGATTCGGCGGCGATGTTATCCAACTATTGCGCGCACGTCATAGACATATGCGAACGTGCTTCCATTGTCCCATTGTCCCCGATATATCAAGAATCCTGCTGTATGTTATACAATTGCATTCATTGCGAATGCTGAGGATGCCTAGTTTCTCTCTGATTGCGGATTTTCTCTTATAATATCAGGGGGTAGATTTAGTTTATATGGGTATACTAATGTTGCCTTTGCAAGTGTTTAGCCACTTGGAATGGCTCTTTGACGACGACTCAACCACATGAGTTAACTCTTTTCTCCGCCATCCGTTCCACTCATCTGTTTGCCGCATTTCTTGATGTAGAAACTTGGCCAATAATAGAAGAGTATTATAGCCAGCAGCAGCAGCAGTCAGAGATATAAGACAATATATAGTGTAGACGCTCTGGTCATCACATGATAAAAACAGGAGACTGGCCCAGTTCAGCAGCTCTATCTCGCCCACGACTGTCTCATCTCGTAATAAGACCCATAATAAACAGCGGCCAACTAGAACCTTTGTTAGATTCATTTCCTGCTTCTAGACTCTGTCGTTGGTCATTCCAGCCTACACAATATAATTACATGTCTAAAAGAAGATGTATTCGGTCTAACATATAATTTAGATTGACTATATATATCCATATATATTGCAAGAGAGTTAGCGTTCCAGTTGAAAGCAGCACTCTATAATACAATGTAAAATTTTAATTTCATCTTTTGTCGCAGGAAAATTGTTCGCTAATGGTTCCGTGGGTGTTGGGCTTCATTGGTTCCATCTCTCTGGAAGCCCTGGCCATAGTCTACTCCAACGTCCTTCGTGATCATATCAATCAGGTGCGTCATTATCATTATCAAAAACCAAGAAATCAAAGAACAACGAAAGAGAATGGCGTTTGCTTCATTGACTTTTTCAAATCTTTTCATAATGAAAAAAACTTTTATATCTCGTCTATCGCCAAGTCTAACCATCAAGGCTCTTGGTTTTTATCTTTTCAATATTTACCAAAAAATTTAGCTGATATGGCAAACCTTTATGATGCTGATGATTTGGACTCATTTCTTATGTTTTTTTTTCGCTTTGATGTTTGAACGTGTCGCAGAGCTTTGATCAGTTGTGCCACTTTGAGATTGGCGTCTTCCTATCGAAAACTTTCATCAACGTAAGAAACGTCGCCCAATCATTCGTTATACAACACGCTAAACAAATTTTTAAAAAATTATTATTTTAAATCGAATTTTCTTATGTATATTCCGCATACATGTCGCTGATGGTTGTTTTGATCTCGGAAAATATTCGCTCGCCCATATACCAGATTCTCGTTATAGGAGCTGTAGTGCGTCTCTACCGACAGGTTGGTTTTATTCTCAATTAAATTGATCGAATAATATAGCGGCGTTGAATTTATTATTGCAAGAAAGAAAGAAACGAATGAATTATTTGTGTTTTTTTTCCCATTTTTTCTCTTGGCTCGGCGCACGAATAATGTACAGCTGAAGGACGGCGCCACATGGAGAGTGAGCGATATTTACGAATTGTAATGGTTACCGCCACCGCCGCCAGCACTCTCTCCATTATCTGATTGCCGTTTCTCCATTATCTTGTACATTTCCAATATTGAATGTTATGTAACTAAATATATTTCTGCGCTCTATTAATCATCATGTCTATAAAAAAGAATCATCTTTTTTTTTGCTACGCGATATATGTGCTGGTGCCCGCTTTCTATAACGTCATTTCACCTATATTATAAATAGCGAAAATCGAAAATATACGACATGTCGAAAATAATATCGTTATTTAAAATTTTTGACGTTTCGCGACTCTTATTATATCCGGCTGCGCATGTAATAATAGCGCGGAATATAGCGACATGATTTTTATTCCTCCCCTCGTTTATTCCCCATCACACATACCGCCAAACTCTGTTGAAAGTAAAATTTATAATTTTACACTCTCTAAATCCTATATCGCAGCGCAGCATGTTACCCAGCACGTACTCTCGATTTCCGCTGGATAACGGCGCCATATAACGTCAGAAAAAAAATGGAAATAATGGATGGAAAAAAAAAACGAGAAGCAACTTGTTATATTTCTACAGACAAGAGTGCCGGGAATTGCCGGGTCTACACTCGTATAGAGTCTATTAAATTCCGCTTGCCAAACTTTTTAAGACCTCTTCTTCTTCTTCTCACTCTCTTCTCATCTCTCCACTTGATTTACCCCTTTTAGCCTCCTCGTTTAGTCTATACATCTTTTTGATTATGCAGGAATAAAGTGGAGAGAGCGAGTAGGTTCTTTGGGTTCTTTTTATTTTAAAAATCAAACGCCGGGGGTTTTTTTTTTTAAAATAAAAAACCAGCCCAAATTTCTGACGCCACCCCGAATATTGCGCATAAACCTTTTGAAATGGGTACAGTAATATCGTCTCTGTATGGGAAAAGAAAAACGAGCGTGTATATTATCGATTGCTTCGTATTATTCATGGCTTCAGCATTTGCTTTTTGTTCATTTCTTTTCTTTTTTTTTTTTATAATCTATAAGATCATATAGAGAGAGAGAGCTCACTCTAGGTTCATTCTTTTCTTTTCCATTTCCTTCTTCTTCTTCTCTCTCTTTAGAGTCTTTTATACTTTTCGATGTGAAATTTGTGTTACCACTCAAAGCAGCAACATTAGATGGTGGTCTCTGCTGGGGGAGCAGTGAATACTGCAGACTTGACTGTCTAGTCTTTGACTGCCGGGTCGTTGAGCTCAAAGGCGAAAATAAAAGAACGGCAGAATCATCTCTCTTTATAATATACATGGCGGAACTATATAGAGACAGCAGCATCAGAAGCACAGGCTGTGCAACACGGATATATTATATGATGTGGACGTACGCGGAATATCTTATGACTTGTGCACAGTATATAATATTAGATATGGCAATGTGTAGTATTTTAGGTCTATATAGGACATTTTAACCTCGTCGCCGTTGTCTTATCCGGAAATTCCAGGGATTCCGGGGGAAACAAAAGATATATTCTTGATGCAAGTTATGTATTATCGATCACTATCGATGAGCCTAGATATCGTCTTTTCTTTTTTGCTCAGGTCGTCATTTGACTCAGCTGTTTTGATATAGAAAGCACATATATACGTAATACAGCTGGTTTATTAAGGGCAAATGGCTATACCCTTTTAGTCTGCGACATCGTCAAACTTACTCCCATATACATTTATGTGGAAGTCATCCGAAACCTTTACAATCTACACAGTTGCTATTGCCTCCATTTTGTTTTGTATATACGACTCTTTTGTTGCTTTTCTTGACCTATAGAATGCTGCTGGCCTAAAAGTTCTTTATATGTGTATAGAAGACAACCTTTTGTATTGCGTCCGATACTCCCAGCACATCGAAGAAGACGGGCACAGCGGCACACACATAGAAACGCGCCGAGTTTGTTTCTGCCTCAATATCCACCCACCCCCCACCCCATGCGATTCTTTTGTAACCTTTTAAAAAAATAAAAATAAAAGATAAATGACGACAGAAGCGGACAGAACTCCCGGCAGAGAAAGGATATACTATAAATCGAGCAAAAGCTTCGTCGCCAAAGTTGGTGTCTTAAACGAACTTTATAGTAACATCCAATATTTAAAAAGGAAAGAAATGACTTAATGTTTAATCTTCAAAATTTGGCTAAATTCGTTCTCGTGTATTGTACAGAATTCCATATGGTATTATTATTCATAGAGACGCTTTTTCTATTGTTTGTTTCACAACAACAAGCATACTGCCGAGTCTTACGATTATCATGTAGCTGTACGGCGGCTGGATGGATGGGTTTTCCCGGGTGTTGCGGTACAACACGCGGATTCGATCAAGACGACAAAACGATATCCATATGTACATACTATATCGTCTAGTACTTACTACATTCTCCACATAACATTGATAATATTCCACTAAAAAGTTTTTCACTCCACTAGGCCTCCAACCCCCCAAAAATGTTTTACCGTTATCAAGAATAATGTTTCTCATATTCTCATATTGGTATAGTTAGTAGACTAATAAGAATATCACTGTATACTCGGTACCTTTGAAGAAGAATCGATAGTTTCAGACTAGAAAAGTGGGGTTCCATATCATATAGTCTACTACGTGTAACAGCAGCTGTCTATATTCCCATGTAGATTCTTATTTTCCGAATATAAAGTATGAATGTGCCGCATCGATGGATTTAATCAAAACTTGACGCTGCGCTGCTGCTGTTGGTTCCTTTCCGCAACTTCGGACGATGACTATAGACGTGAGTACGTGACGTGGAGACGATGACCCAATGCATAGAAAATAATCTTTTCATCTCTCGTTTTTATTTTTATTTTTAAAAAGTAATTTCGCTTGTCCAAACAACCTGTGCATGACGTAAAAAAAATTCTGATGTGAAATAGAAAGAATCTGCTGGGTTTCTAATTAATCAGAGAGTCTTTATCCCCTCGTACAAACATGTGTATAACTTGTATTTCTAAAGACGAAAAAGTTGGATGGAAACTAATGTGGAGCTTATTATACATATAGTATACTTCTTCATACAGACAAGAGGCAGCGTAATATATTGGCCCAAATTCTTTGAACACGGATGAGCGAGGCGGAGCTAAGATTATTTTTCCTTTTGTGTGGGAACTTGATGTTGCCTGCAGCAGACTCGACTCTTTCTTTTTCTAGTTACGAAACATCGATAGCGAATAATTTGCGGATTGAATATAGTATCCTACTATAACCGATCGATTGGAAGAACGTGTATTCGAATGGCTGTCGCTTATTGGCTGGAGAATATGTCTTGTCTGTTCGGTTGCGCGGGTAATAATTAAGAAATCAGCCATGGGTTATTCCGCACAGCGGGGAGTTGGCTTTCCCAATTTATATAACAGTCTTATAGTTAGTATTTCAGCGTTATTACTACAGGTAATCGCTCAAACGACCTGTCGACCTGCAACCCAGTTTCTAATTACCTAATAATTGGGTATCGAATTACTTGAACTCTGATAGCAGCATCGCGTGATAAAATGGTAATTAATAATTAACCTATTACAGAATAACAAGAACGGATATTCGACTACGTCGGTCGGTTCACCCCGAAGTCTAGGTGAACTGCCTTTAAAACACCCGGTGCTTAGTTTCACTTTCCACGGTTACGAAACGGTTTGTGAAATAAATAATATTAAGATTTTGATGGGACTTATTCTGATTGACGTGAATGACGTGATGCACCGTTGAACCAGGTTGAACCAATGCGTTAGATTATACTACTTCGAGGCATTCACCTAAACGATTAAATGGAAAATAAACATTTAAAAAATAAAAGATAAAAACTATAAAAAGTTATTTGATCCGTTTCAGCAGGTTTCAGTTTTCCCTTTTCAAATCGAACGGAACGTGAAATTGTTTACGAACGCACCTTTCTTTCTTTGAGCTTTCGTCTGCTAGGACAATGTGACATGTGTTTAGATTTTTGGACTTGTGTAAGCTGCAGGTTCTATACTCGTGTTTTCAATGTGTTTTTCTAAGGTGCTTGAATGAATCCAATCAATTTATTCGGCAGGAACAATGGGTCTACAGATTCCTTACCACCTTGTATCAAATATAGGAAATGTTCTCAGGAAAAGTAGAATTCGAATTCATCACTATAATTTCTTCACTATCAAAACAAGCGTTCGAACATTGACGAGTTTTTCGAAGAACACTAAATTTACCAGCCAAACCTTTTTCAGTTGTGGAAAGAAAAATAACAGTTATTTCAGTTTTTTTAAAGTGGATAGAATATGTGAAGAATTGAGTTACAATCCTTATACCAAGGGAGTTTTTATCAATCGTCTATACCCAGAAATACGAGCTGAAAATGACCCAATTCTCGAGTCAATTGTCAGTGCTAGCACAGTTGAAGAAATCTTTGATCTCATCAAAGATCATCCCCATAATGAAGTATACAGCAGTCAGGCGATTGTTACTTTGTCATTGTTGAGCAAGGCTTACAGCAACTTGAAGTCGGAAATGACTTTACTAAATTCTATAGAAGATAAAGATTTCATTCAGGTACTTTCATCACAATAAATCAAATTGTTTACTAAATCTAATATTACTGTAAATTCTACATAGGTTGTAAAAAGTCATCCTCAGTTCTGGTCAACAGTGGAGTGTGTAGAGAAATCGTCATCTTTGTTGTCCGACAATGTGCTCACTACCGTTCTTCTCTGCCTGAACAAATTTGAAATACTACCATGGGACCCTTGTTTAACATCCATCTGGCTGGATTCACTTACTCGTATTGGATCTTTCCCGTTAGAAGCGCTGCGTAATTGGTGCCTTGCCACAATCCTGCCGAATCATAGTGGCAGATTGGCCCTTCCGGCTGCCCTTCCAGCTTTCCATCGGCACATGAATCAATTTCAGTCCGTAGCTGATTTTGGAATGTTGGTAACCTGTTTCGCTGCCATCGCTCCTGTAGTTCACAAAACAGGACCCACTGCAAGCATCTTCATTGCCCATGTCAATCGTCTATTGGATACCAATTTCCTCAACCAAGACACTCCCTTGTCCATTCTAGTAGGGCTGTTGCACGCTCTCTATCTAGTGGCAAAAACCAATGCGTCGTCTTCTTCGGCCAACTTAAAAATCCTCTACCTTCTTCTAAACTCGCCCCAGATGAGCGATCCGGCGTGTGTGGGATATTTCGACGTGATTCGAAAGACTTGGGAGACAGTGAGCGAACCCATAGGTTTGGTCCGTAAGATGGAGGAAGTATCATGCGGTCTGCTGGAAAAATTGGACATTCATATAGAGCACATCAGTCTGCTATCCCACGTCTCCCACAGTTACGAAACGTCGTCCGATCGTAAAAACCAACTGGAACTACATTTACTACGCATCATGGAAAACGAACCCATCAACAAAATCGAGCCGCATCTCAAGCAAATCTTTCGCATCATCCGAGCATCTAAAATATCCGACACCAAGCTGGTCGATCTTTACTGGAACCTCGTGCTCAAAAATTTAAATCGGCATTATAGCTACCAAGACGAATTCATTTCATTCTTTCTTGACTGTGCTCAATGGTACATGTTCTTCAACAACAATCTTGGAGGAACGTATCGATCGAAACTCTTCGAAAACCACATCCTTCTGGCAATCGATACAATGATCCAAGGCAATTGGGGCCAACCCGTCACCAATGTGCGCTTCTTCTGTCGCATGGCAGCTTTTGTACTGGCATATGGAGGACACCCAACACGAAATGACTTGCTGGCAAAACTGATCGAGATCGAAGAGCAATTGACAATACAAGACATCTATTATTTGTAACACCTTCAATTGAACGACCACGAAAAACAACAATTTATACAAATTCATTCTTGTTTATCTCTTGCAGATCCCGGGGGATTCAACTTGGCCGCCATTGGCTCAACCGATCACAGATACACTATTCGCAGCGCAACATGGGCGACTTGCTGTCGGTACTCAATCGGCGTTCTATTGCCCTCTTTTCATCGGAAACGTCAAGCACATTGAGTTTGAGCACTACGCTTTTGCATGCTGCCCATTATCGCAATACCGAAATTTACGGGTAGATTATCTCTTGAAGAATGTTTCTCAACTGAAATTTCAAATTCAAATATTTTCTTTCGTGTTCCAGCAGCTCATTAAATCTTTACGAGATTGGTTTGCAGAAGTGCGAGACACAATTGAGCGAACTAACGGCAAGAGTGACTCGAGATTTGGTCTTCTTCCTGGATCGATTTCATTATGTGCACTTCAAAATCATCGATACGATTGTAGACTACGTCTTGAAACGACACGAACAACTGGGTCCCTCAACCATCATCAATGCCTTCGTACTTTGTTTCACTTCAGGATACAGTACCAACGCTCTTGATCGTCTAGCTCCAGTCACCTTGAAATTACTTGAACAGTAAGTTCGCATCCTTTGCGATTTCTCCAGCCTCACTCGTTGTTATCAGTTTGATTTTTTTATTTTCTCTTCTTACAGGAAGGAACATGGACTGTTTGGTCTGTCTGTCCTGGAAGCCGGTTTAGCTTTGCTGTATAGTAACCGAATGTCGATCAAACTAATCAATCAAATCTTCGCTATCGATTTTCTCGAAAAACTGGATTCGGAAGTGGCAAACTGCTACTCTAAAGTAGGTCTACGCCCTATCGATCTCCATCTGACTGAGTCTTATTGATGTGTTTTTTTCCTCCTTATCTAGACTAGTTATCCTATTCGAGTTCGGCGTACCTTAATGGAGTTAAATCGTTGCGTTTGCATTGACATGCCCGAAGCCGGTGTCCCTTGGTTCCACGAGAAATATTGCCAAGAACAAGTGCAAACAAGTGCGTATTTATAAAATTCATATTGATGTGTTTCGTAGTGTTTCAACAGCATCATTATTATGGAAATGTTTTCAAAATTAACAGAGGCTCCTGTTTCCTCAAACTTCCACGAGGACGTCTACGATTGTCTAGTCCACATTTTGGGTTCTGAAAAGTTCATTAAAAGATGGGCACTGAGTCCGTATTATCATCTTATAGGTACGTTGTTCGATTTAGCGCTCCTGAGTCCTGACTGCTGTAATTCTCTCTAATCACCATTTCCCCGATAGATTTTGAATTGACGTTGAATGAAAACGGGAAACCGATAATTCCGTCCAGCAACAAATTAAAAGAACCAAACAGTCACGAAGAAAAGTATAAATTTTTTTTTTTAAATTATCATTATTATTTAATATTATTTATTATGAATAGAGTCGCTATTATGGCCCTTGTGCCAATGTATTTTACCATCAACCACGGTCATATGAGGGGATTGAAGTTACTTCGCCATCGACAACTAGAAATCCTCGGCTACAGAGTCGTGGGCATTCCCTATAATCATTGGAATTCGTTGGCTCTCTCCACTCCTGAAGCCAAAACTAACTATCTCAAACAGAAGCTATTCAAACAGCGTCATGCATAGTCTAAGCCTTGCTTTAGCACCTTGTAAATACAAGAAAACGTGATGATAAATTCTGATTTTCATCTTTGTATTGAAAACGTCTCATGTTACTTAGTCTATTGAGTCTGAAATTTCTTATCACGTGATCTAAACACTGCCAATGTACCAACAGATAAATGAAAGAACCTGTTTAAAAATTTTTTTTCCAACTTTTTTTTTTCAGGTTTAAGCGTTCGTTTTACAAGGTTGCCTACACCCTACATTGTAAGGAGACTGGCTGTAGAACCGGATTGGAAATTTACATCTCGCATACCAAAGGGCTTTCCGATATCCTTGACCGTTGGAGTGCCGTGTTGCCTTGGACGATGCTTTTCAACTCTTCAATCCGAATACTATCAACTCTTCAATCGAATGGGTACTATGAATTTTTATGTCAATCGTTTTTAAGGTAAATGCACTATTTGTTTCGAAATCGAATTCATGTTAAACTGTTTGAAAAAAAGAGGAAATGTAGAGTGGCTGCGCTCAATTCAAATTCGGTTCGACGGCTCCGATTTCGCCCAAAGCATTGTTGAACAAGGACGGCCCTACACTGATCTCGACCTTCACTAAGTTTTCAACTCAATTCACGGGCTTTTGTTGGCGTATCCCCTGCAGCACGAATATTGCAACAGGTACAGCTTAAGTCCGTATTCGACGCCACACCCCCTTGGCGCAGCGCAGCTGGAATGGGCGGCTAGCAAGCGGTTGCTTGTTGCCACGAATTGTAAACATGAACGCATATAATGCAGCAGTCTTTCCAATCGTTTGACTAGTCTGCTCATCCATTCGTTTGCGATTCATGCGTGAAAATTTTCTTTTGTCCACTTGATTGTTACTCAATTACCGATATTAGGTTAGGATAAGTTCTTCATCGTCTGATTTGAAATCGCTGCTAGAATAGTCAATTATGGACGCAATGGACGCAGTTTCGAGGCAATCTGAAACCTCTTCGCTTGGATGGCCCGATTACGTGGTTATCGGTAATTATTTTGAATTTTCAATGTAATAAAAGTGTAATACATCAGCCATAAATTATTCAACGTTGAATTTAAAAATTTACATTTTTTTACATTTTTTAGCCGTCTACTTCGTTGGAATTCTCGGCGTCGGACTCTGGGTAAGAATTTACGCGAAAATTAGTTAGTCTTAAATTATTTATGTGTTTTTTAGCTTTTTTCAACTGTGATTGTGGAACCCAGATTTTTAAAAATAGTTATTATCAAGGCAGCTAACGAAAGACGAAAATTGATTTTTGTTTCCAAATGTCGCAATTATTTGTTGTACGTCAATGTTGCTTAATTTTGGGGCTTTCCGATGATCCGAAAAGAAAACGGAAAGTTTTTATCTGGTTTTTCCCCTCTCTTGGAGATTGAACAACCATTGCTGGGTAAATGCTGGCGTTAGGTGTTGGTGTCACATTTCAATCATTGTTTCAAATCGCTGAATATTTTTTATACAGGGGTTTACAGAACGTTGTTCGAATAACAACAACGGCAATATGTGCCAACAACATTGGTTGGATTGTTTTATCTCTCCGGGGATCTTTTATTTTTCTTCGGTCAGCGATTGGCATTGTGTGTTAATCACAATCTCCAATATCGGTGAATTCCCGTAGTCTTTTGACTTTCAATTTTTCGTAATAGATCCTCCCCTTCGATGTCCAATTTTATGTATCGTTGTTTGAAATTCTGAAGTTCCCGATCGGAGTTTACTTTGATGTTATGATCGTGGCATTACGAAAGACGTCACTGACAGAAAGATTATATGCAATAATTTAAGACTACGTGATTAGTCGCCATTTATTTTATCAAAAAATGTGTGGTGGCACTTGCAAGCTAGTTTCGTCATTATTTACCATTACTCGATTATATTTAATCCCATGAAAGCATAAACTAATAAACTAAATCGTGGGGCTTTCCGTGATAACTTTGGTAACTGACCAATGATATCTTTATGTAAAAATAAAATTGTACTGCGCATAGGCGAGTAAATATTAAATAACGTACCGAACCCTGGGAAAGAGCGAATAGAGAAATGTAGTAAAGATAATATAACTTGTGTACTATTGATTAAAAAATAACATGTTTACAATATGATCTGTCTATAGGTGTCTTTATAAATATAAATGTATTTAATTCATTTATTAACAACCCAAACATAATATTGTTATGATGTAACCTTTTAATTTTATGACAGTCTGGGCGATCGAACAAGCAAGACAGCATTAGCGGATATTTTTTAGCTTCAAGAAACATGCACTGGATACCGGTAATTGAATTTGCTGATTAATATGTATTCAGAATTTAATTAAAACCGTCCCTTCTTTCAAATGTTCATTTCATTAGGTTGGAGCTTCGCTATTTGCTAGTAATATTGGATCTGGTCATTTTGTTGGACTTTCAGGCTCGGGAGCTGCGTCCGGAATCGGAAATGCAGCATTTGAGTTAAATGTAATGAATTTATTTTAAAATTTTCGCTTATCGATAAAAAAATGGCGACAAGCTAATCTTTTTTTTTTTTGTATATTGACAAAAGGCCATGTTTATTCTTATTCTTTTGGGTTACGTTTTCGTTCCGGTTTATATGGGTAAGTGTCTTTTTTTAAAATATGACTTGGATCAACATTGGCATCGAACAGCAATTAATTTGTCTAATTCATTATTTCCTAATACAATTAGCCAGTGGTGTATACACCATGCCAGAATATCTTAGACTGCGATTCGGTGGACAGCGGATTCGCGTCTATCTTTCCGTTCTCGCCCTACTTCTCTACGTTTTTACAAAAATTTCCGTAAGCTATATTAATTTTGTTTTTCTTTCTTCCCTCTTAAAACAAAAATTCTAAAGGAAATTTGTAATTGACTTCTAGGCGGATTTGTTTTCGGGAGCCATTTTCATCCAACAAGCCATGGGCCTGGAAGGAGATGCCGGGATTTATATTTCCATCCTGATCCTGTTAGCCATTGCCGCACTATTTACCATCACAGGAGGATTGACGGCTGTCATTTGGACTGATTTCGTACAGACCATCATTATGTTGATTGGATCTTTCATTTTGATGGGCATGGGTAATAATTACTCTTATTTTTTGTCAAATCAAATTTCTATAAATTACATTCAAAAAATTATTTTGTCGTTCAACTAACAGCTTTCAATGAAGTCGGTGGCTACAACCAGCTGGTTCACAAATTCTTCAAAGCGTACCCGAATGAAACGGCTTACGACTTGAACAACAAGTCCTGCGCAAATATTCCAGACGATGCGATGCACCTTTTCAAGAACATCCATTCAACCGAGCTACCGTGGACTGGCGTCGTCTTTGGTGTTACCATTTCGTCCATCTGGTATTGGTGTTCTGATCAGGTGAGAACCACGTTTGCGTTTAAACCAATCACGATTCACTCTAACGAATTACATGGTCATTTCTATCGAAAGGTTATCGTGCAACGAACATTGGCTGCCAAAACGATGACCCACGCCAAAGGAGGCTGCATTATGGCAAGCTTCCTCAAAATTCTTCCCTTGTTCATCATCATCTTCCCTGGAATGGCTTCACGAGTCCTCTACACTGACACTGTTGCCTGTGCTGATCCGGTTGCGTGTGAAAAGATTTGCGGAAGCCAAGCAGGCTGTACCAACATCGCTTACGCTGAGCTTGTGATTAATCTTTTGCCTCAAGGTAATGCAATCAAAAGACAACTTTTGCATCAATTAAATTATAACTGTACACGCAAATAAAATTTTAAATTTAACCTACAGGCTTGACCGGTTTGATGTTGGCCGTCATGCTGGCTGCCTTAATGAGCTCTTTAACTTCAATTTTCAATTCTTCGTCTACCATTTTCACCATGGACATTTGGACCAGGATTCGTTCAAATCCAAGCGACATTGAACTGCTAGTCGTCGGAAGGTAAGTTTACCAAACCAATTTGATAAATAATAATCCGAAGAAACTTTGTACGGTACAGAAACTTAGGCCAGAGTCTGACGCAGTCAAAATAAGTTTCGCCATCAGTGACAAGATGTGTCAATCAGAAAAGCGGGGAATATTTATTTTGATGGTTGAGCAACAAAAGTTGCTCAAGTTTACTTTAAAATTGAGCGCTACTTGCATCTATTAAAAACTCTCCATAGTTGACAAGCATCGGGATTATTTCGTGAGTGACAGGCGTTTTTAAAGGGGAAATCCTCGATAAAGGAATTATATTATTATCTGATTAGATCAAAAATGTTCCCCTTATTTGGTTTGTGACGTCCAAAAATATCCATGGGGCACACAGTGTACAAACGCAATAGGAATATTTGGTTAAAAAAAGATCTGGCCACAATTTGTGACAACTTATCTTTTATTTAAATGCAATTTGAATGTTTGCGATCTAGAGTGAGTTGCTTGTTGCTGGTGGCTATCGGTGTCTTGTGGGTGCCAATTATTCAAAATGTTGCTGGCTCGCAGTTATTTACTTATATGCAGCAAGTCCAAAACATCTTATCACCCCCAGTCAGCGCAGTATTTTTGCTGGCCGTCTTCTGGCCTCGAACCAACGAACCAGTAAGGCATAATTGTAGACCAAAAATCTCTCCCCCCTCTTCTCCAGCCTGTGCTTAATCATCATCGTGCTGATTGCGTCCATAACTCACAAGAGCTTACTTTCTTTTCTACTTGCCATTCTTATTCCTCTTTTCCTATAACATTTACGCAACTGACAAACTTTGTTTATTTTGCCCGAGCTTCAAAACAAACAAACATAACAAACAAACGAACAAACAAACAAACATTCAAATAAACAAATAAAAAAAACCGAAAAAACTACACAGTGAAAAACATCAAACATTAGTAAAACAAGAAATTATTCTAATCTTGCGATCTATTAAGATTTGCTCTTTCGATTCGATTCGATTATTGCGATTGAAATTCAGCTAAGTTATTTATCTCAGGAATATATTACAATTAAATCAATGTTTACTATAAACTGTAAATTGGCTCCCTAAAGCCAGCAACTCGTGACATTATCATTTGCTTACTTCTTTCTGTTATCATAATTTCTGCAGACTCTTTGTGCTGGTGTTAGTGGCCGTAAGTATTCTGTGGATTCCGGTGATTCAGGCGTCTCAAGGTGGCCAACTCTTCGTCTACATTCAAAACATTACGTCATATTTAGCGCCGCCAGTTTGCGCCGTATATTTATTGGCCTTTTTCATCCCGCGTACTACTGAACAGGTTTCTAAAACATTAGAATTCATCCCTATAATTGATTGTACTTGAAAAATTAGCGAATAACATTAAAACATATTTGGTAATCTCATATCAGAGATGTCAACACACGCGCACACTGGCTTTTAAATGTTTTCTTTGCTTAAAATGACTTTGAATTACGCTTATTAAAGAAAAAATAATATGAATTTACTTGATGCTAACATGCTCATCCTCCAAAAATGGTAGATGTTAAATAACCCTATCCGCTATCGCATAAAAAAAAATCTCTTTTATTCTTTTAATCAAACGCTACACACCCCATGATCCCGACTTATATAATTGGCATAATTTTTTTTTTCCTTTTGTTCTTTTATTTTTGTTTTACACAATCTCTTTTATTTTTTCAGGGAGCTTTTTGGGGTCTGATGGTCGGATTGATTGTTGGACTTATCCGTTTTGGTTTGGAGTTTGGTTACGTCATACCACCTTGCGGCTCAGGTTTGTGAAACAAAAACGAAGGAACGAAATTTCTTGCGTGAAAATTCTAAATGACATTACTTACAGGTTTGCCCGATCCTCGACCTGAAATCATTAAAAAGATTGTGGGAAACGTTCACTATCTACATTTTGGATGTATTCTGTTTTTGATCTCGTTGGTAACTGCTGTGCTCGTTTCCCTCATCACAGAACCGATCGACGAAAAATACGTATGGAATTTATTCAACATCAATTACAACGTTTAACTAGTTATAACATAAATGTACTTGGTTGCAGTTGTATCGTCTGACATTTTGGACGCGTCACAGTACTAAAGTTCGTCTAGAACAAGACGGTGAAAAATCCGATTCGACAACAAAGTTGGCGACCACCGCAATCGACGCGGATTCTTCGGTCACAGCAAGTGATTCAGCAACTGACGCCCAGTCCATCAACGACAGCCAAAATGGTATATTTTTGAAAAGCTGTGGGTTATTTTATTTAGCGTTGAATTTTACAATGATTTTTTGGTTCTTCATGCTCACCAACAGTACCTTTGCCCGCCTGGAGAAGGGCAGTTAATTGCCTATGTGGCGTTGAGACACAGAAAGCTGACCAGATGCCCAGTACTCCAAAAGCAGTTATCGATCCCCAGGAAGAAGCGATTTTGGCCAGCGAGTTTATCAAAGAGGATCCAAAGTGGTACAAGTAAGTATTCTGTTCGATGCCTATTGCAGAGTATCTTTTTATACAAGGTAATAATTGAATATCATTTCTAGGTTTGTGAATACCAACGCTATTATAGTCATGTCGGTGTCTGCCTTTATGTGGGCATGGTATGCCTAGATCAACACTTCAAGAAAACATCCACGAGCCACGACCCTTCGTGTTATGTATCTTTGTTTTCCATTAGCGAATTTTTTATTAATTGTTGTGCCAAAAAAACCTTACTGTGACATAAAAGTGCAATCAACAATATGTGTTTTAGGTAATAGTCAGTCCCTTACAGAATAAATAGATTATATCTAATAAATATCTAATAAATGGTTTTTCCTTGTTGGTTTGTTCTGTAAACTTTACTTAGTTGTTTTGTGTTCCGAATTTCGACTAAAAAGTAAGTAACTAAATATTCTCTCCCGTCCCGCCGCGCTGCGCCGCGTACGTTCCCGCGTTTAAGAATCAACAATAATATGATGTGGCAACGTCTATCAACATAGCAAATTTAGCGCCAATAGGTCTTGAGATCTCAAGAAGACAAGAACTAGGAGATTCACTTTTCAGTCTCAGTAATTTTACTTCGTACTTCATAGAAGTGGCTGTTTTTTAATCGAATTTACCAAGTTTTATTTTAATATTTTGTTTGATTTTAAACGAAGCAATTTTTTACAAAAATGTATATCAAAGTTAAAACGATGGATGGAAAAGAGTCGGTCATGTTGACCGTCTCAAAAATGTCATTGATTGAAGAAATTCGTCGACTTGTCAAGGATAAACTTAATGTTGAGCCAGCATGCCAGCGTTTATTTTTTCGTGGGAAACAGGTTTGGAACATTTTTAGTTACAAACAAGATCATGTTGTACATGTTTAAATGTTTTATTTAGATGGAAGATGGTTACCGTCTAATTGATTATGGAATTAACATAAATGATGTAGTTCAACTGATGATTCGTGCTGCCCCTGTTCCAAATCCAAAAGTTGTTAAAGAGGCTACTGAAGATCAGTCAGTGACCGATGAAGCAAATGACAAAGAGAAAAAAGACACAAATAAAACCGGAGATGAGTCCCTTACTGATGTTGTTTGTGAATACTATGAAGTAAGATTTACAATGTCTATGCACATCCAATTTGTGTTTTACTAATTCAAATATTGTCTCAAAATCAGGTTCAAGATTTAATAGATGCTAAAGACCCTTTTACTTCTTCTTGGGTGGAGGCTAAAATTGTTCGCATTACCAAAAACAAAGATGACAACCATCAACTGGAATACCATGTTTTATTTCAAGGGTAAACTATTTGTGCTTGTACTATTTTACATTTAATAATTTCCTATTTAATCTAGACATGAAAGAGAAATTCCACTTCCACGAACATTCAAGCAAATAAGACCCAGAGCAGAAGAGTTATGCTCCAATCAGGATTTAAAAGTTGGAAAAATGGTATTAGTAAACTATAACATGGAAGAAAATAAGGAAAGGGGACTATGGTAAGTGAAATTGATTTTAAAGTTATTTTAAAGAAATCCATTGAAATTTTTCCTTGCAAAATCAGGTACGATGGCAAGTTAACTAAAGTGGATCTTCAATCCCGAACCAAAAGAAAGATTACCGTGACGCTCATCATGGGAGAAGAGAATGAAACCGAAGTCAACGACTGTTCAATCTATTTTGTTAAAGAAATAATGAAAATCGAAGAGGTAAAAAAACGCGATGAGCAAACCGCCGAAGAAACTCGTCTGTTAAAAAAGGGCCCTTCCAACAAAAGAGAAAGTGCCCCGTACTGCCACCACTGTAATGATAATCCAAGGCGTAAGTGCAAATTCTGTGGGTGCCATGAGTGTGGAAGTAAAGAAAATCCTGACAAGCAAATCATGTGCGACGAGTGCGATCTACCCTATCATCTTTATTGCTTGAAACCACCACTTTCTTGTATGCCGGACGAATCGGAAGAATGGTAAATAATTGTTGAAATTAGTGTAATGTTAAATTTCCTAAAACGAAATTATACCGTTGTTGTTTTCATTGCTAAAGGTATTGTCCGAAATGCAAAACTGATAGTAGTCAGATCGTCAAAGCAGGAGAGAAGCTTAAAGAAAGTAAGAAAAAGGCTAAAGCTCCGTCCAATGTGAACAAAAATACTACACGCGATTGGGGACGAGGTATGGCTTGTGCAGGCCGAGCCAAAGAGTGCACAATCGTCCCATCGAACCATTTTGGACCCATACCTGGTGTTGATGTGGGAACTACTTGGCGTTTTAGATTTCAGGTATTCACTTAATTGTGTTATCTAACTAATTTTCATCACTTTATAGCTCTTTCTTTTGAAAAACAAAAATTAGGCGTCCGAAGCTGGTGTTCATCGACCTCCAGTTGGAGGCATTCACGGTCGTGAGAAGGAAGGAGCTTACAGTATCGTTCTCAGCGGTGGATACGAAGATGATTTGGACAATGGCGACTCGTTTTATTACACAGGATCTGGTGGACGAGACTTGACAGGGAACAAGCGAACTGCTGAGCAGAGCTGTAACCAAACACTCACCCGGATGAATTTGTAATTTCAAAATAATTTACATTTCGATTATGAAAATTCATTAGTTGGGTTTTTAGGGCTTTGGCTATTAACTGTAATGCCGAGGTAAATGAAACGGACGGTGCTGAAGCAAAGGACTGGCGTAAAGGCAAACCTGTTCGAGTTCTCCGAAAAGGACACGCTGACGAAAAATCACTGGCGAAAGGTCCCAGCAAAGGGAAGGGAAAAGCTGCAAAACACGCCTCGTCGTATGGCCCTGAAATCGGTGTTCGGTATGTATTTTGTTCTTTAAGCATTATTTTTAGTTATTACTCGTAATAACGATTACAAAAATTAAATTATTACAGGTACGACGGAATTTACAAAATTGTCAAGTATTGGCCTGAAAAAGGAAAGTCTGGGTTTATAGTCTGGCGTTACTTTCTGCAACGGGACGACTCCACTTCTCCGGTTTGGACAGAAGAAGGGAAACAACGAATCCAACAGCTTGGATTAGATCAAGTGATTGTAAGTATTTTATTTTTTATTATTTGACCGTTTGTTTTTTATTATCCTAAAAGGGTTTTGCCTATTTTATATTAATTATATTATTTTGATTTATTATTTAAGTATCCTGAAGGGCATTTAGAAGCTCTAGAAGCCAAAGAACAAGAAAAAGAAAAAAATGGAGGAAAGAGAAAGTCCGTCGTCGAGTTGCTACAGAATAAAGAGAACTCTACTGCCAAAAAAGCGAAAAAATCCGGGTATCAATTAGAACCGGAAATCGCTGAACTGATCGAAAAGGATGTTTTAAATCGAAAATTGTGGGATGAGTGCAAAGAAAGTTTGGATGATACAAAACAAGTAATTTATTTTATTAAAAGTTATGCCGTGTTGGCAACGTTATTTAATTAACATTTTTCTAATAGAAATTCGTGTCCAAAGTTGAAGAAAGATTTTTGTGCATTTGCTGCCAAGAAATTGTGTTCAAGCCTATCACAACAGTTTGCACGCACAACATTTGTCTGCCGTGCTTGCAAGGTTCTTTTAAGGCTAAAGTATTTACATGTCCTAGCTGCCGCCATGAACTGGGAAAGAACATGCCAATGGAACCAAATGAAGACCTCTGTCGTGCTCTCAATGCTATTTTCCCCGGATATGAAAGTGGTCGGTAATTTTTTAATCAAAGTTTGCGAATATTTTTGTAGTTTTTTAAAAGCTGAAGGCAAAGACGCGCGTGCGGGTAATACAAGCGTTTTAATTTCTCGTTAAAACAAAAATGGTTTGTAGTCGATTGAAGTAGAAAAACAGAATTCTAAAAATTCGTATTCGATGACATTAACGACCAGATATTAATGATTCGACTTTTTGTGTGCTCAACTATTAGGACGAATCTGTTTCCATGTTAAATAGAAGAAACGAATTTTTTTTATTAGAAATGTACAGAGAAATGTACAATGGCAAGGCAGAAGACTTCAATTGAGGATTCGGTGGCATTGCTAATGTTTTTAGAACTCAATTTTTGCAAATGGGGACACTAGAGTCAAAAATTCATCTTATGTACACGATACGGATGGAGCAACTTTGACCGTGATTTCAGAAGGCATTTATTAGGATGATTGCTGATGGTGACCCGTGCCTAAAAAAAAGTAAATAACTTGCAATTTAACCATTTGAGGTGACTATTTTTCAGGTGTTTTATACCAGGTTGAGTGTAATAGTTGTAATCTCCATGAGTACTCTTTTGTGAATTCTTTTGAGTCATGAAGATGGAGAGAGGATCGTGTTTGGACACAGAAGGCTGGGGTAACTGTTGAGACTGTGCTGTTTGCTGCCCTGGGTGGACATTTCCTGCTGATCGGTGAGACGACGAAGACTCGATAGGACTCTTTTTCGTCTAAAGAATCGTGAACAAGAAGGGAGAAAAACAGGGATTAATAACGTTGGCGATATATAGTTTGTGCACATTTGTTCATTTTACTGCCATACCTGAATTAAGGATTCAATGCTGTGAGAATTTCTCATTGCCAAACTACTTGTAGGTGTGGAGACAGCCTGCGCAGACGACGACGGATAATTTCTATTGAGCGAATAGAAATGAAATATAAATGTGACCGCGTTAATTTCTTAATATTCAGCTATGCACTACCTGAACATGGCATTGGGTGAGCTTCTGGGAATGGAGTTGGTGCTGACATGTTGTTGATGAGCGGGTAGTGGTGGCAATGGCTGCTGGGTAGACGTCGCGTCAGGTTTTCTCTTCTCCGGACTTAGATGTTCCGAGTTGAAGAAATTTCCTGCAGCGTGTCTGCTGGAAGAGTGGGCTGTGGGTGGAGTCATGAATTCGCTGGAAAGCAATTTGCTTATGCTAGAATTATATTTTCCTTGTCCAGAACCTGATTTCAAGGTGCGAGATAAACAACCGAAATTACAATCGAAGATAATTTCCAAAACGCCATCCACATAATTGACTGAAACTATTTGTATTTATGTATTTCTAAACTTTCTCGCCTGATTTGAGATGATCACTGGAAACAGGAGACATAGTTCTTGACGAATGAGTTGGATTTGGCGAGATCAAATTAACTGAGATGTTGGCACCCGTTGGTGAATTACTAATCCGAGTTGAGACAGTTAGCGGCGGTGGTGGCGGTGTGCGAGTGGCTGAAGTTAATTTGGGGGGCAGAGCCGAGCCACTTGTCATCGATTGCCTGGAAGACGGATTAGGTGTTGATGATGGCGCCGACGCAGGTGAATGCGAGGTAGAGAGCGATCCTGTTGTCTTGATGACACTCTTGGTCCTGGAGTCCGAAGATTTGGTCATTGGTGGCGGCTGCGAATCTTTGCTCTCAACCAAACGAGTAATTTGGCTGATTTCTTCAAGTACCATAGCCAAATCGCGTTGCAATAAGGACTCTTGATCCTCTGTGTCTTCCACCTTAGGAACAGTATCCTTGACATTAAGAGAATCCGCTCGAGCAGTAGGTTCAACTACTTTCGACATCTGCCTAGGTTGTTGTTGTTGATCATCGCTTAGGTCCAACACTTGGCCTGGGTCAGTCCAACGCAATCCAGAGTCCACAAATGAGGCGAGAGAATTAGCGAGAGATGGACCTACAGCTGGAGTAGGTTTGCTACTTTTCCCCGATTTAGAGCTGCTGGCTGAACTTGCATCCGAAGAAGTCGCTTCAAGTTTATTCTGGATGGATTCTACTTTAGGAGTATTCTGCACATGTTCGAAGCGATTTTTGATTTCAGAAGGTGTGATGTTTTCCCATCGCGATTGCTTGTTGTTCTCCGATCCACGAATTACTGAGCTTGATTTCGAGTCAGAGGAAGCAGCAGAGTTGTCTGCCCGCGACTGTTTGTTGCCCTCTGACCCACGCAGTGCTGAATTCGAATCTTGGCGAGGTTTAATGGAGTCAACCTTGTTTGGCCTCGAAGATGGAGGAGTATCATTTTTAACGATACCCAAGTCAGAACGAACTTGAACTGGATTTCCTTTAGATATAATTGTTTCGCTTCTTGGTTTGACAGGTTCAGCTGCATGATCCGATCTCGAATTATTTGTCTGGTTAGAATCAGTTATTCTGCTGTGATTGTTAGAATGAGAAATTTCACTTTGTCGGAAATTGGCTTTGTTAGGATCTTTCGTTATATGATGAATTTCAGTTCGGGCGGCCGAACAAGTGGGGTCTGGACGTTGGCGATGTTTTTCTAGCTTGACACCGTTATCTGGTCTGGATGAGGGTATGCCCACTTCTGTCCGAAACTTGTCGGTTTTTCCTGAGCTTAAATTGGGTGCGGAATCACTTCGATGATGAACAGAATTGGAATCTTGTCGGGCCACAGGCTGTGCTGCTGCCAACGACATCCGATCTTTGAGCTGAGATTTCTTAATCTCCTTAGACACAGAGGATGCTACAACAGGAGTACTTGCAGCACTTAGAAGAGGGGCGGACGGAGTAACCGGTAACGGTAGAGCCAATGCATCAACTAGTCCTGAGCGAGGAATGCTTGGTTTCTTAACAGCCGGATTCAATTTTGATTTTGATCTAATAGAGAAACACAAGGTTAAGACACGAAATAATAGTTTGTAACATCAACTTTTATTATTGATCAAAATTCATCAACAACTTACGTCACAAACGAATGAGCTTCTTGACTTTCTTTAAAGAGAATCTTAGCCGTCATCCAACCTTTAGGCCAGAGCAAACGAATTTCAGTATCGAGGAACCGAAGCAAATACTCGGCGGCAGTTTCTTTGCGTAGTTTTGACCAATTGAAACAATCTGCTTTCAGGTAGACAACTTGGTTTAAAATAGCCCTGGAAAAAGAAATTAAATCAAGGAACGATCTTTGAGTTTCAAATCGGCAAGTGTATGTTACCGCATTTCTTTACTCCATATGAATCTTCTGCGAGGTTGCGGAGTTTTGCTGCTCTTCTCGGGCTTTTTATCCTCGTCGTCTGTTCCACCAGCTGGTTCCAGTTCCGGATCCCTACATTTTATTTTATGATTAGTGTTTGCTTGCAAAAACACATAAATATTTTATACTAAATAATTAAAACCCCGAAGCCTAAAACTTTCGCAAGTCACATTTTATACGAATGAAAGCCATGCCACAAGTAAGATTCATTTAAAAATAAAACCAGTACCCAGCTCAAACATAGGGTGAGGGGTGTGAAGCAGCAAAATTATTACAGATATTGGTGGTTTATTTTGTCATTAGTACCCTTAACCCAAAGCGTTTAGTTTTTAAGTCCATTTGTCGATTCTCCATATTAGTCTTTTTCAATTATGGCAAAAAGGTCAGGTTGGTTGTGGCATTATCGGAGAGAAGTTCCTGTGTGAACGAGCTTAGAATTTCAAATCGTCTTGACGTCCGGTGTTTTTCTACCAAGTGCAGTGCACACGCCCCAAAAAAAAGCTGACGAAAGAAGCAACCAGGTCACAAGTCAACCTAAGGCCTTGCAATCTATACCCTGAGTGATCAAAAAAGATCTTACCACACGTAGCGATAATACTCGAGGTACCTCTCCGGACTGTGTACGGATAACAGTCACCCAACGAGAGGTGAACGAGTAAGGATAAGAAACAAATGATTAAGACTGAACGGAACAAAACGGATTCGGACAACCACATCAAGAGAGAAATATTAATGGTAAATGAATGTATAGCTTACTTGGCATCCGCTAACCGTTGACACTGAGTGGCATGTCGTTCAATTTGTTCACCAATGACTTTTTCGACAGACTGTTGCAACCTAAAATAAGGATGTTCACGAGATTGACAAATAAGATTTAGCACAGACTTTCAGTGAAATAAAAATGAAATACAATCTTACTTTCGGATGGCCGGTTTCAATTGAGATTCGAAATCCTCCAAAACTAGATTCTTGGCTCGTTTGAGTAGTGTATGTTTGGTGCAAGGGAGAAAGCCAGTCAGATGAGTGTAAATGGCCTGTCTTTTACTGCACGAATACTGTCGCGCTTGCAATTCGATTCTAATAGAAAAAGAATATTACAATCGGAAAAAAACGTACAATTACAGAAAAATGTTTTAACTTACGCTAAAATGAGGCGATTAATCTCAGGGGAAAAGAAACGACATTTTCCGTGCTGGTCGGACAATGCTGCTGCTTTTTTAATATCTTCAATGATTGCCAACGTTGCGGCCGTTAAATTGTTGGGTAATTTGGCATCAGGGTCATTTTCTCCCTTCATCACATCTGCGTCTCTGCCATCTTCATCTTCGTCGCCACCACTTTCAGATTCGGAAGAATCAGAAGATGAATCAGATGAATCCGACGATGAGTCGGTTGTGACAGCATTGGCTTCGGCAGTGACTTTACTTGCAATGGACAAATCGACAACATCTTTGTCTTTATCCCGTTTCAATTGCAGCTGTTCTTTTACTGGTTGCGGTGTGGGCACTGCGACAGTCGGAGGAACTGAAACATTGTTGTTAAGATTCTTTGCAGGTTTTTCGACACTCTCTGTGACAGCCTTTTCAAGTTCCCGCTTGTGTTGCAAAAGCTCTTTCACACTAGGCCGAGGTTTTTTGGCAGAAACTGAACTGGTTTCACTAATGACCCCACTTTCAGGAGGAGACGATAACTTTTTACGTTTCGCCTGTTGAACGTTGTTACTTTCCTCTAACCGAAGCCTTTTCTTTTTGGCCTCCGTTTCCTCTCCTTCTGATCCATTGAGCTGGATCTCCTCAGGTGAATCTTCATCGTCCGACTCTATTACCTAGTATAAAACCACATATGTCATATTTCAGTAAGTAATAAAATAATACTTGAAACTTACCCTTCGCTTTTTGTTTGTACTGACAGGAGTGGTGCTGGCTTCCGAAAGAGAATCTTCAGATTCAGAATCACTACTTTCAGACTCTGACTCAGATTCGGAGTCGGATCGCTTTTCAACTGGTTTGAACTCAAGTGCTCCTGAATTGATATAAAATCCACCGTGTGCCGTCGTCACTTCAGCAGGAACTATCTCGTCGTACTGCATTGACAAAAGTCTGATAACGAATATTCTTTTCATTAGATCTATTATGATGAGGAGATTTACCGCATCGGTGTTGTCGATGAATGGGTCGTTTTCATCGTATCCAGCACCTAAATCGACATACTCGTCGTATTTTCGTGATTTTTTCTTTTTCGAAGCAGGCAAACCCTAAGAATATATAGAGCATTAGTGAAAATCCAATATAAAAACAATGCTTTTTAGTGATAAAAATATTCGAGGTATTTACATATTTCTCCTCAAATTTCTTTGCTATCCCACGGAGTTGGTCTTCGTCGTCATCGGCGAACGGATCTAATGGAGGAGGTCCAGCAGTTGCCACAGGCGCAGAACCATTTGTTGTGTGGCCCTCCTTCTTTTTCTATGTGAGACGAAAGAAATTTTGCCATTAATCAAACCGTCAACTTATGTAACCAATTACAACATGCTTTTGAAACTCGATCAAGTGTTGAAGAGCGCTGATGGGCATGTGACCTTCACGCTCAATTTCAGAAAGTGATTGCACAGCATTACGGCGAGTTATTTTCAACCCCATTGAACACCATTTTAAGATTATTATAATATAAAAAGTAACTTAAAAATGCCATTAAGAATTTTCGGATTAACAAAGAAATGTATCAAAATATTACTTCGATAACATACACAAGAGTTTTAAGAATCGTGTATTTGACCTCAGATAAACTCGGATTCAAATTTGGTTACAACTAGCTCCTCCCATAGGCTGCCCACCACCTCTCCACTACATGTGAACTGTACTGAACTGTACTGAACCTCCTTTAAAAAATACATTTTCCGTTTTAATTTGAAATACGTTCATTTCATGCTCCACAGTTGGCAGCGAATGAATTTTGAAATGATCCATTTACAATTTTGTAAAAAAAAATCTTTAATACTTAAATCTCTTTACAGATATCCCAGAAACAATAATTTAAATAAACGATATTTAAAAAAAAATAACTGTTATGAATGGTTCGATAGAGGTCGAGGTGAGTCATCGCGTTTAGTCGTCCGCTAGGCGCCGTCATAAAAGCGAGGTGCAATATAAAGAGACAAAAATGGCGCTCAATCTAACTACTACGGCGAACCCCGTAAGAACATGGAAAAACGAGAAATTGCTTTTGCCTTGGTCATAACGGCGTCCTTTTCCGAGTAAAGACAACGACATAGAGTAATGCGGCAACGGTGCCAGCGAATTGAAAAATCCGTCGCTTCGCAAATCTCAACTGGCGAAAAAGTACAGTTCCATATGTCTATGCCACCATCCAAACGGCATTGGAATCAATAGGAAGAATGAACTGCTCTCAAGTTGGGTTGATTGACGAAAGTAGAGAAAATACAATACAAGAGGTGAAACTGTGGTAAAGAAAGGGCCCCAAAAGCGGCCCCGCCAACTCTTCCTAAGAGGGGCCTCTATCCTTTCTGGATAAAAACATGGCGACCTGCTGTCAGTTTCAAAAAACTTTTTTTCTCCCCCATCCCAGTTACATAGAGATTAGCAGCTGCATATGTTCAAGTACGTTGAAAAGAAACCTCCATATCGATAGTAAAACTGGGTTGTATCGGGATAAACAAACCTATGAGAACCGAAACGTTTGCAATGTTTTCTCGGTTTTCACTTTGACTTAAGTCGAACACCTTGAAAAACAGATAATAATAATAAAAAAAGGGCTTACCGTGAGAGAAGATATGAGATCTGCAAAGTTGAACTCTGGGCAAGATTTTTCGGTAGAGTCTGGTAACGTCAATGAAAAACGATGCGTTTTGACAATCACGGTTGCAGATTTCTTGTCTTTCTTGGTTGCTGGTAATGGGGCTTGCACTGCATCTGCAGCCAGCGGAATCAGGGCTATCCGTTTGGGCTCACTCATTTGATTAGCTGTGACTCTTGGTTCTGAGCTACGTGTCTTTTACACTGGTCCTATCTCTCACAAGAGTTTACACTTTTTCTTTCGTTCGAGACCCGTCAACAACAGTGGTGGGGTCTCTTCTCACACCACTCGGATAATGGCCTCCGATTCACTTTATTGGCAGAATGCTGGTATGTACAATAACGTTGTCTAAATTTCACAACCATCGCCACGCCATTTCCGAACGACCGCGCTTATAAAAGTTCTTGCATTCACACATTCACATACATACACTGCACAAACACTTTAGGAACGACGAAAAACGGCAAATACTTTTAGTAAAGAAGGGCTGATGAAGTCGTTCTTGCTAGTGCTCGCATAGATGAAATAAATCGTATAAATAAATTTGTAGGCGCTTTGCGCCTACTCATTTGAGGATTTCGTTGCTTGATAATGCTTTTAGTTTAATTTTAATTTGTTGTGGAGATAATTTGAACATTTAAATTATTTTCTTTTTAATGATTATATTTTTTATCGTCAAATAATACATCCGAGTTCCGAGTCTGAACCAGGATGATTTGTCATTTCGAATACATTCCTTTGTTTATTTTAAAGGATGATTTTTTTCGCTATTTTTATTCGATTAAATGTAACTGTTGCGAGTCTTGGGACTTCTTTACAAATCCATTTTGAAACCTTATAAAATAGACAGCTTGCAATAAGTAAACAAAAAATATTTACACAGGTGCACAGACCAAACTCGATGGTTTGGTTCCAGATTTTTCTTTCCCACGTTTATTCCTGCACAACTGAGCATGTAAGTTTCTTTTTTTAAAAAGACAAGTTTGAAAAGGAAGGGGCTCCAAAAATTACTCGGTAAGTATGCAACCGACCTCGAGGTCGGTTAAACCGGTCGCTTTTCTGGTTCTGCTTTTATTTTTTGTGTACTAAAATACAAAATACTTAAAATAAATGAATAAAATAAAAATATATCTGTAAGGCGGATAGTTTAAGAATTTTAATCAAATTCGAAACTACTATTTCAGAATTTACGCATGTTGAACTCCAAACCTATCAGTGAACGCGGCCTCTATTTTGGGATCGTTGACCCTAAACCCCACAGCGCAAAAATAAAATGGTAGCATTAAATGGTAGCAGTACATCAATAAAAATCATTTTTGTAATTTAAAAAAAAAAAAGACTAGTTTGGACAAGGGAAGCTACAATTTAGAAACTTCCAAATGACCCAGCACGCACCTGGGAGCTTGAGTTAAATTTTTAAAAGATTGAGCTACCAAACCACTAATATGAAGTTCATGAAAAAATTGCTTCTTGCAATTAGTTTAAAGTTATAAATTGAGTCCATAATCCAGAAGAAGCGGAGCCGAGCGAGTAACCGACTAACCGCTTTCTGCCGATTCTTATAGTTGTGACTGGTGGGCTGGCAATGCTGTCTATTTACATGTCAGAGTCTACTATGACTCGGGAGCAAGATACAAATAAACTTTGGCTGTGCAAGTGTCTGCTATTTTCTTGGTAAAAACGTTTGAAATTCGACTAGTTCTTTAATTTATAGTTATTATCCTTTTAGTAATTACAGTTTATCGTTTTTTTTTTCTAACTAGCATGAACTTGAATTTTTAACTATCCAAATCGTAAATCGATTACAATGAGTGGAATGACATTTTACGGTGTTTCTTTACTGGAAGGTCAAGAACAAGGGGATCAGTCTCAGTTGGTATTTGAAGACCGAGTGGAAGCATTGAAAATATGTAAGAAATTTAAAGGTGCTAGGTTTAAGTGTTTTACTGAACGAGATGAAGCTGTCCTATTCACCCAAACCAAGCAAACACAGCCTGAGGCTGATGTTGTAATAAAAGAATTACCAAGCGAAAAGTTGCCATTTCCTACCCCAAGTCCCCAAGAAATGTTGCAGTTTCGAAGAACTATTGAAATGGGAAATTGTGGTGAATTTCTGTCTACTGTTTGGAAGAATCCAAGGTATTATGATTCATCAAGCATTGAATAGACTTGACTCAATTTCAAATTTGAGTATTTCAGATTCTTGATAAGTGCTGGTGATACCCCAACAATGATAAGAGAACGCTACAGATATCATGGCCTCTTATTGGCAACTTTTAAAAAATCATTCACTATTTGCAAAGCACTTTTAGATACAATTACTGATCCTGGCTTCATAGGGCTGCTGTATGTGTAAGTATAAAATATTTATTCTATTTCAATTATTTATGGTAATGTAAAAAAAAAAATCTAATTCAAATAGAAATGATGCAGAACAGGTTCGCAAGAATCGAATGTTTTACCTTCTAGACACTTATCTGAATACACCAGATAAATTTCTCAACGAAACCCCGCTTCATTTTGCTTCAAAGTTTGGTTCTCTCGATATTTTAGAATTATTCCTTTCATTCCCGGAGTGTGATCGTGAACGTAAAAATACTAGAGGAGAAACACCAGCTGACGTAATTATAATATTTTATTCAATTTTACACACTTTCCAAATTTCCAACATGTCGAATGATAGATTTAATTTCTTTAGATTGTTTGTTCATCTTGTAAGAATCCTTCGCCAGAATTAGAAGCTCAAATGAAGTTGCTTCTGAGTCAAAGGTATTTTATACCAGTTTTGCGACCCTCAGATTTTTCGTCACCTGCTCGTGTTGGAAAGCCTTGGTCACCCGATGTCACACTAAAATCACCAGACGAGCCTTTGATGCCAAACTCGCCCTTGGTAAAAGTTAAAAAATTTTTTTTCGATAATAATAATTTAAGTTTCGAAAATCTGCACCTTTACAGAGCTATCATAAATACCCAGTTGAGCCTCAGATGATGCTTCAAGCGCTAGCTGGGCCCATGTCACCGACAGAAGCCGAAATGTTTTATCAACAAATGAAAACTCCTCCTGTACCCAAGTTCTATCAAAGTCGAATCAGTGATAAAAAAATGACGCCCAAAAAAATACTAGAGAGTAGATTATCCGATATTGATAAGGGACTCGAACGTGTAGCCCGTAATATTGCACATGACTTAAATGTACCATGGAGTGAATACTGGAAATTTCTCGATGAATTTTGCGATCTTTGCTCCAGTGAAGGGCTGAAGAAACTCGAAAACTACTTTAGAGAAAAACGAGATGGAAGAATCGCAACAAGCGGTCCCCATATTTCAAGCCCAGAGCCCTTTGTCAGATCTTTGCAACAAACTTAGTAAACTTCACCTTCAATCTCCCGAGGTAAAAGATAATGAAAACGAAGAAGAATATTTTACTCCGCCGTCGACTCCACCTGCTGTATTTTATGAAATATCACCCTTTTACATTTTTGGGTGAGACGTCCAATTTCGTAAATGTTTCATACCTCATTTATACAGTTAATTTTTAATAGGTCACAAGCCAGCAAAACTGATGTTGATGTCCTTCGAGTACTGGAAAACGTCGAATTGGACTTTTTAAAGTATCCGAATATATCAATGTGGAAAGAAAATATGCTACAATACAATGAAGATTACCTCAACATGTAAGAATAAGCCCCTAAACCAAATTAAATTGTTCCATAAATTTATTGATGTTTCCTAGGTTGAAAACTCCGGCCAGAGTGAATATGAACAACTCTCTAAAATCTCCGTTACCTGATACTCACCCGCCATCTCCGCGTATATCTTCCATAACAAAGTGCTTAAATTCCCCAAGAAAAACTCGATGTGACCTTTCCGTAGGTCGCTCTCGCCTTTCGGAAAGATTTGAAAATGCCTAGCTACTCGCGCGCTTTCTTTCCTTAATACCCACACTTACACGATGTAATATAAGTTGCGCGGAATTTTTTGGCAGATTCCTGTATAAACATTGAACAAGTATGTCTGCCACTGTCATAATAAGGTTATGATAATGTCAAGATGAATCAATCTACTGTGTATCCATTAAATCCTTCAATTGTGCATTTGAAAAAAAAGAAGCAAATTGATTCTCTACGTGTTTTCATAGAAGAGTAAGACAGCTTCAGTCATTTAATCTGTTTTTATAAAAGCATACACACGACCTTTCACTAAGCAGTTTGATCTAATCTTTTTGACAGTGTTCAAGAAATTCATCCAGGAGAATATCATGTACTATTCCATTCGGGAAACCGGGAGCTGACAATTAAAATTCAACTCCCGCCAGACTTCCCAACTCAGAAGCCTTTGATTTGGATTAGTCCTGCAATTCAGCATAACTGGGTTACAGACAATGGTCGAATAATGTCACCAGGGTTGGTGAATTATTCGGAACATTCAGATTTGGGTCAAATTGTGAATGCAATAATCAGAGAATTGAAAAAGTTACCAGAAATAAAGACTTTTCCAAATGGTCAAAATGGAGTAAGTAGTAACAGAGAAACATTCCTATCAGCTAGTCAATTTAGTCAGCAGCAGTATTTCCCAATTCCTCCCTTCATTCCTGAATTGGAGAGTCTTTCAAGAAATCAGATAAAAAATCTAAGTGAAAATGAAGATGTTTTGCATCAGTTTGTTGAGGAACTTCCTCAAGCAGAAGCAGCATCGAAAGATGTACAAAACCACATGGATAATGTTGAAAAGATAGCAAGTAAGTTATTGTTACTATTTATAGCAAATATTTTACTGACAGTTAACATGCAATCAATTTTCATCTTAAATATAGGGTCTGTCAGTGATTTGAAAGAAACATGGAATGTTAAACGACAGAAAATACTGGAACATTATGAGATGCTTAATAAACTGAAACAAGATTGGGATTCTTTAAACACTCAGCATCATAACTTATCCCAACGCTACATACCCAACAATATTGAAGTAAAAATTGTTTCCTAATATATATATAGCCAATAATGTTATACAAAATTTTATTGCCCCTCAGGCAAGCCTAAAGCAAGCTGCATCACTGGCAGATGAAAAAAGCGAAGAAATCGCAGAAGTGTTTCTTTCTGGTCAAATGGATGTTGATGCATTTTTGAGCTCATATACAGCATCTAGGACGGTATAAGAAATTAAAAACCATACATAAATTAAAAAAAAATAAATAAATAAAATATGTGAAATAAATTCGTCGTTTAGGAAAGCCATATTCGCAAAACAAAGGAAGAAATTCTACATAAACAGCTCCAAGAGCTTCAAAGATTGGGATACTAAATGTATGGAATTCATGACATGCCTTCTCTTTATGATATATGTAAATCTTCAGATTGTGCTCTAATTTTCTTAAATAAAGATAATCTTAATCCCTGAAAGTAGATTCTTTTTAGGTCTGTCGACTGTTCAGGAGCAGTGACTCATTTTTTCGAGAGCAAAATTTAAAAAAAACTGTATACATCAATTTCAAAATACATGTTTTTTAAATCATGTCTGTTCCTACGTCTTCAACTTAAAAAACCCTTGAAGCTTATTCGTATTATCGAACTCAATTTAACCGATCCATTAAAAAAAAATTAAGAAAAAAAGTTTATTCCTAGTTCAGATCTTCATTGTATTTAAAAGACAAATTTGAATTTTGAATCGCATTCCCGGGCGGGTTCCTTTCCCTAATTTAATTGGTGCAATGCAACAATCGAACGTCAAACTAATTGCAAGAAGCAATTTTTTCTATGAAATATCAAATATGTTTATGTCAATGATTTAATTGCTGTTCAAAAGTCAAAACCCTCCAAGGAAATTTTCGAGTTAAGTCGGTTTAAAAAAATATATAGTTGAAATGTGATCATGACCGTTTAAGTTTTCGTTTGAATGTGAACGCAAACGCCATCTGGTGTTGGATGATATAAACCGCGACTGAATTAAAGCAGCCGCGTTACCACTGAACATTTTCGTAATTTAACAAAAAAAAACTATATGACGTCAGCACGACACTGGGGAATATCCCGTCAAAAGAACCGTGTTTTCGCAATGGTATAATGGGAGGAGCGTCAGGTTCAGAACTCATGGCCAACGCATACAGGTAGGAGACTATCACGTTTGAAAACGAAAAAGGCGAGTGAAGGGAAAAACAAAATTACAAGCCCTGGAGCCTTGTAACACGAAGGACAGAATTCCAAAGTTCTCCTCTGTAAATTCATTTAATTTGCGTTGAATCTTTACAGCTGTTTAATTCATAGTTTATATCGTGTGTCCTTTACATTGGGTATTCTAAATTGAGCTCTGTGGTTTTATCTGTGGCAAGGAAAACTGTAATAAGTACAAGGTAAGTTGTAAGTTGTAACTATAAAACAAAATTGTGCTCGATTTCCTTGGAATGCTTAGTATAGAAATTAATGCTCATTTTGCTCATTTGTAGCCTATTATTTATGGTGCAGGGTAAAACTAAATCAACTCTTAATTTGATAAATTAATAAATGGACTAAATATAACCGTGTGTGTAATTTGCAACTGTGGACACAACAAAATAGGACATTTAATTTTAAATCTTTGATTTGCGGTAAACATTTTTACAAGTTTATTTATTTATACCCATTTAGAAATTAGAATGCGATTTTTTTTTATCAGGGTGGGCTCTCAAACTTGGGGTTTTGTCATTGAAATGATATTGTAGTTAAGCGATGAATTATGACTCCTATACCCTAATAATTTATAGGAGTTATGGTTAGGCTTTATAACATTCACTATGCATTTACTCCGTATCCAGTCTTTCTGGCGTGGATTATTCAGACTATTCCTTATCATTTTATATTCGATGTGATGATCATATTGCTTACTTTGAGCTACATCCATTCACGCGCATGTTTCGTAACCATCATCCATAGCTACGAATCATATAACAAATAAGAATTTTCACAGTAAGTTTAGCATACAATGGGCAGCAAAACATGAAATGCAATAAGTATTATCAATTGGGATGATAATAAGCTGCCTTTTTTCATACGCATTCCCATTGGGTCACTTTTTTTTCACGGGGGATTTAAGTATTGATAAATCATGCGCACCGTCATAGTTAGTGATAAAGGAACAGAAAAATCATCATTGCGCTAATCCTCCACGGCACTGCGTATGGGCGCACTATGTCAACAAAAGTTTATGATATTGTGATATAATTTAGGAAGTATATAACCCACGGTCATGGTGGGATATTTTTTATCAAATAGCAACCGCCTTTAGATAATGCCAGCTAGCGGCGCTACAAAATACTGCAGTCTTATAACACAGCAACCAAAATTAAAAAAAATACAAATAAATTTTCCCTCCATTCAGAAAAAGCTCTAAATAATTATGCTTATTTTCTAAAAAAAATTTTTCTAATCCATCGCAGATGAACTCCCGATTGGTGGTGATGACGGCCTTATTGGCAATCAGTTTAAACAGTTGGTGTCAGGCGACATCCTACAGGCCATTTCGCGTAGACGCAAACGTGGAAATAGCTTTGCCCTGCTGGGAGTTGCTCGATGCCAGCCATTTAGTGATTTGGATCACACCGAAAGAAGATGTTGTAGGGCCTAACAACACGGATTACGGGGGGAAATACTTTATCGACGACAGCGGCTCGCTCGTTGTGAATGTAAGAACAAATTGGTTCTCATTTTTGTGAATTTCCCAAATAGCCTCGTTGTTTTTCGTTTTATTATCAAGAACACCGTCAAAAGTGACAACGGAGTTTATAAATGTATTTCGAAGTCACCCGAAGGACCTTACGTCACGACGAAAACCGAACTTGAAGTTCTTGATGTTTCGTACGTTCCCGAAGTAGACGATTGGGAGGTACGTAGAGGTTTTTTAAAAGTTTAAAAGTTGTGTATTTCCATTGAAGAATTTTTAAAATTATTTGCAGAAAAATTTGACCAGAGGACTAATAGCCGCGGCATCGACGGCCGCCTTTTTCATAGCGGCCTGTGGATTTTCCTCCTTCAACTGGAACGAACGTCATCCGAAACGTAGAAGCAGCAGTAAATCTAATTTTTGTTTACACTAGATCGAATCATTATTACTCTCTGGATTTCCCCCAATTCTATATTCTATTCTGTCATGTTTGGTTTGCGCAACTTGCAATGTAAGAAAAACAAGCGCAGCATAATCTAATCGACTGATTGTGCAAGTTTGACAGCTTGATTAACAAACTTCGTATTTGAACTTTACTTAGTAGCTGGCACGATTTCAATATTTAGCCGGGGGATTTTTTAAAAACCTCACGACGAAGTGACATATGATGTGGATCAAATGGATAATGTCCTATATCTTATCTTGATATTTTTAGGTCCTTCCATAAGAAGGCCGTCGCATCCATCATCGGCGACATCAGCAACATCGTCAGATCCTTCCAGCCTGCAAGAATTGAAAGGCTTGGATAATCCGGCCCTCTCGATCGATACCAACGAGATCGATTCCGGGCTGTGAGTTCCATAAACAGTCCTTTTTCGTTCGCAGATAGTTTTCCTTTTTTTTTCCCGACGGTGTTATGTCCCGTATCCGGAGAACCCCTTTTTCTTCTGCCTCTTAGTGTTTATAAGGCCATTACGCTCAGACAATTCTTTTCTATATTTACCTTGATGTGAAATTGTTATGTTTTAAAGAGTTGTATATTCAAAATAAACGTACATGGTAGAGTTATGATTGCATAACGGTATAGCAGAATATAAACGATAAGATATATGTACAAAAGTTATAACGGGGTTGAAACGTTTGCTTTGCACAGCAAATGTGCATGCTATAGAAGAGAAACCAACTGAGGTGGATAGCTGAAAAATCACACCGGGGATCACTGAGGGACAAAGTTGCGCACGCTATTACAGCCTATAATATCTCAGTCAAATTTAAGTACCTTTCCTTATTCAAATGCGGCTATCGATGGGGTTTTGGCGGCATATAGTTTAAATTACATTTGAGGTGTTATTAAATTCTTCGCTTAGAGTTTAATATATCCGTTAAATGTGGTAAAATTAAATAGATGCGAATCAGCGAACGCGATCGATTAATACCAAACGACGACAACTCACCCAAGGTTCTTCGCCGCGATTGGTCGCTTACTGTATAATTGCTATTACAACTTATTATTAGCTACTCAGCAACTTCGTTACTTTGCTGGCAAAAGGTCACGAGGAGTGTACATTGTACTAGCAACACAAAAGAGTATATTGTCTGGTTTTTCTAAGTGAATAAGTTCACGTGGAAGCAACTTGGACCATTATTATGAGCGCCCTATTATCTGACATACTCCAATGATAACTCAATCTTGTTTATACCTCTATCATTATTTATTTCCGCCATTTATTATTACTCCACCCCACTTAAGCTCAAACGAAATTGCAGAATTCAATCGAAATCAAGAAGTTAAAATAAAAATCGGTAAATAACTTTTATCTTTTATATTTTACTTTTAAAACATTCTTATTTCGGATGAACAATTAAACAATGTAAAGGAGATATGGCGCACACTAGGAAATGAAGCCATTTCTATATCGTAACATTTGATTATGCACGAGATTCTGAACATTTATTTCGTCTGACAATATATAGACTATAGAGGCTGTAGGAAAAAGTGGGTTGCACGAAATCTATAGCTGCACCTGCTCCAGTTGTTGCCTGAAATACGGCCTTCCCTGTTTTGCATAATATGTTTTGAATATTTTTCCATTGAATCACTTCTTTTGTTGCTGCAATATATATTTACATAACAAAATTTATCAATTCTTTGCGTGCGTCCTCCCTTATACACGCAAAATGTTCAATCTTTCCACTATGTACACTTTTATGGATATTGATATTGAATATAGCCCTTCGCCTTTACAGGCTTATTTGCAATATATACAGGGTTGAAAATGATGAGACTTTTTTTTTTGGCTTTCAACTTCAACAAATTGATTCTCGGAAATCAAATTTTAGAATTCGGACGGGAATTGGAAAAAAAAGTAAAAGTGATCTTTGCATAATATACGTAACTTTTAACCCAAAAGTTTGGTCGAACCCAAGTTGAGAAGGCTTTTCAGAATCTTCGAACATAATTTGATCTTTATTTCTTATTTTAGTTTTCCGATGCGTGGGTGCACTGGGTGCCTTTCCGGTCCGAGGTTTTTCCAGCGCAAGCTAAAGGCATTAAAGCTATTTTCAGAGTATTTCCAGAATTTCCCTACTCACGTTTACTCACTTTCTCTCTTCAGTTAAATAATTAAAAATAAAAAAACCTACCCTTAAATAACCCCGACGGACTCTTAGAATTCCCATCTGCCATATCGACTCTCTGAGTACATAGCCGGACATAGGCCACAGACGAAGAGGCCTTATTGGTCGAGTACTATACTACTCGCAAGTCACGGCTACTTTCTGCTTCTATTTAGAACCCTGACGGTTATTAGGTTTAGCTATTAAAGGATGGCCCGGGCTTTGCTAGTGCAACATGCAACATCCTCTTTTACCTCTATACCTATACACGGCCAAATAAATCATAATGAAATAACTACACGAGTTTCCCGTTATACCATCGTCGTCGTGTGTTTTCCAAAAAAAAAGGATCCTAGATGAAGCTCTTCATATAATAATATCTACGTCCGCAAGCGCACAGCAGGGACAGCGTATATATACCGCGACACGCAGCACACACTAGACACTCTTTCGAATATCTGGTAGACGGGAATCGATTGCCCGGCAGCTGCTCCTTACAGTCTGCAGCGTCGCGGAGAGCAAAGACGACGCAAGGCAAAAATTTCGTGATGATGGAGGGGGCGACACGGAATGGTGTATATACTGTACTCAAAGGAGTCTATACAAGATCCCTCTTGATGAGTATGGAGCGAGTATAGAGTGTATGAAAAGGAGGTGGAAAATATTCAAAAGACGAACATTAAAGAGCGGAGAAGAGGGAGGGACTCTACTTTGCTTTTGCTGCTTGTGCACGGACGTGATGAATCTCGAACGTGCCGAACAAAAGAGAAGGATATCTCAAATGAGAGTTGCTAAGGCAGCAGCAGAAATGTTGGGGAGGATTATTCTTTAAAAAAAAAATGCTGGGCATGGTGAGAAACCCACAGCAGCTGAACCTAAAAGGGCAGGACGTTTTTATTATTCCAAGTAAAATGATTATGGCTGAAAAGGAGTAGATGAGGGGAGGACTATGGGTCTGATGGGGAAAAAATTGAAACAAATCAACAACAGAAAAGAAAATGAAAAATAATCGATCCTGCGATCCTGATATTCGTGACGTCACATGACATGTAAATGTACACGTGTATCGATGTTATAGTCATCTATAGAGCACCAATTTTCTCGATCCTTTTGCCCCCCCCCCACCCCCTCTCTCATAGATCGCACCCAGTGCGGGTTCCTTCTATACTCTCGAGTTGAAATCTATACAACGAGAACGAGTCTTAGCGAGAGTAAACGAGAGTTGTGTCTGTCGGAAAGGTTTAAAAAAAAAAGAGAAAAATACCCAAGATGAAAACGACGCCGCGCGCCGCCGTGCTCTCCACAGCTGCTCTGCTGCTCTATGCTGTTGTTGCTGCTGCTGAGGGAAGCGAAAGGGAGAGAGGGACCAAATCCTCGTGCCGAGAGCTCAAGGATTTTCCGTGCGCTCTAGGCTCGTTGACTCTTAGTCCGGTGAGAGCTCCAACTTGGTACGGACGTGCCGCTTTTACCTTCCTCCCCCCCACTCCCACCGTGCCACCAACAGCAGACCATTCTAGAAGAAGAAGTGTTAAGTCTTCTTTTATATATCCGTGCCGTCATTATTGTCTTATATAAACGCAGTTTGCTGTGCGCAGGAGACAACGTCGACGATGGGTGCTGCCATCGGTTGAAAAACGTTTGACACCAGGACGAAAAATTGGCTGTGTGATTTTTTAACATCTTCCGAAATTTTAGTGATTTTTTTTTTTTTTTTTCTTGGAGGAGGTTGAGCAATTGATTATCTGTCCCGCCATCATCCTTCGCACTTCAGGTAATAACCGAAATGTTTTTTTCTAAAACAAATACAATTCCAAGTGACAACTGACGAGTACGGTATGCGCGCGTATACAAGTAGACATTGTCAAACAACGAAAGCTCAAAGGGGGGGTTCCAATCTGCTGCCTTCTTTTAAACTCAAGACAGGGATTCGAGAAGCACGTGAAAACTTCACGACCTATATATATATGAGGGAAGAAGAAAGAGCTGGAACTTTTGGAATAAGCCCGGCGCATCGATGTTATCAGGCCACGTAAACAGTTTACCTTCCACCATGTCACGGGCCGGACCGCATCGTAAGCTGACTTGAAAGTTTAGATAGCTCACGCTAGCTGTTGATGTAATCAAACCATCTCCCCCCCCCCCTCCAATATCGAAGCGCCAAACGCCAGCAAGAAACGTACGGAAGAAGCGCTTCTAGTATTTTTTTTTCTCCGGCTCTTTTTCAGCATACTCGCCAGCGTACCTCTCTGTCGATTTCCAACAGAGAGTGGATAAAAAAGCCTATAACGAGTTGAGCGAATTGTGTTTGAAATGATTATCACAGCTGCTGCTGCTGCTGCTGCAAAGGGGATTTATTTGGGCTTGTTTGGTTGTTTTCTCTTTTATATTCACGCATGCTGGATAGGTGCTCATGTAATTGAATTGAATTGGATCAAGAGCAGTGCGCCGAGAAGTCATTAGCGGACTGCGCCGCCTTACATGTATTGATGGGTCTCTTGACAGCCGACTCTGCACCAAGGCTGCTGCTGCTAGACAAGAGAACACACGATAATATGTGGTGAAGACAGGCAGAACATACACACACGCAGCGGCCCGTCAGGAGCCATAAAGCGCCAAACATTTCTTTTCTTTTTTGGGAGGATATACGAAAAAATGACATTGTGATTATGCAACCCAAAAAAAAGAGCCAAGATCTTCATTTTCTCCCCTCTTGTTCATTGTTGAGTGTTTTTATTTTTCTTCCCTGCCATGATGATCGGAAAGGGGGCGGCGGAAGTTGCGCTCGGTCGAACAAGAAGCTTGATCACGATTGATGATGCCGACCGATAAGAGATATAGGTCATCTATTGAATCAAACTCAACTAGAACTATTATTCGTCAATGTGTGTGCTGTGTGCTGCGAGGGAGGGTTGTATATAGCTGCAGCGCCAGCAGTTTCCATCCGTTATGATGGATCTCGACACTCTCTGTACAACGTCAAAAAATTCGGTCCATGTTCTTGCTGCTCCCCATCGATTTCCATCTGCATTTATTGGTAGACAAGGGCGAACAAAAAAAGTAAAAAAAAAATACACTGTGGGTGGTTGCGTTGCCTTGGCTGTGTGATGCTGCTATTCATAGACGCCAGCAGCCTGCTGTGAGCGGCTCACGAAGAAAAAAAAAGGGCGTGTGAAATGGAGAAAACGCCGAGTAGTGTGAGAAGGGCAGCGAAGAAGAGCTGAAACGCGCGCGGAGCAACACGAAAATGTAAACGTGGGAAAAAGAAGAAGTGTGGGATATATAAGCAAAAAGAAAGAAAAAAAATCCTAAACTAACTTTGAGCCAGTTCCTGACACTAACGTACATACTATACACACACACAGCATAGAGAGAGAGAGTGGGGGAGACAAGTATTAGGATCGGCACCCGCTGTGCTGTGAGAACCATCCCCGGCGGAAGAGCGTGACGGCGAGTGTTATTGGCGTTGCTGCTCTCTTCCGCTCACTGTGCATATATATATACGAAGACGAATCAAGATGAAGAACATACAGGAGCGGCTATTGAAGAGAGAAGTAAATGCAGGAGCCCGGAGGGATGTGCGAGTGATATATACTGTCGAACTTGTGGCGCTCTGCTGGTGATGATGATGATGGTCAAGTTTTCAGCAGACATCAGGATCCTTTAGGCTATACCTTTGTATTGAGACTGCGTGCATACACAGACTCGCACCCACACACTCCATCGAGGCAGAAACTATTGATCCTGTCCTACCTTGGCTCCCGCCCGACTTGCCTGCGTACGATAGACTACCTGCCGTTTGCTTGTATAGACCAGCACCACAGACGCCCCGCCTACTATACCTATATCCCACCTCCGTCATCCTGGTTTTGTTTTTTTATCTTTTCCTGTATGTATGTAGTCCTTTATTATTCTTTTATTTTGGCTTTTCACCCTTTCCTAGTTTGGTTTAACGCATAGACAGAGTGCGGGGGGCCCCCACAGCGTCTGCCGACGAAAGTTGATCAATCTGGAATGAGGTGAGAGCTGTCGCAGAATAAAAGGAACGATAATAATGCGACGCAATCAGAATATTCAGCGCTATATAGCTGTGTGCCATTCTTCTCGTGTGTAGTATACACACACATCACTACATACGGCGGCAGGGCGCTTTGGCGATCGATAGTTGTCATCGGCGACGTCCTCAGAGTCTTCCGTCATCATCATCAGCGACCCATTCAACAACACAACAGCAGATGCTGCTGATGAAATGATCGATCCCCCCCACTCTCTGGCTGCATGGCGACGCGCTTATTCACGTAAAGCGAATAACCCAACCACTTTCCAACCGTTTCCAATGCGATGGAGTGGCCAGAAGTATACATACAGGCATGTGTCTGGAATAAATTACTATCAAGTATATAGACAACAACTTTCTGCGCTCCTTTACCGCGCGTATAGGTGATGATTGGAAGCGTCGGTTTGCTCATATCTCTGCTGCTGCTGCTGCGCTTGTAAACAATCAAACAGTTTTAAATGTACCCCTCCAATATTATTGGAGCGTGCTTGTGTGATTCAACTCACAGTTGAGCAACTCGCAGCTCGCCAGAGTTTTATTTCGCTGTAGACTTGAGTCCGAACCTTTTTGACGTTGGGCGACGCCATTCGATTGACGTCTGGAAGCGCGAAACGTAATAAGTACACAAATAGAGCGCGGGCGTCCAGCAGCAGCAGCAGCAGGATCGATTCTTTTGTCCTCCCTTCCGCGTCGTATATACTGAACGAACCTTGTTTCCTTTTTTTGATAAATATAAATAGAAGTCGGGTAATCAGCCATATAGCTAGACGAACAAATCCCCAATACGGCCAAAAAGAAAAAAGAAGAAAAAGAAGAAGAAAACGAGTCAGATAAGATAGAGGATCATCACGAGATGAAGCAGTCTGGACAAGAGCCAAGAGAGTTACATGTATACACTATGTACTGTACTGCTGTACAGTACGGAATAGATATCAACTCTTTTTCCCATTGTGCCAAACGCCTTTCACCTCGTCTACATGCTGCAGCGGATGTTGAATTGGAAAGGGCCAGCGCAACTCTTTTGTGTATAGGGCGGAGAAAATAAATAAATAAAATAATACGCGTTCACTTTCTTTCTTTGATATATTTGACAGGCATTTACAGAGTGACATAAGGAACTGGGAGAGACACAACTGGACGGCGGATGGCCAAGCGGAAGTTGCCGCTTCAGCGACAATTATCATCACAAAGGAGACGTCGATGGCGTCGATAGTGGACGACTTACTCGACGAGGGCACTCCGCGGATGAACATCACCGTCGAAACGGCCGAGTCGGTTTACTTGATCCAGTCGTCGGCATGGCGATCGGGGAGGACGCAGTGGCCGCAGACGCCCGCCGAAAAGGCCGCCGAAAAAATTGAGTACTACAAAGCCTATGATCCGCTGACGGGGCTCAAAATTGCCGCCACACTCTCGGGATTCTTGACGATGGCCGTGCTCTACGTCTTCTACAAGGTATGTGACATAACTGGCGTGCCGGGCGCGCTCAATGTGTGGCGTGCAGACTTTTGTGTGTGGCGTGTGAGCGATGTGTCGCCTTCATTTCCTGCTGCTGGGATGGCGACCGCACTAGCTATCTGCTGTATAACTATATACCTCGGGACCTCGGGCTTGTCGCCTAATAACTATAAAGCTGTGACATGTTTGGTCGATATTTACTATAGACATTCGGCGAGGGTCGTTATACCAATCGAAACGGCTCTATATAAAATCCCCCCCCCCCCATGCATTCGGTTATATTAAGAACCTATATAGTTGTTGGTCTACACTATACATACACGTCCAAATAGCTTTCACCTCGCTGATTTATTCATCACGCCGTGGAGCCAATTTAGACTTTGGACGTCGTTAAAGCAAATTGTTGACCTATTACGCCATTTTAATTGTATACGAAAAGAAGCGCAAATAGTCTAAAACCAAAGTAGTAGTCAAATTGGAGCAATGTAGCACATTCTCGAAGGCGAATAGTTTAGCAATTTGCCCAACCTAATCTGCATTCAGGCGGGCTATATGTATATACTACTATATACATACCGCATAGTGATGACTTTTATTAACTTAGTTTCTAACTTTTGATTGCGGAAGCCCTTGGCCGGAAGAGGTCTAATATACTGAAAGTCGCATCCGACGAGTCATTCTTCTTCTTCTTCCGCAGTCGCTTGTGTAGAGAGAACTTGAAAAATGTCATTCAGGGTCGGGTCGAGATTGAAGACGACGGTTTTTCGGTCGTGATAAAACTTGGAGAGTTTTTTTCATTCCTAGGAGTGGATTGGGTGACAGAGCGGGGTATAAGAAATAAAAACGCGACGAATGACGAACAGAAGAGAAAAAAAATGGCAAAGGAAATGTTTGAAGAAGAAGAAAAAAAAAAGAAGAAATTTTCAGCCGATTTGATAGAATTTGGGCTGAAGACGAAAGCCTCCTGTTATGTTTAGCAAAGAGGAAGAGAGAGAGAGAGAAGGACAAGAGACTTGAAATGTGCTAGAGAGCTATAAGGACGTATTGATTCAGCTATCTAAGCGAGCCGAAAGGATGAGCGCCAACGTTTCTTACATCACCCAATGTCATCATCTCGGAGTGGTATTAAATACGTCTGCCATTCAAATTTGATTAAAAGGCTTTCAAACTGTGCTGTCGCCCTACGAAATCTTCTGATAGAAATAATAAATCGACGACGGCAAAACTTGCTGGCTTCGTCGTTATTTCGTCTTATTTCGTCGTTATAGTCATTAGCGACATATCGCGTTAGTAATGAAATCAAATGAAATGATAGAACTCAGTTGAGCGGCGAATTTTGCGGATTAGAACTTGAATAAATTCCCGCTGTTCCATGCACTGCTGGTATAAATATAATAACGTGGCATGTGTGTGCCATTAGGCAAAGTGCAAAAGGCTGAAATTCATGAGAAGCTCCAGCGACGAGGACTCGATCATTGTGGACCAGCCAGCGTCGCAGCAGCACTTACGGGAGAGCAATCCGGCGTTGCACAGCAGCAGCAACTCGGCGGCACTCGTCTACCAAGTCGAAGTGGAATGCAGTGGCGTTAACAAGTTCCAGCAGCATTACTGCGAATCCGGTCGCGAAACACCTTCGAGCATCAGCATCATCACGGCCCAGCAGCCGGCCCTGCACCAGTCGACTGTGACGATCAAATCCTCTCAGCCGCACTACTACACCGATGATAGCGAAATGCCTGCGTGGAAAATCTACGCTAAAGAGTTGTGAGTACATTTTTGTAAAATGTCACGTTTCACTCATATGTTTTATATATAGTCGCAGAATTAGGGGATACATATACGTTTGATAGAAATGGAATGATTAGGTTTTTGATTCATAACTGTTCGTTTTTTTAAATTTCCGATAGGTTTCTGTACGGAGGCTCCGGACTATGGCGATCAGCCAGCCTCCAGAAAGGAAGCGATCCGGTTCTACTTGTGGCCCAGTCTTCTTTCGACGAGACGATCAATAGCCGCAGTCAACGGACTGGGAGTCTTTCAGGTAGTACTGGCTCGTCGTAAATTGCAATCAATGCTCAAGATTTATATAAGACTATGGCTGCACAAGAGGGAGAATATAACTCTGATGGAACTGAGATCCATTAACCGAAGCCATAACAGTACGCCATTGCTCCGACTGTTCTATACGATCGTTCGTATTTCACTTTTGAAATCTTAAAAGAGAATCTAAAACCTTGGCCGGATTGTTATACGTTATACGCTCTGGGGAGAGGGGGGGGGCGAAGGACGCCCACAGTTTCACGTTGCAACATTCAACGATTTGTACGAATAGCTTCACAGTTTGGTACCTCGCCGAGAATGATAGAGAAGACAGCGGTGAAATGATTGTCTCTGCGACAATAGGGAAAAAAAAACATTAGCCCTCTCTCACATGTTTGGTGGAAGTTTAGGCCGTGCCACGGAAAATGTCAGAGACGACACAATGCGCTCCGGTAGAACAACTTGATTCGTATTGATTGAACTACTTGGCTATATAGTACAGGGAAACGATGTCACAAGGAAGTGCCATAGGCCCTTGATATATATTATTGATCCAAGTTTATGGGAGAGAAGAGACCTGAGTGTTGCATCAGCTCTGCACTGCCGCCCAGCAGGGCGGCAACAGAGACCGGCGAACTATCAAGGCTAGAGATATAGGTTGTAGATTTATCACCAACTTGTTATTCCTGCCGGCCTAAGGCATACCGTTTGTCGCTATACATATATTTCGACATATGAAGATGAACGAGTTTGCCCGTTTGTGTCGTCGTTGAACACTATAACAAGAAATAATAGTTGTACACAGCACTTTCAATTCCTCACGAGAAAAGATCTAGACTCGATTTCGATTGTATCTCGATCAAGTTTAGATGTATCAACATTATACAAATCGTTGATTCACTTATTAACAGCAAGTGAAGCAATAACAATAAAAACAAATGGGCCGCATCTAATAGTTTCAGCGAAAACGTAAATAACGAAAGAATGGCGACGGTGTTGATTTTTATTTTTTGAAAATAGACGGATAAGAAAACAAGACGTTTTTAAAAACTTTCCATATTTTTTGTGCGCCGACTTTATTTACCATATCCTTTCCGGCATATATACTAAAAAAGAATTCAATTGTTGTTGCTCTCCCGCCCGCCCGTGCGCGTGTGTGGGGGTTATTTTCGTCCGTCTTTATAATAGGTTCCGTGATGGGCGGACTGGGCATTTACCGCTGTGACTCGCGCAAACCTTCGTCCGTGTGCGCTTACCCGACGCGCAACAGCCAGTCACGCCTGCAAGTTCCCAATGTGCAGGGCAATAAAGCCTGCGCTTCGCAGCTGTACCGCCAGCGCTCGTTAAATCACCACCACCGCGAGGGCCCGTCGCGAGCCGGCCGCGACCAGCAGCTTATCAGCCCGTTCGGCAAGAAGAATCTACCTGGGCGCTCCGTCTCGTTCCGCGAGAGTGATATGACCAACTATAGCAGCAGCCAAAGTAAGCGGGTGGCTCGCAGCCGGCCAGGATCGCTGCACAACAGCAGCCGGCCGGACTACAGCCGGCTGAGGAGCGGAAGCTGCAGCAACGCCGAGTCGGGACACCTGCGACCCGATTCCCTGCCCGTGACCACCACCAGCCATCGCCGCTCGTCGTTTCGAATGCCGGCCAGGCAGACGTCCATCCGGGAGAGCCGTCGAGTGATGGCCGGGCCCAGCAAGTCGGTGGACATTCCGTCGCTTCCGCCGCCCTCGCCTCGCTCACGTTTGGCAGTCGTCCACCGGATTCCCATCCACCTCCAGCAGCAGCCGGCTGCGGAAGATTCCAAAAGTAAATCGATGTACTGCCGCTCGGCCTCGCTGACCAGCGAGCCCATCTCGCGCGGATGGCGATCCTCCATAGCCAAAATGATCCGAGCCAAGAGCACCAGTGGAAATTCGGTGAGATCCAATCACGGCGATCGGACCGAATGCTCGTCCTCGCCCGGTAAGAATCGGCGCAATCGAAATCCATCCAATCTGACGACCGGCGGCGATGTGGGTCAATCGGGAGCGATGGTGGACTGTGACGGCGATAGCGGGCCGGGCTCGTCATCCCAGCAGCACCGGCACGAGGGACACATCGACATTTGTGTGATCCAGGCGACGCCGGCCGCTTCGCCGTGCACCAGCATCCGGAGTACTTTCAGTGGTGACAGCCTGGATTCGGCTGCCATCAAAAACATCCCGCCGTACGCCAACTTCAACCCGTCGCCGGCCATGTCGGTGCGCGATCGTCGCAAGTGCTTCGCTCGCATGAAAGGCCAGACAATCGATCACGACAACGAGGCGGCTACTACTAATACTAATACGACGATGACGATTGACACTTCGTTCCTGGCTCCGCCGATGATCGAGTACAGTGGCAGCCTCGGTCTCAGTCCTTCCTCCTTGCTGGCCTATCCAATGGCGGATTTGCGCTCGCGTCGATCCGCCAGCCCAGCGGCTCGCCATTCGGCCACCACTTGGCTTCAAGTGTTCAACGAAGAGGGGCCGAGTAATGCCACTTCATCTTCCAGAGACAATTGTCATCCGTCGGCGAAGAGATCGCATCCAGCTGTCATCGGCAGGTCGCCAGCAGGGCGATCATCGACGATGGTGGTCACGGAACACCTGGGAGTGAGCCAGCTTGCGCCGATGGGCGACGGTGCCGGTGTAGCCAAAGCCTGTCGGCCAGCCAGCCAGTCTTCAAGTACTAGTCCGACCCTACAAAATACTCAACAGTACACTCAATTTCCATTTTAAACAAATATCCTCAAAATGATATAATCAACCAAAATAACTGTTATTAAGTTATTAGCTCATGATATATTCGCATCGGGCTGATTGGGATGGAAGAGATGACTAGTCGGAAACATCACTTGAATTTTCTTTTTAGGTTGCACTCAATTTAGACATGTGATAGGGTCAATCGCAGCCTATCAGCGGCTGTAATGTACATTGCAAACCGAACATTTTTAGTCGAGTTTTTAAGAATTGAAATCTGAAATGACTGGGTTTTGTTTTTCAAGGGCGAAGAGTTTCAAAAAGCATTCTGTTATCCCTGATGAAATTGATTGCGCGTATATTGATTATGACTTAACCTAATGTTGTTGAGGCAGTGCAACTACCGACACCTATGTGGAATATTGTATACTGGTCATTCTATAACTTGTATTTTCATAAGTCTTTGCAGTCTTGCATGCATGATTTTGACTTGATAGATAAGAAGATACACGATTATATCAACCGCGCTGTCGAAATGTTCAAATCACGTCTCAAAATACTTGAAAATTGATTGATAATTTCTTGTAGAAACATGCAATAAATAAGCAACGTTTTAACCCTATTAATAGAAGAAGTTTTTGTATTCCAGTTTTTGTGCTGGACATGTGGACATGTAAATGAATTTCGGACAAGTTTCCGACCAGCGATAACAAAAGTTGCAATTCCATTTTCTTCGTTTAATTTATTCGGACCCGACATATTAGTTGTTTTTCATCTTCGCGTTTAATTACCCCATATGCTGACGTCTGCCATTGTCGTACTTAAAAGTTCCGTGATGTTGCATTGATTTTCATTTTTGTCCGTCAACGTGGTGTTGGCCCAGGCCGGAAATTCGTTACTGTTGAAAATCACGCTGCCCCACGTTTCCATCAGGACGCAGATGACAACCACGCAAACCAAGTTCATGAACCAACCAGCTTTCATCTGTTGAAAATAACAAACACACATGTTTTAAATTTAATTGGCGAAATTGCTGAAATGTTGGATTTTTAAATGAATCATGCGTTTTACCATTTCAACCGGATTCATCTTAGCAGCCGAGAAGACGATTGCGTTCGGCGGAGTGGCTACCGGCAGCATAAATGCGTAAGAACTATCGACCAATGAAATGTGATGAATGGTTTTCAAGAGCCAAAATCATGTAAATTTTCCAAATTTACCAAGTTACTGTTGCTGGCACCATCAAGTAGAGAGGATTGACCCCGATCGATACCGCCTGTATATAAAAGAAAAAAGAAAGAAAAGGACGGCGCAGCTTGAGCGAAATATATTATTGATCAAAATTCTTGAATATTTGAAAATGTCACGGCACCTTTCCCGGTTCCGGGAATAGAGTGATTAATGAGTTATAACTGATTTATTATGATATAAATCGATTGCTGATAATACCGTATCCGCCAGAATCGGAAGGAGAATGTTCGCCGTCGCTGTGTTAGACGCAATTTCCGTTATTGTGGCCGTGATGATGCAGATAATTAACATAATGACGAAAGGAGGGAGAACCTTCAAAACGATCAACTGCTGCCCGATCCAGTCCGATAATCCAGAAGCTTGAGTGGCATCGGACAACGCAAATCCTCCACCTGAAATACAATTTATCTTCAAATGAGTCATATACCATTTTCCATTTGGTTTTAAACTGTCAAATCTATTCCCGCGTGAGGGGGAAAAACAAACAAAAAACAAACAAAAAACAAAAACAAACAAAACAAAACAAACAAATCACCTAGGAGGAGAACGATTCCCCAAGGCAGCCTATCTTGGACGTATTTCCAATCTAAGAGGGCCGGGCTAGGTTTCTCTGGTCCAGTTTCTAAACACGTATCAAAATGAAATCACGCGTCAGTCTATTATGTAGTAATTCTAATAGGCTCGTCAAAGAAGGGCGTGGCATAAGTATGGCTCATACAAGTCGAGCTGATTATCATCGTAGCGCAAGGACATCATAACAATACCTCCTAGTGGACGCAGACACCAAAACGCAGGCTTGGCAGGAATGCTGAACAGAAACAGGACTATAATCATTACAGCTGTGGCGTCATCGACGTGGGCGTCTTCGATAAAATGAGCCCAACCGGGCACGAATCCCGGGTCGCGGAAAAACCACAGCATCACGCAGATGATGAAAAGAATAAGAACGGCTCCTTCGTGGAATGTCATGGGCCCGAGATCTCTGAACTTCCTACGAATCATTTTCTTCACTTCTTTCTCTCGGTCTTGGTCGGAGCTGTGACGCAATGACATTTCTTTATACGGTGATATGTATAATACTGGTTTTGTTTGTTTTAAAAGCTTCTTGTTTCATATATAATACCTTTGTCCCTTGAATCCAATGAATAGATATTGAATCCAAAGCCAAGCAAAGAAGAGATTGATGATCACGCCGGGAATATTAAATGCCATCCAGCTCGCGAAATTCAGTTCCGTCGTGCCGAAAGTTCTGCGCAATTGGAAAGATTGGCGCGAAAGATATAATTTACCGCACACTATTGATTATCCTATTTTATACAGATAATAATTGGACCAGTTATATAGTTGCTTACTCTTGCACGATTCCCTTTAGGGCTAATTGGGGAGAAGATCCGATCAACGATCCAGTTCCGCCTATGTTCGAGGCGTACGCTGTGTACACAAAACAAAATACAAAAGGTAATACTGGCTTAGATTTGAATAATAAGCTTATTACAAGAGGAAGATTTGTTTTTTTTTTCTCCATTCGGAGAGTAATGGGATATCACTCGTTTCTAATCAAACAAGAAGAACAAACCTATGCACATCATAACGCCGACTCTAACTTTGCGCCTCCGTTCCTTTTCGGTGTCTTTCGCCGCCTGCGATAAAGGTGATGATGAGCTTTTCTCGGAATTGTCTTTGAATGACAGCGAGTCCGGGACGAGTTCTTGAATACTGTCGTTCGAAATGGCCACGGTTATGTGAGACGATCCGACCGATTTTTCGTCCTCGTCCTTTCGTTTGATTGCAAATATAATAAGAATGTATAATAACAAAGAGTTTAAGTCAATTTTGCAGCGCTGTGGTCTGTTCGGAAGAAACAGAAGAGCAAATATAACGTCTAGGCCTATATTTTAATTTGAACTCATGGCGTATAATTGATTGATTGAACTCTTGTTAAAATAATATATATACCTTGTACAATTCTGCAACGACAGCCTCAACGATTGGTACCATCATTGCCGTTGTGGCCGTGTTGGAGATCCACATCGACAGGAAGGCTGTTGTTCCCATGAAACCAACCATCAACCTAGAGGCCCAGCAATATAACAAGAGATAGAAGCAATGTTTAACTTGGAACAATAACGCTGTAAAATATTACACAATCGGAGGAGACTGCTGAGAGGACTAGAAATGTCATTATATATGAGCGCATTATTGACCTACAGGCGCCGCCTTCAGGCCTAGACAATTTGGGTTTGTTCTTCTTACATTTTTATGGGTGTGACCGCTCATAAGAGCCTATTCTCTAAGCTTGTTTAAAAAACGAAAATAAGATCTTTGTTTAGTATATATAAATCCTAGTCAACAGTGGAACACGACTGTGACAATGACGCACAGTTTAACTCCTGACATCCTAACATCAGGGCGGCGCCAGTTAAACGATAAGGGACACTTTATCACGAACATAAAACAACGGAGAGCGCCATAACTGCGCCAAAAATCTTGATTGTTACTGTAGTACTTATACTATTCTCATAATGATCAGTAAATCAATATTGCATAATTTATATGATATAGTTGTCAATTAACGTTGCACGCACGATTACGTTACACGTTGCAGCAGAATTAATCGTTTTATTAAAAAATTCTTCGTTTTGGTCACTTTGATTGAAGTGATTGAATCCACAAAATTCTCATATAATTATTTAGTCAATGTAGCTAGCTCATAAATTTTCGGTATTAAACTTAGACTTGTTAATTAGCGGTAATGTATGTGTTATTAATTTATTATGAACGTTAGAACATTACCATCTAGGCTTGGCACCGACGAGAAGCAGTACTGCCAAGGCGACCCTTTTATGTAAATTACAAAACTCAATTCCCAGTGCCAATATGAGACCACCGATGAACATCATATTGGTTTCCTATATGCATTGATTAGTTCAAAACGTTAAATCACGAAGCAGAAATCGTAGGACATACCTTCATGTAAGCCATGCAAACATCGCCCGTGTCCAAGATGCCAAAGAGCGGAAAAGCAACAACCGGAATCAAACTCGTAATGGGTAACGGTAGCGCTTCCGTCATCCAGTAAATTGCCATTATGAGAATGATGTACCCGCATGATGCTTCCTATAGAATTTTATATTGTTATTAAAAAAAAAAGAAATAAACAAAAATAAACAATGCAAAAAATCACAAAATGGTTAAATTATTTAGTTAATGAACCAATAATCTAGGCCTACTGGATAACATCAAGTTATTTGTGGGATTAGACTTGACAATAAGATTTGTGGGATTTCTTGCAGTAGAGTGAAAACCGAAATTTACCTTTGTTCCTGCTATAATAGGGAGGGGCAAAAGTAACAGAGGAACAGACACAACGATTATCGACCTCCAATAAGGAAAAATATGATTACGCAAAAACTTCAACATTTATAGGCCGCTGTATCTATTTTTGGAGAAAGCACGGCACTGTAGACCTCTTACTTGGTGTACACTTGCCAGCTTAATGACGACAACAATTGTAAGCCAGCTAGTCTTGGATGAAATGGGTGAGAAAGGTATAGGTATAGCATAGTTATCAGTATTCTCAGGCAGCCCGGTGATGGCGAAGGGAAATAGTTTACCAAATAACAAGTAGCTTAAGGAAAGTAATTTATTGCCCCACTATCACAATTTATCGCGTTCTCTATAGACTGTCTATAGATCTTAATATCATTTTTGGCTTTTGAAATCGGAAAAATCCGATTAAACAAATGACTCGACAAATGACGAACCATTGCGAAAAACGTCTCCAACTATGTATTTTTTTGGACGACCATTGAAAATAATTTGTCCTGCCGCTATAATAACATTTCAAATGATTTTCAAATGGTTTTGATGACGACTTACACATTGTTTTTCAATATATTGTTTGGTCATTTCAGAAAATAAGTTAGGTAACGGATGATGCTAGATTGCACAATCAATTAAAAATAGACGAGAAAATTGTCCTTGTGTTGCAATTGAATTTGTCCAAGGTCTCATCGGTATAGATTTTAACGATATTGGAAAAACCTCGCTGATAATTATTTGATAGCAGTCAGTAGCACGCAGTATCGGTGCTGATGTCATCCATCAGTTGTCACCAGCCCCACGAAAAATATCCTAAAGTTGAACTTTTAAAATACCATATTTTCCTGCAGCGATCATGTCCCTAAGAATCTACATATGTAACCTGAGAAAGCATAAAGCAACCTAAAAATTAAATCAGCTAATAGTTTTTAAAAATGCGGAACTAAGCATTTTGGGTAATTTCTAAATGGAAATTAAAAAAAAAAAGGAAATTAATAAATCGTCAACTAATCAAAGCACTCACAACCCGTATGAAGGAAAACACTTCTTGCGCGTCTAAATTTCCAACGCGGTACAGGAAAACAGGATTATATGCGCAAAACCAACAACAAATATTTAGACTTGTGTTAGAAATCTGAAAACGCATTCGAAGACGGACGAGAATATAAGTGTGTCATGTTTTCTGTAAAGCCTGGAAGCCGAAATGAAAAACAAGTCGACACACACACACAACACGCGGATACAGCGCACTAGTGCAAAGTTCGAAAAATATGTCACAATCACTGTGATCCCACTCTCTCTCGAGCTATAGTGTGTGGCCCTCTTCCTGTTTATTCGTGTTGGAAAAAACTCATGCGGGGTCGCTAACAGACCACAGACGGGCATTTCGGTGTGCTTTCTTGATTTATATATACATGCTTCAGAGGATTATACTGCCGGCTCCGGTTGCACACATGACGTTTTATCGAAAGACCGACCGTTTGGAAAACGGAGCTGAAATGAGGGATCACATTTCAAATTCTTCAGTATGGCTCAAACGCACACAGCCAGTGGAACTGTCGACAAGTTTTTCTCGTCGTTTCTCTTTCATCGCAGTCGTCGCTCCCTCGACGCTGATGGGAATAGATTTCCAACGTCAATGAACGCGCGTTTTGGCGTCTGTAAATTGTCGATCTTCGACAGCGCTGACACTGCCGTATATTCGATATAATACGTCCTTGTTGTTTGTATGGAATGGCCAATCAATCGACCTTATTGACATCAGCGTTGTTGCTGATGTCGAACTCGACCGACTTGGACCACAGCATCGGCAGCAGTGATACTGATGACCATCACAGGTACGTGATCGAGAGGTTCCGCTTGGCATTCGTCGTGCTCGGCATCGCCTTGGGAGTAATTGCCATTGGATTCAACACGGCGATTGTCATTTCTTCACTGGTCGTCAAAACGTCTTCTCTGAGATTTTCGTCGCAAACAATCAATTTGATGGCTTCGCTAGCCGTCGCCGACCTGTTTCTTCTTGTATTCGGTACGGACATACTGTATGTGAGAGAAAATCAATTCCACGAAGTAAAACAGCTCACCGCTTTGAATAATTCAGCTCTCATTATTTTTTGTTTTTTTGTCTTTTTATCTTTGGTTCAGGTCTACCTTATGATCTCGTCGCTGCCAACGATAACCCCTGGCCCCACTGGCTAGAGGGGCGGATTGGATGCCCAATGTCAGCTTATCTTCCAGAAGCGTAAAAAAAAAAACCAAACAACTATTTATATTCCCAGTTCAATTATTTTATTACTGCACGACTTAAGACTCAGTAAAAAAAAATTGGAAGTTGGAAATAATCAAATCCCATGGCTTTTGTTCTTTTCGGATTAAATGGTTTAAGAAGATTTCGAATCTCAATAAGCTTCTTATCTCTACACAATTCTCTAAAGGTCACGCTTCGCCTGGGTGGGGACGGTCGCACTGGCCATGCCTCTTCGCTGGCCATCGCTGAGGAAATGGGGGCCGGCTTGGACGCTGCTGGTCTGGGCAGTTTCGCTGGTCGTCGTCATTCCGTTCGCCCTTCACGTGGATTGCCTCGGCCAGTCTCACACGACGACGGTCGATTACGCCACGATACCGGAAACGGCCCATGGCTCGTTACTGGACGACGACGACAACGACAGCGCTTGTTCCTGCGTCTTCACCGTCAGCCAATCGGAAGTCGTCCAGATGTTCGGCTCGTCCCTGGTCGCCTACTCGCTCATTTCCGTCATGGCTATCGGAATGATCGGCCTCAAGAGCCGGCCATTTTCGGATGAGGCTCCACATATCAAAGTGAACACATCCTCCAGAAGGCTAGGTAGTATATATATATAATAGGCCTTATACCAGTATTATCTGTTTCCGATACCAATCTTCAGCTGGCCCACTAATTACAAGCACCTCGTTATTATTTCGAATGAGGCATTAATAACCCCCACCCAAAAAACGACCCAACTAAACCTATATGTACGTAGATGAATGGCGATGCTTCCCACTCAAAACTAATCAGCGAAAGTGAATTAATGGCATGAAAAAATGAGACGATAAATAGCTTTCCTTTTTTCTTTATTTTTGTGACTATTACGTATGGAACTATTAAATCCTTTAAGAAGGAGCACACCGGGCGCTCTTGTGCTTGGAGTCGAGTAGCCATTATCGTCGTGGGTGGTGGCGCCCGCCTTATTCGTGGCAGGGGTAACACTCGCCGGGCGCGCGGCGGCGGCAATTCAATTAGTTTCACGTTGGTGTTTTATTTAGTCGCGTGTACAATATTTTAACGAGCATTTCGAAACGGTCACTATATCAATTAATTTTTATGTGTACGGACTATATAGCGTTTTGAGTTTTCCACTATTTTTTTGTTTGTTTTTTTATGTCCGGCCATCTTTTATTTCCCGCAGTGACCATGCTGTTAACATTTATGGCCTGCACCTTGCCTCGCTACGTCTACAATGTCGTCAACTACTCGGAAGAGACCCGGACGGCGGATGGCCTGTACGGATTGACCATGTCGATCCTGGAAATTCTTTGTTGCAGTCTCTTCTACGGCACGTCGTTGATCCATTTGATGCTGTCGCCTCATCCCCGCTCGCTGCTCCGTCAATTGTGTCGACAACAACAAGATTACGCGATAGAGGCCGAAGTCGCCTGAGCGATCGATATAGACACACTAACCTACGTCACGATCAATGTCTCAAAAGTTCAATATTCGTGTCTTGAAAGCAGCAGCGCAACATCGGAGGTTATTAACGAAATGGATGTCGGAAAACTTTGAAATTCTCCAGTCCCGTTATGAAACTTTGATTCACAATGGGCGAGGATCGATGACGACGTCCGCCTTTTACGGATAATTATTTAAAAAAAAATAAAAGTAATTGCTAAAAAGCGGAACTGGCGTTTTTGAGACGTACCTAACGAACTACCCAACTATTGACTTTTCCGCGTCGACGAAATGTTCGTCCCATATTTCAAAGTGGACGAATTCTCAGCGAACTCTCATCACAGTTCTACGACACACTTGTGTGGATAATTAAGCGAAATCAAAAGTGCTGCTCTCCAGTGATTTGAAATAGGAAACAAAAAAATAAAAAATAAAATAAACCGTCGGATGTGTGTTTTCATTTTGTGTGTAATGCAGTGATTCTATTGACACGCATCTCAATCAACATGTTTTGTAAATGGGGCTGCACAGACAACGAGAGTGACGTGAAATGTTCTTCTCATTAAATGTCCACCTTTGTTTTTTTTATCTCGTGTTATTCGCGTATTATTTGTCCGTTAACTTCTTTTTTTTCACAAATAAAAACACGTCATATAATTCACAGGCAAGAAATTAGATTTAAAAAAAAACAACAAAACAAATATAAAAAGACGTATACTGTTATACTGTCTAGACAACGCACACACACACACACACATACACGCATTATAAAATATTACACAGACACACGCACTATCATCAAGAGTTTTACAGACTCGCACTATCATTGCATTTTGCGCAGCAATAGCAGCGCCATAGCGGACCGAACAAATCGTACACAAGTACACACACAGCACGCAAGAAATCAACACACACCGTACACACTGGGCTTGTCTGGATTATATATGATACAAAATTTTTACACTCTCGATTTAAAAGAGAAAAAAAAAGAGGGAGTCGATGATTTCTGGTGAATTTTAGGACGTTATATAATGTGTAGATGATGGAAAAGCAGAGGGAATAACGCGGGAGGGACGAGTGAGAAAAGTTGGTTCGTTTTGTTTCATTGTGTCCTGTTTTTGTTGTTGTTGTTGTTGGCTGATGCTGGTTGATTGAAAAAATTTGTTAAAAAATTCCTGAGATCTACAGAGGGTGTGTGTGCTGGTGTTGTTCCGGTTGGGTTTGATATTTTTTTTTGCCATCGGAAGTATTTTTTCTTTACTGCTCTTCTCCATTTTTTTTTTTTTTTTTTTTTTCACTTCTGATTTTTCTCTTGACATAACATTATTAAAAAATTCAATTCAGCGTTGCATGCACTCTGTTGAATTGATGTGAATTGAAGTGGCCGTCAACTGTTGGGACCGGCTTGCTGGCTTTCATAGGCAAGCAGGAATCAGGCAGGCTTCATTTGTTTGTACAATTGGTTTCGTTGGAACTTTGAAGCCGGGAGAGGGAATAATAATAGTAATAATAATAATAATCATTCACAAAAAAAAAAATAAAAAAAAAAAAAAACATAAAAAAAAATAACCAACACAAACAAATGCATATATAGGCCTGTATGTATAAAGATATATATATATATCATTTCCGGGGGGGGGGGGGGGGAGGGGAGGGGGAGGCTGGCGCTGTTTAGGTTTGGTGGGCAATAAAGATCTTTCCATATTTCCAACTTTTAATTTGTCTGCTGGGTCAGCAAATGAAGGAGCACGTCATGATCCATGTTGTTGAGCGTGTGCATGTCGATGCCCAACGCGTTCGCCACGCTACTCATGTCCAGTCCGAATGACTTGAGTAACTGGATAAAGTCCATTTCTTCACCTGGAAAAAATAATTGACAAAAATTCAAAAAGCAAAAGAGACATATTATTAGATGAGGCAAAATAAAAAATTCCTTTGAGAGGACGAAGAGAACAGAAATGAAACATACCCGTGAATGGATTATGCAGCTTCGGGCAAACTCGATTGCACTGAGGCCACGTACACCGATCGACCAGCCGGTGTTGGCAGAATTCCGGAGCGGAAGCCGGAGTTGGATCCACCGCGCTGACGGCAGCTTCCCGCCTAGGACGCGTTGTCGTTTCATCCTTTGGCTGACTCTTATCTGTTTTGATCATCATGCAAATCAGGAAATTAATGACATTGTTGGTTGAAATCTTCAACAACCGCATTGTACCTTTCTTACGCTTCTTGTCTTTGTTGTTGTGGTTATTCCGCCGGTGACTGCTGTGGTTGCTGGTGTTGTCCTTGTTGTTGCCCTTCAGCTGTTGCTGCTGGTGTCGGCGGCCGGATTTGGCAGGACCGGCCCCCGTTCCGCTGTTGGATCCTCCGCCGGCGCTGCCGCCCGATCCACCGTTGTTGTTGTTGTTGTTGTTTCGTTTGTTCTCCCCAACTTTCTTATTGCCGCGCTTGCGACCTCCGGCTCCTTTTCTTCGCTCCTCCTTGTTTTTGCGGGTCCCGTTTTTGTGCCTTCCGCTCGGGATGAGCGTGGCGTTAGCCGTACCGACCGCCAGTTCGCCGCCGGAACCTCGCTGGCCGGAACGGACTAGATTTTTGGCCGGTTTGACCGTCACGGTGTTGGCTGGCATTTCGGGATCGTCGGCCAACAACACGATCGGGCTGTTGGGGAAATAGAAACAATCGAAAGCAAACCAATTAATAAAACACTCCGTAATTTAATAGATTACATTTTTTAAAATTCAAATTTGGCGCCTAAATGACTCACTTGGATTCGACGTTGGCGGCCTTGTAGCGCTTGTGGCCGTGCCTGAGCGCGTGCTGAACGGAATGGGCCGGAAGATTTTGCTGTTCGTTTTCGCCGTCTTCAGTTGTTCCCTGCTGGGGCCGGTGGTGATGCCGGTGGTGGTGCTGGTGCCCATTGGGCGTCAGGTGATTGGAGACGGACCAGTAAGGTTGAAGTTCCCAACAGCGCAGGGCTTGCGGCAAGGAGATGTCTCCGATGCGAATCGATTGCCAATCGCGTTTCGTCAGCACCGTGTGCGAGATGCAAGACGGGGAAAACACAGCCCTGGGATTTGCCCAAAAATAGAACGTTAAATCAATAAACACAATTCAATCAATATCAAGAAAATGACAAATGAAAAAACAAGTGCAAAGATCTTACGAGACGTTGGTGAAAGTTCGACGCAAGTCGTCGCCCACGGCGTGGATGTAGTCCCACTGTTCCTTGGACATGGGCGGACCGACATTATCAGCCAGCATTTGGGCCTCATCAAACAGCCATTGGAAAATGAACAACGGAGCTGCCAACCCAAATAGAAACAAAAACAACAACAAAAGATAATGAATAATCAAATATTGTCGTGTCGTGTTGATTTACAAAAAAAATTATGATGAGATGATTGACGTACTTTTGAGAGTGCGATGAAGGTGATGGCCAAAGTAGCAGCGCCAAGGCTGCGAGGTGTACTGGGCCTTGCAGGCCAGCGGCACCTGGCCGTTCCACAGGGTGTGACCCATCTGGACGGCCGAGGTGGGCGCGCAGCGCTGGGGATCCTGGCAGTCGGCCGGCGCGTACGGCACGTTGTCCAGGAACCAACCCGAGTCGGTGACTCCGCGCACCTCGGCCGACGAGCCCTGCGTTCGTAGAAAGTCGGTGACGCGGTCCAGGTTGAGCATCACGCCGGTCCCTCCGGCACTAGAAATAATGAAATGAAGTGAAATTTAAATTGAATTCATTTCAATAGGAAGGAGAAAAAAGGGAGGACATACCTGCTGCCAGTCAGCATCAATTTGGAGGCGTTCAAAAGTCCCTGGGATAACAAATCTCGCAAGACTTCTTGGATGATGACGGAGCCCATGAAAGCGAAGCGAGATGCGCTTCCGGCTGGAGCGGAACCGCTCCAAGAATCGCTGGAACAGTACGGTACATATCTGTTTGGGTCCAACACAAATAATTAGATAAGAATATGATGCGCACAGACACGATTAATTCTAAACAAACAAATTAAAACTAATTATTCAAAAGATGGGAGATTCCGGATGCGGATGGCAATGAAAGTTCATTCAAAGAGATGAGATTCGGGAAAACGTTAGAAGAATTGAATTGAATTTGATGGTTATTAGTTGTGCTGGCTCTAAATTGAATTTTTCAACTATATAGATGGGGGAGGGCTTCTGTTTTTCTATGGAAATAACTGATGTACCTGTACTTACACGTGGTTTGCGTTCCACCAATAGGGATTCTCTTCGGGATCTGGAGACAGGATGCCGCTCACTATGGGTAATTTAAAAAAATTGCTTTGAAACGAAATTCAATTTCAAATTTTTTGGCGGGTGATTGAATTACCTTGGCGAGTGTCTGGCCACATGTTGGACGTCATGAAGCCTCTGAGACGACTCCACCGCGATTCGCAACTCCGCTTGTCGTAACAATACCAACCGCCTATGATGAATACATCAAATGATTAGTTTGCTTTAAGATTTGCACTGATTAAAGTCAAGAGAAAAATCAGAATGGTAAATTACCTTCGAGGAAAACGATCCATCGTTTGCTGCCGTAAGATTTCCGGATGAAATACCTGAGAAAAGCGCATGATCGAAAACGGTAAATATAAATTTGTTCCCAATCACAGTCAAATGAATGAAATTATATTCTTACCCAGCTGGAGATCCATCGTTGCACACGGCGCTTTTGTCTTTCAGTAAAATCTTCTGCGTTGGAGGTGGCTCGCGCGAATTGCATTTAGATAAAGCCTATTTAAAAAAAACAAGAAAGGTAAAAACCAAAGTCCAAACATTTTCAATTCAAACTTGCGCGGGTGTTATAATGACCTGTTTGAGATGCTGGCGTAGAATGTCGGGCGTCGTCGTGCTCCGCCGCGTGATTCCCGACGAGCGCCGCCGGACGAAAGGTGAGTTGAGACTGTGCTCGCCAGGTGTCATCACCTGATTGGGTCGCCCCTCGACGACGACGAGTAGGAAGACCGCCGCCGCAGCCGTCGCCGCCAATACCACCGTCGCTCTCCATCTTGGCGCCGTCTTCATCCTCCCGACTGTGACGACCGAGTGACTGCACCAGCAATATTAACCTTGTTCGGCCGTCCGCTGCCAAACACCAGAAAACTGTAGCGCGAAAAGGGGAAAAAAAACAAAAGAGAAATGCGATTTTGAAAACCAAATGTCTCGAGTTGGGCGTGTTTTCGACAGCATATATCCTTCGAACTTAATTTCTTATTCCAACAGGATACGGAGACACCAAATATTCCCTATTATCCATATTTAATAAATGGCGGCGTTATGGTCGCCCTGCCGTGACCATTTGAGTACATAAATGGCACTCGCCCGTCATCGATAACGAATCTCAAGAATTTCAGTCCCTTAGATGACATCATTCAATCGGCGACGGTCGGCGAGGTATGTCTCTTTTGGCTTACTACATCCTGGTGGCGGACGAAGAAAAAAAAAAAGAGGCTTATAGTAACGCTCGTCGTAAAAAAAAAGACGACGATGGCGGAATGCGCCAACTAACAAATGACGTCAGCGGATTAAAACAGATTGAAATACTGCCGCATTTTGTTTGTATTTTTCACTGTAAGAAAAAAAAAACAAAAAAATGAGAGCGGCGTTATATGTAGAATGGGCCTCAAAAGAAGGAGGACGTGATGAAAAAAGAAATTGGGCAAAGAAAAAAAAAAGAGAATCAAACCAAAACAACTGCGGGAACCGGTCCGGTCGTCTATACGCGACTCTCTACTCTAAAGAAAAGCGGAGCGCTATAATACGAACAACAAAGGGGCGCAACACACACACACGCGCGATGATTCCGGTAGCTTAGTAGCGCCTACCGTATTCAGTGTCAAAGGCGAGCGTCGCCAAATGATCAAGAGACAATCTTGTCTTTTATTTTATTTTTTCTTTTCTCTTGTGTTTCTTTTCATCTCGACTCATCGCCAATGCACCGGAAAATCAAAAAAATAAAAAAAGATGAAAAAAAGATCAAAGGCGAGCGCGCAAGCTGCTGCTGCTGGCGTGGCAAATGTGTGCTATGCGGCCATTAAGAGAGCTCGGACGGGCTGACTTGCTGGGGGAACATGTTGGAAGAATCAGCTGAAAGGCATCAAGGAATAATATAGAGACGACGAGAGAGATGAAAGCCGAGCGGCGCCATTCAAAGGCTTCTCTCTCTCTCTCTCTCTATCTGATTTCTTTTTCTCTTTTCTTCTTTCTGGATTTCATTTATTTCCCTTCCAGCTCCCCATGGCTGCGTGTGTATATACATATGTATGCATATTTTGTCCGGCTTTTTTTGTTGTTCGTGTGTGCTGTGTGCTGTGTGTCGTTTTATTATTACAGTCGGCGGCCGTCGTGTCGGATTAAACTAATTAATCCGCTGACTGCGCACCGTGACGTGGCGGGTGCGCCCAGCTGGACCCGAGCTGCTGTTGCTGCTGCTGTTGCAGCGCAATGATGAAGGGACACGACACTCGTCTCCACGAGAGGTGCATCCGCTCGATCCGGTTCACAAGCAGCAGCACAAGCATCATCGTCGTCGTCTACATGTAATACGTTATTTCCCACTGGAACAAAAAAGAACCGAAAAGAAGAAGAAGAAGAAGAAAATAAAAAGGGCAAACAGCTCGGATGAAATGATGAGCGCTGTGGACAACGCGGTAAGACGACCGATGGAAGGGGAGCCAGCGGAATTAGCCACGCTCGGCTGCTTGTTAGACCAGGAAAACGAACAAGAAAACACAAGGAATAAAACAAGAGTTGATGGGGAGGGGGGGGGGGGGGGGTTCATAGAGAATGTATGGTGGTGCTGGTGGGGGGACAAATGGTGAAGAAGAAGCGGTCAAGACCGGTAGCTTAACAACGTCCATAGGTAGTCGTATAACAGTATGTGTGTGTGTGTGTGTTGGTGGTTGTATATATAACTGCGCGTCGCTGGCTATCCCATTTATATGTATCTATCTATCTCCACTGGAACTTGTAATTAACTTAATTGATTCGGGAAGGACTAGCCAAGAGGGGGGGGGGAGCAAGTTCAGTACATAAAGGTCGTCGCTGCTGCTGTCAGTGGGGAGAAAGCAATTGGGGAAAGTTGGGAAAAGAAAGAGGAACTCATATTTTATACGGTATATTGACTCTCTCCCTGTGGTGGTGGTGCAGCCTATGGCTCCTATTATACTATAGGGTCTTTTAATATATGGCCGACTTGTCAGGAGAAACACACACACACACACACAAAATAGAGGACGTGGAGGAAAAGGAAGTGTTCTTCGACAAATACACACATGTCGTCCATGTTCCCTTTTTTGGTTGTTAATGAAAGGAGCGCCTTACGATTAGGGTTGGGAGGACGACGGCTACCGTATGTCGCCGTCAACCGAGTTTTAATGGCTTGCAATCACCGTAAATCAACAACTCTCCAATATAAATGAGGAGGCAAGGACACGCCAGCTCGTTTGGCTCGGTTTGGGGTGTATACCTTTCGTGAGTTCAAAACTGTCACTTGACGGACACAAATGCCATGAAGAATTGGACAGACAGTTCGTGATTTTTTGTTGTTTTAAATCTTGATTAGACTCATTTTCATTATCACAGGACGTGTCAGTTGAAGGAACCTCAGACTGAAGGTGGATATTGCGTAAAGGTCGCGAGGAACGATTATGAACCGGTAAAGAATTTAAAAAGACAACAAAAAATGAAAATAAAAACTTGTTTGTTCCGGTGATTTATTTTCGAATTTTTTGTCTATTCGATGTTTGCACGCGTTAAAAGTGAGCTAAAAACAAATGTTTCTTTTCACTCAAAATATAATGACCGCGTTATGTTGTTATCGCATTCGGTAAATCATCAAAGAGCTTGTCAATTCGTTTCCCTCTGACTGACTGTGCATAGAGTTTACAGCATATCCAGCACGCACAAATGACAAACTAACTGGTTATGTAATTTTTTTTTGTTGTTCTTGTTTTTCTTTTGCTGCTTGTTTGTTAGACACATCTTCCCCACTTTTTGGGGGGGTTCTGATGGTCTGACCATATATAAGAAAAATAAAAAACAAAAAAGTCAATATTGTCAACACGGAATTGGGCGGTGGGCGGACGAATAATCGAAATAACTGGAACACTAGCGGGCGGAGGAACGAAAAATGGCGCCGATTTAAAAGAGACAAAAATGGGATCCGGGTTCGTACGGTCAGTAATTCTTTCCTATATGCTTGTTGATGTTTCTTCTTCTTCTTGTCTCGCATTGTTTTTGCTCTGCTCCGAGTTTTGACAAGAATATAAAAAGACAAAAGAAAAAAAAGGGAAGAAAGGAATGAGAGAGTAAAAAAAACAAAACAAAAAAGAATAAAAATAATAATAAGAAGAAGAAGAAAAGAGAAATGTTGGGGATGTGGATAAGTGATGCGTGTGCCACCTTCCCTATATATACGCGATCGGACGGGATAAAGTTGGAGCGGCGGCGGCGGCGGCGGCGGCGGTCGTGGTGTGGCGGCAGCGGCGGTCGGAGTCGAGGCCTTTCAGCTTTGCCGCTTCATTTGCATATCACTTGGCAATTGCAACTCTGTTGCTTTGTGCTGCGCTGCGCTGCCTTGGCTGGCTGGCTCGCTCCGCTGAGTCGAACCAGCAGCAGCGGCCACAACACAGGGCAGAGAGATGAGAAGAGAGTCCCGGTACATTCGATTCGGCCAATCCGCCCCGAAGGAACACGAAAGAATGGAACAGACAAACACATGTAGAAAAAGAAGAAGAAGAAGAAGAAGAAGAAGGAAAAGAAGAAGAGGATAAAGGAATGAAGGCAAGAAAGAAAAGAAAGGCCCGAGCCATTCATCATCGAATTAAGGATGATTCATTCAACAACCTCGAAGTTATATCGTATACATACGTAGAGAGGAACCCGCAACAAACCCAAATGAAAAAAAGAAAAGAAAGTAAATAGATAACGAAAATAATCATAATAAAAAAATAAAAAATCCAACGTCAGTCAGCGCCGGGAGAGAAAAGTCAAGTTCCGTTTGGGAATGAATTGAATTAGAAATCCTGCCGAGGAAGAAGAAGAAGAAGAAAAATAAAAAAAACGATTGTGTCCCTTATTCACTTGACTAGACGAGCGGATGATGTATCTCTCTCTCTCTCTCTCTTTCGGTCTTTTCTCTCTTCTTCTTTCGTCTATACACACACACACACTTTGCCTCTTTTCCCTTCGGCTTGTAGAGTCTAACAAGAGACAGACACACACATTGAAGAGAAGAGGTCGACCGCAGAGCAGATGCGCCGCTTGTCTTTTTTTCTTCTCCAACTGCTTGGCGCTGCTGGCCCCTCTTTGGCTTCTGGCTTTCGCTCTGTGAGCTCTCGAGAGTTGCATGATGATTCTTTTTTCTTCTTCTTCTTCTTCTTCTTCAATTTTTATTATGATTTTTTTCTTTTCTTTTCTTTTCTTATTTTTCTCTCTCTTTCTTTTTCTTGGGTGCCTCCGACACGCAACGGACAAATTGCTGTGTCGGTGAATCGCTTTGATCGTCGACCTGGAACGGAACCTTTTCATCATCAGCGCCTCTTCTGTTTCATAAGCCCCTCTTCTTTTTTTCTTTTTCTTCCCCAGTTTTCTTTCTTTATATTCTTCTTCTTCCTTTTTATTTTCATTTTTTCCCCCTCTTCATCATCATCTTCTTCTTCTTCTCATCCTACTCGGCTTTCCTCTTTTTCTTCTTGTTGTTGTCTCCCTTCTTCTTCTTTTTTCATCGCCGAGTTTAGACGAATCGCTTCCTGCGGAGCTCCGTTTTTCCTTCCAGTCCGTATTTTATATAATATGTTATATATGTTATATATGTGTGTGTGTGTGTAGACGCTGCTGGACGGCATACATCATCGACTTTGAACCTGCTGGGAAATTCGGAGAGTTGAAACCGAATTTCCCCCAGCAGTCGGTCCTTTTTTTCCTCTTGCGGTATGTTACGTATATGAAGTGGAACGATTCAATTTCAATCACGTTGCTCCTGTCGGATGGATGATGGGCCCTTTTTATTTATTATTTATTTCGTCTCCTCCGCGCGTTGTTGTGCCGTACGCACGCAGCTAGCGGCTATGGCGGACGATGGCGGAGTTGATCAATTGATGGCGAGGAAGAAGAAGAAGCCGACAAGGTCGTCGCGGCTGGGCTCTCTCTATCGTAGCAAGTCCATCGTGTGCTCGCAAGTCGAGAAAATATCAATCAACTCGCTGCTGCTGCCACAAGACTTTGACGCTGTTTGCTTGTTTGTCTTGGCCGTACGCAGCCGCCGCCGCCGCCGGACCGATGCCGCCACCGCCGCAGCCGCGCGCGCGTCTTTTCAATCTGCCGACCGTTTGGTTCCGACCAGCAGAGATCATCTCAGATATGAATGATTTTTTGGGGTTCTCAACAATTTCCCTACGGCTCTCTCATCTAAACGCATTTCAACTTGTAGACAACTGTAGCCACAGCGGCAAACGGTGCGACTCTATCAAGCGATTGGCGGCTTCAAAGTCTCAAGAGTTTTGGCAAGGGCGCGTGCGCCGCACGACGACCGCTCATCCTACACACACAAGCACCTCAATTATAAACACGAAAGGCAAACGAGAAATCAGAAAAAAAATAGACACACACACACACTGAAATGTATGCAAAACGCCCCGAGAGGAACTTTGGACGGACCGCGCGCGAGTCATTGCTGTGTTATAGCCTCTCTATCAAAAACAACAACAACAACAACAACAACAACTTGCCAGGGCTGGCGTATTTTCATTTTTCTTTTCCTTGTTTTGTTTTTATGATGAAAAAAAAAGAAAAATCGCCCCCCAAAAAACAACTGCGTCTAGCAGCCTTGTTGTGTGAGCACAGTCTTTAATTCGAGTTACGTATAGAAGAAGAAGAAGAAGAAGAAGAAGAAGAAGAAGAAGAAGAAAGAGGAGGTGGAAGAAAAGAATGGCCCTCTCTCACACAACACAGTCTCTCTCTCTTTATTTTCTTGTTTCCTTTCCTTCTTCGTCTTTCTGATTTTTGTGTGTGTGTCTATTTCTTTTGATAATAATAGAGCGGCGTCTGGGCCTTTGATGGTGTGCTGAATGGGTGTGTATAGCGCGACTCTCTACAGCTACCAGCAAGGACTCTCCGATACCAGCACCAAGTCCAACAGCGAAATTAGCCAAGTCAACTCGTTTTCTTGTTTTTTTCTTTCGGTTTTCTTTTTCTTTCTTCCCCCTTTTCCTTTTGGGTTATGCCTAATATACACTATGCGCAGCACAACTGTCTACGTCCGTTATTTCTTTCTGCTTGGCTGGCCTTTAGTTTGATTTCATTTTTTTTTTCAACTGGAAATGTGCGGACGTCGTCAGTTTTCCCGCGGGACCTTTTCAAATGAAAAAAGAGCGACGACAAGCAATCAAAGAACTCTGATGCGGTCGCCCTTCTTATATTATATAAGTGCTGGATGGACTGAATGTGCTATCCCCCACCCAACGGTCTCTTTCTCTCTGGACCATCATATATACACCAAGAGTGATGGCGCGGCTGCTGCTGCCGGGACCCGCCGCTGATCATCTTTTTCTTTTCTTTTCTGGTTCCTTTTGTTATTCCCGTGTTATTTATTTTTTTAAGAGAGGGTTTCTTCTTCTTGGGTTTTGGCTTTCATATTGTGTTTTGTGTGGCTGTCCTCCTCTTTTCTGCTCTCCCTCGTTTTACCTGTCGGTTGCCGGGCAACTGTCGGAGAGATTAAGTATCCACGTCCATATATACCGGTCTTCAGTCTTCTCTCTCTCTTTCTTTTTTTATTCTTTCTCCTTTATTTCATCACTCTACTTCTTTCTTCTTTTCTTCTTCTTTTTGTTGAATGCTTTTAGTGAATGATGCCGACACGACACCGACACGACCTCTTTGGCTGTGTAGAAAAACGCATGTATATATAGATACACACATAGATGCATTTATGCACCGTATGCTGTTGGTTGCCTCTATACTATATACGCTATATAACAGTCCCGGCCGCTCGTTCGTCCAACCAGCCATCCCTCTTTTTACCTACACCCAAAAAAAGAACGGGGGGAGGTTTGCCAAGAGAAGGTAGGAGGAGGCCTACAGGTTTTACGACACCCCATGTTGCGCCGATGAAAAACGCACACAACCCTTTATTTTCTTTTTTCTTAAAAAACAAAAAAACGAAATGGAACGGACAACAACACAAAAAAAAAGTAATAGCTCAAAAGAAAAAAAAAAAAACTTGACTCCCAATCGGCAACTCGGATCTTTTAAAAAACAAAAAAATTTAGTATTTTTTTTTTGTCTTCTCTCCCTTTTTTTTGTGTGTTGGCTGCTGCCCTGTTATGCAATAAAATGTTGTTGGCGGTGCGCAACTTTGTCCGCGAGGAGAGTATATAGATTTGGGAATCTTTTTTAAAGAGCGACATTGTGTTGTCCGCTCGTCTATACGGTCACATATATACAAAAGGAAAAGAAAAAAAAATGAAAACTAGGCGCCATAAAAATGCGCACAATGTCCTCACAGACACACGGTCAGAAAAAAAAAAGATATTGGTATACCGAAAAGAAGGAGAAGACCAAGTGGAGGAATAAGTAAAAAAGAGCGAAAGAAGAAGAAGGAGAGCTGCTGCTGGACCGGCGTTACGGCAGCGTAAGTGCGATGTCATAATGGTTTTTTTTTTCTTTCTTTCTTTCCTTTTTTTGAAAAAAGAAATGGGCCCCCCTTTTATTTTCTTTTATGGGTCGGGAATGAATGAGAGAGTCTCCTTGTTTTTTTTTGTTTTTCTCTTTTGTCGTTTCTCCGCTTGGGAAACGACCAGGAAGTAGGGTGGGAAATAAATGAGCGAGTAACCGACTCATAACGACGCCGACCGACGACTGTGCGAGAGTTGACGATGCGATGCCGACGTAACCCACGCCCCCCCTTACGCGGCCCCGGGTTCTTACGCCGACGCCGCCAACCACCAAACGAATCACCGAGCCCACTATTATACACCCGGCCGCCGCCGCCGTCGCCGCCGCTACACACACACACATATATATACAACAACCGCAAAAGACAATCCATTACCCGGTCGTAAATCAACTCCGCCGCGCCGCCGACACCGCCGCCGCCGACGACGACACCACATCACCCGTCCGTCCGCCCGACGATGCCGTTCGTCGTTTGTGTTGCGAGCCGCCCCTCGACACCGCCGACAAAAGGAAACTCGACGGGTTTAAATATGAGAGAAGACCCAAGTAAAAAAAAAAAAAAACCAACAGAGAAAGAAAAAAGAGTTGGAAAAAGAAGAAGAAAAAAGAGAAAAGCTCAAACTTCTGCTGCGGTTACTTCGTTCATTGACACGTCCGGGACGCGCCAGCCGCCGCTGCTGTTGGCTGCAATTTTCTTTCAATTGGTCGGCGTCGAGTCGCGACGCCCGTCCCTGCCTTTTTTCTTTTTTCGCTACCCCTTGGCGCGCTGTCATTTTTATACGTGCGCGATTCAACAGTCGTGTCATAAATACGAGCCCAAAAAATGGCCAAAAGGTGGGACCGTCAAACGTTTTTTGTCTTGGTCAATCCCCAAATGGATGAGCACAAGCCCTTGCGTTGAGTAACTTATTATACAGCCCATAGGGGGGACCAAAAGAAATGAATATAAAGAAAAGCACTGCGATATGTGCACACATGGTCTAGTCTCAAAAAAAAAGAAAAATACATTTTTAAGCGGCAAAACTCTGAGCGATAGCGGCGGTTGTGTACATACAAGTCCAGAAAAACAAGAAAAAAAAGTCAACGCGCGGTAGTGTAAGGATATGGAACCCCGTTTTTTTCTTCTTCTTTTTCTTTTTTGAAATTTTTATTTTCCCCCCTTTTTTTTCATCCAAGTTTTTTTCTTTTTCTTTTTTATTTTTTTTGGGGGGGGGGTTTTGAACCCGGGCGTTGAGCCATATTCCCCCTTGTCCAATTCCTTTTTTTCCGTCATCCCCCTCCACCTCATTTACCTGCTGCGCCGCTGAGAGTGTTAAGACTAGAGAGTTGCTGGGATCTATACACTATAAGGACGAACAGAGAGAGAGGCGCATGGAGCACCTGGCAAATTGCGTCGTTAAACCGAGGAGTTAATCACCGCGGCGCACACACTCTCACACAATGGAGGGCTTACACACACACACACACACAGAGAAAACCACTGCTGCTGCTGCTGCTACCTCCGCCGCCGCCGTTTTTTTTGTGTTTTTCCCAATGGGACGCGACGCCGCCAAAGCAACATCCGATTTTTCTGAACAAATGCCCTCCTCCTATACCCAACGAATTTTGGCTATGGCACACACTAGCCCCTCTCTATTTCTTTCTTTTTTTTTAAAGAATATAAGGAACCTTGAATTTTCTATTTCCCATTGAGCCCCGTGCTGGTGCTGCTGCGCTGGGCACCCAAACGATCGACACACATGCTCAGGTGCGTGCTGTGTGTGTGTGCAGTCTCTTAATAATTTTAGAAAAAAGAAAGAAAGAAAAAATCGTTGGAGCTATTTCGATTTTTTTATTTTTTCGGGTGGGTTTTCGGTGTAGACACATACGCAGTGAGCGTTCGAGTATTTATAGACAATCCCGCAGCACAGACTTTGGCCGATTTGTTTTGTTTGACTTTTGGCCATCGGCGCGGGTGTAATTGAATTTGTTCAGCCGAGCGAAACACATTCCAATTCAAACTCCCGGGGAAATAAACTAAAGTTATCATTATTATTTTTCTGACTAAAAACAAAAAGCGGAGTCGACAAAGGTCGGATCGATATTCCGTGAGCCGACGTCAAAGAGCTGAACTTTTTTGTCTTATTCAATATGAAATAGGAATCGATTATGGCCCGTTTTGACACGCGCAAACAGATAGAGTCTCTCTCTCTCTAGGCGGGAGACGTATACATAACATAAATAATCTGATCGGAGAAGCAAAATGAGCGATCGACATGATCGGCACGAATCACTTTGCGATTTCGATGTTTTCAAGTTTTTATTTTTTTGTTTTTTTTTGTTCTTTTTTTGTTCTTTGGACGGAATAGATCGAACCGACGACTCCAAAGACAAAGAATCAAAAAATACAAGTAGTTGGATATGATAGGGGACACTGGTTCTTACCTTGTCGGTCGGTTGTTGATTTTTCCGGAGAATGTCGCCGTGGATGTCCAGGAGAAGATACGGGCGATGATGATGCGTGCACAAGGCGCGTGAGTGAATAGCACGTACACACAACGGCAAAAGACAAACCAAAATATGCAATTTCTCAACCAAAGAACTGAAAACGTCGCTTGCTGTGTCGATTCGGCTTTTCCAGCCAACAATTTTCGTTTTCTTTATTTGACGGCGGACGAACGAACGAAGATGGAAATCTCTCAAGAACACATTTTCGTGACGCTCGTTGAAGGTGGTGGTGGTGATGTTGCTGTTGGCTCACGACAGAATTTTCGTTACCAAAATTTCAAACAAAACAAAAAAAAAAGAACCGAAACCGATAAACCGAGGAGCAACTTCCAGATGGCGCCGAAACGAAATGTCAAATGTCAAAAAATGGGCCAATTCCAAAAAGAACAAACAACAACAACAACAAAACTAATCGCAGTGGTAGTCGATGTCCATTTGTTTGTGTTGGTCGAATTTCGAGTGAACGGACGGTTACAGTTGTTTTCTATTTTCTGCGCGGTCTAAATTAAAAATTCGAATTCTCGCGAGTCGATCAACGGAAAACAGATGCGTGTGCACAGGAGCGCTGCTCAGCGCAGACTGACCGCGCTCGGCTCGGTTGACACTCAGTTAACTCCCCCTTCTCTCTCTCGGCTCTCCCAGCAACTCGGCTGCTGGCCTGGCCCGGCCTCTCAGGCTTTTTTTTCTTATTTTTTCGCCGGCTCTACCCAAGAGAGGGCTACAACATCTCGCAGCCGCAACAACACAACCACACACACACACAGGGCCTGTGTGTGCGCGCATCGATGTAGAGAGAGAGAGAGCGAGGGAACCCAAAAAATAAAAGAAGAAATATAATAAAAATGAAGAAGAAGAAGAAGGAAAAAAGGAACTCCACCCACTACACACAGGCCAGGCCAGCAGCAACAACAACCAGCGCGCGGGTTCAGAGGTCTCTCTATACCTAACCCCCCCCCCCCCCCCTCCATCTATTTTTCCTTCAATTCCACCCTCCCATTCCCTGTCTTTTTATTTTTTATTTGATTTTTTTTTTCTTTCGGATTTCATCGTCAGGTGGTGTGGGTATAGAGCCTTTGCGCTGTGTGCGCACCTATCGACTTCATATTTTTCTATTTCTTTTAATTTTTTTTTTCTTTTATTTTTTGGTTTCCCCCGGTCCGTGTACACATAATAGCCGGCGTACGCATATAATGCAGCCGCCAAAGAAGCGCCTAACAACGTCACGCAATCGGCATCATATGGGGTAAACCCATACAATCCGATACGATATTAAAAAATATAAAGAAAACCCCCCCAAAAGAAACATGGGCCCAGCAAGATTTTTATATGGCCCAAAATCACTCGGTTGTGGATACCACAACAGAACATTTAACACAACCAAACAGGACAACACACACGCACGCTCACTTTATTTTTCTTTCAATCGTAAAAAATAATAAAATGCGCGTTTTGTTGTGCTCTGCGATTGCGGCCGTGAATGAATAAAGCTGCGGAGGCGCTCCATCCGGAACAAATCATTGAAAAATGGAAGGAATAATTTAATATTACAAGGAAAGAATGAAAGAAAGAAAAGAAATAAGGTGTCATTTAAAAAAATCACAAGACGAAATCGGGCTATATAGGTACTGCTACTTTCCATTTCGAGTGTTATGCAACTGAAAGTGTGCTAATTGCATTGGCGCGGTCTCATCGCGCCGCCCTTTTTGCTGCTATTACATTGCGAAGCGTAATAACAAAAGTGGCAAAGGCAACACTTTGGCGCGGAATTTTCGGGCTCCTGCCCCCTTCTCTCCTTGATGAAATCAAATACAACTGAATAAGGTAATAACCCGGAACTTGTACATTTATACACCGCCGTGGCGGGCAATCTTTTTTGGCTTTTTTGTTTTTGTTTTTTGTTTTTTTGTTTTTTGTTTTCTTATTATATATGCACAGAAGTCTCGCATAGCTTACTAATGACCTGGCGTTCTCCCTCTCTTACTTCTTCCAACTCTCTCTCTATCTATCGCCTTCCACCTGTATAGCTTTTGATTATTATTCTTCCTCCCGGAGAAGAAACATTATTTCACTCTCTCTCTCTAGCTACTTTTCTACTTTTCTTCAGCAATCAAGTAAACCCCCTTCAACTAATTCATATCTCGCCATCTTTGGCGAAGATCAGAAAAAACGGATCACAAGAAAAGAAAAAATTAAACTCTGCTCCATTTCTATTCCTATTGGACTTTTTAATTTTCCATCGAGTGCACTTATTTTTTCTTGTGACAGACGGCCGGACAGAAAAAAAAGGAAAAAAAAATCAATTAATGAAAGGTCGCTTTTCCCACGATGTCAAAGGGCCGTAGTGCGGTCGCTTGATCGCCCGGCGACAAGTTTGGCCAATCTAGATTTATAGGCCAGCGTATATACGGGCTGTGTGCTGTGCTGTGCCGGGCTGCCGGCTGCTTCCTTCCTATATGGGAGATACTGATACGGTTGCTGATGGACAAAAACGGATTTGCGGATGAGCTTCTTTTGCGGCGAGCAGAGAAAATGTGGACAGATAAAGGGGAAGAAGAAGAAAAAGGAAAAGGAAAAAAAAAAGGCAACATGATGGAGGAAATGGATGGAGAAATGAAAGGAGGGGAGGACTGGGCAATTGGGAGGAACCACCAGTTCAGAAGAAAAAGAAGAAGAAGAAGAAGAAAAAAAAGATGATGATGATGATGATGATGAAGAAGAAATAGGAAAGAGAGAGACTTGCCGGATGATGAAGAACTGATTAAAGAGATGCCGCCCTTAATGATCGATTATAGTGCGCTGATGGGGAGGGTCTTTTTTTTCTCTTTTTTTTTTCTTTCGGAGTGGAGGAGAAAAGATTTCTCAAAAAAAAAAAAAATAAAATAAAAAAGGAATAAAGATGATGAAGGTAAGTAGAAAAACCAATTCTACTTTACAGGTTCGTGGCCACAGCGCCCATGGACGAGAGAGAACTGTGTGCTGCTGCCTCTTTACTTATTTCTCTGTGTGAGTGTGCTGTGCACCGTTCGCCGCCATTGTTCCGACAGGAGGAATAGTTAAAGCCAAGAAGAAGAAAAAAGAACAATATAATCATATGGTAATAAAAGATCAACAGCACACAAAATGTGATGTATACGCATCAGCCAACGAGAGAAATTCGAGAGCAAACAAAAGAATATCAAGAGATGATGGGGAAAATATATTGACTGACATATGTACACGGTGACTGTAATGTTGTGCCGCGCGCATTATCTAGTACATATATAGCTATAGGTCTCTCTATACACGGAAACCAATCAGCCGGGGGACTTTTGACCGTATATAGGTATCGCGGTCCCCTTCATCGTGCGCGTAATATCTTGGAGAATATAGACTCTAAATCGAATCGGCCTGCTGTCGGTTGGCTGACGTCCGTGTTGAGCGCGGGCCGAAACACGCGCGCTCAAAATGGAATATAATACATGTAAGCGGCCGCGCAATATAAGGGCGGCGGCCGACTATATACATCAAGCGTGTGTGTGTGTCGTGCCGATTCAAGATCAAAGGGAAAACCTTTTGGGGCCTGACAATCGAAAGGGAAAATGAAACTCTAATAACAAGCCTCCAATCAATTGGCGGCATGTATATTATTTTTGTATTCCTTCGACTTCTTTTTTTTTCTTCTTGTTTTTTTTTTTACTGCCGGACTGTGTGTGTGTTGTTATTACACTGATGCACCACGGGCACTATATGGGCCCCAACAAACAGCATGTCGGCCCCGGCGCTTTGATGCTATTATCGGTCAGCCGCATCGTTTGAGATTTTTTTTTTGGAGATGGAACTCAACTGATAGATATAGACACTTAGTGTGCTGCGCGTCAATCACACACACACACACACACACACGAATCATATACTCATGTAATACATATATCTATACGCAGAGATCTTAAGATGGACGGCTGTTCCGTATCTGATTCGGTTTTGGTTGGAATGATTTTAATTTCCGGTCGACTTCCGCCATTTCGCCCTTCGAGTGATGTTCCGACCATCGCAATAAACTCTGTAACCAAGAACTTTTGTGACATTGTAATATATACATGCGCCACTACTGCATGGATGTATAGGAATGTAATATACAAAATACAGGTCGCCGAAACGAGACCTGTCTGTTATCCCTTCTCTGCTATGGTCGTTATCCAAAAGGGAATTGAAAAGGACATGGGATAGACATTCGCGATCATTCTTTCTCCCTTCCTGATGTGGGTGTTGTTGTTGTTGTTGTTGTAACGTTTCAAAGTTTGGCAAAGGTAGTCGAGTCGGTAAGATTCATAGAGCACGACGGGCAAATGGACACAAAGGCGCGGAGAGAAGAAAATGGCCGGGCAGAATAGAGAAAGAAAAAAAGACGTGAGGAGATGCACGGTCGTTGTAAAGGCCCGTCTGTCTGTCCTCTACGCAGTTTTTTTTCCAATGAAAAATAGCGAAACGGGCGAGTGGTGGTGTTGTTCGAACGGAGCCAACTGCCGGCTCGGGCAGCGCATATAGGAGAGAGAGCACAGCAGAGCATCGGAAGAAAAAGGGAGACGAAAAAGAAGAGAGTGAATAAGAAAGAGAGAAAGAGAGAGAGAGAGAAATGGTAGGGGAGTAGGATAGATCAAAGGCGCCGCTTGTTTACATAATAGCGGATTGCGGTCGGTCGACAAACAAGCCGCCCATCAGCGTTGCCTTTTACCTTTCGGCTCCTAGCAAAAGCACGTAGAAACACTCTTCTCTTTGATTCTCTTTTCTTCTCTCTCTCTCTACGCGCTGGTTCTTTTTCTTTTTCTTTCTTTCCTTTTTCTTTATAGATTCTCTTCTTCTTCTTCTCTCTATACACACACACACAAACGCATCCACGCACTATATAGGAGAGAGAGAGAGAGAGAGAAGACGGTGTGCCTGGCGTTTTGACTATTTTCGGTTTAGACCGACGGCGCAGCGCAGCGCTGATGGCGGGCCGGTATTATTCAACAGGTAGACTATAAATGCGCGTGTGTATAGGCTATTTTACATGTGGTTCCATATATATGATACTGCTGACTCCTATAAATATATACCTTACAGTATATGGTGGACATCCTTCCTCACCTCGCCGATTCTCCGCGATTTTTTTTCTTTTTTCCTTTTTTATTTTATTCCGATTCTTTTTGGGAATCGATTCTCTTTTTTTGGGCTTTTCATTTCGACTGTGATAGCTTGTAGGACAGCGTCGAGTTTTTCGGTCGGTGTATATACACAGCTGTACAAGTCTAGAAGGACATTGGGATTGTCTTTTTGGCGTGGATTTATTCTGCCGGATGTAGCGATAGCGACAGAACCGGATAACAAAAGGCAACAACGGTCGGGTTATTGTTCATTCTGGCTGCTGCTGCTCCTGCTCCTGCTGCTGCCGTGTATCAAAGAAAAGAAAAGAAAAAAAAAACCATTTTATCAGCCAACCAAAAAGACAATTTATATAGCCAACAACAACGCAGTGCGCGATGCTATACACACAAAGACTAATACAGACGGCACTCTCTTATTCGGATCAAGTACACCGCCATTGTTATTTGATTTTTCTTTTCTTTTTGGACTGACCGGTGCCGGGCACCAGCAGCACTTTTGCCCGTCCGTCCGTTTCCTCCTGGCTGGCTGGCTGGCCAGTCAGTTGGCACATTTGTCGAATGCTGATTTTTTGGCCATCCAGGCTATAGCGCTGGCTGGCTGCTGCATGTCGCGAATTCGTGAGAGGTTTGCGCTGGCTGCTACTGCTGCTGATCGTGGCTCTCGGCTTTTGTTATTGCGTTGGCGTCGCCCGCTCGCGCGCGCGCGGCATCCATTCATCCATCGGCGAGACTCTAATACGATTCGTCGTCGTCCATCTCTCGCGTGTATATACGCCGGCGTCTCCTATTTATCCATCGCGCCGCCCGCCGCGAATAATGCAACCCTCCTCAACATTTACTTTTGTGTCTCGAAGAAGAAGAAGAAGAAGAGGGAATTCGAGATATAAGAAAATAAGAAATAGACAAAGGGGCGAAGAGCGCCGGCCAGCGCTACTCTTGAATTCGAGACGCAAGTTGCGCATGGGACGCAATCCAGCAGCGCAAAAAGGACGGACAAGACTTTTCTCCGATAATTGTGCAACATTCGCGAAATAAAAAACAAAACCAAAAACCCCCAAAAGTGAACAACATGCGTTTGCGTGCGTCGTTTGGAAACGTCTAATACACCGCACAAGTGCGCTATAACATGGTATAGACGGTTTGAATGGCGTCTTACATTATTTTTGGTCAAAAGTCCAGGGTGACCCTGGACGCCAACAGGAGAAACGAGAGAAGTAGGAAAAAAAATCCAAACCAAACCCAAAAAGAATCTGAAAAGAAAATGATAAGTATACCAATCTGAAAGGCTCGCGGGCTAATCATGTAATCGTATGAAATCATCGCCCAGTCCATCATCATCATTCAAAGTTTGGCCGACAAATCCGTATGTACGTCTATAATATACTGGCACTTGCCTTTTTGCCGCCGTGTTTAGTAGATAGCTATACAGCAGCCAGCCAGCCAGTGAGCCAGCCCAGGTCGTGATTTTTCTTCTTCTCTTTTCTTATTTTTTCTTTTTTCGAATTACGACCTTCTCTCTCTCTCTCTCGCTTTTCATTTTCTCACTCAAAGAAATGGAGACAAGAGAGAGAGAGATTGAGGCGGGTTCGCTTTTTCCTTTTTTTTTGGCTGCCCCAGCAATCCTCCCCCCTTCTCTTTTTCTTCTTTCCTGCTCTTAACTGAAATGGCGCAGCCCCGGAAAATGTGTATACAACTCGGGCCTGAAAAGAAAAAGAAGAAGAAAAAAAATCGCCCCCCCCCCCTTGCGCCCTTTAAAGGCTCTTTAGAAATCGGTTTCCTTTGGCCTTTTATTTTTCTTGTTTCCATAAAGAGGAACTCTTGGGCTGGCCGACTGAGTTGGAGTAGAGAGAGAGAGAGGCGGCCGGAGGTGGGACCGCGACCAGGGTCTAGAGATCCAATAGCTGTCACTCACCTTCTTATTCCTATTCAAAAAGCCCATTTCTCTCTCGGCTGTGTGGCTCTCTTATTTTCTCTATGTCTTGATCCTAGCTGCTGCTGGCTGCTATAGCTGCTGCCCCTTTTGCGGTGTGTATAGTATATAGGATTGGAAACTGAAGAAGTACACATCTCTCACAGTCTGGTATACGCACTCTACACCCACCCGCTTCTCTCTCGAGCTCTCTCAGGTTCTATAGAAAAAGAGAAAATTAAAAAAAAAAAAAAAGAGAGAAAAAAGTGTACATAAAAGGGCGGAGGAGCATAGACACAAAAACCCGGGCTATTCAAAAAAAGTGAAAAAATCCGCCGACACCGTTCCTCGACAGTCATACACAGCTATATGGCTGCATTGGTGGTGGTGGTGCTCCGCCTGTGGTGCTCCGCCGATGATGCCGCGCATCCGCCAGCAGCACCAATCCTATATCATATCTAAAGATGAGGGCCAGCCAGAGAAGAAAAGAAGAAGTGGAAAGTTGGGCGGTGGCGGTGTATATATATCTATAGACATCGGACATTTTTCTGGAAGCCGATCCTAAAAGGGTGGGCTCAGAAATCGAATGAAAAGAAGAAGAAGAAAAAGAAGAAGAAGAAAAAAGACAAGAAAATACACATCGACTAAAGGTTGTGACCAGGTGCTACTACTACCACTATTACCATTGCTATTACTACTTCACTTGATCCTTTTTACCATATACCGCCTTATATTATATCTATCCACCCCCCCCCACACCCTTTTTTTCTTACCCCTCCTATACAATGTGTATGTACGGTGGAACTCCTCCTTTATGTATGTGTGTGTGCTGGGCTCCTTATTTTCTCGATTTGTTCTTTGCGCAGTCTCAGGAGCCAAGCACAGCAGCCCGCTGAGCGTTAGATTATTCTCTCTCTCTCTCTTTTTCTCTCTCGTCTTTTTATGATTATATTTATCATCTCAGCAGTAGTTCAATGAGCATTGAGCAAACAATAGGAGCAAGCGAGAGGGAGCTAGAGAAGAGAGAGAGAGAAACCGCCAGGAACCCATTATTCAGTCTATAACTATATAACCTCATCACCTCTTTTTTCTTCTTCTTCTTCTTCTTCTTCCAGGGGACCTCCTTCTTCATCTTCTCTTACCGATGTAAGGCTATAAGATGGTCTATTGACGCTGTGTGTGTATGTGTGTTGCTCGATGTATAGGATGTCTGTATGTGTGTGTACAAAAGCCCTCGTTTATATGCCACCCTTTTTCTATAGCTCTCATCTTCAGCACCTAATGGAGAAAACAATGGATGAACCCCCACAGCACCCACCCACCCACAGCACCGGAGTGAAATTCTTTTTTCTTCTATCCTCAGCATATTTTCTATTAAAAATAAAATCTCTCTCTCCTGCTGTTGTGTTTGTCTCTCTCCTTAAGCACACATTGTGTGCTCGCCATAGTTTGCTACCGCTCACCTCACAACCTATGACCTAGATGTTACCTCGCGCTTCCTTTATATATCTCATATATATAGGCTACCGCGGTGGTGGTGGTGTATAGTGCTGTGCTGCTGTGTTGTGTGTGTGTGTGTTGAATCTATTAATATTACACGGTGGTGCGATTGTGTGCACTGCTTTGTGTGTATATACTATAGTCGAGGGCCTATTACACTCTACTTTACGAGCCGACTCTCTTCGTGCGTTTATTCCCCCCTCACGAGATGATCTAACCGAAGACTTATAGCCGATAAATAAATTGTAAGTTATGGGATTAGTTTCGGTTCAATTCCGTGTGTATAATCCATTGATTGGCATGGCGGATGTCCAGCAAAATATTTAAATTAAACGCCGTGTCGATTGGGAAATTAAATATCCGGTGACTAGATTGTACGTATATAAGTTGATTCAAATGAACACTATTAGACAAATAAACTGGAATACCAACTTTTTGACGACAAAAGTATAAAAACCAGGTCGAAATTAAAAGACGATAATACGTACGAACTATAACATCTTCCGGGCTGTTTGGCGCGGGAAATTCTCATTTCAAAATTTGTATCGTCGATTGCGTTTGGTCTTGTCTGGATTTTGCGCTTTGACTCAAAGGAAAAATGTTTTTTCTTTAACCGTTTTCTCGTCCGACACGTACATATATAATATTCGTTTTCTCTTTTCTTGTTATGTTGTGCTGAACGTTCATATGTTGTGTTTTTTCTTTAGGGGGAGGGGAGGGGGTTTAGTTTAGAGCGGCCGCGCCGAGTCTCGGGTCGGTCGGTTGCGCGCGCCGCAATGGATGCCTGACGCTGTGTCGGCTCCGTCTCAGCATCGGCAGGGGGTCCCACGTTTTGTGGTTTGTGCGCCTATATAGCCGGGCATTATTTATTTAAGGAGCGGAGCCTGTCGGCGGGCCTTCTGCAAGGGCGACTCGGCCAGCAGCAGGAGCAGCACAGCCCAGGAGTTGGCGGCAAACGGACGTACACAGCACGTACATATACACAAATGATGGCGGGCCAGCACAGGCCTTCGCTCTCTCCACGTATAGAATACAAGACTCTGGCCGTCCATTCTTTCTTATTTTCATTTTCTTCTTCTTCTTTCAATTCTTTGCCAGCGCTGCTGGACGCCGTTGTTATTTGGACTACACACAGGCCTATACACTTAGAGAAAAACGCTAAAGTTATGGGATTATAGACTATCGGGTCCGGCGGCAGCTCTCCCATAGAGACCTATACAGATTGCCCAGCTGTGCACATCAACCTGAGGACTATCCCCAGCAGTTATTAGATGTTGGGACGCATGAAGGACAGACGGACTGACTGACTAGCAATAATACTCCATAAATGCACTGTAAACTAAACTGGAGATCTATAGGGTCGACACAAATATCTGTTGATCGACAGATACAGAACAGACCAGCAACTCCAGCCTATATATAGTCGATGGGCAGTAAATTCCGGGCAGCACCATGGTCATTTCCCATCACATATACTCTATATGTATATACACCCATCAGCCTATTCAGGCAACGAGACCTGCCTGGGTTGCAATCTCTGCCAATCACTGCAGAACCAATAACACCCATCATAAAGCCTATAGTACATGCACTATACGTCTATTAGGCTGTTCAAGTGTTTATACATAGATATACTATAGAAATGCAGAGACAGTGCAGCTTATATGGCCTATAGACCGGCCTAGACCCCGTCTATATATATCTCTCTACGTCCTATAGTCGAAAATGTAGTTCATCAATTGACGTCCCGGATGTTTACAACGATGATAATAAGGCGCAGGCTTCATTATAGCTGCTGTATATACTTCCATACAGCCTATGCACACAGAGAAATTCGAGTTTCACTAATAATGCCAAGGAATGCGATGCCGTCTGGGGCAAAAGAATTGTTTTATATGATATGTGTAACTTTTTTTTTGTTCTTTAAAAGAAGCACATGATTTACTTTCAAATTGGCATTAATTTAAAAATAAAAAATGTTTAATTATTTGCTATTTCTAAAAAAAAAAAATTGAAGATACATAAATATTGGTGGAATTATGCAATAGGCTGCTGCGGTCACCTGCTGTGAAACAGTCACGAGATACGGGAAAAGCTCCGATGTTGCAGCACCGGTCGAGAGCGAGCGCGTCCATAAAATCCACGTGAAATCCGACATGATGCGGGCAACCAAGTTGGTGATGCACGTATTTCACCAAAGAGCCCGCGCTCATTCGTAATTCGTCCGCTCTAACTGGATAGTCGATTTGAACTCTTGCGATGAGTGCACGTTGCGCCAACAGTCGCAATATGGATACTGCGCTGGGGTGGTCGAATGTCATTGAAAATAATATAAGCCCATCAGCTATATAGAATATCGGCTCATTGCCGCTGTAGTAATGTTTCTATAACCAGATGTATCTAATGATATCTCCGTCGCTCTCTCAGCAAGTCTCAACCAAATCTCAAAGTCAACAGTCGAATCCAAATAAGCGGTACAGCTTTAAGTGCAGCAACAGTAGCGGCGGCATATCCGCAATACTCAATTAGTTATATCCGGGGTTTATCCTCAAAGCCGAATGGCTGAATATGGTGAATGCAAATTCTTTTTCATATTATATTAGTTTCCGGGCTGTGTTTTTGGCGTCTGCTGCCATGCACCACCCCCCTCTAGCAAGGTGCTGGTCTGACTGTACTCTCAGGATTCCGCTGGATTCACAAGTGGGAAACAGCGCAGCTGGATGGAGAGTGTATACATATGGGCAGCCGACTGGTAAAGTTTTAGAAATTCAGTTTTCGATAGGTATCCGGCGTGAACGCCAACCTGATGCGTCGCTCTTCATATATAAGATCTTGACTACAGATCCATGAATAATAATCACCAACTTAAAAAAAAAGATATTCGAAAGCCGCAGCTGAAGAGATTTCGATCTATAAACCACCACCGCAGCCCTAGGAAACAGGAATATCTATAGCAAGAAAGAAAAAAAGGGGTTGTAAAATATTTGAAAGAAATACACATTTTGTAGGTACCGTATGTTAAACGCGGGGCGAAGAAGATCAGATGAAACAACAGCGCTTATAATACACACACCGCATAACAAATATGTGAGAGAGCTAGCTGCTAGCGCTCTTGTCTGGAGACTCTTGTCGGTCTTCCGTTTTATAGATAGACTATATGTACAACTCTAGAGTAGATCTGTGTGTATACAAAGAGAAGATGACATATATCAATTTTGCCTTCTTCCTCCTCTTATGTGTATACTCTTCGCTCCACGGCGGCTGTGTGTACTATACTACAAGGGTAACACACAGAGAACGGGGGAAAAAAACAGACAAAATAGATAAAAGAATGGACAAAAAAAAGAAAAGAAAATCAAATAAAAATAAAAACAAACAATGGACGGGAAAGAAAGAGAAATTCTATCGTCCACCACAAAGGTTAGATGCTGGTGGGCAGCACTCGCCCGCGCTGAATGTGTAGCCCATACATTATTCTTGTCGTTAAAAATGCCGACAAATATCTACAGTTCGATGTCAAAGACAAGACAAGAGAAGAGACGAGAGAGAGAGAGACGGAGAAAAAGATATGGACACTGGGCTGATGCCGGCCTGTGTGACTGGTCCACACCGATGAACGGATGGGACGTTTTGGAACTCTCGGAACGACTGCTGGGCAGGGGACCCCCGCTGGCATATACTATACTCCTAAAAATCTTCTCCTTCTGGCTGGCTCCTCTCTGTACACACATGACCTTTTAGACTTGATGTGTGTCTGTGTATATACTGCTGTGTGTACATGTATTTTGAAGCTTGGGCCGTCCTTCTGCTGGTATATCTATATTTAATTATCTATAGTCCGTATACAGGTATTTCCTGATGTCCGTTCGGACATTCCAAAGATCATTTTAAAAAACGAACAATGCTGTTAATATACGTTTGTATGTGTATACATGAAATTGGACACGCAGAGCGGGAAAGCTAGAGCCAAACACGAGAAGTGATTGAAACTTTAGATGAGATTATTTATACAAGCTGGCATGCAGCCGTTTTTTTTAGTAGATCGCTTATATACATTCAGGCCAATCCAGCCACTATTCCAGGTCAGTGAAATCGACTTGAATCGCTTCCGTAAAAATATTAATCGTTTTACTATTTTTATCTTATTACGATTTAATTCTCTATCAATTCATAATTTCACGGGAGATTCGTTTTAGTATTGGATAAGTTTCTTGAGTATAAAATGTTTAAAAGTTTTATACACAAAGGTTTAATTATAGAAATAGGAAAGAGAGAATTGAGAGTTGAGTTTCTTGTTTGTTAAGAGTCCAGGCCTATAGCCTACGTATCTTAGTAATTCTGATGTTCATTAAAAAGTAAAAAGTCTACTAGTTATCAAGAGACTTGTGTTGCGCCGACTGCCGGAAACAGAAATGTGAACTCGTTCATTATTTCAATTTGGCGCCGGAAGTAAGGCATTAATTCAGAAGGCAGGCAGGCAGGAAGGCAGGCGGCAGGCCGTCAGACATATAACAGCAGCAGTGCCGGCTTCTCTATATAATATCCAGCAGAGTGTGGAGCAGCAGCAGCAGCAGCAGAGTCGAATGGAAGAGGCGCAACTATTATACGCTACACGGAGGAGCAGCAGCAACAGCAGCAGCCAAAAGGCAATTCACAAACGACCGACTTCCCTCTGCTGTTGTGGCCGACACACAGCCATACACGGGGCCGTCGGTTTGTGTCACAGCCGTATCTTGTAATAAGCACGCCCTGCCCACATTCACGTACAAACTATACGCGGTGGGGGGAGTCCAAAACCGACAAAACCCCCAAAAAGTATTAAGTGTACTGTACATACGCCAAGCCGCCGACGCTATTTAATATAGGCAACAACAGCAGCACTTTTGGGAAAAAATGGTTCAAAAAATAAAATAAAATAACCACGGGGATATGCCAGACAACACAACATATACTATGTACGCCCAGCAAAAAATATATCCAAACATCTTGTCAGCAGCCAGCAGGGCGACCGGCGGCCACGACCAGCAGCGCGGTCCAACTCTCCCACATTCTCGGACAGATATTCTACCGTATTCTACATAGGACTCTCTCTGCGTCTACACAATCAATAGTAGTCGAGAAATATTCTTGACGGTAGAGAAAAGTCGAAAAAGAATTGCCCTGTTGTACAGATTAAGATCGTAGCATGCTGGGAATGAGAGAAGGGCGAAAAAGGAGGAGATGCTAGTCGAAAGAAAGAAAGAAAAGAAAAACGCTTTCTATATACTGTAGTATACTATTCGAACGGATGGAAACTTTGTGATGGGTTGTGCTGGGAGACCCATATAACACACGACATGCTGTTGCATTCCTCAGCCAGCTGAAGCCCGCTGTCCCAGCACAAGAGCCAAAAGTAGTGTTGTTCTCGTTTAAATAACGACAACGAAAATAACGTATTAACGAGCCTCGTTATCGACTTTTTTGGAAAATGCTCGTTTTTTTCGTTAACGATAACGAAATGCCTGTTTTTTTCGTTGTTTTCGTTAATTTCTTGCTAAATTTTTCGTATCAAAACCGTAGAGATTTCAAATTTTTTGACCACCGGGGGAACTTTTTTTTCCCTCAAAATTTGGAATTTTCAATTTTGGGATGACCACCTACTAGCGGCTTAGCGATCCCCTAGCGAGGAATTAGGTCATTATTTTCGCTACATCATTTGGCCTAACAGGCCTATTCATTACTTCATTAGAAAAAAAAAATTGTAAGGTAAACGATAACGGGTCGCAAAAAGAGAAAAATGCGACACGTTTAAATTAACGAAACGAAGAACGAAACGAATGAAAAATTGAAAAAATAACGATTAACGATAACGATAACGAATCCAAAAAAGCACAACGGAACAACACTAGCCAAAAGGAAGGAAGGCGGCAAGTGGTTATAGACGCGTGTTTTTTTTGAGACGGAGACAGCCGAGAGAGACGACATGGATATATAGAAAAGAATCCACATTTCCGCACCGTTAATATATAGAGAGTCCGAGTTGCTTTTCCTTCAGCATAGGCCAGCAGCGGCCATGAAAGCTATACACACACATATATGCTCCTATATGGAGATTGCCAAGAAAGGGACCGACTCTTTCCGCCAGCAAAGATCGGACTCTATATATATTTCTGAATGAAATGAACTTGTTGAACATTTTATTACAAGACGTTTACCGTTTCGGGCCGTACATAATCGCATCACCGTGTAGCCATTTTACACAGGCTCTATCAAGTAGTGCCTTTGCAAGATTTTTTTTTAAGAAAGAAAAAAAAAATCATCATCATCATCATAATAATAATAAAAACCCGGCACGGTTTCTCGCAGCGGCCCCAGCGCGTATAGACCTCGACTTATATAATATATATAGAATGGGCCTTGTATATCTGTTTACCTTCCCAGCAACCCAACAACCCGCACCCGTGATATGGGGAGGAAACTTTGTAATATTAGTCGAAACCGTCCGTAATTTTTTGGGAAATGAGAAAATATGAGGAGACGGTTTGGAAAAATCAAATTGAAATATTTACAAAAACAGGAGGGGGAAGGTAAAAAGAAACAAAAAAAAAAAAAAAAAAAGGAAAAACTCAGAGGGGAAAATGAAAATGTAGTGTAAAACGAATTTCGCTCGTTTAACCATGCCGGACATTATAGAAAAAAAAAGAAAAAAGTTTTTAGGCATGTCGTTAACTTTGCTAACCGTGAAGTTCATAGGAGACATTTCTTCCAGCCCCCTTCGCCCTATAAGACCCTGGACCAGTGCTGGACTGCACGTATATAGTAGTAGTTAGCCTCTCCTATACATGTACCTTTTAAGCCGAGCTTTTGGCAGTCTCTCTCCCAGGCTATATACCTCGTTTCAATCGTTTGAGGATCCCAGCAGCAGTCTTTGGGTCCGCTACGAAAAAAAAAGAGTGGGAGGAGGATGTAGAGGCTATATAGGCTACTAATATGTTTAGTGGAGAAGAAAGAAAGAAAAAAGCGAGGAAAGACGGTTTGATGAGTCGTAGAAAATTTGGCAGGAACAGGCGGAAAATCAAAGTAAAATGATAATAAAAAAAAGGAAGAAATCCCCGACCTTTTTCTTTCGTCCTCTTTCGTTTCATGGTGTTCATATACAGTAGGCTGTATATATGCATGTACAATTTGGATTCGGCCACGGTGTATGGTGATGGTGTGTATAGAAAAAAGGAAATAATGGAAGATCCCTGTTAAAAGGAAAATCATCAAATGCTTAGTTCCTCACGACCGCGACGGGGCCAGTTAGCAAAGCGCGACACACAGAGACGAGACAGCAGTTAGGCCAGGTGGGACGACCTGGCGGCATCCTTTTATTATTCATTTTTTTTGCCTGATTTATTTTTTTTTTCTAGCAAAGCAAATCATTGACTTTTTCTTTTCTTTTCTTTGGTCGCCGTTTACCGGCGTATTTTTGTATTCACTCCTATCTCTTCCCACGAACTTGCTTTTCTCAACCAACTTTTCTTTTTTTATTTACTGGTTCCGTTCGTCGTATACCCTTTAGGACAGCGTACGGTATGTACACTATTATATCGCCTGTGAATATTTGTCGTCTTCGGTGGGCTCTCGATTTGATACTTGGAAGCTGTTTGTGCAATATGTGTGTTCTGTTAAACGTCTTTCATTAGCTCTCAGTCTAATATATACAAACACTGTCTGCTGCCCTCTCACTATTAATATGAACATCCCCGCGCGTGCAGGACGACAAGGAGGTCGTGTTATGATGCCGCGTTATTGATACCTCCGTGTGGAAATATACGTCGTGGTCTATACAAATGCAGTAACCTATATAATCTTATATACATAGGATATAGCTGATGTCGAAATAAATAAGTCCGGGGTTTACAACGGATTTGGACTCGAAAACATGGCCAACATGCAGCGCACGAAACTGGAAAGGACCGAAAAATGTGCGACTGATGGCGCAGGCACTCGAAATCTATTAGCGCTTGATCGAGAGGCCAAATATTAAAAAAGGCAGCAAGCAGTGTCTGTCTACTATCTATCATGTTTTGTTTTTTTCCTTTCCACTCTTGCTAATATATAGGATAGCTGGTCGGCTTATTCAGAGCACGAGTGCTGGGAGTTCCACTGCTGGAGTCGGCCGACGAGTGAGTGAGATCCTATACAACCCGCGAACGAGTTGTTGGTGTCGTGTCAACACCAGGGCGAACGCAAAGGCATCACGTCGTCGTCCCCTCCGCCCCGGCCATGTATATAATCTACTTGGCAAGTATACAAACGTTTTCCAATGATACAGGAGTGAAAGTCAAAACACGAGGGACGACCACACGCGAATGACGGACGCACAAACAAAAGAAAGAAAAAACAAAAACAGAATCTCGAAGATCAATAAATAGGCTGATGAAGCAATAACTAAACAGCGGAGAAGAAAAATGAGAGAAAGAAGAAATAACAGATGGAAATAAGCACGAGACAAACCAGTCTAAATATATTTTCTTCAAACACACACACAACGCACACAACAGAACGGAGCAAACAAACAAGCCAACCACAACTTTAACACAAAAAGGTTGCGCCGGATTTTTTCGAGCTATAGCTAAAATCAAATATTAAACAAACGTTTCTAATTCTACTCAGCTTCGTTTTATCTCTATTCTAGGTTTTCGTATGTGTGCTTGTCCTATCGCAATCCTTTTATTCGTTTGGCTGCGGACTGTGCGAGCGGACGCACATCAGCAGAACCACCAGTTTACATATAAAAGACATTCCAAGTCAGTCATTTTAGCCTACATCTACACACAATCAATACAAAGAGTCTAAAATCTAAACTTCAAAAACCAAAATAATTCCAAATTTAATTTCTGGCAGTGTGCATATCAATCCCCCTCAAAATACCGATATGAATCTTTGAGGGAATTGATTTCCATTCACCCCGGAATCTTCAATAACAAAACTCAATTCATTAATTGTGGGTTATTAATATAATCTATAAAAATTATATCATAACGATATCTTCGGAATCATGTGATTAGTGAGATCGCTTGTCTTTCAGGACCCCGACTATTTCTGAAAACTTTCAACAACTCGTTAAATTCTAGCCCGATGGGCTATTATTACATTATAATATTATATGACGCACTAGGCTATACAATACGATTTTTAGATGAAGAGTCAGTCGTATAGGGTTTATTTGTGAGCCAAAAGTTGTAGCCATAATAGCGACGAGCCACCTTGCAGTCCAAAACAATCGGCGGCTGTCACCTTCCAATTAGAATGAAGGAATGGAGTTTGGTGTCTACTCTCGCTAGCTATATAGCTCGAAGCACACATCATACAGTAAATTTGTATTTTTCCCTCCTCCCCCCTCTCCACGGTTTCCTATTTCGTATAGTGAATTTCCTTTTGAAATGTTTCTTGGTTAAAAAAAAAGAAAAAAAAAAGAAAAGGAAAACTGCCGCCGCCGCCGTTGCGACAGCCGAGAAAGAAAAAGTTTAAGCCGTTGCCGACGTCAAGTGCTGCTTAATTGAAACACTAATGACAGCAGTAACTGTATCCTCCTCCACTTGACTCCCCGTCCTCCTCCGCATGGATCCAGCCGAGCGCACAACACCAGCACCGCCAGCACTCGTTCTTTATCCTACAATGTCTCCGACATATAGCCTTCCATATACCCACCCACCCATCTTTCGGCTCCACCCACTACTCAGCGACGTTGATGGGTTCCCAGTCAAAAGTGTTTCTTTCGCTCGACTGAACTCTAACCCCCCCCCCTCCCAGCCCCTATATACGTATATATCCCCAAGTTCTTCCCGATCTTTTTCCTCCCATTCTCGAAAAAAAGGGAATGAAAAACTAATCCGAAAAGTACATTTTGATGCGTTTTCAATATGAACCCAGTTACACCCTAAAACCACCTCCCCTTGTATAGTACGTTAGGCCAATAGTATAGTATAGTAAAGCCCTGAGAGCCTTGAGAAATTTTTAATTAATATCGCTGACCATTCGGGACTGATGAGATTCATATCTCTTTAAGGTATTTAGATATTTGGCTCGTATGTGTATAGAGAGAGGCTTAAAGATAGAATGCGGTATACATTTTTTTATCGACGAGCGTATAAGCTAATCATAGGGCTGCGCGGCTGCGCGCGTATATAGGCCTACAAGGAAAATACCGACTTTGTAGTTTCTATTATACTGTATTACATAGGGATCTATTTCTATATGGCATAACCGAATTCGAGCAAACGAAGTAAATATAAAAGCATATAGCCTATATAGAACTGTGGATAGAGCTGTGGACAGAGCAGCAATACAAGCGTAGCTGCAACATAGCTTTCATGATTTCGGTCGGATTTGAGATGATTACAGACTCAGCATGCTTAGGAAAATGATCAAAGCAAGAACGAATGAGGATGCTTGCATGATGGCTACACTATCAAGTAGATTATAGGTACTTAACATACAAAGGAAAACTTTATAACAATTTCATGTCTTCTAGTCACGAGCTAGCATCGAATAAAGGCCGACAAACAAAGTACTATACTTTTCATTCAATCATACTGTGTATATCATAACATATTGCAAGACTTTTGCGTAACGTTATATAAATAACTATTGAGCTCGCGATGCTATGTAATATGTATATACGTATCTCGCTTCATATCTCAATGGATAAACCAAATTAGACGAGCCCATCATTATTATTATAGTCTTGATGACCGGATTTCAGTTCTGATTTGACCAGAAAAAGAAAAAAAAAAAGAATGCAGTTGCTGTAAGCCCGCTGCTGGACTGGAATTCGCTTCTTATCTAATCTAATTTCAACTCTCTCTCTCTCTTTCCTTCGTTCTTTTTTTTTTTATTCTCTACATCCCCGCCATCATATCTGCTGTTGGCTTGCTGCCTTCGTTTCTTGAACCTGTGTGCATACCAACAAAGCGCACCGAAATATATAGGGATCGAATTAGTTTAATAATTGCTTGATATCAGTTTGTTCTGCTGCTATATATTAGGTACAGGTATACCCTTTACCGCCGCCCTTATTTCACCACAAGAGTGACAGTCAATATCGCGTCTTGTAGATTGCTTCCAGAAATAAAGAATAAAAACACAAATGATACAAAAAATAAAATACCGAAACCAAAACCAAAACCGGAGGAAAAGAGAAAAGAATATCTTTTGCGGCATGGCGTCTTCTGGGCAAAAGCGGTTATGTATAGCGATGGCTCTTTATAAGTACTACGTATATACATATACGTATTCATCATCAGGAACAGCGTGCTGCTCTCCAAAGTCCCGATGTATGATGAATTAGCTGCGTGCCGCTCCTCGTTCATAGAACCGAACAAGACACAAATATACGCGGACGCGCAAACACAAAAGAAAGGGCCTCGAGCTGGTTCCTCTCTGTTTCGTGTAGCAAAACAGCTCAAAGTAGCGCTGCAATACAACTTATACGTATATACTCGCTATATAGGTTTTCATGTACATATATATACTTGATCTTTCTTCGTCTATTTCATTTTTGTTCTCTTCTATTGCAGCTCTCTCTCTCTCTCTTTCTTATGCCTGTTTTTCCTTGGCTTGGCTGACGCATATCAAATCAAAAAGAAAGAAAAATGAAAGAAGAAGAATTGAAAGAGGGAGAGGGAATAGAAAAAAAAGAGGGCGGAGGAGAAGGAGGAGACCTGAGCTCCTTCAAAACGATGAACACCTGCCGAGGTCTCTGACTTCAAAGGAGCCGATCGGAAAAGGTTAAATTACGTCCAATTAAGGAAGACTGTCAATAGCCTCAAGGTTTCGTTCCGTCTCTCGATCTTTCTCTCGTGCTGAGCTCTAGTTCTTGTGTGCTCTCAAGTTCGCGCTGCTGACTGGCTGATTTCTCTCCGTCTCTGAATCGGTTCGTCATAGAGCGGCCGAACAGTAGGCCCTACCACCATGGAGTAGCCCATAAAGACCTTTGGGCTCAATCTATAGGCCTATATATTGCCATTGATTTTGGCTCGAGCTGATCCGAGCAATGAAAAAAGAGAGCAAAAACCTCTCATTGGGATGGTCCCCGGTTTTTCAACTCGATCGGGGATTTAAGTGGGAAATCCATGGCATTAGGTATATAGGAGGGAAAGAGGAAGAACGGAAAAATAGATAGGGCTGGAACACCTGAGTACCATTAGCACAATTTAGGGATCCAGCATCCATCGGGATTGCACACAGTCGCCGATGTTGTCCACCAGTGAAACTCAGAGATCATTTACATATACCAAGCAACGTTCGCTTCGCATTTGATTTCAATTCGCGCCTCGCCTTTTTCTCATCACTCGCCCTTTCTCTCTCACCTTTAGTCACAGTCACCCAGAGAAGAGTGAATTTTTTTCTCGGCGCTCTAAATCAACAGCACTGTCACTTATCAATCTACCCAGAATTCAATATTTCCTTTATATCATTATCACCCGTTTCCTTCGTTCATCGTTACCGATTGAATCACGGGCGTTGCACCAACGGGAAAACAAACTGCCGAATACGGAATACTGCCGTAATTTAAATAAGCTTGCTTCTGTTTATATGTTCTAATAAGTTTATTACGTACTAAAAGTACCCAATTTCAATTTTGCTGATACGAAAAATTACAAAGCAACGCAATCGATAGCCTAGTTGTTACGCAATTACGACTAGTCAAAATAAACCGCGAATTGATTAATTAGTTCATAATTATTTCGGCGAATTTTTCGCTATATAAACTATGAGGAGGAAGGTATACGCTAAAATCGAAAAAATCAACTACAAAATCTTAAAAGCATTTCTCTACGGAACGCCAAGTGACGCCCCTAAATTCATAGCTCTCGACTAGGGACATTTATTTTTTAAGAATTTTATTTGAATCAGTATCATCAACAAACAATACTACATGACTAAAGCGCCATGCGCCATCTAGCGGTTTCAATCGGCAGAAAGGCTTTCATCGATTGTTTGCATTTGCAATGCATTGCTATTGATAGATACGTTTCCATTCGAAAAATATTACTGTAATATTACTTAAGTAATATTTGAAAACAGTAATATTTGAAAATATTATTTTGGAAAGAAAACGGAGGTGGCAGCGGTGGAGCAAGGGGAGCAGCGGAATTGATTCGTCTAACCATGAAGTACAGAATGCACTTCGTGGTCTAACGCTCTGGTCTGTACTTCATGGTCTAACGCTTCGGCAGTGCGGCATGTGGCAGTGCGCACCGTAGCGGGGGTTTGCAGTACTTTGCTACAAGTTTTGTTGGCTGCAATTGATCGTCCTAGAATTCAATCGGGCAAACAAAACATAAAGAACATAGGAATCAAAATGAACTTTATTTCTATCCGTGTCAGCATCATCATTTGAGCTTAAAAATTTTTAATAAAGAAAATACCGTTCATATTTGGTATTGAGTGTTGGAATAATCAGTAAATGTCAACCAAAAGTGTTAAAAGTAGCCCTACATTTTCAAACATGAATAACTTTTGAAATTCATTTTGGTAATTGAATATTTAACACTCTACGTTTTAGAGAGACCAAGGTTCAGGGGGCTGTATTCTATTACTTAGTTCCCAAATATTCAAACACCAGAATGAATTTCAAAAGTTATGAGCATTGGCATTTTTTTTATGCCATCATTTTTGTGTTTTCAAGACTTTGCGGTCACACCAAAGGCTTAGTACCGAACACCAAAATGAAAACTAAGCCTCAAAAGGTTCAAGGTGTGGTTATTTATTTCCTAACTCACAAATATTCAAACACCAAAATAAATTCCAAAAGTTATGAGCATTTGAAGTTTTTTCTGCCATTATTTATGTGATTTCATGACTTTAAAGTTACAGCACAGGCTTAGTACTCTAAACCAAAATTAAAACTAAGTCTCAATAGGTTAAGGGAGGAATCTTCTATTACCTAGGTCCCAAATATTCAATCAGTGTAGAATACTCTATTTTACAATAATTATAAGAGAAAACTCTTTTTATGTGACAGGTTGCATTGGTGTTGAAGAAAAAACAAAAAAACGTCCCAAAGTTCTAGCCTGAATATTTCCAAATTGTGGTGGAGACCTTTCCTATAACATGTAATGGTATTTTTCGTGTTGAATCAGTCAATAAAGAAATGGTTTTAACAAGTGAAATAAATACTATAGCAACTTCAATCTCAGAAAAGAGTTTTTTCGCAGTTCCTGGAAGATTTTCTATGAATCTTATTCTAAATGTGAACTTTGTCATGTTCTAATTATGAACCCCGATAGGATTTCAAAAGTTATTCATGGTTGAAATTCTACTTTCATCATTTTTTGGAGAAATTTTCGTGTTACGATTTCAATACTTTCGGAGTGTGCCACGGTCGAAATCCGCGTTACCCAAACGAAAATTCAACTTTAAAACCTTTAGGAAAGTGTCCATAATACGTATAGGGACAAATATTTCATTACCCAATAGGATTTCAAAAGTTATTCATGGTTGAAATTCTACTTTCATCATTTTTTGGAGAAATTTTCGTGTTACGATTTCAATACTTTCGGAGTGTGCCACGGTCGAAATCCGCGTTACCCAAACGAAATTTCAACTTTAAAACCTTCAAGGGAGTGTCCATAATACGTTGAGGGGCAAATATTCCATTACCCAATAGGATTTCAAAAGTTATTCATGGTTGAAATTCTACTTTCATCATTTTTTGGAGAAATTTTCGTGTTACGATTTCAATACTTTCGGAGTGTGCCACGGTCGAAATCCGCGTTACCCAAACGAAAATTCAACTTTAAAAACTTTAGGAAAGTGTCCATAATACGTATAGGGACAAATATTTCATTATTACCCGATAGGATTTCAAAAGTTATTCATGGTTGAAATTCTACTTTCATCATTTTTTGGAGAAATTTTCGTGTTACGATTTCAATACTTTGGGAGTGTGCCACGGTCGAAATCCGCGTTACCCAAACGAAATTTCAACTTTAAAACCTTCAAGGGATTGTCCATAATACGTTGAGGGGCAAATATTCCATTACCCAATAGGATTTCAAAAGTTATTCATGGTTGAAATTTTACTTTCATCATTTTTTGGAGAAATTTTCGTGTTACGATTTCAATACTTTCGGAGTGTGCCACGGTCGAAATCCGCGTTACCCAAACGAAATTTCAACTTTAAAACCTTCAAGGGATTGTCCATAATACGTAGAGGGACAAATATTCCATTACCCGATAGGATTTCAAAAGTTATTCATGGTTGAAAATCTACTTTCATCATTTTTTGGAGAAATTTTCGTGTTACGATTTCAATACTTTCGGAGTGTGCCACGGTCGAAATCCGCGTTACCCAAACGAAACTTCAACTTTAAAACCTTCAAGGGAGTGTCCATAATACGCAGAGGGGCAAATATTCCATTACCCAATAGGATTTCAAAAGTTATTCATGGTTGAAAATCTACTTTCATCATTTTTTGGAGAAATTTTCGTGTTACGATTTCAATACTTTCGGAGTGTGCCACGGTCGAAATCCGCGTTACCCAAACGAAATTTCAACTTTAAAACCTTCAAGGGTGTGTCCATAATACGTAGAGGGACAAATATTCCATTACCCGATAGGATTTCAAAAGTTATTCATGGTTGAAAATCCACTTTCATCATTTTTTGGAGAAATTTTCGTGTTACGATTTCAATACTTTCGGAGTGTGCCACGGTCGAAATCCGCGTTACCCAAACGAAAATTCAACTTTAAAACCTTTAGGAAAGTGTCCATAATACGTATAGGGACAAATATTCCATTACCCGATAGGATTTCAAAAGTTATTCATGGTTGAAATTCTACTTTCATCATTTTTTGTTGACATTTCGTGTAGTTTCATTTTAAGTTGAAAAACGAAAGAGTAGAATTCCCCTTTTTTCCGCTCCCTTCCCTTTGTTTTTCTTTGGTGCGAGAGAAAACCGACTTCAAAATAAATGAAAAAAATTGAAAATCAGACCTGATATAAAGCTAATGCCGGTCTTTTTTTTTAAAGTCGCGTTTCCCTATTCAACTCCAAAAAAGCCAAAGTCGCCTAATTTGAGTAAGGTCCTCTCGGCTTTCCAAAGACTTTTAGAATGGGTCATAACTACTTTGGAAAATGAAAACAAAAATCTGAAAAATCAGAGGGGTTCTCCCTACCTCAACCTATGTACATATCACATACTACTCCCACGGATCGCACTCATGGTCATAGAATATGGGAGTAGTCAAGCATAAAACAATTTCTAGTTCGGCTATAGGCCACAGTGGTGCGCATTGGCGTAAGCTGCGCACGACTTTTGGCTATGTCGCGTACTTTTGAATTGCAATCCATATATAATAAAAGAACAAGCTTTTGGGGTAGGGGCTAATTCATGTCACGCATAATGTGTCAACACAGGCTCCTCCCCCAAAATGGAACATGCCCAAACAAATCACCACCAGATGCCGTCGCCGTGATGACGCAATCTTTGATGACGCAACAACCAGCATCACCACCAGATGTCTATAGCATCGCCTTGGTGACGAAATCTTCAAGTACTGGGCAGATTTCCCACGATAAAATCTATTACGGGCAGATGATTAAGCTACAGGAAAGCGAATAGCAAAAGAGTCCAATTTTACGCTAGACCAAAGTTCCCCGGATTTGAACCGATTATGATTGCGGGGCGGGCTATTGTAACAGACATCATTTTGACTCGAATGCTGCGTTGCCACGATGGCAACAAATGTAAAAAAAGATGTCGAACAGCCCTATATCACAGATAAAGACCACTTCTTTATACTTTATCTATGCCTATATAGAGAGGAAATAGCAAAAAAAGTATATATATTTTTTTTTTATTACACCCCCAATAATGGTGCAATACCAAAAAGATTCTTAATCCAGCATTATGTAAATGTCTTACTTTTTGAGTCTGAATAAAAACAAATATGGCATTTGCTGGTTTTATTATTGTTTGTTGCATGCATGCAGCAATCACTGCATCATCATCAAAGGGCTAGCTACCGCTTTCGTAATTTCAAAAATAATAATAATAGAACTATTTCATTATTATTTAGTTATTGGAATTATTCGGAATTATTTTGACAATTTTTTCGAACGGCAAAACGGGGACGATATGAAATGTAGATCCTGGGTCTGAACCTGCTGCTGTTGCTGTAATAATATTTTGGTAGTCAACTGTTGCTGGATAGTTTGCCAGAATAAGATATGATCAGCTAGACAAGGAGTTGGGATGAGTAAACGGTTTTCTATTTCCGGCTTTCGTTCCGAAAAAGATATGCCCGCCTGCTGTGATTGGACGATCGGTTCTTGTACAGCTGAAGTGATGCTCATTTGAACAGCGTTTGTGTCGGGATGACAAGAATCCGTTTCAGAATGAGTCCGTATGTGAGCTCTTAAATTGCAGACTAAGGCAAAACACTTCCCGCATTGTGAGCAATTGTGAGGCTTTTTTCCTATACATAAAAGAAAGGTTTACGATGTATGATTTAAAACTCAATGAAACGCATACAAAATGCGCTATAATCTGTAGCTATATGCGAATTATTACCATTCAGATAATGAACTTTTTAAAAATTACCTGTGTGGAGAAAAAGATGATTTCTCAAGTTTGTCTGCTTACTGAAGCCTCGATTGCATATATTGCATTGAAAGGGCCAACTGCCGTTGTGTACGTACATGTGTGATTTCAAGTCACCTGGTGTGGGGAATGATTTTTGGCACATTGTGCACTTGTGAGGTTTTTCCTGATAAGCGAAACAGACATTTATTATTTAATTCTCGTTTATTTTAATTCCATTGTAATTTTCTAGAATAACAGAATTAATAACATGTTCAGATTTGATGACTCGTGATCTTCTCTGTTTTGTTTTAAATGCCTTGCAACATGGATGAGTAAAAGAGCTAGTGATAGCTATAAAACGATAACCGACGCTAATAACCTACGTTATATCAGAAAATAGTCAAAAAGCAAAGGTACAGGCTATATTAAGTTATTCAGTAGGCCTACTAAGCAAAACGACAACCGACTAAGCTCGTTCGGCTTTAGAATAATACATAAATAAAAATATTTTTTAAAAAATCATATCAATTGTAAAGTTTAGATAAAACATTTACTTTAACGTGAGTCATCCGATGGTAGTACAGATTCGAAGAAGCCGTGAATCGTTTACCACATACAGGGCATTGATGCGGTTTTTCACCACTATGGATCCTTCTATGAGTATTTAACGAGCTAGAAGTCGAAAATCCTTTTCCGCATACATCGCATACGTGTGGTTTTTCACCTGAAATCAGGAACAATAAATCTAGATTTTAGTCCTGCTGCAGTTATATGCTGATCATTTTGGTTTTTTTGTATTAATCCAGCACCAGTGTGAGTACGAATGTGACGTTTTAACAGCGAAGGTCGGTCGAATGATTTGCCGCAAACTTGACAAGGCAGAAGAGCTCTGTCGCGACTTCTCTTCGGTTGGTTACTTTCTGTAGCTGGTAAAGTTAGTGAAACGGCTGTGGACATTTTTTTCTCTTGAAGGAATAAATTTTCATTTGAATCGGTTTCCACAGCTGATGAAACTACTCTCAATTCAGCATTTGCATTGTCGGCACTGACTAGTTTAGCCAAAGTATCCTTTGTCTTAGTCAACTTAAGCAATGAAGCGGGAAGCGCAGGTGATGTGCATGCCAAAGCTTCTCTTGTTATGCTCGTTACTTTTGTTTGGTTATTATTTTTGCTTGATTTCGGAAGTTCTGTGTAAAAAGGATTGTTTGAGTTTCGTTTACATCCCTTAGGTTTACAGCTCAAATCTAAAGGAAGATCTACAGTAAAATAAATTAACATAATTTTAAAGATTCAGTTTGAAATAATAAAAATCTAAATATAACCGTTAATTCTGTAATTTATTTGTTACGTATTATTATAGAATTTTTGTATAACTACCGTTTGTAGGAATCGCTGGATTATTAGTGGACGAAAGAGGGAGATAGAAGCAGGTTCCAAACATTGTAGCCTAGTTTTCCACGTTCCGCGTCCTTATGATGTAGGCTATGTATAACATCTATGTGAGATGAAAGATTTTACAAAATATTCTTTTCGTATCGATGTCTCGACCTCAACTGACCGACTACTGGGAATGATGTAGCCTCAAAATAAGAGACTTCCCACACAATTACCTGGAAAGTGGATGAACCAACGCAGGAGCAGCAATACCACGGAGATACACACACAAGGGCGGGACCTCATGCATCGCAGCAATATTTCGGCATAGAAAGAGAAATAGATAATACAACTGCGGGTATTGGTCAAGTCTTGATGGTAGAATCGATGATGTCATTTCCTACCTGATGGCTGGTGCCAGCCAATCGCCGCCAAGCTAATCAAATGCACCAATTCTTATTGGTCTACACCTGTGCTGCATTGTCTCTTTTCAGTACACAATCGAAAAACATGTTCAACAAGCAACACAATAGAGGACCGTTCTTCTTCTTCAATTTTTATTATGTGGTTGCTGCTGTCTATTTCTTATTTCTTCATTCAAAGGATCTTCGTCGTCTATAGCCTATATATACACAGGCTACATCGGACTACACATCTTTTACACAATCGATTCCCATTATAGCGATTATTGTTACCTTGGTCTTTCTAATATCAGGCTGCCGGATAGGAATTTCTAAATTTGTCTAAAACAACAATAGGATTCTTATTGCAACGTCATGTCGCTACCGGTTGTAGCCGCACAATCGAATCCTATATTCCCACTTGCTGATATATTAGCTTCCACTTATTCAACTTGTAATAGATATACAGATAACATTTTATAGTAGTTTTCATATTTAATAAAGAAACAATGGAAAATATACATTCGTAAATACCTTAAGGTATCGTTCCATTACTGATCGCTAGTAGCTTTGACAAAACTGAAAACTGCTTTCGATGGCTCCAGGTTGAAAACAGGAAGTATAACGAATACCGACGAATACTAAAGAAATAGCCTATATAACATGGAAATCGATTTCGATCCGTTCATAATTGTACGGTAAAATGCCGCCATCATTACATTCGTTGGCTTTTCAAAAGAAAAAAAAAAGAAGAGGTCGGCTGTTGATGGTTGCCGCCATCACTACATGGATCCAGCACAGCAGCAGCGGCCTCAAGAATCGATGAGGAAGAAGGTAAAAGGGCAATATCACTACGGCATCATTAAGACTGGAAAACAAGAAAGCATGAAACGAAGAATGGTGCATGGTATAAGCCTGACATCGGGGCACAGAGAAACCGTTGCAGCACTCGCTGCTGTCTTTCGGAACGTTTTAAAGCGTGCCGCCTCGATTCCAAATCCACGGGCTGCTGTTGGTTCGTGATATGCCGAAGCAAGAAATCTGGAATCAAAACAATGGCCTAATCTTTTCCAAGATTCTTATAGCGCTAAATCCTTGCAATAACTACTTTCTTATCTTTGATGCCCTGATAAGATATTACGATTACATTCATTTTTCACAGACTGTAGAACTCGTTCTATTTCCCTATTCACCAATCTTTGTGAAAACATAGCACCGGCCTACAAAAAACATGCAACGTATGGACGAGCCACTCTTTAATACTGTAGGCCTATATAGACTTATGCTTCTCATCAATTGACCAGGACTGATAAATTCAACAAGAAACTCGAATTTGCTTTAAATAAATTAGAAATTTTCAGTATATACCTGCTGCAAGCAAGAATGAAATGGATACGGAAATGGATAAGGAATGGCGAGGAAGGGAGACTCGAGCAAAATGCGACGATTCGTTTCAACCTTTTTTCTCGGAACAAACGTATCGAAACCCCCCTGCTGGTGAGCTATGAGTAATGACTATTCGCTGTTTTTACTTTTTAATTTTTTGTTTTTTTATTCCTTCTCTTTTATTTCTTTTTTATTTTATATATTTTTTAGCCAATTTTATTATTTTTTGTCAATAATATTATGCTCCTAACTAGTAATTATAGCCTATAATTAGTCTAATGTTTACAAGCCAAGTTTATTAGACATCATATACGTTAAAAGTTAGAGGTCGGGGAATTCTTTATGTAATAGGCTATAATAAACCGAAAATAATAACGTAATTCCATTCGGAAATAAGAATAAGAACAATTAAAGTACTAGCAGCCCTAGCTACTAATAGAAGACGGTAATACCATACAAATGCATTTCTCGTCCACCCCAACTAAATAATAGGCTACAAGTGAACCAAAACTGAGGTTAGAGAGTATGACAGAAGACTAACGTATATATGCGCTGGTGAAAGATAAAATTGATGACTTTTCTTCTATAGGGGATAATACACCTGACGCTATTGGCCCCGTCCCCATTGTAGAAAGTGCCTCTTCAGCCTATTGGTCCAATGTTATGCTTTCACATAAATTTCAAGAGGAGTCTAGTCTCTATAGTGTGTCAAAGAATAAACCATTTGTCACTTTTCTTTACATTGTCGTTTTCGTTTTGAAGGCAAATACCATTTTACCTCTCTTATTCCGTTCATCGCTCTACATTATTGTAATGTGGGGAAGTATTGTATGCACACTATAATAGTGTATAGTGCATCATTTATGCCATTTACATAAAAGCCGCGCAATTTATTTCTTACATATTTTTTGTTACTTGAATTATACAGGCCTACAGGGTTTTAAATAAAGGAATTAATATTAGACCTATAAGCGCACTCTTTTTATTAAAATAAAATAGACTAATGACTTAGGAAGCAGGAATTACCTAAAATGTTGATGTTTAACAAAGAATTAACATTTTATATTTTTTTTTCATAAAAAATCACTAATTTTAATAAGTAATAAAATAATAGCCCTTCTAACGCCTTGCCGGCCTTGCTAACGCAGCGATAATTGTATCAGTTTCATCCGCCAGGTGTCTGCTTTCTTTTGAATTTGACATTACCGCCAAATGTTAGTTCATGAAATGTCAACAGCACAACAGGAATAGGTTTGACTTGACATGTTGTGACTGACGACTTGACGAGGAAACAAAATTGTAACGTTGAAGATTACTACTTGTTCTTGTTGTCATGAGTGAATTCAAAATTCATCACGCTGTTAGCGAATTGATTGATTCGCTAGGGTAAGTTAACTACTTTGAAATACATAATCTAGGATTGGCCGTTGCCCGATCTTACACTGGAATACTTAATTCGTCCTTCCTACAGGCTCACTGACTTGGTTGCACCTGAAAAATTTGTGAAAAACTTGGTGACTTCTCCATCACAGGTCCAAATAACAAATGCTAGAGAGACTGTGCAAACTTTAGCAGCTTTGAGCTCAAATCCATCTGAGATAGTGAACAAGTATGAAGAACTACGGGACAAAAAGTAGGATTTACACCATTTTTCACAAAGTTTACAATCCTGCTAATGGTCATATTAATATTGAAACTTCAAGTTACGCTGAATTGGATTCTTTTGTCCTGATACTTTCAAAGATGAAAGAGTCTAAGACAATGACCCGCTCAGTCAGGGCTGGTTTGCCAAGAGAATCTGTCAAAACCTATTGCACTAGCACAGATAGCAATCAAGGATCTGGTATTTAAATTTTTTCTATATGTTTGTTCATGAATTTAATTACAGTAGAAGTTTTTTTCTAGGCCCATCAACATCCACTCCAATTGTGGTTGGAGGTGTAAAATTGAAGGAATTGAAGAGCAGGTTACAGACTGCAAGTGAGGGTTCATTAGGTCATAAAGTTACTGAACTAACAGAGAAGAGGGTCACATCTAGTGAAATTATACAAAAGAATCCAAAGTGGTTTCACACTAGACCCTTTCTTTCTTGGGACTTTCCTGTTGCTGGGCTATCAGATTCTCATCTACTTCAAGTTGCTCCTCTTGGAAATGTGCCTGTAGGAGATCAAGAAAGAATACTTTTAGAAGAGCTCCTTTATGTTCTCAGTGGGTTTGATGGCGATTACATACGTGCACTACCCTTAACTGCCAACGCCGACGAAAGAAAATTCGAAATTGATGATAGTAATTATTTTTATTCAATAATTATTTATTGAAAATTGTCAGAATAAAAATAAATTTTGTATTTTGTATTTTTTTTTTTTACAGGTGTCGACGATTCACTAAAAGAAATGATTCGAAGATTCTTCCCAATTTTAGCTTCCTATTCTATAATTGAGCGCTTCTACGAGAGTCGTTCTGGATTCGATTTCGGAATGGTAAATGACGCCTTGGCAGCGGCTATTGGCAACTTGGTTCATGAATATCGAATCTTTGTCTGTCAATTGGAAAGTTTATTGCTTAAGAACGAATTGAGTTTGCAGAAAGCTTGGTAATCTAAAGGTTTTATATCTAAGGTATCTTTAAATCAATCTTTTTTTTATATCTTTTAAGGTATCTTCTTCAGCCCAATGTCACGATATTGCATCAACTGCATCATGTCACGCTGTCATTAATGAGAGCTAAAGCTCAAGGCGGCCAAGTATTATCCGTTCTTCACCAACAGACCATGGAAGCGATGGGAAATGAGAAGCAACAGAAACTTTTGCTCTCACTTACCCGTTCTGCAGCCCAGCCATATTGGGAGATTTTGCAAAAGTGGATTTATCAAGGTTCAGTAGAAGATCCATATTTGGAGTTCATGGTTGAAGATCATCAAGTAGTATCCATGGACAAGCTCTCCCCAACGGCTTACAGTGACGACTACTGGGAGAAGCGTTACACTCTACGACGTGATCGAGTACCCTCATTCCTTCTCCCACTTACTGACCAGATTCTTCGTACCGGAAAATACCTTAATGTGATCAAGCAATGTGGTGTGTCCTAATCTTAAATTTATTCAATATCAAATCATCTTTATGCCTTAATTTTGATAGGAATGAAGGTGAAACCACCAAGGATTGATGACTTAGTGTATACACTTGACGGATCAGGCTACAAAGAAGCCATTGAAAAGGCTTACAGTTATGCGTCTGAGACGTTGTTGCACGTCCTCATGCAAGATTACGACCTTTTAGGTCGGCTCAAGTAATATCAGTTTAACCTCATAATGAATTGCATGTGACAATTTTAGCCGATTACTCTTGACTGTTTTAGTTTTTTACGCATTAGAATATGCATTTAATGCCTTAATGGTTACTATGTCTTGCAGGTCCGTGAAGCATTACTTTTTCCTGAATGCGGGAGATTTTATCTTGCATTTCCTCTCGCTATGCGGAGCGGAATTGGTGAAAAACGTTGATGATGTAATGCCCAGCCGATTAGAATCTTTGCTTGAATTGGCACTTCGCACTTCGACCGCCAACGCTGATCCCTTCAAAGATGATCTGGGACTTGAATTACTTTCCTATGATCTAACTACTCAGATGGTTAAGATTCTTTCGATCGAAACTCACGGAGAACGCGACAATCGCGGTATATAATCCTAGTTCGATACCTTCCCACATTTCAATAAAATAGATACATTTTTTAAAAATATTTAGGGGATGGGAACCACTCAATCGACCATGTACGGTTGACGGGATTGGAAGCTTTCTCTTTCATGTACCGTGTTCGATGGCCTGTTTCACTTGTGTTTACGACTAAAGTTATGGCGTGCTACCAGATGATTTTCCGACATCTTTTCTTGACCAAATATGTTGAAAATCTCTTGGGCCGGTAAGGATTTCCTTCAGCGCAATTAATTTTGTTGAAACTACTGATTTAATGACATTTTTAGAGTTTGGATTTCGCACAAAATTGTTCGCAATTATTCGTTTCCGACTAGCCAGTGGTACAACAACGCATTTGCTTTGCGTCATCGCATGCTCCATTTCATTCAAAATTTATTGTACTACATCACGGTCGAAGTTCTTGAGCCATCATGGCAAATTTTTGTTGAGAAAATCCGAAAAGTGGACAACGTCGATCAAGTATGCACAAATTTTTATTTCCGTTCATTAGACAATTTCTAAATAGATAGTTCAAATTAACAGGTTATATCAACTCACATGGAACTTCTGAACGTGTGCATGAAAGAGTCTATGTTAACGGATCCTGCACTTCTACAAACGGCAACCAAATTGATCAAACTCTGCGAAGCATTCGCTCACTTTATCCTCGTCAGTGATTTATTTCTTTGGTGTAGATGAGAGACCAATATCTTTTAATTCAATTCAATTTAATAGAAAATGCATCGCCATGCCAAGGAAGCTGAAATGGGACTGAGCAGCCTGGCAAATGTAACTTCTTTGAGTGAAGTTCTTCTAACTTCACCTGGGGACGTATTCCTTCAAGTATTACTCTGATATGACTCTAATAAAGAATATTTAAAACTGATAAAAATTCTATTAGGAGAACAGTGACACATTCGATCAAAATGTTGCACGGATGGAACTGCAATTTACAACGCTTTTGGCAGATTTGTTACACAGAATCGCCGAAATGGGACATGAAAGTTACGATTCTCATATGCTAACTTTACTGAATCGGTATTTATATATAGCTATTTAAAATAATTTTTTTTCACGATTGAGTCTAAACTATTTTCCAAATTTTGTAATAGATTGGACTTCAATAACTACTATACGGATAAGGTGATTCAGTTCACCTTAAAATCCAATCAAACAGATGACACAATTTCGGGATAATTTGAACACATGTTGCCCCATTTTTGTAATTGTTTCCGTGAGCAGATCAATAAAGTTTACCGAGCTTTTTTTGAGGAATTCCAAGTTGATGGATTTATTTAGATCTGTTCAAGGACGAAAAACGGTTTCAGAGATGTAGGCTACTTGCCTCTGATAATCTGTAAATATTTTCGCGAGCTGCAGCTAATATGAATTTATTTTTTATGTGATCAGAAACAGCATTGCATCTAGCTGATGAAGTGTTTTAGCACATTATTACAAGCATCAGAAAATTCATTAACCAATTTATTTTTACAAAGCACAGTCATTTTTTATTCTACAAGTGTAATTTTTCTTATGAGTTAAAAGAGCCGAACGTTGTGCGTGAAAAAAATAACTGTTCCCTCTGATTTCAGCCGAGTAGCCGACCGCTTTTACAAGCAAATACCCCATAGGTAATCCGGCGGCGGAGTTCGGGAATTTGCTGTGCTGTGATTCGTCGTTGGGAACCGAGCCAAAGCAGACGAAACCATCTGCTTTCGTCAAGCTGTCTTAAATCCACTACATTCTTCATCGATATGGCGTTCGTAAACAGTAAAGTAAGTATATTTCACTGTCTTTTTTATCACGCTCTATGTAGCAAATGTCTTAAAGTAGAATTGCGGGTACTTCATACAGGTTTTCCAATGCAGTAAGCGATTGTATTCGTCAACTGCAAATCTAAACGATGTAGTCATTCTTGGTGCAGCACGAACTCCTATGGGCGGCTTCAGAGGTGGTCTGAAAAGCATAACAGCCCCACGATTAGGTGCAATTGCCATTCAAGCTGCTGTCGAAAGAGCTGGTATTGCTAAAGAAGAAATCCAAGAGGTTTACATGGGAAATGTGTGCCAAGCCGGTGAAGGGTAAACAAAATATGTCCTGGTGAATTGAAACAAGGAAACATGAATAACTTGTCATGATTTTTCTATACAGCCAAGCTCCTTCCAGACAAGCAACTCTGTTTGCTGGATTATCGAAAACAACACCAACAACTACAATCAATAAAGTATGTGCTTCAGGTATGAAGGCTATCATGTTTGCTGCACAAAACCTTCAAACTGGACAACAAAGTGTAATGGTGGCTGGTGGAATGGAATCTCTCTCCAATGTACCTTTTTTTCTCCCAAGAGGTGAAACACCTTATGGAGGAATCAAACTCATAGTAATAAAAAGATTTTACAAATGCTCTGATAGGAAATTAATAATGTTTCCTGTATATTTAATTTTACAGGATGGAGTCTCTTTTGATGGGCTGACAGATGTCTACAACAAAATCCATATGGGCAATTGCGCAGAAAATACTGCCCAGAAGATGTCTGTTACTCGCCAAGATCAGGATGCCTACGCTCTGCGTAGCTACCGCCTCAGCGCCGAGGCATACAAAAACAACATAATGCAAAAGGAAATAGTCGAAGTACGTATTCCTCAAAAGAAAGGTAAAAACAAACAAAATTCAGTCATAAACAATGAGTGCTCATCAATCACACAATTGTTATTTTTTAAAAGGTAAACCAGATTTGGTCATATCTGAGGATGAAGAATACAAACGTGTTGATGTTGAGAGATTCTCGAAGCTGCCGACCGCGTTCCTTGTGAGTGTGCCATTTCTTTTCTGAAGAAAAAAGGTCTATATTTTGAATTCGATTTTAGAAGGAAAACGGTACTCTTACCGCCGGCAATTCTTCAGTTCTGAGTGACGGAGCAGCTGCTTGCGTTCTCGCCACGGCACAAGCGGCGGAACGTTTGGGATCAAAGCCCCTTGCTAGAATAGTTAGTTTTTCTGATGCTGCAACTGACCCTATTGATTTCCCTATTGCCCCCGGATTTGCGATACCAATTGCTCTGAAACGTGCTGGGGTACGAATATTTGAAAGTAATATCTCCCGTTGTCGATGTTTAAAATCTCATTTGTCTTTAGATTCGAAAAGAAGATGTTGCGTTGTGGGAAATCAACGAAGCTTTTAGCGTGGTTGTGTTGGCCAATATGAAAATGCTGGATATTGATCCGGAACGAGTGAATATCCACGGTGGAGCCGTGAGTTTGGGTCATCCTATTGGGTAAATACTTAAACAAGGGTTATTTTCTCATTTAATCAAATATATTTGTATTTTTTTTTATTTGCAGTATGTCGGGATGTCGTATTGTAAATCATTTGGTATACGCGTTGAAGGCAGGAGAGTATGGTGTAGCAAGCATATGCAATGGTGGTGGAGGTGCATCAACAATAGTGATCCAAAAATTGTAAGTTGTCTTGTGTTAAATTATAGTGTTGTATTTGGATAGTCGAACACGTTATGTTAAATGCCTATGCCGTGTGCGTTTGTTATCCATGTCTCAAAAATACATCTGATGACTATACCGGTGTATAGGTGTAATGTAGTTGTATAATCATTTATTTCTAAAATTAAATTATTCTTCTAGGGCGACAAATGCGCCTCAAAAGTTACCTGTTCTTACTTTATTCACGAAATATCCATGCCCACTCTGCGACGAGGCGAAAATTATTCTAATGAAATCAAGTCTATGGAATCGGTTTATTTGGCAAGAGGTGGACATCCGTCTCCCGGAAAATACTAAATGGTTTGGACGATATCGCTACGAAATACCTGTATTTCATTTAAACGGAAAATTTTTGATGAAACATCGCGTAGATTTAAAACTCTTGGAAGAAAAACTTGATGCTGTGTGAAGTAGAACTGTAAATTGTTATCTCTAAGACTCTAACCTTATCTTCGTTTCTTGAATAATGCAATGTGATAGTTGTCTGAATTTGTTTAACTGATTCATCAATAAATTGTTGCAGAGCGCAAATTCTTGAAGTTCTCATGTATAATAAATACCTAGATACAATAATATTGCAACAATAATACAAAGTTGCTGTTTAGCACTCTTCCGTTACTGTATTGCATCTGTCAGCTCAGCTGAGTATCAATTCGGCACACCGTTCGGTTATCGTTCGAGTTCTCTTAAATTATATTAGGATTCGTTCATTTCAAGTAAGTTACTGTGTAGGCCTAGTAATTGGGACCATTCATTGTGTAGCTGTTTTATTGGTACTTGATGTCTGTTTAATAAAACAAACTTGGCCTAATGTGTATAGCATGTTACAATCCATCCTTTTACTAATTTCCAGCATTGATTTGCAATACTCTTGATAGTCAATTTTATGTTTGTTGACATAGCAGATCCTGAAAATTAAGACACCATTCAGCCATATCAGCCTATTTACCAATGTCAGGCTCAGGAACAGGGCAAAGCCACAAATTTCGCTACAAAAATGCAGCACTGGATTCTCAGGAATTGAGACGTAGAAGAGAGGAGGAAGGAGTCCAGCTTCGTAAGCAAAAAAGAGAAGAGCAGCTATTCAAACGAAGAAATGTAGTTAATGGTTAGTAACAAAAATGTTAAATTTTTCAATTATTTTTTTATTGTTGATTTTTTTTTATATTTTAATATTCATTCAGCTGGGAATGTGCAAGATGAAGAAGTTAGTAGTTCTCTACATGAAGATCTGATGAATGTTGCTGCTCAACAGGGCAGCATAACTCAGGAAATGTGCCAAGCACTGTACAATCCAGATATAAATGTGCAGCTATCAGCAACGCAAAAATTCCGGAAAATTTTATCTCGAGAGCCTAACCCTCCCATAGACGAAGTGATTCAATGTGGCATTGTTCCTCGCTTTGTGGAATTTCTTGCCAACAACAGCAACTACACATTGCAATTTGAAGCAGCGTGGGTTCTGACCAATATTGCCTCCGGTACTTCTGCTCAGACCCGTTGTGTCATTGAAGCTGGTGCCGTCCCGATCTTCATTGACCTACTTGGGTCCCAGTATGAAGATGTCCAGGAGCAGGCTGTTTGGGCTCTTGGAAATATTGCTGGAGATTCCCCTGAATGCCGTGATTTTGAAATTGATGCTGGCATCCTACCGTCGCTATTACAGTGTGTACCTAATTTACTTATCTTTTTTTTTTATATAGTCGATTAATTAAAATTCATTTTTGAATAGGCTATTGAGCAAATCCAGTAGATTGTCGATGATTCGCAACGGAGTATGGGCCTTATCAAATTTGTGTCGTGGTAAAAATCCTCCTCCGAATTTCTCGAAGGTAATAATAACCTGTGATTGCTTCTCATTTTTATAACCTGACTGTCCTATTATGAAAATGAATGCCTGTTTTATTTAGGTATCGCCGTGTCTTCCTGTCCTTGCGCGTTTACTCTTTCACGCGGATCCAGATGTGCTAGCAGATGCATGCTGGGCTCTTTCCTACTTATCCGATGGTCCTAATGACAAAATTCAAGCCGTTATTGACGCTGGCGTTTGTCGACGTTTGGTTGAGCTGCTTATGTAGAATATTTTTGTCCATTTAATCTGTTGAAGAGTATTTTAATATGTTTAATATTTAATTTGTAGGCATACCACACCAAGCGTGGTGCAAGGAGCGTTAAGAGCTGTCGGGAATATTGTGACCGGTGACGATATTCAAACTCAAGTGGTGTTGAATTGTTCAGTTATGCATTGTTTATTACATCTGCTAACTTCACCTAAAGAATCTATTCGTAAAGAAGCATGCTGGACTATTTCGAACATTACCGCAGGCAACCGGCAACAAATACAGGTTTAACTAATTTTATATTTTTCGTGTTATTTAGCCTAAGCATGTATGTTTGCTGTTTTAGGCTGTTATTGACGCGAACATTTTCCCTGTTCTGATCGATATACTTGGCAAAGCAGAGTTCAAAACACGAAAAGAAGCTGCCTGGGCGATTACAAACGCAACATCAGGTGGTACTGCTGAGCAAATTCGATTCCTTGTTAATTTGGTAATGATGGCTTATCTATGCCTTGCTCGATAACTGACGAATAACCATTATTCTCTTTCCCTAGGGATGCATTCTCCCCTTGTGTGAGTTGCTTACGGTGATGGATGCTAAAATCATCCAGGTTGCTCTTAGTGGACTGGAAAACATACTTCGACTCGGTCAGCAGGAAGCACAGACTCGTTCCATGCCAAATGCGTATGCCATCTTGATCGAAGAATGTTACGGTAAATACCAGAATAATATATTATGAACTCTTGCATTGAAATAACAGTTATCGACATCATTTATCTTTTTTTATTATTATTATTGAAATACAGGATTGGACAAAATTGAGTTTTTGCAATCGCATGAAAACATGGAAATTTACCAAAAAGCTTTCGACATCATCGAAACTTACTTTGGTTCAGAAGAAGAGGATACGAAGTTGGCACCTTCTGTTGATGCACAGGGTCAGCAATTCAACTTCAATCCCGATCAACAACAGCCGCCTTCTCAGGGCTTTGAATTTTGAGATCATGTTAGAGGAGTGAGCATAAAAAGGGTGGAAAGTAGTTTGCTCCATGAGTGGTTCTCTGCGTTTCTTCACTTTTTATGGAGTTGATAACATATTTAGGAGTGATTGATTTCTTTGAAGAAGCTGACTTCTTATATTTTTTTTGTATTTTTCCATATGTTCAATAAGGTTACGTTATATTCTCCAAAGGATTCTAAAGCTATTCTTTTGCTTGTAACGAGTATTGACCCATCTAACCTTTTTCGTTTTTTTTTTCCCCAACGCTATGGATTTGATTTAGAATATTCAGAAGATTTGCTAGTTTCTCATCACTTTCTCCTCTGTATCATATATGAAAGAAATAATATGCCACCAAAAGGTTTGACAGATACGGCATTGAAAGACACAAAATACCTATTTGAATAAATAAATAATGCGAGGATTGGCGACTTGTAATATTGCGCCTATGCGAACCGACGAAATGAGAGTTGAGGTAGTTCAGGACTATTAAATACAAAGTGCTTTTGAAACTACGACATACTTTGTACTTGGCCATTTCTCGCCTATAATTTGCCTATATTATTTAGGGTATTCCCTACCTTATAATAACAGTTGTTTTGTTTTCTATTGTCACGTTTCTCAAGGGTCGATTGAATTGGATTATAAACGATTGAAAACCGAGCTTATTCCAATTCAATCATTTACGTAAATTGCCCTTGAAATATCCAAGTCCAGATCAATAAGCGCTTTTTGTCGTGCATTAAAAGTTTTCATATTTTTTTAGTTGTTTTTTGGTGAAAGTTGGAAGACCTAAATTTACAATGTATTTTTAAATATTAACTGATTATAACTGCGCTTCTATTCTCTGAGAAGTTTTTTTATAAATTGAGACAATTGAAAGACAACCATTTTTGAAGTAGAATTGTGCCGTTTCCCTATACTTGTTTTCTACAGTTAAAAAAAAATCCGATTTCCGATTTGAAAAACCTGGAACATGGCTTTGCGGCTTTGCCAAAGGCTGGCCGGAACTGGTTTGACGGAAGACCAAGCCCTTTTCCGTACGGTAGTTTCTGTTTAGGTACACCTTTCCTGCCACCTGTCAAACTAGAAGTTTGGACATTTGACATTCTCACATTCTGTTTTTGGAACAGATGACTGTGAAGTTGGGAAAGGGATGTGTTTGTAATTGTTGCTCCTGAAAACATTAATATTTTTTAATCAAAGTTTTTGAGATTTTCGATTTTAAATGTCAAGATGGAAAATATTGAGAAAAACGTGGTGCTTCTTTTGAATGGAAGAGATGCCGAAGAACCACAGGATTTCTGTGATTTCACACTTGAAGATCAAAATGAAGCTGCCAGTAAGTATCTAATTCTGAATTTCTAAACATCTCTAAATCTAAACCCTGTAATATTTACCTTGTAATATTTACGCCAAGGAATTCTGATATATTTAAGCTCTGCTTTCAACTCTATTATGTGTATTATAGTTTCAAAGGGTCTTGCTCCTTCTGCACCACCAGATTTTGTTCCCATCTTGAAACAGTCTGTGTGCTATGTTGTGATGGCTGTTATCATCAACGAAAAAAATGAAATCTTAATGATGCAAGAAGCTAAAAGTTCTTGTGCTGGGCAGTGGTATCTTCCTGCTGGTAGAGTTGAACCGAATGAAAGCATAATGGTAAATTAAATATGGAATTAAAAATTATTGCTGTATCTACGAGAACTATTCTATCTACAGGATGCATTCAAACGAGAAGTTTTGGAGGAAACTGGTTTGACAGCTGAAGCATCAACATTATTGATGGTGGAATCAGGTAAAATCACTCTATTAAACAGGTCATTAAAAAAGCTCAACCACTTTTTTGCAATTATGTTTTCAGCTGCTGGATCATGGTACAGGTTTGTTCTGGCTGGGAATGTCACAGGTGGCTCAATCAAGTTACCTTCTCAAGCAGATTCAGAATCTCTGCAAGCCAAGTGGGTCCACAATTTATCTGACCTCAGCCTGAGAGCAGGCGATATTCTATCTATAGTTGAACATGCTCGCTCCTTCAAAACCCAGCTAGAAAGTCAGCAAGCATTCCACCCCTCTCTTCTTCCTACGCCTCGCTCATATACAAAGTTATTTTTAAGATTGATCATCTGCGCACGACGTAAAACAAAGTAAATAGTATATACTGTAAATATTCCGTTGCGTGACATTAATCTATTACCTTGTGTCTCACTATTATAGCAATAGAGTACACATCTTAGTATCAGAAAAGACGGCGGCGCATTTGCCCATTTGCGAAATTCACCCTGGTCGAAGTTTACACGCAATCCTCAAAAAATTTATGACGGTTTGTTAATTTAAAATGTATGCATGGTTCCCTTTAAGTTCTGGGTTCAATAGACGTTAATTTTACTGTAGGAAATGTTTGGCGCTGATTTACCATCGCACCGGCCTCACGGAGTCTTAGCTTTGGGTCATAATTATCAACCACGCCCCAAAATCTCGGATGGACTGTGTCTAACTTTGTTAGTTTCTGTGCGGCTTCCACTGGAAGAAGTAGGATTAATCGATAAATATTCATGGTATGGTAATATATTTGTAATACTTAACTATACTTACTACTAATGCCGTACGGCAAGTGCTTAGGCCATGACTAGTTAAAAATAGATGCCTAAAAATTAAAATCTTAAAAATAAAAATAATATTCTTGAAACCAATTCAGGTTTCAAGTGAGCTTGGAAGTGGCTGGTATTCTCCTGTCGAGAATGGGAAAATTCCGCACTGTTCCACTCAACGTCGTTCGGTAAGCAGCCGGTAAGTTGGTTTATCTCAACTTGTTGAAATCTACCAACCCTCACCGGCCTGAATATGAATATCAATGAATAACTCAACCGTACTTGCAGATAAATTGTATTTTATTTGTTTATATTTGCAGGACTTCAGAATCTGACGCATAAAATGACTTCAAGTTCTTCCGTGTTTTCATTTCGTTTAGTTACAGTAAACGTAGTGAATTATCTGATGTTTTATAGAATTGTTAATGCCGAAAAGTCTTCTGTTTTTAAATGTTGCGTTTTATTCCAGCTATCATTCTTCCGTCCATTGGTACATGTCTGTCGGCGTTGTGTATATTTATGAAACTGTGACGATTTCCAATACTTTTATTTATACACATGAAAATACACAGTTGTTAACCTTCCTTTTAATTGCACGTCTATGGAGCAGGTACAAGTTAGTGCCACAACCGGTCATCAGTCATGTACGGCCTCTCATTTGGCTCAAAATCAAAATTGCATCAGCCGTATTTTTTCAACGACTTCTGACGATGAAATTCTCTCTTCAGGATTATGTTTCAACATTTCCATGATTAAACCATGAATCGGCCCTTGAATTTCTGTTAATTTGATCAAGCAGATTTAGTTTTTGAAACTTGTATAGTTTAATTTAAAAAAACTGACTTACTAGACACATGGACTGGGTGATCTGAAATTATGTTAGGCACTCTCTCGAAGCGCGAACCAAATGGATGAACACCATTTAACAAATAGTACGCAAAAATGAGGCCTTCTGTAAAGACATCGCTTTTGATGGTTCCTCTTTGTCGTGGGGACGACTTGTTTTCATTTTCTTCTTGTTCGACCATTATCTTGAGGATTTCAGGGGCATACCAATTATCAGTTCCCCTACTAACTCCACTGATGGAATGACTTCCTCTTTCGTTGACTGGTTTACTTAGTCCGAAATCGGCCCATTTCATCAAGACTGTTTTCCCAGTCGAATCCGCCCAAATGAGGACGTTTTCTGGTTTAAGATCCCGATGGATCAGTCCGTTTATGTGAATGTATTCCAGTCCTTCGGCCAACTGAAGGAGGACTTCCTTTTGCGAGGGCATTGGTCCACGATATTTTTTGGGGCTATCATTTTTCAAAAATAATTTTTCCAGCGAGGATTGGCACAATTCTAGTGCGTAATACCTGATTAAAATTTCGAATAATTATTAGAAATATTCGTCTACGAAGATAAAATTTAATCCATCAAAAGAAATTTACCTAAATTCTTCATCGCTACAAATATGAAAAAGTTTTATGACATTTGGGTGATCAAGCTTTTTTAAAGCTGCTTCTTCCTTTTCGTTGCTTACGATGTAGGCCGTCTGAATCCTTTTGACAGCCACCTGTTGCTCCCCGAAAGTTCCTTCAAACACGATCCCGTAAGCTCCTTCGCCCAAAATCTTACCTTTGTCTATTTTTATCATTGTTGGAATTCTATTTTGTGTAACAACGGTGTTTTATTAAGAAAATTTGCCAGCAGTTAATTTGGCTTGCTGTCTGATTTTCTCTCAGCACTCACTCTAACTCCTCCTTTTCGACCGATTCGTTACGCGGAACATAAGACGGATTAGAAAATCTCTGGCTCTCCTATTATTTTCACTCACAAGTTTAAAAATGAAGTGAAACGTATGTATGTATGGTTCTGATGGCGCAAGTGAGCAATTTTGGTAGTTGTTCTGGTTGGTTTTGGGGCGTTGCTCGACGCATTATACTATCAGTTATCCCTGATAGATAAGTTTGTTTGACGCGCTGCATATTCATGACCTTTATTACTTCTTTTATCGGGTTGGTAGGGATGAAACGGAAGCGGCTGTTGATACGCTTTGATGCAACACCATTTAGGGTGTCGTGACTCGTGTGTCGCGATTGTCGCCCTTGAGACACCAGAGTGCTTCATCATCCCTAGTATACTTTCCACTTGCGCAATTTTGGCGTCTCTGTGGCGGGTTGCTGACAGTAGGACTCAAAGTCAAGGGACAGAAGAACTCCAATATTTAATTTTTAAAAATTTCTCTTTATACGACAGTAGAACTCCATCAGAACGTTGGAGTTCTATTGACGGACATTTAAAATATTCAAAATTCAATGGAGTTCTACTGTCGGTCATGAAAATAATTTTAAAATCGTTGGAGTTCTATTGTCGGACATGAAAATAATTAAAAAGATATTGGAGTTCTATTGTCGCGTAGTGGAGTTCTTCTGTCGCACTGTCGGGCACTGGTGTTCTATTGTCGGGTATTTTTTTAAATAATATTTAAAAAAGGAGTACTTATGTCTTTTGAGTTCTACTGTCGTTGGAGTTCTACTGTCGCATAAAAAGAAAAGATATTTGTACCAAGAATCAAGCACTCATTCGTGCGTCCAGTTGAGGGAATAGTACAAAAACTAAATGTGATAGAGGAAAAAGGTAATAATGCAGTCAAATTTATTTGCTTATAATAAAGTTGGAAGTTTACATATTAATATTCGAAAATTCACAATTGTTCTGTTATCAATTGTTTTTGCGAATAAATTCTTCTTGCCATTATTTTTCAAATGTTGGTTATTCTCGAGACGACTTCGGACGATGAAATTCGCTCATCGGGATTGTTCTTCAACATTTCCATAATTATGTCGTGAATGGGTTGTTGCTGCTTTTTTATTTCTGCGAAGATGTAAAATAAAAATTAACTTAATTCGATTCTTCTGATTTAAAAAACAAGGAAATATTTACCTTTCAGATGTACTGGTTTATCATTGAGAATGTTGGAGGTTATTTCGTGCGATTTTGATCCAAAGGGATGAACACCACCCAAAAGAAAGTAGCCGAAGATGAGGCCTTCCCCAAAGACGTCACTCTTGACGGTTGCTCTCAGGCGTGATGAAATTACTCCAACATCATTGACACCTTTCTCTTCTTTTTTATCTTTCTTTTTCTCTTTTTTCTCCTTCTTCTCTTTTTTAGCATCTTTCTCTTCACTATTATTTTCGATATCTTTGTCCTTTTTTTCCTTCTTTTCTTTTTTCTCTTTCTTCTTTTCAAGTTTACCTTCATCTTGTTCCGCTGTTATCTTTAGTATTTCAGGGGCATACCAACTATCAGTCCCCCTGTTGATTCCGCTCATTGAGCAACTTCCGTTTTCGTTGACGGGTTTGCTCAGTCCGAAATCGGCCCATTTCAGTTGGACTTTTTCTCCGTTATCCACATGAATGAGGACATTTTGAGGTTTGAGATCTCGATGGATCAATCCCGTTTCATGAATATGTGCCAATCCCGTGGCCAACTGAAGGAAAACTTCTTTTTCTGAAGGCATGGGACCACGATATTTTTTCGTGTCATCTTCTTTCAAAAACAGATGATTTAATGATGCTTGGCAAAGTTCCAGCGCATAAAATCTGGTTTAACAATTTTTAAAAAATTTATAAGGACGCACACGCACGATACGTAGTGTGACACTTAATTACCTGAAATCTTCATCACTTTGAACGTGAAAAAGTTTGATAACATTTGGATGATCAAGTTTTTGCAGAGCTTCTTCTTCTGGTTTGCTGCTTTCGGTGTTTGCTATTTGAACTCGCTTGACGGCAACTTTTTTTCCGTTCCAGGTTCCATCGAAAACGATTCCGCAACTCCCTGCCCCTAAAATCTTGCTTCTATCTATTTTGATCAAAGACGAAACACTATCGCATCATAAAACAAAATCTCTATATGAAGATTGTATGTAAATGTATTTGCATTTAATTTGTTTTCACCCTTGTTCTCCGGTTGTTTCTAGGTTCCTGACACCATCTGACAGAGATCCTTCTTCTGACGTCATTATTTCCGCAAAAGGGCGCAATAAGGAATGTAATGCGAATAAATTTTCTACATGTGAAACACCGTTTACATCAGTATTTTAATACTTTCATTTTTAAATTTAGAATTTATTCGTCTTACTTGAGACTCTTGAAGATCCAATTAGTCACAATTGATGGGAACGCACAGTTTTGCAGCTTTGCCGTTACACTGAATAATGACAACTTGAACTGCGAATATTTTAAGTCGTAAGGTGGCAATATATATACATCTAGTAAGAAATCTCCAGAGGCATTCGTTGCACGTCAGTTAGATTGCATTTATCTTGCTTTTTTTATCGTGTCGATTTACGAATCACCTGTGTCGAATTTCGTTAAGGTGGTATAGGGAGGGTGGTAGATAAGGTGGGGCGTTGAAGGTGGGCCGCGGTCGGGTGAAAAAAGGAGCGTTCACTTCCGGCCAAAAAGGTTAGGTTTGAGGATGTCAGTACAGCAGAGATAATTTCGAACATGGTCAGACTATCATCAAGTTACTTTGTACGTTGATAATGAAAGGTTAACATATTCAAACATCCGGATTTTATACAAACGCCATCAATCCCTTTATCAATTACTAAAATATTAATCTTCCAATCTTCTTTACATAGGCGCACTCCAATTGAACAGGAGTTTTCAAGGTGAAAAAGTAGACACCACAGTTTTATAACTATTACTTCCCGAACTTCCGGTCAAATTGCTTGCTATTGGATTCGTAATGAATGTTATTCTCATATAACTTCGCGTAGACTGTAGGCTTTAAAAAAATATTCAGGGTACTTAATACGGTATTTTGAACCTTGATTTGGTATTGCTGTTTGATCTAGTTTTCATTGAGTAACGGTGGTTCCATTTTCTTAGGTCTATAAGCATTTGAACGGGACACGGAATTAAAATAGTTGAAATTTTATTCACTTTTCAGTTTGCATTTAGAGAGAACGTGAAATGTAGAATCACCACACGCCAGCGATCACTACGGAAGTGTTTTTATTTTTTCAACGACTTGTGATGAGGAAATTCTGTCTCCGGGATTATGCTTCAACATTTCCATAATTATTTTATAAATCAACTGATGGTTTTCCTCTTCTGCAAATGTAACAAAATTTCGATATTATAACGGAATAGGTTTTATTTTTATAAATAGAGTGACTTACTGAGTAGATTGACTGGTTTATCTTCAACTATGTTGGACGGAATCTTAAAGCGTGACGAACCATATGGGTGAAGTCCTTTCAAGAGATAAAAGGCGAAGATGAGGCCTTCTGTAAACACATCGCTCTTAATGGTTCCTCTTTGATGAAGAGGCGTTATTTGGTCCTCTTCTTCGCCATTTTTCTTTTCAAGTTTACCTTCATCTTGTTCCGCTGTCATCTTTAGTAATTCAGGAGCATACCAATTATCGCTCCCTCGGTTTGGTCCACTCATGGAACAGCTTCCTCTTTCATTGACTGGTTTACTTAGTCCGAAATCGGCCCATTTCATCAAAACTGTTTCTCCAGTCGAATCCACCCAGATGAGGACGTTTTCTGGTTTGAGATCCCGATGGATCAGCCCCATTCCATGTATATGCGCCAATCCCATGGCCAACTGGAGGAACACTTCTTTATCTGAGGGCATTTTCTCACGAAATTGTTTATGATTTTTGTCACCCGAAAATAATTGATGCAGTGATAGTTGACACAATTCCAGTACGTAATACCTGATTGATAATTAAAAAATTGCAAAACAGTTCGCCGCGGCTGATCAGTTTGATCAGTATGCATTTATATTTACCTGAAATCTTTGTCGGTTTCAACATCTAATAATTTGATGACATTGGGATGTTTAAGCCTTGTTAATGTTTCTTCTCCTTTTTCGTTGCTTGTGGTGTTAGCTAACTGAATGCGCTTCACAGCTACCACTTCTTCGCCCCATAGACCTTTATAAACGATGCCGTACCCTCCTTGTCCTAAAATCTGTTTCCTATCAATTTTTATCAAGGGCAGTAATGCACTGCTGCTAGAATTAAAGCTAGTGCAATATTTCGTCTTTAGTAAATTGTTTGTTTGCTCTATTTTGTAAATTTTGTCTTTACCGTTGTTCTGATTCTCGAGTTCCTATTGCTTCGTACTGCATAACGACATCCGAAGATAAAGTTCCGTCGTTGGATTCTACTTCCATCAACTTCTTGATGAGGAGAGAGGGAAGAAGTTGGGGCGAATATTTGACTTAATTTACGATCAAGAATTCACGATCACTTTATCCAAAAGTGACGAATCTTGTGCAACTGCTGTAATTCACTACACTTAGACAACTGCCTGGGTTGCGGTTGTCGGTTTCCGTGATAATTGTTATCTACTGTTTATAATTCAAATATAGAGTTACGCTTCAATGTCTCATGCGATTTCTTTAACGCAGGATTACAAATGTAAACTGTTTCAATGCGTCTTGTCGGAAAGTATACCATCGTTCTCAACCGGTCTCTTTCTCTATCTCTAATTTTCGCTTGGTTTTATCCTTCCATTTCCCGCGAATATAAGGGCATAATAAGGAACAGGGTTATGAAAAACAACACTTTTTTATCCTGCAATTCCGGTGTGCGTGATAGGTGTCTAGTTTGCGGATAATACATTCTAGTAGGGCTATCCGGCTTTCCGATTAACTTTAGGCTTACCCGTGCAATAGCGCATTTCCCCCCTTCGAACACCGTCAACGCATACCTATCCTATCAGTAACGATTTTTCGTTTGTGACTAAATTCAGATCGCGACATAACGAACCATTATTATTATTTTATTTTTGCACATGAAAATACACGGATGTTACCTTCCTTCCAATTGCTTGTCTCTTAAAATAACTGACTCATCAAATTTTATCATATAAGTTGTTCCCTTGTGCCAGTGTGCTGTCACTTTCGCAGGCTAAATTTTATGTTTACAATGAAAGTGATTATTATTTCCTATATGCTCAAAATATTTTGATAAAAACTTACAAAGTTACTGGTGTTCAGTATCCCTTCAATGATGCCTGCACTAAATGCAGCACAGTTCAAATTTCCTTTGTCCTTTGGAACAGAAATGAATTTGTTCACCAATGATTCTTTTTCAATTAGATAATAGGTATGGTCATCATCATTGGCATGTTCCAGCTTATCAGCTTCTTTGCCAAATAAAGACTTAAACATACAAAATAGAAATAAGATTACGTAAGATTAGTTTACCATGAACACTATCCTTGCTTTTTTGAACTACTTACTTTCCACACAGTTGATTTGATGAAAATCAAAATTTGTAGTAATTTAATCTCTCTTTTTCCATTTTTTTCTCGAACAATTAGTAAGTCAAGCATGCGAATACCTACTTGCTGTCCAAATTCGGAAAGCCTATGGAATTATTATTTTTGAAAATATATTAATTAACTTGTCTTTCTGTAGTATTAAAAAACAGAACTTTGCTTACTTAGCCTGAAGTTCAGGTACTGTGGACACTCTGTTTTGGCAATATTGTACAATTTCTGAGAACAACAGAGCAAATCCATTCAAGCTAACTTCATTTTTCCCTTTACTAATAGAGCGGTCTAAAATAGTCGTCTTCAGTTTTAAAGATGACATTTTTTTCTTTCTTCAACTATAAAATGACAGGTTCATCTATCCAAGAGAGACCAAAATACATAAACAATTGCAGACGAATGGTTCTCAATTGTCGAACGATTACTAAAACTCGGGAATGGACTTTAGGGAATTGTGGGCGGGGAATCGCGAATTCGCGATCGCCATATTGTCGTCGACCCGGCAATGCTGTACTCGAATGTCAAGAATAACAAAAACAAAATAGAGACATTCAAAACTTATCCTGTTTTTTTAAACAAACAACTGTGATATATTACTGTAAAATATGGGCGAACACGTTACACCTTTGGAGGACGAATGGGAAAAAGTTCTGTTTAAAAAAAGCAGTTTTCCGGATAATTACACTGATCCTAAATTTCTAGACGAGATCAAACGTAACGTGCATTTCAAGCCGATAGACACCCGAACAGCATTGTTGAAATCGACTCGGATTTCCACACAGATCAGTGTTACAGTTATATTTTGGGCAGTTTTTCTCCAACTCAAAGATGGCAGTGCAATCTGGGAAGTGACCTATGGAATTTTTTCTTTCATCATCATTGTTGCCTATGTGGTCTCTTTCCGTTTCAACAACATTTTACCAGTCCTGAAAAATGTTTTTCTTTTCATAGCTGTAGGCTATGGTTGCACACCTGTGCTCAAAACATTGACAGACACCATTAGTACAGATTCCATCTATGCAATGAGTGTAGTTCTCATGTTGGTGCACATTGCCTTTCATCAATATGGCATGGATGGAGTTTGTGTGTCTCCTTATGTCTCCCTCAACGCAGCCATCTGTGGAGCAATATGCCTGGCATCAAGACTTCAAGAAACAAGACATGCCTTTGCATTGTTAACTTTGGCTGTGCAAGCGTTTGCTCTATTCCCTAAATTGTATGAAGTACTCAACTACACCCTAATTGCATTCACAATTTTGACTGCTGGTGCTTTTTGCTGCATGATTTCTATCTCTGTGGTTTCAGCTATACTGTTCCTCATGTCTATATTTTGTGTGAATCTAATTTTCCCATTGTGTTTTGTTTGGGCTCAGCAATATAAAAACAACATTTATGGCCCATGGGATGAGGCAATGATTTTTAACAGATGAAGATCTTCATTCAAAATACTTTGTACATGTACAATAAATAAATTATGCTAAAATTTATCATATGTCATTTTAAATTTCTCAGTTTTGTTTTATAGATCAACTACAGCTACACCCTTTGAACTATGTTATTTTTTTGTCTGCGACGCTCATAATAGGCACATTTTATGGCTGTTACAGTTTTTATTTTTCCCATTCTACTGATTCTACTGCGCTTTTATAAAGTTCAAAACTTAAGCGCAAAATTATTCCGCGCAAACTGCGCACTTTGTAAACTGTGTATAGTTGCCGCCAGAGACAGAGCAGCCGATGTTTGTAGGATTTGTTTTTTCGTTTGTTTTGGTTTCTTTCTTTCATTTTGGTTCATTTTGGATTCTGCGCGAAGATGAGTGCATTATATTGCATTTTCAGTAAATTTTCAGTTCAAACGTTACATATTGCCACATTTCCATCCATAGTTTCCTCTGTTTATGTTTTTGGAATTAAGGCATGTCAAAACATGATATAAGACGTTTCATTTGTGAAACAATTCACCAAGTAACAATGCAGTTAAAGTTACAATTAAATTAACAAACAGTTAAAGTGAGTATAAGTAAGCTATAATTCATCGGTTTATAAGGAAATTGTATTCATTTGTATTTAAATAATAATTAAATTTATTAACTATATCATTGAAGAATTTTTTTCGGAACTTTAGATGTATTGGTACTGACTGATAACCATAAAACCATTCCTAGATCTTGTGTTAAAAATTTTATCTCTTTTTTTAACAATAGTGCCAAATTTAACAAGTTTCTCACACCAGATGGAAGCAAACAATCAGCAAAAATGGCTGCAAGAAAGCTTATGAAGTATTTGTCCGGAAAGGAAATGAGAGATTGGCTCACAAGGTAATTATGTCCCCTCATTTTTTTCAGAAATCTTAAATTTTATTAGATGTGGATTCACAAAAAATATATCCTGTGTGCTGGAACATCACAAGAAAACTGATTCTCAATCTGCAGAACTCATAGCTCAGTGAAGTGGTGATTCTTTTGGACTTTTATATAAAGTCAATATATCAACTAACTGTGTGTAGTCCTATAAATCCACCTTTTTTCATACCATCACATTATTAACAATAACCATATTAGACATTTATGAAGCCCCATACCCTCATACATTTTTAACCCTAACCTGCTGTACATTAGCTATATGATGTAACATTGTAATTTCTCAAACTAATATTTTTTTCTATCTTTAAAATTTCAGCACACATTTTTGGGGACCTTTTGCAACTTGGTCAATTCCTATAGCTGCTATTGCAGATACACAAAAAGATGCTAGTTTGATCAGTGGGAAAATGACTTTTGGTAACATGGTTCTTTCTCATATTCTTATTTGGCCATTTTTCCATAAGTACAACTTCTTTTCTCTTCTTTTAGCTTTGTTGATGTATTCTTCTATTTTCATGAGATTCGCGTGGAAAGTGAATCCACGTAACTTACTTCTATTATCTTGTCACTTTACTAACACGTGTGCCCAACTAACTCAAGGAACAAGATTTTTGAAAAATAAGTACAGCAAAACAGATGTCTAGAAAAAAAAATTACCGAAATTTTTAAAAGTGGTAAAAATTCATACTCTAGTCTTGAATACTCACTGGTCATACTTGTTTATTATAAATGAACAATTCCTTTTAATAATGTTGTATAGAATATTTTAATTTACTATAAATGTATGAAATCTAGTCATCTGCACTTGTATTAAAATATAATACAGATTTTGCTCTTTTCTTTCTTGCACATCTATTTTCAAACAGTAGTTTTTACACACAAATTTACAAAAAATGAATGATTTCAACTTCAATCTGTGTATTATTTTTAGAAATTTAAATTAGGACAACCATTTGTTGTTTTTAATCTCTTTAAACAGGTGGACTTGGAGAGATGTTACATTTTCTTATTACTTTCACATGAATGTCTCATTCGAAATTAAAATTCACACGAAAGGGGAAACATATTGGTCAACTGAACTGAGGAACTATTAAAAAAATTAGAATGGTGATTGGCGTCTGTGCAGTAAAGGGGATGAGGTGTTGGGTGATGAGTGTGGTGATCCCGGATAAATCCCTGAACTATGAAGTGGAGACTCATTATTCACACTCCAGAGCTGAGGTCCACGTTTAATAAAAGGCGAAACGAATCCCGAGTTTTCTGAGATCCCATTAGGCGGAAGAAATGCCACAGGATTTGAGCTTGTTCGGTAAGGGGACCATCCAACTAAGAAGCGGTATCCTTGAAGAGCACAGGGAGTACAATTTATTAGTCATAATATTATTATTCATCAAGCTATAATTAACGAAAATAACCAAGGAACTTACCGATATAAATGGCCGCACAGGTGCCAAGTAGAGTTAAGAGACTAAAAGCTCTCTCTTGGACAAATTGCGACAATGAAGAAATCACGTTAGTCCAAGTTGCATCAGGAACGCACTGAACATGGTCACCAAATAATTTTATCTTAATCGCGATCTCTACATGTTGTCCTGTCAGTGGACTTCGAAGCGTTATGAATAACGATGTTCTGCTGTTTTCACTGAGATAGCCAGGGTTAAAACGAACGGGTATCTTGACACTATTCGGCGAGGGATGTTGAGGAGCGTAGATGCTCAGAGCAGAGCTATCACTGCTGGTGAATTCTAGTTGCTGTAAATATATTGAAATAAAAATTATAATCAAGTTTACCATATCTTTTGATTTCAAAAAATTGATGAGTTACCCGAAGCACGCTCGATTTCCCTGTTATAATTAAATGCGAAGCTGGCTGAAGATCACTGACATGGACTTCTGGCGTTTGAATGAAGACGGCTGGATGGAAAGGCATTGCCATGTGAGCCACAGAATTGGAAAACTGAGCTTTGAGAATCACATCAGTGTCCAGAGTACTGCTTGCGGCGGTTGGATTTCCTACCGCTTTCACTACGCACTGATAGAATCCCGATTTGGCATCAAATTCAGCTTTTGAAATAAAAACATCTTCGACGTTGATTTCACTTTCAGTTGCGAATGAAACGGTGCAAGTAAGAAGTGAGGTTTGCTGCCGCACGAAACGAGTCACAGCCTCTGCGCTACAATTGTCTCCTACTAAGCTGCCACCGTTTTCACGCAGACTAATGGCGAAAAATTGGCCAGCACGCCGTGAATCTGTAATGGATTTCTCTGATGTTTCTTCAAAGCGGAGCGAAGAAATATGAGCTGTAGTAACTTCGGTTGATGTGCTCTGTTTTTCGGAAATGCTGTAAGTCACTTCGGATGTTCCCACTCCAATCACTATCGCCACTCCAGTATCCGAATCGATATTGAGCATTTTAGTATCCGCTGACCACTTGCCAACACCTCCATTCAACGGCCGCACAAGAGTAGAAAAACAAACCACATCTCCTAATACGAGGGCAGCCTATTACAATATTCATAATTATTCGTAAGAAGTTAACTTTTCGGAGTAATTAAAAAATTAATAGACCAGAAAATATAATATTCTTACTTGCTGAGGTTGAATTACGTCAGCCACATCAAAGCGAAGGTAGTCCTTGAGACCAGGATTGAGTTCATCGGACAAATGTAAAACAGTTTGACCAACTTTATCAGCGTGCACAGTGAGTGTCGAATTGTCGGGATCAAACGAAATACGAATCAAATCAAAACGGCTAGGACGGAATAAGAGTTGATTTCGGACCCCATGAAAAGCTCGGCCTAGCGAATCTCGGTAGCTTAAACGAAGCTCCAAATGAAATCCTCGTGGGACGACCGATAGACGATCTGTGGGTGCCAAATTCAAAAGTGGAGAAGCCGTCAACATTAAGTAGGATACAGAGCGAACCTAAAATGACACACACAAAAAGACATCACTGAAAATCCTTTGAACCAAAATAAAAAGGTTAATTTGACAATTACCTCCACAAGAGTGCTTAATGACTGCGCTACTCCATAGGTGTTCACAGCCGCCGTAACGAGTGAAGCATGACCCACTGAAGGACCCGAACGTATATTGCCTTTGCTATCTGAAGTAACAAAATCATTCGATCCTTCGACTGTGTACTCAATAGAGGCAGACGAATCCAAATTGGTCCGCAGATTGAGTTCGGTATTTGGCATCATTACGATCGCGTCACCAGCAGTGGAAAACGGGTTGACTAGCTGAAGTGACTCGTAAACTTGAATGGAAATTTCATCTGTCAGCTCGGTACGAACTAACTGGCCAGAATTTGGGCGGGACGTGACTTTAACTTTCAGAGTTGTGTGTCCCGGTTGTAAGGCCTTGAAGCGCGTCGCAAAATAACTGCCGCTTGACAACGGGTTCAAGCCACTATGAAGGAAAGGACTTGCCACCTGTCCAGATTGGTGATCACTCAAAAGCCATTCAACGATGAGAGGGGGGTTGCAGGTTCCAAAGGCAAACGGAACTTCGAAGTCGTCAAGGCCCATCAGATATACAGGCATTTCAGTGTCTTGTCGTACTCGAGTCAGAGGAGCTGCTATCCGGATTCCTGATAGACGTACTACATGGATATCCACTTGGTCCTGGGAGTAGATCCGGGCTTTCCCTGTTTGACGATCAATGCCCACTGCTCGTGCAAACAGTTTTGTGCGTCCAAGTTGAATAGCATCAATGATTCCGTTTGAAGTACACGTTGCCATCTGTCCGTTTTCAAGACTATACTCGACAACGGCATCTGGTTGAGGCCCACCGGAGCTCACCTAAATAAATAAACTTAGTACAGTTGGTCATCAATAAAATAAATATTCCACTTACCACTTGCATTGTAGCTCCTAATACTAAAGTGACATTCCGAGGGCTGAGTTTTAACGGAGCGAATACTTGAACATTCGCAACCGAGCTACGAACCGCAGCCGTGCTGAAAGCGACTGTAGTTTCACCAAATGCTACCCCTTCCAAAGTGTGATCTAATCCTTCGCTAGCTTTAACGCGTACAATCGAGGAACCAAGGTGAGGCTGCAACTTTACAAAGTGGAGGACATTGGCACCTAAGGGATGGCCTAGAGTATCAAACAATTGAACACTCATAGGAACACTACTGCCCTGCTCTATTTTGTCGGATACTTGTAATTCGATCCGTGAAATGCCAACAACCTGCCGATGGGATACAATTTATAATTAGGAAAAATGAGTTGTGAATAAATAAATTAAAAAGTACCTGGATTGTTGTAACGGCAGGTTGACGAGTCCACAAACATTGATCTGTTACCGTAATTTTCAGTTCACCGTTCATTAGAGGAGTTATCTGTTGAGTGGGATTAAGTTTGTAATCAATTCAAGGATAAAATTGTTTAAAAAAAATCCAGTTAATATACTTGGACGGTTCGATTCGTAGTGCTGTATTCCACCAGGGCAATATCTTTAGGTTCGTAATCTATGTGGAAACTTCCAGATCCATCAGACAGGTGTAGAATCATCTATATTTTAAAAAACAGTGCAAGAAGGAGGTGTAAAGGAGAAAGTTAAGGAATGTGTTGGTGATAGTCCGGCACACCATACATTTGATTCTTTATAAAATGTATATTTTAGGATTTTTTAAGTTGGAAGATAACAAGAAAATGTGGTGTAAACCCATTTCAGGACAATGAACCTTAACCTCAAGCCAGAATTTCATAGTTTTTTAAAGCAAGAAATTCAATAGAACATACCGAGTACCAAGTAATTAAAAAAGGCATCATGCAAGTAATAATTTTGAAATAACTGAAGAAATATTTTTAAAAATGCTAGAATATGTGCTAATAATGTTATGCGTCCGCGTCCTGTAACAATTAAATAAGCAGTTTGTTTAACTAGCAATAGGAAAAATTAGACAGTACGATATTTCTATAAATCGCTCCAAAAGAAAAATAATAAGACAAAAAGAAAACAAGTACCTTATTCTTGGGATGGTTAAATAGCGATTCTCCTGCAGGTGCGATTTTGACATCATCAACAAGTATCAAATCAATCGTGTTGGTCAATCTTTCGTTGAATTCCTCTTCTTCGTCTGCTGAGCTATGCACCGGAGATCGAACCAGGGAAGGTTGAACGGTCAAACCCAGCAAACGTAACACAGACTGCTTGTATCCAACAATCCTCACCGTAACATCAAGTGGGCCGGTTTTACCCGAAGGCCTCAACAGGCGATAACCTTAGTAGCTAATGTTAGAATATGTTAAGATATTTCTGATTCACTTAAATCTTACTTCGTCCAAAAGTGGTGTATCCATCCGCTTGTTTGTTGTCGACCATCAGCCCTTCTTTGTTAAGTTTCCCTAGTTCCGTCTGAGAGAGAGCCCACTCCAACTCTACGCTAGAGTAATTGTCCAATTTGCGTCCATTTTCGTCTTTCACAACCGTTATTAATTTTAAATCAAGGTAAGATTGGCTGACTACTCTTTGCGTAACCGTGTCAATTGTGCAGGGAACTCTGGTTTCGTCTGGCAACCGTACTTCAGGAATCAAAAAAATTTGCCCAGGATGCGCACATGAAACCTAAAACAACGTACATTATTATACCACTAAATTTTTGTAATTGCAAATTAAATGCATGACGCACCTTTATCGTGGTTGAGGCTTGAACAGGAAACATATTTGAAGAGGATGCAATATTTCCAACTTGGTATACAACTTCTGTATCACCGATTTGGCGACACAAGACTTCGACTTGGAAGACGTCTTTGTGAATATGCCTACTATCGGCTACGGCTAGCAACTGGCCAACAGATGCGACCGTTTCATTCGTGACATGAGCTATTAAAAAAAGAAATAAACCATTAATAAAAATCGAAAAGAAAAATCTCGAAATAACTAACCTTTACGATAATGGCCCGAAGGTTTATTTATCCATGGAAGAGGCCCACCTTCAAATACAATCACTCGTGAAGACCCCAAAGCCAAGACAGTTTCTCGATTAACGGGCTCCAAATAACGAAGTTTACGGTATGACGACAAAACTATACTATCTTTAATGATAGTCTTTTCGCCATTGAACGTGAGTGCTAATTTGGTGACTGAAATGCCACTAGCGCGGACTGGAATTGACCGACAACCTTTAAACTTGGGTGCATCTTTAACCAATTGACCAATCTCGAAATTCTTCCGATCACTAAGGTCAATTCCAATCGAGACATCAGAGCAATCATCAAATGCGATTTCTTCGTCGTTGGGCAATCGAGTCTTCATGGCTACAGGTACATTTAGATAATTGCCTTCTTCAACTTCTACGATGTGATTCAAAATTTTCATATTGAAGGCAGGAAGAACGTAGAGCTAAAAAAAATTTATGAATATAATAAAGAGATTTTGCTAAATGTTAAAGCTATACGTACTGCAGCATCTCCCCGTAAGTGTGGGTACTTGGGAATATTGGCCGAAATATTACACCAGCCTTGTCCAATAGTTTTGGCAACTCCAGCTTGAGAAACTGCTGCAAATGACGTGTTTGAAGAGGCAAAATGGTGCGTTGATACGCCTCCAGCAGCCTTATATTTAATTTCGTGACGAGGTTGAGTTACTGGATCCCAAGCTAACACTTGGATGGGTGGAGTTACTGTGATGCTCTCAAAGATCTCCATGTCGGCACTGGCTTTCAATGTTGGATTTAATTCAAGTTCAGTGCCATCAGTCAGCTTAATGGCGCGTAAAGAGGCTTTAACCTGTGAAAGTAATCGAATAATTTGATGCAAGAATATACAAAATAGATTAATGATCGTATTATAATCCTTTTTATTTAATTTTTATTTTACCTTGTGTACTCCTAGCTTCGAAGCTTTACCATAATGGTAAGTGCCATTTGTTGTGGCTTTGTCAACTGTAAATGCTTGCGGAACATTGACTTTCACGAAAACATCGTCATTTGATTGGATTAAATTTCCGTGTTCATCAAATAATTCCACCTGATTTAGACATGGGAAATTGCAGAAAATGACGTAAATTTGTAGTATTTAATAAATTACTTGAATGGCATGGGTTCTGCCAAGAATAGTTGCCCAGCTTCGTTCTGGCAACAAGGCTAAAGAAAGACGATGAGGATGTACGACATGGACAATCACGTATGGAGCATGGCTAACATCGGGATCCTTCATATTTCTGTCACGCAAACGGACATGTGTCGATCCACGTTCCAAAGCCTGACGAAAAAGTGGCAAATTAAACATTTTTCCTTGAAATTATGAGTATGAAAAATAATGCGTTTCCATGCTTACCCGAACAGAACCGGTGTTTTCAATCGTAGCGCTAACTTTGGGATCGTCTGCCTCTAAATAATATTGTGATGAAGGTAAAGAAATGATTTCCGCCTTCCCTTGACGAATTTGGCTCAATCGCAAAGGCACAACAGTTCCCGGAAGAAGATAAACTTCTGGAGGATCGAGGACCAAATTTGCAACTACTACAATATTTACATCGACAGTAGGAACATTCTGCATTACAAAAATTAATTCCATGAGATTAGTACATTGCCAGAAAATATGTAAAGCAACTACGGCATACTTTGAAAATTTCGTCTTCAAGCCGAACAGACACTTTGGCAGATCCCGTTCGCAAACCTTCAATGAGAATGACATGGCCTTGATAGCCGAGTGTCTCGAGAGCAGCTATCGACGGTTTAACTTCGTAAGAAGAATCGGCAAACTGAACCCAACGCAAGACAGGTTCATTGCCCGGTTCGGTATCCGTGGAATGGCCTTCAAATGTCCACCGGAACACCAATCCGTCAACGCTAGAAAATTCATTGCCTACACAAGAATGATATGAAAAATACCCTCTTCCTTTTTAATTTCAACGGTCTTAATACCTTGATCGTCTGATGCTCTGGCGTAAAATTCTTCGGGGGCATCTTCAATGAAAAGTTCACGGGTTTTCATAGCAATCTGAATCGTATGGATGTGATTTAGAATGACGTCACATCGTAGAAGTTCTCCCGTGTCTAAAATTTTAAAGGAATCAATTTAAAAAAAGTAAAAAAATAAATTCAACTATATCAAGCATTATTTAAATAAAATAACGAACTTATTTCTTTGGCCAAAACAATAGCCGATGTCTTATGAGAAGAAGTTCCTGAAGAAGTAACGACAGCATGTCTAGAACATCTGTCATCGTCAATAATTGGGATTATTTTGACTGCTTCTGGTCGAGAAGAAGACCTAATTAAAGAAAGGGAAATGTTATATTATGATCATGTGAAGAGGACACGCATGGCTATAGTTCTTATTGCAGGTAATTAGTGGTCACGTGTGCATGAAACGAAATACGACAAGGCAATCCATTACGATTTTATTTCAAATTGTACTGCGCGTTTTCCTCGTCCAATTAAATCGCTCCCTCTCCCATATCAAAATAAACGCTATTTCCTAAAAAATTTCCCAATAATTGTAGGTAAGTTAAGTTATACTTTTTAGACATTCCTTTGGTAATTGTAGGATGGAAAGTACAAAAACATTTATGACACCAGGTAAATTTTTACTTTTGATTAAATCAATTCGTCAAGTAAAATGATGTGAAGTGGGAAGCAATAAAACAATTTCTAGTACACTATACTTTTAGTCAATTTTAACATGACGCTTTAACAAGCAAGATATCTAAAAACAGTTGATACAAATTGTCATATAAAGAAATGAAACTATTGGACTTCACAGTGACAAACTGTGTTTAAAACTCTTATAGTGTGGAACGACAATTAAGACATTGAGCAAAAGAAAAACGTTTCAACATTATAAGAAAGATTAACGGTACAAAGACAAATAAACATGCAAGCTAAGTGAGTCTAGGCTTGTTTATTAGCAAACTGAAGACAAACAAGCTTCTCGTGTTTCTGTAGTAACAGGTTAAGTGTAAATTCCATTCATCAAATGTGGTGTCAAGATTTAGCTCAGTTACTTGCAGACTACCAATTCTCTTCGAAAACTACCGGTATAAACAAAAGTCGTGAAATTATAATTACCACGTGTAGCAACCCCCATCGGACACTTCCAACGTGAAATTCACCGGCGTTTTGGCAGAGATTGGTAATAAGACACGAGGTACGTTCAGTTTAGATGTTGCAGCCAGAGCAGTAAAAAGCATTAATAAAAAACAAGTCCGAATCATTTTGATAATTTGTAGCTCATTCGGACCTACAACCGTCTTAAACTTTCAAAAAATTGATTTGGTGTGTACTCAGTGCCACTGTTTTCGGTTTTGTTGCAGAGCTCTGGCGCTTATTGTAATGCCACAGACTCAGCAGACGCCATGGACAGTTAAAAAACGACTTGTCGGCGAGCCAACTTTCTCCTACTGTGTTCAACCTAAAAATAGAAATACTGTCATAGATCCCCCATGATAGATGTTTCATTCAACTGTGCTGGGTAAATTTTATGTAAAGCAGCTAGTCTCGTCTTTTCTTGGAAATCCCACCCGAAATCCCATTGGAAAAAGTAATAATTTTTTATCGAGTTTTGCCCGTATCTAAATAATGGGATTCGTTGTACCGGGTGCTACCAACGTGTCTACTTTTTGCAAATTTGATCAATGTCGATTTTCTGCAGTGATCTACACGTTTATTAAATTTTCATAAATATCTTCTATTCATTAACTAATATCAAATGGTGTTTGTAATTTAAAATAAGCTGATGATTCTAGAAGTGCATTGTGTTGCATGTATTCTTTCGGGAGTAACGCAGTTTGCAAAGCTACTCGGCTGTTCCGCGGTTAAAAAACCCATACTCCAATAGAGACATTGACATCTGTGGTAGCGGATTATAAGCCTAATTAAAAGTAAATTTTGAGTAAAATTCGCATTATTTCTCACCCATAGTGTTCTAACTTAATTTTCGGAATGGGCGATACCAATAAAGGTTTTGGATTGGCTATTGAAATTAAAATAAGACGATGGCTGTAACAGAACAAATGGTTGAAAATGATTACAGAAGGATCACCGTAACTAGAAATTTATTTAAAAATCACGCAGATGACAGTTAATTCATGCGTGCAAAGGAGCTAGTTAATCGAATATATTAGAATATGGATATATAAACATTAACCAAGTTATTCTTCAAAGTAGCTAAGGGCTGATTGCAAATATACAACATCCATTCACACAAAAAAAGATGGCGATATTGATCAAAATTGATGACATTTTAAAATTATGCTCAAATAAAAATGTGTACGAATTCCAGGTCATTATAAATTCGATAATTAAGACAATTTTGACCAAAGAAGTGGCATAAGTGGCAGGGGAATTTAATTCCACTGTTTTGATAAGGATGGATTTTGGATTGATCAGATACTGATCATGACATCACGCTCATCCGCGTCATCGTCCTGACGAGAAGATGTAGCAAATTGTTATCTTTATATATAATAGAATTTACTAAATCCACATCTACGCAACGACAACCTACTATTTAGAATTATTTAAAAGTAAATTCATACCATAAATGGAATGTCTTCCTCTGTGTGTATAGCAGCTTCAGCGGGAACTTCCGGTAACTTTCTCAAATTACTTTCTTCCAATTTAAACTGAAATTTTGTTCCAGGTGAAAAAAAATTATCGGAATTAAACTATCATAAACTTAAAATGAGCGAAATATTTTTACCAAGGTGAAACTGGTTTGCTCGAGACTTTCTTTCACCGGATTCTTATGGTCCAATTCAAAGAGTTGGAGCAAATCACCGGCTAGCTTTGTGTGAATTTGCAATTGAACGTGATGTTAAATGAAATTACATTCAACAAATTTTTACCTCCACGTGGTTCTCAAAAAGGCCAATAATATCGAAATCATCATCGTCTTCTCCAAAAGGATTGACTGCGACTTCCCCCAGTTTTAGCCAAGATAAATAAGCCAAGTACTATAACACAAAATTATGCCGTTGATTATTAATTTGTTCTATCTTCCGCTTTATAATGATTACCTGCATTGCAGGTAATATAGGTAGATAACAATCAATCACTAAAAGTTTGGTCGGGAAATCTACAAACTGTTTGCCCATGAGACTCACGAGTCCAAAAATTTGAACCGTCAAAGTTACCGCCTAGAAATAAAATAATCAAAATATGTTATGATTTTTAAAATTAAAATTAATAATTATTAAGAAAAAAAAAAGATGTACACACTGACCTGAACGAAAGAAAGAGGAATAGCAGTTATTTGATATTTTAAAACGACAGAGCAAGATTTCTTGAATGCGACAATAGGATCGAGGAGGCGAGTAGCGTCTCCGGGATTTTCGAAAAGTCCTTCGTCCCGCCCCTGTCTGACAAGAATTAGTGCCCAATTAATAACACGCAACGACCATTTGTGACTTTCTTCCTGTTCCAAAGAGAGAATTTCGGCTTCGTGTTTTAAGAGAAAACCTAATTATCACAAGAAATTATAAAAACGTATAAATGCGTTTGTCTTATTCTGCTGTTGTCTAGCACAAAACAACTTGAATTACTCATCATCTACCAAGCTATTATTAGCTACGATATCACGTACCAGCGCGTTGCATGGACTCTAGGGTAGGATATTTGTTTCTCAGCGGGCGGCAGGTCGTTCTCATACACTATTAATGACGATTAAAAGGTTTTATTAGTTATAACAAAGTTATTATTTGCCAAAGCCATTCAACTTTTAACGGTTTAAGTCCATAAGTCATGTTGGCGCTTACAGTAGCCATTTGAATTTTTCATGATTCATTTTTTAAATATTTTTGAATGAATTCAGAATCATGAATGAATCGACAATTTTCAGAAAAAAATTTCTTCCAAACTAAAATCTCGATATAAAGGTTGTGTCTTTACTTGAATTATCACGAAATGTCACGAATAAAAATTGCAAGAAACGAAAAGCTTCCAGCATCATTTCAAAATGTTTCTTTTTGGTTCTCTAAAGCCGGTGTCTAAGCTATTAATTATCTTGGATTAGATTGTACACGCATATTTGTACGACTTACTGGATTCTTATCTCAAGGACGGCCCAATTCTATACAAAAGAAGATACTAGAAGATTCTATGTACAGTTAAACATATCTTACCATCATCCATGCGAGGATCAAGTAACGGGTGAGAGTTCTCAGCCACTTGCTGGACTAGAAAAGGGTTAAACATATTTAAATTCACGGAAATTAAGTGGATAGAAATTTTTAAAAAATTCTTACTTGCGCGTTATCCCTCTTCATGTAAAAAGTCGCTAAAGTGATAATTTTTCCTGTACCAGGTATTGCGGCGTAGACTGCCCACCATCGTTGCATAACTGCGTTGAATTATTGTCAAATTAATTCACTAAGTAGTTGTATCTAATTGCTGTGCATATACCTGTTCCAGTAAAAAATCCAAGGAACAGTACCTATGGTGTCAGAATAAACTTTGTGAAATGGTAGTAGTTTTTTTCTTATTCTTTTTTTTTAATGGGGTTAATTAAGAAAATAAACCTTACCACTGGAATACTATCGGCATACTTGGCGCAACATAGAGCAATTTTTTCAAACGTCCTATTTTTTTAAATTTTCGTTTGTTATATAATTATTTATAAAATTATTGCCCGTAAACAATACGAGAAAATAACCTGATTGAAAATCTAGTACCTCTGATCATCTTCGTTGAGCGCTAATTTATACAGCAATCCTAGAGCAATATAGGTTACGAAGTACATCAAAACTTGTCGCCACAAAATCTTATAGATGCTTCCTTGCCACCTGTTATTAAACCAAACAAAAATTTTAATTCAAATTGAAATTCTCTGACAATAAAAATGATGATACATCAGCATATCGAAATAAGCGCTGAATCATTGGTGAGAAATACTGTGACCAAAGGAAGACCACACCTCGCTGTTCAAAGACTATGTACCGTAAATCAAATCTATTGAATACAAAATTATCTGAACGTTCTGACAGCTCTCGCAGAGTATTGACATATGATCCTCTAAACATTCCTGAATCAAGTAGTGAAGCGAAGGCGGAACTGTTGACACATCTTTCGTCATATATCTTAACAATAGATTGCGCTTAAGATAAAAAAGAATGGAGAAACATTCTTCCGACCGCGGGAAAAATTTTTCTTTTAGACGGCAGAGTGCATATAATTGGTCCTTGCTTTGTGTTTAAATGTAGCCTTGAGGTAAGTGCACATTTAGCGGGACTGAAACAAGAAATTATTTCCATTATTCTATTTAAGGTGTAGCCAATTATCTTCACTGAGAGTATATATACAATCTGAATAAATGAAGTCGTCTAAAGACGGTGCCGAGTTGTAAAATGGGTTTGTCGCTATTTTCTATACAACAGCTGGTCTATTTCATTCAAATGAAATTTAATTTAATTACACTAAATTTAATGTTATCAACTTCGAAATTCAATAAAAATTTTCCCTGTTTAGACTGCAAATGTGCTATATAATACTTAATAAGCCAGAATGTGTTTTACCGGTAAAATCAAGAAGGAAAACGAATTTAACTCACCTAAAGAGTAGACTGCAGGTTTGGCACATTTGTTTGACTGACGCCATGTCATCGTAATAGTTGACCATGTTGGTAAAAAAATATCCAAACAAGAAACCAGGAAAACTAAAATATAGCGGGAACAATAAGGCAGCGGTGGTGTAGATGTTTGCACCGTGGCGCCGCTGAAGAGATGATGCTGGAACTGGGCACAAGAAGGAACAGAAGAGGTCTCTTATATTTGGCGATTCAACAATACCCCGGCCAAGGCAGCAGCTAGAGAAAGATTCAAAGAGAACCACGGCCACCTTCAGGCATGAGCTTCAGTGTCTCTCTCTTTCGTGGAAAAAGCCCGTTGACCCAGCGCGCAACACAATTTCGTGATTTTAAAAAAAGACGAAAATGAAGTATACGCTAATAAGCAAGAACTATATGAGGCTAATTACACGTGTAGCGTTCAATAAAACACAAAAGAACACAGTATACAACAGTTGTATACATTCCCGCTGCCAACATCAAGGTATAGAGTACATCTAACAAAGTCCATAGTCGACACATAAAAGTTCAATCTATAAAATTAAAAATTCCACCAGCAATAAAAATGTTTGGATGCCAAGAAAAAGAGCACTGTTATGGTTTGATGAATTGTTGTCAATATTATGTTGCAATACAAGCCTGTATATAACTGTGGAGTGAATTTATGGACTTGACGGCCAGGTGATAGGCGCGCATACATTTCAAACAATCGAAATGGCACGTAGTAAATAATCTCCGTAACTTATCAATGATAAGAATTTTGAAAGAGTCACGCCGCCCTCGGCCGCATTTGAGTAGTAATAAGCGAACTTCCCGGCCTGCGCAGTTTGTTGTCGCACTCTGCTTGGGGCACGTCTCACGATTATATAGAGAAATTAAGAGAAAAAGAATCACGTTTCCCCCTTGTTTTTTTTTACGCAATAAGTTATTAATCACGACGAGTCATCGTAAACTTTTAACCTTTGAGGCCAAGAGCGGAACGAAGCGTTTCGATCCATAAAAGGATGACGCGAAGAAACGCCCGACAAAGACATGCTTTTCACTGACTACTACTTGTGAACTAGAGGAACAAAATAATAATAATTTTTGTTTTTCTTCTTCAGACTTTATATAATTCTGAAACTCCCGCACTCGAATTCATCAGCTACTTGAGAAATGATTAAAAATTCAGTCCGTCTGCACTTCTACTGTGCAAGTCAGTGTGGTTTTATTGTTGTCCGTTGCATTGTCGGTACACAAAGTTGTGTACAATGTAAAAACAGTTTCAGAATTTTTATTTTTTTAATTCAAACGTGAGTTTCCGGTGAGTATGTTTAAGGTAAATATTACCACACAAAAGTGTGTGATTTTTGTAAAGCCTAAATTAAAGAAAAATTTGAATTCTCGTGAATAGTTTGTTAGTTTTAAGGCGAAAAAATGAGAACGCTGGAGCCAGAGATATAATGTAGACATTAAAGTGGTAAATAGCTGGTGAAGTCCCATAAAATTAAAAGACTTTTGGTTAATGGCATTTGAATTCCCGCAAAGCTAATTTAATTAAAGTGAAACACACCATAATTTTCCGGCTGCGCAAAAAATTATCCCTCATGCTTCAAAATGTCTTCATTAAAATAGTTGCGCAGGTTAGTAAATAATTAAGCGGTTTTAGCGGCACTACGAGATGAATTCATTACTATTTTAATATTACCGTTATAGAAATAAAGAATTTACATATTACTCACATTTTTTTGAGGAACTCTCTGTAGTCTAAATTTGACTCCTGAAATAGTTTATAATTTTATTATGTGCAGTGATTCTAATCGCGTGGAGTCGTCGTTATTCTCAGTAGAGTGTAGACTGCTGTGAACATGCGGTTTATTTTATTAATTTTTATTACTCAGTTGTATTCACGATTTGTTTTATTGTCATACATTTTACATGGCCGAACGGAGACCAGATTCATAGAAAAATGATCTGCAACAACTTTTAAAAAAAACTTTGATTATTGCCAGAGGCGCCAATTTGACACCTGGCACGTAACGGTCTAAAAGCTAACCGGCCATGTTTGTTCATCAAAGTATGACTAAAATTATCATTTAAAAAAATTTTGTGCATCGTCGAATAATCCTTTTTTCTTCGTGTATGATTCCTAGCGTACTGTATGAATTCAACTTTAAAATTCTGACGTATGTGTATTGTGGAAAAGGCTGAACTTAGAGTCTAGAGGCAAAGGACGACGCTGGTTTGCCGACCAAAAATATGGTTATCGAAGGCACGCAACTATACCAACACTGACGAAGCGGTGTACTGCATTTTCACAACCTGGGGATTTCCCGCTTATTACTTTGACGTCACATTCATTTTTATTAGCAACTATTATCATCTTATTACCACAAGCGGCTATCAACCCCAGCATGGTATTTTCATCCACAAGATTTCTGGCACGAGATTCGAAATTTCTTTCGGGGGAAATAAAAGCAAGTGTTTTCCCAACTTTCAAATCACAACGGATGACTTCACATGTCGTTTAAAACCCGGCCGCAGTGGCCCCGACTGTGTGCCCTTAATTATATACGTATAACTTGTAGACCTTTTAACAGTTGTTACGAGGTGCGCCGTCAACGTTGAAACCCAAAAGAGGTTATTTATCTTTTCTTCATCAAATCTAGCACACTATTAGAAATTGTGTCCATTTTGAGTTACATTCAGTTAAGACAATCATGACAAAGAAAAAGGAAATCTTGTATGGTGAAAGTATAAACCTACTTTGTAGGTACGAATCGCTTCTCATCATTTGGAATATTAGCGATTTATCACTTGATAATATTCGTACGATATTAGGGGCTAAATGCTACCATTAATGTCTAATTCATCTGTGCAATTTCTTTTTGGGTAGAATGCATTTACGGCCGGACTTAAATCGAATTTATTAAAGGAATTAGATACGGCGGTAATTACTGAAACACATCGTCGTATTCATAAATCATTTTCAGATAATAAACCCCCCAAAGACGTTTTTTTTTTCATTTTAGCTTATGTAAACGGTTGCTGCAATCTTCTGTAGTCGATTTTTTCTAGATGGACTAATGGTCTGAGTTGTTCGGCAAACACTTTAATTTCATCAGCAACGGCATCCTGTCCACTTGGGGCCAAAAGAGAAAGTTCTACTAGGTAACTTCCGGTCACTGATTCTAGACTGTCGGGCGATTTGGCTTGACCCATCTGCTCCGATAACAAACAAAGCAATTTAGAGAATGGTGCATTGTGTTTCATAACTTGTAATGACGTTACCCGGAATATTTTCGACATGGTCACCTTCATTCGACCCTTCCTAAATAGATATCCTTTTAGAACGTATTCGAATTCAATCCGGCAACCAAGTTCGGACAAAAACTCCACAACATTGGGGGTACAGGCAATGTCTATGCAACTTCTCAGAACAGTGGGCTGATTCTTGTCACCTAGATTGAATCGAAAGAATTGAGACATGGAAACATTTGAACGTAACAACTCATCTAATTCAAGTACTCTAATAAATTACTGAAAAAGGTTTGACATAAGATTAAAAATAGGTTCATTAGCTTATTGATTTGAAGCAAATGATCAAATCAGCAAGATATACAGCCTACCAAGTTCAGGTTGTCCCAAATATCTTAATTGCCATGGATACTCTGGGTGATCCAAAGCTCTCCGAACTCGTAGCAAGAATGGCTGCTGCTGTTGGGGAGTACCTCCTGGATTGCTGGCTTCTGTAAATGGAATACATAATTGAGCCATGGCATTTAGTAAAAGTGTTTGAATTCAATTTACTTAAACTGAAACACATTTCATGATCGTGAAATGTTTCTGGCCCAGTCTCCGCAGCATCACACAATCCTGAATTGAATAAAATAAAACAGTCAAAAAATGCGATAGCGATAAAAATGCAATGCATAATTTAGTAATACTTTACCACGCAATCGGTTGTGTAGAACTTCAGCTGACGAGTCGATAACACTTCCCTGCAGTAAGTATTCTTGATTGGGAATTATGTTACTCCTTAGTGCAGACGTGAAAAGTTCAATGGCGGAAAAGGGATTTTGGTTTGCCATTTTTGCAAATCGAAACTTAAGAAATGATTGTTAAGTATAAATTCCCTGTACGAAAAACTACGCTTAATCGATCACAAATTTGAAACCATTGGCAGAATGACAACAGACGATATATCGCTGTAGGTAAAGTGCGGGAATTCAAATGCAGACATCAGTGGATAAAATGTGGAATTGCATGGCACAATGGTTATTTTACGTCAGTCTTTTTTCTTTTCGTGAAAGATGTCACCTAATTACACAATAATTTGAAAAAACCCACCCCAGAGCGCAAATGCGTTCTTTTTACAAAAATAAAGAAAAACCCATCACTTCCGAATCTCCTTTAAATTGTCCTACATTTTCCTGTTAATTTCGAATGTATGATCCGTATTTTGCTGGTGTCGTTCACAATTTGTTCCAGTTTTTACAATAAAAAAAATATCATTATGCCAGTCCTATCATGGGAAATTTAATTCATTCGCATTCACTTTCCCAGCTCTTCAACTCCCACGGAAAGCTGTTTAACATGTTTTTCGCGCTGCTTCAAGCCAAATTTTACATCAAGGATGGCAGACGTAATTTGACTAGTGCGTCGTGAAATGAAAATAATTATGCACACCTGATTACAACAAATTGGTAAATAAGTAGTAGCCTATTAGGCTACTCCCAATTCCGCTTCCGCATTTTTGCATTTTACTCGGGTATTTTTTGACGCTATTCTGGTGATGACACCTAGTGGTAGAAATTTCGAACCTTCAGAATACCGCAGTTCAATTTCATGAATTTATACTTTCCTCATCCGAAATTCAAAATGAATTAAAAAAAACCAATTACTAAAACCTGAAATGGACATAAAATCGGAAAAAATGACACAATCGACGTGTTGATGGAAATAGACCACTTGGCAGAGAGATTTATTTATAGCAATGCAAGCCTTTGTTTGCCACAAAAGAACGGCTAGATGAAACTCTGAATAATAAGAGAAAAGTCTGGATCGACGAGAGGAAAACTATTTTGAGAAAAATAAGCATTCATGCCAAAGGCCAGTTTTAACTGGTGGGAGCTTGCTGCTGGTTGAGCATGTGTATGAACTTGTTCTCGTATTATTCGGTCAATCATTCCAGTTCGACGAGGATTTATAGAGAGACGAATTCAGAAATTCAAATCAGTTTCCATGTTGACGAAACGGTCGAAACAGCACGTGTTGTAGTGGCTAAGAAAACGTTTTGTAAATAGATAAACAAATACATACAAGCCAAAAAAGGGCATATTGTCTAATAATGCAATATTTCAACAGAATAAATTGGTTTAACATGCGAGTTGACGTGTGGACGAATAAAAACCTCACACTGTTGGATTTTAAATGAGAATTTAAACAATTTATTACGTTTACTATCTTACGGTTGGAAACATAAATTCCACAACGTACTTTATTACATCTCGTATTGATTTTGCTACCCTTACCCTATGTTGCCGACGAAAATCGTGAGCAAGGCTGTATACACCACCACATAACACCTCCCGTATTTAAAATGATGGCTATATACCTAATCAAAATCAGCCATTCCCAATACGATTGAGCCATAGTTAATTTCAAGGCCGTTGAAAATAATTAGCGCTTGAGCTGGTGGAAAAATTCGAAGAAATCGCTACTAAGATGTTCCAACGTTGCAATCAATTGAGTTAATGGGTTTAATGGACGCCATTTACGTCGAACAGACGGCGTAAAAGTTTCGAAGGCAACTGTGATAAAATATGGTCATCATCATCATTTGTACCTGATTTATTCTCCTTCCTTGTAACGATCTCTTTTGATTGCTTCAAGTCGAAGGTTAAACGTCAACGTCGAAAGGAAACAAAGGAATAAAAAAAGAAAAAGAAATGGCCTTGGAAGAAATCGTGTTTGCCCAGTCATCCACACTTCTCCCTATGGCGAAGAACCCGAAAGCCATGCGGATGTACACGAAACAAAATAAAATCACCAACTTTTTTTCTGAAGGTTGCCATTGCGTCGTCGACGCCTCTGGCAACTCTGACCAAAAAATAGAAAAACTTTGGATTTGTATCTTTTGTCTTTTTTGGAATAATATACACAATTCATGAATTGTGTGTAAGATAAATGTAGAAACTGCTGGCCAGTTTATGCAAATCGGTTTGTTTCCTCAATGTTGTTCTTTTTCCTTATAGTTAAAGAAGCAAAGTGATTGGTTGTCGTTGAATGTGACGTCATAAATGACGTTGAATTGGCTCCGCCCCCACTCAGTGTCCTTGGGTAGCGACTGTAGCGCCACCCGACGACAAGTGTGTGATTTTCCAACGAAACGAGCTTCACTCGGCTCGGGGAGTTGGATTAGTGCGAGCGTGTTTGGCTTCCTTGGTTAACACACACACACAATTTCCCCCTACTCTCGAATATTTGTGATCTGGTATAAACAAATCCCGTTGACTTTGTGTGTGCAGGCAACAGATTGCCCAGTTGTCCAACAGTTGCTGTGATAATCGGCCATTTTTTCAAAGGCTCTTTCGACTGTCGTCGTCGACGACGTTGTTTGTTTAGTTCTTGACTTTTATTTTATCGACCCCACGTTGCGAAGTCTCGTAAAAGAGACACCAGTTGTTTGGGAGCGATTCAATTTAATAGTTTTTTCAAAAAAATTCCTTTTGGGGTGTGTAAATTTACGTGTGTGCATGTGAATTGGTTCGAGATGAGTCAGTCGATGATGATGATGGCCATTTGGTCGGCCGTGTTGTTGCTAATTGGGACCAAACTAGTGAACTGTGATCAATGGCCGTTCCCTGACGGCGAAGAGTACACGCTGGCGCACATCAATGTTTCTTACATCGATTCTGCGTCAGTGCACAACGACGCTGCCGAGATGGGCAAATTCGGCAACGGGAGGGTCGGACAGACGGCCGGAATCCTCGTTCACGTTCGTTCGGCCAACTCTAGCTCACACTACGGCTGTGACATTGTCTACGAGAACGAAATACCCGTAATTATTAATATATGTGTGGCCATTGTGTGTGTGTGTGTTTTCCTCCCCGGAAAATCAATAATAATAATTAAACGACTGAAACAATTAATGATGGAAATTGAATTTTTCAAGGTGGTGCCCTGGATAGCCCTGGTACGTCGTGGGCGTTGTAACTTTGACGACAAATTAGAAGCGGCTGTTTTAAACAATGCGTCCGGTTTGGTCGTATACAACAACAAAGAGGACGGCCTCCAGAGAATGACTTTACGCAATAAATATCGTAAGTGAAACACCCACTCTTTTTTTATATTATTATATACATACAGCAACCCCCCCCCTCACTAGGTTGTTGGCAGACAATAACCAGTGTGTATGTAAGTTTATCACTTTCAATAAGTCGTGTAAAATAGTACACACGGGGGTAGAAAGAAAAAAGAGAGTAAGTGAAAAATTGTGCAACAGCTTGGCGGTGTGGTTTGCAACGAAAGTGTGGTGCACACAATATGTTTAAGTTATGGTCATTATTATAGTATCTTTTCCCCTCCCCAGAAAAATTTTTCGGCCCTTTATATTTAGTGTTCCAGAAACGACCGGCCTATATTTCTCGTCGTCACCTTGGACCAGAAGTTTACAAAAGCGAAACGCAATTGTGTGTCTTTCATGTAAAGTTTTTTTGGGGCTAGGAAAAAGTGGTGGTCGATTGGTACCTCTCACTTTTCTTGGGCGATCGATGATTAGATGCCTATCATCATCCCTGAAGCGAGACCCCCACCAGAATGTTGGCGGGATCATTGAAAGAAGAGTCGCAACATTTCTCCTTTGGCTAAAAGTTGGCCGCTTTTACTTGGTGGGCACCATCATCTCTTTATTGATTTCCTTTCATTCCTCTGCGACGACGCAACTCTTGTGTGTGCACACCCAACTTTTATATATATATACAGGGGGGCTGATCAATAGAGTCAAGTGCTCTGTACGATTGTTTGGCGCCCTTTTTTCCCATTTGAAAATTTCGCCCTCGAGACGTACACAACACTCGTGCGGGACCCAGCTTAGCTCATTATGAGACTTCAAGGTGAAGACTTGTTTGAGGTTGAAGTCCTTTGAGTCCCCCCTGGTTGTTGTCTCGATGGTTCGGCAACCGTAAAGTGCTGCTTTTGACGGGATTGAGACATTGACAACAATTTTTCTTGTTTGAGTCTAGTAGGAGAGAAAGCCCAGTGGGAATGGGAGCATCCATCTGTCATCATCGGGCCGGCAGCTAGAGAGGTTATTAAATAGAAAATGCCTTATAGTTTTTAAGTGCCTTCACTTTCGCCCCGATTTTCTCTAACCATCTGGGAATGAACGAAGAGAAAATGTGCGGTTCCTTCGTTAGTCGAGTCTCGTAGTGTAGTAGTAGTACATTTTTTGGTGAAAACACTTTCAGGTGGGGAGAGAGAAGCTTTCGCCAGGTGCTCGACGATCGTATCGACATACATTGTCCCATATTTTATCATTAGTCGAAAATCAGAAACTTTTGTCATTTTTCGACACTTTCCAAAAAAATCTGAGACAAGGTGAGATTGCCCGATATATATTTTGTCCATTCGGAAACAAATTTATGCAAATGTTGGAGTAAGGAAGAAAAAAAAAACCCATTTGAGATTGCGGAAGCCCCATAAAAATAAAAATTTTCTTAAGGTCATGATGAAGGTAGTTTTGGGCGTCTCTTGTTTCCGTATGGGTGGAGGAAGGACGTTTGTGTGGTTCAAAGAGTCATCTCAAGGTAGACTGGTCCAACAACCGCCACCAGCAGCAATCCCCCCCTCCGCCTTTTATAGGAAAAGTCAAGATAATGAAATAGCGAAAAGAGGCCAAGGTTCTAAACGTAGACACGCGTGTGGCAAAAGCTGTGCAACATAATGTAACGATCTAGATATTACGCTTTCTATAGCTTTCGTAAGCCGATTCAGGGCCGTCCAAAAACAACAAGTTAACAAGTGCAATATCGGTTCTTCTATAGTTTTGTATTGCAGGCTGGCAATTATCAACAGTTTAGTCTTACTATTGAGCCGAGTGTTTTCTATGGCTTTCTCTATTCGCTTTCAACTTGTTTCTCTCTTCTTGTACGTACAATAAAAACGGACTTGGCAGATGGTCTGGACGGAATGTGAATCACGAAAATTCCCTTTTTTTTCAAAGAAAACAGAAATCTACACAGAATTAGAAGAGAAAGAAAGAGAAAAGGCCCTAACCATCTGCTGCCGCCATGACTGGTAATGGCATTATATAGACTCCCGCGTTTGTTGTTTTTTCCACCGCAGTACATCACACTTTGTGAGTGTGGGATTCAGCATCGAGATACAAACCAGGACCAATTTTTTTTCTGTTTCAGAATGGAAAGTCCGTCCTCGTTTGCAATAAAAAATCCGAAATTTCCCATCTAAGAAAAGGGGTTTTTATTTTTTGAAAAAAAGGTGTTTTCCCCTGATGTGAAAATGTACTTAATAATGTAGAGAGCTAAGGAAGGCTGGCCGGTTTAGATTTCCTAGAAGATTGCCAGCATCCGTGAATTCTATGGAAGCCGACAGCAGTTGTATAAACTTGTGTGCGGGGGTCTAGCAATTAAATTTACAGTTTTGAAAGCAGAGCTTGACCTAACGTACGCCAGTCCACACAACTTTATTGAAACTCCAAACATTTCCTGCCAACTCTATGTATCTCTTATAGAAACCAACTGGGCCATTTACTGACGTCACAAAACTCCTACAGTATATTATAATCACCGTATTGATCAGACCCTTTTCCAACAAAATATAAAAAGAATTTCCTTTTTATATATCGACTCCCCCGTCCAAGAAAAGTAAATCGGATCTATAAAGAGTCGTAGTAGTGGGTGGATCGATTTTTCTATCTCTCTGGGTTTTTCCCAGTCTATTTTATTTTTGTGTGTGACGACGACGTCTAGGATTTCCTTGGCAACAGGAACTGCTCTTGTTTTTTCCCCCCTTCACTTTGGTGTGTGTTTTTTTATTGAATATTCGCATGCTATTATAGAGAGACTGTAGCGTGTGCATTGGAATCTGATCTGATAATCAATTTTTTATTTTCTTTTCAATTTGAATAAATTAACAGGTGACAAGATCGTGGCCGTGTTCATCACACGCGCCAAGGGCGAGGAATTGGCAGCGCTCGTAGACAATGGCACCCGCGTCATGATGCAAATTACGGTCGGCTCTCACTACACCTACCGTTTCACCAATATCAACAGGTAAGAGACACTCTATGTAAACGCACACCGTGACGCGTAGGGTTCTTATATTTCCTAGTCAATGTGCACACCACATGAGAACAACTTTCTATGCAACACATGTCGAGCTACGTACAAACTAGAGGAAAAGTGGTAAGGACTCACAAAAGTAAAAGTCGACGTCCTCGCGTCCGTTGTAGCCAAAAAGAAAAGGAACCCGACGAGGCTCCAGGAAATAACTGAACTGTTTTCAACAAAATATAATGCACATCATGTTGTTGTGTGTGTAGCCAACGTCGTCCATCGATCATTCACTCCGCAGCCTTCTTTCTGTTTCGGTGGTGGTCCATTTAAGTGGCTTTGCAGTCATCTTTTATGATTGTATATATATCATCTATAAATCATGATATAGGGGTCCAGTAGGCGCTCGATCGATATACATATACGTGTAAGATACCCTGGCCATCGTAAAGTGGGGGCTTGTTATCGTATCGGATATGATTGGCCTCATTCCCGGACTCCTTTGCCGAGTCTCCCTTATTCTTACTAGAATAAAGGAACGAACCGAAATCGTTGACAATGTACATGGTACTAAATTGTGCTCTTACTGTATCGTCCATCCAAAGCGTCCGTCACTTTTATCAGTCTGGATGGCTGGGAGAGACTGAATTTTAGTGTGCAAATTGCATTATCGTCGCATAGTCGGATTTATTTTAATACCTTTTTCTGAAATAGCGTCGCGAATCCTTGTTCGAGCAAAGGTGTAATTTTTCACGACATTCATCAAAAGTCTCGACGACAAGCTATACCGAGTCATTGACGTAGGGCTCCAGTATTATTTTTTACCGTTTTGAGGCTTCGGATTGTTTTTGCTCGACTCGCCGGAAGAATTATCGCATATACTGCTTCAGAATTCCCAGTGACAGAGGGGAAAACGTGAGTGTCGAAAAATTTGATGTTCGACAGTTTGATCACGTGTTCGAAGCTTATGTCCGGCACAATATTTGCATAAGTAGGAAATGCCCTTTTGTCTCCTGTATTACCGTAACAGTTTTTTGGAAAAGAGATCAACGACAAACTATGTGTGTAATCTAATTATCAAGCACGGGTCACGCGCGCGTGTGTTTTTTGTGACGCCTGCGCTGAATTGTACATTTTTTCTAGCTCTTGTTTTTTTTTTCCCATTTACTGTGATGTTGTTCTCGCTGCCCGCATGTGACTTTGGGTTGGTTTAAAAGTGGCGACCCAATTGTCCAACACCGGCACTCCATCAGAGTCTCCGAGCTTGACAACGTCAGTTTCGGGTCTGGGTGAAGTACCGTTATTAATATTTGGCAGCGAGGAGCGTACTCTCGAGTTTTAATATTATACATCAATTCGCTCTCACTCTCTTTGTGCGATTGCTAAAGATTCTGACTAGCCGTTCCTTGTCGAAAAAGTTAAAAAAACAGTTTGAAAATTGAACGCCAGAAAGAGATTTATTAGTCTGAAGAAAAAGAAAGAGTTGTAATAATAATTATAATATCAAGAGCGCGTACTCGGGCCATTTCCAAAAGTTTCAATCGAATCACACACGAAAAGTTATTCACAAATTTCCGTCATGGACGCCACCACTGAAGTGCCGACCGAGGAAACTTTCCTTTACGGACGCAAACCCGTCAATATCTTCACGTTCACGTCGATGGCGATGCGGATGTCTGTTTACTGGTCTGCTCGATAACAAACAAATCGATTTTTTTTTTTTAAACAAAACACATTTTATCTTTATATACTTAACCATCTTTTATTTTATTATTTTTTTTCCCATTTCCTGTTGGCGACGTAGGACATCCGTCATGTTCGTTTCCATCTCGTTTATCGTCCTCATGATGATCTCCCTGGCGTGGCTCGTATTTTACTATATCCAGCGTTTCCGCTATTTGCACGCAAAGGACCGCCTGTCGGTAAGATTATCTCCTTATTCTTCATTATCAGTGCAGTTTTTATATGGATCCTTTTTTCTCGTCTATTCCAGCGGGAGTTGACGAGCGCGGCTCAGAAAGCTCTCTCCAAAATCCCCACTAGAGCCATCAAAAACACTGACAAGGTATACGGACTCTTTTTTAAGTATGTCTCCTAGTATTATAAATAATCGATCGTCGAGCAACGTCACTGATCCACTCGATTGAACCGGCACTCTCAAACTCTATTTTCGTGACTGAAATTTAATAATTGCATCGAATGGTGGGGGATTTCATCTACTAATGGAATCATTGGATAATAGAAACAAGCGGCCCTCTAGCGCTTTGTAGCCTTTGTTTTTAAAATGATATTATTATTATTTTATTTTTAATGGCGTCTTTTATTGCAGGAAGTTTCCGAGGCTGAATGTTGCGCTGTTTGCATCGAGCCTTATAAAGCTTCGGATGTCGTTCGATTATTGCCGTGCAGGTAAATATTTGTGGATATGATACGCTATTTTATCGTCACGAAAGAATGTCGTGATTGAATATTTTTATTGACAACAAAACAGGCATGAATTCCATAAAGTATGCGTCGACCCGTGGTTGTTGGAGCACAGGACTTGTCCTATGTGCAAAATGGATATCCTGAAACACTACGGTTATGTGGTAATGGAAATAATCATAGTAATTTCAATTTTTTAGCCAATCGTGTCCTTCTTTTAATAACGATGTGAATGATTCATTTTGGCAGTTTACCGGAAGTCAGGAAAGCGTCGTGAATATGGATTTAGATGCTCCAATCATCTCAGGATTGCGTCCTGGCCACCGCAGAGGAACCGCTTCGCCAGTGGTTGTCCCTGCAGGCAGCCATCATTCCAGTCACCAAAGATCACCCAGCGTGACTCCCGACATTCAGCTCCCATCCGACGAGCCGTCAACCAGAACTGGCCGAACGGATACGGTAAAAGGAAGAAATATACCATTAAGCATTTTCCTTATTAATGTTGTTTGTTTTTGCCAAGCAGTTGGAACCAATGCGTCGTGAGTCAAGCAGCTCACCGTCCACCTCGTCCTCACGCCGTTATTGGTCCTGGCCGAGATCCTTCTCCACCAGAAATAACCCACCTGCCTCAACAACAGAATCAGGTATTTTTGAACACAACTTCAATTGCAGGTGATGAGACTATATTTTTAATCACGCTCAAATCAAAGGTGTTGTCGAAGATGCTACCGCGTCTGAACCGACAGCCGTCGAGACACAAGTGGAGATCGAGTGCGAATCTCCCGATGCATCCGCTTTGGCCATCAGCAGCAGCACCGATAGTCGCTCCACTAACATCGTCTAGTATTATTCGCCGTCGTTTTGGTTGTCAAAAAAGTCGTATTATTATATAGTCTTCTCGTGTGTATATATTACCCAACCCAACCCCTGTGGACTCTCGAATGCGTCACCAGTTGGAGCGTTTAACGCCGCGAGGAGATATTGTACATAGTACAATCTTGTTGGGCACTGGCTGAGTCACGTCTACTGTGAAAAAAAAAAAATTCATTGTTTTTTTATCTTTCTCGCAATTTTATTGAAAACAGTAGGGAGTCGAAACTGATATTTGACCATTCAATAAAAATTCAAAAACTTAACCGAGTGATTATTTGCAAGGCCAACGAAATGAAGTTATGCTTCGCGAATTATTGTGTCACTCTTTTTTAACCGATATCCGTATTTAAAAAAAAAAATCAAATGAATTAATCACGAAACGTCTGGGTGGGATTCGTTCGGCTGGGAGAGAAGTGTTGGATGTTTATATTCTCTTCTGGGGCGACAGTCGCCATTCAACGATTCAAGGGGGAAAATGTGTGTCTTTCCGATGTGTTTCTATTTGCTAATGGTTCATTCTCCCTTCTGTACTCTTTTAATATCCACCTGGTGAAGATAATAATATTACATTGGTCTGTACATAATTTAAAATTTTAATCAATACATATTGGACATTATTCCATCACAATATAAATTGTTCGTTTTCCGCTTGTGAGCGTTACTGGGAAATTGATGAGATTTTACTTCAACTTTTCCTATTTTTATTGCGATGCCAAGAAATCGATTGGTAGACCTAAGATGGGCTTTTACAAATAGCGAAGCAAGACATGAAAAACTTCCCAAAGTCAGTCAGCCGTCAGTTACTTTGGGTGACGAGAATTCCACTCTGGAAAAGTAAATGTGCTTTTTAATTGATATGAGAGTTCTCTGAAATTTTTATTAGAAAATCCAAGATCCAACAAAACTTATTGCTGAAAGGAATAAATTAGACATGTTCGGTTTTTGGTTTTGTTATCTGAGTTGGCAATTGGAGATTTAAAAAAAAATCTGAAACTTTTTTCAAGACATTGATGTAACACAATTTCTGTGCACAATTGTAAATGAGAACGACCTTTCGACCATACGAACTGCGCCACAAATCAGTGATCACGTAGGGCTTCTAGCTATGCAGGATTACAGACACAAACGAAACAATTATTTATAGAAATATATATCCGATTTTTCGTACATGTGGAGAAAAGCTGAAAGGATATTAATTTTATTTGATCGCAAATTGACGGGATATATTTTATGGGGTGCGGATTGAACACTTTTTCCAAAAAAAAATGTTCAAAAATCGATTACCATATTTGATCTGAAAACAAATTGATAATCGATTCGAATATTGAAACCAAGTTGAAAATAAATTCAAAAATTGAAAATGTTTTGAAATTGATTTCATAAATTGAAAATGAATTTGAAAAACTAAAATGATTTCGAAAAATGAAAACGAATTTGAAAAATGAAAATGAACTTGAAAAATGAAAATGAACTTGAATATCCATACAATTTCGGGAGTGCGATATGACACCACCCTACTCTATCCCCAGCTCTCTCCGGATGCTATAGCCAGCCCGAGACAACCGACTAGCCATTGATGGCTATGTCGCTGATTCCAGCCAGCTAGGCGCAGCTAGGCCGTCAGCGATACTGTCAGCCCTTGCCGGGCGGTGCTGGCCACCGCTGCCGCCACAACGGCCGCCGCTAAAGTCTCTCTCGACCGCAGGCCGAGTATTACCCTACACAAAAATAGATTACACGATCCAACGTGAAAAGTTTCATGTTCCTATACGACTACTTTTATTTGAGGCCGGCCATGAAAAAAAAGCTTTTCTGTTGAAACGGACATGAGCAACATGACCATTTGGATCCTCTTCTTTGGCCTCCACCGCCATGTCCGCTGCCTCCATGATGGTAGAAAAGATAGACGTTGCGCCAATTTTTGGTGTTCAATCCGTCGCTGCAGCTGAGACAGAGCCATCCTTCCAATGAGCTCTTCCTTGGAAATGGCCCAATTGTATATCACTTCCGGCGCAAGTGGACCACATGGCAAAGACGTAGAGACAATAGAGAAGTCCAGCTCCCCAATCCGCTTAGATAGCGGATAATTTCCAGCAGGGCCAGCACCAACATGAGGATCCACGTCAGCAAGACGGCGTGTCGCGTGTCCGCCTTCTTCTTCTCGTCGGATTGAACGGCAGAGTATCGCAGCAGTACAGGACGCATAGGCCTATCCAGCGAAACGTACCAGAACACTTCTTTCCGGGCAATTGGCAGTTAGTGGAATGACGAGAACTTCGCGAGAACGTCATACCGAGGCGTGACTGGAACTTTTCTCAGGTGAAAGCCACCCATTCGGCCGTTCCGTCTTCACGCGTCTTCATCGTTGCTGGGTAGGCTGTGTGTCATTTACTGCAGGAACATGAAACTTTTCACGTTGGATCGTGTAATCTATTTTTGTGTAGGGTAATACTCGGCCTGCGGTCGAGAGAGACTTTAGCGGCGGCCGTTGTGGCGGCAGCGGTGGCCAGCACCGCCCGGCAAGGGCTGACAGTATCGCTGACGGCCTTGCTGGCTGGAATCAGCGACATAGCCATCAATGGCTAGTCGGTTGTCTCGGGGTGGCTATAGCATCCGGAGAGAGCTGGGGATAGAGTAGGGTGGTGTCATATCGCACTCCCGAAATTGTATGGATATTCAAGTTCATTTTCATTTTTCAAGTTCATTTTCATTTTTCAAATTCGTTTTCATTTTTCGAAATCATATTAGTTTTTCAAATTCATTTTAGTTTTTCGAAATCATTTACATTTTTCAAAATCATTTTCATTTATCAAAATCATTTTCAATTTATGAATTCATTTTCAAAACGTTTTCAATTTTTGAATTTATTTTCAACTTGATTTCAATATTCAAAACGATTATCAATTTGTTTTTAAATCAAATATGGTAATCGATTTTTGAAAAGTTTTTTTGGAAAAAGTGTTCAATCCGCACCCCATAATATTTATTATATAGTGTAAAGCATTTGATAAAAAGAAATTCTTTCCAAATCACAATGTTTTGTTTTGAAAATAATGTCAAAGTTTCCGTATCGATCACACGATAATCGATATCTTGTTTGTAGCCGAAAAGCACAGAATAACGCGTATTAATAACGTATTTTGTAATGCCATTCCTACATTTTAATTCGAAGTTTGCGAGTAGTTGAATTATTTTGATTGATTCACATCGTTTTGATCATGGATTCAAAGAAAGGCAGTCCAAATGCAAGGTAAATTTATCCATTTATTTTCTTTCGATTTTGAGGGAAGGACTTGGGACAATCGTACACCTATTGTGTAGCCTTGACCGACCATATTCTTGTTTTTATTTATTTTTGTAACTATGAATTATGCTAGTTATAAGTATTTCAATCATATTAATGGGGGTTTCTGTACCTTCAAGAAGGGCGAAGCGGAGTAGCAAGCAAATTGAAGAAAATTACTGGGACTGCAGTGTCTGTAAGTTGACAAAGCGCAATATGAAAACAAAAGATGTTGACAAATGGTGACGAACATTGTATTATTTACATAGGTACCTACAGAAATAATGCAGAGGCATTTAAATGTTCAATGTGTGATGTAAGAAAAGGAACCTCAACCAGGTAATTTTTCCTTAGCAATATTACCATTTCTAAACATTTAACAGATGTGACAAAACTTGCACGTTTTCAGGAAACCAAGGCTCAATCCTCAGTTGGTACCTCAAGTGTTCAATCCTTCCTTAGCTAACAAAAATAGAAAAGAGAAGGAATCTAAAGAAAGAGATAAATCTGAGAGGAAATCATCAGATGGAAACCCCACCAGGAACAGTAAAGCCAGACCAAGGTATGTTTTAATAAAATTGTTAAAACAAAATTTGATATCTATCCTTCAGTGTGACTTGCTAATTGTTTGTTTAAAATAGGTTGAAAAATGTTGACAGAAGCACTGCTATGCACAAAGAAGTGACAGTGAACAATGTGACAGTAGTCATTACTGAGTTTCGGCCAAAAATTAGCAGCAAGTCAACATCTCCCAGTAACCTTGATCTGGATGCTGGACACACGACCAGTAGTTCTAGCAGTAGTGCCAGCAATCACGGCAACGATCTTTCCCCTGCAGATCAAGAACATTCAGACTGACTAAAGTCGTTGCTCGTGATTCATTTTTTTATTATTATTTAGCATCTCGAGGTATTTTATTTGAACTGTATTTGTTTGCGCACCCAATTGACCCCATACCGATCTTTTCTCAACTGCCAAGAAGTATATAATTTTTAAATATCTATAAAGGCTATAATTTGGTCCCAACCGAATTTCAGTGAGATAGAACTGGAGCGACAGACGTCCAAACCGAAAACTATACATGAAAAACCAAGAGGCAGTTGTCTATAACTATTCTGGATTCAAAGTTTTTCCCTTTTTTTTTTTTGTAACCACGAAATTCCATAATGTTGGAGATTATTTTTGAGTGTTGGGAATTCCTGTTTCTGATCGGATCTCAGTACCAATATTCGCTTCCCTTTTTCGGTTTGAACCTACCTCATCTGAACGGTGCGAAGAGGTCGGGGAAGATTTGGTAAAAAATTGATTATGTCTGTCGAGTGGATGGTTTTCGTTTCGTGATAAATGTGCGCTCTCATCCGTCTTTATAATTTCACCCTCCTCATCCACGACAAGTAAATACACAGCTGTACAATTTGATACTCTAGACTTCCACGGGTGACGGCATTTTTATTATTCTTTAGTATCCTTTTGAGGTACTCGTGGTACTAAACGGTAAAAAGTGTAGGCTATCGACGATCATTTTAACGACGCGTGAATTGGAATGAACCGTCGATAGAACTTTTGACGAGCAAACAAAAGAAGATTGGGATATAAGAACGAGCAAAATGTAGTTTTTTGGCTGATCACCATCGGGGACAGTTCAACCAATTGAAGGGAGGGGAATCAGTCGACAAAGGCTGATGGACGAGGAACAAAAGAAAGCAAAATAATCTAAATTCAAACACAATTTCTCGGTAACGGATTGACAATTTTACTCTTTTTCCTTCCACAGATCCAGGTTTCATATGTTTCCCATAGCATAAGTTCTGGTCCATTCTCGAGCATTACGAATAGCTTCTACCTCGTTGACTTTCCACAACTCAGCAACATCATTGGCCAATGGATCATCGGGATTGGGCGCACTCAATAGAGCTTGAATCGACAACAGCACTGTCCGAATTTGCAAAGCTGGACTCCATTTATCTGAAAATATTAGAAAATATTAAACAAAGCCAAATCCACACACTTAAGTTTTTCAAGCAAATGCAACTTTCTGAAGTTAAAACTGATTTTTTCCCCAGTTACTTAAAAATTCAAAGCACAAATGTCATAACAATACAGGTATACCCTGATAACCAAAACACAAGATTATACATGCATAGAACACATAACACTTGACAATCTTGATAGAGCAAACACTAAAGTAATAAAAATAATCACCTTTCAGAATATCAAGACAAATTCGGCCAAGTTTATCAATATTAGGGTGATAAATCTTTGTCATGAATCGCACTTTAGGTGCAGACATTGGGTACTCTTCAGGCAAAAATAGTTCCAATTTGAAAACACCACCTTCAAATGGAGAACCTTCTGGACCTATGAATTTTAATCAATATGAACTAGTCAGTACCAGAATGACACTTTAAGGTTGCAATTTAAGTTTACAGACCTGCAACCACAACATGGAAATAACGAGCATTTTGTTCATCTGGAACTGCACTAATGCCTGGGACAGGCTCAGCCATCAAACGTTGAGTTTCCTATTGATCAAATTAATGACGAATATACTATATTGCTAGAGAATACTACCGGTCCCATAATAGGATCGGGAGAAAAAAACACGTTGCCTCCCACTTTGATGCAAGTCTACAATTAAGATTTGTGTTACCTTGATTATCCTTCTAGGTAAGCCTGCCATTTCGCATCAATTTGTTGAACAAACAACGAGTATAAAATAAGATTTTCGTATAATAGATGGTAACTTTAAAGCCAAATAGAGAAGACGGAAAGTTTTCACGCTATACGAGTGCCCTATTGCTAATTTAAGACGTTGTCAAATTGTTTGGTGACGAAAATCGGTAGGAGATCGACCCGGCCACACGGGAAGAATTAGACATATAAACATATTATTTTTCAAATTAAGACGATTTATTTAAAATGAACAAAGTTTATTTGAATTGGTTTACAAACGGAAATACACGAGAAAGCTAAACAAAAGGTATTGCTTTTCAAATGCCGGAAATGAGTTTAAACCTTTATTTCAGAACCGTAGAAAATGACCAGTAAAAATTTTTTGGTTAGATTAATTGGCTGTTCTGTTTGCGGAATATTTTAATTATTTTCATGAATCATCTAGAAAGAATTTCGACTTGAAAGTTGAAATAAATTGAAAAAGGGCAAATTAACTAATAAGGCATGATTAAGATTGAATGGCAGGCTTCAACACATAAAATTTTTTATTTTATCACTTTCTTCTCCTATCCTTCTTCATGTTAATTTTATTCCCTTTTTTTATGCAAAATTGCTAGAATTTAACTCGGCAAGTCGGCATCCGGTACTGATCTGACGTCTGACCTCCATGTTGTTTGTTTTTAAACTGTCGTCTGCTAGTATTGTTCGTTCATTGCTTTTGCGTGGTTTCATTCACTCAGCTTCATTCTGTTTTAAAATATAAACCATCAAGTGTCAAACACGGAAAGAATGGATCAAAAATTGGCTAACAAATTATTTGAAGAGGGCGCGTTTTTATTTCTTCTTGGCGTACCAATTGGGACTGAAGTAGGAATAGATTTCAACAGTTGGAGAACCGGCGAAAAATTCAAAGGCATAAAAATGATACCCCCTGGAATTCACTATATTTATTACAGGCAAATAAGTTATTTTTTGTTAGAACAGTTGTGTGAGTGTAACATTCACTGTGAGGTACAAAATGTGATTGTATATTTTTATATAATTTCTAGCTCTGTAAGCAAGGAAGGTTCCGTAGCGCCAAGAACAGGTTTCTTTTACAACTTCAATAAGAAGGAAGTTGTGGTCCGTAAGTGGAACCCAGAAATAGAAGATGTCATCAACGATTGTAATTTTATTTTATAAATCATTATTTAATATTAATTTATTATTTAGTGTTTATCCATAATAGGTACTGATGAAGAAAGAGAAAGTTTAAAAGCCAATTTAAAAAATCTTGATCAGCACTTGGGTCCATATCCATTTGATACCTGGAAGAAATGGATGTCTCTCAGCAGTAAATTGACAAGTATATTTTCTTATACATTATGTAATCTGTACAAAAATAAAATGTCTAACAATTAATATTTAGCTGATGTAGTTGGGAAAGTGGAACCCCTTCAGCAAAAGATTTCATCAGTTACAGAATTAATTTCATCAGAAGATGTACCAGCACCAGCAGAATCTCCAGTGAAAGAAAAAAGAATAAAGAGGTCAAATTATGAAGATGAATTACTACCGCACATGCAACCAAAGCCAGGCACAGCGTTAAATTTTACCAAAGTCCCTGTTGATTTCTATCCAGTAGGATCAAGTGCCATGGAAATCACTAAACATAGCATTGACACATCTTATTTACTGGAACAAATGCTGTCAACTTGGGAAAGGTCGGCATTTTTTTAATATTTATTTTTCGGAACGTAAAAAATACCAAATAGTTTGCTGTATTTAATAATAAATTATTTTCTTGTTTAGACCCAATCAAATGCTTGCTGAACTTCAAATGGCGTTTTTGTGTTTTTTGATAGGACAAGTTTACAGTGCTTTTGAACACTGGAAGAACGTGATTCGTATTTTTTGTTTTGCTGATGAGATTCTGTTGAAAAATCCATCATTAATTGTGGAGTTCATTGGGGATATCTATTTTCAGGTGATGACATTAGAAAACACAATTTTCAACTAAAATTATTAATTAAAATATATTGTTTTTTAGATGCAAGAAGTATCTCCAGATTTTTTTGTTGACATAATCTCATCAGAAAACTTCCTCATTCAAACTTTAAGAGTTTTGTTTGGAAATATTTTGGAAAATGATGCTGTTGACAGACAGCTTAAAAGAAGAGCCTCACAGTTGAAGCAATTTGTAACACAGAGGTTTCAATGGGATTTTGATGTTGAACCAAATGATGAAGCACCAGTACTAGTTGAGTTGGATGAAAGTATGTAATAATATTAAGAGAAAATTGATACTTCAACCACTTCAACCATGATATACTGTACACAAATTTCCTCAATTCCTCAATACATGTGTAATGTGTTTACAAGCTGAAAACCAGTAGTAATAATAACTAAATATATGAAAAACTACTAAAGAGATGGGCAGTAACTACCACATGGTAGATTGCTTGTTCAGTTGCTTTTCTTTCCAACAATTAGTGGGCCAACATTATCACCAGTCTCTGTATTATGCTTGTTGTGTGAACCATCACAGTAGGGAAACTAGGAAAGGATAAAAGTTATATAAGATAAATTAATTTGATCCATAATAAGTTCCTTACCGAAGCACTACGCCAGCATCGGCAGAATACTTTCTTGTCCCCTATGTCTTCTAAGTCAAAAGTGTCAACTACTTTTGAATCACCCTTTTTAATACTCTGATTAACCACACTGCCCTGTATAAAGAATTGTATAAGAAATTAAACTTCAGATTATTATCTTCTAAAGTCAAAATATATTGAGAATCCATACCTTTTTATCACACTTCTTTTTACAAAATCCAGTGCCTGTTACTTTGGCATAGATGAAAAGTGATATACCAACAGCAGCAACCCCAAGAGATGCTGAGCATACCAAATCTCGAACTGAAATTTAAATACAAAAGATAAGATAAATAAAAATCTCATTTTATGTACAAATTTTTATGTAAGTCTTAAACACTAAACATTCTTACTTCCTAAAGGACTACTAAAGATATTTGAGATGTAATCCATTATATAAATAAAAGATAGACTGAGCGACAATCAGAGTATCAGACACAGAGACACAGACTATGGCATAGACAGCTATCAAGTCGTTTCAAAGCAGTCAAACGTCAAAAATCTAAGGAAAGAAGAGGTTTACCTGATAGGTTAGCCATGATGGGGATCCCGGTAACGGTAAATTCTAAATAGTGAACGGCTGAAGGCGTAATGTGTCTCAGTCCCAGTGAATCGTGGGACACTAAAACTAACTCCGCCCCTGATCGACTGCCATTTCTGCGCAAGTTAGCTCCTCCCTTTTAGGGGCGGAGTTAGTGATTCCACTGTGCAATTCCACGATTCACCGGTACACGATAAGTCGATACATGGTTCGCGTTCACTATTTCGCGGGACCCATTTTAAGTTTGATATTCTAAACACTTAATGTTATGCGCAAACTGCGCATTACTAAAATGTTTGTACTTTGTAACAACACTAGAATTACTTAGCTGTTCTGTTTGCCATTGGAAATTTTGAATTAGCATTAGGAGCCTACTAATGCGTTACTACCGGTATTTAATATAAATTTTTCTTTAATGTGGCGTGAGCACGAACGGCTTGTCATACATTGGAAATTCTACTAGTAGGCCTACAACTTCTAATGGAATTAATTATGTAACTGATGAAATCTCTTTTGCCAGTGAGGTTCCAACCACATCAGCTAACTATTTATGTAGTGAATTCCGTGGGGTATCAATTTTATGCCTTTGAGTTTCTCGCCGGTTTTACAACTGTTTCTCTTTTAGTCTCACATGAAAACAATTTGTAGATGACCTATTAAAAAATATATATTTAATCAAAAGGAGATAAGAAGAACATGCCACCGTTTGTATTTGGAACACATAAAACATAACTTGGTAGCCAATAACGTCCGGCGTGGCGGAAGAATAGACCACCAGAATGTAAGTAACTAATTGCACTGTATAACAAGAGATGAACAGGTAGAACCACAACATTCTATACCATTCAAAACAAAACTTAAGGCAATCTGGACGCTATAGCTAACGTTAGATCAGCTCAAGGTCTCCTTTCAGAAATGTATAATAAGTAAAAGGGCTAAATAGATGGCAGAAAAGTCACAACTCTCCAACACCAAGATTTGCTCAAAATGGCAAAGCTGAGCAATCAAGTCCAGTGATGCAAAAATAACAAAACAATCAGAAACATTCACACAGGTTTGATCATAATTCACGGGGGAGGATCAACAATAGTACGGAAATCCGCACGTGCACGTATATAAGTAAATCTGTTGGTTAAGAACAAGCATGGATTTAACAGACGTCTAAACAATACCGGTTGAATTTAATTAACTACAACAAGATTAAGTGATGTAGAATTGTGAGAACTGGAGCGAACGACAGTGTTTCAGTTAGAATATTCTACGGTAACCATGAAATTCAACCAGAGGCCGCAAACAGACAAGATGTAAACTCTTTCATTTTTAGTGCGCTTGGGCACAAGGAGGCTCAGGTGCGGCTCTCTTGCGTCGCTTGTTCAGTAATGCATTATTTGATGTCTGTAAAGACTTTAATGCCACCTAGATTATTTTCAATAAATAATTATTTCAATAAAATTAAGAACAAAAACAAATAAATTAATAACAAATAAAAATAACACAAAATTAATTAGTATATGCGAGATAATTTGAAAATTACTTGATCATAATCCACGCGCATCGTAGCCAAAGAACGGTTCATTTCTTCTTGTACTTCAGGCCAGGCCTCTTCTTCCTCTTTCAATACGGTTCCTGTTGCCAAAGGTGTTGCTGGTACAGCAGCAAAATGCTAAAGAAGACATTTGGGAGAGGGGAAAAAAATCAGATTAAGTTCATTAAATTTCGATTAAGATATTAAAAAATAAAATAAAAAATAATATAATATCAGTAATGTCAAGGTCAAAATTACCGCGATCCATTTGTTTTGCATGACTTGATCGATGGTGGGTCTTTTTGTTGCTTCTGTTTGAAGCATGGATCGAATCAACTCTTTGGCCTCACCAGAAACGTGTTTCCACTCGGTATTGGGGAAATCATACTGCCCTGTACGAATACGTTTCTTCATACCAGGTGACATGGCCTGTCCATGATTAGAATAGAAAGGGGGATACCCGCAGAGTCTGAAAATTAAAATTGCATGTTTAACACGTCTCGATCAAATTTCGTAACACAGAAAATGACCGCCTTACAAAATGTACATGATAACTCCTAATGACCACATATCGCAAGATGTGTCATATTTTTCTGGGCCAAGAACTTCAGGAGCTATAAATATAACATGTGTTTTGTTTTTAAAAAAATGACAAACAAAAAATCAAGACTAAATTGATAACTTGCCGACATAATACGGTGTGTAGCAAGGTGTTTGTAAAGTTTCCTTGGCAAAACATTCTTTAGCAAAACCAAAGTCTGTCAGCTTTAATATGCCATCTAGACCTTTTTTGAAAAATAATGGTGGTATAACAGATGCAGAAATAAAATCGAGATATTATTTCAGCAAATGCTTACCAGGGGAAGAATATAATAGGTTCTCTGGTTTCAGGTCTCTGTGAGCTATGCCCATATAATGAAGATGTCGCACAGCCAAGCAAATATCACGCATAACTTCGGCCGCTTCTGAATAATATGAATGACAAAACAGTTTGAGAACTAGTTTTTTTACCTAAAAAAATGACATTATACCTCTCTCAGTGAAAGCACCATCTGCACGGTCTTGAATGCGTTGGAACAATTCTCCTCCTTCCATGCTATAATAAGTTTAATATGTGTTTGACATAAGAATATTGAAAAATTACAGGAAACCTAGCATACCATTCCATAACAACAAGAAGGCATTTTGTGTTTCCTTGAACATTTTCATATATATCAATAATATTGACAATGTGCTGGTGGCTACTTGCTCTCCAGTGAAGTTCTACTTCTCTTCTTGCTTTAGGATTGTCACGTAAAACCTGGATTTATTGCCAAATTGACATGAGCGAAAAATTAGCAACACTACAAAGTTAGGCAACACAGTCAAAATATTGAATACCTTAAGAGCATATTTCTTCTTATTCTTCAACGAAAAACACTCGACTACCTTTCCGCTAATTCCTAAACCCAAAACATTTTTGCTTATTTCGTACTCCTCTGTTATCGGGATCGTCTTGGGATTAAGGGTATGTGATCCGATCACAGACTGCTGGGCGAAAACGTTTGGATTCATTCTTAGAAAACGAGTACAACGACATGAGTCGCTATTGAAGATTAAAGAAAGGTTTCTGATATAAACAGAATTATTCACGAGGTGATAATCACCAAATACAGTCAACAAACGGTTAGCACCTGAATCCCACCCTCTTTTTACCAATTTTCTTTTTCATTTAGAATGCAAAGCCTTTTCTGGCTAGAACTCTTTGCCAATGTAAACAAATATTGTTTTTTAAATAATTATTTTATTCCCTTGGTAACAATTAAAAATTGATGCCAAATACATTACTTTCTTTTATCAGAATTACTTACAAGGAAAGTTTCAAAAAATAATTAGTAAAATAATTAATTTAATCTGATTTAATCAAACGATACACGATAGCTACCATACATCCGTTGACTCGACTTGGGCGCTGATCACCAATTTGTCGCTGAAATTTTGAAATTAGTCTGCTGTAAATACCACTCTGAAACCATGGTTAATCTGTGATTAAGAAAATATTAAAATGACCGATGATCCAAATCAATTGTTGCCTAAGATTCAACAATGCGAGACATTTGTGAATGAGGTTTTGAGAAACAAGCTGAAGTATTAAAAGCAAAAGTTATGAAAGAGTTATCTTAACATCTGATTAATGGTTTTGTCATTCTTGTGGTAGGAACTGTTTAACAACTAGGGAAAACCACCAAACTGAAATCCAAGAGTACCTTCAACTAAAAAAAAAAATTGAAAATTTAAATGAACTTGATGTAAATCCACTCAAAACTAAAGTTGACTTGGGGTGTGGATTTTTCGTCCAAGCTGAAGTGTATGAATAACTAATGTATAGGTGCCTACTGTTTACAGATCTAATTCATATTTGTTTTTCTTGTTTAGACCTGATGTTTCCACAATTTTGGTTTCAATTGGCTATGGATTCTTCCTTGAGCTAACACGTGCTGAAGCGTGCAGTTTCATTACCAAAAAAGTGGATCAAATAAGTGAGCGTGTTAAGGCACTGGAAGAAGAAGCATCACACATCAATGCTGATATTAAAATGATGATAGCCACACTTGGACAGTTGCAAAGCTATATTCCTGAAAGTGTGTGAAACATTGTTTACATCTCTGGCAATAAAAAGCAAACAAAATGAGCGTTATTTCAAAAATGCTCAAACGAATAGGTCGTATTTATTCTTCACGTTCACTCAAGAAGAAAATGTGCCTGTGTGTTACAGTGTTATTTTTTTTCTTGTTGATTTGCTTTTTCTTCGAATTCAATATTCGTTTTTTGTGTTCCCTTTCATTCATCTCATTTCACGACATGCCCAACCATCTTTCACCTCGTGAGTTAGGAAGCCAACCAATTAACGGCAATTTTTGCTTTCATCTGTACGAGCGCCAACTTTCTTCGGAAGGAATCGAATTAAACCTGAACATTAGTGATATTGTGCTGAAAACTTTCACCAATTCATCGAAAAATATTGCTATCGGTGGCGCTTCAAAGCCTGTTGATTGTTTCTCAAAATATCGCGTCAATATCGTCGTTCCCTACAGGCGACGTCCAGAACAACTACGTGTCTTCCTTCATTATTTGCATCGGTATTTACAGTTACAGGAAATCGACTACCGGATTATCGTCGTCGAACAAAGCCCGGAAATGCAATTCAATCGTGGAAAGCTATTTAACGTTGGATTTGTTGAGAGCCAGAAACGTTTTCCATCCGATTGCTACATATTCCATGACGTAATTTGTTTCTCATGAATTATTGGATCACCGAGAGATATATTTGTTTTCATAGGTCGATCTCATTCCCTTGAGCCTGAATAATATCTATGCCTGCACAAAGATGCCTCGCCATTTGTCCTCAGCTGTAGATACCTTCGATTATGAGCTACCTTATTGTGGAATCTTTGGCGGGTAAAGTTTGAATTTAATTTTATCTATTTTTCTGCATTTCATCATGCTCCCTGTTTTTTTTTTTTTTTTTTTTTTTCTGTAGTGCTGTGGCAATGACAACTCAACATTTCCAAAGTATCAACGGGTTTTCCAACTTGTTTTATGGATGGGGAGGAGAGGATGATGACCTTTACTTTCGTGTGTCTCAAGCTGAACTTGGCGTGGTACGATTTGAAAAAAATGTTGCGAAATATAAAATGCTTAGACACGAAAAAGAGGTTCCCAATCCTAACCGCTTTGTAACCATGAAAAAGAACAAAATTATTCATGCCGCCGAGGGTTTAAATAGCCTGAATTACACTATGTTGTCTTATGAGTTGAAATCATTGTATACGTTGATGCGTGTCCACCTGTAAATGAGCTAATTATTTGATCAATTGTAAAATAATTTCCCATGTATTACTCCTCGATTCGAGACTTTGTATTGTAATAGATTTGTGTTAAGTATTCCTGGAATTCAACATTTTTCTGTTAAAGTAACTAGTTTCAAAATCTCTATGACACTCACATATCCTTTAGTATTAGCCATTGTGTGCATCATTGCCACTGTCACTAGATCTGGAAACAGACAAAAGATTCGAATTTTTCCCTCCAACCTTGAGGCATTTATATATCACATGATCAAAATCGTCCAATCAGAATCGTGCGTCAGATGGCGATGATTTTGCCGCGAAAACCACGGCGGCAGTCTGCACTCAGTCATTGTTGAGTACTTGGAAGCGTTGAGTTGAGCGTACACATTCCTGCTACGTCATTTGCTGCTTCATCGTTGTTACTACGTGTTTCATTGTCAATTCTTATTTACATCATTTTATCATCATCATGTTTGAGGCACGTCTTCTTCAGGGTTCTTTGTTGAAGAAAGTTATGGAAGCATTGAAGGATTTGTTGAACGAAGCAGCCTGGGATTGTTCTGATGCCGGTATCCAACTCCAAGCCATGGACAATTCCCATGTCAGCCTCGTCTCTCTCAATCTGAGAGCTGAGGGATTTGACAAGTACAGATGTGATCGTAACTTGTCAATGGGCATGAATTTGGGAAGGTATGATTCATAACAAAATTGTATTTAACGAAAATTTCTTAACAGTCTGTTGATTTTACAGCATGTCCAAGATCCTTAAGTGTGCTTCCAATGAAGATATCATTACGATCAAAGCCCAGGACAATGCTGATACTGTTACATTTGTCTTCGAGTCCCCAGAGCAAGATAAAGTTTCAGACTATGAGATGAAGCTGATGAACCTTGATCAGGAACATTTGGGCATCCCTGTAATTGAGCTTTAATTTCTACTTTATTTCCCCTAATAGCAAACTGGTTTATAATTCCATATTTTTTTTTTTTTTTAGGAAACTGACTATGCATGCACCATTAGGCTGCCATCTAGTGAATTTGCCAGAATTTGCAGAGACTTGAGTCAATTTGGAGAATCTATGGTCATTTCCTGCACCAAAGAGGGTGTAAGGTTTTCAGCAACAGGAGATATTGGTACTGGCAACATCAAGCTTGCCCAGTCTGCCAAGGTTGACAAAGAAGAAGAGGCTGTCGTCATTGAGATGCAGGAGCCCGTCTCTTTGACATTTGCTTGCCGATACCTCAACTCTTTCACGAAAGCCACCTCCCTTTCGAAATCCGTTCAGCTTTCTATGTCCCCTGAAGTTCCCCTGGTCGTCGAGTATAAAATCGAAGATATCGGCCACGTCCGTTATTACCTAGCCCCTAAAATTGAAGACGAAGAAGCTGCCTAATTTTTGTATAAGATCACCACTGGCGCACCTAAGTTCTATGATGTCATTAAAAATCATACACTTTTTGTATTCCTAATTTCCGTGTTGTCTTAACTAATTTTCGTTTCAGGCTTTTATTGAAGCCATTCATTATAGCAACACGGTCTCCGCGTCTGCGAGCGGTGTCCAGAAGATATTCTGCCCCACTCATTACCTATTGCCAAGTTCAGTAAATAAGCGAAGTTCGATTTACAGTTTGACGAGTCCATTGTAGCGAGTTACTAAATTAATCTATCGTTAAAATTCTGAATTTTAGGAGGTAAGGTTAAAAATTAAAAACAAAACAACATTTCATTTTGTATTTTCTGGACTTGTTCTTTTTGCGATAAACATGATAATCATTGGTAGGAGCTCTTACCAATATTTAAAAAAAAAAGAACGTGAGACTTGCTGAAAAGTGAAATAATAGAGTGATGACACTATTTCATTCGGCAGCAGCAATGTCGAGCTCCTAGATCGAAGCATCGGAAATTGAGGGTTATTATTCATCGAAGAAGGAATATAGAAAGGACTGCAAACATTGACATTTTACAGTTGTGTTAAGAAATGGCACACAATCAGCTCGAATCGTGCTTGGGGAGAAAGGGAAGCAAAATATTGAAGAAGACGTACAGAGAGCGGCGAGAGCGTGAGAGATAATTTTCAGATTGCTTTGTTAAAAGCCTTGGTTGAGTTTAATTAGATATCTACATATTGACTCGAGAAAACTCCCTGAACCACCCAACAAGTTCCGACTTCCAGCAGAACGAGCCTATCAACGACTCTGATGCCCAAATCACAACATCTGTTCATTATTGTGTTATCGCATTTTCTTCTTTTGTCTAAAGCATCAACAGTGTTATAACTTGGACACAGAATAGAAAATCAAAATTCGACGAGCTAACGAAACTCGTGTTGTAAGATCAACAAACCCAAAAAACAAGGTTGCGCAAACGACACAAGAAATCAAAAAATCAGAATCAAATGAGGAAAATAACATGATTTGAATGAAGCGGCGATTTGTCTCTCAGCTTCCGAGTAGGAGTTTTCTCAATAACGGATCTTTCGGATGCTTTACGCTCCTTACTTACTTATTACCAATCACGAATTTGAAAATGAACGTTCGCGAATCCTACTATGTACACATAAGATGACGAACAAGCGAGGACAAGACACCAACAACGTACCAAACAGACACATTTGGATAATGCGAGAATTTCTGAAGCAGTTAAAAGAGTTATATTGGGGAACTATTATTATTATGTCTGCGACTGTTGCTTTGTCAGATCATGAACTTGTTGACCCATCTGTTTTTTCGCATTTCTTTTATAATCCTAATTTTCTTTTCATTTCCAACGTTAACGAAACACAAAAATGGCAACGTCACGGGCCCTTTTGGAATGCGACACACGCTTAGTCAAATTAAGTGGCTGATAATGGAGAGGACAGCGGGTTTAATCCAAACAATTAAACCATGACAATTTCATCTTTGCCTAAGAAGAGAAACGGGAACTGATCAATCATCGCCTGAACCGTGTCTTCTAGATGAGGTCTCATCATCTCGAAGCGAATCATATCGGTAAATTCGAAAGGTAACAAAGTTGGCCACCAGCAGATAGCCAAATTCTTCGAATCCATGCTATTGGCTTTGCAATTTTCCGTCACCCTGATTTTTAAAAAAATTTAAAGAAAAGATAAAACGAGAAATCAATATGTAGTGAATTCAGAATTGAAGTACTTGACGAAATGCTGGAAGATGAATTTGAGAACATTGAAACTGACTGGTGTCAGCTTCTTCGTCAGAAGATCCCGTAAAGCCAGCAATCGGCAACTTCGATCTGGAGTCACTGTACAGATTATTTGGAGAAAAAAGGTAAATTTACTGTTCAAATAATATCAATGTCGATTACACGTAAACTTACTGGAGATTTCCTCCATTTCGCTCATTTGATCTTGCGTTAATATGGAAGGAAACCGTTTAAAGAAATCCTTCAAGGCTGTGGCCACGGCGTTGACTGCGATATCCAGTTCGTGGATATCATAATTTGGATCTTTAACAACAACAAAAAAGACACATATTTTTATTAGTCGTCTCTTTCATCGATAAGATTTCATTATGCGAACCTTCTTCAAGCTTTTGGAAAAGCATGTCTACATGGGCTCGGTTGCCTGGCACCCGGTAAATGCCTTCAGAGTCGAGACCCTCGGCTTCGATGAACTTGACACACGTTTCAAGGAAGAGAGGAATGGCCCGACCTTCGGCTTGCACTACGTCCTCTAATGTGGGTGCCACTTTTTCTTTCTTGCCGTCCTTCGTCATTTTGAGATTGCGTTTACGTTCGCGTTCCTTCTCCTTTTCACGCTCTCGTCGTTGACGTTCCTCCTCTTTCAATCGCCTCTTCTCTTGTTTTTCATCATCCTTGGCTTTGGCCTTGTCCTTTCGCCGTTGTGTCGATGGGTCCCTTTCGGCTCGATCCTGTTCCATGACCAATCCGACGCCTCCGGAACCTTCTAAATTTCTTTGCCGCGATATAAAACCAACCTGAAATGTCAAACGTAAGGAATGAGAATAAACAAATTCAGTCGCCCATTCACCACCCATCTTCATATTGAATATTGTCAATGCGTGTCAAATACCAAAGGAGATCCCAGATCGCGTTCTCGGGGCGATGCCACGTCCATGCTGGGATCATCGTCGGGCAAAGCGGAGTAGATGGGATCCCGTGGTCCGATACCTGTAGTGCAATGCAAGGCAAGAAACCGGCGTTATTCAGTGCAAGCCCCCCTTTGGTTCGTTCAAAAAGCCACCAAGAGAACGAGAATATGACGCCCAGGAAATTAAAAAAAAGCAAGCGGGCCAATAGTCCACAATCAGGTAAAATAACAAAGGTAGAGGAACCAGAAGCTTAGGTGTGAAACAATCATACAAAGCCAACTGTACGTTTAACTAAAAAAAAAAAAAAAACATCAGAATGAACAAAAATTTTATGACTCATGGGCAAATCGACACTTTTATTTTTAAATAATAAAATGTGGTAGTCCACCATGGAAATCCCAGGTAATAAAAGTGAGGGAGAGAAATTAAAGTTATGGGTTTAATGGGCCCGGAGTATGTACCTTTATCAGCAGCATGTGTGGTGTCACCAGAACCTCTGGACCGAGCCGATAGGGGAAGGGGCATGCCGGAAGGAGGCAAGTTGGTGGTCGTTGATTGACTGTTGGCGGAAGGCAATGTTGGGACGCGAGGTGTGGCCACAGGAATAGCAGCTCGCTTCCGACGTGGCCGTTTGTGCGTCGATGACTTGCGGGGTGGCCGCGAACTCCCATCACCCGATCCTAGTCCGGCTCCAGAGATGTTCGGTCGGCGATCGAGCGAACTGTCGCTGCTATCCGAGTCCGAGTAAACGGCTGCTCAAAACATAAAAACCAGTGGTTTGCGTGGGTTGTTGCAGTGCGGATGTTATTCACTCCTGACTAAGTACTCGTCACCCGATTCGCCACCCATTATTGACAACATGTTGAAATTGCCATCTTTTAACCCATTCTTTCATTCAAATCTTGTTGATCCACCCGGGGGAAACAAAATATAGCATCCAAACGGTTGAGGAGGGATGAAAGGATGCGGAATTGCGAAAGTCACAGGGTCAAAAGCTACCGAATAATCGGGAACAACAATGTGCCGTAAAGCTCAAGGACAACTCTTAAGACGAATCCAACTTGTTGACAACGCTAGTGCATGAAAGCTTAAGGCTGATGCAATCACGTGGAATTCCAGGGGGGTTCCAAATGATGGCGACAAACCTAGCGAGGAGGAGGCACACAACTGGGGCAGCGAATCGATAAAAATGTCTTGCTTTACCTGGTCGTTCCTTTTCTCGGCGATAGCGACTGCGAGATTTGGAAGTGTTGGTCTGCTGCCCACTCGTTAATGTATCCTGAGTGGAAGTGTAGCTGTAATCACCGTCATAGGATCCGAAATGGCGGTGGCTTTCTTTCCCCTTGACCAGCCGAGGCGGAGGTGGCGGAGGTACAGTCGGACATTCTTTACCGCTCGATACCAATTTCATCCGAGCAATGGCGTCGGCCACATTAGCGAAATCCTTGGGGTTCAATTTGCCAGGATGCTGGTATGTTTGTTGCTGTTGCTACGCGGAAACGAGAGATTTTTGTGATGAGTTCAAAAATCATCAAAATTCTAATTCGATCTGGCTAAATGAATTATTAAGCATACTTTTCTGCTCGTGTGAGGATGGCCAGATACTTGGACTTGTTGCTGCTGTGGAAGCATTTTCCTTCGGCCTGTAGTGAAGGCTCGATGAGAATAGGAATCTGCACCAGGTCCACCTCCACCGCTAATGCCCGGTCCCCAAGCTTCATCTTCCATTTCGTTCCGTGTTCGGAGGAAAACAGAATCGTCCATCCATCCTATTGGTATAGAATAAAAAGCATAAATATAAAATGAAATAAACAAGCGCAGAGATTCCCAACAAAATGAAAACGACAGCTCACAGACAAAACGACGTACAACTCATCAGAATGCCAAACCCCCGACATCCATTCTGCATAACCAACCCCACAACCCCCACTCCTACCTCAACTTAAAAAGAAATAGGAATACATAATGAATAAATAGTGTGAAACAAAAACAAAAACCAAATATTCTTCCTGGCTTAAAATTAATTACAAAGTGATCGTGACATGCAATTCAAGCAGGTAAAGGCCGACGAGGAGGAAACCTGCTGCAAAAATGGAGGTGAGGTGGGTCAATAAATAAAGGACGGAAAACACACGATAGATGACGGTGTACCTGTCTGAGACGTCGAAATCGAGTCCCTTGAGCAAGAAGCGTCCGCTGTGTAACGGAGAAAGGCCACGTACACACATCAAAAAGACGGAAATTAATACACGTACACAAAAAAATCGATTTGTGTCTTATTTCATTGTTTTAAAGGTTTTTGAAGCCGCCCATTTTACTTTTGTTTTGTTTTTTAAATTGTCAAATTTTACTGTTAGCTACATAAAGTTGAGTGGCTAAAAAGGGATAAGTGCGGTTGTGAGGATCAGATCCATACATGCCGCCTCGTCGAGGCTCGTGTGTGAGGAAGCGGTGGGCAGAGACGACGAAACCGTGGCGCCGTGAAGCAGCTGCCAGCGCGGTGGGGGTGGCACTTGAGACGTTGAATGCGACGGCGGGTTGGCAACAGTCGCGCCTCGATCGGGTGGTGCCGGCTCTGGCGGAGTGCTGGGCGGTGGAAACACTTGGAAGCCACCACCTGCTGGCCGCAAGACAATGTGCGCACGCGCACACAATTCACGACGCCCGAGTATTATAAAAAACAATTGAAAACCCAATTGGTACCATCTGCCTCTTCAGCCGGGTCACAGAAACGAATCCATTTGTAACCGAACAGTAAAGCAAAAACCGAAAATTAAAAAAAAAAAAAAAAGAAATGGAGCAACAAAGTCGCCGTTTGCCCATTGACCCGATGTCGATGTAGGTACAATAGTACTTTTCTATGCTCATGCAGGCGTCATTTCTTTCCACCGGAGAACTTAAAATGGGAAAGAAAAAATTCAACTAAAGACTGAAGCAACAAAAAATTAGAGGGGGTAAAAACGACCCCGTTTGATGCAATCCTCGTCCAACTACTTTCAACAAAGGAAACGCTATTTTGCCCTTAAATAATAATTTGAAAAAGAAACACACTTGCATGCAGACGAAAACCGAATCAAATGCCACTATGAAAGCTGTCCAGAAAATTGTGTCCGATAAAATCCAAAGCAACGAAATCAAAAACAAAAAAAAGGCCATCGATTTTTGGGGCAAAAGATGCTGCATGCCGGATTGATAACAGCGACAATCTCTCACCGCGACTCTTCTTGTCGGCCGGATCGGCTCCGCCGTTGCTTCCGGAGCGTCGATTTTCTCCTCCCCAAAGAGCAGCTTCGGCCTGAACAAGGGACGGGCCGAGCGACTGGAAGTGAGAAAAGCGCGACGAAGACGGCGGCGCGCTGGTGGGCACCGGTGGCGGAGGATAGGAAGGCCCAGCCGGATGGTGATGGTGCTGGAACGAACTGTAACGATGTCCGGTTCGCCCTGCGACGTAAGGCCCTCCATCGCGGAGAGTGTCTCGTGAAAACAGTTTGGGAGAAGAAGACGATTCTTGCGACTCTCCCAAGTGACCGAAAGGAGGAGGTGAAGGCGCGTGATTGGAAGCAGCAGCGGATCCGGATGAAGACGGTGTGTAATGAGGAATGGGAGTCGAATAAGGATTGACCCCGGAAGGATTCAAACCAGTCGCCATCATCAAAGGATGTTGACTTTGTAATGTCATGATATGAGACGCGGGATTGGCCGGAACGCGGCCTCCCGTCGCACCACATGGATAAGACGGACCTCGCAGCGAGAAGGAGAAGGCCAGCGGAAGAGTGTCGACACTCGGGCATGACTGACGTGAACCCTCTGCTTTGATGCCCAACAAATCATTTCGAAATCCCAACAGAACAAACGAAGAGCATGGGAAAAGAGCAAGTTTGAATCAAAGCTTTAGATGCGTATTTCTTATTTAGTGGTAGTGCGCGGAGCCAATTATGGCCAGACGACACAAAAACTCCAGTGTTGCAAGCAACAGCATCCATGATCGATATAGAGACTAGTCTTCTATTTTACCCGAGAAAGAGTAGTAAGAGATCACCATACCTTGTCTGGTCTTTTGGCGAGTTTTGAGGTGACTTGGCTTGACTAGATGCTCTCCAACACCATTTTCCTTGCTACGTTGCATAGGCCGGTCAAGCGTAGAATAGAGATCGCTGTCATCGCTGGGCGTGAGTCTTCGGTCGTCTGGATAAGTGGGTGAAACTGCGTCTTCGCCATCGTCCCCCAGTGAACCATCAGTGGGCAACCTCTCGTAAATCTCCGAGCCACTGCCTTCATTTGAGCCGGCCCTGCTAGATCGTTGGCCGTAAATTCCTACACCGCAACGACCGTAAACAGGTCCAGCACTGTGACGTGGAGGTGGAATGGGCTGCGTCCGTCTTAATGGCCGTTCCAGCGTGCCCTCGCCTGAATCGTTCAAACCAGAAGCATCCTCTAATTGGAAGGCCTGTTCAATCTCCATCTTCTTATCCCAAACTTCTTTGAAAAAAGGAGTATAAATAGCCGATTTAGGGTTCGCAGAAGCCGTCAACGTCATAAAATGAGCCTGAAATCGGGGGGAAAAGCATAAATAAATAAAGGTATGAATAAACATAGTTCTTTATACGAGCCAAATAGTTATTAGACAATTTGTCTGTGTTGTGCCATGTGGCGTTCTAGAAACACACCTGGAGACGGTCGGCAGCGGCATTACCAGCCGTGATGAGTTGATGACTAAGCTCTGAATTGAAGAAAGCATTTGCCGCCCCGCCGCTTTCCGTCACGGCCAAGATTTGGATTGGCAAATTAGGAATGTTCTGCGAAAAGGCAACCAAAGTGGCCAAGGAAGCCTTTCGTTTGGTCGAGTACACCAAGATGAAACCATGAACTAGATCATCCCTATTGAATCAACGAAGGAAGAAAACATATTAATATTGTTATCCATTTCAAGCCATTTTCTAGTTGTATTTACCTGAATGAGTCTGCCGAATGGTAAGAAGTAACAACCACTTCGACCCTACGTTTTGAATCGCCCAGAAAGGTCTCCAACGTGAGACTGCGTTCTCCGCTGAGGAAACAGCATTGGTGTGACAAGAGCGGTCCTAGGACACTCTCGACTGAAAAAGGATCAGCACACAGCATTGAAAGGATGATGCGAATGTCTGGCTGGCAGGAGCCATCCGTTATTCCCGATGACAACGATGATTGGCACACGTTCAGGAAGCCGGCTCGCTGCTGAATACTTGTGACTAAGGCCCGCAAAGCGCTGCTGACTAAGTGCGGATTGAAACGCTCGCCCTGAGTCTGAACTTCCGCTGGTGATTCGCCGTTGTGTTCGCCGTCATCCGTCGAAACGGCTCCTACTTTCCCGCCATCCATGGATGACGTTGTAGACGACTGCGAGACTTCAATGAAGGGGCACTGAAGATTGTCGGCCAGGTTTAAACCCTCGCCCTTGAGATGTTCGTAGTCGGTTTCGCTGAGAGACGGTTCGGCCGCCATGACGATGACGATCGGTAATCCCTGGAACGGCAACCTGTCTTCTTGCTCCAGGTTGGATAACAGTGTTTTCTCTAGGCTGTCACGGATGTACTCGAAAGATTCAGCGTTGGAAAAGACGCAAAAACAGCCCTGTGGAGTGAAATCGGTGGTCCGGAACGAGTTCTGTGGCAAACTGACGTCACCGTCAATGATCCTATAATCAAGGCTGTACACTTGATTGTCCATTTCGTATTCGTCCTCATCGCACAGCGCGCGAATTTCGCCGGCTAGTTCGTGTGCCAAGTCCCCAACGCCCAGCAGAACCAGACTCAGCTGACTGTTGTCACCACCACCACTTCCCAGCATCCATTGACTATGCCGGTTCCACGAAGACGGTCGGTGAGCTTTGACGGAAATGAGCCTTTCAATGACAGCGTCCATACAATTGGGATGAGCCGGACAATGCTCACGGATTGGACAATGGACGAAGCCTAGGTGCTGGAGCAACAATAACCTTCGTTCGTTGTCCAGCCTGTCGAGAGATTTATAACGCGAGTCTTCTTGTAATTCTTCGGTAATTTCCCGAATGTCATCTTGCGTCACCGTTCCCGACGGCGCAATACTCTTGAATTGATAAAACAAATGGGCATGCTCCAATAACAATTCCTGTTACGAAACAAAGAAGGACAGTCGTTATGGGTGAAACAAAACATCGAGATGTGGGATGACGAACCTGGAAGTTTTTGCGAGCCTTTTCCGTAATATCCCTCTGGTGCAGATCATAGATGTGGTGACAGTCTGCCTCGGAGAGAGCCTCGAAGCATTCACGGCCCATGAAAAGGACTTGAACTTCCGACAGTGTCTTGCCAGGTGTCACGTACCCGGTTTCTTGCAGTAGAGACTTGAACTGGTGCCGGTATTCAAGGAATCGTTGTTCCTTCTGCAGAGAGTTGATGTGATTACGGAAAACCATTTCGGCTTCACTCGTGTCCAGGACGTCGAACGGTATTCGCATTTCGGTACTGTCCAAGAGATCTGTTTCAGCCCACGACATTCCGTCAGCTGGACAATCTAAAAAGTATCTGTTGAATTCCGGATGGCCGTGCATCTTCTCTTTGATGAGTTCCCAGTCACCCTCCTCCAAGCTGGGCAGATCTGGGAAGAATTCAAGAAGGATTTCCGGCAACGTGTCCATGTAACCTACATCCGACTCGTTAGTTCAACATCTCAAAGAGTCATGTTAGACAAGCAAGAACCTTTGATTTTGCGGGCCAAATGTTCATCTTTGAGCTTCTTGACATGACGTCGGAAAAGGCGTTGGGCGTCGTCCTGACCAAAGAGGTTACAATAATGAATGTAGTCCGGGTTGGGGGCCAATTTCTTGGAGGTAGCCGACCAAAGGGCGCGGAAGTCCGTCACTTGCGCCCGAATCAAGCGCTGAAAGGCTTCCGTAGCCACATCTAGAACGTCCTTGCGGGATCTTGCCGCTTCGGCAAATGGCACGATTCGCATGCGGTTTTTGGCCTTATCCACCATCTGAGCCAAAACAAGAAACGCCAGGTCGACATTGACGTTCTCGTGCGCTGATGTTTCCACTAAAGCAATACTCCCTGTAATTTGAAATTTGCATTGATGATGTTAGAAAATTATAGCTAAGAGGATCTCAATTAACTGGACCTTTGAATTCTTTTCTCGAAACCAGTTTCTCGGCTTCGCGGATAAATCCGTCAAAGGCCTCGTCATTTTTGGTGGTTGCCAGGACGATGGGTTTTTTACTCTTGACCAGATTGGCGAGAATGTTTGCCGTGTACTCCAACTGCCGTTCGATCGGCCGACTTGGCACCATGGAAACGTCAAAGACGCAAATGAAGCCGTCAACATTGAATTTGCCGTCCGGCATCACTTTTTGTTCATACTCTTTTTCAATTCCTATAGCCAAGGGAAGTTTATTTTACAGTCAGCAATTAAATATTATTACTCCAAATTACCCAGTTGATTCTTGCAAATGTACATAAATTTTTCGGCAGATGTTAATTTGGTTGCGGCACATCGCTTGACATAAGGTTCCATTTTACCACCTAAATTTGTTAAGGAGAGCAAAAAAAAAAAAAGATGTCGTCGGGTTAGTCAAATCAATTAGCAAGTTTGACGTCACTTGAAAGCACCCCACCTTTAAATGGTTGAAAAGAGGCGTCGTCAATAAACTCGGTCTGTTCGACTAGCTGAAAATGATATTCGACGCCATCGTCGGCCTGTTTCGTTGTCTCACCCCAATAGAGGAAGTGATCATTGTTGATCACCCGACCGCTAAAGTCCGTCTGTCAAACAGATAAGCAGAACAAACAAATATGAGATTGCAGTCGTCATAACGATTGTGAGGTAGACTCCTTTGTGTCGGCTACTGTCAATTAAACAGTAAATAGTGATTGAACTATTTAAATTGTTATTGTACAGTATGTGTTTTGTTTCTGTTCAACTTTCTGTTCCGATCCCTATACAATTATACATGTGTGCAATTAGGGAACCAACAGTTATCTAAGACCTTCAGCTGTGTGATGAGACATACAAAGTAGGGCCGCAATTGCCTTTGGCTTGCAACCGGAAGTTGCCGCTAATGCCGTCACTTGCGGTCGGGAAGGGGAAAAAAAAGAGTAAAGAATCCTAGAAAACAAAAAAATGGAGAAAAAGTGTTGCATTGCGTACAGCAACGTGTGCCTGAAGGTCAGAAAATCGTTGAAGTACTACTCCCAGTCACCGCCCAGCCCCTCACAACAAAATGAACGACAAAAGAGAAGAGAGAGAAAGAGACATATAAGGAAAAATGGTGTGAACATCAATGGGAATGCCATTAGTTCCAGTTCCAGACCCAACCCGCGATAACGGAAACATGCCATCAATAACGATTTCTTTTCTTTTCACTTGGCTTTCTTATTCCTTAAGGGACTTAACGTTGGAAAATTGAATGTTCCAAACAACGTCGTAAAATCTATGGATTCTAATAAAAAAAAGGCTTTGCCGTCCCAGTCCATTTGGTATTGTTGACACACTGCCATTGGCAACCGACCAGGATGTTCTCCTTACTACACTAACCTGACTGAGGACGGAAATGTGCTCGACGTGGTAATCATCGGCCAACGATTTGATGAAGCGATTGCAGAGACACGATTTGCCTAAGCCAGACTGGCCGCGTTCCTTCTCTGTGCCGGCCAGGCCGACCACGGAGACATTAAGCGTCCGCAACTGTTCCGTTTTTCTAGCCATTTCTAAAAAATTTTTCTTTCTTCTTCTTCTTCTTCTTCGTACGTCCTCAGATTGGCGGTGTTGAAAAATTGGCTGCCCGGCTGAGGGTTTCTCACTTAATCACACTCTTCCGGAGATGGTGCAATCATCTTGATCGCTTTCCACCTTGCTGAGACCATCATATCCTCCAATTTGTCGAGAATGGCAGCATCACCCTGTAATCCAAAGTAAATGACATCACATTAAATGAGTGAAAATAAGCAATCACAAAATGAAAACGAAAAAAAGTAGTCCACAAACTGGATGGAGAAACACGTCACCCGCCCTTTTGGATAAGATCTGAGTTACCGCCACCAGGGTTCGTTCCAAACAAGGACGAGCTGCGTGTGTCCCCCAAAATTCAACGGCTTATAACCACAAGAGAGTCTCGAATCAATAGTCTGCGATCCCGAACGGTGTGCATGTGTATGTGGAAAAGAGGGGAGAGAGTTTGAGCTGAGTCAAAGAGACAACGTAAAAAAGAAAAAAAGACGAGAAATGCAAGAGGAGCAAATCAAACGATATCAGTTTTGTCGGCTTGTCATTCCCGGTAAGGAGATGCAAGGGGGGAAATCAAATTGGAAGAACTAACAAGAAAACTGCCCGTCGTTGAAACGGTGGCACGGCACGGAAGGAGTCATCCGATCGGAAATGGATATAAAAACGGATAGACTGAGTCTTTGTCTCTCGGCATCATCCAAGATTGGCTTGGCAGCTGGCCATTGGAAAGAGGCGGATCTTGACGACTAGCACACTGGTGTGCAATCGATCTCATCAGCGTTGCGATTATCGAAGCTTCTTTACAGCCCACTCGGTCGGGAAGAAAAAGTACAGGATCGCATCGATAATCAATTCTTTAGGGAACTAGGAATATCGTCGTATGGCTTTGTTATCGTGTGCCAGTCAGAGTCAGAATCGCCTCCAAGTTCGTTGTCAATGAAATGGCTTTGTAGCGGATGAATGCCAATTCTGGCAACTACTTCAGTCCTCTTTCGACATCATTATCACTCCAGTGTCGATGATACTTTCCACTGTTAACGTGTTGTTTGTTGATGTTGTTCGCTTTTTTAGAGGGGTCGCGACCTACTAGGTGGATCAGATTAAGGCAATACACGCGAGGTACGCATCGAGTCCCGGTGCCCCAAGTGTCGCCGGATCGTAACCCAAACGACGGCCTGTGATGCAAGGACTTGCCGGTAACAACAAAGAGAGTCCACGTGCCCAAAAAGGGCTAGAGGGGCCTGGTATGAAATGATCTTGGGTTTCCGTGTTGACTTGGATTTCAGAGCTCTCTTTTAGCTTCATGATGCGGGCTCAGTCAACTAACGATGATGCATGTAAAAGGAAGCAGTTGAAATAGGGGGGTGAAGATATGCCTACCAGAGAGAAAGAGAAGGGAGCGGTCGTCCTGGAGACCAGCTCTGCTGGCGTGACCTCCCGCCTGCCTAACTGAATGACACAGCCAAGGGATTCCAGTAGATTTTGAATGCGATCGATTCCTTTCCCCCACTGCACCCCAAGCGCCAATCCGAGAACCTCGGACTGTAAGAACGACTGGAGATGCTCTCGTTTGTGTGGCGTCTACGAGAGGCCGAAGCACAACAATAATAACAACCATCAACACAGAGAGGGGAGAAAAACACGGGACAATGTCTGTTTTCATAGGAGGAACAGTTTCTTTAGAGCCCTATCGTGTGACTCCTCCTCGAATCTGGAAGAGATGGATTCATCGGGTGGAAGAGAAAGGCGACGGAGATCAGGGATGGGAATGGATCAAGAAAGTATGTGTGTTTGGACGCTGCGCACAAGTCCAAGTGCCGTCGTCGGATTCAACCCCCACTCCTCCTTCCCTTCCTCTTTTTCCTCCCTCCTGACGTGATCAATACCTGAGCTACAGATTCCCCCATGCCCTATTTCAACCCCGCCAACGCATGTACAGCTGTGCAACCCCCCACCCATTTGCAATCGTCGCAAAAAGAAACAATTCACTTCCAAATGAACTCACTATCAAATTTTACCACCTGATATCTGCCTCTCATACGAATGCTACTGTTTGGATAAATTAGGGTCAGACTGCTGCATGTCACACAAGATTACTCAAGGTTTACTAGGCAGGATGGTATAAAAAAACCTGTGCTAATTATGAAACGAAGAGAGGAATTTTGAGAACATGCTTTGATTATGAAGGTGTCATGTTTCACCATCCAGAACTTTTATGATTGTGCAACACAGCGGTCTCCTTACCTTGAAATGAACGGATAGCTGCAGTACACACAAAGCAGTAGGAGCGAACTGGAAAATTGTGTCTAAAATGTCACTGAAAAATGGCTGTTTCAAGGAAACTCAGGATTCTTCAATAATTATTGAAAACGAAGGATGTCCCCACACGCACTCGACCCCCCTTTGGGTTCTTCAAAGCAAGTGACACAGATGGTGTAGCCCACACATATCACAATATGAAGAAAAACAAGGTTTCCACAGCTATTTGTAGAAAAAATAAATTGCACTTCACGAAGTTCGGTCTGGAATTCCTCTCTGATAGGCCGCAGATTCAAACTTTAATTTCAAACAGACAATAAACTGTCATGAAACGTAGATAATGTTAGTGTCACAAAAACTCGTTGCCTTTTCACTCGGTAGCCATATTGGAATAAACTGAAAACACCAGAGAAAAGAAGACTGGAGACCCGCAGACGAGGGAATTTTACAGCCCTGAAACTAGCGCTGTTTCAGACATAACGGCCACATAATAATATAGTGAAACACCAACTAAATTAAATAAATACATTGGCCTATGGAATTTGTAGTTAAATGAAATCGATAAAATATCATACAAATTTATATTAAGCATTCTGCATTCATTAAAGAAATACATGAAAATTTGAAAAATTTGAAAATCAAGTCTAAAACTTTGAGTTGCAATTTCCCTGATTTTATTATTTCGAAAACTGCGTTCAAATATTTTTAACAAGTAATTTAAAAAAATATATTAGACTTTGATTGTCTTTTCTCTTTCGACTTAAACGGTTTAAGTTATCCAAAGTTTTCATTAAACCATTCAAGGAGGCGCTGCTATCGTTTGACGAATACCCAGTCTCATTTTCTCTCTTACGTTGTAAATCGAAATATCGAATCGAAAGTTTGAAAGTTAGGTATCGATTCTAGTCCAAGCTTTTTTGACAAGTAAACAACGTAAATCGTACATTCGTACGTGAATTGTCTTGTCAAATTTAAAATTTGGGCCGAAAAATGGTTCCGGGTAAAGGTAATATCTCCAAAGGAAAAGGAGCTACAAATGTCAAAGGTTCAACGTCAGCCACTAAAGTCAAAAGGGAAAGAGTTTCAGAACCTGAGGACTCAGATGAAGAAGTTACTCTAGCTGATGTCCGAGCTGTCGACTATGGAAAGGTTTTACCTCGTTTCACATCCAGTAAGAACTAATTTTTTTTGTTTTTCTGTTGGTTTTCTAATTAACAAAGATATAAATATAATCAATTGTTTATAGTTACGGCTAGATCAGAAGAAGGGGGTGTTATGATGGATGATTTGGACACCTTACAAATGGAACTAGAAACACTACTCAATTGTGTTGTTTTGCGTTCCTTAAATTTACAGAGAGAAATTGCAGGAATGACTGAAAAGGTATTCATCAAAGTTTTTTTTTCATCTTGTGTCTATTTTCTGTTTGCCAACAACACTATGTGTTTTTTTTTAGCCTCCATCTCCTGGAAAACGATCAAAACAAGAAGAGCGTTCACCTAAAAAGTTCAAAGATCAACCAGGAAAGCTTAGAGATGCACACACACCTCCACTTTTAAAGCAGATGAAAATTAAATCTGCTCTAGCTGTACCTAGTTTCATGAAAAGTAGTTTTATTTACAGTCAAGTAATGATCTCTTTGATTTTATAGAAGCCTATCCCACCAGAAGGAGTTGTTGAGGAAATGCCTCCTTTAGAATTAATGAAGACATCAACTGCCAAAAATGATACACCAAACAAATTTTGGGCTTCTGTAGAACCATACTGTGCTCTTTTTACAGATGATGATTTAAAGGTAAAATGATTTGTATAAGATTAACATAACTTGGAATTAAATTTTTTTTCTTGTGGTAATTGATGTTTTAACTAAAGCTAGTAGAAGAACTAATCTCAACTCATAATGAGGATGAAGAATACCTCAAAATTCCTCCTCTCGGTCGCCACTATACACTTCGGTGGGCAGAAGATGATTTACTTCAGGAGCAAAGAGAGGGCTCTCGTTTCGGCGAGAAAAAGAAGATTACCTCTGGATCTTCTGTAGGAACGGAAGAGGCTCAAAGATTAATGGACACAGCAGCTAAAAACAAGTAAAAAATTAATATTTTTTTTTCTAATAGCCGCATATTGCTTAACGATAGATTTAATAACTCAGTGCTGAAACAAATACTACATCTGCGACGGGGATGTGCGGACCCATGACCCAGCGTCTCATTTCAGCTCTTTTAGAAGAAAATATTGTAACTTCTGTGCAGGACACAATGGAATCAGAAGGGCAAGGTATATTGTTCATTGTTTTCCTGTTTAAAACTAATGCCAACTAGCGGTTCGAAATTACTGTAACAGACGAAAACGCGAAATCTACTGGCACGAAGGCAGCAATGAATGGACCTCAAGCTGCTGCACTTGAACGTCGTATTCGTCAAGAGTTAGAAGAACAAGGCATTTTAACTTCCGAAGAAGCCAACGTTAATTCGGTAATTTATTCATTCAAAACACATTTCAGAGGTAGTATTATTAACCCCCTGATTAAGGCCGATGATGAAATATTGACGGAGTTACGTCGATGCCAAGGAGAATTGAGGGCCATATCACTGCACAACTTGAAACAACTGAAACGACTGTACCGCCTCAGTCAAGAAGAAATGAAACGTCAGGAAATACGGAAAAAATTGATTGCAGCGGACGCTGAGGTATTCATTTTTCAAGTGTCATCTCTGCTTATCGAGCTCGTCTACATTATTCCCAACTTCTTTTGAATAGGTATTAGACGTATATCGTAAAATGGCTGCCGCTAAACAAAAAAAACGCCCGTTAAGCAAAAAAGAAAAAGATCAGATGTGGAAAATACTTCGTGATCGTGAAGCGATTGTCAAACAGCTGGACACGGGAACGACTAGTATGTAAATATTTTTTCAAACAATACAAGACGTGTGTGATGAAGATGAACTAAGATGGTTAATTGAACTTTGCATAACAATATAAACTTTTAACAAGCCTTGTTTATTACTTAAATCAATTAGCATGTATTCAACAATGAAAAGTTGAGGTTACTTGAAGTTGATAAGAATTTAATAAGAATTCTTTCAACTTCTCCAAAACTGAGGATTCAATTCTAGTTTTCTAATAAAGTTAGTGTACCAGTTTCTTAAAACAGACATTGGGATGAAACTTTCTGATGGATTTGGTGTCATTTGTGATTGAGTAACAGCAAAACTTGCTGCATAATTGAAAAGATTTTGAAGAGTACGTTCAGCAAACTCCTGGAATGTTGTGGTGCTACTAGGCTCTGTAATGGCACTAGGAGATTGATTGGAAATGAGGCTAAGAGGCTCAATTGAAATCCCTATTTGAGCATGATGATGTATTTCCCCCTGGTGCACCCCAAACATACTAGGGCTATAACTTCCCGGATTCTTCTTCAAGCCAGTGATTTTGTAAATGCTTGACGGTTTGTTATTGGTGAGGTTACCTAGTAGTTGCCACACTGGTGGGGCTGATAGATCTGGCTCGGGCCACCTGAAGTACACTATTAAAAAAATTATTTTGTGGTATTTTAAAATCTATCTTCCGGAGTATGCAAAAATTTTTCCTTTAACATAGAATTGTACTCTAACCAACCTGATCCACCAAATCCCTCTGGGAATGGTGATGCGCCAGTCAAAAATACTACCAAATGGTTGATATTATCGGCATCAGGAATAGTAATAACAAATTGTGAGTCTGTAATTTGTTGAAAGTTGGTCTGGACCTGTAAAAATGTATTGACAATAGCAAATCAAGACACCTACTGTAGTTGTGGAAACGTATTTACACGCGAACACAAACACTGAAACTTACCAAACGCCCCGATACAATAAGACCAAACATTTCTCAAGAAAACCACAAATTCTGATCAGTCGAAGTAACAATTGAAAATTGAATGCAATTCTGTATGTTTCAGAAACGCGAATACAACGATTTATCCTTCATTCCAAATTCTAGATGTTTTCGAAAATTCGTCGTCTCACAGACATGTCTAGTGACATCTATGTACAAGAGATGCAAATAGGTGTTTGAAATAAAAAAAACTTGCCGCGCTAAAATCGTTTTAATGTGTTTAATGTGCGTGTTACATAAATAAATCAGTAAGTTTGTGTTAGCTATGAATAAATACTATATAAAATAAGTCACTGCTAATCTGAAAATTTATAAGTACGACGTTAGTGACGCGAATAGAAACGCAAATTGAAGCATTTAGTTCCTGATTTCATCGGAATGAAAAATAAGATCCGCATAACTCATTCGTCTATTCGATGGTTGATCATTAATTACGAATTTTTTTATTTTCAACAATTTAATTTTGAATTTTTTACTGTTACTTACGATCCCATTAATACATAATTAGCTCCAAATATGTCTTTCCGATATATATATTGACGTGATCTCTCGGTTAATATTCGAAATACTCATTGTAGACAACATTCTAAAATGCCCAGATAAAGTAAATAAAAATTCCCAACTCAATTGCTAGACCACGAGCTAAAATTCACGCAGCTAGCATGCATGACTAGAATAAATATCTATCAAGATTTCTCAGTGGGGGTGTTGCGTGTAAGCAAACAATCACTCCGCTACGTACACAAGTACCGGTAGGCTACGTACGATAGTATCGTACCAGCAGCTGTCAAGCCACAAATTATTCCGTTTCCTTACGTACACACATAATAAATGTTGATTTCACGTGAAATCCATTGGTTTTCACCAAACAAAAATCCTACGAATGATTTCTAGTCTGAGTATTTGTTTTTGGAATTTGCACAATCAAGTTAGGCAACTGCGCACAACATGTCGACACGGAAGACTTAATTTTTAATTTTCCATATGCACAACTAAATCCTCCCAATAGTGTAGTTTAATTCATATCAGTATAAAAACAAATGCAGCTGCTAGATCAACGTGAAATTTCGACAATTTAGTTGCTCATCTAAGTTGGTACAATTATGCTTAATATTTCGCTTGATATTCTTCCATTAAAACAAGAATTTCTAAAAATATTTTCTTTAGATATCAACACCAATAGACCAAGACTAAGAGAAATCACGAAGAATTTTTTTTTTTGCTTTTGCTTTTCCAACATTTTATAGGTTCGTGTCCTGTGTGAACCCATGCAACCGTGTAATAGGTCTGCTGTACTGTCTATATATATGTCTACAGTCTACACTCATATGTTTATTCAGTTTTACAGCGTTCACGGCGAAGGACGGACGTTTTTTCTATTCGCCTCAGTTCTAGTTAAGCAAACCAGTTTTGGAACAAATGCTTTTTGTTCGCCAGTATCAGCATCGCATTTATGAATCATTCAAACCAATAAGTTTGCATAGCGTTTGACAATACTTCACTACATCTGGAAACTAAAATACGTCATCAATCCTCGATGGACTTCCCTGCAGCATAATTAGAAAGAAAAAAAAAGTAGGAGGTAGGCCTTTGATTTTATCTATGTGCTTAACATACCTTCAGTTTCAGCATTTTGACTTTTTCTTTACTTGAACAATTCATATCTTATATAGTAATCTTTCTTCGCTTCGCTGGCTCCGCTGGAACTGGGTAGGGGCTACCTTACCAATCCATCACTTTTATCTCCATCACCCTCGACCAAATTTTTCAACTTTCTTTAGTCTGCGTTGGAATCACTTCAAAAATAGTAAGCGGTAAAACACCATGAATCATGAACTAAATATTGGCCTATGTATGCCTGTGCACGCGCTTCTTTCATTACTCTTTTATTTTTTGCTATAAACAAATAATTTTCCTTAGCTGATCGTGTGTCTGTTTAGCTATGCGCCCATGAAGTTTTCACATTTTTATTGATTTGCAGTAATACTAAATATAATTTGTAAATTACCCAAAATATTATGTACATTTAAACAAGTAGGGCGCACTGATATAAAATGGCAAAAGAAGTAGCAACACGGCAAACAGCTGCTGATAATTCTTATAAAAAGCTTTTGACTAGTTTCATGATTTTTGTCCCATTCTCGACTCCCCTCATGTAAAGGAGAACTGTACGACATTGTTACCTATGTTCTACATCTATGTAAAAAGCAAAGATTGGATGGAGTACAACCTGGTTTTTTTCCCTTCTCCCTTAACTGTCACCACTCCCTTTACCTCGACGATGGTTCATAAATCCAAGCTAGGTAGAAAGGTATAGGGCTGTGACATAATAAGTGACTCGACCAGTGGTTGCTGGCCAATGAAGGGGGGGGGGGGGCTCGTGGATTTCTCTCAACAGATGTTTCAACAATATGACTTTGGGTTCACTAGACAATAAATTTAAGGATAGCGTAACGTGTGGACAAAAGTGGCTGATACAACGGTTACTATCGGTGTAGCCTATCATTCTACCACAGAGAAAAAAAAATAACAATAGAAAAACCAACACAGCAGTCTCGCTTCAATATCATAACTATGGATTAATGTGTGGATAATTTTGCGCAAACATCTAGTCATAGTAATATGATTTAGTTTTTTGTCGCAAACCATTTTCAGGTTTAAAATGGTTGAAGAAATAAGACAAGTCTCTTTCAACATCGACGATAATGATTGTGGCAACAATGAGCTGTCCACCTTCCCAACTACCCGAAGCTCGCTTGACATTGATTACAAATCCGAAAGTGTTCCGGTTGCAGCAGGGCCCCACAGTTCAATTTCAAGAATAAACTCTAACTCCAATTTTATGCTGTCAAACAACTCCGAAGTTTCGGGACTGGAACTTGAAGAATGTCCAGCGATTTCGAAGGTAAATATCTGACAAGAACACCAATTAAACCTCATAATTATAATTCGTGTCGAATATTTGAAATATTTATCTATCGATATTTTTAAAATGTAGTCCTCATCCCCAGTCTGCGTGACGAAAGGACCGATATGGAACCGGACGGCCTGTGTGTGGTCCAGCTTTATTTTGTTCATACTCCTAGTCGGTGCTATTTCATTGGGGTAAGGAATACCAAAAAAAGATTTCTTTTTTAAATCCAGCATATCCGTTACAAAGCAGTTATTACATCTAACCTTAAGTAATTCTAAAATAAGGGAAATAAAAAAAAAGTTTTACCGATTTACTATGCTGTGATTCAAGGAAGCACATTTAAACGCGATTATACTCCCGTGAAAGATGATATAAAAAATTAAATTAAGTAAAAATGCTGTCAATTATGTAAAATAATATAATATATTTTATCGATGAAAGCTAAAAACACACACACACGCACATCAAGAATCTGCATCAGCTGTCATAGATAGATGACATAAATTTCAAATAACCGCAAACTGCCTAAATTCAGTGTTTATTTTTCAAAAGGAATAAGCCGTTTAATGGCACAGGATAGTAAATCTGGTCTTAATCCGCTTGGGCTTTAGTTCCGCTTCCTATTGCGCAGTAATGGTGCGGCATAGTTGAGACTGTTATACAGAGACGCGAGCGTTCCACTAAAATTTTCGTTGACAATTGAGAACCTGCATTCAAGAGTCAGGACCTCTTGGTTCAAACATATAAACATTCTGTCGCTCTTTGCCATAAATATTGTGAGAAATCCGAGATGAATATCCTTATTGACAATTTCCTCACGTTTTTTTTTGGTTTTTAATATCTGGCTCTGTAAATAAATGAAAGGGGCGAACAAGGAAAGCGTTGATAAAGCGCTCATCGGGATTCACATAACTGGAAGTTCAGCAGCTAGTACAGCAATAACATATGCATCGTTATCTTACCTATCTTGCCATGAATCACGTTGACTTGTGGGAGCCTTTTACAAATTGAAAGCGCAGCGGAGATCATTTCTTCCAGCCCCCAGACGACATTTTTGGGGATGTAGCTGTTATATAGAAGTGAGCGAGGCTGCGGGTGGGCGTATACATATAAGGCCTTTTCTCTCTCGAATGAGTACGTTTGTCACGTATATATGCTCGTAAATGATTCTTCTAACTTATACCTTTGGAATAAGAATAACCCTAAACCTGAATCAACAATATATAGCCTTTGAAAATAATTTATTGCTGCACTGACCGATGCAATACGTGCAGTTAATTCTAAGTTACCACGCGTTAAAGTCCGCAAAGAATTTTATAGTTTGAAAGAATTGACATTCAGTTCTATATGAAAACAAATAAATCACAAACTTGACACATCTCATTTGTACGGTGAATTGCGTACGTAGGCCTATTCAATTCGTGTGCTTCCGCATACTAATAAAAATCCTACACACTTTCTTCGTGCAATCCGTCTAGTCCTAATTCAGTTTGGAAGAAGAAAAACATGCGCAACGCCATAATTTGCTTTAGACCCAATTAGCTTTACAAATAAAAAATTTGTAAGGCGACAAAATAATTAAAGTGTAATTTATTTAACTAAAAATACATCTATAGTTTGATAGTTTGGAGCAGCCGTCAAGAAACCACGAGAGACTCTTCCCGTTCGAATTCTGAATCGCATTCGAATTCATTATCAAAGCAAGGTAATTTAGACTCCCATCATATCAATTTTTATACGAGACAGCGCACGATTTGCGTGGTTTATTGATGTTGTTAATTAATTTGAGCAGTTCAAATACGGAATCTGTATACTACAGTTTATTAGTTTACAACGAATTTTAAAAAATGCTTGTCATGAAGTTATGGACTTCACAGACTGAAATTATCTGTGTTTTTTTTATTTTGCACGTCAGCGCCGGAACTTTTCTGTCATAATCGATCAACGGTGGGTTATCCATCCGCATTGTTCACCTCTGGATACGACATCATGCGAGCAAATCCACTTGACAAGAATATTTATGGAAGACCTCTACTAGAGCACACTTTACTGCTTGAATGTCAAATAACACAGAATGCGGATCGCTGCCAGCCTAATGTAGAATCTGTTCTGATTGACAACCTTACTGCTTATCACCGGTGGACTCGCCGATTCTTAGCGTTCTCTTTTAAAGATGAAGACCACAGATTTAATACTTCGGCCATTATCAGCGCAGTCTCTAGTGCTAACGACAACGACTTGCTAAACATTCAGGCTGGTTTAATGGCAGGTAATCTGTTCATTATGACTCACTTGAATTGTCCTCTTGTCAACACCTCAAGAAGCCATGAACCACAAATCAAACGTGAATATGCGCATCGGCTACGAATGACAACTAACGAAAACACGGATGACGAGGAAGAGCTGGATGAATTCATCGAGGATTTCGGAGCTCATTACGTTGATCGAGTAGTCCTTGGAACGGAAGTAGTTATTCGTTTTACACTAGACAGGAAAACGGTTGATTCGTTTAAGCGGAAGAATTTGAGTTTCGTTTCCCATGCCACGGCTACCGGACTCTACATTGTTTCACGAAGTAATGCTTTTACTGTTAAAAGGAATAGCCAAAAGCTGGCAACAGATTTTATGGCATCAGCCAAAACACAAATTTATTCCGGTTCAGCGCTTTCTCCTCCGATAAATGAACTGCAAACGGCTGATCACTGGATTCAATCAGCTCTAAAACATTATGTCGTGATAAGTCTACAAGTAAAACCAATCCATTATCTCTTCGCTCAAATATCCCAAAATAATATTCCAACAATACAAGAAAAATGGTGGCAAAGTCGAAAAAGAATCTGTTCTCGGATTTTGTCGCTCGAGTTAACTGACAAGTGCCAATATGTCAATGAAAATAGTTCTAAATCGCTTCCGCAATACCCAGAGAATGAACAATACAAGGCCTTCGTGCTTCCTTTGCTTTTAATTTGGACCAATCGAAGTACCGTTTGCCTCCGCACTTCCTGGAAACACTGGTTAGATTTTTAATCATTTCACATACATAGATACATGTGCAATCATTTTTTTTAACACGACATATTTGATTTTTTTAAAGCTTGGAGTTATGCCGTAATGATCCTCTGTGTTCGGCCGCCTCCATTTGCGCAACATCCCGCAGCGCTTCCGCTTACCAAAAGTGGGAAGGGACAAAAACTACTGCTTCATGCCCACCGGAATTTCAAGATTGCGACTGCGCTCTTCATCGTCAGCAGGATTTCAATTATGGGATCGTTTCGCCAAAAGTAGTAACTCTAGTGCCAGTGAGACAAGATTTGCGACCAGTGATACTTCGCGGGTTTGCAGTTCATGGGCAACCGCTTCTCTCTGTCAAACGACTACCAGATTTAGCTTCGTGCGTTCGTCTATGCAGTAGAACAGCTGATTGTCAAATAGTTTCTTTCAGTCAATACGATATTGACCAGCACAAAATTTGTAAACTGTTCAGTAACATGAATGGCAACGAGCTAAGACGGAAAGGACAAGCCGTGGTGAGTGATTTTGCATAAATTTTCGGATGTTATAGATTTTCATATGGCCATATTTGCCATTTATTTATTTAAAATATTGCAATGGCCTTTGAATCGCGGACCATGTGGGTTGGATATTTTTTTTTATTAACTCTTTACAGCAACTTATATTTTTTTCTTCTTCTTTTTTCTCTCTCTTTCAAACAGACGTTATTTATCATGGCAACATTTAACCCTTGTTTCGTGGACGAGATAGAATCAGCACGGAGCAGCTGTTCTGCTAACGCAAAGTGCTCTTCCGTTTACGGTATGTGCGTTTGCATGCCGGACTATTTTAAAAACGGAACCGCATGCATCTCTCACAATCTCCGCAACAGACAGTACGCCACCGAAGTGAATGAATACTTCGACAGTAATGATCATGCTAATAAAAAATATCACCATTCAAATAAGCCAAATGAAGAACAGCAGCAGAGAACTCATTCACTTTCAAGCACACTTCCCATCATAATACAATCCAACATCTCTACTACTTCGCGTATTAATATTGCAACTTTGAAGACTGTTACTTCTAAAACAAGCACTGAAGACGTCAATCTTATTGATAGTGGACCACATAGTTTTAGTGAATTACAGACAACTACGAATAAACACCAGCGACACATGCCTTTAACCGAGAAAATTAATTCTTTTGAAAGTATATCTACTACACCGATGTACACTAAGCCTACTAAAAGCAGGCTAGACTCTACTAGTAGTAGGCCAACGTCTTCTTATATACCATGGCAAATGAAATTTTGGAAAAGAGTAATAGAGTGAACTTAAATTTGATGCAATATACTTTCAGAGATGAATTTCAACAAAGTATGTGTGATAATCTACAATGTTCAAGGACTTAGACTAGAAAGACTGAGTTTCCCCGTGTAGTTCACCACACACCCACAAGAGGCAGCAGCGTACTGGTAGCAATCTCTGTCTCGCGGCCTTATGGATGAAAAGTCTTATGGAACTGATCGACCTCCTCCTTAATGGCTCTGCCCGAATGAAAAACCACAAAGATCACAAGAACAAGTGGATTAAACCGTAGGCGGAGTACTAGTAAAAATCGTCGATTTTCTGGCTTCATCTTCCTAGCCACCCAGCGGTACATGTTCAAAGTCCGTCGAAGTCAGTCGTTGCGCATTAAGCCTAGATAGATGTATACCTTATCGTTATATCGTTTGGGAATGTATGTACTTCTTCCTCTGAATTTTCTCATTTAATAATGAAAAATGTGTATTCGATCTCAAGTATACACGTAATACTTTTAGGAACATACGATGAGGCAACAGACAATCTTTGAAGATTATTCCTTTAATTAAATCTCGTTTAAATTGAAACGATGATTTATGTGTTGGAGCTATGTCCCGTTAATTCTTTTAAGAGTATTCTCGGAAGCTAGTCGAAGAACGCAACAGATCCTTCTTCAAAATTAGTTATTTCTTCGCTCATACATTCTCAAGCCATAGATAAGGTATTCGTAGATCTTGAGCTCATGATCTCTAACATAGTGGAAAGAGACAGCGTAAGGAGAACAACATTCTATACCCTAACCAAAGAAACATAATCAGCGACCAGCATTACTTCTGCTAAGCCAAGATTTATATTGCCAAAAAGAACTAACCATCTTGAGAGGATAGAACGCCCACTGTTGAAGAAAATCATTTTCCGGACAATTTAAGTTACCGCACATCATATTTTCGAGACTCATTGGTAAGAATCGCTCCATGTCGCTTTTGTCACGAGAGTCGCCTGCGGTCACGTTTAATTTCGCTAAGCAGCTCCCTATCAACATCAGTGTTCTAAAAACCCTATAAGTAAAATTATAGAAAATGGCTTAATAATTACCCAAATTTAGATCTTCGAGCCCTTTAGGGCCAGAAACACACACATTGTGGCTAATCTGTGGTGAATTCAATTTCGGAAGACCAATTTCTACGAATCGCCGGATGGCTTCTTTGGTTAAAACGTAGCCTGAACCACCCGACATGAATCCTTGTCGCACACCCGGGTTCTTGTATTTGAACCCCAGATAGAGAGCTGTTGAAGCGTCAAATCCCGAAAGTAAATAGTGCATATTTTCTAGTACAGCGTAACTAAGCCCATAATAGAGAGAGAGAAATAAACGGAATTTATGAGAAACGGTAACATAAATATAAATATATAATCAGTGTTTTCTGGTTACGTGTCATCGTCTGCTTTGTAGAACCACTCGGCGTCATCTAAGTGGTGGAGATAAAGATATTTAAGAGCCTCTTGCGTCTTTCCCCATAGATTTTCGTATGTATCATTCACTGTCGGCAGGATAATTGCATCCGGTAACGTATCGTCTGTAGTAATTTTTTTAAATAAACAACTTATAAAACAATTGATACCACAAATACGGTAAAACGGGAAATACCTTGAATGGAACTCATGAAGATTAATTTGTCACATCGACTTCCCCAAGTATCCTTGATTAACTGAGCTCTCGAATGTGTTTTAGGTGAAGTAGTGACCCAGCAGAGAATACGGTCACGTTTTGTTTCTAAAGTGACTGGTTGATCGGCAGTCTGAAAAACTGTTGGCTGTTGACTAAGCTCATTAATATTTATAGACGTATATTCAAAAGATGGCGCCAAAAGATGGACAGCCAAAAGTCCTAATACAAAACCAATCAAGATCCCTTTCGAAAAAACCAAACACTGACCCAACTTCGAGTACTGAATATATCTTTTAATCGAATTCATCATCCGGCCTTTCTCCAATAATGTAAACTTGGTTTTCTTGCTTACTTAAATTAGCGCTGCGATAGACAGAACAGAAAAAGTTCACAACCGTACTTGTCACAGAACGTTAAACTTTGACTCCAGAATGAACAAAGCTACCGCTGACGCAAGCTTGTTTTTTTTTTTGTTTTTTTGTTTTTTTGTTTTTGTTTTTGTTTTTTTATAAATTCTATGTCGCTGTTTGGTTATGTCATCAAGCCGTGAAAGGTACAATATATTTTAGCTTAGGTTCGACAATTTCATCATGTAAAAGTTTTCACATTTATATGGCTTATCGTAAATAGCGGCTTTTTAATACACTTTTCACATCGGCTATCTATATCGACCGATCTTTGTATACTGAATTAGTTGGACGTTATATGTTTATGATGGCTGAAAATCTATTAATCCAAAAACTAAATGAAGCTATAGGCCTATACTATTGCTCCGATCCAGAACATCTCTGATTAGTTAATGATTTTAAACCCTTATTACCGTGGGCGTAAGCGAAGGACTGAAGGTCATTGGACAATGGACATATACTATATTAATTGTATGTCACGATGCTTTTCCCTTACTATTTCCCGTCATAGAGACATCAAAAGATATCTTTATTAATCGAATTCCCAGACGACGCCAGACCCATTTCTAGTTTTTACTGTTGAGCTTATTAACGACAAGTGTTTTTCAGATACCAACTCTGGTTGATATGTTTCTATAGTTTTTATGGGCGATACATGTGCGTAGGAGTTGATGACGTTTTTTTTTTACCGCAAGCCGACTTGTTGTTCAATTTTTATCAAGTCTCCAGAGACGGAAACGCTGTGGTTGTGAGCGGACGTGCCGTTTGCATACTCGCTTCTAGTGCTTGGAGGCTGACATATTTAAAAGTAGTTTCTACAAATGGTGGCCAGAGAATAAGGGAAACATTTTCTTGAATCGCTTGGGATTTATTAATCGTACAGAAGAATTTCAGTTGTGCATTTCAGTAAACTTTAAGTTTTAAGAGTCGTGAAAAATACTCCCTTACAAATTCTGTAAATTGCGTACAAGTACTATCCCACCTTTCGACGTGAGGTAAAATAATGTGTAGTCCAGCATGACGGCGTGTACGAAATGTTACTGGGAAGTGGTTCTTCTACTACTAACAGGTGAGGAACTTTCTCGTCAGAACCAGGTAGGAAGACTTGAGCAGTCTGACACATTCTTGTGAATGCTAACGGCGTATGTGTCCATATAAGTAACAAAATCGCTAACGGCTATAGACCGTCATCAGCTTGTTCATGAGCGCCCGAATGCAAAGAATTTTGTCGGGCGCCAAATACAACGGATGACGTAACCTCTTACAAATTTTTCTTTTAAAAAATCTATGTTGCGCAAAGTATTTTTAGATGAATCAAATGCCAAGGCGTGTACTAATGGTTCCAGCGCCGTAGCTGACTGTCTGCACACTTACCTAGAGCGCGATTTTCCTTCCATCGAAGCTATCGTCTTCCCTAAAAATCAAGGGTTTGTTTCAAATTACACGAATATTCAAGACATTTTTTTAAATAGTTATTTTGTTTCCATGTAGTCAAACAGACCACGTTTTGCTTTTGGATGGGCCCGAACTCGCAGATCAATGCCAGTAAGTTGAAACTAAAAAGGTTTTGTTAAGATTTTACACGACGAATTATTTTTTGCTATTAAAATTCAGTCGCATTGGCGAAGTTGTCGAGTGTTTAGAAGCCCTGCAAACCGAATGCTACTACTACGAAGATTTTTTCCCCTTCCGTCATTTAGTAAGATCCCTCCGCAGATCCATCGACTGGGTGTGTACGCCTGAGCATCTTCGTAGTCGATTTCGGAGTATGAATTTATCATTGAACTTAATCAAATAGGACAAATGCAGTAATAACCTCTTTTTGTGACTTTTTAACTTATTTATAAACATTTCGTCATTAAGCATTGCTTAATGCTTTCAACTGCTTGGAGACGGCCCGTCAGAAAGCCAGTTCTAAAGGTCATCCTTGTTTCCGACCTAACATTCCAGTGAATATATGGTAGGTTATAAAATTCTAATAAATTTAAATCGATTCTTTCTTTTTAATGAAAATGTGCATTCAAAATTCACAGGCAAAGAATAATTCGACTTCAAAGTGGCAGCGAAGTCTGCCAGTAAGTTTCAAATCTTATTAGTCTTAAATCTTATCGCTTTGTAACTCACTCGGTCTATGCTCCCAGCAATGAAGTGGTAGGTTCACTATTAGTGGTGCTTGCTTAGCTAGGTTTTATTCGTGTCATTTGTTTGACCCTGTGTATACAGAAGCGAAGCAGATGATACCACGGGTTACCAAAAGCCTTGGGGTTATTTATATCTTTCAGCTCCCGTCGTAAAACATTAGTCAGTAAACAGATTTTTACAAGAAATTCGGCCAATTCCAAATAAAAATAGAATCGACAGTAAAAGTTCTACCCAAGTAACCCAATCTACATTTTTTACCTACTATATATACGTATACGCACCATAATATATAGTAATAGCCGATTGAAGAGATGGGAGGTTAATCTAACAATCTTATCACTCATACTTTCTCCAGCTCTGAATGTCTAAAATAAATGTTTTATTTATTTTTAACAGGTCGTTGACTGCTCACGTGAACTGCACCCAAAGATACACAGTCAACTGTCCAAAAGAAGCACAGTCCGTCTATAAAGAATTGAATCAATTGTTTTTGAATTCATGGTGCACACCTTCACAAATGCATACAAGAAGTTGGGCGGAGTCATCTCTTTCATCCAGCGTTCTACTTTTAACAACAGCCTTGGCGCTTGTCAAAGTGCAAAGATATTTAATATAAAGTATGCGAAATACAAGGAATGGAATACGTATAGTATCTGAAATGTGAAAGTCAACGCTAAATATGACAGTTTTAAAAAATTCATTTTCTTGCGTGAGAATGATCCGATTCGTGATCACTCTTGTCCACGAATCCCAGGGGACTTCCGTGAGAGTTGCAAAGAGAACTCCCTAGTCGTTCATAGCAAAGTTTACAATCACCAGTCATGGCAGAACTTAAAGTAATAAGGTTTTTATAGACTTACCGCTAAACATCACGTCCGTTGTCACAGCCGGTTCTTCCCCTCCATCTAAATCCAAATGGACGACCGCCACGCTATCGCCGCCTGATACGACATCCTGTGTTGCACTACTGAGAAATCTGATGGTCTGATGGCCTTCAGTTCCTGACGATATGGTAGAACAGCCTTCACTTGAGTTGGGAGTACAAAAGTACATCGGAATGTTGGTTACGCCTAGAAGGATATCAGCAAATTAAAAATAGTTCTCCTCACAAAAGGAAGAAGGCCTGCCAGGCAACGTATTTATTACAAGGTAGATTGAGAACGACTGACGTCTGTCTAGATTGTCCAACTCCTTTACTAAAATGTAAACCAATAGGCGCGCTGATGGAAGCTCCGGGTGCGACTCCTATTACATTAAGAACACTTGTAGGATGTGTACTATTGGAATGGCAATTTTCGGTGTTTTCGTCGGTTGCAACCGACCTTCCAATAACATTATTATTACGAGTCATCAGTAATTGATGACAAATTTCTAATTCAATAAAAATGTACTTAGTTTATTCATTCTACTTAATTTTGCAGAGCTAGTCACCTTTCAGACTTAAGTCTTCACTACTTGTCACAGTGCTCTTCAGCCTTTTCCATTTGGCTCTTAACCACTGGTGAGATCGGACGGATGAGCGTGGCCATTTTTGAGTCAGCTCGGCCCAAGCAATATCTTTATCGCTGTCGATTTTAGATAATCTGTTGGTGAAAGAAATAGATTTGTTTTTTTAAATTCGTAAGAACCGAAAGTGCAATTTAAAATTATTCAACCTTCGTATTAAATAAAGTTCGTCGGCATCATTCCACTCTACTGCCCCAATTCGTTTCACATTGCAATAGCTAAGCCACTTTTTCCGACACTGTCGTTCGCTGCGACTACCTACACGATGAGCGATTTGAATCCAAGGTATACCAGCTACTGAGTTTTCTCCAGGTAAACACTGTGTAAAGCCAAAGACAGCTTCAAACAAAAGATCTTCTTCCTCTGGTACCCACGGCCCAGCATTGCAATCTTCTTTTAGATGACGGCACCTATCTTTGATTGACGCTGCAGAACGGCCCATAATTATCCCTATTTTCTGCCAATCATTTCCGTATTCTTTTCTTAGTTCTTGCAACTTTTTTAGTTCCTCTGCACTGTATTTGCCTATATGGTTCTTTGAATCATACATCCTGAATAAATGACAACACCATTTTAAATAAATTTGTGATTTGATCGAATAACGTAGGCAGAAGATAATGTATACCTCACCACTCTTCGATATACCGCAAACAACGGTCGGTTGATCCCATCTGCAATGGTCTTGTAGAAGTTTTTTCGTTTCTCTTTCCCAGATTCAAAAATAATTTCACATGGGTCTTTTATTGAAAAAGTCTGAAAAACAGATAAGGATGTTTCTATAGCTTTGAATTATTGTGAATCAATCAAGTTGAATTTGAACTTGCATCACAGTAATCTAATATGTTTTGTTTCAATTGCACAGTTTCTTCTTTGCTCCAAACTCCTTGTTTCCAAGGCTGTCCTTGATTTCTTAGTTGCTGTTTCTCAACTGAAGTTGGTGTCCAGCTATGTTTAGTTAAACTGTAACTTTCTTCGGAGTTGTCATCATGCATAAGAGTTGATTCCTGTGCAAACAATAAGAAGTTTTAATCAAATTGATGGGTAACTGTAAAGAATGCAGTAAGAGTATATTACTGATAACACAATAAAACATCTGAAGAACACAGTAATAAGAATATGTTACTTACTAATAATAACAAAAAGTGTGCAGTAAATAATTTATTAGTACATTTATTTAAAGAGAATCGAGCTCTTTAAACATATTTACCTCACAGTTTGACACTTGATTTTCATAGTATTCTTCACCATCTAAATTTACCAAATATTGTTCTCCATCTTGTGATTCCAGTGATTCAACCAAAATTTCTTGAGTGCATATCTCATTATTCAACTGATGAACAGAATTTCTTGACATTGTTACATCTAATGGAAGGTAGAAAATACTAGTTATTTTATTGCTGAAAGACAAAGCTCCTGGAGTTCTGCTCATGTAAATATTTACTAGCTGAATGGAATTTTTCTAAACAGCGGAGGGTGTGACATGGAAAACCTAATCAATGGAATTTCCCATTGGAAACTGTAAAAGATTATTGGTTGCCGTTATCCGTTAATAATAAGAGATAGCTGTCGACTGATGGATCTATAGGCTATAGTCTGAAAACAAATTGAAAAAGACATCGTGTTACTGGTATAGGATCGCATTAATTGTGAAAATAGAAATGAAGTTAAATATTTGGTTTCAACCGTGCATCAGCCTCAATAATGCTCACGGCGCTCAGATCCACATGGTGGGTTGCAACAACTTTAAATCTTGTGATCCCGAATGTCATGTAAAATCATTCAAAATCTTCTCACCTTTTTTAAAAAATCCCGTTCAATGATACCGTAGAATTCCATCGGATCTACTTGTGGTTCCTCGGGTATGTCATTCCACCTGCCAATGAGGAATATTTTTTCAGAGAACATTTAAGCTCTTATTTTGTTACTCCATTTTAAGCTTCAAACAAGTTGCATTGATTGTTTCCAATTCCTCTAGTGCGCGTCTTCTTTTTCTTCCTTAATCTTTGCCCACGATTGCAAACCTAAGCTTTTATTTGCTAAGTTTTTAAAAATCGCAAATTAACATTTTCATTAATATGAATATTTACAAGTAAATTTTGGCTTGTTTAAATATTACTCAAGGTCCATAACAGATCAACTAAAATTCGTGATTTTGCCTTTGTTGAGTATGTGAATCGTCGTGCTGCTTCCAACGCCCTACTAGAAAGTTGATACCGCATTCATTTTGTGGGGTTTCTCGTTTCTCTCGCACATGAAAACACTCGACATATTTTCAAAAGGCAAGAAACTATGGGACTCTTAATTTCCCACTTTGGTATAGAAAATCAAAACTGTAAAAAAAAAATATTTTTCAAAACAAAAATCTTAATGGCTCGGGATGTTATTCGCAAACTCGTTAGTTGAGATATTCGATTACACGTTTCAACCGGAAGTATTAATTTAAATAAACGAGTAAATTAAATATACAAACTCCCAAGGATACGTAAACTAATTATATTTTTCCAAACAATTCTCAAATTTATCCTGGTTTTCGCGTATGGTTCGATCTTTAATAGAATATCCGTAGAATAATCTTCTTTCACATAATCACGCAGTCCTATTCCGCGTACAGCGTATAATGACCAGCTTTACCCGGTTACCTACTTGTGGCTTATACTATCAAAAGAATTAGTATGTTCCCAAAAAGTTAGTAACTTTACCATATCTCGTCTACTCTCTGGATTACCTCGCTAAGTCTTTACATGAAAGCCTTGAAGCCTAGTAGTACTATATACATACTTTCCTATACTATATAGGGCTTCCATTGCGCTTTGAGATTGAATCTTGTGAACATGGCGCACATAATACTGTCGAAAATAATTCATTATTATTTTTTTTTTGCATTAATTGATAGTGTTTATTATTCCAAAGCTGCAAAAGTCCATGCACATATTATATTGGTCCACTTGGTCTACCGCACAAAATGCAACATAGACACACACTGTTATCAATTAAATGAGTATATTGAATCTATTGAATTAACTGAATTATTTCCCATCACCCAGCAGATATTCGAATATTTGAACTATCGGTGGTGCGGCTAGGAGCTATTGAGATTCCGGGCGAAATCTCAAAAACGTGTAAACGACACAGCAACTCGAAAGTGTTTTTTATTTCTGAAGTGATTTAAAAATCCTGCGACGGGGCGACTGCTAGGCGTCGGTTGACATCGGCACCCAGCGCAACTCCTCGTTTGGGAATGTACGGGATTTTACGCGGCACCATTCTGCGAATTTGTACGTCGTACGAATTGAAATCACAAACGCTCAAATACGTCAAAAAATGTTAAAAATGTCGACTTACGTGATGCAATCGATAATAGGACACACGGAGAGACACAGAGTGCATCCAGTGCAGTCCTGGTTAACCTTTGGTAGATGGGTAACTGGATCGAAAACGATAGCCTGATAGCCGGAATCGTTGCAAGTCATGTAACATTTCCCACAATTGATGCACATTTCCTGTCAATCATCGTCGTGGGGGAGAGGACAAACAAAACAACAACAAAAATGAAATGTTTGCGTGACGGAAACGGTTAGACTGCTGCTGTCATCATTTCGTTGTAGTATATACCTCATCAATCATGGCGACGACTTGTTGCTTGTTATCAAGGTCGGCGTAGGTGCCTATGCGGTCAATTGCGGCAGCGATAATGGCCCGGATGGGAGGCACAGGCCTAGCAGGTTCGTTGGCCGGTCGCAGAGGCTTCGGCTGATATTCCTCGGCGAGAAGATCATCCGCTTTCTTGAATTCAGCCACTCTCTTCTCGCGCTCTTTCATGAACGGTCCAAAGTTTGGCAAATGCTGAATGAAAACCACCCAGTTTCATTATTAAATTTTTGAGGGTTTAGTTGATGTCTATATTATCCACCTGATCGACAATCGTGTCCAACTGGGTGACGGGTTTGCCAACTTGATGACGGATGGTGGGCGGGCTCTGGCCGTCCCATCCTTTGAGTCCGTCGATGGATTTCAGATACATCAGAGTCTTGAGACCGGTGATGTAGTCGTCGACGACGGTGAAATCCTGATTCTGGACGGAGCTGCAAATCTTTGAAAATAGACATCGCCATTGAGAGATTGATATTCTCTTCCGCCAGCCCATTTTCCCATTTGCCTGTAGACGCAATTTTGGTTTTGTTTGTTTTACCTGGAGAACGCTGGCACCGCACTGGAGGAACTGGAGAGCTGCGTCGGCCGAGTCGATCCCGCCCGTCGCTAGGATGGGGAATCCGGGTAGAGCCCTGGCAATGGCTGACACGGCCTGACAGGGAGCCCATTCGTTATTTTAAGTCAGCTCACCAGATGTATATAATGGTGGATATGAATACTTTCAAAGCGATGGGCCGGATAGCGTTGCCTGACATGCCTCCGTAAGTCGTCTTCTGCTCCTTGCCGATCGATGGCCAAGCCGATCCGTCGCTGCGCACTCCCATCAATCCTGATTTTGAATATCAAAATAAAATGAAATTAAGAAAATCCAATCAGAATGCAAATCAATTGAAATGAGGGTGTCACTTAAGAAAATCATTGCCAAACGATAACAGACCTGAGACGGTATTGGTCGCCGTCACGCCGTCGGCCTGCCCTTCGTAGGCGGCCCGGGCGATCGCCACAATCGACGTGACGTTGGGTGTCAATTTGGCGAAAAACGGGATCGTGACAGCTGCCCGCACCCAGCGGCAGATGTTGCGCACAAGTTCAGGATCCTGCAGACGATCATTTTTGGTGGTTAATATAAGTTTGAAGAGGATTTGGAAAGTTTGACAAAAAAAGTTTTGGTTACCTGTCCGCACGCGAGACCCATTCCGCGTTCGCCCATTCCGTGGGGGCACGACAAGTTCAACTCGAGAGCATCCGCTCCGGCTGCGGCAGCCATGCGAGCCAGCTCCGTCCAATCCGCCTCGTTGTAGCTGCACATGATGCTGGCGATCAAAATCTATTTTCCACCCCCCCATGTCGGATTCATTTAGGATTATTTAACAAGACGTGAGAGATGAGAATGAAGGAATTTATTAAGTTTGATTTGATTATTACGTGATTAGGGAAATCGGCTTTGAGTTCCGTGACACTCTGGCACCAGTAGGCGGCCGTTTTCTCCGAAATCAACTCAATGTTGAGGAAAGATCCTTGGCCGGGCCCGTAAATGTGTCCCGAAGTGGTTCCTCGCACAATGCGTGGCGACACGTTCGTGACAATGTCCTAATCAAACGCGAGAGTTTCCCCGTCACCAGTTGAGTTGATAGTTGATTATATTTATCAAAAAGAAAAGCGGATAGATACCTTATCCAGGGAGAAGGTCTTGGTGAGGGCAAAGCCCCATCCGGCCTCGAAGCCTCGGCGGATCATGGCGGAAGTGGTGGTGGGCGGTGCCGAAGCCAGTCCGAACGGATTGGGGAACTTGAGTCCACACATTTCCACGCCGATATCGACCAGGTCAATCGGCGTGTAAAACTTGGGCAATTTCGGCTCGGATGAAATGAGGAGCGAGCCGTGCGAGCTCTGCTGCGTGCAAGGAAACGATTTAGAATTTTTGGTTTCGTGCCCCGCCAGCGTAAATATTATTGGAGTGACATGTACGGGTCGACGCCCTTTTTCAAACGTTGGGGGGGAGTTGACGGACCTGAATGTATTGGTGCATGTACCAGGCGGCCGTTTTGCCATCGTTAACAGACTCGACCGTTGTCTCGGCAACACCGGCAATGTCTCCACCGCAAAAGACCCAGTCCAGGCTGGATTGCATCGTGCGGGTATCCACTTCCGGCAGTCCCCAACGATTAAACTTGATCGGTTCCATAGCCGCTTTCACTGCGACATCAAATTTAATTATTGATTCAATTCAATTCAGTTTTCTAGTAGGAATAAAAATGAAAAATTTAAAAAAATGGTCTGGCGTCAGCAATTTCACCATCGGCGTTCTCCAGTCCGGAGCCAAAAGCGGAAATGATCCAATCAGCTTTCAAGCGAACTTCCTGCTCTTCATCTTCAATCCACGTCCCGTCGTCCAGCTGTTCAGTGCGCAAGAACTTGAGTCCAGCCACGCGGTCGCCTTTGACAATCACTTCCTTTGGTGCCAAGAACGGCATGAATTCGCACTTCTCTTCAATAGCCAAACCCATCTAAAAGGGGGGGAATCATTTTTTAAAATTTAAAAATCAAAAGATTACACAATCACGCTATTGTCGCCGCTGCGTGTATGTTATCAATAAGACACACACCTCTTCGGGGACGGCACGGACGTTGTTGAATCCTTTGCGGAAGACGACGAAAACGCGTTTGGCGCCGCAGCGCAAAGCCGACGTGGCGCAATCGAAGGCCGTGTCTCCCGCTCCCAGGACGATCACGTTCCCGTGTAGCGACGGCAGAGCCGATTTGCACTTGCACATTCCTGGATGATGGACAAAAGACCCACGGGTTATGTTTGTTTTTTAAATACCGACCAAGTTATAGATATGAAACTCAGACATGATAGAGAGCGCATAGTATACATACCGGGTTTACTAGCGACGGAAACTTTGGGCAGGAAATCCTTTGAAGTATAAAAACCCATTTGTTCGCTCAGGTTTTCAAAGATGGAAATCCTTTTGGCTTGCGGCAAACCAATGCCGATGAAAACTCCTTGGTAGCCTTGGTCTTTCAAGCCCTGTCAAAATAATTTTAAAAAACAAATGGAATCGAAAATTATTTTGAAAATGTTTTAAAGTGGTTGATTATACCTGCAGAGTTATGTCTGCCAGGCTGAGCGATCTTCCTCGTTCGATTTTGACTCCCAAGTCTTTCATCAACTCGATTTCGAAATCGACAACTTCGTAAGGGAGACGATATTGCGGGATTTCGGACGAACTTTAGACAATTTGAACATTTGATTTTGATTGAATATTGCTTTGAAAAGGTTATACGATTACCTGAGGCCACCAATCGTTTCATTCTTCTCGAAGATAGTTAAATCGGAATAACCCAATCGGGCTAGAAAAGTGGCGCAAGAAATCGAAGCCGGACCACAGCCGAGCAGAGCGATTTTCGACCGATATCCAGGCCCCAATTCATCCACGACCAAATCGGGCGATAGGATTTGCGGAATTTTCATCAACTTAAACATCTGTGAAGTCATATGTCCAGAGAGTCAGATTTTTCTTTTCGTTTGTAGGACTGTACATATATCGATCAAATAAAGCCTATGCGTGTCTGCTGATTGCTTGTTACCTCCGTGGCGAATTGCTGTAGCCCTCCGATGTTGATGGGCCCTTCTTCCGACGCGTACAAATTGCACCCACCCACGCAGAGGTCGCTAGTTGGGCACACCATTCCGCACGTGAGGCCCAGAGGATTATCCGAGAAAATTGCTTTAGCAGCTCCGTAATAGTTCTATCATCAAACGGGAGGATGGAAAAGTAGGGTTATAATAATAATTTAAAAAAAAAAATAAACTTTCGAATAACCGGACGTCCGTTTTTTTCTTTTCTTATATTGCCTAGATGGTGATTCGAGACTTTTATTATTACGATTATTATACGATACCTTGGTCGAGATACTGCCGATGAAGCTCTTGACGTCCAGCTGAGTCGGACAAGACTTTTGACACGGGGCGTCGGCACATTTCAGGCAGCGTGCAGCTTCACGGACGGCGGCACGCTCGCTCAGCGTCGTGTGTTTGATGTCGTCAAAGTTTTGGAATAAATCCGGCGGTCCGCAAGACTGAATAATGGCATGCAAACGGGAAAAAATAAAAATAAAAGAAAATGAAGTAAAAGAAATGTGCGTAGCGACGGAGATATTGAGCGACTGTCCTAAATATAACATATATATATTTATACGTATATATAACAGGATAAAAGTTTCTATGATTCAATTAAACACGAATTGAATTTCAAACAGTAGGGAGCGAGAAAAAAAAAAGAAGTTGGAGGCGGACGTGCATTGAATTCGTCGAATCAGGTAATTAAAGAAAGTAAGGAAATGCGACGAGTTTTCCCATGAATTATTGATATGATCAAAACCCAATGAAGAGAAGAGGAACCATGGACGAGTATCGAAAGTCAAACAGCGTATGGATGTTGCAAGAATATAAATGTAATCACTTTGAATATAAGATGAAATCGATCGATTTCGTCATTGATACCGTACCTGGCAGTTTTTATCGCCGTTACGTTTCCAGTGCTTCTTGATCTTCTTGGTTTCGGCCGACGGAACCAAACTGGCAAACGGTTTGATTTTTGGATTTAGCGCCAAAATATTCTGCGTCAAAAAAAAATTAATTAATTAAATTGCAAGAAATTTTTGGAATTCAATCATTAAAGTGATGGAATTTTTTACGAAACACAATTTCAAATTATTCGACTGGTTATTAACGGATTTTACATGTTTTGCTGCTCCCCTGCGCGTTAACTGATATATTTTAATTTTAGGTCGACAGCTCGGCGGGAGTCGAGAACCCAAACATATGCCAAAGTTTTTGGGTCGCTGGCCTTAACTTTAGCCTCAGAGATGTATATTATGGTATATATATATATATATATATACATAAAGGCAGACGGGCAATGTAGAACGGAGTGGTATTATCGTGATACCGCTTGCACCCGCCTCGGGCATGTGTGATTAGAAAGTAGCAAAAACTGCAGACTCCCGACCACTGGCGAGTGTCGGTTGATTTTTCTAACCATAAACATCCTGATTGTAAACCGTTTAAACTGAGTCAGCAGATAAAAAACAAAAACTTATCGATAAATTGTTGAAAATCAAGTCGATTGTCAACTTGAGTAGTAGTAGAACTCTTATCAAGAATGTCTGTCAATTTTTCTTTACAAACTTTAAACTATCATGTCGCTAATTGGTCATTAAAAACGTTAAACGCATAATTCTGCTGGAAACTTTTGTGTAATAGTCTAACATGTTTACTTAACTTTTGCGTTGGTTTATTATATTTACGTAATCATTTGGTCCCGTACGCCCACCATCCCCGAGGCTGTCGATTTGCTTTACGTAACTTTCTATCGCGCTCTTTGCCTATCGACAGTATAAAAGCACAAGGTATTTTTTTGTCTTTCAAGCTGAAAATCCCCCAAAGGGCAACATTTTTTTAAGTTTTTGTTTTTGCTTTCCACCTTTTTTTATTTAAAGACCTCGCTCAAGGATGGCATTTTGGTTTTGTTTTGTTATTTTCGCGATAAAAGTAAGAGACGACATTCTTTTTCTATGACAAAAGCTTTCAACCAAACTCGATCAACGAAATGTTTTCCATCTTTTAAACCTCTGATGCCCAGGGAAATCAACACTTTATTGGCCAGGCCCAGCCATAAGTTAAAGATTGAATGAACTGCACTTACCTCGATGTCGGCCACATCACGGCTCAGTCCGAGATTATCCATTTGCGACTTTTGATTGACTTTTCGGTGGGTTAAATCTCGTTTCGAGACACTGTGGATATGTTCTGGTCGGTCGGCGTCCGATCTAATAAACAACGACGACGAAAAACACAACTAAAAAATTTCAACCGCAGTCGATTGACGACTGCTGAGCGGATGCAGGGAATAAAAAGCGTCAGCTGAGCAGCAGAAGTGTCAGGCCCGACTGTCGTGTACCAGACGGAGACGGAGAAAAAAAAAAGTCCAAGGTTTTTCTACGCTCTTTTGACACTCGTCGAGTTTTGTTTTCTTTTTCTTTTTTCAAAAAGGAAATGGCCTTATCTCTCTCGCAGCGGTTTCTATTCTGGGGGCGCTCCCTATGTATACGTTCCTACACTCTCGACACACAAGGAGGCTGGAGGTGGAGGCTGCTATATTCCAAAAATTTATTTTTCCTTTTATCTTTTTTTCTTTTTTAAAAGAAACATTTTTTTATTATTTCTACACATGTGTTTAGTATAAATAAAAAGAAAGAAAAAAAAGATGGGACGACCAACAATTTTTCCCCTTGGCGGCCCTCTTGTGTTGCCCACATTCAACAAATCCGAAAGCTTATTCTTTTTGGCGTATTTCGTTTGGCAGTATTATAATATAATATCTATCCTTTTTTTTTTGGTCGTGGTTATGTAACGACGGAATTAAAAATGTCGGGCTCCGCAGATTTGCGAGGATTCAATTACGTGCCAGTGACGAGCCTATACGCCCAAAAGGCTCAATAGAACAAGAGAAAACTAGTAACTATGGCGTTGGTTATATAATTTCAAGCTGAAACCCCATAGTGGGAATTAAATCACAGTTTTTCTTTTGACGGTTTTTCGCATTTTTAGCTGTTTGGCGGATATTTAAAAGAAAAAAGGACGTCTTATCGAATTTGACGGTTGACTCAAATTTCGCTTCTTAAACGAAAAAAAAAGTAAATAAGCGACTTAAAGTGCTTCAGTCCATGTCTTTATATCTTGCCAGGAAAAAAAAAAATAATTTTAATCAAAACTAGCGCACATCGTCTCTCATACGAGGACGGCTGCGGTATTTAGTTACTGCCTGTGTGTGTGTGTGTGTGTCTGTAGTAGCGGAATTGGTAAACATTTGACGTATTGGCTATCTCTCCTGGGCCCGATATTTTTTCTAAAGACTTATAACATATACGTATATTTATTTCCGAGAAAAGGGTAAATCGGAGAAGGCCACCAATTACGTCTGGGTATATATACAGGCTGGGCTGACATATAGAAAAGTTGTCCGAAATCCCGAAATATAAGGGACGTCGAAAATGTTGATCCGGCAGAGGATGATGTGCAATATGCGCGTATGGTTTCCCAGTCAACTCTTTTTTTTTTTCTTGTTACTAAGGGGATAAAATTCCATCTGATCAGGATGACATGTACGGCCCGTCCCGTCCACGGTCAGTTCTCTAAAAACTCCAAAAAATACGCAAAATCCCATCAGAAACCAAACGGAATCCGATGGTCCAGTTAGTGGGAAAACCAGCTGCTGCGCACTACCTGGCCAACCTTGCTCTTTTTACATATCAATAATTTTATTTAAAAAAATAAAAATGTTTTTTTCTCTTTTTAAAAAAAAAAGGCAACGCGTTACAAGCAGTTATTGAGAAACTGGACTGGTTCTTGTTTCTGGTTTAGCTATTCTACATTTGGAAAAAATGTTTTTAAATTTTTTCTTGACCAATTCAGAATTTCGGTCGAAGGTTTGTCCTAAAATGGACTTGTTTGTTATTCCCCCCCGAGAGTTCCAGAGCTGCGATGGGTCCTCCTGGCTCGTAAATTCAATTAAAAGCTGAACGCTGACCTTAAAGGAGTAGAGAACCTGCTGTGAGAACTGATTGTTTCGCCATCTATCGACTAGTAAACACTGGAATTTCTTTTGAAAAATCAAATTCAAACAGGAGACAAATGATAAGAAACCAGAATTCGTAGTACACACAGCCAAGCACAATTGGAGAAATATTATGAATGAAGAAGCGAGTCGTGAGTAGTATAGTACACAGAGCTCGACTCCCTCTAGGAGCCTCTTTCGGTAGTTTGTTCAAGTGTTTCCTGGGCGCTCTATTCAACTTTTCGGGTGAAGTATACCGTGTGTACCGCCCAGTCAATTGATTCGAACTCTACTGTTTGGTCGCACGCTGGCTCTCTCTCTCTCTCTGTGTGCGAGCTGCTGTCCTTTGTTGTCTATCGATCAGCCGAGAGCAGAGCGCTAGAAGAAGCTTCTCCGTTTCACGTGAGGTCGTGAGTCCGACTCGTGTGGTGCGGCAAAGTGCGTAATATATATAACAGAGCGGGGGCGACGTAATAAGCAGCCCCCTCTATGTATGTAAACCTCTCCTAGGAACCCGTTTCTGCTGCGTCAATAATCTCCAACTCTCTAGCGCCGCACATACGTCGTCGAGTGGCAGCAATCGTCTTTTTTAAATAGCAGAATCGTCTTATTTTTTATTTCTCATTTTTCAATCGACTTTATTTTTTTATTGCCTAGCTCTCATCCGGCCGGCCGACCACTTGGCCTTTCTTTTCTTCATTCAAGTGCTAATGAGTCGCTTTTATTTTTATTTTATTGTTTTATTATGATGAAAGTGGTGAATGGACATGTTTTTAACGTTATGGGAGAGATGGATGCCTTCATTCCATTCATTATTCAGCTGCTGACAGAATAAGAGAAAAGGCAACAACACACTTTTAGATGTTATAAATATGTACATATACCAGCCGAGAGAGCGGACTCCAGATATTTGCATACGCCCTTGTTGTCGGCCCAGGGTGGCACGCGTCTTGTTTCAATAAAAGAAAAAAGAAAAGAAATAAAAGGGGAGAATAGTACTATTATATAACGCCGCCATTCAGCGCCGTCTACCCGAATTTTTCTTTTCTTTTTTCCCCCTGCATTTATTTGACTTGGAAGGAGTGGGCAAACGGCAAAAGAACAGAACATAGAAGAGAAGAGAGAGAGATATCTATTTATATATAAGCCGCGCGTTCAATCTGCCAGCGTGTAGTAGATTACCGTCACGGAGTGATTCGCTTTCGCCCAGGAGACGTCACCGAATATCATTCCCCTTTTTTTTTATTATTCCATCGTGTTTTACTCTACATGTACACGTATATAGAGTCTATAAGGCCCTCAGTTCTATTGAGTCCTCCAACGGAGAGTTATATTGACAAAAGCCTTTAAAAGGGTCCCCCTTTATTTCCTTATTCTTTCAATTTTCGCATTTTTATTTAAAATAATTTTTTGAAAATCTGCTGGATGCAGACGACGGGAGTAGTAGCAATCTTGAACGCGCAGTCGATTCGAGTATTTCTGGAGGGTATTCGAAAAAACGAAGAAGCCCATCTTGTTATTTTATCACCAGAATTTTTTTTTTTGGAGGGGATTATTGCACTAGTAGTTGAGTTAAGTTGCCGCCGGTTATATAGGTGCAACCCAAACAAACTGTCAAAGTATGTACAGAGGGCGGCAGCCACAGCAATAACAAAGTGCTTTTACGACCCATTATCTCTCTCTCTCTCGTCTATACACTGGCATTCCCGATTCTTTTGTCTACTTATATGTGTGCCCATTATTTGTTTACATAATAATCCAGTCGCCAAGGGGTATTATTGCGCCATAGTCACGCACGCATATAGCTCAAAGTCCAGCGCAGCACCTTTTTTTCTTTCCACCATCGATTACGGTGCTGCCGTGGGACCCCATCATTTACCGTTTGGCATTTTCTAATATTAAATCACCTCCACCATGAAATATGTATACCTACAACAGAAGCCTTTAAGTGTCCTATTCCACCTCATCCGAAAGAACAAAAAAATTTAACAACTTGGCTAAAAGATGATCAAAAAAGAATGAAGAAGAGTCAACTAGAAATTCGCGAGAGATGAAAAATGGCCACATAAATATAGCACTTGTCCCCCAGCGCTACATATTTTTCCTCCCATCTTTTCTTTATTCCCTTCTTTATTATTTTTTTCGTAGGATGATTTATTCGCGAGGATAATACAAGTGCTGTATGCCATTACCGGTGGACTCGACTACTACTAAGGCAACTGGTCCTGTGTAATACTCGAGCACAGGCACTGTGGCACTCAAGATGAAGCTTTAATGTAGCCGAGCGCCCAGCCACACTTCTCCATCCTTGGAAAATCCCAACCGAGGATGACAGTAATGGACCCCCCAACCCACCCCTCAGTTCTATAAGGACCATGCACAACCGAGGGGCTTGATTCCGTCCCAGCGGATGGATGGGCCGCCAAGCTCTTTGATCCTAGTTTTTTTAAGGGGTAAGGATCAACTATAATAGTGGTCGTGTATATATAGTAGCTTTTAAGTTTGTTTTTCGATTCGTTGGGGAGGGTTCAGATGTCGGTTTGCTCCGCACGCAGAGATCTCCGACGGCGCTTATTATTTAGCTGGATCGTACGCTCATCCGCCCGTCTTGAAATTGGCTCTCGTCAATCAGCTGACGAGGCGTTATTATAGTTGGCCGCCCATAGTCAATGAAGACGGAAGATAATGGATCTACAAAGCTTTTTGGGAAAAATAATAATAATAATAATAAGGAAAAGAACACAAGTGCTGTTGTGGCGGAACAGATGAGCTCTATAATGGCTGCTGCTGGAAGTCTACATCCAGCTCGCGTCTAATAAAGAGACTCTAATAGAGCCGGAACATCCCTTATAACCTATACATGTATACATACTAGCTATACAGGCTGTTACTATATAATACAGCCGACGGGGGCTATACCTTAGTACAGCTGGGCGAACCCATAGAAAATTCAATTTGGGTATATTATAGAGTTGCTGCCGAGCATCTTCTTTTTTGTGTGTGTGTGTGTGTGTATTTTTCTAATTATTCTGCAGGCCAGCACAAAAACTATACATCATATCACACAGAGAGCCGCGTCAGTGCGGTATGCACACACACACTTTGCAACTCGGGCGCCTTTCTCATCGCCACCGGATGTATATACGCGTCTAGCTAGCTGATCCATCAACTTCTTTCTGCAGTGCAGCAGCAGCAGCGAGTTGCTGTATTCTCTTCATCTATATATCTTTCGGCTGGCAGATTATTTGCTTTTCTCATCTTCTCTTGCCAGACGAGAGAGAATAAAGAGGAAGCTCAATAAAGAAATACAAAAGTTGATCGAGTACAAAATCTTAGACCAGACTAATGGCAATAATGAAATAAATAAGGAGCCAATGCAATGATGATGAGGATGTTCTTTCCTATCCTTTTTTTTTTAAGATTTTTCCGGTTAGATCCTTTTTTGTCACCTCCTTTTCATCCGACAAAGCCCATCAATCGATCGCCCAGCAACATATTGATCAGCAGCCAAAGGGAAAAAGAAAATCTCCCATCAAAATGGTGGACACACTCTGCGTATATATTGACTGTGTTGCTGGACACGCGATGAGCGACGACATTCATCCACAACGCTGAGACTTTGCGACGACTTGAATGAAATGGAAATATACGTAGTAGCCTACGCTGCCAATTTTGCGGATGCGCCAGCATTGAATCAAAACCGCAACGACGACGTGCCGTGTGTGCTGTCAGTTGCGGGCTTGCGGCGCTCGCCGGATCGATTGTTCGCTTGCTGTAGACTCTCGGCGCGCCGGGGTTGTGTGTCTAATGCGAACAGCAAGTACTACACCCAATGAGCGGATGAGGCAAACGTCGTCGGGAGAGAAAAGAGACGCGACTGACGCGCATATAGCGACGTGAAATGGGAAGATGAAAGGAAAGTGCAAGATGAGAGACGGAAAGAAAGAAACCCGCGCAGAGGTGAGTGGGTAAACCCTGCTGGGCCAGGAAGAAAGAAAGAAAAAGAAGAGAAGCAAGTATCTATAAAAGAGCTGGAAGGGCGGCCGGAGGACCTGCGTTTTATATTTATAGATATAAATATATAACTAAGCTCTTTTGCCAGAGTCCCGCCGGAATCGGTTCACAATTCGCGCAACGTAATATCAACATTTACATTGGCAGATCGGAGCTGCTGCTTCCTTTTATTTTATTTTATTTTATTTTATTTATTTTTACTCTGGTTTGGATTCGAATAGATGAAAGTTCAAGGAAAAAGATCTGACCGGCGGCTATTTACACTTCATAAATCTCAACTGGGCGAGCGGGAAATTTTTTGCAAGTCAAAAAATCTAAAGAGATGGATAAATTATATATAGCCTACACACGGTGGAAAACACCACCCAATGTTATGATTTAAACATTAATCGAAATTATGTTTTTCGGTGGATATGGAAGGGATTTCCATGATGAAAAAAGAAAATTCATCGCTTGGTTATGTATTTCAATTTCCATCTCGTCTGGCGATCATTGCCAGGGAATACCACCTGACAGGAAATAGTTTCGCTTTTGCTTTTTTTCCTTTTTCCCGCCATAAATTTGAAAAAAAAGAAAAAAAAATCTTAACTATAAAGAAGCGCGTCACAACTATAACGTAATCATCATAATGGATGGCCTCAATCATTTCTCCGCCGGGTCTTAATAGAATCGTGCTGACACGACACGACGTCCTTCTAGATATATCTGTGTGTAGCCACGCGGTGCTGCTGCTGGGCCTACACCAAACTAAATGGCGTGTGCCGACGCATCAGCTGAATCGATACAGCCGTGCATATATAAAAATCCACGGCCGATTCCGTCCACAACTTTTTCCCGTTTGTTTTATCCCGCACGGATTTCCTTTTTTCCGCTTTTTTCTTCAATTACAAATCAGATCCGCAGATGACGTCATTCGTCGTATAATCCACTTCAATGATCTCCACACACACACACACACACAAAACCAGAGAGTGAAAAGAAAAATCAATCAACGTCAGAAAATGTTCTGCCGATCATCACGAGAGCCGGAAAAAAAACTAAACAAAAAAACTTGCGCAATGCTGCCAGTCGGTTCCAGGAAATGCTGTACGTACGTGTTATATATATATATATTGTACCGAACGAAACACCTGGCGTAAAACACACACTTTCCATCAAGTGCCTACACGTCCAGCAGCTCTGTCATTCACGCCTTGTTTTCTCTCTCTCTCTTTCTCACTCGTGTTCTTATCGCTCACGAAATATGTTTCATCACTCTCCCGACCGAATCTACAGCAGCAGCACTCGACGTGTGTGCGCTTGTATCTGTATAAAGCATCTGGCCAAAAACATGGTCTCTGCTGATATGCCCAGCATGCCAAACTGTTCATCAGCGCGCTATATAAACATGTGATTATATTATCCCTATTATGTGCCGCAATAATAAACCACGCCCTTTTTGCTCAGCAATTATCCAGCGAAAAATGTTAGTTGTTGGCTGATTTCATTCGATCGGAATAGAGTTAACTGGTTGCCGGGCAGCCAACGGGCGGTAGCACGAAGAAATGTGTTGCCGGGTTAGTTCTAATATAACTGAATTTTTCGTGTGAATTCTTATCCCGGAATGAAACAAATATTTAAAAAAACAAATAAAAATAAATTCTCTAAACTCCTTTGCACATGCAAAGCGGTCCGATCCCGACGACCCGAGTCACGCATCCGCCATGTGAGACGCACATCACGCGCTTCCATCTCATACAACGCGGTTATACTCAGCCCGGACGTTGTGTGTCGAGAACTGTGGCCAAGTCACCCACTTTTCTGATTCTTTTTTTTTCTTTTTTTTATTGAGTGTGTAGAGAATGGGTGGCATTGTGTCACTATATAAATGTTTTTCTTTATTTTGAGTTACGTTACGTTACGTAACTTCACTTGCCAGCCCGACCGGACACACAAAGGAGAAGATGAAGCATCAGTGGCGCTGCTGGCCGCGGCGTGTTCCGTATCGGCTCTCTATCCACACAAAACACGCAGAGCCTGGCATCCGTCAAGTTGTATAAATGGGAGAAATAAGCCCCTGAAAAAAAAAAAAAAAAAAAAGGAAATCTAAACGAAATATCACGAGTGCAGCAACTTATATGAAAAAAAGAATAAAGAGCCACACCAAACGAAACTTTGAGTCCGTTCGTTTCACTGGCTTGGTTGTGGCTGGCTGGGGTGTTTTGGCGTGACTTGTTAGCGCCGGCCATCTCCTTTCATAGCTACTGCTGCTGCTCTGTTTATATTTATACAACACCAGCACTCGCAACTTTTTTTGATATCATCAACTTTTACTCTGATGTGTTTCTGTCTAAAAACCCAATAAAAAAACAAGGGGCAAGAAATATAAGAAACGACAAGAGTCGCCTATATAAAAGTAGCAGCCCGAGGCGTTCGCATTAACATTGTATCATAACTTTTCTCTATACCCTTTTCTTCGTTTCTTTCCGCGTTTTTCTTTTGTTTTTTTTTTCTTTCGTGCCGGTTATTTTCTTTATGACGCAATAAGAAACGCGACATTTGACTATAAGCTATAAAAATGTATATCATAAGATATATAGTAACTTTAGATGTATCACATCTGATTATAATTGCTTCTTCGTGCCGTGTAGATTTTCGTGAATAAGTTTGCCTCTTATGTGGACTGGCGTGCACGAGATTGACTTCTTTTCTATCATAAACTTATTTCGAGAGCCACCGCAGCTTTTGAAAAGTTCCAAGTTTCCCGCGCCGTCGGGAAACTCATTTCCCAGTTTCAAAAGGGAGCGCATAATTGTCCAACTTGGTGCAGGACATTCCCGCTATATTTTCAGTTGGGGATATAACTTATTTAATAGATTTAAAAAAAAGGAAAATGGTAATCGGGCATTTCCAGCACTGTGGTATATATCCTATATCCTATAATAATCCTACGTCAGCCATACCAGCGCGCCCTCCCGAAAACGCCAAGTTTCGTGCGGGAGAACTCAGAGAGAACTCGGAGATGATGGAATGAATCATTGATTGGCGGTGGTTCTCCCCGTTTCACTGTTTCTCGGCAGATATTGGAATAGTCGGAACGTTTGACGCTTTACCCGTGTTTGTGTGTGGGTGCTGCTGCGCTGTGTGCGCCTTTGATGCATCCGACGTAACTTGATGTCGCACTTTCTCTCCCACTACCATCTACGACTTGTACTGTATATGCCCATCATTTCTATCTCCGCATGCTATGACTGACTTGATATCGATTTCATAAATCTCCAATCTACCAATTTCTCGATGAAAATCTTCAGATATTTTAAAAATGCCTCCCTGACGAAAATTGGGTGGAAAATGTGTACGTACACAAAGTCTTTGATTGACGTAACATTCGAATATGACCGCGGGAGGGGTTTGTATTTTTATTCAAGACCAACTGTAAAAGAACGTTGTATGTATACAATTCCCGCAAGGTTACCAAGTACTGTATACTCCAGGGGGGTTGTTGGAGATGAAGGTTGTTGGTTGTTGTCCGAGTGCATCGTCACGTTCCGACGTCACCCCGAGGTCTATAAATATAGCTACATCCGCCGGTGGGATGCTGTATTGTTGTGTGCTCACAATTGTTTGGTGTACGTCTTTTCCCGGATTTTTCTGACCAACAATTCATATAACAAGTATATATAGTTTAGCCAGTTGCGCAAGTGAACGCCTCCCACACACACACGACTGTCCAGTCCGGTGATGGACCCCTACAAGGCTGGCCACCCCCTATAGCTACATAAATGGCGACAGCGGGGTTGTCCTGTGTAATCCAACGCAATCGCGCCTGGTATTACACTACGATTTTTAGCTTTTTTTTTCGTAGAAACCCACTTGTACATATGAAGAGCGGCTATATACACACACACAGGAGCCTCTCTCTATACTCGGACTCGGATAGCTCTTTGTATATTTTACGCTCGAGGTCTATATCTATACGTTCTATAGTCAATTCACTGGAATTGTGTGCGACAACGATATAGTCGCTAGCAGCTCGAACCGATCACGAATTCACGCTGTACTTATTATTCTCCAGCCTCTGACGTCATAGCATATCTCTCTCTCTCTCCTTTCCAAACCTCCTCTTCTTTCCCCAACCGGCTGATGCTGTACATTGTCGTCGGCAATCGCTTCGCTTGAAATGTCGTTCGCCCTTACATATTGTCCCTTTTCAACTTGAAGCCGCTCGGTGTATTATTACGAAACAACAGGGGGAAAGAGGGGAGGATAAGACAGATGAGATGTCGGCGGGCAGAACGGCATCACTTCGTGAGTGTGTGTTGTGTATGGACCGATGTGATACGCGTTGCGTGGGAGGCGCGCACTATAATGAATAATGGGCCAGCGGAGATATATATATCTAAGAAGAGAAAGGCAGTCCCAGCTATAGACAATATGAAAGACGGTCCAGTATACCAGCACCTCGGCCGCGCTCTCTGGTCACGAAATACCGGCGTCAATTTTTTATTCATTTCAAACGGGCGGCCGCGGTCAAGAGTTTCCCGTTTTTTTTTTTAAGTCGAAAATAGTAACACTAAACTTAAATCCAAATCGAATCAAATGAAAAATCAAATTTTTGTTTTCTGATAAGGATGACGCGCGCATTGATTTGACATTATTCAATTCGATCGACCGTTTTTTTACAATGAAGAAATATCCCAAACAAACAAAGTTACGATCGAAAGTTTCGCGTTGGTGATATGCAGATTGAATCAATTATTCCCACCCGATTGGCGGTGGGAGAAACATTGGCGTTCGGCTTTCAAAAGCAGACACAGAGAACGAAACCGGTTTTTTGGCACCACGATTCTTTTTATGTGTTTTAACTATAAAACAGCATCGGAGACTCTATATATAATACACTCCGTGTAAAAGAACATAAATATTGCGTGTATAGTTATTGAACTCGTTATTAGATTTATCCATGTTTAGACTGTACACGTTTAATTCGGCGAGAGGAGAATATAAAATCAAAAGGAAAGTGGGAAAAAAACAAACAAACAAAATAAACAGAAAAATAGTTGACAGTTGATATCAGCGTCAAATCCAATCATTTGAAATTTCATTTTTTTTCTTTTTCGCCCGACCTCCGCGCCATCATCATCTATATAGCTGGATCTTTTTATCAAGACTTTTCAACACATCAGAAAGCCATCAGAGCGTATATCAAAAACAAAAGGAATGAAGCGATCGAAAGAGAGATGTGAGAGATATAAGTCTAAAAGTTGAAAGGCGTAAAAAAGTAATCGCCCGACACAATCAAAAAGAGATGATAACAAAAAAACAAAATAAAAACAACCTGACAATATAATAAAGTCCACAGTTTTCGGTTGAATAATACATAAACAACTGGCGCGCTATTGGTTCAGGATTAAAGAAATAAAAATAAAAAATAAAGGAGAGCGAGTCTGATGGCGGGGGGAATACAATAAACCAGCAGGATAGGCAGAATGATAGAACGATTCCATAACCATATCTACGAGTGTAATAGAATATCCTAGATATTTATATTTATATATATATGCACTGGAGAATAATGTAGTAAAAAAGAGAGAGAGAGTCGAGAGAGATAATAATAAAAAAGAGAATGGAAAAAGGACCACAACCCATCACGAACGCACACGCTCTTTTTCTCTGCTATCATCTGGCTAACAACAACAACAACAAAAAAAAAGGGAAAACAACCAAAGAATCTAACAGGAGAGAGACAACCAATAGTGCAGGAGAGGAGGGATCTAGAGAGAGGAGTTTATATATCCAGAAACGGGAGTCTAAAAAGGAATGTTGAGCCACGTCAAAGCCACGATTCCTCTCCTGGTATTTCTTCTTTATTTCCCCACCGTTTGCTCGCGAGATCGCAGTGTAGGATATATTGGCTACTGGTGGAGATGGATATCGTTAGAGGCCTACATATACCCTTCACTGACACGGGTTTACTGGCAGGCGGAATTAAGTGGAGATGGAAAAATAATGGTAGACGTCGGGTACGCAGTCACTTATTATTTCACTAACAGATGACCCAGGTTTTTTTTTTATTTTTCAGACGGCCGTGTGTATAGAGTTGGCCCATATTGTGTAATGATTTAAGGTTGTCGTGGGAGAATATCAAATGGATTTTAAAAAAAAAAGTTGGATGTCTATTACTTCCGCGTTCGCGGAAGGAAAACAAATTTTTCGGATGAATATTTTTCGGGTGGTGATCCTTAAATGATTGAAACTTTTTTCCCTTTTTTTTTTAATAAGTCACTTATTGGTTTTGGAAATTGAAAGGAGAGAATGATTGAACAAATGCGAGATTTTTTGGTTTTTAGAGACAAAGTTGCATTTCAAGAAGAAAGACATGAAAAAGACTCAAACAAAGACAAATGAATGTAAATTTTTTTTTTGCTTATTTCATATTTTGTTTCTTTTTTCGCTTCGTTTACTGGTAACATTATTTTATATTTTTAAAAAGTTTTTTTTTTCTTCTTTTGCTTCAATTTCATTTTTCGCGGGCTTCTTTCAAGTTATTAAAATGGAGGAAAAAAAATGAACAAATCTTTATCAAAAAATTTTCTAAATAAAATTTTAAAAAAAAAGTAGAAGCAAGGATTATCCAATTGCCGATTGTTCCTTCACTCATCCTCCGGTACACTTTGACAATATGCGTGTATAGGGATTATTCTCTGTTGTCATGCCATAATTGTCATTCACTCGGCTACAAATAAGAAAAAAAGGGGGTCCACCAAGAACTCTGAATCATTTACAAGCTATGCATATTAGAATATATGTATACCCGTTAACACAATCCTCCCCGAAAAATTTTGGAATCGATACAAAAAAAGGGAAAAGTAATAAATCCAACAAAATAGAGAGCTAGAGTGAGAGAGGAAGTAATCGAAAATGGATAGGAAAAAAAAAAACAAGAGAGAGATAGAGAGCCAAATTTTTTCGAATATAAGAGAGCCAGAGTCAACATTTGGAACACGTCAATACCAAAAAGGATTGAAGAAAAGTGAAGACAAAAACAGAGACAAGAGAAATATATATATATATAACTCGAATGGAAACAAACGAAAAAACTAGGGGAAATAGAACCACAAACCCTAATAAAAAAATTTGTTTTTTTCTTTTTCTTTTCTATATGCAAAAAGGGGAAAAAAGAAACGAGGCAAATATTCAATCAAAAAATTTAAAAAAGGCCCAGATCGAAAAAAAAAAACCGAAAGAAGAGAGCGAGAAAACAAACCAACAGCATATCAGATCCATGTCAACCCAAATATCATGCATGATACAATATTCTTTTATTATTTATTATTGTTGTTATTGATTTGATATTTTTTTTTTAGTTTTTTTTTTTTTAGTTTTCTTTTGTTTTCCTTTTCTATGAAATGGATTATTATCAAAGGGACTGCAAGAGAAGCCGAAAAGAGGAGAAAATCAAAATGGATCTTCTTTTTTTTTTTAGATTTTAAGTTTGAAAAAATTATTTTTTTTTTTTCATGTTTGATCTGATATAATATTTGTCTTCAAGATGTTGTTGTTGTTGTTTTCTAGCTAGAGGGCTGGACGTCCGTTGGCTGAGGCGGCGTTGACGGATTTGGGGCGGGGCGGTTGATCGTCGAGCTCGCGGTCGCTGGAAGAGTTGTTTTCTTCGCCACTGCTCAACGTCGACCGGCTGTTGGTGCTGGCCAAAACCAAGTGCCTCATCTGGCGGATGACGGCCGTGGCGTTGTACGCTTGCTGCAAACCATCCGACGACGACGCCAACCAACCAAAAACGAAAAAAATCAAATAAATAAATCAGAAAATCCAACCCAAAAAAAAAGAGAAAAAGAAACACATCAATATCCGTCAAACACTTTTGCTCCGTTCAAGCAAAACGCACACGCGGATAAATGGATCAAAAAAACGTTATGCCATTCAAGCGAGTGATTGCCATGCTTTCATCACAAACGGTTAGAATTCACAGTCAACATGCGACGACGAAATCGACAAAGAAACAAATAAAAAAAATAAATAAAATAAAACAAGAAACAACGGGCGTCCCACGCGCGCACGTCTACGGCACTTGTAGACAAAAATGGAAAACCCCATGCCCCGTTTCACATTACGTCGAGTAATTGAATGTCAAACACTCGCGCCCGTAGTTGCTGTTTTCAAGTGAGACCAGCCACGACGAAGAAGAAGAAGAGAGGAAAATAAAAAAAGAAAACAAATCGTGCAAACATATAAATAAATCAAAAAGCGCGAGCGAGCGACGGGCTATACACAACACGGTCCAGCGACTGTCGTTCACCGCGTGGGGGGAGTTTCCCGGGCTCGTATTTTATGAATGTTGGGGAAAAAAGTTCGCAAGCGCTGCAAAACGCTATTAATGCATTATTCGTTGATTCCGTCTACTTTTTTTTTTTTTTTTTTTTTTTTTCTCTATCAGGAATGGAATGAGCAAAAAAGAGGAAGGCGGAAAAACGCGTGAGTGGGAAGCGGCACCGCATACCCGCAACACATTCCCTTTGGTGCCGTATCTTTTGGTTTATGCAGCGACGAAACCCAACCCCCAAACCACCACCGACGAACGAACGAACGAACGAACGAACGGGATTCAATTCCGCTCCGACGAGATTCACCGCCCAATTTCGTTTCGGTAAGATGTTGTTGCCACCCGCAGGAAGAGAAAAACAAAAAAGAAAAAAAAAATTCTTATCTAACATTTGAATCACGGCAAGGCTCGTCGCACTACTTATCCGGCGTGAAGAATAAATTTTCAATAAATTTCATCCCAGCCGAGCGGAACTACTGCACGCGGTGGGTGGGATTATTCCAAACTCTTTTCTCTTTTCGTATTTTCGGAAGAAGGAAAAGATGAGAAAGAAAAGAAAAAAAAGGAAAATAAAAAGAGAGATATGGCGAACACAAAAGAGAAAGGAGAGAGATGAAAGAGCAAAAGGATCAAGGAGCGAAAGCAAATGAAAGACTTGGATCGATCAGTCGCAATTAGAGTTGACCAAAAGGCTTGGGTGGAAAAAATAAAAAATAAAAGTCGCCAAACATTTTAACTTCTCCTATCGATTTTGATCGTCTGGCAAAATAGAATTGATGGAAAAAATAAATCATCACACGTGCGGGGGTTGGTACAGGAGAGCCAGGTAGGGGGGGGGGGATCACACAACACGCGCAGACACACATAAATACGCAAAATATTACTAGTAAGGTATCATTGAGAATCAAGAGTTGGACGGCGCCTGCGCGGACTAAACGACCCGTGCGTCTCTCTCGTCTAGCTTGAGTCACACATCCCCCTTTATCGACTCGGCCGGGATGGAATATAATATTTGGGTTAGAACATGGTATCGGGAAAAAAACCACTTTTTTGTTTGTTCTCCCACCGTCGTGATTCTGGTTGTCAGACATTGCCCTCCGTTTCAAGAATCATTTGGCCAAACTTGTCGGCGACACGAATAGATATCAACCCGAACCCCCAGAGGATTTGTCGACAATCAACGGAAATAGAACCAAAAAATGGTGAAATAAATGTGACCGGCATACCACCTAAAGACTAAAAATACACACACACACATAGAATATCCGAACGGGAAAAAAACTAAATGAACGGACGGCCTAAATTTTTTTTGTGGAGGTCATTGTGAGGCGCGCACACAGTGTGTCGGTGTGTGTCAATAACACGGAAAAACTGCCTAGTGGCCATTTCGTGTTTTCTAACATTAAACGGTGGCTGTACACATTGAATGTAACATGCTCAACTAATCGAAAAGAAACAAAGGCGACACCATTGCGTTTTTGTTTTTGGCTCTTCTACTAGGAACGTTTAGAACGGGCGGCACGAGATTGGTCCGCAACAATCTCTGAACCGACAAACGGACAAAAGACAAGAGCAAAAATAAAAATAAAAGACAGAAAAAAAAAAGAGAGACGGACTTCAAGATGAAGTCAAGTCCCAAACACGCACATGTCAGCTCGGACGTCCGTTTCTCGAAGTGCCAGCGTCGATTTGTAAGAAGATTGGAGAAACAAAAAAAAGAAAGAAAAGAAAAAGAAAACATGGGCCATTCAATCGAAACGGACCCATGTCGGACGAGGATCGGTAAAAAAATAAAAAAATGAAAATGAAAAAAGAAAGAAGAGTGGTGATAAAAAAGCGAGGCGGAAATAACCAGCAGTTCTTTTGTTTTTCTTTTGTTATTTCAGAAATGGCCGGACGGACTTTAGAGATCCATGGGATCGGCGGTGGAACCGTCGGCGATCGATGAACCCGGCGCCACGGGAACGCCAGCCGGAGCGGTAGAAGAAGAAGCGGCCGCAGAAGAAGCTGCGGTCGACGAGGAAGGGTCGATATCGATAGCGTCGAGCTGCTGCTCCTCTCTATGGTTGAGAGTGCTGCTGGACTCGACGCCGGCCTTGGCATTGGCCGCCGCTTCTTCCTTCTCCTCCTGGATGGCGGCCGGAATCATGGACGACGAGGAGAGCGCCAACCGTTGCATCTTGTGCACCATGGCGATGGCGTGCATCAGTTGCTGTACACACACGCCGATGCGCCGGCCCGCACCGACACAAAAGAGACACACAATACACACACACAGAGAGAGAGAGAGACGGACCAGGCAATTATTCAGACGAGTTCTCTCTCCTGCAAACTCTGCATATATACACACACGTATAATATTTATAATATGATATGATATGGATATATTTTCTCATGAGCCACTGTTTTGTTTCCCCATTGGTTGGCCGGGACCTTTTTCTTTTTGACGAGTTGAGCCAGACCTGCCGGCCACTGTGTGCCGTTTCCTTCGCCCCTTTACTCGTCGCGTCAATCCCGCTAATTGGATCGGACAACTGGACACACGAGTTTTGACTGGCAAGTCGCTCAAGATCCAATAAATGGCGTACTTGCGTATAGACCATGAGTCCACTTGTCAACCGGAGACGACGGCCAAAGTGGCTCTAGTGAGAGGAGAGAGGAGAGAAGCTGCTGCTGCTGCTGCCCAGTTTCTCTCTTGGCTACTACGCTTGTCAGTCGGGACTGTTGGCGGAAATCGGATGTTAAGGGCAGTCGAGAAATTGGACACACGAAAGGTGAAAGGTATCGGGTAAATGTCGAGCGCTACATTCGAGTTGCCGAGCCTGTCACAATCCAATTGATTTTCTCGGCAAAATAAAAAAAAATAGGAAAAAAGACTCACTGACTGACACACGCACGTAACCTTTCCCTAGGCAAAAAAGAAGAAAAAACAACCCAGCCCGCCATCGCAATCGATTTGACATTCATCAGGTGAAGCCAAAATGTGTATGAGCAGTAGCTCGACGAGCACGTGACTCGTTCCTCCCAATGTCATTTGATTTCCTTTGAAAAAAAAAAAATAAATAAAATGTGAGCGTCACAGTGTCCATCGGAACGATCGTCGACTTGTGTCTTGTCCGGCGCCTATCCGTCTCCTGTTACACAACCCCGGAGGAATCAAAAACCCATCCAGGCTAGCATCTCGATCCTACCCATTATCGGGTTTCGTCCGGTTAAAATTTCCCGAGAGACAATGATCAACGTAACAGAGAAGGGGGGAATAATGTCAACACAAGAAGTGACAGCTCAGGAAAAGGAGAAAGAAAGAAAAAAAAATGGGAGGAGGATTTTGGGATGGGTATAAAGGATCATGCTCCGCTGGCCAAAAGGAATTGTTTTCCTCTCTTAGTCTTAGAGAAGATGAGAGACATCCATCACCGAAAATGTGAGCAAAGAGGAGGAGCCAGTGAGTGTGTATGAGTCAGGAAGAGATATAAAGAGTCGGGGCGGAGTTGTATAGACAGTCGTTAGCAATCCTCGTAAAAATTTAAAAATAAAAAAAGGAAGAAGAAGAAGAAGTCTGACGCACAAGGATTTTTCGAGTGTGTGTAGACCGGGAGGCGCGAGAGGATTAATTGCAATCAATATTTCAAAATGCGGATGAGAAAAATGAAAATGAATGGAAGAAGAACGAGAGAGCTCGGCAAAGATGAGTAGAGTATAAAAAGTATAAGTAAAAAGATTATTACGAGAAAAATAGACGAGGTATAGTAGTAGCATCAAATATACAGTACCCACCAAACTATTAGGTACACCCCCCTATTTTCAATGCATTCTTATGGCACTACGTGTCCTAGAACAAATGCAATAACTCTTGAACCGCTTGGGCTAGATTTTTTTCCTTTTGGCCCTGAGTAGATCTAATGATGATCTACATTTTTTCTACACATGAAGTTGTCGTAGGATTAACCCCCACGGCGCTACGGTATCGTTCAGTTTATTAGGTACACCCGTTTTCCCCCCATATGCGCCGTGTTAAATACGGCGTTTTCCAAAATTTACAAAAAATACTAAAAATCAAGCTAAAATCTTTTTCTTTGTGCCAAAAGATGCAGAATTCTTCACTCTATACGAATATAAAGAATAATTTACAATCAAACCAACTCAGAGAACCCTTCCCTATACCTCAAAGTTTTCCACTTCAAAATTTGTACTTTTTTCAACAAACTTGCACTTTCGCCAGCAGAGGGCGCCCAATTTCGCCAAATTTTGAAGTGGAAAACTTTGAGGTATAGGGAAGGGTTCTCTGAGTTGGTTTGATTGTAAATTATTCTTTATATTCACATAGAGTGAAGAATTCTGCATCTTTTGGCACAAAGAAAAAGATTTTAGCTTGATTTTTAGTATTTTTTGTAAATTTTGAAAAACGCCGTATTTAACACGGCGCATATGGGGGGAAAACGGGTGTACCTAATAAACTGAACGATACCGTAGCGCCGTGGGGGTTAATCCTACGACAACTTCATGTGTAGAAAAAATGTAGATCATCATTAGATCTACTCAGGGCCAAAAGGAAAAAAATCTAGCCCAAGCGGTTCAAGAGTTATTGCATTTTTCTAGGACACGTAGTGCCATAAGAATGCATTGAAAATAGGGGGGTGTACCTAATAGTTTGGTGGGTACTGTATGAACGAGGAAGTTAAAGATTTTTTTAAAGAAATAAAAATGAGGAAAGAATGAAAGATTAAAAAAAAACGAAAAAAATAAACCTTGACAAATTGGAATTTAAAAAATGTTTCAAGTATAGACGTACCCTCCATCGCGACTTGGCAAAGTTCTTTTTCAGTTGCTCAGAGACGGAACTATGGATGTTCTTGGTGCTGGCGGCATTGCCAGATATCCTGATGGATGGCAGGAGGGTGAAGAAAAAGAAAGAAAATTAAAGATTTGGTTATCCAATAAAAAATGTAAAAACAAAATTTAAAAAAAAAACGGTTGGGAAAGGTTCGGAGTCAGCTGAGGCCGTCATTTAAATCATTGGGATGGGTCGGGCGGCAGCCTCAGCAGTTTTTTTTTCCAATAAACAAATCGTGACGCAATCCATACCAGGGATGTTGGAGGGCTTCGCGGCATGTGAAACGCTTGTTGACATCGACACACATGAGTCGACGGATGAAATCCTTGGCGGAATCGCTAATTTCGTCCCAATACGGAGAGTCAAACTCGAATTCACCTAACCGAGAGAGATAAAACAAACAAAATTAATAAAAAGCAAACAACAACACGTCAACAGCCATTTCGACACCGTTCAAGGTTCAGCTCTATTAGCCGCAACAACAACAACAACAACACCACATCCGCACTTATTCTGAACGACGGAGAAGCGAAACAAGCGGGAAACGGTCGTGAGGTGAGAGATTTTATCGATCCCGATTGCCGGGGGCCTATTCCCCCCGCACACACAAACACCGAAGGGGGGATGAAGTGCCAAAATGGTGAACTCGAGTTGATTAATAACAACGCGCGCGACAGCACCCCACCCAAACGTCAATAGCCCACCTCCCCCCCCCAAAGGGGTCATTTTGTCAAAAGGGGACGAGCACATTTCCTCGTTGCTGTGTCGACCGTCTCTCTCCATCTCATTGTCATTCGGCCGTCGTAGCGGAGAATTTTTCCGCCCGGTACGTGAGCGGTTGCACGAAGCACCAGGATGTTGCCTGGATGGTTGGTGGTGTGACTGTGACGTCAAACCACTTTCGTTACGACGCAGGACACAATAACCCAAAAAACCATTTGATACTGGCGGCCCGTTTTCAGGCGCGTCGGAGTAGAAACGAAGGCAAGAGAGATAAGGAGAAGGATTTTTATTTTTTCTTCTTCTCTATCCGCCTCTCTCTTACCTCATCCGTCGGCCGATATTGGGTTACTACCGGATCGACGACAACCGATTGAGCAGACAAAACTGGATCAATATCGAGAGATCCCCAGGTTTATTTTATTTTATTTTTATTTTTTTACCTTTCAAGATTTGTGCGAAGAGATTGGCGTCGCTCTCGTCGTAAAAGGGCGGATAGCCGCACAGTAGGATGTAGGAAATGACTCCGATGCTCCAGACATCGACGGCTTTGCCGTAGGGCTTTTGGGCCAACACTTCCGGTGCTGTCATAAAACGGCAACAAGTGCATTTATAGATTATTCTTTCTTTTTTTTTATGGACAGGGGAGCCGGTTCGACATGCCAAATCTCAAAAGTAAAATAAAAAAAACCGAAGAAAAAGCTTACCGACATAACCGGGAGTCCCGCACGCCGTTGCCATGATACCAGAGTCTTCCATTTTGGACAATCCGAAATCGCTGATCATGATCTTGCTGTCTTCATCCGGGCAGTAGTACAGCAAATTCTCCGGCTGGATGGAGGATTTAAAAAAGAAAAAACAGAAAAAAAACACACAATGAATTCATTGATGGAATGAAAGATATAATTGACAGACTACTGCAATGGTAAATCTATCGATCCAACACGATAGGAGCGATGCAACATCTAAGCACGCAGGGGCTGAATATTGCCTCATCAGCTGGATTTCGATCGCAAAAGGTGGGTGTCGAGGTGCTACACCATATCCATCCCGCCCGGTCCTGACTAGACTAGCTGGGTATGTAGTTAGTAATGGGCAGAGAGGAGGGGGAGGATAGAGTGGCGGAGCTAAAAGTCACGACCAGCGACAACTGCTGGACAGTATCCGAAAAATAATATCAGCCGGCGCACAATTTGTATAGGTAGCGAGTTGACAAGTCCAGCAGTGTGTTAGAGAAACGAGAGAGCCGGCGGGGAGGTTACAGTCACGCACACATCGGATTACAATATATGTGTGTACATACACACAGTCGATTCTGTCGCTCTTCTTTTTCGACCCCCCCAAGTCTGACATAACATTCTTATCATCACGTTCTCTACCGTCACACCCACACTATTACTACTGTACAGCTTATATGTGTGCGTAGCAGAGTCAGTCCCACACCGGAAGACAATGGAATGGTCTCTCACACGCTCGAAAACGCCATTCTCGTTGGGTTGATTTTTTTTTTTCTTTTTCAGGCGACTTGTTTTCTTTCTTTTCTCATGTTTTCATCATTTTTGTTTTGTTTCTTTCCTTTTTCGTCACTCTTGACAATGGCGGAATCCGTCGGGAAAGGAAAAACAAAACAAATGGGAGAGGGGATATATAAGACGGATTGCGTTTACCTTGAGATCGCGATGGACGACTCCTTGCTCGTGCATGTAGTCGACGGCCTCGAGGACTTGTCGCATCAGATCGGCCGCATCCTTTTCCGTGTACGATCCTTTCTCCACGATGCGATCGAAGAGTTCGCCACCTGTCACTCTGCATTAATAAACGACGGATCAAAAAGTGAATCAACTTTATTGGGGTCGGCTAGCTCTAAGCTAGACAGACAGACAGACAGACAGCCATGGACTAGGAGCTATCGATTTCTTTTGATTCGGCCACTCGATGGTGGTAGTGCGGGTAGCGAGTCTGCCCGTCAACAACAGAGCCAATAAAAAAACACACAAGACACACAATATGGCCCACTTCGTCGCACATACTCCCCCCACCAACCAACCAACATCAATATTGAATTGTTTTCTGCACAAAGTATCCACCACGTCTGATATAGTTGTAGTCGACAATAATTTATCTAATGACCTCCCACGGAAAGATGGAAACGATTGAACAATGAAGACGACATCGTTATAACCGTTGAATATCTGAAACAAGTTGCTGGCAACGCCAGCCCAAAGGGATAAGACCCCCAATCGATTATCGATCCGGGTTGAAAATCAGGAAATTACGCGGAATATACGCAACCAAAAGATGTTAACTGCATCCACAGGGAGGAGGAGGAGGAGGATCGAGTCTGTGTGTCTTGCTCAAGTTAACTTTCTTAAACATCTTTGGCCAGCGAGTAGTGGAACTCCAATAGCCACACGATAACGACGCACCAACTTTTCTCCATCGTCTACTAGGGAAACAACTTTTGTTGTTATCCACAAACAAACCCAATGGCCCATCCGCTTTTCTGTTGTTGTTGTTGTTGAGCCGGAAAAAAAGGTGCACCGCCCGGATGGCAAACGGGAAATAATACAAAAAGGATGAAAACAATAATACGAAATAAATGACTTTGCGTCTTCTCCTCTTTGTGAATACAAAAAAAACAAGGGAAAACCAAACAAAAAAAAAGGAAAATTTGATGAAAATGTCGAGAGTAACGATACACTCTATCACTATACCTAGCGGCGGAGTGTGTTTGAAATGTAAAAGAGGAGGCGAGGTGATTTAAATGCAAATGATTTGCTGCCGTCTTCCCAATTCCGCGTTTAAATATACGTTGCCGACGGGGAGAAAGAAGGGAAAAAAAAACTCACGAAATGGGATTTATTTTGTATGATGATTATTATTACGTCGCTATTGAACGGCAACAGCTAAACCCTCACCCAACAATAATAATGAAAAAAGCCCGATGAATGACAAAATGATTGTTCATTTTCCGCGCAACGAGGCAATGGCTGCTGCATATATAGTTGGTCTAATAACAGCATTAAGCAGCTGTACGATGCGGGAATCTTGTTTGCGAACGGGGGGGAAATAGGGAGGCGACCATTTCGTGCCAAAAGATCGATTGAGCCTGTCGTCTTTTTTCGTTCTCAATATTCAATTTACATTTTTCCAGTAGGGTAGGGAGGGGGGGGGGGATCCGATGAAAGAAAAAAATGGGAAAAAGAGAACACACAATGGTAGGCGTAATTCACTCATCTATTGACCAATGTGTACCCAGCGCTATGCCCAGCCGTCCATGGGAACTCATATTCGATTGGGCGGGGCTCGCGTTTATCGATTGCCGACATTTTATTTTTTCACTCCCCAACCCCCCCTTAGTTCGGTTATTATTACAAGGAACAAAAATTGAAGCGCTCGATAATTCGCTCACTCCCTTTCGGCTTATAAATTCACGAGTATTGTGGAAAAATGCCCCCCCCCCTGCCAAAATCGCGGACTAAGAAACTCTTGATTCTTCCACTTTTGTAATCCCATTTCAGTAACGGAGTTTTTGCTTCCAACTCGATGCAAAGGCAAAGAAAAAGAAAAACTTTTTCCCCCCCAAAGGGTTTGGTGTTGACTGATTGTTGCGCTCGCTTGAAAGGATTGAGGGGGGAACGAGAGGGAGTGCGAGAAGAAGAAGAAGAAAAAAGTGAGGACGGAAAAAGAGATTAGAAACTTTCAAGTGTGTGGAAAACGGTCGGTTGGAAATGCCCCCTAGTGGTCCGGAGAACCGGCGTGATTAAAGCCAAGTTGTATCCCCCCCCCCTCTTTTGTGAGCGGGAATGCCATTGAGACGAGGCAATCACAGACGGAGAAATAGAGGTATAAGTGGTCGGCGGAGAGGATTAAATGCCAGTTCTCAATTGGATAATGCAGACGTTAAATGGGGGGAAAAGTCTCTACACTCGGGCATTTCTTTTTAACATTTGATATGCTGTATACACCACATTGCGGGAATGTTTAATGTTTCTAACTTTGAATTGAAAAGAAAAAAGTTTACTTACAGTTCCATGACCAGGTAGACTTTGCTCTTGTCTTCGTACGTCTCCAGCAGCTGGACGATATTGGGGTGCTTGAGCCTGTCGGAAAACCAACAAACAAGAACGGGAGAAATTACACAGACAACTTAGGTGCCAAAACAGCCCGACTGGAGATGGAACGTCTCTGGATCGAGAACTTGATGGCTCCATCTCCATCTACACTACGCTACAAAACCGCGCAGAGCTCTACCAGGATGTAGAAAACGAAGCCTCATAAGTTTAAATCACGAATAACTGAATACGTACGGAGCCTCTACAACTACTATTACTAGCACCCCCTCTTTCCCGCAAGAGTTATATCAGCGCATTTTTCATCCGCATCGCATGGACTTTCTGATTTCCCCCTGGGTGAGAAGATGATGATGAAGTGATCCCGGGCGCACAGCTGCGGCACCAAAGGTATTACATCTTAGACGGAACAACGCCGCGGTCTCAGTGCAAAGTATGGGGAGAGGGAGAAAACAAGAAATGAAGAAATGAAGAGAAAATGTACGGAGCGGAAACCTCAGCGCGCTGCTGCACACGCTTTTTTCTGTATTTTCTCGTAACGAAGAATAGGCGGGCTGTTGACGCCCGCAGTGGCCGTGAAGGATAGACAACAATAGCGCTTGGTTCTGGCCAGCATCTTTCATACACACGTCAGCCTTTCAAATCTAAGCAAACTTCTTTTCTTTTCTCTCCTTTTACCCCCCTCACGGCCCATCGCTCTCTCTCTCTCTAGGCTGTCTTTTCTTCTGGCCTCCCAGTGGTCCTAAATATCCTCTAGCCAAAAGAAGGAAATACTGAATAGTAATACTGTAATGGTGTCAGCAGTGGCTAGCCTACAAAGACCTGTCCGTTTCCAGCGCCGGTCCCTACACAATGGCCCCAGCGCAGTCGAATCTACAATAGCGACATTACACATTTCTGTGTAATGATATTGAAAAAAAAAATAAACGGAAATAAAAGGAAGTACAAAGAAAGACGAAAAAAAAAGAGAACAAGTCACTGAGTTCCTAATGGTAGTCATAGACACAGGTTCCGGTCGAAGGCAAGAATAAAAATGAGTGAATGAATACAATCAAACCCGGAAGGACGTCGTGTTTCTCAGACGACGTTGACAGGAGCGGAGTGAAGCGAATGATAGTAGTGCTAGTTGTTTGTTAGATTTTTCTCTTTCTTACTGTTTCTCCCTCCCCTTGTCACTAGGAGGACGTCGCTAAGAGGCCACAGATGAACGATTCTACCTATACAAGACTTAGAGATTCTACACGTTTCTTTTCTTGTTTCTAAAATATATATGTTGAATGCACTACCGCCCTTTTAGGCGGAGCCTTGTATCCATGGCGGAGAACAAGTTGTACCGCCACTGGACATGAGTATATAGCATCGAGTCCCACCAGCAGCATCCATTACCCGCCGAGTCTAGTAATAACTAGTAGCCCAGTTGCACAGAACTGGGGCGGAATCAATAAACTCGGTAGTATTACACAGTTTCCTGTCTCGACACATCATTGTCATAAAGTGAAGTGGATGTTATACAACTCGTCTGCGCTACTTTCATTTTGCTCAACGGGCGCAAAATAAAAAAAAAAGGCGGCCAACAATTCGATGCATCAGCTCCTTCTTCGACATGTGTAGGGCAAGAAAAGAAATAGATAGAAGGAACGGCTCGTGCCGTTTGCAACGAGATTGGATGTCGACGCTAATGCGATTGAGCACGAGCGCTCGATCGAGGTCTTCTCCACAGCCCCCCCCCCTCCACCAGATAGAGAAGGACGACTGTATCAGAGTAGCAACATCAATTTTAAAAACCGAATTCGGGATGATTCGAAAACCCCAATTTCAGGTTGGCAGCCAAGAAAGTACTATTCATTTATCTCAGAGCTTTTACCCCTCATAAAAGGGTCAAAGGACATTGAATAAAAGTCTCCCATCTTTGTTTAGCACCCCCCCCCCCCATTCGCTATCGATCGAAAAGTGCCAGTTCAGTCATTTTGACGATTGGGTTTTTCTTTTCTTTCCAGGGTTTCCCTCCATTACCATTCAAGCTTCAACAATTACTTAGGAGTGCTTTTAGCTTTGAACGCTAATAAATTGCCAGACAGCTGATTTCACCGGGATGTGCAGTCATTTAAGTAGAAGTTAACAGCCGGTTGCCCCCCCCCCCTCCTGTCTGGATTGTTTCTTTGACTCCTCGTTTCCACCTCCTCAGACTGCGGAAGCCGTAGTAAAATGGAATCATTTCCGATCCATCTCCATTGCAGCTGTCCTTTTTTTCCGCGATAGACCCAAGATGTCACCAATCTGTCCGTTTCGACTAGGGAAGACGCCAAGTTCACGAGTCACAACCTTTATGGCTGTCTTGTACGTACTGTACAACCGAAAAAGGACAGGCTCTCCCGCCCCCCAAAGAAAACAAATGAAAAACGAGGGGGGGGGCTACGGCTAGAGGAGAAAAAGAAGAAGAAGAAAGAAAGAAGAAGCCCATCAATTGGATCGATACGTTCCGTCGAACCTTCCTTACTTTTTTTAAAATGAAAATCGACTGCTGAATGTCGCTGGCCTCCGCCCTTGCCGTTCAATAATCAGCACTGACGTCGATCCTCTTGGAATACGATGATTCCGGCCACGGTAGCATTAGCGGTGCCAACTTTCTCCTCCGTCGATCGAAGCCTCTTCCGACTTCAATAGTTAAATACATATCCATTCCGGTTGAACGATTTTCTGTTTGTCAAACCAGGCAAAGCACCAAATGGGCCAATGGATGAGGCAGCAGCAGCAGCCAATTCATCTTTTTTTCCATTTCACCGGCTTTGTCCGTCCCGGCAACGCTATAGATAAGTTAGACGGGTGCTGGAGATTTTGCGGATGTGCAACGCAGCAACGCCGGGCTTCAAAAGCTAGCCGTGCAGTCCAGACGAAAAAGAAGAAGAAGAAGAGCGAGGGATGTAACGCTAAGCTTTTGATTGAGAACTCTCGGTAGATAGCGGTTCAATCTAGGGGAAATCCTGTTCCATCCCACCCCCCTCTTCCGCTAAAGAGAGAAATATTCCGCAGAAGAGGCTGACAATTTGCGTCCGCCTGACTGGCGAACGGTTGGTGATACTCGAAAGAAGAGCTCAAGACTGGAAGAGAGGATGCATCGAGTCCGCATCAGTTCCGCTCATCAGACAAAACTCGTGCTTTCTGCTTTCCCCCCTCCCCTTTTTTTGACTTCGTTGTTGGACTAACTCCTTGCGTCGTATGCATCATCGTCGACATGGAGAGGAGACACGGGCGGACGCCATGTTGTTTCTTGGGCACCAAATCTGTGTAGCATTCCATGTTGTCTTTATGGAGAACAGGGAAAGGCAAATAAAACCTGGATCGATCCCGACCTTCCCTCCCAATCGCCATGCAGAAACCCAAGGACTAATAGAGAACTCGGGTCCCGAGTTCATTCTAATCCCCCCACCCCCCTACGGTCTCCGTCCTCTGTTGAAATCGATAAAAAGAAGGATTCAATGACAAAACAAACGAAAAAGATGGGGGGAAACATGAAGAAAAGACGGGGAAAAAGAGACGCAAAAGGTACGACACGGGGGGAGTACCCCTTTGACATCTTCATTAGACGATGAGACAGTGAGAAACATAACACGGCTCTCATTCTAGATAGCTTCGTTAGCGAAACTCACTCCACTTCTGAATTATTTATTTCCTTTTTATCCTGCCCTTTTATTTCATAATCAGTTCACGAACACAAGAGCAGATCATTATTTCTCCTCCACCCGTTACTATCGTTACTTACGAGCAGTAGTAGTAGCGACTCTCTCATCATTTTTCCATTTACCGTTCCGTTAAGCTCACTCACAGACTTGTATCGGCATTCTTATCTAGAAACAGCAGCCGAGCACGAGCGGAAATTCCGGTTGATCCACGGGGATTTTCCATTTACGTTAGTAGTGGACCAAATGCGACATCTTCCAACCGAAAAAGAAATGCGCAGTGATATTACATGCCCTCCCAGGCTCCCATCCATTCTCAAATGAAGAAGCGATGCTCGATGGACCCGAAACAAAAGGAAAAGGGAACAAATGCCGAAAGAATAAAGACGATATAGCCGCGGCGGTGGTGATGAATCGTTCTGGTATCCACGATTCGGCCATGGCCCCAAAAAAGAACGTGGAGAATATTTAAAAAATAAAAGCTGATTGCAAATCATCCGAAACGACTCGAAGCTCGAATAAAGAATTCAAATGAATGAAGGTGAGCAATCAATCGATTATGACGGGGAAAAAAAATAGAGAACAAAAGATGGAGTTAATTGGACGAAAGAGACACGACAGACAATTTAATTGCATCGTCACCTGTCGCTAGATCGAATGTCGTAATCCGATCCAATCAAGTGATCTTTGCCGAAGGCATAACCAAATAAGGAGAGGGAAAACGTCTAGACCATTTCGGCAGAGCTGAACAAGTCATAACCTCCAACTTGGAAGATAAAACCGAAAAAAAAACTAGCGGCCAAATCTGACTTCTTGTTATTCCATAATGATTGAATACGAGTAGATTGGTAGCAATTGAGAACGAGTTTGCCTGGAGCTGTTTCGCAGTACATTCGAAGCGATTTCTCTCGTTTACTTAGCCTTTTTTCTCCTCTCTCTCTCTCTCGAATCGAATCGATAGAACTATACAAGGCTTGAAGTAAAGCTCGGCTACATGCTCCCCGCTGATAATTTACAATCGGACCGTCATTAGAGTTGCAAGAGCTTTCTAAATGAGATTCGAAGGCAAAGTCGCAGTGGACTCTTGTGTTGGCGTTGGCCGAGCTATAAGCGCGACGCTCATTTGTTATACCTTCCCAAAGTGCTAGCAGAATAAGGCCAGGTTCAAAGACGGCAGTGAATGTTGCAGGAATGTAGACCGGAGAAACCAGATTGAGACGCAAGCTACTACTATCTTTGAAGGGCAGTGAGCACGTCGACGGGAGAGACTTACCTTCGTAGAACTTTGATCTCGTTCTCTAGCGAGTCTTCCTTGCCTTTGAGCGCCGTCTTGTCAATGATTTTGACGGCAAACAGCTTGCCAGCTTCTGTTTTCGATTCGGCCAGCCGCACTTGCGAGAAAGCACCCCTGGAATACAGAAGCAAACGATAAATCAAAATTAGCTTTCCAAGAAAACAAAAGAAGAAAAAAGTATTAAAACGTGAACTTGTCGAATGACAGTCGTGGAAATATGACACAGCATTCCTGTCGAATCCGAAAGTCTCCAGCAGACAAATAATTTTTAGATTAACAGTCGATGCAGGACCGTGTGATTTGAATTATCCAGTAGATACACCTGACCTTGAAGACAAGTTGTTGTTTTGTTTTTTTTAACTCCAGCCATCGACTTAATGCTGACTGGTATTTTATTTACATGTTTACTAAACACATAATGCCCTTTCTCTTCGTTATTTCCATTTTTTTATTGGGTACTATATGATTCCAGGCGAGAAATCTAAACCACATGAAATTTCCGACGTGGTTTCATACAAGATAACGAGTTTTCCATCTACCACACACACAAGTTGTGCTTGCCCAACCATCCGTCTTCATTCGCCAAGATATATTCAGGTCCTTGTGGTCGGAAATCGGGACTCGAAAGAAGTTCAATGACGGGGTAAGAGAAAGTGCGTGTGCGTGTGGCCGGGGGGATTTTAAAAGGAAGCTACACACAATGATGGGCTGAAATGGAAAGTGGAATGTAATTCAGGCCAGCAGAAATGTTCCTAGAGTACCGAGTCAAACGAGAAACCTTCCACCCTGCTGTCATCCCCCTTCTCCTCCCCCCCCCCTCTCCTCTTTTTTTTCATGAAAACACACACCTATACTCTTAAAATAAAAGAAAGACATTCTGACCTCAATTGGAGAACCAGTTTCTACATTGAAAACTACCACAACCTAAAAATGGGCCCAATGTCTAATCCTGCATGCCAGTCAAAGATATAGTCTTTGGTTTTCCAACACGCATAGGAAATTCATCAGTGAGGTAATGTGTACTAGATTTTGGCTAGTGGTGGGAATTATTTGGTTAACAATTCTTGTGGCGTAAATTTGGAAATGGGCCATAGACAAATTAAAGATACCAGAGCTAGCCTTAATCAAGGCAGTTGGTGTGACAGCCAAACTTACGTTCCAAGGAGATCTTTCAGTTCATATCTGTCCTCCAGAGATGGTGAGGATTTGTCATCTTTTTTCAAGAGATTGGTGCTCTTCTTGCTGGACTCCTTGTCTTTATCACGTTTACCAAAAAAAGGCATTTTTGTATTCTTGCTGTTTGAAAGTCTGTGATGATTACTTTGCACTAAAAGCTGTTAGATTTCTTTCAGTCTCTGTAGTGTTCACTTCAGTTTCAATATCAATCAGACACTTCACTCCCTTACACCATTTTCTGCCTCTTTCTTTACTAATATATGTGGGTTGTCACGAAGAGCCAGTGGATCAAGGCGGAAAGAATCTGTAGAAAAATGAGAAATTTAGAATAGGATAAGTATGATTTTAAAACATCATTCCCGGTCCATCAAAAAGTAATCACCGTTACTCGTTTTCTCAAAGCAAGTTGAGGATACATATTTTCGTTTATAAATGAATTCACTCACTCTGAATTGGGAAATTTATTGGAACTAATGAACGTTAGGTCGACAATTAACGTCAAACAACCACCAGCTTTTGTTAGGGCATCTGTTGGCTGCACATTTCGTTCACTCACAGGATCGTTCACTCGCGACTTGAGCTCACGACCGCTAACTGTTCACTGGTCTCTACTGTCAAGTTACAACCAGTACTAAACGGGAGTCACGAAAAAGGGAAAACCCACTATAGAGTCTTCAGGCCTTCCAACAATACGTTTGTGGTCTGATTATTCAAGGTGCTACCCACTAGCGCCATCTGCAAATGCGAAATATCACCAACTTTACAATTTCACGATGTTGAAATCTGTCTGGCCTCCATACATGATTATATAAGACCAATAAAAAAACCGGCGGTAAAATTGTAGCTTACACAATTAGTGATTTAGTGAAACTATCTGAAAGAAAGAGAACAATTCAAAAACAAACAAAAAAAAAACAAAAAAAAAACAGAAAAATTTTGCGTCTTAAATAGTTAAGAGCTGCTCGCTACAATTTGTGGATAAAGGGGAAAATACTGATAAAAACACGATATTCGCCCATTAACCCGTAACCGCGAATACGCTAGCCTAACGACACTAGTCGCGTGCAAGAAGGGAGTTTCTCTGTACGTGATATCGTTAATATCTATCTACAGCCGCTTCGCACGCCAAATATTGATCAAACAACCTTGAAACAGAACAACGTAGAAGAGCCCACGTAAAAATTGGTTCAATTGGATCAAATTAAAAACTAGATTTTAAAATGTGTTCACAGTGGTCAAGGCACAATCTAGCAGTAGCTAAAAATAAAGGGTTTTACCAATTTTTTACTCCGATTCGCTTCTTATTATTTCTTCCTCTTCCACTTTCGAGGAGCTTTGCGAAATTCTATTTCTGCCCTATCGTTTTACAGCTCTAAATTTGTTCGTCCTTGCAAATTGGAATTCCCAGAAAAATTTGAGAAAATTAAACGAGCTAGCCTATTTTCTTTTGGTAAATCAAATATTTTGGGTGTAAATTTTAATACGATTAATTTTTTTATTAATTTTTGTTTGTAGGTATGAAATATTTGTAAGGTTTCGGATTTCCCGCCATCTATCGTCAAATTTCCAAGTCTTTATAAAGCGCCTGTAAACATAACATCACGAGGCAGCACATCGCAACAAGAATCAGCTGTCTGAAGAATAAAGAAAGATACCCCCCTTTGTGATCGGTTACCAGTAAAGGGCTTTCTATTCCACTAGCACAAATTTAGCTTAATTTTCTATGACTTATTGATCTGTGAAGTAACATGGAAGCTGAAGCAAACGATCTCGTCTTTTACCTGATTTTCTTGTTAATTGTATTTTTCATCTCAGTTGGTTACTTTTTTGTTTATTCGGGGCTATTTGCTACTATTGAAATCAGAGCTCAACGCCCTCCATTTACCAATTTGCGTATTGCATATAAATTTGCCCGAGGACCATACAAAAACGCAGGTCATCTCTTTACAGAAGCACATAGCTTAATACCTGATTTGAAAACCATAGGAATATACTATGATGATCCACAACAGGTATAATTATTCTAACATTAGAGTAGATAGATTAATTGATTTTCAAGTATTCTTATAAGTTAACCATTCTTTGATACTGCAGGTAAACCCATCAGAGCTGAGATATTGTGTTGGAGTAATTCTATCTGAAGGAGAATCTGAACCTGACAATGCTCATCTTTCTACTTTTCTTGAGCACGGTTTCAAGGAATTAGTTTTGCCAGCAGTAGATCATGCTGTACTTACAACTTTTCCTTTCAATAACACTGTATCCATTTTTATTGGAGTAGCACGTGTGTATCCTAAACTTGCTGAATATATCAAGGTAATATTTCAAATTGTCTCAAGGTCTCACTTTGAAAAATCTAAATTTTAATTTGTTATTATACATAATTTCTCTTTTAATTTAAAACCTCTAGGAAAGCAATCTGTGTGCCCATCCTATGATAGAAATTTATGAAAATGATAAGATAGTCTTCATGTCACCTCTATCTAGACAGGATGAATTTTATGTTGAAGAAACCCTAGAAGCTGATGAATTAGCAAACTCAACTGTTGATGTGTCTGAAAATCAAGGTAAAAAAGTCAGCAAGTGTTGTTAACTGTGAATCTAACCCCATTTGATGTAGATTCAGAACTTGCACAAGAACCAAGCCATCACCAGTATGATCACACTGAAGATGAACAAGAAGAAATTGAGAAAACAGAAATAAATGGAGTAGAGGATAGTGATTCAGGATCATCTTTTGAAGAATTGAATCATTCATAAATCATCCTAAAATATTTCTGATAGATTGTACTCTTCTAGTGGACTACAGGCTTTTTCTCTACTCATTTAATGAGTTTTAAATATTTCTGTGTATGTTTACACTACTGCGTACTGCGTCTTGTAAAACAATCCTAGCTCCTGAACCATTCAGTGTATGATGTTCTTTTGGGAGTAAGATAATAAAGTAAACCTCCTTACTCCAAAAACAAAATTTTATTATAGTATTGTGTGAGAATCGGCCTGAATATACATTATCTTTTTCTTGGATCCCTTTTGCCTCCACCTTTGGAAGGCGGAACGGGTCCTCTTGGAAAAGGAGCTGGAATCGTTCCATTACCGCCCATCGTCCCTGAAGCCGGAGCAGGTGATGGCCATGCTCCACCGTTTAAATTTTGTTGTCTTCCATTACCTGGTGGACGAGGTCCGACTCCAGGAATTGTTGCATTCACAGCTTGAGGGTTGGCAGGTTGATTTCCAGGACCACTTGTCCCTCCAACCAACTGTGTAGCCATATCTGGGTTTGGTTCACTCATGAATGGAATTTCAGAAAATACCATACAAAATTCACCAATTTTCTGAATATCTCCACCTTTTCCTGAATTAAATAAAAACAATGGTTACAAATTGTTTTATCACATCAAATAAAATAGCATTTATTAATTATTATTGATTGATGACATACCCATATAAAGTGTCAGTGAGTTCTTCCAGACAGACACGTAAGCTTTAGATATTCTTAAAATGTCTCCAGGTTGTAATAAAAGGCCAGGTTCATCCCAAACAGAAAGATTTATAGAACCAGTTTTGTCTGCCACTTTACAAGATCTCACTTCATGTCCGTCTTTTGTCACATTTGGTCTTCCTGTTAACAAATACAGAGAGAAGTTGATAAACAATTATTAATGCATATTACTTTGTAAGAGAAAAGTAAACAAGTCATTATTACCAATTTCAAGAACAATAAAAATCATATTTAGATTTTTCATTGAAGGTTTTAAATCTCTCACAGTAGTGAGCTCTGGTCTGAGCTCTTGCATTGTTAGGTCGGTTAGTTGTCAATTAACTTAAGACTTAAGAATTTTTCGTTGTTATCCAGCAAACGAACCATACAAAAACTAATTCATAGACCAATATCCGTTGCTTTATTCAGCACTGAAATTTTTTTTAAAACCTCAAATGATATGAAGAACGAAAATATCAACAACTTCGAGGCAGAAGCAGACTGCTTGTTCCTTGATGCAACAATGCCAATTATTTGTGTGTGCTTCAATGAGCGCCCGAGCGGTCTAGTAGCGGGCAAAACTCGCAAGAGGCGAAATCGAAATGTCATTTATAATCGAAGAAAAGAACATCTTCAAATTATAAGTTGTATAATTAATTGATGACATTTTTTTAAATTGTTTGAAACTGAATGATTGAGATGAAGAATTCTTTTTTTGCTGATAACATGTTTCACGGCGCGTAAATTGAAAAGAAGACGGATTATAAATCAGTAAGTAAACAGACACTACGCATAGATTTAAAAAATAGTTAGTTGTATCTAAATCATGTCGCGGTATTCTTATACGCCTATAGACGATCCGGATTTAAGTAAATAAATAGACGTCGTTATTTTTTAAGAAGAAAAAGTTGAACCAACCGAGAACATTAAATAAGAAATAAAAACAAATTCTCGTTCAGCTTCGGGTTAGATTTTTTCTGCTTCGCGGTTAAAAAAGGATGTATCACTAGATGCACAATTTTAATACATCTTCTTCAGTTCAAGTTTAATCGTAATTAAAAAAATATTACTAGATATGTAATTAGCAAATTTTATTGTTTGTATACTTTCAACCAAAATTCAAGGAGATGTCTCGCAATTTAGGCATACCAACGGCCCACGCAAACAGCGCCTTTCAATTGTAAGGTATCGCCCGAAGGATTATCACCACTTATTAGTTAGTTATTTGAGAAAAACATCTCAAATAACTTAAACTCATATTTCCAAGAGCCGATCAGCATCAACCAAAACTTCGTTGGTAGATTTGCCTAAGTGCGAAGAATTGAAACGTGAGAATGGCAACCTTTTCTGTTTATCATTTAAAGTATAACTTACAGTTGCTATGTACGGTATGTCCCACTATGCAGTCTTTTAAATCGCAACTATTCTCAATTACCGAATTATCCATCAGAATGCTGCCTTGAAGAGTTGTTCTAAAAAGAAGACAATTCATATACGTTGTAGCAGAAAAATAAATAATCTCATCTTACTCTTTCATGATCGTAACGTTATCCATGATGATACAATTGGTAATCCTAACTTTTTCTCCAATATTGCAACCTTGACCAATAACCGAATGCTTAATAGAGCACTTGTCCGATAACTGACTCGTTTCACCAATAAGGCAATCAGTTCCCACCTATATTATAAAAAATGTTATAATGTTTATCCAACATTTAAAAGTTATAAGGGTCTTCGTTACTTGTGCTTTGGATACGGGTGGTGTGATTTCCTCATCAGGAAACATTGTATTCCATCTTTTAATAACCTAAATTTCATTTTAAATAATAATAATATCGTCGATCGATTCTAGTTAACAATTTCTTTCTTTACTTGTCGGTTGAGCTCACAATAGTTGCTCAGCGAGTTTGCACGTAGACAAAAGCCTTCCTTGGCCACATAAGCGAAACAGCGGATATTATGGTCTTGGTACGGGCCACGCAAATCACCACGATGATCATTCCAAACAGAGTAGCTCCTGATTTTCTCTTCCTCTTCGACATCAACAAGGAAGCTGCAAATATCTTTACAAAAAAAGAAATTATAATACTATTTAGACTTTAGACGTAGAGATTTCAAATTCTATTTATAGTGCCTCGATTTGTAGTATTTAAAGAAACGACCGAGACATCCGCATTGGGGAGTTCTTTTTCGTTTTTTTTCCTTTGAGTTTTTATAAACTGTTTTCGCACAAGATGAGGCAAGACCTCACCCTTCAGCATAGTGAATGACCTATGTTAAAAAATTGTTTGTTTTTATGATTTATCCATTAACGCGTAATATATTTAAATAACGGTGTGACTTACCGGTTTTCGGCAATGTAATCACAGACCCATTTCTTAATAACGTAGAGATGAGCGTCAAGCAAGTTACCTTGAACACTTATCTGTGGGAAATGTTTCATCACTGATTTTCGGATTGAGAGTTCCTCCTCGTTTTCTGAAGTCAAATCTGCTTCTGAGACTAAGAAAACCAGACGAGGTGTTTGCAGATCCAATCCAACCAAGTCCCTTTCTAAAATTTTAAGGGAAGTTTTATATTATTATTTGATGAATATACTATCATACATTTTTTGTTATTAAAAGTAATCTAGTGAATGCTGAAAGATATACCTTGCTTGAATTTTGTTTTGGGACCAGGCACTGCAGTTGACATTACTTCTGGAGAGGACTGGCTAAAAAGTGCAGTCACACTTGATTGATGAGTTCTGTGTAAGTCAAACACATTGTGCAATGGTATATCACATACCAAGTCACAACTAATGACCAGGACATCAGTCTGCAATTCGATTGGATTTAAAGGTATAGTATATGTGATAAAAATCTTGCATTATTAAAGATTTATACCTTGATTCGGTCTTTGACTAGTCTAAGAGAATCAGCTGTTCCAAAGTCTTCATTTTTTGGAAGACATGCTATATCCAGTTTGATGTTCAAACCATACTTGCTTGGAATAGCTGCAACTTCAGCTCGAAACTGTTCATGGATAACAACTATGACATCTAAAAAGTAGTCCTTGTCACATAAAAGTAACTTTATTCAAAACAAAAACTGAAATACCTTCAAAACCAGCATTTTCCAACATTTTTAATGAAAACCATATCATTGGTCTGTTGCATATTGGTAATAGACACTTGGGACGGTCATGAGTTAAATCTGTCATACGTGAACCCCTTCCAGCAGCCATTATTACTGCTTGGTACTCCATGATTAAAGAACACTAGAATACAAATATAAACTAATAAATAGCAAACATAGAGAGAATTAGAAAATAAAAGGATGATGCGTTTTGTATCTGTTAGCACATGGAAAGGTAACACAAACGGTGTTACAGAAACGCACAACACAAACATTTCTAACTAAAAAAAATCGAACCAAACGGAAAGTATGTACGGGTACCTTAATTTAATGAATCGTAATAAAATAATAGCAGATATTTAACCTCACGGTAGACAAAATTAAACACGTTTCGTAAACAGCTGTAAACAGCAAAACACTAAAACACTAGCTCAAATTCTCAAAATGCAGTGGGTAAAATGCGGGCACGATGCGGGTTTGAGGCGGTTTGGCCAAAATCGTGGAAACACCTCCATGGAAAGCTTAACTCCGCCCACAAAGAGGGAGGAGCCAATTTGCAATTATTCACGGTTTATTATCCTTTTTTCAGGATCCTGCGACTTATTACTTATTAGACTTGCTTGAATTACCAACAAATAAGCTCCTCCTCCTTCTACTCCGATAAAATATACAAATTTTAAGCCACGATTTATTTTTGTCGATATCTAAAAATGTGTTAAGTAAGATCAGAAATAACGAAACAAGACCCTTCCAGGTTCGCCCTCGGGTATTAACGTGCAAGATATCAGTTAAAAGCTTTTGCTTATATTTTCAAAACAATTAAAATGTAGGAATTTCGTAAGATTTTGTTTATTGTAATTTCCTGGATTTTTTTTCTTTATCATTTACGAAATAAATTTATTATTATTTTATCATTTATCATTTTACGAAATTCTTGAGTTAAACTCAGACAGTGGCCCAATTTCTCCATCACAAGGGCTGAGGTAAAAAGGCAACAGTTCAGGTTACAAGATCGAAGCCATATTTTAGGAAAAAAGTTTGAGGCAAGGCAACAATTCAGGGAAACAGATGGAGGCAACAATTCGAGAAAAAAGATGGAGGCAATTAGCTGCAGTCGATGTTTAAGGACGTCAAGTAATTAAGATCTTCAGACAATCAGTAAAAAAGGATTTGTTTACTGATTGTCTTTAAGCCACTCCCTCAGCTCCCTTTCATCAGGTATATCCGGGTTGATCTAAAGAGAATACACAAGAAAAAAAAATCCCGATGAAAAAAACTGCTGGAGAAATATTATTGAGTTTAAACTAACCATGATTACCGAATCATCGAAGGAGTCTAGGAATATTTCTCCACTATCGCGTGCGAATGCAGAAACCTTAACACCTCCAAATGCAACAATGGCGTTATCCAGGCTACTGAGCTGAAATAGCTTTAGCTTTGCGACTGAGTGCAGTACCCACGGCTGAAAAGTTCTTGTCCCTGCGAAAATAAATAACTTTAAAACTGTCGGAAGCAAAATTTGTCTGATTAAAAATTTCACCTCAAATCAGCGTAAAGCTCTTCGGCCGAGTTTAGAACAACAGATTTAACAGAGCTACCATCAGAGCGAGGTGACTGGCCCGCATTTGATGAGGCTTGAAAATTTTCTCCTGGAAGCTTGACTGTATCTAAATAACAATGAAACCACAAAATGCAAGTAAAATAATTGTTTTACTCAGAAGCTAACAATACTTTCTTACTATGTTTTATTCCATGGAATTCGTCGATAAGACCCTCATAGGTCAACTGAGTGACAACAGGAGTTATCAAATCTACAGTCCTATCAATGATCATGAGAGTGTCGAACAACGGAGACATGGGGGGATCACAGTCTACCCCAATATCACGTCGCATTCGAGTCATCAATTCGAATACGTTACGGGCATGGCGCCCCTTACCCACAACGTTGGGGAAAATGCCATATAAACTTTGGAGGGACATTAACCCATGAGCAATTTGGTGTAAGGAGCTGATTTCATTGTCAACATATAAATCCTGAGAATAAATTTGAAGAAATTGATGACAAGCAATCCCTTTCAAAGTTTGGCTCATAAATAAATACCTTGAAAACATTATCGAGTTCCATTGAAATGACATCACTATCTAGTGGGAAAAAATCAGCAGGCAGTTCATCAATAGAAGTAAGAGTTCCATACACTCCTTTGTCCTAAATGAAGTAATAATTTTGTCAACAATTTCTTCTTCGCTGATTTAAGTAACTTTAACCAACCTTGAGCCGCTGTTCACATACTGCACTTCGTCGGGAGACAAAAATTAACTGATATTCCTTACTAGCAGAATGTCCTTGGCTTTCTTCGCTGAAATGTAAATTAACTTATTGTTGACTATTTAAAGTTAAAATATGTAGATTATTCATACCTGTGCAAGTTATCGGCAATACAATCCATCAGCTCAACTTCAGGTCTTGTGATGAACAGCATATTTTTAACAGATATGGAAGGCAAGCGCCCAGGTTTTAACTGAAACATTTTTACAACATCTAGTTCCTTAAGAAAACTGTATTCTGCCACCAAACCAATGGGGCCAGTGAGTTGTTCATCCCAAAATATTGCCTAGCATAATTGATGAATTTACGTACATTTCTTAAATGGAATAGCACACACCAAAATACCTTTGTTCCACTGAACTTCTCTAAAAGAGAAACAATATCCTGTAACAATAACAAAACTGTTGACGAAATTTATTTTTACTGAACAAGACATCAACAGACTGTCAACAGACAACCTAATGGATTTTGTGGTTGTCCTAAGTCACAAAAAGCTAATGACTAAATCCGCATAAAATAAAATAAAATTTAGTATCACCAATGCTCATCTTCTCCTGTCCTTAACTTTCTTTCTGAAACAGACACGTGCACATCCAAATTTAGGTGAGGACGATACATATTCATGTCTAACTTCTAATCATTAGCCTAACAGTCAAAATAAAATTTATCGTGAGGCATTACAATTATGGTAAATTATTTCAGTGCTTACCATACATGATGACTACTCATCATATGGTATTTATATCAGTGAGTGACTCACAGAAATGGTTTAGTGCACTATGAAAATCAAGAAACCCATTTTATGGTCATTTTCCTGGGCGTCACAACAAAATCAATGAGTGACTCACAGAAATGGTTTAATACACTACCATGAAAATCAAGCAAACCCATTTTATGGTCATTTTCCTGGGCGTCACAACAAAATTAGTTAGGCAAACAAAATACGTAAGAAAACTCAAAATAATAAATGATATTGCGTTGATTTACCCTTCATGAAGCATTTAGCTATGCGAAACAATTACAATGACAATGATGAATAAGGTAATCCATAGTATAGTCTTTTGCCTAAGAATTGAAACAGGAATGTTGAAATTATGCGTTACTTTAATAATTACAAATTGCAAGCTAACCATGTCAACATGATGACGACGTTCGGTAACTGACTAACTGATAAATCAGACAACAAAAACAAAACAAACAGACAATCGAATTGATGTTGTGGTTGTCCTAAGTCACAAAAAGCTAATGACTAAATCCGCATAAAATTAAATTAAATTTAGTATTACCAAATGAATCGAAACTTACCTATCCGCTGAGATAAATTACTGTAAGTTTACACAAAAAGTTTGAAGAAAATCGATGCAGTAGTTTAGATTTCTATAAATTTATTCTGATTCTGAATTAAAGGTTCTGGAAGCCTGGCCCAGAACAGCGTACACTCCCCCCACATCCCTCCCCCTCCTACACACCCAGACACCCGCATTTACTTTAATGCCTTCTGGTAGTACAAGTACTACCCTCAGGGATAACAAATAACTAGAGATTTCGATTCGCCATGGGCAAGTAGATCGTATAAAGCAACTAGCAAGGTAGTCTACGTCTATTTGATTCCCCATCCCAAATCTTTCCTTTTACCGTATATAGAAGTGGAATCACAATGTAGCCTAGTCAATTGATGACTTTAGAGTTGTAAAAATTAAGTAAAAAAAGATAATCAGCTTTCCCCATGAAAATAATCAAAACGCACACACCATCCTTGCACGCATCCTTTGTTCATATTTTTGAAATATGTTCACAATGAAATGATTCCTTTAAATTTATTGTATGCTACCAAACATCTGGTTTTATAGTACATTTAACTTGCAATTGAATTCTTTCTAAGTTACTCTTCAGGAATTCCAAGTTCTGCATTTGTCCATTTTGAAGGGTCAGGATAAGGGAAATCACCCTAAAATACAGATAAAAATTTATAAAAAACATTCAGTATTATCTATGGTTAGAGTTACCGTAATATGTTCTGGTTCATGCCATAAGTGAATCAGAATCCAGTACCACATAACGGCTCCAATAAATTCAGCAGCCATATAATGTTTCTTTGGCAGAAAATGACTTCCAGTTGAGCGATATGCCCAGCTATGATATGTAATCAAAATTTATACAATTACATCTCAACCTTTACAATAGATATTTTCAAGAAAGAAAGAAAAAAAAACAGAAGTAACAGGATGAAACTTACGCTCCTGAATTCATAGCAGGTGTGGTGCTAATGGTCCTTGTTGCAGGCTTAATTACCCTAGCACTTTTTACCAACAGTTGTATTGCTCGATTCATTTTTGTTTATTGAGAAAAGAACGCGAGAGCAAAATAAATTCTACGATTCAACCAGCCTCTAGAAACAGCTGTCTCCAGGCTCAAGCAGACAACAAATTTCCATCATTGGCTTGCGACATTGCCGATGAACTTATCCAGTTTCATGACTGAGTAAATATTAACATAAGCAGAATGATAGATAATTGATTATCTATCACTCTGACATAAGTTACGCATAATATTTAAATCAACGATATTCCTTTTCACAAACACATCAGTCTAGTGGTCGTTTGCCCATTTCCAAGCGAGTTGGCTTGGCCTGCCTGGCTTGGTTCCCTCCCCCCTTTTAGGGACGGATACGGACAGTTTCCAATCATAATGATGAATGACGAAATATATTAAATTTTTAGTTTTTTTCTGGTTTTTATGATTTATTGAAACAAACGTAATTTCAATGTAACTCCAAATTTCTGTTATCAAGTGACTTTACGCTGAATTTTAACAATTTTTAGCATCTAAGAAAACCGATTAGATGTTAGAAAACAAATCCATTAAATGTTAGATTCTTTGTCGTCAAATAAATGAGTGGCATACGAAAACTGTTAACGGCGTGTCGTTCCTCCGAACCCTGATGCTGTCCTGGTTCCAGTGCTTGGTGTTCCTCCAAATGACGAATTTCCACTACCTCTCCCTGTAGCTCCACCCCAAAAAGCATTGTCGGAGTAATCATCCCGAGTAGTTCTGTATGTTTGGGTTGGTCTCGTATTTCTAATTTACAAACACAATTATTTGGAAAATTTCAGCTGATGACAGTTTGAAAATGATTTTACCCTCGACTTCCGAACATGTAACCGAGCAGTCCTCCTGTAGCTGCACCTGTCCAAAATCCCCCAGCACCTGTGCCCGAGCCTGTGCCGGTGCGGCCACTAGCAGGCCTACTACCAAACCCAGCTTGGTCTCCACCACATGACGCTCCAAATGGAGATCCGGTATTTGGCGAAAATTCTGAGCGGAATCCCGGTGGTGGAGGAGCATTTGCGCGATATGGATCACCGCCAGGATATCCACCGAAATCGTCACTGGTGGTACTAATTAAAAAAAAAAAATACAAAAACAGATTGATAATAAAGTTAATAATTATTACGATTACATTATGATTAATCTCTACCTTGACTGAAATACTTGTTCAGCAGCAGGTGCAATGCATGTCTTGTAAAGGGCATAAATCATCAATCCAGCAACAACTAGAATAATAAGACCTCCGATAGAGGAACCTGTAGACTCTTGGGTATGATAAGAATTGCTTCTTTTATCATTTGTGTAATAGGAATTGCTTCTTTTATCATTTGTATGATCGGCATTTCCATAATAGTTATGTCCTTGTTGATTTCCATAGCCTTCTTTGGTTAAGTCTATAGAATACTCTAGCTAGAAAATAAAAAATTTTGTTAACTTTTGAATGCATTAAAAGGAGCAAGCCTGTAACATACTCCACAGGATCCTTTTAGAACATAAGGATCATCTGGATAAGAGTAGCCTTCACATGAAACAGAGATTTTTCCAAATCGGTAAGCATTATCCATATCAGTCTTGCATTCCCATTGAACATCATCACCATCTGAACCTCTATTGTAACACTGGACCACCTGATAAAGACACAGAATAACATTAAAGAGTCTGTGATGATAAATAATACAACACAATCCATTACCTGAGGTGTAAATGCTCCACAACCTGCAGTTCCTCCAGCACATTTCAATTGTGGTACTGGGGAAGAACGCCTGCCATTGGTCATTTTGCCATGATAAAGGGTTAGTACTTGAATGTTAGATAGCTTGACAGAATCTAAAATGAGAAATACATTTATATTGAAGATTAGATTTTGCTTTGAATATAGTACGAAATACCTGAAGAACCTCCAAATGTGCTACCGAGACAGCATACAACAAATACGATAAATACAAAATTCCTCATTTTGTGGCAGTAAAACAGGACGCGTCTTCTTTAGAAAAAGAGATCACTAGATCAGCTAGTTGACTAGTATTTTGAAATTTTCTTAGAAATTTCGTCACTTATTTGTCGTTTCCTAATACACGTGTAATTCCTTGATTAGATAAAAACAAACAATGAGCAGTCGACATTTTTCTAGCTGCCATCTAGCGAGGGTTAAAGAACCTAATACCAAAGCAAAACGTTGGCTGCGCGTGCCTTTGCTCTTCAACTCTTACTTCGTGCTTTTTAGCGTCATCCGACAGGATAGTGTTTAGATTCTTGTTTTCATTTTATGAGTTGACTTGTGTAATTTGGGCTGCTATCGAAGGTAATAATATTCTACAATATTGATTTATTTATTACTTAGAATTTGCATTATTATTGGAAACATTTTTTTCAAATTTTTGGGTCACAATCGATCGTTAGTTAGTGATGTGCAACAAGTCCACGCCCTTCTTCGTGATAGTAGTTGTTCGTACAGCAACATTCTAAATAGTCTTCGTGTTCCAATTTACTAAGATACATATTATTCAATTCCACTTTAACAGGGTTTGTAAACTATCAAGTCTTTTAAGCAATTCTTTGTTATATGAGCTAGGTCAACGAAGTTATCATGGCATCAATTTAAGCCTAAAATCAAAGTCCTCTTTTATCTGCCATGTAAACTTTCAGGATTCATTAAGTGAACAGTGAACTTGTCAATGCTTTATAAAATAAATAATAGGCCATTTTAAAAATATAGGATAACTAAAATAGCTTTATTTCTTATTCGATAGTCTAGAATTTGAAGCTATGTCCTTTGTTTCAAACATTATATCATCATGAAATCATTTTATCTAATTTTTGTTATCTTTTAAAGATGTCCAACTTACAGCAACAGCGGTTGGTCAATGAACAACTGCGACGAGAGGCGGCAATCAAGCGAATTACCGTTCGCCAAGCTGTCGCTGATATAATGGTAAATATAATATTTCAGTCAATATAGTCAGTTTTGTTGATGCTAAAATCAAAAATAATTTAAATATTGAACGTCTTGGTAGGGACGACCAAACTGATGTATCTAATTTCAATCTTATTACAGAAATACGTGAACGACCACCAGCAGGACGACTGCTTGATGATCGGTTTCAGCTCACAAAAAGCCAATCCTTTCCGAGAGAAAAGCAGCTGCTCAGTACTATAAACAGAAACCGCCAGTTCTTATTCGTGCTTGTACTCTACCTTGCTGTTGAAGAATGAAGCATACTTCCTTGCAGAGCTTACAGCCGAATCAATTCTGTTGTTTTTTCATGTGTCGTGACAAGCGAAATGGTTTTCGAACATTAACTTTGGGCTCAGTAAACCTGCGTGTCGGTTTCTGCTGTTACATTTTTCGTGGTATAACTGATCAATGCCGATTGTGCTGTCGTCAACTGTTTCATGTATTATAAATAAAGAACCTGACCAACTGGTCTCAACGAATTGAAAATTCAACGATTTCTCTTACGTAAGCTACTTGGAATTCATGAAAAGAAAATCGATGCGCGGATATGTATTGGACGGATTTATACCTCAAACAATGTCTACTCAAACATTTCCCTTGCAGATTCGCAAATGTGATTTTAAATGTGTTAAAAGCTAAGTTAGACATGCTAACACACTTGTACTATTCTACAGATTCGCAAGCAGGAGTTCGTGTATTAATTATTTAATTTTCATCCCTCGGTCATCTCTATACCCTCGGTGCTGTGGTATCAAATTAAATTCTACAATTAATTTATTTATTACTGATAATTATTATTCAAGCAGGAAAAATGGCTAAATTGAAGTTTCAGCACAGAAATTTACAGTTAAACTGAACGACTATGTGTACACTGTACACACACAACTGCTCTCAAAGTAAATAGCCTCGTCATATTTCTGAACGATAAAGCTACAAAACCTGTCAAAATGTCATTGAAAGTATGGAAATTTAATCAAGATGATGGCTTCAATTTCACATCTGGGCGCCCATTTGCTTCACGTGCGTAACACGAGAGAAAAAATTCAATTTACAAGGAACAAAGCTTCGAATCGACTCATTTTTCACCGACTATTTCGCATGCAGTTTGGCTGCTGTTTGATCGAGTTTCGATCGTCAATCGATCAAAACTCGGTAGGACGAAGGAACTTAATCCATTTACCGCGAAGTACCCGAAAATGTTCTTCGCATCCATTCTGCAATCATCTTTGGCGTTGCGAAAATAATTCACCTGTAAACTAATTAAGCAATCCTTCCTTTACAGTGTTTTCAGCTAAATGTCGCCCTACGTCTATAACCATATTAACGTAACCTACTTCCAACAACTTGATGTAGCAGATGTTCTAAAATAACTTGGACCGGAAAACAAAAGAAACGGATGCAACGTTGGTAATAAGTGAATAGCAACCGATGTGTTGTCAGGATACCAAAGCGTCGACGGGTATGTTTTGTTATGTCACATATCGATTGATTTTAATTTGAAAGGTGAAGCGCACACATTTTTTTTTTCTTGCGCAATATGCTAGATCAATCAGCCGGGATTTAATTTGAATAACATTCGCAATTAATTTTAATAGGAAAACAAGTTGGCTAGTACTATATTATACCGCCATGTCATGCCCATCAAGATCAAATATCCGATTAGTAAGTTATATCGCTAACATATAATAACGCCCTCGGTTGTTTCAAATTTCAGCACGACGTAGGGTAATATAACGTATGCATACAGAATTCATCATTTATTTTATTCATAAGTCAAATCCCATATGCCCCGCCATGCAAGTCAGTATAAGCTATATAACTTATTACCTGCTATATGGTAGTAGCCCAGACCTTTCTATACTGCACAGCTAATAATAAGACGAGAAAATCAGTATTCAGAACGTGACGATGCGACGCTGGAATGTCACCCCCTGTACTCTCCTGTATACACCACGCGCCTGTTTGAAACATAATTACATGGAAGCCTCGCCAACTTGCATCAGATGTGAAATGGTAGGAGATGTTCCTAGCATGGAAATCATCGAATTTTCACAATTCTCTTCTTTATGTCTAATTCGCCATCCATTTATGCGATCGTTCTAAGAACTAAGCCTCGCATAATACACGAGGCCGTGCTTGCATAATATATATAGTATAGTTGGAAATCCCTGAAAAAGAATTGCTCGCATCAAACTCGGGAGTAAACCAAAACCATCAGTACAGTCGAACCCACCAAAACGTCCGGGTGTATCATCGATTACTACATCGGTAAGCCAAAAGGGCCACTCCCTTTTCGACGAAGCGGAATACTATATTATAGTTCATTTCCAAAAGTAGCTCAGTTCTCTGAATCGTTAATGAGGAGAGCCCCCTTGACGGTTAGATCTATACAATGGACGGCCGCAAATTTTCAACATGAATATTCCGGTAGATATTTACTATATCTAATACCCAGTTATGTATGAGCGGAAGATACGTCGGCCTAAAGGATGAGTGATGCTAGTTTCATATCATTTCATAAATAAACAACCATTATATTTTAACAAACTGTCAGTCCATCAGTCAAGCTACAGCCGGTTAAATCTGATATGCTGTAATAAAATGATGTGGCTTTAGGTTCTTCAATTATCTTTATTTTTGGATAATTAGATTTAGCGATGAAAAGATTATATATATATCGTTCAAAAGAATTAGTTTAAAGGGCGCACGTGTGGCCTAAACTGCATCCATTTATCTACGCCAGAGTATTTTGCTGGAACCAACAACAACAAAAAAAGTCTGGAACCTGTAAAGAGAGTTGAAGGAACTGTGCACTATAGGCAATCGATTGAAAGTATAAAAGTGCACACAAGGATGAGCAAAAGGTTTTGAGCCCCGAATAAGAAAGCTGCTGGCTCTCTCTTGTGACTCTTCACAGCTCAAAAACGGAGAGATTCCATTAAGATTATTTTCCTATACTTTAAAAAGTCTTGAAGTGCTTTTGTCCTTCGCCAAACAGGGCCATACACCTGAGGTTCTGTATATACATATAATATGAACAAAGTTCAAGTGTTTCCTCTGTGTTTCTTCAATTGATTTCTTTGTCCAATAAAAAATCAAACGAATAAGTGGGGTGGAGGCCATATGAGAAGAACCACTTTGGATGGAAGAATAAACTGCCTAGCTCCTTTGCTCTTGTCTCCTTTGTTTTCCAACAACAAAAGAGACCTGAACAAGTGAAAATCCAATCGATTTCATCAAATTTTTTTTCGAATGAATTTCCACCGAAAACGCAACTTTTTTTTTTTAAACAAAAGGAATATAAGCAAGACAATCTCAACTGGGGTTTTATCATTTCTCTAATAAAACGCGCACAGTTTCTACCGTCTCATTTTCCCGGCTGATTCTTTTTTCCTGATCCCGCCCGCCAGTCGTATCGTGCAGCAGCTTATATACGCGGACGAATGGCGTATAGTGATGTAATATCCTCGGAGCTTTTCTTTTTATATTGCCGCCTATTTTCCTCTCTGCTGCCATATCTTTTTCTCTGGACTTTTCAAAAATAAAAACCATAATGTATTATGATACGGCGTGATGGAGTATTTCGCTCAGATAATATGGCAACGCGCCCTATTAAAGCCAAATTGAGGCAGCTGCTATACTACGTCAAAGCTTTGAGCTCGTATAATATATGCTTTTACACTACTCTGAGTGTGAGTGCAGTGCCTTATAAAACTGGATTAATACACTCTCTCTCTCTCATTTCCTTGAGGAATTAATGAAAATACGATTTCTGGTTGCTAACGCTTGACCCGATTTACATTTTATATTAGTATTATACAGAGGTGACCTTAACTTTTCTCGGATTCTTGTTATTATTAACAGTTGGTTGGATGGTGAGCGGCCAATGTAGAACGAGCAACCTAGAAAATCCATGTACGTATTTATTTTGACTCCGTCAAGCTCTTGATTACGGGGGCTGCGTTCGCCTTGAATTGGCGAAACAACGCTGTACAACAGTTGAATTATGTAATGCGCTACACGTCAGCCCGGTGTAATATTCTTTGAAAAACTGAACATTTTGAAATTTGTTTTCTTTTTTTTTTTTTAAACAAACTCTGAAACGGCCATCAAATATTTCGAAGGTCGGATCCATATAAAATGTCCGATACCCACAAACTGAATGGAATTCATGGGAGCTGAATATTTGATGGAACGACGCTCCAAAATTTTTTAAAAAAGGGAAAAAAAATAAAAAGTTTATTTAGTTAATCAATTTTTAAAAGAAAGATAAGAAGAAATGGCTTAGAGTATATCAGATTAAATATTTTTTCCCAAATAGAATTTGCCCTACTTTTTTCCTGCCACAGCACAAAACAAATACGTAATAATTCAAACACTTATTAATCGTCTAAACGGTATAGTACTAACCTTGTGCTTTTGTGTTCGTGTGCAGTACCGCTTTTAGTCACAGCGCGGGAATATAATAAAAAAATACCCCCGGTCTTTTTTGTTTTGTATTTGTTATTGGTTTTACTAGGTCACTTGGTCAACTCGCTCAATAACAAAAGCAAACATTTATTTCGTGAACAAATGTGCCGACTATATAATAATGTCAACCGACCGTTTTGGGTGGCGCTGGGAGAAACGCTTTCACTGTTCCATATCTTTATTGTCCGAAAACGGCCATCCACATCAGCACCATCAGCTGATTTTCGTCTATACTCTCCGAGTCAGGGGGAAACAACCAGGATGTTGTCCAAATGACGGTGACTCAGCTGCGAGGTATTGCACGCAGGTTCACGCAAGAATCAAAAAGGGAAATCCGAGATGTAGGTCTCTCCTATGTATGCCAACTTCCGGCTAGCACTAGCTATAGTATATCCCGTGTTTAAAAAAAAAATATATTTTCAATGTTAAAATAATAGAGAAAGTTTTTGTTTTGGCCCCAAACGCTTTTGATGTGATGGTCTCCGGAAGTTTGGCAAGAGAAAGCCAAGAAATTGTTGGCGCCTATACTTGAATGAAGGTGGTGGCCTGGTGGGGACCGGTGGTGATGCGACAGTCAAGGTTATAAGCGCACACAACTGCTGATATGATATTTCGCCTCTTTTGAATTTTTCCAGTTTCTCGCGGGTGGCGATCGCGCGCTACTCTGCTAGTAGTTTGACTTTGGCGCCCAACCGAGTCAGGTGTGTCGGCCCCACCGCTCCTCTCTACATAACGAAACCGAGTGAAAGTGCCATTACAGGTCCGCGTCTGTTATTCTTTGATTTATCTCACTCGCTTTTCCTTTTTCGCAGACGTCCAAGTGAATTCCCAAAGTGAATTGGTTCTTATTTCAATTCAATTCAACAAACTCTCGCGCGTGCACCATCTCTCTCTGTGTGTTTTTAGGATTTTAAAAGAATAAAGTGTTGTTGTTTGCCAGACCTTGTCCGAACTGTCTCTCGCTCCTGTCAACCACTATTTTTGTTGGCGTTTTGTTGGTGCAGAAAGATTTTTTTAGAGAGTCTATAGTTTGGATTATTTTTCCTTGACGTCCTTTTTCAAACAGATAAGACTGTTGGGGAATTCTAATCTCGGCCCCGCGTCTTTATCTCACTCTCCGTGTCACACTGTGGACCCAACTAGAGCGACTCACGCTCGATTCGGCCATTCAGATTTGGAGGTATGCGTCTCTCATCGAGGCGCATATTCGGAATAAGTGAACAAGGAAAAAAGTATTCCATCATCGACTAGCGCCGGGTTTCTATCATTTCTTTTCATTCGGTCCAGCTAGCAGAGTTCGTCAGTGCAGTTTGACTCTTCCGCTGTTGGACGTTTTGCGTGAATTGTGGTATAGGTGTTGGCCGAAGAATTTCACGCACAAAATCTGTTTCACTGTGTCCGACGGTGGCCTTTATTGGCAGTCATCCGTGCAAAATAGGCTAACTACTCTATTACTGGCCAATCTCCCAGGCTGCGCTTTCGTCATCTTCGACACACAATTCCCGGTAAGTCTGTGCCACGCATTATAGTCTCAGTCGAACGTGTTTTTGAATATTCATGAGCGTACGTCTTATAATTTATCTCCGAACGGTAATATACGTGCGGGCGCCAAATGTTTGAGGAATTATAAACCCGGTTTTATTTATTACGGGCTATGTCCAAACCTGCGTTCAAAAATTCCCCGAGAGCCATCGTTATAGTACACTTACTTGGAGGGAATTTTTAAAAGTCCAATCGACGAGTAACGTGATAATATGTAACTCGCGTTGAAAAGTGATTTCATTTTTATCTCAAATCATTTTTAAAATTTTCGATATCGCCTAACACACGGAGGAGGGACTTTGATTCTTTCTATAAGTTCAACTTGTAAATCACTTGTTTCAATTGACAGATTGAAATGAATAATTTCTCCCATCGGGCGCAAGTGCTGCTGCAGTGTACACAACGAAATATCTATATCTCTATAAGAAATATAGGCGGGTGTTATTACATCGCCTCAAAAAATTGAATAAGGATAGTATACATGTTGGATGGGGTTTCTTCTCGACAATTTTTGGGGTGGAAAGTTGGCTATATATATTACGTGTGCGCATGAAGAATGATGGAGTGTTTGACGCGGCGGAGAAGTCTTAAGACTAACAAATTGCAAAGCGATTTCAGCGCGCCTGCCGCCAGTGTATATATATAGAGGCGCGGTCGTAATAAATCAAAATAAATCTCGGGAGGAATATCTATATCGTCCCGGGCTGCTGCTGATCGAAGCCAAACAACATCCAAGTAGACGAGAACGAAATTAAAAAATAAATAAAAATTGAGGGAGCGTCTCACGTTCAAATGATTATAATGCCAAAATGTGTCTTATATCGGGCGAGGGTTGTATAGAATGGAATGATTTTACAAGCGACACGTTATACACAACAACAACACCAACAAAAGAGAGAAATATCGAAGCTCATCCATCTCAGAGACGAGAGTCTGTAATATGGCGCGCGGGAACTCCCGATTTTCTATCTCGACGGGAAAATAATGGCACGGCAGTCTATCGTATGGGGCGTGTGTGCATACGGCGTGCTTGTTCCACCCCACCCCACCCCGCTATACATATACGGCCGATTTGTCAAACTGCATACGCGATTCGACTGAAACTGGCTGGCTGGCCGGGCCGGGGTGGCGATCCAGAATGAATGGACTGGGCCAAAAAAAAATACAAAAAATACATGTCCGGATGTGCTGGACAATTCGATGGACCACAGAATCTAAAAAGGCGGAAATAATCAAATAAAAATAAAATAAAAAAAGTTGCAGTTGGGCCGGCGATGTCTTATATTCTCTCTACTTTTTTGACCGTTGGGGGGTGAATGTGATTGATATTGGAATCACGTGCCAAATGTTTTTGGTTAACTCCCTTCCCCGACTTTATTTTTTTTTCTTCCCGGGATCTGACGCGGGATCGTGGGAGGGAGAGGCTGAAGCCAAGACGTTGTTGTATAAAGGACAGCACAGCTTATAAGTCTAGAGACTTGGAAAGTTTGAATCGATAGATAGATGTGTGCGTGTGTGTTGGGTGAACAAATTTCCCTAGCGGGCGCGGTCGTTGTGTAATATACTCTACTCCTTTCCACCCTCTTGGTAAGGAGAGTGCTGTTACATATACCCAAACGAAATATTTTCAGCCTGAAATCCCAAACCAGTCGTCAATAAAGCGACGCGGGTATAGGAAAAAGACCCTGCTCCAAATAAACGAGATATAACAACATTGAGCCTTTATTTTTTAAAAAATATATTTAATTCAAAGACAATGGGGTCTTAAATAAAAATAAAAATAAAAGTTAAACAATTTTAAAAAATATCTTTTTTTTTTGGTCTTATTTTTATGATGAGCGCGAGCGTGTGCTCAAAGTCAAACAAAATAACACAAGGGAGTCGCGAAGAAGAAAAAATAAAAATAGTTTTTCCAAGGTTTTGGGTTCTTTTTTTATTATAAAATAGTGTCGGGTTTCGGGGATCACTTTCTCGCCCAAGGTTGAGTGCTCAGCTTGTAAGGAGGAGGATCGCCAGACGAAATTTATGGGCTTAAAAATGAAAATCCAAAAAGTTTTCGTTGATTTTTTTTAAACTAAATAATAGTACGCTGGCCAATCGCTTATTAAGGTTGACGTGACCCTGCTCTAGGCATAGAAGGAGTAGTTTACAAGACAAATAAATCGTCTCAGTTTGAAGGGCAATATAAATTTCTATTTGGGATATTGATTGCATAATAAAGAAGAAATAATAATCTGAGAAAATGTATTTGATTGGACCTATAAATTGGCTTGATGGTTTTTATTGAAATAGTTTGGATGATCTGGTTGATTGGGTAGTAATAAAGTCAGCAAGTAAAACAGAGTAATAAACTATATATGTATCGTCGTAGATTGGGAGATTTATTTTTGTAATTGTTTCCCCTGAGATTTTAAGAATTTCATTTCAAATCTCTTGTTCAATAAAAACTGCTATAACAAAATGGGACTTGGCCTATTATACGCTGGTTGCGATAGGAGAAACCCCCGCACTATAATAAATTCTCCTTGATAACATGCTGCCCAGATTGGGTCAAGAGTGCCACAAATTGCAGCTTGTTGATTGGCGCTTCACAGTTGCCCACCACCATCAAAAGCGCTTTATTATTGAGCAATATAATAATAGACGAGAGAGAGATAGCAAGGCCGCATCAGCCCATCAAATATAAAAGTCCGCACGCAACCGAATTTTCTCCACACGAGAGAAAAAGTGGGTGGTAATGGACAACCCAAAAGCGCTGGGCAAATAATCACCTCCAACGGTCGGGGGAAAAAAAAATTAAAAATCAAATGAAATAAAATTCTAGAAAGCGTGGGGGATTATGTGCCAACGGCACAGAGCAGGTCTCTTGCGTAATTCTGGATCAGCACGTCGGATAATGTTTGTGTGTTTAACTCAAAGTGAAGAAGAAGGTCGCGCTGGTGGGTGATGAGCTCTTTGATTAGCTTTCAAAAATTCTCTTAAACTAAGTCAAAGACGTTTGACAACGATCAAACTTAAACTAACCTATTTTTCTCTAAGCCTATGTGTCATATTATTTATACGAACTCCCGGACTATCTTATTATAATATTTCTTTTTCTTTTGCCAGCTTATTCAGGATGATATGAGTTAGTATAGTAAATAATAACAAGGCGTCCGGTCCGGGTATAATGGGACCAGCGTTGCTCGGGAGTGGCCCTCCTATTTAACTTGGCGCCCACTGATTGTAACTATACAACAGGGCGTGGGTGGAACACGTTACGTCCATATGAATAGGCATTGAATGTCATAGAGTTATTATTGAATTGGTGCCTTATAAAATGTTTTGCGAGGTCTACACTACGTGACCTACAAAATAAATAAAATGAATCTCACGCGTGCGGGAGTCCCGCTGGAAAAAGTCCTCCTTTTTCTATGCGTTCTCTCTTTCCGGTATAGGACGACGACGCGACATGATGGAGAGTTGCTTTCCATTACCGTTGGTCCGTGTACAAGGACCGCCCAGTGAGCCATCCAGTTGGACCCGATTATTCCGCATCAGATTCCATTACATCCAGCAGGAGGCTAGCTAGACAGACACACTATTATAGCATTATTGTCCAGCACAAGGCTCCAGCAGGAAACACGTGAAATTTTTCACGTCCATTTCCCGCTGTGGAAGGGGGCTGCTGACGGATGGCAGTCGGACACCATTTTGGGGAGTGAATGGGGGGCGGGAAAGACCATCACCACCACAATCAAGTCGTTTCACGACGGCTTAACACTTTTTGATCGATGAGTCATCATTCATTCCAGTCACAGGCTATACATATGTGTATCCTATAGTTCAATTGCTAATACATGTTATATAGCTATATCGCTGGTGCCATCTTCTTTTGAATGAAATTCAACCGCGCATAAACATTTTATTTTTTTATTTTGCTGGCGTCCAGGCCATTGGCACAAAAGAAATTTCCCTGCATTTAAATCTGATATGATAACTCAACTTCAATTCGTATACATTACCTATCGCATATTGTACAAATAAAAAAAAACCTTATTAAAATTTCAACAAATAAATCAAACTTGGCTTTACTTCCCATGCGGCAGCAGCAATCTAATATATAATACAAGAAAGCCTATGTGCGGAGTTGGATGCGCCAGCGGTCCGCAGTTCCGGCGGAATTATATTTTCTTTACTTATCCTTTTTTGTTTTGTTTTTTTGTTTTTTTATTAAAAAAGAAAAAGAATGAAAGAAGAAGACTTGGCTGTTTGTTGTTGTTTGTCCTTCAAGCTTGATCGAGTGTACAGCCATATAGTGACCAGCAGGGTCAGAATAAGAAGAAGCTACTAGCTGCTGGCCGCTGCGGATTGCGTTTTTGCCTATCTGACTTACATAAGTCCAGTTGTTTTTGGATTCCCCCTCTTTCATCTCCATCACGTCCACATGTGTTACTTGATGTAGCGATGACGTCATTTCCTGAGCTATACCCCCCCCCCCTTTTTTTGATTTTCTTGGCAAGAGAATAGAGACTTATTCTCAAGTCTCTGTGGGGTTCACAGGGAACTTTACTATACTACTAATCATCCCACAGGAAAATGATTACGACATATGCGGGTCTAACGTCTAAGTATATATGTACCACCTAGATCTAATATTGGCTAATTATTATGAGAAACAAGTGATTAAGGTCAGCCTCATCACACACACCACGGAGAAATAGGGTTCTATATCCCCATCTTCTATTCCCTAATAGACAATCAGCCGTTGACGCTTATATGTACTATATTCCTTTACAAGAGCTCTAACGAACATTGTATCACTAAAGTTCTAGATATTTTTTTCGGATGACGATGGCCCTCATCCAGCAGATGAGTGGCGATATCGGCTTATATTCGCAAGATATACGTGAGGAATCGATTGGTTTGGCTGTAGATATACTGATTGTGCGCTCATTATTCGCTCAACATCATCAGGCGCATAATCAAACAGGATATTATATTTATTTGTATATCGCGCAACGAATCTGTGCCAACATCCCCCCCTTCTATTTGTGAATGAATAAAAGACGAGGAAAAAGCTGCAAGATAAATAAACAATTAAAATAAGTATTTTAACAGCTACAAAAAGAAAAAGGGGGGAATATTATATCAGGCCTTTACATGCCCGGCCATTATTTTCTTGTCGAGAAACAATGTCGAAATGAGGAAGCGCGGAGAGAGCTAGACGGATGCTGATGCTAGAGAGCTTCGTGTAACTCAATTATGGAATGTATATTATACATCTACATGCGAGATGGATGTGAAATAAAAAGCAATCTAAAGAAGAAAAAAACGGGCAGTCTCTTTGCTGCTGCTGTGCTGTATAGGACTCTTATTTTATTATTTATTTCGCCTTTCCTTTTTTTACCGAAAAATACGATGCAAAAATATTTCCAGTCGGAACCACCCGCCCAAATAACAGAGACAACTTATATATACCAAGTTGTAGACTATCACTTGCATCACACAGCATTATTTCCAGAATGGATATACAACCGTCGCTCTAGGAAAAGAAACTGGCCGTCGCAGCAGCAGCACCAAGCTCTGCTGCCGGTTCTAAACGGAAAACATGTCACAGTTGTATCTAATAAGACAACGCCCACGGCCTTCAACTTAAAGATCTAAAGAATAATAATAATAAAAAAAGAGGATGAATGATGTCCATGTATAAGCAATTTGACTCTGCCGCTGCTAGGAAATGTCCAGTAGTAATATCAAAACACGTACACACACAAAACAGAGAGAAAAAGAAATAGCCTGACGGAGTTTATTTTTTTCTTTTTATCTTTACTCGCTCATGTTACGTTGCGGACAGCGGACGACGACTCTGAAAATTTTGTTCTGTTTGGTTTGAGTTGAATTTTCTTATTTTTTGTTTCCTTTTTTATACCAAGTCAAAGCCAGCAGAAGATAAGTCAACATTGCGGTGCTAAAAAAAAAGGCCTTATACTGTATGTGCGATAACATGTATACCACATTTGACTAGCCTAGTTGGCAGAGTTGTTTGTACAAGCGGGCTGGCCGGGCTGGGTCTCTTATATACAAAGAATTTTTGCTCTTTTTCTTCTTCTGGCCAACGTTTGAAATCTGAAAGGCCGAAAGAAAAAAAATGGTCAAAAAGTTTTGTTATCTCTACTTTTTTTTTTTTATTTTTGGCCAGCGACGAGTTGTGAATGTCTAGTGAAGTCCGCCGAGAAAAATAAGTAAAATTGCGCAGAATTTGATTTTTTCCTTTTTTTTTTTTAAATATATGCTAATATGCCGGACGGTATGAGAGAGAAACTTTTTCAATCCAATATGTCAGACTTGGATTTTGGCCGTCTGTCGTATAGCAAAATGATGTTGTGGCGCCCGGCAGTTGTATACGGTAAGACATCCGCATTATCCGCAATACGGAAACATTGTCATCCGCTTTTGGCGTATTATAAGAAGCCTCTTTTTTCCCGTTTCTTTCTATATAAAATCTGGAATTTTCAGACGTCGTACCGCATGTTTGTTGACCGAAAAGTGCTGGCCGGCGACTGTCTGTCGAGTTGAATATCGTGGGAAAAAACAAATTGGTCAAATAAAAAGTTTGACAGCGCAAAATTACTTTTGTTTTCCCATCGGGATTTGGATGTCTTTTATGTACTATTCTACCAAAAGTAGTAGCATCGGCACAGATTTAAACATTTGGCGGGATATTTAAAGCCGATTGCTTCTGTTACATTTCGTCCAATTTGTCCACAAGTCCAGAGATAAAAAGAGACGTGAAATAAAAGAGAAACAAATGGAAATGTGGAATAATGAAATTTGCCAAAACAAAAAAATTGATCGTGTCGTCTTTTATATTATTCTGGCCGTTTCCTTATTGGTCCGTTTCATCCGTCATTCGATCGGCTTGTCCTGGCGTGACGATACTATACTTTACCGCCTGTACTACTACAACACAGCCATTCACTACACATTGTATGCGGCCCATATACAAAGATGATTGAACCGCGCGCTGGAATATATTGGCAGTCTATAAACTATTACACAGAACAGATTCTGATTTGAATGGAATATGGGGCCGATCTTCTTGTCATCCGTACTCTGGTGAATCAGACAGAGACGAATAAGCCGCGATGATTGATTGAGCCTTGTACATGTATACAACAGCATCCGATTGAGCCGGCGCAATCCAATCCATAAGCGGAATATTGAAATAAATCGAGTGTATACGTGTACCGCGTCACATCCGCAGTATATAAATAAACTAGCACTAGGCATCAGTTTCTAAAGTTAATACATGAATTCACCGGGCTTCTGTGATTGTGATTGAAATAGTGCCATACACACATCATCCAGCAAATGGTGAAATTCGGCTGTGGCGGGAAATGGAACTGACATCAAGTGGAGTGCGGTGACAAGTAGAGTAAACACACACACACACAAACCAGATTGAATCGAGCGCTGAAAAAATCCGCGTCGAGTTGTTGTTGTCGAGCAGTTAGAAATCATTAAACGCATTCACAGCCTTTTGAAATGGAATCAAACCAACGTGCGCGCCGGAATTGGTTGTGTCGTGATGGAGAGAGCAGATTCAAAGATGAAAGTTGAATAATGCTGTATAGTGTATAAACTATTCCATTAGGGAGCTGCTGCTGCTGCCGGCTGTTCGTCTAGGATATATGTAAATCATATCAGCTCTTATACAGTTAGTCGTCGGAAAACTCGTGTGAAAATGGCAAACACTTTGGGAACGAACGCCAGCGGCGACAACTCTATAACGCACAGTAAAAAGAAGGAAGATTCAAGTTTTTCTAGACGGTGATGCAGTTAGTTATATATATATTGCAGGAAGAAGACTCGATGACCCGAGGCATGCAGGCCGGAAACGCAACATAACCATCCTATCAAGTCCGACGACGTCGCTAGCGATGGAATCGAATTTCCTAGAAAGCAGCAAACGATTATTCTTCTAGCAGCATCTTGTGCGGCGGTACTGTTTGTCTCCTACACTGAGCAAGTGCCGCTAGCAAACAGGAAATCAATTCCCGACCGGAAGATATATTTATATTGATGTGTTCCAGACCAATCTAACTGAATCTTTGGGAATTATTTGACAGTGTTACATTTCAATCCCCTCCGTTTATTTCTGATCTCCTATGACGTCGTTTTGTTCCTTCCGTATAAGGTCAAAGGTTACGACTTTTTGACTCGGATCATTTTTACAAGATGGCCGGTTCCATAGAAAACGACCCGGGAGGGGTGACGGACCAGTCCGTTACCCTGACAACCTCTAAAAAGCATTTCCCTATTTTTATATTTTTTGGTGGGGGATATTGTGACCTTTGGAGATAGGCCGGAATGAATCACCCTTCAAGTGGACGCGGGTGCGAAATGTGTCGGACGTGTACATATCTCTCACGGAAGACTCGCTAGTCTTGCGCCGTGCACACACGGCCTTGTGACGTGATGGTTGCAATTCCATCTGAAATGAAAAGTGAAACGAGGATCGCAGATCCTGCCTCAATGTCGCCCTATTATTCGGATCCCCAGCAGCAGCAGGAGCAGCCACATATATAAAATAGAGTGAATCAAACACTTGGACAGTCGTCTCACGTTCCCGGTTAATGGCGATGAGATAGACGGACGATATAATGATATCCTTGTACTCCCTTCGCTGACGGATGTGTACTTGTGCTCCGTGAAGGATTGGTCTGGCAGGGTTTAACACTTTTTCTTTTCATTTTAATACCTAGTCTGGAAATAAAATAAGAATTGGGAATATTGATGTGTTGTCCAGGAGAGAAAAAAAAAAGAGAAATAATTACGTTTGGGAATATCCCATCGGATGGACTTTTTGAAAGTAGATTTTTCCGATCGTTTAAATATTGATGAACACATCCGAGAAAACACACAATAATATCCAAATTTATTCTTTGGAGAGCGAGGATCGAGGCGGTGGTATACATAAAAGTACATTCTATTACTATAATATGTATTCACCAAATAGCATTTATTTCTAGCGATGGAAAAATAGTTGAGGCATAGATCTAAATCAAAATGCACCGACTCGATCAGCGTGAACGAAATTGGATCCGGCCCATATCACATGATACAACCTCATATAATCCGCTAGAGGAGATTTGGATGTGTAAAACTCGATGCTGAATATTGAAAAGAAAGAAAATTATAAAATATTGAACAAGAGGCTGCTATATTTAGAACTGTCGTGTATATAAAAGTGCTCGTATAAAATTTGGATTGGTTTCTCGTGTAGTCGTGTTGACAAAAAACTGTTTAGATATTTCTTTTCTTTCTTTTCCCCCCACGAGCTAGACTAAAAGGCTACACGATATTCTACTCTGGGCCGTGACATGTTCACAGTTCGTAGATATTATAACTGCCATGTTTACGTGTCATCTCGGCTTAGACTTGCGAATTTTACCGTTTAGACGCGAGTTTTCCCAACCGCGACAGACTTGTGTGTTGTGTGACATAACTGCAGACGAAGAATATTTCCACGGGTCTGTACTAAATAGCTACTTTATTGACTTAATTTTGGATTTCTTCTCTTTTATTAACTTGGCGGCATGTTAGAACTTAGAATGTGACATTTGGGGGTGTGACTCATCAATTAAGTAGAAATTGCATCACAATCAAAATTTCACATTCAAAGTCTAAGCTGATTTGTCACTGATTGTCATTTCCTAACCTACCACACTACTTTCTTTTTAGAACCTTGTACTCATCCCCTCCTTTTCCACGTTTTAACCACCCACCTTTTTCAAACTTCAAAGACCACGTTGAATTTAATTTTTAAGGAATTATAATTAAATCAACATTCTGAAATTATCGTCATTAAATTAAAGCTTTTTATTTTAGAATATTCACGGTATTTATTTACAAAAAAAAATACAAATAAAATATTGTTGATTATTTTTGAAATGGCAACAAAGCTTCGGTCGAATTGGAGGGCTTTCATTGTCAGTGTTTATTGTCGATCGAGGAGGTTGTCCATTTTTGCGGTCTGTTATTCACGACTGCGTTTTGCAATGGATCGTTGGATATTTTTGGGTAATTATTGTGTTCTCTAATTCTAATTTGTTGTATTGGACATTGGTAGGGTTTAATGTAGTTTTAAGATTTGAATGCTTTTCCACTTGAGCACGTTGAGCTAATTTTACAGCATTCGATTTCAAGTGTAGCACATTTTTTACTGTGAAATTCTCATTTTCGAGCTACTTAAACTGAGTTAATCTTAGCTTATTTTACTGTCTTTTTTTTGCATTTGTTATGTCTCTCTTTTTAAGTGTAATTCATCCATTGTTGGATATCAAAAGTCAAAGAATAGTTTTCAAAAGTAAATTACAGTTACAAAAAAGAGATGTAAAGTAAAGAATTATTGGCTATACCTAGCTCTACGTATGTAGTACACTACTACACTTTCACCATTTTCATAACCGGCGATAGGAAAGGAAAGAAAAAAGAAAATCGATTGTCTTGTTGAGCTCTAGCGATCCTCCCTCCACATTGCCAGGCAGTCTGATCCCATATTATACAAGCGGTTAAGAGATGAAGAAATAAATAGTAGATCCTTTCATAGTTTGTGTGTAGCCCAAATATTTATCGGCGCCAGATGTAATATCATCAATGTATGCGCAGTCTTCATTTCCCATCACTCGAATTACACCATCGGCAAACAATGAAACCCGTAGAAGAATGATTAGCTCGTAATCCAACCCTTTTTTTTTCACTCCAAACTCGTAAAAATCGACCGTTAAAATTTGCATAATTGCGTTCATTCAAATTCCACAGTAGAAAACCGAAATTTTTGTAACCCACCAAAACTTTTGCGGTTAAAGTTTTGTGTTCAAGTGTGGAGACAAGACGAGCAACGATGAAAGCGGACGACGTTTGCTCAGACGCGCACGTCAAAAGGTTGTCGTGTATGTGCGCAAGACGGGCTTTTTATTTGGCGCTGGCCCGTCTTGAAGAGGATGACGATAAAAGAGCCGAGCCATCGGCCAACCAGTCGAGCCGGTGGTATCGAACAGGAACGGCGTCTTCCTCTTTGACACAGTTGCATCACCCACCATCCCATCTTCTCCCCGTTTATTGTGTGCGCAACCAACCGCCGAGTGTGTTTTGTGACTCTTGTTCAGTCAATTATTTCTTTCATTCGGCGCGGCCCGGTTTATCGTCTCTCTCTCACTTGATTTGCCTTTTTTAAATTTTTGCAAAAATTTAAAAATTCCCGCCATGGAAGACAAAGCGGCGGTGACTCCGATTTTGACTCCGTCTTCGGAAGCGGCCACTTTCGACATTGGTTCCATTCAAGTAGGCCAGCAGCCTCGTCTTGTTTTTCTCATTTTTGTGTGTGTGTGTGTGTGTGTTCAAAATCATTTGCTCAGCATGTGGGCGCGGTGGCATATTGAATTTTCTAATTTAATTTGACGTACCCCCGCCGCTGCCTGCGTCCAAAGTGTTTTATAATTTGACGGACGGAGACGTTCAATTTTGCCCGCAAGATTGATGGGTGGGATCCGTTAAGTTTTTATTTTATTTATTCGTTCGGTGTGGGTGTTGGCCATCATTAAGATACGCAAACGACCAACTGTGGTGGTTTGTGCAGGGTTGCGTTAGAGTTTCGTTTTGCATCCGACGTAATAGACGCCGCTCCAACGTTCATTTCCCATTGGCCTACGAAGCAAGTCGAATATTTTAGTTAAGGTTTGTGCAGGATTTTTTAAAGGAGCCGTTAGAGTGTCCCCCCAAGGGTGGAGATCCTTCCTCAGTTCACTGTTTTATTTGCTTTCCTGCTGACATCTGTTTTCGAAGAAGAGTTGATAATATCTAAGCGATCGATATTCTAGCGCATTCTGTTATCAAATAATCATTCGTGTTTTTTTTCTCTCTCAAATGTTCGATTTCCAGATTGGGAAAATGCCCGAATTCGTTCGCGTCAAGCTGATGCAGGTGGATTTCGGCGCCCAGTCACCCGCCCGTGATCCCTACTGTGCCGTTTCCATCAAGGAAGCCATCGCAGATGCCGGTAAGTTTTCTCTTTTCATCACATCTGTCAAGTCTTGTCCGTTTTTTCCCCCATTTTTCTTTCTTTTTTGTGTTTCGCCCGTCGCAACTTTTGTATTTACTGTACAACATCGGGCCAGTTGATTGAAAAAAAGTTTTCCCAAGTCGAGTATAAACTCTATGCCAGCCAACTGCCACATCACGTGGAAAGCAGAAAAAGGACAGCGGCCGTTAGAGTAGTAGTAGTAGTGAAGTCGTTCCTGCAGGATTTCACCGAGTTATGAAGCGAAGAATGCGCAGCACGCGCGCTGTGAGCGATGCTTTTCCACCCCGTTTGGAGCATCGGCAACTTTTCGGTTGATCTACCCTACACTTTAGACGTGATATGTGACAATCGCATTTTCTACTCGCTCGGGTTGCAAGTGTGGCGGGGTGGGGGGTTACTTTTGCTTCGCCTTCGCAGTCGAATTTGATTCACAGTTGCTTAAAAAAAAGGAGCCCCAGTCGATTGAGCAATAAACAACTCGTGTGTAGCGCCGATTTTTGAGTCGACTCGGTTGCCAACAGCAACCCGATACTGCGGTGGGTCGAATTTTCTGAACGAAATATAGAATCAACTTTTTGTGGTAGCGGGCATCTAAACGTTATGGCATTAAATGAGAGAATCGACATTGTGCAGAACGACCAGCAGAATCGGGTTAAAAATGAATGCGATACTCTTTCGTGTTTGTTATTTACTTATTTTGCGTTTCCTATAGCTAGGCGAGTATGGCGACTGGGATTTCTGCGACTTTCTTTTATATACTTGGTTTCACCGATTTAATGACTTGGTTGATGACTGCCAGATTGCGCGCTAGCGTCTCGTCACAACTCGCGGAGAGACTTTTCTGTTTTCTTTCTTCCTCTCATTGTTCCCTTTGATTTCGACTTGTTACGAAAGAAGTTTTGAAGAGTTAGTTATAGAACTCTCTCTAATCTCTCTATCCTATACGTGTGTATACATATACGCTGGTAGCATCTCACGCACACACGCACGGTGGCGAGGATGTCAAAGCCGACATATCCAAAACTCTACGAGAGTGAGAGAGTGAGAGTTGCTCAGCGTACTCAATTTGCGGAAGTCAAGTGTTCCGAGTCTCCTATAGACTTTCACCCGCCCCAAACTGGCAGCGCCATATTTCAAAGATCAAGTTTCCTGTTTGATTCATAAATCACCCACGCCAAAAGATTTCCAGTCAGCGACGAAGAAGCTGTACAGAGTCCCCCGACTGCCGGGTATAATATCATCGCTCTTGAATAAGAAAAATAAAAGGGCCAGCTCGAGGAGGAGCAGCTCTCTTCGCTTGTGATTGATTCATTTCCTTCCTCGGTCTGGTCGAGCTCCGTCTTGTGTGGCGGAAGTCGTAATGACGACATAATGTGGAGGGAAAAAAAAAACAGAAATTCCCGTCTCTCTCGTGTTCGTTGCATTTCAACTTGGTCGGGCGAAAGCAGAAAAATGGCCGAAAATTTTGTAGTTTTTCCGCTTTTCAAGTTTGCACGAATGCGAACGGGCAAGTGGGCACTGGAAATTCATCAAAGGTGTAGACAATCGGAATGATCAAAACTTGGCCGACCTCACACAAAGGCGGAGCGCTCGTGCATTTCCCATCCGCCCCATCCGGCTGGAGGATTGACGATGGCCTAGACGGCCCAGAGCAGCCAGCCAGCCAGCCCGTTTTCTTTTTTCATCCACATAATATCCTTTGCCCATATACTACTATACTTGCGTCATTACGATGATCAAGGATGTGCAGTCTTGATATTCGCCCGTCAACGTCTTGCCCGTCGACGCGGCACGAAGGGAATCGATTGATGAGTCCCACCCTCTTATTCCGCCCCATCGTCATCATCCCATTGCCTCTCTCTCCTCCATCATCCTTCTTCTTTTTGCCGAGTTCTATAAACTCGTGTTTTTTGCTGCGGCACTTTAACCGTCTTTTATCTCTTCTTCTTAAGCTGCAAGGAAAAAAGAAAAGTCGAAAAAGCTTTTCAGTTTTTTATTTTATTTTAGTTTTTGGGTCGGCCCATATTTTTCAATAGTCCTCCATCTCTTGTATAAATATAACAGCCAAAGTAGGAAGTGTATACGCTCCAAGAACTTAAGGACTTTGTATTGACAGTTGTAGTTTTTTATTTTTTAAAAGAAGCCAGCGCCGTATAGAATCTATTAAAGCTAAGACGTGCCGATTGATCCGATTTCGGTTGTTGCTACTTTTTTCTTCTTCACTTTTAAAAATCATCGTCCTATTTTTTTTTAGTGGCTTAACTCAGTTTGCGAAAATTGAAGTTATGGGAGTGTGTGTGTTGGTAGGTGGGAGGCCATGGGTTCAAAGGATCAGCTTTTTATTTTTTTTTGTGTTCGGTGGCCGCCAATCCATAAATATAGGAGCGGAGGGGGGGGGGACCGGAATGAACTATTAAGGGCTGAATATGCCGTAATAAATGTGGGGGGGAGTCTCGGTTTATGTATACGGAAGATGCTACGGGGGGCCGTCTGCTGTGGTGAGCTCGGAGAAAGCGGCGGCGGCGGGAGAGATATATATTGGCAATTTTCTTTTTCATCATCAGTTTCCGTCTGAAAAACAAAAAAGTTAGTGCCTTGGCCAAAATGAGAGTAGTAGTAGTAGTAGAAAAGAAAAGGGGGGTTTCACCCTTTGTTGACAGCCGGAGCTATAGGCCAGTCAGCCTATGTGATGGTAGGAAAAGATGTTGAGGCCATTTCCTCCACACACACTGGGGTTCAGCGGGGTCTTTTTTTTTTCTAGAGATAATATGAAAAGATAAGGCCCCCGGGCAGAAGAGACTATGACTGCTGGAGCATGATGGATGATGAGAACTGTCGTGGCCGTATGGCCGGGCGAAAGGAGCGAGACGCTATTAGCTTGCCCTTTTGATACGCGGGCGGCAGCGCACATCTTTTCCTCCGACAAAAGACGTGGAAGGCACTCGGAGTGGTGGGGCTTCTTTTGTCACCTGGCGCCAAAACTTGTTCCCGTCACATGGACGGGCCTGCTGGATTTGGACGTCTAGTTCACATTTAGACGAGAGGCAGCAGCGCTCGTTGATTAGGTCGACTTTATTCAGCCTGGCGCAAAAAAATGCACTTGACTGGCGCTAGAATCGATTAGATCGGCCGATGGGTATATGTAGGGGCCTCCGCATACATTCGAAACCTCTCCTCCCCCATGTGCGTAGTTCCAATGGCGACCCGGTTATTATATGCGCACGGAATAGGATTTTTCTTTTGATGTGACTCGCCTTCATTTGAATTTCTCCATTTTGATTTTTTTAATTGACTCGTTATCGTTGGCGTTTCAAATTGGTTGGACATTTTATGTCTCTGTAATCCGCTTCTCTTTTTGTAATCAAGAAGGGGAATTGTTGAAGAATATGTCTATCCATCTATATATTCCTCCGGATTCGTCCCCCAAATGAATCCAGCCCTTTATTCACAGTTCTTGTTATCCACTGATAATATGATCTCGTTTTCTGCCTTTGTTCAGCCTTTGTGTAGTTGGGCAACTGCGTTTCGACATAATGGATCCATATAACTGCTGTCAATGGCATACGTAGTGGAAGCCAATTTTCCATCTTTTGTCATCGACGACTCTTTTTTCTTTATTCCGGGCCAGAATTTTTCTCCGTTAATATCAATGGTGTTACATCTTAACAGTATTAAATTATCAAACGATGTTTTCCATCTTTATGGGAGGTGGTGGTGGTGAATGGGCGTCTTTTATTCATCTGCCGACTTCCGAGAGAGAGTCTAGTCGGGAGTTAGCGGCTCTTCCTTCCGGCTTGTGTATAAGGCTCCAGCCGCTAGAGCCGGGAAAGATAATTGTGCCAAGTTATATAGCACACCCAGCAATAGAGAGTTTATGGACGGCCCATAAAGTCATATAGCGCCCGAGTATAATGCATTTCTTCTTCTTTTTTTTCGCTTTGGCTTTTCCTTCTGGATGACTCTTCGGGTCAATTTTCACTCGAACGGAAACTCTGACAGCCGGATAATACATGGAAGAGCCGGGCGCTGTGCGGGCCCTGTGGCTTTTTTTCTCTTCTCCCGACGACGTCTTATCCGGTCATGTTCTCCGAACCGCTTCCATACGATCCCGCTCGGCCGGGCTGATTATAGTCTAGCAGCTCGAGCGCGCGAATAACAGGCTCGCCCAAGCGGATGGTGTACGTAAATCGAAATTCCAAATATGAAAGCAGCTCCTATATTATTATATATATATACACACGTATAGCCTATTCTGTTGCGTGTGTATATATATAAATTTATGGGCCGATACGCACTAAATGGTGAAACGAACTCGAGGGGGGGAAACATCAGCCCAGTTTCCAGGAGACGCTTTTTCCTTCTTCTTCTAATCAATAGGCCCACAACAGTTTAAACTTCGATTTTAAAAGAAGTCAATTTTCTTTTCTAGTTCCACTGATCGGCAGGCACTTTTCTTCGCTCCATTAGACGAATATCAGTTGCTTTGAAAAGCAGCGGGATTTTCAAACACAACAGGGAAAACACGAACGCTCCTAAAAGTTTTATTATTTCTCTTGTTTTCGTTGATGATGAGACTGTTTCTCTTCTTCAATTTTGGTTAGGATGTCGAAATGGGAGGGCGCGGTTCGATTGATTGAAAGGCTGGAATTATCGACCGGTTTTCTACACACAATGGAACCATAGAAATTGGCTAGATGATGCGTCATTACGTCTCGGGGTCTTTTGGGAAATATTTACACCATTTCTTATTTTCTCTAAAGAAACTTTCGATATCAAATAATAAAACGGGAACCTCGATAAAAAAAAAATGCTATGGCAACCTCGGCAGCGGTGCTGTGAAGGCGCCAGGCGCCTCTTGCGGCTGTTCTCACTTGCGTTAACGAGTCGTTGTTCCTGGCAGCTCTACTCCAGGCCTATAGGCAAGGCTAATGGTTGCATCCGGCAGGGGCCTGTCTTGGTCATTGATCAACGTAAGAAAGAAAAAAAAAATTGCATTTCTTCTTCTTCTATTGTCCAAATGTTTCCTCTCTCTCCAGTCCATTTTTCGTCAGAAAGCGTACACCCCCCTTCATACGTCAATGCCTTTATGTATTCCTTTCCCCCTTATTACTTTCTATTCCATTTAAAATCGAATCGATGAAATCAAGTTTAACTGTACTAAATATATTATGGGGGGTATTATGCACTGGAGGGGGGGGGGGCTTATCCGATCATAGGTCTCTGTGTGAGAAGCGCGTTTCTTTTATAGCCTTTTGCTTTGACAACTGGTGCCAAGCGACCTTTATCCACTTATGGGAGAGAGAGAGAGAAAAAGAAAAACAAGTTGGATAGCGCTGCACTGCGAGGACAAGGAAACGACAGAGGACAAGTTGACTATAGTCTTGACGTTATCAAACCCCACCCCCCCCACTGCGGCACTCTCTCACTCTGCTGCCATCTTAAGTGATTTCCGCCGCCGAAACCGGCAGCTTGCTTTTGTATTTATATGCCAGAAATGTAGAACTACTGTACTACTACACTACTACAGTCTTGCTGTTTCTTCAACTTGTCCAATTAGAACAGTTAGCTGTCGCCAGCCATTTTGGCCGTGTCTGGTCTGGCATCGACGGGCGTTGTATATTTCTACATCCACCGCATTCGCTTTTATATATCTTTATTCTGATTCGATTTCGTTTTCTCTGCTGTACTACGAGAAGCAGTTCTGCAACTTTGATTTGTACACGGCCTCTCTTTTTGGACGTCGTGTGTGTTATCGACACGTTTCGTCTGATAGTGGCGTCTTTATTACATCGCAGATGTCGAATGCATCTACCGAGCAGCTCGTCCTTCCTTTTCTTTTGACAATCAACTGGATTTGAGATCTCCGTAAAAATGTGAGCACAATTTTTCTTTTTTTTTTTTTGAGAAGAAGAAGAAGAAGAATCGATTCGTCAACAAATGAATCGAAATTCTCCTGCCCATTGTCGACGGCTCTGAAAAGGAAATCGTCGTCGAGATATTCAACAAAGAATTCGATAACCATCGTCCCTCTCTCTCTCTCCTCGTCTGTGTGTGTGTGTGGGTTTCATTTCGGGTTCTTTGACAGTGTTGGACTTGTATTCAAACTATCCATCAGCCAGCGATTGTACAGGCTCGCTCGGTGTGTACGTCAGGGATATACAATCTTACATTTGCACTCTCTCTCTCTCTATGTACATATACGTCTACTTAAATTCGTGGACCATTTTCCCTTTTTTTTCTTTTTTTTGCGGGACCTAGATGGGCCGTCAAGTGCGCAAAAGAATCGGAATCAATCGATAAAGTCCAGCTGACATTGGCCGAGAGCCGGGCCGGGCCCTCGGTGCAGCATGGCTGATAACACATGGGGATGCAGTATGTGTGTACGCTATATATCTTTGATTGACATCCGGCTGACCATGACCCACACAAGCAGTGGCTCTCTAAACTGGCGTCTAGTAGGTTGTTGTTGCCATGGCCCAATGGCTGCGTGCCCTCATTTCCTATTGCGCCCCGTCGGGGGGATGCATCCGCATTCAAGGCACGCGCCCGTATCGGCGGCGACTGGTACAGCAGCCGATGTACGGATGTAGTAACTAGCTTTTAAGGCTATTCGACTTTTTAGTAATGATGACATCAACCGAGCAAGCCCTGTATTTCTCTCGGACTACTGTACGGCTACCGTCGAATGAATTACTAATTGGGCCAATTTCTTTTTTCTTTTTGATCTGCCCCCGGACAGCCGGCAAAGGAGTCCAGTTGATGCTGAAGCGCAAACCTCGGGTGGTGGAATGGAATTCCTGCATCGACGTGCCACTCAGCCGCGGAGTTCTCGGTAAGATCGCCCGAAATTAATTATCGGGTGATTTGAATAAAATAAAAAAAAAGGAAATAAAAATGAACAATCGATTTTTCGCTTTTTTTATAGTTCACGTTCTCCTATTGGACCGCTGCACGAGACCGGCCGAGAAGAGGGGAACCGCTCACGCTGATTTACTGGTAGGAGCCCAAGTCCTGGCCGACCAGTGCAAACAATCTGCGGGAGACAGCATCTGGGTGAGTCCGAATCTATGACTATATTACATTGGAAAAAGCGACGTTAGTAGTATGAGGCATGCCGCTGATGTTTGTCGACGACGGCCGTCGTTCTTTTCTCTCCGCCCGCTTCCCCCGCAATTTATCGCCCGTTTCCGCCTGTCTTGCCATTCATTCGGATATTGGAAACTGGGGCGAATGTTAAAGAAGATTAACGTCTCATGTAACCGAAAGTGTGAAATATTCTCGTTCATAAAACGGCCCCTTAAAAAAGCGCGGGACTTTCTATTTATTTGAACAAAAAAAAAGGGGGGGGGTTAAACCTGTGGAAAACCCCCCAAACAATAGTGCGAAATAGATGTCAGCTATGTCACAGGAACCAGTTGAAAAGAGAGTAGGAAAAGCTGTTTTTGAAACCATTGGGCCTGTTTGCGACAGCTGGATCCACTCCACTCTCCCACTTGTCGTGCCATCTGCTGGCGATTGGGAGCGGACCGCCAATAAGGAAAAAATCTTGACAATTTCCATCTTCCATTCTTTTCCAGCTTCTTCATCTCCTCTGGGTTGCTGAGCGCTCGCAATCGTCCCTCTTTTCAGACTCGCCTATTTATTTGAAGGAGAAGAGTTACTATTATGCTCCGGGTGTTCCCCTCCCCCCATTACAGAAGAGAGGCTTTTATATATTCAAAGCCAACAACTCTGTCTATAAGACGGGGAGGACAATGTATCATAATATAGGCCTGACAACCAACCAAAAAATAATAATACCCTTCTAGCTGCATTATATTTGGAATGTATAGCCGATTGTGCGCTGGGTATTTTTTTTTTTACGGTTATCAATGCCAGATGATTTGATGGGAAACCTCAATGCAAATGCCGAAAAATGGACGGAATGAAAGCGGATCGCGTATTGCCTTCCGGCCTATCTCATCTTGTCAGTTCTCTCTCCTCCTCTTATGTCTACCCCGGACCCGCTGCCGGTTGGTATACTATATCTCTAGGCCTTTTTTATATGTGCGCACATTGCGGCTTATGCGTATATATACATAAAGTAGGTATATACGGTCCCATAGTTTTGCTTCTACCATCCCGTCAGCTTCATGTCCGGAGGAAGAAGAAGAAAAAGACATTTTTTTATATTTTTCTTCTTCATCCGAATAGAATTGGATGCACTTTCTTTTCCATCCTTGTTTTGCCTTGGGCTCGTTCCTCCATTTCTCGCTTTCTCCATTTTTTATTTTTTCGGGAGCTCTTCTTCGAGCCCCTCCGGGATCTCCTGGCCGCTCTTGACGTGTAATCCAGCAGCTTTAGCACATCCTTGCCTATTTTTTTTTTCGGTACATAAAGAAGATTGCGGGAGAGAGAGAGGGTATAAAGCCTATAGCGACACGCAGTGACACAAAGAGAGGAGGGAAACCTTCTCTTTACGGGCGGTATGTCTAACCCGGACGCGGGATCGTTTGTTGCCCGACCTTCTTCTCCGGTCTTTTCTTCTGGCGTGCACTGAATTTCCAAGCGAACCCCGGCTGGTTGGCAAAGGGGGGGGGGGTGGGCTTAAGGTCCTTGCTATGCAAGTCCGTCTGTGTCACATCATCATCTCTAGAGACATCTGTTCTTTTTCATCTCTTACCATCATCCGGTGAGGGAAAGAAAACAAAAAACTCGTCACATTATGGCCGTTTTACATTCGACTTTGCATTTGCTGTTTTATTTATTTTGCGAGTTTTCTTTTCTTTTCTCTCTCCTTTTGGTTGGAATGAATTCATTGGCTGTCTGAATCTTTCGTCATATTTTCTGTGTGATGCGTCGGATGTATACTATCTGACTAGTTACTCGATCGCTTCTCGTTATTGAGAATGTTGAAAACGAAGACGGACAACCCAATGAGATCAAGATAGAAGGGGAGCATAAAGGGGGTTTTGGCTTCTTTTGTCTTTTGTGAGCGGAGAACAAGGGACTTGGAATTCCCCTGATTCGAAATGAGAAGAAGAGCGTCGCATTGGATTGATATCAAGAGTGAGCTCGTGTGAGCCATCGCGCTATAAGATTATTCTAACCGGCTTTGTCACGCTAGACATCAGCTCCCTCCCGTCGCTCTGGCAAACATGAATCATTCTGCACTCGACTTTGTATTGTGCAGTCGCCGGGTCTCGGCGAGTCTTGGCGATAATTTACATCACAATGATCTCATTACAGATCTTCACCGAATTTCTAAAGTATTAATCTGGCGACTTGAAATGGAGAAAACTAAAGTCTGACTCGCTAGTCGATGAATGAATAAGGCCGGGGAATGTCCGTTTTGCAACTTTTATTCTTTTGAAAATTTCTTAATAATATTGCGTGGTAAAATGTGGCAGAGTGCATGCGCAACACTCGTTGACGTGCGCTGTTATTTTCTCTCGACTTTCTTTGTTTTTTTGCGTTTCCGCGACGGTGGAGAGGAAGGAATTTGTGTGTCCGCTTGGTGAAATTTGTTGACGTTGTCGTTTGGTTAGTTCTCCTTTGGTTGGGGCGTTGCTCGTGGCGACCGGAAGGTGCCGGCCCGAGACCCCCCTCTCTCCGAAAAACGCGCTGGCGGTTTGGTCGGACCAAGAATAGACTGGTCGAAATACCTGACCGACTGCGCCCATTGCCGCGAGCCAATAGCGACGAGTGGCCAAACACTTGCGGGCAGGGAGAAAGCCTCAAGTCGTTAACGGTTTTCGACTCTGCGAAAATACATATAGTATATCTCGCCATTCATTCCTTAACGATTGCCCCGCGCTGCCGCCGCCGATCAAGAATGGCGGGCACCATCAACCTCATCCGGCCGCTGCCGCCGCCTCCATTCATCCGCCAAGGATTTGACGAAAAAACGGCAAGGCGTCCGTGTCCTCCGACTCCGTCAACACCTGCGGGGTCTCTCCACCACCCTCACATGTGTGTGTGTGTGTACACACACTCACAGCTTCCGCTTTTCTTAATTCTGACGAAATGACACGCTAGAATCGCCCGTCGTATTTTTCAAATAAATGATGTAATCACTCCCCACCCCCCGGGGGGGGGGTTAAGTTATTTAAATTTCGGATGCGCTACGAAAAGTTCCGTCTCTAGCGGCACATCAACTGAACGCCCCGTTTCCCTTTTGTAATCAAGGGCTCGATTAATTATGCACGAGTCGTGAACGTGGCGGCCAAAATTTGCTCAACGAAATCAACAATTCAACTCGTCGCTTCCGCAATGGCTTCCGGATCAAACGGGAAAGGGCTTTGTCACGCCAGCCAGCAAAGACACAACCCGTGTGTACAGTTCACGGAGCTATTGCGTCATTGACGGATCTCGCCGTCATTATGCGGTTGGTTAAATTTCTTGTAACTCTGAAGAAGATGACGCGGGATTAGAATTGCGACTGCGGTTGAGAAATGTTGCATCACGGGGGCGCCCTCTGTTTAGTTTCTTGTGTGTGTGTGTGTGCGTGTGTCTGTTTAGATTCCATCTGAAAAAGCCAAAGGGTTTGTGCTCGCTTCCTCTTATAGCTGCGGGGCTGCTGCTGCTGCTGCGCTCTGCTCTTGTATATCCCTCGCATTTCCTGCATCGCGTTTCACAGTTTAGACAGTTAGCGACCCAACAGTCGTCTAGCGCACACACACACATCCGGAAAGCGGGATTTTTAAAATGCTCATCATGATAGGATTATTATAGGGTCAAACCTCTGCCTCTGTCTTTGTGGAAGAGGAGGCTGGCCCCTGGACAAAAAAAAAAAAATAGAAAAAAAAAAAAAGAAAAAGGCAAATGACAGCAGCAACCGATTTTGTCACGCTCGGATAAGAGAGAGAGAGAGAGAAGATTCGGAGATTGCGATTGTTTGTGTGTTTTGTATGAGCTGTGACTGACTGAGTGCGCGCATACGAGGCGAACAGTCGGGGTTTGGCACACTCGGCCCAGAGTCCGCCAATGAGGCGAACCAAAGGGGAAATAGTTCAAAAAAAAAAATTGAAAAAGAGAAAAGAAAAGTGGCGGGTCCCGCTCGTCGTCGGCGATGCTCGCACCGGTACCTCTCTCTCTCTCTCTCTCTCTTACATAGACCGGCTGCTGGGCTTTTTCGCTCTTGTGTATCTCGCCCCTATTCTATTTCGAGTCTCCTCTCCTCCGAACGTGAACCGACCCACCACCACCACCACCTCGTCCACCACCAACTCCTTCCTACACACATAGAGGCGTAGTATATATATTCTCGCCCCATCCATTTGGGTTTTATTTTCTTCTTTTTCGTTCGGAGGTGGAAAGAATCTTTTTTACTCCTTTCCAGCCACCCACCGTTGGAATCCACCACATATCCTATATAGTCTGCGTATATACATGTATACACACACACACACAGAGAGAGAGAAGGAGAGGAGACGGGCAAAACTCCTCCTTCATTCCTGTGTGACCTTCTCCTCGTTGCTTTTCATCCGCCTCCTTCCACACACAACCCCGCTGGAAAATTGTTTTGAAAAGAGGAAAGAAAAGAAGAAGAGAGAAAGAGGAGAGAGAAAGAGTGAAGTGAGAGAGAGAAGATCATCTGCCCAGGTCCCGTCGACTTGATTCAGTCGGACGTCGACGACCAAGACGTTCGCCCGCAATTCCAATCGGACTTCACGGCGCTCACGGCCGCCCGTCTGACGCCGCTCTTGATTTATCTGCCCGTTTGGCTCTTTTGCGTTTTGACCTCAACTCTTATCACCTTATTCTTCATTTGTTCGCCGTTGTGTGTGGGGAAAAAAAAAGTTGCCGTGTCCAGTGAGTGTCCAGGGAGATTTTCGCCGATTGGATTTGCAGAAGGAAAAATAATAATTTGCTTTTCCAGTTGTGTTGTCCACCAAACGAAAAATGCGCTAGTCGGCTGTTTCCATCGAAAAAATAAAAAAGTTGAGCGGCTGTGTACACACACACACACACATGAGTGAGGGGCGAAGTTCTAGCCGACGGGCGGGGTGGTGAGCTTTGTGGGAGGGGAGGAGGAATATATATACATAGTTTTTTTCCGTTCGGGAGAAGAAGAAGCCGTTCAGGAGGTTATTCCCAGTCGGGAAGGAGAGAGGGGGACCCTTTTTTTTTGGTTGAAAATTCGCTCCCGTCTGCAGCAGCTCTTCTTTGGGTTCCCTTGTGAGTGTGTGTGTGTGTGTGTCTGAGCTCGTGTGTTTGGCTCTTGTTGCTTGTGCTCTGATGGCGGACAAAAGGACGCGAGTCTCCGTTCCATGATGCGCCGAAAAGCTCCGCTGGCTGAGTGCGACGGCAGCAGCGACGAGGGCCGCGATGGATCGCACCGGCTCCAGCGGCCGCCACCGCTCTCCTGTTGGCTTCCTTGTTGGTTCCCTTGTTGGCTCCGAGTGCGGCAGCAGTTGGCCTTCTCCGCCGCCATGCGCTGATGTGGTCCCGCCGCCGTCGCCTTTGCTCAACGGTCGCCAGCGGCCCATCTTCTTTAGCTCCAACGGTCATCGCTCGCTACCCCGACGGCTATAATGACCCACGATCCGTGGCCGTCCTCAGGCCGTGATTGCAATTTTTCAATCCATTTTTGCGGTTCGACAAATTGATGCGCCCGGTTTTTAATTTGTGATCATCTCCCGCCAATTTTATCCGTCGACAAATCAGCTGATTTAAACCAAAAAAATTGGATTAAGTGGAGGGGAAATTCAACAAACTGAAATCACCGTGTTGAGTGTTTGTGTGTTTGTGTGTGTGTTGGTGTAAAGTGTGTGCGGCGCGTGTGGCGTGTCTTTTGTTTTTCTCCTTTTTTTCCTATTGGGTTGAAAGGGGCGTTGGCAGCGCCACCGCTAAAACATTTTTTTGGGCGGCAATTTCAAACTTGTTGAAAAGTGAAACGACGTCCGCTTTACTGTCCCGTTGGGCCTCCTCCGTCCGGCCATTTGGTTTGTTCTGTCCATCCGTGTCACAGCCGGCCCTGCTTTGCGCCCCGACAGCTGGATGACACAGGAAGCGACAGACGAAGACGAGGACGACGACGACGGCGACGAAAAAGAAGTAGCCAAGTGGCCCGACGGTTATACCCACCTCAAAATGGATTCAGTGTAATCAGTGTCCAGCGTCCTGCGCCTCCATCTACGCCGCTCCAATCAGAGACGGCCCACACAACCCCCCGTATCTCCCCCTCTGTGTCAAAGAAAATAATTCATCGGAAGCGGGCGATTTAAATTTTGAGATACAACGACAAAAGTGTTTGTGTGGCTTCCCCCCTCCCTAACCCCGTCCGCCCCCCCCCCCCCCTCCCCTAAAAATCGTCCCAGGGCTCCCGCTGAGGACGAGGATTTTGAGTCGGCATCAATATGATGTTCACCGGTTCACACGCGGCCAAGAAGCGGAGCAGCAGTAGCACCAGTCACAAGCAGAGGCAATTCTTGTCGCAGGATCGACAACAACAACAACATCCGGGCGGCCCCATCTCCGAGCGGACAACGGATGGACGGAGCGTTGATCGCACCCGCCTCAGCTGTCAGGAGGTATACAAGTCGACCTCCCTCCCAAATTGGTTTTCTCTCCCTGTCTTAGATTTATTAGCATACAAATCCTCCTAAGGTAATACCTCTATCCGTCAGTCTACGGCTTGATTGGCGTCGGTTGCCATGGCGACGACTGTCAACCAGAAATTCGGTGTGCAGGTCTATTCAGGACTCGCTTAGTAGGTCGCCCATTGATTGCTGTCATTGACGGAAGAGAAAAAGAATATCTTACGATCACCCCGGCAACAAGATGGAACGGACCAAAAAATGTGTTTAGATGGTCGATCTTAGGTGTCCAAAGACTTGAGGATAGTTTTTGCTAAAGTAGTTTCTGCTGTACGCCACCCTTGTATAACGGAACCACCTTTCCGTGTGGCTCCGCCCACTCTTTTGTGTGTGTGTCGAGTTCCGGCTCCTCGTGTGACTTGACATTTCGACTGGCCACTACGCGTCTAACAATAAAAAAAAGCGACGCACCGATAAAAGCTTCTGTATAATCAAAAAGTTGTATTTTTCCATCAGCAGCACTTGATGCTCTTATCAGATTATATGACCAGCCTCCCCCCTCTCTTTCGCTCGTTGGCGGTGAGATGTTGTACGGCCTCCTCTTACGGTCCACAAGTTTCTCTTTATAGCGGACGCCAATATGATTTGAATTATCGATCCTCCCTTCTTCCAACCTCTATGAGAATATCAGGCCACTGTAATAGTATATCTGATATATTCAGGCCTATGTGACAAAATGACAGGCCACAAAAAAACAGGGGAGAAAAGAATTCTTGTCCAAACATTATTCATGAGAAATGACCGGAATGTTGTTGTTGTTGGCCATTTTTTTTTTCTTTTTCTTTTTTCAGTGAATCTATTTTGTCGTTATTTTTTGGTTGAAGCGCAAACTAAACTATATAAGAAAATAAGTGACGAGTGTCTAGACCGAAAGCGACTCGACTTGACGTGGTTGTAATTTTTTCTTCTTTTCCTTCCGGCGGAGTGGAGAAGATACTATTTTTCTTATTCTATCCGGTGGGATTGTCGCGTTCTCTTTCGATTGGAGGAATAACAACCGTCTCCCATGCTCGAGTGTTTCCCCAGCACGTTCCAGTCTCTTCGTGAGTCGTGGGCCATCGATGTCTATTTCCGTCTCTCTCTTAATGGCATCGCAGAGATGGAAGAATAAGGCCCCCCCAACAATATAGGAAATCATTTTTATTCTTTTTTTAATAAATAAAAGAATAGCCCGTGAAAAAGTTCGGTCGGATGCGTGTTCGGTCGGATGCGTGTAGTAGGACCGGCGTTCCCGATGGACCCGATACAAAAGCTCAGAGTGTGTTACTATATAATATTCCTGCCGAGTATATACATGTAGCGCCATAGAGGGAATATGAACGGAGAAGTAAATAGACGGACCCCGGATAATGGAAATGCAATTGCCAATAGTACGCTAAAGGTCTCGACACGTGTAGACGTCACTCGGTTCATCTCCTCCCGCACAAGAAAATGTCTTTGTTCCCCAGTCGCATTAGAACGTTCCCTCCCTGCTATGGAGGGTCCGCTGTAGTAGATTTCTACATGGGCGGATGCCTCCTGACGTTGGGCAAGGGATGCTTTGGGGTGGGGTTTGAAAGGAGCGCGACGATGGAAAACGCACGGGCGATCGGAGCCGCAAATCCGCTCTGGGGGGGCCCATATTGACGTCATCATCCGCATTGAATTATTCAAGCCCATCTCACGCACGCAGCGAACAAGGTACTCACTCGACTCGCTCGTCTTCGCGTTATTCTCTTCCAGCTCTCCACGCCCGTCGCTCCTTTTTTTTTATTATTTTATTATTTTTCGTTTGTTTTTTTTCATTTCTTGGCAATCGCCAAGAATTTTTCTTTTCTTTTTTTTGTCTTTTTTGGACCACACCACCAGCAGAGCGCTCATATCTTTTCATATGTGCTGGGCTGCTGCTGTTGCTGCTGCTACGCGCTTGCGTCGGCTCTACGCTCTTTTATTTCCGTCTTGGAGTTTTTTCTCTTTTCCTTTTTGCGTTTCCAGTCGACTGACAATTATTCTTTTCCTCCTTCTTCCTCCTTTTGTTCCTTCTCGACTTGTGTGTATATATCAAAAACTGGTGTACAGCAGCTCCGTCTCTCTCTCTCTCTGCTGTTTCCCGGCGTCTAATAAGATTGCCAACAAGAGCTCGACGCCATTCGACGCCCAGCAAAACACACACACTTATTTTTTCTCTCTCTCGCTTTTTAACTTTTCTTCTGCTGCTGCTGGGGTTGTCATCGTCTCTTGTCTTTTATGGCTTTACTTCATCAATATCTTGAAGCCTCTTTTTCTCTCTAGCGCTGACTTCTTCTTTGCTTTTTTTGTTTTACTGCTGGCCGGCCTCGCTCTGTGTACAGCTGCAGCTTTTAAGTGCATCCACCGCGCGCCGGATGCGTATCATGTATTCATGAGAGAAATAACAGATAGAGCGGGAAGGCAACTGCTGTTGTGCATTGGCCGCATTCAGCCCCGCGGAACAACAACAATAACAACAACAAGAATGTCGTTATTCCTGCTGGTTATTCCCATTGGTTAGTCGACGCCGCGTCGCCCGGTTGCGGTTGCTGCGTCGTCGCCCGTGTGTATATCAATGCATAACATGGTGTTTTTATACAACGAATAGATAATGTTCGTCTCTCTATCTCTCTCTTAAATCCTAGCAACTCCCGTCGTTCGATCGGGACTTGTTCAAATGTCGATCTAGACCGAGTATTTCGATACGCTCAATGTTGTACAATCGTACAGAAGATGTTGTAGGGTTTTTTTCTGCGGAGGGGGGATCCAATGTTGCAGGGCATATCAAAGAAGGGACAACAATGACGACATCAAAGAAAATGGAGAATATAAAAGCCAGGAAAAAGAAAAACGGGAATAATATCTGTGACGACGAAACATTGTGCACCGCCGTTATCTTGATATTCGTTTCTTTTTTTATTTCTTCTTCTTCTTCTTGCTCCCTCTTTTCTTTCCGGCGATGAACAGGAATACAAATCCCATGTAATCCGAGATCGTAACAACAATCCCGAGGCCGATCCCAACTTTTCTATACGAAATTACGAATGTTATATAGCTAGGTCTTTGGCAGCAGATCCCGCCGTCTAATTGTGTCAAATCACGACCAGAAATCTTATTTCCCTATTTTCTCTTTTCCATGTAGACATTGTCTCATTTGTCTGAACGTCGTAGTAGAAGAAACAGACATAAAGAATAAACTGCATCCAAGAGGGTCGATGGGAAATGGAGGGCTAATTACTACTCGTCTGGATGGGGTTGGTACTAGTACAACATATGTATTATTTGCCAGGGAAAATAGCCATTGCGCTGATGTTTGTCCAGTCTCCCTCGGAACTATTTTCCCGGTGATGAATGCTCAGTGGACTGTGGGGGTAGATGTTTGCTTCGCTAATAACACGGATCATACGTTTTCAATTGCGCTGGTTCTCTTTTGAGCTCGATCACGCTCGGTCCGCTCGCATAGGAAACTATTGCAATAAGTCTAGACTAAACAGTATAGATGGGTACGCATTCATTGACGTCTTTAGATCTATTTAGTTCTTTCAAAAGTAACTTTTTTCTATTTCTCTTGAATTTCCGCGCAAGTTCTCAGCTCACTCGAAAGATGAGTGAATATTTTAAGGACTAAACAACGGAGAGATCTCTCTTTCTCTCTTGTGTGTGTGTGTGTAATTCTCTAATGCCGACGGGAGCTCCGACGTCTACACAGGGCTACGGTTTGTGGTACTAATTGGCTCGAGTTATATATGAGCTGATTTGTGCTCGCTCCTCGGAGCACCTCGTTTAGCTGCGCACGTCACAAGTTCGAAGAAGAACGTCTCTGTTTTCTTTTCCCGATAGGTTTTTTCTCTTTTTTTTTCTTTGTATGTGTTTCAATTTTAAATGTTGTGCATACATATACACACACAGATGCGTGGATATATTTGCCAGCAGCGACTCTATAGTTCTTTGCCATGGCTGCCGCCTGTTTTGTTTTGCACATTTATCTTTTTCGCTCGTCTTTCATCCGACTGTTGGCCTATATTCCCTTCGATTTAACATTTCTTCTCCGACTCTAGTTGTCGTTGCGCGCTTCTTGCATCGACTGATTGCGCAGCTCCCGGAATTCAATAATTCCTGGTGTCTTTTCTCTTTTGGTTATGCACTTTCGGTGTTTGTAGGCTGTTTCTTTTTTTCTCTCTCTCTCTCCCCTCCGGCAGGGAATGTGTTTGCCATTATTTGGCCCAAAAGAAAATCACGCACTCGAAAAAAGATTGCGGGAGTGGTTGCGCTGTTGTTGTTGTTGTTGCCCGGGGCCTGGGATTCGGCGAACTCGACGCTCCCGTTCGAAAAAAGAAAGAAAAAATAGGAAAAGGAAAAAAAAAAGCGCTCGCTTGACAGGATACATAGTTCTATTTCTGTTCGCCGCTGCTCATTCGTCAAATCCTCGGGACTGACATATTAAGCAAACTGTCGTCTGCTGATATACAACCTACTTGTCCAGAAGCCCCCCACCCCCTCCGGCCCGGACCGTGCTTTTGTGTGCGCATCAACAAGCCCGGCCTTTTTTCCCAATCTGTTTATTCTAGGCCACTGAACATAGTACGTAATATATAATAGGCGAACGCAAAAAGCCATTCATATAACAATGAATGCGATTTGACTATTATATACATCACACACACACAGCCACTTGCACACCTGGATGGTTCGGCCATGGTGATCTCAACTATGCACGGCTTGCTACGGACGATACGCAATTGGTTTTGAAACGAATCCCGCGACTGCCGGCTGGATTATTAGGCGATTAATGATGACTGCATTCTGTTCCATCCAGTGAATAGGATCTATACAGATGGCTTGCGTCATCATCATCCATGAGGCTGGGTAGATGTCTCAACGACGAGTGCTTAGTTCGGTCGGTTATTGTTGCGAGTTATTATTGCGATGTGTGACGTAAACGTGAAAACCCTGACCCCGACATGTTGGACGGCGGATCCATCGGTCCGGAATGGTTGCCTTTCCTCCACGGAAATGTTATTGGAGCGTATAGATATAATATACAGTATGTATTATATGTGTGCTAGGAGGTTTTGTGTATATCTATCTAGCCGTATAGATAGACACATAAGAAGATGGGGAGCCCATTGTAATCGTTGGACATTAGCCGGAGATATAATAGCCGTTGGCCATTGTAATGGGGATGGTCCAAAAGACAGACAAAGAGTGGGTTGAGTTGGGGGATCTATTGTAAATGCGCTACCGAATCCATTCAGCGAATCTATACCCAAGGAATCTGATGGCAATGGATAAAAAACTGGGGCACACGTCGCACTGACGCCAGAGAAAAAAGGATCGACGTTTCCTTCGTCGCCGTTCCTTCTATTCCACGCAAAATGGCCCGGACAGACAATGAAGTTGAAAAAGTCAAGATAAAACGGTGGAAAAATTTTAAAAGATTACCATCGGTTCCAGTTAACCGTTGCGCTGTGTACAACCAGGCCATTTGGAGTTTTCCGAGCTACTATGTGTGTACATAGTACAGCGATGATGTAATAGCAGCGACGCAGTTGGCTGCTGATGTCTATACCGCGTTGCATCTTTTCGCTTTCTCTTTTCATCAAGACAGTCTGTCGTTATCTTTTTGATGACGTTGATGCCTTGACACGTACTTGTGTGTGCAGCAAAAGGAGCGTTTTTCTTTCTTTATCTCTCTGGCTCCTTTTCTTTTCCTTGTTGTTGTTGTTGGTTCCATCAGTTTCCCTGTCTGGCATTTCCTTAAAGTTCCAGGGGTTCCGCTATCGTGACTGCCAACGTCCGCCTCTTTGATTTTATCAGTTTCTTTTTTACCCTTTTTACTGGAAGCGAAGTTATAACCTACACGTGTAATTTTTTTGACTGGCTGCTGAGACTTAAAGGCTCTAGGAGCAAAGTCGGGAGCGATGGCGTACGGGGGTTATTGCGGCGCTGGTACTATATATGCCGGCCCAAGTTGGGTCGTACATGCGTAGATCGGAAAATTGATGGAAAAGGTCAGTTCCTAAAAAGATCTAGCTGAGGGAAACGAAAAAAGAACTTTATGGATGGCGGATTTTTTCCAAGTAATTTCCCTGTTGGGCAGACTCCCAAGAAGTTGAACCGAACCAACTGGCGTCATCGCCTTCCTTAGGGACCAGTTACAACAAATGATTATTGCTATATCAAGTTCTTATTGCGGAATAGTTGACTATTTTCCCTCCTTTTTTTTATTCTTTTTTTTTTGTCCGAGTGTGGAGGGACCCCTAGTTGGATGAGGAGATCGATAAGGCGGAGTCCGGGGCCTCTGAAATCGACCGTTTTCATATAACAAAGGCCGAACGAGCGGCCAAACGGGGACGGACGCGGCCCAGTTCCATATAGATATAGAGCAGCAAAGTCGTTAGATGTAGACAACTAGCAATCAAGAAGTTGCAGGTCCGCACAGCATCTGTAATTCGATCACGAACGTCGTCCATCCGTCGCTATAGTGTCCTTTTGCCATTCTTTCATTTCATTGGATGCAATGACATTTTCTGTTTGTCTCTTGTTGGCCTCCTTTTTCTCGTCGGCGACTCGGCCTCATTCAAAAGATTAGACTTTCAAGTTTTTTTTTATCGAAACTGAAAGTCGAACTCTTTAACTTGAATCATACTTGGGATGGTTTAGTAAATTACTATTGAAATGGCTAGAAAGACGAATGATTTCCATTCGGCATTATCATATCGTTCAAGGGGGGAACTTTTTAATAGTTTGTCGAGAAATGACGCAAGTGAACCTTGGAAAAGATCTACGATATTAGGCAGCGCACTCTTTGAAAAGGATACGGTATTTGAGCAACTTTAAAAAAGGAAGAAATCGACTTGAAATAGCCGAATTGTAATATACTAAAAAAATAACTGAAACGAGGGAAGGAAGCAACGAGGTTAATTTCTTTTGCAACACATTTTTAACAAGCTGTTTCCTATATACTTCTTTCGCCGGAACGACCGGAATAGGCCTCGTTATATACATCTGGATAGGAATGAAAAAGTTGGAACGTATTAAAAAGACTGATGGCTTTTCGCTCTCTCATTTGGACTAGTGAAAATTGGACAAAAGGCAAAGCCAATAGAAACTGATGACCTAAATTGATGGCCAGTCGCTTTCCTCCCACTTTTTTTTATATTTGTGTCTTTGGCGGCTATTTCCGTTTCCTTCTCCCCTTTTTTTTCTCTCTCTTTTGGCTTGGTTGTTTTGTTGCGTTTTCAGTTGGTCGATTAGCAGTGTAGCATTGAGTTGTAGCCTATATATATACTTACTCGCCGCCCTACCAGAGCCCAGTCGCATAGGCTAATGGCAGAACCCTGTACAGCCCTTTTCGTCCATATAGATTCTGGGCGGTTATAGATGCTGGGGGAAAGACCACAAGACTCGTTATACCAGCAAGGGCGGGGGAGCTATCGGAGCGATGGAAGGGGAGGCAATCAAGCGCGGCGTGCGGCCAATCGTCTATGTAATCCAGCAGACAAGAAAATCGTCACAGTCTCCGGCGCACCCATGTTAGCTCATATTTTTGCGATGGCGACGCCGTTACGATGCGTAGAATTTTTCTTTTTTCTTTTATCGACTGGCGCAATGGATGGCATACCCCCTGAGGTCCGATCATCTCTGCGAATTGGCTCCGGCTGCGGTTAAACATATACGCACGCATTCCGTCGTCTATATATATTACATCCACAAGGAATATATAGTATCAAACTGGATGCGGATGCCGGATTCTTTTATTTTATACTGCTTATAGGCTGTAACATTTGGTATCGCTCTCCGCCATCAAAAGACGAAAACTATCAAAAACAAAAAAAAAGCGTAGCCATCGGAGGGACTTGCGAAGACAAAAAGCGACAGAGATCGACGGAGCGATGGTCGGATTGTGACGTCACGGTAGTGGCTGGCTGCTGGGTCGTCAGCCCTGCCATTGGCGATGAAATCGATGGCTCTTATTTATGGCTCTCTCTCTCTCTAGCGCTGCGGCTGCTGCTGTCTTTTTTTTTTGTATTTTCGTGATTTGTTATGTGAATATCAACCGCGGATAAGCCCCTATTCAGTGTATGCATTATAGATAGAGGGCGAGAGAAAGGAAAAAAAAAGAGAGAAAGATTGTATGGAGGAGAAAAAGGAAAGGAGATGAGATTAAAGAAGTGAAGTGGATGTCGGAAAAGCTGGCCGAATTCTATGTGTGGACACTGGGCCTTGCCAAGAGAAAGTCCTATCGGGAATGTATATTATCTGTTGTGCGGATCAACCCCTGCTTCGATATACGTTGCCTATTATAATCGCGGTTTACACTGCACTTGAAATTGCAAATGCAGGGGGGGGGGAGGGATTCGTGCGTGAACTTGTTTCATATGCAGCATTCACGACTGTACGTATATAGATAGAAAAGGTTGCTGGCCAATTTCCGAATTGGATTGAAACCGTCAGCGGACACCGGTCTGCAAGAAAATCCAATAGCACTCCCCCCCCCCCCCTTCCCAGCAGCAGTCCGATCTAGTCCTCTTTCGGAAGTTAAACATTTGAAAAGGCTTGCGACCCCGATAAACCTTGACAATTCCGTTCGGTAGTACACATAGTAACTCGAGAGTCTAAACAGTCGCAGTCTAAGCCAAACAAAAATAACGTCGCCCAGTGTACAGAACGAGATTCAAAGATCAAAGTTGAATCGGCGACAACGGCGATGAGTTTCGCCTCCGTTACCCCCCAACCCAGCCACCGTCCGTTCTTTGTTATCGCGCCGGTTCATCCGCTTCCATTCTTATTAAAAAAAGAAAAGCGATGTAGCAAAAGTAAATGGTTTTATGTAGTGCTCCTGCGATTTGACGGTTTGTGTCTAGTAGCGACAACAGGAAGAATGGAGAGAGATGACACTCGGAACTCTTTGAGAGTGCTGACATATCTTGATTATACGCCGACTCCGCCTTAGATGAGAACCAGATTTCTATTCCAAACAATTCCAAACAAGAGAGCGAAAAGTCCAATGATGATATCTCCGAGAATGCGACTGTGAATGAATAACCTATCCAAATAGGTCTAGACACAAAATCGTGTGACTTGAGACGGAGGGGAAAGCGCCAGCCAGTCACGAACTCGCACTCTTGCGTAACAAGAGGCTCCCGTCCTGTATGTGCTCGTGTCGCTGGACTCTGTGTCTAGTTATTGATGGTCGAATCCGAAATGGAGGAAACGGGTCGACACACACACAGCATAAGTCAAGTGGCACAATCAACTTCTATACACTGCTGCTAATAGTTGCAGACTCTTCTGTGTTACTAAATATACACTCGGTGGCGATCTATTTTTGCACTCGTGACGTGTTTCCTTTTTTTTCGGTGGGTGGTGGTGGTGGGAGGGAGAACAGTTTCGTTCGCGTGTACTCAACGCCGCGCTCACGCGCGTATTGATTTATTTTTGTTTCAGATTGTAAAGAGTCGGATTGTGTTTAGACAAAGCTGCGAAGAGTCTATATAGACGGTGGCAAACCAAACAACAATAGTTTTGAACCTGTGGCAAACGAAATGGTTCGTCGCATGACGTATCACGGCCATCTTATAAGTAACCAGACACATGTTTACTTGCTGTAGGGGCCGGCTCTCTATACACACGTAAACCACGTTCGATTGATTTTCCAGCACGACTTGACAGATCGAGAAAACAAAAGAGCTTTGCGTGTTAGAAATAAGAAGCCGATGTTTTTTTTATGGGCGCGGTCGGTTGATTTCGTTGCCTTTCAAACTTATCGCTGAAATTTCGGTGGGCGGCCGCGAAAATAAATAAATGGAATGAGTCACAACACCAACCTAACACTCCCACTAGCAAAGAAAAAAAAAATATGAAATAAAAATCTAAAATTTGAAGCTAAAAAAGAAAATTGGATATTCCAAAAGGGGTGGACAGAAAAGTCGGTCACGGACTATGGGAACGTGCATGTCGCGTTTCTGTTTTTGGCATGTGCCCATCCTCGTAGGCGTAGAATAAAACCGTAACAGTCGCGTAGTTTTCGTGGGATTCAACTGTTTCATTCGGTCATGAATGAAAACTAAGCGATACGGAATAGAAATACTGAATTTACGCTGGGATACTCTTGTAGACCCCAATTGGTGGGACCCTAAAAATAGGAGAAAACGGAAATTGAAAGCCGAAAGTGTTGCCACGTACGACCACGCCTACGTCCGGTTTATAAATAAACCGTTTCTTTATGGATGGTGAAATTCTTGGAGAAAATAAAAATCCCATCATCGGACTGGCCACCGCTCTAGCGTTTCCCGTACCTGTATTTATCCGATGTGAAAAATGTTGTTCAATACCCTAGAAAGGCCTTTGCTGTTGGAGTCCTAGTCGATCCATCTTCGCTAGTCTTTTCGTGTCATCTTCGGCACTTTGAAAATCGTTTAGATTTGGCTGGGTCAAGATCTTGAAATTATTTTCGATTTTTTCTTTATCTTCTATCCTATGCAGCATGCTGAATGTATCGGCAAAACGTGACAGGCTGAACTATGATCTATATAGGTTAGTCTATAGGAGTAGGTCTCGCCATTACTCATCGTATCATCCATATATCCTTATATTGGGGATTTGAGAAAAGGGCGGAGAGAAGGACGAATTGAAAATAAAATGATTTATGAATAGCGGAGATTTAAAAAAAAATAGACAATGTATTTTTATTTCTTTTTTTTTTCCAAAATAATATACTAAAGTTCATTTTCATTTGATTCTGATTGATGCAGTTGAAACTCCGCCCGACCGGCCGGCTCAATGTCCAGGTGCGACACTTCCGCGAAGGCGATGGTAAGCCTTTTCAATTGATTAATGTATTCTAACATCCGGCCGGGCTCCTCCCTGCACGGATGGTTAAAGGTCCTGTCCCACGAAAAAGTATTGAACGTTTGTCGTGGAAGTAATTTGATCGTGTAGCAAACTTTTTGCGGATGAAACTCCTATTTTTATCAATTATGTAGCATATAACATTGACCGAAGTAGCGCCATAGTGTAGCCTTGGCTTGTGCATTATCTATGAACTCTGCTATGTGCGTGTGTGAAAATGCATAATAAATGAAATCTCATGTATCAAGGTCCCGTGTTGGACGGCGACGACTTCAGTCTGGGCGGTGGCGGGATCACGCGCCGTCGCGGAGCCATCAAACATCACAAAGTCCACGAGGTCAAGGGTCACAAATTCGTTGCCAAATTCTTCCGCCAGCCGACCTTTTGTGCCTTTTGTCGCGATTTCCTGTGGTACGTATTTCTTGACATATTTCACCGTGATTTGATCTGCTCTTATGCGCACATTCATTCAACGAATGATTAAACATCGCAAGGTTTCATCAGTTACGTTCAAATTTCGCGATTGTCTTTGATGGTTTATCGTCGTCAATGCATAAATAATCGACGAATGATGCAGTGCACAAATATGACGAATAGTTTTAATATTGTTAACGATTTGCGGTCGATTCAAACGCGGGTTCACGACGGGGCCCATGCAGGAAACGGGCGCGGGCTTGCGTCCGGATCCGCGTGATGAATCGTTTGCTTATTGGACACGCACCGATGACGAACGATCATGTGTGCGCCTTCGCTCTCAGATTGAGTCTCTTCTTGTTGTGTCTATGACCTTTTTATGTTCTTTTCTTTCACGCTTCTCTTCAATCAAATCATTTTTATTAATTTTTTGTTTGTTTGGAATCTATTGCAGGGGATTCGGCAAGCAGGGCTACCAGTGTCAGAGTGAGTAACTTTTCCTTCCGTCTTACACTATATTGGATTTGCCTTTTCATCATTTTGTCTCTCGCAGCTGTCGCATTATTTCGTCACTTGTATTCCGAAAACTTAGGGGAGCTATAGAGAGTCGAGCTAGGCGCAATATTACCGAGAACAGTAGAACTGCATGACGTCTGGGGGCCGTTCCGGTTGACTGCTTCCACGAATTAAATGCGCACATTCAAACTAATATTATACTGCAGTCCAAACGGTTTAAAGCAGAGAGAAATGAAGGCTGATAATTGGGTGCGCACTTTTGGTTTGCAGGAGCCGCAAGGACCTATACTTATAGACGAAACAGTTCAACAGTTTGAGAACTGTCGGCAGCAGAGAATCGATAGCTTCGATAGAGAGAGAGACGCCGGTTATATCATCGCCCCCCTTTTGAAATAGATTATATAGACAGTCTCATGCGCTCTCCCTTTTTGTGGAAACATTGTCTAACATTGTTTTGATATGGGCTCCGGATCCTCCAGCCAAGTCGACGACTGTTGGAGGATCTCTTGTGAGTGTGACGCAAAGTCATCGGAGTAACAATGAGATTGAGTTGGCAATGGAGCGCAACCTGATATATTGGATCTGCCCTTGGAGATGTCGCAGCAGCGCGTTGAACAAACTTGAGTTTATTATTTATACGTAGTTACACATACTAGATAGCTTTTGCTAGCAACCGGGAAAGGGGGAAAGGAAAATCAATTACATATACAGTATATATTTTTAAGATCCCTGGGTGATCTCTTGTGCAATCTAAAACAATTTTGGGCTGATTTCGTTTTCACTCGGTCTCTAGGTTCAGTTTTGTAGGCAGAAAAATCAAACAAGAAAGCGTGGGTTATTGCGTTTGAATTCACGCTGTTCCTCCCGCGGGTCTGCACTATGCAATTCGTAAATTACGAAGGTGGTGATTGATCCTTTGTTCCTTGTGGGGGAATAGATTTTGAAAATTAGAATAAGAAAGAAATAGTAGAAAATTATTTTAGCGCGTTTTTCTATCTTAAAAATTTTAGTTGTACATAATTGTGTCGATCGAACTTTTTGAATTAAAATTAATCACAAAATGGGAAAACTGAGTTTGATTCCAGAAAAAAGAACAGGGTAAGATCTCTCCCGTTTGCGTTCAAGCATAACCAATCGTGATTCCGAGCTCTTTTTAATCTTGACATTTCAGATGGACTCTTAGCTGTCCCTGTCATTCGAATTAAAGAACGTCGGGATCGTTTCTCGGTTCAAATCCTCCTACACTCGGGCACAAATTAAATGCGAATGCTTATAGTCAAAGTCAGGACGAATCTTAATTAGCCCAGGGTTCTTACGCATTAGACAAATCAAAAATAACTGAGATGTAAAATGAAATCCCCTCGTACTGTGTTGGCTCGCTTTTCGCTAGGTTAGTCGACTTCAACCAAATCAATCGAAATATATAGCTCGAAAGCGGAGCCAAGAGCGTCGGCGAATTTCACGGATAGGTCACAGAGTCCCTAGACTCGTACCAAATAACCAGCCGTGTTGACGGTGTTGTATATAGTAGAGATTGTAGACGTCACTCCGTGTTATTCTAATCAGTCTGTGCAAATGTTATTCGCCTTTTTTCCCTTCCACTTGTTTGCTCAAATCTTGGGCCTATTCATGTGTGGCCGAAATGCGCATCTGCATACGCTAGAGGCTACTGGGTGCACGTACGGCTTGAAATGTGTATGGAAGAATAGCAGATAACCAGGCGACGCAAAAGAAAGTTACAAATGAAATAGAATGACAACATCCCGAGATATGTTGCGGGGAATAGAAGAATAACCCCGCCATAGATTCGAAGCTCTAAGCCTCTTGCGATGGCAGAATCGCACGACAAGTTTGTCTAATCTGTCGGTATTAGTCGTCATCGTCGAGGTTCCCACATATTAGTCACGACGTCATCTTCCTTCGTTTCCCCTTCGCTCCCATTGGCAAGGGATTTTCGATTTGCGAGTTTGAGCGGATGTAAGCCAGCGTCAGAAATAGGATGATGGGGGTGATTCGGATCTATTCAACTATACATATTCTCACAGCGCAATATGGAGTTGCGCACCGATGATTTTGATGCGACCAAATTGATAAAGAGTGTCGTCTGTGATTTGATATCAAAACGTAGTTCATTTTTATATTTAAAAAATAACTAATCTTTTGATTTTCTTGATTTTTCTTTTTTTCTTTCCATTGGATTTCCACGTTGGTCGACGATGGACTTTGTTCGCTGCTGCAGTTTGCCAATGTGCCGTGCACAAAAAGTGCCACGACAAGATCCTGGGCAAATGCCCTGGCTCCGGCAAGGAATCCCAAAACACCATCGTAAGTGCTCCTTTGTGTCTCTGTGTGCTGGCCCAGCAGGCCAGCAGTATACACACACTTCGCGTGTATATATTTGCTCGTGATTTATGGAGTGTTGTGTCTATGCCTTTCGTTTCTCCTCGATATCGTTATTTATACCGGAGGCCATCCTTTCTCAAGTCTTCTCCTCTGCTACTCTCTTCTGCGTAGTTATTATCCATCCTGTAGCTGGTGCAGCAAATAATTCCGGATCCCCACTTCATAGATATATATTGAGTGTCGTCATTGTTAAGTCTCTCGAGACTTGTCGAGAGATGCGTCGTAGTTATACGCACCACGTGCCCCGCATCCGGAAACATTGATTACTCCATCCACACCAGCATCAGCAGCAGCCGGAGGGTGCATCTATCCAGCGTGACTGTGTGTGTGTGTGTGTGTGCGTGTGTTTGGATGACGGGATTGCGTCACGAGTCCGTCGTCAATCCGCCGACATTTGTCTCTCATATTTCTGACGGGCCAAGGACCATACAACATACAGGCTCATCTCCTGTATGCTACATCTTTCGAGGGACCATCTTTCTTCCTCCAGCCTCCTTTTCATCTATACGGTTTCCATTGTTGGCGGCCCTTATTAGAATGAAATGTCGGGTGGAGAGAATATTTATGTGCTCTTCTTCGTTCCTCCTTGCGATGCGGGCGATGCCCTCCCGAACTTCTACCACCCCCCCAACTCTAGGAATAGCTCTCACTTTGTCTATTTCTTGCCACCACCGTGGTCCCCCCCCCACCCTTTCGGTTGAATTGTCGCCGTGTGTCTATTGGTCTACTTTTGGCGTGTGTCTTTGTGTTCAGCCTCTTGAATTGATATACTCGGGAGGGACACAAGAGTTATAGCTGAGACAAGACAAAAGAGACCCGGATAACTATCCCCCCCACAGTCTAGGCAATTCGCGCACAAGTTTCTTGTGTGATATTATTTCTATCGCTCTTTTCATTATGGATGCTTCAAGCTGGTTAGGCGATAGAATTGTGTTGGTCTTATTACACCCGAGGGACACATTTGGAACCGGGCAAAAGAATATTCTATTTCGAAATTCGGTTGATCTACCCTGAACCGTACCTGTAGACGGGACGCTATTTTGGCCTGAATAGGCCACACGGTAGTTTTTCTTTTGAATTGCCTGAATAGTTTGGCGGTATGTCATCGCCTTTATGTCTATTTCCCTCTTCTCTTTTTGTCCCTTTCGTTTGAATTTACGAGAGACGTCCTCGGAGCAGGTTAGAAGCGCTTCATGATGTATAGATCCTAAGAGACTCGTGCCTTTTCAACCGACGTTAATTGTCTTCTTTTTTCTCCCCACTTTAATTTCAATTTTTCGGTTACGACGACTTCTTCATCCTGGACGTCGACGGTGTTCAACTTTCTCCAACTTTATGGGGGGGACCTACCTCACTCGTTTTCATCGTTGACTTTTCCAGTACTTGCGCGAGAGATTCAAAATCGACGTCCCGCATCGGTTCCGCGTTCACAATTACATGTCGCCCACCTTCTGCGACCATTGCGGCTCGCTCCTCTATGGCCTATTCCGACAAGGACTAAAATGTGAAGGTTGGTGTTTCTTTTTTCTATTTGATTTGAATTTTGTCGACAAACATTCTTGTGATGTGCATAACTCGTCGAGCCGTTTGATTCGGTGCAAAGTTTTGGTATTGTTATGCCAGACTAGGAAATAGCCCAACAAACTTTGTTGAAGTTACAACTATACCGGGAAGGATTTTGAATGGAAGGGTTCTGCTTAATTGGACAAGGATCCCTTTGAAGGATCCCCCTCGGAAGGAACTTGAAATTATCGAATGGGCCAATCCTTCGCCATCAACTGCGTTCCTCGTGCGAACGCAGTAAAACAGAACTGACTGCGCCGCACATGTGGAGGGTATGATAACAAAACAAAACGTTGCCACCGCTCACTCACGCCACCTAACGCCAGAGCGGCCAAATAAGCAGCGATCCCGTCACGCTTGCAGCTCACGTTTGTCGCAATTCTTGTTGGATCAAAAATCCACTAGATGGCAAGGAATTGGCGAAACGCGGTTGATTATGATGTCCGTCGTTAACTTTCTTTCTATACGTCGATAAAAACAGAAATTCATTTCCAACATCAGCGCCATCATATTTTCGCTCATAAAATGGAAAAGAGACCTGATTGACGATGCCATCGCGGTCTCTTATTCATTTATTTAGTGCGACATAAACCCGTTCTCCCAGCAAAGATGCCGTGTAGTACATATGTATATTCTGCGTGTGTAAAGAAAATCAGGTGTTATTTCTAAAAAAAGCTTCGGGTCACGCGTTCGTCGACATTGTGTCTATACTTTCGGTGCCAACGAAACCGCGCAACTTTTATTTTTATTTTATTTTATTTATTTTTTCAAAATTGCGCGACTTTTAAAAAGCGGAACGATAGGAGCGACAGTCGGTAATAATCCCGCAGCTGAGTCTTTTTTATCACATCTCACTCTCGGACAAGCATGGGATAAGATTATAAGGCGTTGTTAATGTCAACTGGAACGGGCCCACCTGCAACGTCAAGGAAACCTAAACCTCCTCCCAATGGTTTATGGGTCTGTCGAAGGTTGAACGACACGGTCAGGCTCCGGTGGGCACGCGGAGCAACGGATATCGTCTCGAAAGTCCATTGGCGTCTATCTCCTACCGCTTTTGTTTTTTAAAAAGAAACTGTGCGCCGCGCAGTAAATGCGCGTTTCTTTCATCCCGCCACAAAGAATAAAAGAGGATGACACTGCCAAGTTGGCGCTGGCTTATTTTCTCCCTCCCCCTTCCCGTGTGTTTAGATCTAAAAATATTTTGGCCGCGCCGCAAGGAAACACACAACGTTTGCGGCCGTGAGTGAGATGACCGTGCGCGTACCGCTGCGGCCGACGTGTTATCTACACAGACGTTTCTTCTAAAAGACAACAAGAATGATCGGGATCTCTTTTTTTTCTTGCTGTTGTTTTTTCGCTTTGAAATCTCCCGCGCTTTTTTTAAAATCCTGTCCCGTTTTGGCCCCGCCAACCTTTGGTAAGGGACCAGAACCAGAGTCCAACTGTACTCTGCCAACCGCCCGCTTTTAAAATAACCACACCACCACCCACGCCATCACGACGACTATAGTTTCCATATACACACACTGGCTGGCCATCCAGCAGAGGGAGCCAAAGCGGAGTAACGGTTATCGCCGGCGCTGGAAGGACTTGTCGCCTTGGTGGGATGAACATCGGGATTGATGGAGGAGGAGCTGGTCTTGTGGGTTTTCAAGAAGGATCAGGAGAATCCACGTGACCAGCCCAACGGGAGTCTACTACACTACTAGACTCTAGTGTATATACTTGAGGGGGAAAAACGGGCTGGATGCCATGGATAGGCTATGGCTGGTTAGCTTGGGTTAGCTGCACCTTGGGAGTCTTTTGGCGTCGTCAGTTGTAGTTCATCATTCGATCCTGGCTCATCTGTGTTTACACCTACACAGTCTGTATATCAAGAGTGTGTACCGCACTGTACAGTAGTTATTATTATTATTATTATTTTTCAAAAAAGTTGTTTCTTTGACGTCTATTGCGAGGGAAACTTTTTTCATTCAAAATGGACGTTCATTTCATCTGTCGCGAAAGGAAACAGATGTTTGACAACTCATAAACAAAAGTGTGAACAAAATTTGACGGGACCTGTTTCATTTGTCCACCACATTCAACATGGCCGGCCGTAGTTACGGTTACAATTTCGGGTCGTCTTCGTCGTCGCCGTATTCCTTCAGTTCGAATTACAGCAGCGGATTGCCTTATCATGGCTCCTCTTCCGGCTACGGCTCTTCCGCTAGCAGGATCTTGTCCGGTTTTGGAAGCAGTTCCGGTCTATCGAGTTTCTCGTCCTCGTTCGATCTGCCGCGTCCCAAATCATTCGGCCTCAAGCCGGCCCTGAACTTTCACTCGCCCTGTCGCGTCATCAAGTCCAGTTTCATGCCGTCCATTTTGGAGAGTCCCCGTCCGACCCCACCGCCTCCGTCCGTCTACCGTCCGCTCCCGTCGTCGACCTTCTCCTCTACGCTGTCTGGCGTGGCTGGAAATCGAGCTGGAAACGATACGAGCTATCGGCGGATGAACATCCGCAATACGGCCAACATTGACGTGGTGAATCGTCCGCCGTCTCGGCTGGAACACCAACCGCGTGATCAGCCGAGTAACAATCGGAAAGAAGCCAACGAAGCATCTCGTCCGCCAGCGTACAGTGCTCCCATCCAGCGCGATTACACGGTGGGCACGTTGAAACGAGGCCGGAAGGTGATCCGCCTTCAAACCAACCGTTTGCCCAGTCCGGAAACCATCGCCAAAGCGGAAGCGAAACCAACGGAACCGGTGAAAAATGTCGCCGCAAGTCTGGACATTTGCGACGACAAGGAACAAGTGCCGAAAGCCAAACCGGCAGTCCGAGCTTACGGCGGGGCTGAACGGACGGCGTTGCCGATGGTAACGGAAGCCAAACCGGCCCGTCCTACTCCCATGACGCCGGGCGAGAAGATGAAGAAGAAATACATGATGCTCTCACGCAAAGGCCCCAAAAAGGATTCGGAACCAACAACGCAAATTCGTCAGAGTCGGTTGGAGGAATTGTCGACGGCGTTGCCTTTGATTGCCGGTAGTCCAGCCGCCAGTCCGCCTCCGTCGCCGAAGCTGACGTCATTCAAGCCCTTGCCGGCCGAGACTTCGTTGCCCGAACCTTCACTTCCTGAAGCCCCAAAGCCCGTTGAACCTTCTTTGCCTAAGCCTTCAAAGCCCGTGCCGATTCCGGCTGCTGCGGCTCCCAGACCTGCTTACCCAGTGACGCTGGTAAGCCCCAGCAAAGATTCCGGATTGGGCTCTTCGCCGGTCGTCCTCATCCCGCCAGTTTATAATCCGCACTATCGGGACCCGAAATTAAAGTTTCTGCCCCGGCCACAACAAAGTAGGATTTTGTCAATCCTGATCCTGCTCCTTAGCTGTTATTACCTGCATGGTACATGTCGAGTGAATGATCTTGGCATAGAATTATTCCGGTTAACGATCCTTGTTTTCACCTTGGCCAACTCTGACTCAGGGGGCATGCTGGGGTGGTGATTTGCGTCGTCGTTTATCAGTTGAAAACGGCTGTAGTTTGGCCAGTTTGGCAGGTGATGCCAGATGAACTCAGCAAAGGAGCAAAAGAAAAAAAAATCGTATAACCAGACGTGAATGCCCTGCTCATGGTTCGACTATACAGAAGTGGCCCCGGGGGGTCGTTACGACCTTTTCGGTCAAGGCTTTTGGCTTCCACGCTATCAATAAACGAACTTGTAAACTACAGTGCTGTCCGAATATCGGCTATTTTTAAAAAAGTCGACAGAGATATGGCCTGTTAACATGTGCTGGCCACGTCTAGTTGTCCGGAAAAACAAAACTGCTGCGCAACTACTGAGTCACTAAATAAACTCGATTCAATTTTTTTCTCCGAGTCGTAAAACAAAAGTACCAGCCAATAATAAATTTGTTTGCGTTACCCAATGTGTGTACTCTGAATCCACCGTTCTAAATTTACTTTTCCCAAAGAGTTGCGATCCCCGCTTTCGAAAATAGAACTCACTAAGGCAAAGGTCATTTTATAAAATGATCGAACTCGTGTGAAGTGACAAGTCTGTCAAAAACACACTTTCACGGTTTCGACTTATTTTGTTATTGTTACGCTAAACAACGCTGTCTCTCTTTCTTTCACGTGTGTCCTGGACTCTGTCCAAACAAAGTATAGAGCCGAAGGAAAAAGGGCGTTGCGGTCATGTTGCGCTCGTGTGTATAGTTACTGGCGGCACTGGGAAATCCAGAATAGAACACAGTATAGAACGGCGTGGCTTATTTTAAAACGCGCGGGTATATATGTGTCATCAGATATATTTAACTTAAATTCATTCTTCTTTTTTTCTCTGTTTCTCTTTTGTTTTTTCTTACAATGCGGCCTAATGTTTTGACGCTGATATCGATCTACCGTGGGCGATTCTACACCAATCAGTCTGCAATGTCAACTGCCACAAGAAATGCGAGAGGCACATGCCAAATCTGTGCGGAGTCAACCAGAAACTCTTGGCCGAGGCTCTCTCTTCCGTCAAACGAGGTGCGTATATAACAATCGACTTTTCCCCGAGTATATATTTGCTGATGGATGTATGAGCTGGATGTATGTACGCCCAGTTACACACTCAATGTGTGTGTCGGTCAGTAATGGTGAGTCAACTTCGGATAAGGACAAACAATTCCTTATCGAACGTACGAGCACGATCATCGGTCATCATCCATCAGTTTCCCCCTTTAGTTTATTTGTTCAAATTCCCCGCGCTATTTTCTCTCTGTCGCTATTCGTCACGCCGTGATGGTGAGCCAAGGAAATGCGATTCAAAGTCAAGACAATCGAACGCGATGCGCCTGCACACGCAGTCATGTTACTGGATGCCACTCGTCTGAGTCTGGGATGTTTTGCATCGCTGGCAGTTCGCAATACGGGTCAGAAATTTGAACTGTACACTCGTCAAAATTCCAGTCGACCAACGTCACAGATCCAGAATATCCCGTAACATTTGACGATGTAGACCTGAATCCCCTAGCTCCGGCAATTGATGATGAAGGAAATGTTTGTAATATAAGACTTTAATTTGGTGTTGATTAGGGAGCAGCAATAAATCACCACCGACGTCGGTCAAGTCGGAATCATCGTCGACTTCCAAAAAGGCGACCAAGATCTCGCAGTCAACGTCACGAGGAAGTGAGGAGACGACGTCGGGCGGGTCGACGTCTTCGGCCGACGAGGAGGAGTCGACCGATTCGGATAGCGAAGGGCGGACAGGCAAGCGGCCCGGAACGGCCGTTGTGGGCAGCAGCGGGAGCGGCAATGCGACATCCAGCGGATCGCTTTCATCGGTGCCAGCTCGCTGCGAGCCGCCCATCAAGACCAAGCCGAAATTTCGCAAATACGGATACGATGACTTCCAACTGGTCAAAGTCTTGGGCAAAGGAAGCTTTGGCAAGGTATACACTACTTTTTTTTTTTTTTAGTCCCGAACGTATTAGTACACCCTGATGTTTTTGTTTATGCTCGACATGTAAACGAATCTTTTCGCCAGGTGATGCTGGCCGAGTTGAAAGGCACCGGCTCCTATTTCGCCATCAAATGCCTGAAGAAAGACGTGGTGCTCGAAGACGACGATGTCGAGTGCACCATGATCGAGCGGAAAGTCCTGGCGCTAGGCACTAAACATCCTTATCTGTGCCACCTGTTCTGCACTTTCCAAACAGAGGTGAATTAAATATTTTTTTAAATTGAATCAGTCTAGAAATAATTCTAAATTTTTCCAATAGTCCCACCTGTTCTTTGTGATGGAGTATTTGAACGGGGGCGACTTGATGTTCCACATTCAGCAGAGCGGACGATTTGAACAGGACAGAGCCCGGTTTTACGCTGCCGAAATCGTCTCCGGACTCAAATTCCTGCACAAAAAAGGCATTGTCTACCGGTACGTTATTTTTGACCTAACTAACAACCAATTTGTGACAATAGTTTATTTACTAAAAATCTATTCAACTCTGTCAAAGTATTAAAGACTTACAAGCGGTTCAAAATCAATTGATCGAGCTGACAGATTTAATTTCGTAAGACTTGACGGGGATTGATTTTTTAAATAGCTAGTTAATTGTATATTACAAAGCGTCATAGCGATGGTATGCTAATTTTGATGATTACTATCTCAAACCACTTTTTTGTGGGAAACCAACCAAACTGATGAATGAAATAAACACAATGAATGGTCCAAAGAGACCTGAAACTGGACAACATCCTCTTGGACTACGAAGGCCATATCCGCATCGCCGATTTCGGCATGTGCAAACTGCAGATCTACCTGGACCGAACGGCCGACACGTTTTGCGGCACGCCCGACTACATGGCTCCCGAAGTATCCGACATATTTACTGCCATCAGTCTCAGACCTTTGCCTGTGCATTCACTGTCACGATGATGGCCATCAAGCATTTAGCTTAACCTATGATTTAATTACTCCACGTAAGGTTAGCCTAGGTTATAGGACACTTCTAACCGGCACGACACATTTGGAGCCAATCAAACGCTAGCGGGTGTTTCATTCGAAATGATGTGATTGATTTGTAGTGTACCAAAAACTAACCTAACCTAACTTGTGCTAACTTGTCGATTACTATTTGACTCTTTGCTTGCATGTATGTCCTTCACCTCCCACGACACACCATACAGTGATTTGAAGCTTGATAATGTAATGCTGGACGTGAACGGTCACGTTCGTTTGGCTGACATGGGCATGTGCCGCATGGATTTGAATCCTCAAAATCCGGCGTCAACCTTTTGCGGAACACCAGATTACATCGCACCCGAGGTCAGATCGCCTCTCAAGTCATTTACACGTCATAATTTAGAACTCTGAACTAACCCAACTGGTTGATTGTTGATAACATGTTGCTAATGACCCTGGGAATTCGCTGTAGATCATTAAAGGGCTCAAGTACAACCAGTGCGTGGATTGGTGGTCCTTTGGCGTCCTACTCTACGAGATGGTGGTTGGCCAGTCACCTTTTAACGGTTGCGACGAGGACGAGCTCTTCTGGTGCATCTGCAACGAGCAGGCTTATTATCCTCGCTTCTTAGCCAAGGAGACGAAAGCTGTTCTTGTCCTGGTACTGTATTTTTAAACGATTCCTTCTTGGTGCAGTGTTGTTGACTTTTGATTCTTTCGCAAAACTAAAAGTTACTCGAAAAGGATCCTCAAAAAAGACTGGGAACGCCGGGTTGCTCAGCCGGCGACATAATCGACCAGCCGTTTTTCAAGAGTATTAACTGGGACCGACTGGATCGGAAAGATATCGAACCGCCCTTCAAACCCAAAGTGGTAAGTTTTTTTAACATATCTTCAATCTGTCCGTGACAAGAAAAATCATTTTCACGTATTTATTTTAAAATGTTTTCTGCGCAGCGGCACATCTTGGACGTCCAGTACTTTGACTCGGCTTTCACCATCGAGAAACCCCAGTTGACCCCAGTCGACAAGGACATCCTGGCTTCAATGGACCAAACGCAGTTTCGAGGCTTTTCTTACACCAACCCCAACACCACCGACTGAAAACGAAAAGAAATCCCCCTCAGAAACGTGAAGGACTCTATAATTATTGCAAGTGAAATCAAACGAATCAAACACGCCAAAGAAAACGCATTGAATGTTAAACACATGAATTTGTTGGTTAGAACATCACGTTCAGCCTTTTAAGGAATCATTTTGACTTCTTGTAGTGCGTTGTCAACATTGTGCGCAGTCAGAAAAAAAGAGAACATAAACCAAACCAAAAATAATAACCACAATTTAAAAAAACAAAACACAAAAAAAAAAACACATCTGGTTTGCCTTAATGATTCGTGCTGCTGACATTTTGTTTTCCAGCCATTTGGAAATTAGATCCCATTGATACCGTTAATTATTGATGACATTTAATTATGTCTTACATTTTATTACAGTCCGCATGTGTTATTGTTTTGTAGTTGAAATTTTTTTATTTCGGAAAAAAAAAACTGACGAATTCTTCATCCTTCATTCACCAGTCCCGTTGCTGCTGCTCCCAGACCCAGAGCCATTATAAAGTCTTTGATGTACAGTTTTGTTTCCCTGGTTATTGTCCCATTGTTATTAACTCTCCTCCCTAGATTTTTTTTTTGCTGTTGTTTTGGGAAAACGGTGGTTTATTGGAACTTGTAAAGAGATGACATCGAACTTTATCGATGGCTTGGTGCTTACAGACACTTTCTTCGCTATTAAATTACGTTGTATTGTATTATAAGCCACAACGCACGCAAAAAAGTGCTTGCTTCTATAGAAGAACTTCCTGATTTTTTTTTTAAATTCATTATTTTTAAAATCATTAATTGGCTAAAGAAAGAAGAAACAAAAATCAATTGACTTTTATTTTTAAACGCCAAAGAAAAAGGCGAACACCAAACATTAAAAGAAATGTCGGGCACGAACCGAGTCATGCAAGAGCGTTCGACGCCACATGTGCATCTTATACATACAATTAATTAAATCTATATATACTACACATAAACACGCTCATGCAATATTAAAAGTATATATAGGCGTATACATAAAACATTTGACAAACTGGTTTGGCTCGTGGGGATTTGATTGGATTTGATATCATTGTCCTGCTCGCGATTTCAATTGCCTCGCATGATATGGGCCTGCCTGCTGAAGTACCGTTACACGGACGAAAGCAAAAAAAAAATAAGCAGTCTGGGCGTTATTATATAATTTGTCGATATTCTCTTTCATTATTTGTGTTTGTTCCCGTCCTCTTTTTCGGGGTCCCGCCTTTGGGAGTTTATTTTGAAAATATGAATGATGGTGTGCAACGCCGAGCAAAAGCTGTGGAATTTTTGGTTCTGTTTTTTTTCTTTCTGAATTTATTGTTTTATTATTATTATTATTTTATTTTTAAAATCATATCTTTTGAAGTTGTTTGGGGTATCATTTTATAAATATAAATACAATGCACCCGTTTGTACTTATTGGCGGAGCCTTCTAATCGACTCCTGAAGAATTTGCTTTCCTTTCATTTGCCTGTTCCTTTGTCTTCCTTCCCATCTCTTTCTTCTCTCTCTCACTCTCTCTACTGTCGTTATTCAGTGTATAAGGAATACACCGGTCTCTTGTATACAATATTGCGTAGCTGACTAATAACTGGTTAGATTTCGCTTGAAATCGTTTTCGTCCTTTTTTAAATCGTGAAGAAACGTAATAACAGGAAACTATAAACTTGATATATCCAATTAAAAATAAAAAGGGGTTTTTATTTTCATGAAAAACCTTTCAAAACATTTCCGGAATCGAATTTTCTGATGAATCATGGCTATACATCCATAATGCACCGACAAATAGTTTACAAAATTGGGTTTGATTGATGGACTAAGATGTGCGATTCAGTTCGAACTATCGTAACCCAATACCTTCGAGGTTCAAACAGAGAGAGCAATATATAAAAAGATGCTTCGTAAATAAAATCTCCGGTTTTTGTTCCTCCGCCCGGTTTCTGCGTTACACACGTCTAGTTACGTACCAGCCGGCAACACCGCACATTGCATTCATTGAGCGAGAGGAAAAAAATTTTATCGAGAAAATCCGGACGAAACTAAAAAACTTGTATTTATGCCAACGCCTGGATAGTATTGTCTACAGTGATTATATGTTATGGGCTAACGTGAGTTGAATAATAGGCATCGACCATGGATGATGTCACTTTTGTTGGACTTTATTAATTTCGAACTTCAGAAACTGTCGGACGCCTTATTTACATCGCTCTTAGGCGTTCTGTAGGCTGTGTATCGCCGGCAAAGAGTGAATTTCTATTACAGTTATGGATCTGCCAAGCAACAACCAATGTATTGTGAACTTCAGATGAATTGTACTTCCCAGGGCAGAAAGTCAACTCTTGGGACAGCACACGAAGAAAATGGATGACCCATTCAATTTGGAAGATGATGGCCTCATGCCTTTCATCCACCGGATAAGCTCAGAGCAAATCATCTACAAATCTAAAAAAAATCAGTGTAAATTCATTGGCAAATATGTCATGGGAGACTTGCTAGGTGAAGGCAGCTACGGTAAGGTTAAAGAAGTCCTTGATACAGAGACACTATGTAGGAAAGCTGTCAAAATACTGAAAAGGAGGAAATTAAGGAGAATACCAAACGGAGAGCAAAATGTTGAAAGGTAAGAGTAGTAACTGTGTATACACAATGTCTATTTTCATTTTCACTTTCATCAAATCTTTCAGGGAAATTAAACTACTGCAAATGTTGAATCACAAAAATGTGATTCGTTTATATGAGGTCATGCACAATGAAGAAAAACAAAAAATGTACCTCATTTTTGAGTATTGTGTGTCAGGATTACAAGAGTTGATTGACAGTACTCCTTTAAAGAAATTTCCAATTTGGCAGGCCCATGGGTAATCTTTTGCTTACTTAAATTGCATTGAATGTATAATGTATGGATTTATTTATATAGGTACTTTTGTCAGCTGATTGATGGATTGGAATATTTGCACAGTCAGGGGATCATTCATAAGGACATAAAACCAAGTAACCTTTTGCTCACAACAGATGGGATGCTAAAAATATCTGACCTTGGGGTGGCAGAGGTAAACATTTTTCAATTAAATTCAATTGAAACATAAAATATTTACAGTCTTATGATGTTTCAGGCTTTAGACATGTTTGCTGTGGATGATCTGTGCCAAACAAGCCAGGGATCACCAGCATTTCAACCACCAGAAATTGCTAATGGATTGGATTCTTTCCCAGGATTTAAAGTAGATGTGTGGAGTAGTGGTGTAACTCTGTAAGATTGATTATCTGTAATCTTATTTAATTTTGGCATTCTTTATTTATTGATGATTGAAAATACTTTTTGTTTAAGGTTTAACATTGCTACAGGCAAATATCCTTTTGAAGGGGACAATATTTTCAAATTGTTCGAAAAAATTGGTGAAGGTGTTTTTGAAATTCCTGAAGAGGTCGACGAGTTATTGGGTGATCTTCTCAAAGGAATGCTTCATAAAGATCCATATCTACGATTCTCTTTACCGGAGGTCCAGCATCATGGGTACCACAGAATAAGAGAAATTCAAAAATCATATACTTAATTGTTATTTTGTCAGTTGGTTTATCAAGAGGCATCCGCGAAATGAGCCGTCCGTCCGCATTCCACCTTTACGTGGAGACGAATGTCGAAATATGACGGTACTGAAATATCTGGAGTCCCATCATGGAAACAATTCAGATGAAGATGATTGTAGTGATTCCCACTACTTCACAGAACATGACTTAACAGGTAATCAATTGCTAGCTTGTTTAGTACCTTGAAGCTTACGTGTCAGACCTAATACGGTTTATTTTGAACATTAGCTCAAAGATTACAACAAGAATTGCAACAGCATATGCAGCAACAAAACAGCCGGAGTGCTCCCTCTAGTCCTGGGACAGTAGCTGCGGCAGTTGGAGCTTCATCGACCGATTCGCGAAGGTCGCGACGGAGAGACCGTTGGCGAGGAACTTTTAGGATTAGAAAATTGTCCGCGTGCAAACAGTCTTAACAAGTGAATAAAACTTACCAGGTCTTGCCTTTTTTTTTGTTTTAGCTGATGAAATGTTTTGCCTTCTTCGTGTTTTGCCGTGAATGAGAAAGTAATTGTAGAGAAGAAAAAAATTAATGTTTGCTGTTACTAAAATATCTGATTTTGCGGGAAGTATGGTCGTTATCTTGTCATACGGTAACTTTTGCCATCTAACGCCATGATAAAAGTGAAATTTAATTAAAAAATTGGTTTGTCCGTGTGTATTTATGTTGTTTTTCGCTTTAGAATTTGCAAAAGTTGTCGAAACTCAGTGGATACGCGTAGCCAAAACAAATGGCGCATCAATGTAGTGTTGATTGTTCATGACTTTGTAAAAATAAATATGTACCACACCGTGAATGGCTTAAAATAACCAACTTTTTTTATCACCAATATTTCATTCATATTATGTTTCATAAAAAAAAAAATTCTACAAAATGTGTGTTTGCAGTTTGCACTTCAAAGTTCGGATAGGATAACCAATACCAAATGGCAACGCCTCCTACATAATTTTTTTTTGTTGTAGTCGACAGATACTTGTGTAGACGACAAGAGTAAACTTGGGATTCTCTCCAGTCCGGAAAACGCCTGTTATATATTTGTGACCGGAGCTATATGAGGAGAAATGGTATGTTTTTTATAGAAATGTAACCAGGCATTATTAAGAAACAAAAGAAAATTGTCCTGTTATAGTTTTGCATTTTTCTTTTGTATTGACACTTGGTTGTTAACTGAATGGCTTGATACGCGATTTAGAAATTGTTTACTGAATTGGTGTTAAGCATTTGCTTTCCCTCTGATTTTAGTATGCAGTTGTAGTATCAATAGATTTAATAAATTTTTGTCTGATCTAATGGAAATTGTATGTGTTTAGAGCTTCTTTGGGTTTGGACAAAGTGCAGAGATCGACATTATTCTAGATGGAGCTGCAACTAGAAGGACTGCAGAAGTTAAAACCGAAGATGGGAAAAAAGAGAGGCTGTTTTTATTTTTTGATGGAGAAAGCCTGTCAGGAAAGGTAAATCCATGTCTATTGCAAATTTTCAGTGCACAGATTTTAATTATTGCTTTTATTTGCAGGTTAATATTACACTCAAGCGACCAGGCTACAAATTAGAACATCAAGGCATCAAGATAGAATTCCTTGGACAGATTGAGCTTTATTATGACAGAGGGAATCATCATGAGTTTACTTCATTAGTTAAAGAATTGGCTCGTCCTGGTGAACTTCATCATAACACTAGTTATGATTTTGATTTCAACCAAGTAGAGAAACCTTATGAAGTCTACACTGGGACTAATGTCAAGCTCAGGTAATAATTCTGAGAACTTAATTGAAAAACATTAACATTGTTAAGTATATTTTAACAGATACTTCCTGAGAGTGACAGTTGTTAGAAGATTAACAGATTTGGTCAAAGAACTAGACTTGGCAGTGCACACTCTAAGTTCTTATCCAGAAATGAACAGCAGTATCAAAATGGAAGTTGGCATAGAGGATTCCTTACATATTGAGTTTGAATACAACAAGTCTAAGTATGATAAAAAAAAAAAAATAATGTGCTTTTGGCTCTCCTATTTAACATGAATTGTTTTGTTTTGTATTTGTAAAATTTTGTAGGTACCATTTGAAAGATGTAATAGTGGGTAAAATCTACTTCCTTCTGGTGAGAATCAAGATTCGGCACATGGAAATCGCTATCATTCGAAGGGAGACTACAGGTTCTGGACCTAATGTCTTCAATGAAAATGAAACCATTGCAAAATATGAAATTATGGATGGATCACCTGTACGAGGCGAAAGCATACCCATTCGAGTCTTTTTGGCTGGTTACGATCTTACACCGACCATGCGAGACATAAACAAAAAATTCTCTGTGCGTTATTACCTCAATCTAGTTCTCGTTGACGAAGAGGAGCGCCGCTATTTCAAACAACAGGTTAAATACATTACTTTAACCATCAGTTCTTTCTCTTACTTAACTGTAAATTCTTTCTTAATTAGGAAATCACCTTGTGGCGAAAAGGAGATAGAATACGTAAATCACTGCAAATGGCGCCAGTACCAGTGACAACACCGACCAACGGTGAGAATGATCAGGTTCAAGCGTTTGAGAAAATCCCAACACCCGTCAGTGAAGAAGCTTCACCAGTAGATTCCTCCCCAGAAAATGCTCCCTTAAAAGGTGCTCCTCTTGAAGACGCTCCAAGAGAAGATTCTTTTGCTGAAGATGTTCCCACAGAAGATGCGTGAAAGAATCATAGGGCGCTTCACCATCTAATTTCCCATGTTTATACGGCTTACCCCATCTCTATTCTCTACCGCCCGTTTGAACGGTTTTACACCGCATATACTAAAATTCATGACGGCCGTAGTAAAACTCGAAGATCAGTTGGATGTCAAATCATTGTAACAGACCTACGTGGCAGTTTCTTTTTCTCTTTAGCATTCCAAATTGTTTGTTTATTTTTTCAAAGAGTTGAAAGAAAATTTATCTGAAGCAAGGCATTTGTCCATCGGAATCTTGATTGTTTGGGACAAAGGCACTATTTGAAACAAGAGGAATGAGAAAGGGGAGTACCACAATAATCGACGTTTCCGCCCTTATTAGTAACCACCAAAAAAAGAGTTGCCGAACAGCTGGGTATGTTATCGTGAATTTTTTTTTTACGAGCGTGGTTTATTAAATGCCTACCTTTCCCCCATCGCCTAATTTTGTATGATACTGCATTTTCTTGTGTTTTTCTGATGGCCCGAATTTTATCAAATATCAGTAAAGGCAAGTAAAAATCCGATTACGGTCTCAATCTGTTATGAAAAGTGCGCAACTTTTTTATCGATCAGCATAGCCAACTTGTTTCTTATTTTCTCTTTCCTATTTCAGTTTGAGTCGTAGCAAGTTTTTCTTCAATTTCAATTGATTTTTCCAATCCTTATTTTTTTGTGTCTTACACCACCTCCTTAATTCAAACTGTATGTAGAGGTTGTGTGTGATAAGGCCATGAATAGAAATATAATTAGAATTGTCAGCTAATTGCGTTAGAAAGAAGGGCTTTTTGTGATTTTTTCCAATTTAAATTAAAAATAGCATGAGTTTGGAAAACAAAAAAATTACATTATATTAAATCTAAAAATAGCTTTTTCGTTAAGGTTTAGTTCAAATTAAAATACCAATTGTGTTTTCTTAAAAACAGCATCACACTTGGTCTCATACAATAATCAATATTTAAAATTCAATGGAGTTCTACTGTAGGAACATTGTGTAAAAGTAAAGACTTAATTACACCATGACAGACACGAATTTTGAAAACATATTTTATTAGGCGGTTGCATATTGTTATTGAGTTGCATCAAATGGCAACGCCGCTTCTTAGTGTCCCCGAAAGTATATACGTCTGCTCGTGCTCCCCAAAACCCGTCTGTGTCAAAACGTCAGAATTTTCGTTCATCGGTTCATTCACCTTGATCGTTAGATCAAGTCAGTTATGGGATCATGGCGGTTTGCTGTCAAAAGTTAAGCTAATTTTTCTTCGAAAATTCCCTATTCGAGTGATTTCGTCTGTAAATTGTCGGTGATGTGTTCTATTCGGTGTATATGTTGGATAAACTTAATGTTTCTCATCAACTTAGAGGAGAAAACGTGTTGAAAGGGTTGTGCAGCTTACTTCTGTCAACCATTTTGTTCAAAATCATGGTATTCTACTGAATGTGCCATCAAAATTAAACAGGTAACAACCATTACTAGCTTTATTAATAGAGTATTGCTGTATCTCATCTTTTAGACTTGCTAGATCATGAATCCCAGCCATGCCCAATTTTGAGTGTACACTAGTAACTGTTTAATTATTTCGAGATCATAAACGTCAAGCACATTGATAACACAAACTATAAACAAGGTGACTTATTGTTTTTTATTGACAGGTTCTTCATTACAGGATTCTAACACATTGGCATGACAGGATTGACAGATTTGATGAGAAGGAAGGAGGCATTCACATAGTACAGGTTTCTAAATTGGCATGTCGTTTGAAGAAAAAGGACAAGGACTATACAGTCAACAAGATTCCTTGTTTTCTAACCCGATGGCTGCTACCCTTGAATCTCCCTGTTAACTTCCTTACATGGGTTCTCTTGATTTGAGGTACTGCTTTCTGTTTCAACAACCTTGTTTGAATTTTAATATCATCCAAATAAATGTTCATTCTGCTTTTACAGGGTAACTCTTTCGCTACTGATGACATCAACTGTTGTAAACTGACGAGAGAATGCTGCAATTCAAGACTGATACATTGTGTAGTTGTTAGATTCAATTACAAGTGCATATCTGGGCTCCCTTCTTTTCTGTGGCCCCGTTTCCCTAACTAACCACTAACCAACGCCCGCCGGTGGTCACTCACCCGCTGTGAAACCAGGAGGAGGGGAGGGCTCTGGTCGAACGGGGACTTGGAAGGCGCATGATCCGATGAAAACTTTTGGAGGGTCATGAGTCTAACCCGGAAGCCTAGTATGACTACATCTCCCCGGAAAAACTTGCCTCGTACTTCTCTCTTCTTCTCGGTCCAGATAAATATCTCTGGGGGCCGTAGACATGTCCTATAACAGCATGTGCGAGTTAAACAAAGCAACCCACTACCCAATGAAACAAATAGCCATGGTTTATTATTTGCGCAAATCTCCGTCAGTCAAGTTACAAATTTTTCTAATTCAACAACTCGCGTAGAATTTTGCATCTAGTCTATTAGCGCAAATCGCGATTCCATGTGTTTGGCAGTTAAGAAAATGGTTGTTTAAAAAACAAACAATGCTGGGGTGTTCTGAGTAGCCAAAAAAACTCACCATTGTTTGTTTTCTAAACAACCATCTTCATAACTACCAAACACATAGGATCGCTTTTTGCACCAGTAGACTAGATGCAAAATTCGACAGAAGTCTGAGTTTGAAAATTTTGTAACTTGATTTTTGCAGCAGATTTCCGCTAAACTAAACCATCGCTTTTTGTCTCATTGCCGCAGCGGTGGTGGCGGGTTGCGTTTAACTCGTACAGAAGAAAAACGTCTTGAACCGGACGCTCTGTTTATTGAATTTTTTGAACATTTTAAAAAGAAAATAAAAATTGGTACATATAGTGTATTTTTTTTATTTATTACAGATATTACATGGTTAAGGTTTAACATTGGTTTTAGGGTTAAGGGTATAGATCTAAGGGTTGGTAGGTGTATGTTTTCGGGGTTTGAAGGATTGGAATGATGTTTGTGGGGTTTGGAGATTAATTGGTAGGGATACGTTTGTAGGGTTATAGATTAACTGATTTTTTATCCAAACTTGAAATATCCTCCCTCCCCCTCCAACATCCACCATTTTCCTTTCCCAACCCCAAAAACATGTTTATTATTTATTTAATATGAACATCCCATGTTTGTTGCTTCTGAAATTATAAACGGTAAACTGCAATAGTCACGATGACAATTTAACAAAATATGATGCAACTTCGGTAACACAACATCAGCACCAAGGAACGGCCAATTGAACTTGATGTAAAAAGATCTTTCACCAGCAGAGGCTTCAACAACGTGCCACATCGGACAGCAACTACGCGAACATAAAACATTAAACCTATAACCAAAATGAAATGAATTAATCTAGATGAATAAATGTCACTTTACGTTATTTACAAGAGTTAAAGCCCTCAGCTTGCTGCATCAAATCCATGTGTATGTTGGGCAGCAACAAAGAAGCTCATACTTTTCCCAGACTGATAATCCTATTTATTAAAAAAAAACTCAATTACTATCAACTATCAAGGAAACAATGTCTTAAATTACAAAAATAAAAATGTCAGAAGTCAAAGTAAACTATGCAAACACAATCCTTCAGAATAAAAGTTGCAAAAGAACCTACAGCTAGCAAGCATTTACAAGGTAGAAAACTGAAAATTCTAAAACAAATAAGTAAAGAGATAGTCACCGACTAACTATGTCTGTATAGTCTCACAGTTAGAAAGTTGAACATATTTACCTGAATAGTTCTGAAGTGTTTCTTACAAAATGTAGGCCTACAGCTGGTACAGGAAAAAGAGGTATTTATCCTTGGCATGGTTGTCCAATTTCAAAGAGCTCAATTTCACCTACATGAGGGAAGAAAAGAGTTACTTATAACAGGAAATCTGAAATCAAATGCGTTTTTTTTTCTTCTTTTCAGACCTGGAGTGTTACAATTCTGGCTCGTGTGTATCTATAGAGATAGAGTCATCTATAGCTCTGCTGGAAGTTTCTTGTCCTCACATGATCTTTCTTACACAATCCGTCAGTCGTAATTTGTAGAATGCCACTGGTTATCTTTTCCAACAGTGACTGGTTACATTAAATTTATTTCTTTGGGTTCACAAGCTCTTACCTGTTTAAATGAAGAAAAATCCAAATCTTGACACGTGAAGTGACCAACGTACAGGTACCGACAGGTACAGCCCAGGTGGAGGTGGGCAACCGAGAAACAAGAGAAAACTTATTGAGAAACGGCATTTTCGCAATTACCGATTCAGTTTCTTTCACTCTTTAGCACACGTAGAAATAAAATCCCATGACCAACTTGTATAACTAAGGATCAAGGTGAACGAACGAAATTTCTGACATTTTGGCCCTGGGGAACAAGCGAGCAGAGTCGTACTTTCGGGGAAACTGTCAAGCAGAGTTGCCATTTTATGAAAATCGACAGCCAAATGAAATATGTTTTCTAAACACGATTACACCGTTTACACGAATTCAAAGATAAACAAACACAGTCTTCATCTATGGTACGATTATAATCAATTAAAAATGCAGAGTAGTCCCCAAATATTTTCATATTTATTCAACAAACGGTAAAAACTATGAAAATAAAAAAAGATGGAGAAATCAGGACAAGTCAGCAAAAAAGCTTAGGGAATGCAATTTGTCTTGGCGAGTGAATTTGTCGTACGACCTGTCATTATCCGAGATTCGATAACCAAATAGACTTGTTCCAAATACTTCTCAGCCCAGCGAATATTGTTGTGGATACCCTCCAGAATCCCGTCCATGAAAGCGCGATTGAGTTTCTTGTCTTCATTTTCCAGGTCGGACAAAATCCGAGACATCTTTTTCGTGAAGAGTTCACATAAAGAAAAGCGGAATTGGTATTTTTCAAACCAATTAGATGCCCAACTCAATGAACAATTTACCTCTTTCAATTCGTCTGGTTTACCCAGAAATTTGGCGGCGGAGGTTAGCAGCTTAAAATTATCGGCAGACCTTCTAAAACTTAAACTAAAAAAGTCCACGCAAATCAAAATGTTTTTAAAAAACCCGACGTATTAAAAGTCTAAAATTAAATGTGTTCCTACTGTCGCCCTAGGATCTTGTTGGTCGCCATAAAGTTCAACACCATGGAACGAGCGACGTGATTTTCCAACGTGTCGTGCGGGTCCTGTTCGATGGTCGGTGAAAACATGCGTGCAACTGCCAAATAATAAGAGAAACCTTTCGAAATACAACATTACAAGCGTGTTATACTTACTTCACTAGTTTGAGAAACAACACTCGTAGAAGTAGAAGCTTCTTCATCAACACAGCAAATTCAGAGATTCATCATCACAAACCAATTTTCTTTTTTTTAGATCGACTGATTCTCACTACTTCTTGCTGAGATAACTATAAACAACAAATCACTGTGTAAACAATCGTCAACGATCACCGCGGCATGCCACAAGTTTTCGCCTCACTTTAGTCACACAACAACTCGTGGAAGCAGACAATAACAGTTAGTACTAAGAGAAACATTTTCATACCTGGGGCTCGCCACATTAGAAGGCCGTAGTCAAATGGACGGCGGATTTCTTCGTTACATAACGAAAACTTTATTAAATCATTATATTTTTTAAATCCTGAAAGTGGATCCTTTCAGCTGGTCGCTACGTTTACCGTACGATTGGCGTTCAAAAATACATCAACATGTATGCAAATTCAGATCAAAGTTTTAAAATGGCAGTAAGTACAGTGTCACACAACAATTGAATTTCAAACCAAGGCTTCAAGGAAGAAAGAATATACACAAACCGTACACACAGTAAGCTAGACTTGTGCTACCGAAGAATTCCGTACTTCAATGGTGGTGGATCTTGATTGCATTTTACTAGCTGTTCAACAGCTCGAGGTACCAAAGAAAGTTTTTGGCGTACCCTGTCTGGCAAAACTTCTTTGGTGTTGAATACCTCAGCACGGATATGCTCGGACTGACTAAAAGCAACCGTGGTTGAATTTGGAGCAATGCCCATACGTGAACCATCGTCGAAAAGTATTTCCACTTGACCTATTGAGAAAAAGTACACATTCATTATCAGTTTTTGTGTAAAATGACGCTTTTAGTAATTCTTACCCGAATTCTTTTGGAAGACCCGACCGATGCCGGGGACATCAATCGCTTTAGTAATATTATCTGGGTTATGCTGATCTAACCGTCGAAGTGACGAGCTCTTGCAGGAACTATTGGCGGCACTACGAACAGATCCATCAAAGGATTTCAAACCACTAAGAACAGGTTCCGTCATTCGATTTTCCTTATTGCTAAGCGACAGTTTGGTGGAGCTTGGAGAGATCGGTTTTCGTCCTATTGTAAGTGGGAAAAATTGAAGAGAACCGTTGGCAACTGGAAGTGAAGCCAACTGATTGACAGACGCCTCAATCCGTTCGCAGTGAGCATAACACTCCTTCAAATGATTCCACAAATCTCTCGTAATCTCACGATCCAGATGTGGTTCATCATCGTTCTTTAATGTCAGCGTCGACATGAGACCGTTCGGCTCTGTTATCTGAAGACTGTTCAATGAACGGGCCATTTTCCATCCAGAGTAGAAGAGCGCTTCGAAATCAGCATTAGGTCCATTTTCCATTAAAATGCACTTTGCTCGAGTAGTAAATATAGTTACTTTGGGGGTCTTTGCTTTAGACAGATTAACAAACCTAGGTAAATAACAATACACTGTTAGATTTCAACCAGATAGGAAAAGGTAACTTTAGAGAACTAACCTAGAAGCATACGTATACTTTTTCCAATACTCAGAAGGGAGACTCTCGTAAGAGTAAATTGCGTCTGCTCCTTTTGACGGTAAAGGAGGAGGAACATCAGCTACAGCCACACCTTTACCACTGTTAGGCTGATAAAGGACGATCTAATAAAATAAGAAGGCAAATGATGTAAGTAATTAAAATGTAAGAACAAAAAATGACGAAAAATCACTACTTACTCTCATTCCATCGCCTGAGATTCGACAAACATCCACAATGCGTTCCGTTTCCTTTACTTTTCGGATAAATTCGAGACAAACTTCGCCCTGCTCTAGAATGGAACATATGGCGTTCTTTGTTCGTTGTCGGCTAGCTTTCAAGCGGGCAGTTGATAGCGGCGGAGTTGGCTTGTTGAGACAATGACTCCTATTCGATGGATTAACAGGATTCGGCGTTGGTGGCTTAGCAGCGTGACACTGGCAACTGGCTCCATGCGAACAAAAGCTCTGACATGGAGAATGATGGCTGCAGTGGGTGCTTCGATTGTTTAAACTTAGTTGACAAGGGTTGTGATGACAATTATGTCTTCCGCACTGATTGTCACATTGCCTCTCACTGCTGGTCGCAACAGGTAGGGGTGTTCCCATGCAAGGTTCACCCCATGACTGAACACGACGATTCCTACTTTCTGTATGCGTTCGGCTGTCGGGTAATGAATGAGCTCTGGGATAAAACAAAACAAGAAAATTAAGATAATTACAAGAACGGCAACTTAAGTAAAAAAGATTAATTTTCCTTACGAGTGTTTGCTGCTATTAGATGTAGGTTTAGGCAAAGCTAAAATTGGACCGGTATTCATTTCTCGATTACTGTTACACCGACGGAGCTTCGGTAGCATAGGTGTTTGGGATTTTATGGACGGAGTCATTATTGAGGGTACAGTTGACATTGTGAAAAGACCACTATCAATATCGTTATGGCTACGTTTGTTCATAAAAGGATGTTTCATGACTTCCATCAAAGTTGGCCTCTCTTTAGGATTCTTCTTCAATAGTCGCTGAATCAAATCTTTGGCCTCCGCAGACAATGTCACTGGCAACTACAATAGATTATTTTTTAAAAAGATATTCGAGTTGCTGAAATACAAATAATCTACCTTATAGTCAGCCATTACAACTCGTGTCAAAGTCGATTTCACGGCATCAGTGTCAAAAGGGGGGCGTCCCACCAAAAGGGTATACAATAAACATCCGAGACCCCAAACATCTGCTTCAAATCCATGTGAACTACGTGTAGCAACCTAAATTAAATATGCATTTTAAATATGAACATGAAATGAGTGAATAACATCATCAGTGCAAAATGTTAATTACCTCTGGAGATATGTAGTTTGGAGTTCCACACATAGTCATGTGTTTCTGATCTGGATGATTAAGTTGAGTGGCAAGCCCGAAGTCTGCAATTTTCTGTCAACAAAGTTGTATTTGAAACTAGTTATGATGCTAAATAAAAGTCACTTACAATTTTCATGTCTCTTGTTAAAAGTAGATTAGCTAATGAAAGATCCCTGTGAAGGATGTGATGTGAATGGAGATAAAGCAAGCCTTCCAATAGCTGACTCATAACTTCACGTGTCTCATCTTCATTTAACGGATGGCCCAGAGATTTTAGATAGCGTTGGAATTCACCATTTTCACACAAGTCCAAAACTAAGTAAACAAAATCACTGTCTTCAATAAAAGCATGGAGTTGAAGAATTGATGGGTGGCTAAGTCTGGAATGGATAGCCACTTCTTGTCTGACTCTCTCTGTCATATTAGCAGCTTGCATCAACTTCTTGTTTATCTGTCAGGTTAATCAAGAATTTCGAGATAGTTTCAAGAATTTGAAATAATACTGTATCATTGAACATACCATTTTGATCGCAACTGGGATTCCGTTTGCTTTGCAAATGGCACGATGAACGGAGGCAAAACCTCCTTTGCCAATTTGTTCATACAGTTCATAATCCTTAAACGAAAAATTGTTTGTTTGACTAACATTCAGTATTTTCAACATGCATATAATTTTACCTCTATTGAGTTTCCAAAGTACGCCATTGTTAAACTCCGAAATCATGGAATGTGTGTATCCAAAAAATGTTTAACTAAGTTGTATAAAAATAAAATGCACTTAGAACTTGGAAGGAAAGTAAACACACATAACCGTCACCACAAAATGCACTGTAGCTAATACAATGGCGGGGCAAGCCGCCGTTTTTAAATTTTTCGGCAGGGTGCGTTCAGCAGCAAACAATGAATCCAACGCCAGTCAATTGTTTTCAGATCCAGCAAAAATAGCAGACAGCATCACAGCAGAAAAAACAGAAAAAATAAACAAAAACAGTAAACCAGAAAGCTGTCATCTTAATATCTTATGTGAGTTACTGAGTTGTTAAATAACATATAATTCAGAATATTTTTTTATTTTACCTTGCACTCTTTTAGTGTGACAGAATAACATTGACATTGTTTATTGACAAAATCAAATTGAAATGAGGAAACGACCAGGAATCGGTGCAATTCATAAACAAAGGGTCGAGCAAGAACGATTTAGAGGTAAAGCCACAGAACTGCAAGATAATGTTTTTGAACAAATGACAAATCAAATGGAAAAATTTCGAACTAACTTGGAAACATTTGCAAGCAAGCATAGAAATGAAATTAAGAAAAATCCTGCCTTCAGGAAGCAATTCCAAGATATGTGTGCATCAATAGGTGTAGACCCACTCGCTTCAAGCAAGGGATTTTGGTCTGAGTTGTTAGGGGTTGGAGACTTTTATTATGAAATTGCAGTTCAAGTTATTGAAGTGTGCCTAGCTACTTCACCAAGAAATGGGGGTTTGATTACTTTGGGTGAGTTGCGTCAGAGATTAATCAAAGCTAGAGGAAAAGCCCAACACCATCAAGAAATTTCAAAGTAATATATTTTCAATTTCCCTTATCTGCAACTTTGTTTTAATAGTGTGATATTTCTTTTCATAGTGATGACATTATAAGAGCAATCAAGAAACTGAAAGTGTTGGGACCGGGATTCTCTATAGTATCCCTCAAAGGTACCCAAGATACTTCAGATATTCTCATAAGATCCATTCCAGGTGAATTGAGTGCTGACCACACTGAAGTCCTCAAAGCAGCAGAAGCTCAATCATTCACTTCTGTCAAAGCATTAAAGTAAGCCTGGCTAGATAATCTATTACCTTAAGCGGCGTTTTTAACCTTAACGCCTTCATTTCTATATTTTGTATTCCTACCATGACTTCAGTTTTTTAATTATTATCTTTTAAACAGATCAACGTTGAATTGGGACGACGTTCGCTGTCTGCAAATCCTTAATGAACTTTTGCGTGATGGTGTGGCATGGGTTGACGAGCAATCCTCCGAAAAAATGTACTGGTTTCCATCATTTTTCAAACCCCTCATGAGTGAGGATGAGATCGCTTTGCCGCCTCCTAATTAAATCACTGGTCATACCGAGAAAGTTGATCTAATAATGAAATGGTTGACTGATGAAAATTTTGTTTTTGGAAAAATTGCTTGAAACATTGAAAACGAATATAACAAATAAAATTAAACGTAAATGAACGTCTCATGTTGTCTGGCACCTTTGGAAAATGTGTGACTCGATGCAGTTGGAGGGGGGGGGGTGGAATAATTCAAAGAAAAAGCAGCATTAATGGTGAATGAAAGCTTCCTAAGACAAAATTTTAATACTTTCAGACGGATTATTAATTCTGTTTCAACATTAATTTTACGGATCGTGAATAAAAAAAACACCGTCATGTAAACACAAAATTACTGGAGTACGGCTTCAATATCACATCAATACAACTTAACGCTCTGCAATACAACTCTCTACAACTTAACACTCACCATGCATGGACAGTAATTGTGCGAGATTATTTCTTGAAGTTTGGCTCGTATTTTCTTGCGCACTTCATGTAATCTATGAGATATTCGCGTGCTATTTGAAAGTACTGCCAGTAGCGCTAATTATACTAATTTTAATATTACATTTTGCTTTTGACATGTATGAAAAATGATTTAAAAATACCTTGGAGCTTGGACACGAAATTGTCGAAAGTTGAGCATTATCGATTTCTTCGGATAGGCACGTCTCCGGCTGTCTTCATTCTCGTGCCCACTCAAAGGATTTGGGAGGGGCGTGGGTTGCATGAAGGTTGATTACTGTTACCCGAATCATGAAGCACACCAGGAAAACTCACTGGAGTGAACCCCGGGCACCCTTTGCATTGGAGAGTTTGAGCTACGCAAGGCAAGCTCGAAGCTACAAAGATGGCGTTAGTTTTTAGGTTGGTTTTGTAGAATGCCTTTGCTTCTGACAGCTATTAGATAAAAAAAAAGAAAGGTTATATTAATTGTTGTAAAACTGAAATCTGAATCATAATACCGTTATTTTGACATTTTTTTTTTTAAATAAAAAACAGAAATCAAAACATTCACAGTCCTAGACGAAACGATGCGCGCGCAGGAAAGAATCGGATTATCATAAAAATAAATTTAGTTTTGTCACGTCCAATAAAATCGAATTACTGTAGGTCGTCAACGACGAATAAAAAGAAACTACACCATTAACTATGTATTGGCCTGCACATTGGTATGTTTTTTTCTGAACACGACACCAAAAAAAAAAAAAAAAAAAAAAAAAACAAATAATTGATGAAACACAAGGATGATAAGATAGGAAGCGCAATGATGACAATAAATCATTTTCTTTCTTCCTATGCGCTCAAACAAGGAAAAAGAAAAAGACACAACAGTCTCACGAACGAAGAATGGCGGAAGGGAGATTGAATCCTGCCGACATTTGGGAATAAGAGAAACATTTTTGTTGTTGACCAATTTTAACAACGTAGAAGAGAAGTACAAGTGACTGCTGGCGTTGGTGAACGTGTCTTTTTGTGTTTTCGTGGAATGTCGTGCACAGAAAAGCTGTGGAAAGAGGAAGCGAGGTAACACATAGTAGTAGTTTCTAATATTTACTTGTTTTTTATGAAGACGGTAAATAATTATCGCAACTTTTCGCCATTTCAATTCTCCTTTTTTTTTTCAATTTGAGTAAGGGATTTAAGTGTTTACTTCTTTTTTATACAAAAAAATTGAAGCGCCTCTGATCTATGTGAAAGCAGGCGGTACACCAAAATCGTTCCAATCAATTATTTCTCGTTTGTTTGTTTTTGTCTGATTTGGTTTGTTCAATCGAAAATGTTATGTATAAAAAGGGAAGAGGGATATAATAATCGTGTGGAGACGAAAGAACGAATCCGAACTGAGAGATACCTTTACATCCGAAACAACTAAAAAAAAAAAAGAAACCTGCCACAGAAGAAAGAGCGGAATGGAGCTGGGGTCGAAAAAAGGCACAATATCTGACCTTAAAATAGAAGAGGGCTGGAACAAATAACTTGTACCTACAAAAAGAAAGAAATGTCTATATGGTATCTGCATGTGACCGAGCGGAAAAGATGGAGGGCCGACAAAAAGTGAAGAGGGAAAAAAACAAATAAAATTATTTCAATCAATAATAATTATTATTAGCCGCCGTATCTTCTCGATTGGTTTTCCATGGAAGAGAGAGAGAGAGAGAAAAAATGTGTTCCATGGATTACTTTTTTTTTTCGTCACGCGAGAGAGATAAGAGGGGCGTGAATTAACTTTCCGACTGTTTCAACCGAAGGAAACGTGAGCGGATGGTTGTGTGTGTAACTGGGAAACGAATGAGTGAGACCCAAGGCCTACTCGTCCATTTTTTATTTCCACATGCGCAGAGTAGGTGCTCAGACCCATGAGTCCCCAGCTCCCTGCCCGTGAGGGTCCATGTTGAGGCGAGACAGAGAGGGCGCCTCGTCGTAAGTTCCGGTCAATCCCATATCCTGACCGGAACCACCTTCGTACTGTCGACTCCTTTTTTTGTCTCGATTCACTTGGGCGTACACTGGCTCACCGGGTTTCTGTTAAAAAAAAAATAAAAGAATACGTGTAATAATAATAAATAACCAAAAAATGCATATTTCCGGTCAGTGACAAAAAAAATAAGCTTACGGTTCCAGGTGGGAATATTCGCACGCCTCCAGTGGGTGGGGCGTGAGTTGATCCTTCTGCGTATTGCATGTCGGCCAATGGGACATCATCCGCCTTGAGGAAAGAGAAACAAGTCACCATAAAATGAAATGCACAGGGAGGTAGTCGATAGTGAAGCCGGAGCACTGCAAAAACTAATCTTTTACCCGATAAGATTGTTGTCGGTTGGCTTGTCCATTGTTGTTCGGGTTGGAGATACCGGAAGCATTGTTGGATCGCTGAAGCGATAGGGTTTTGTCCTCATAACGTGTGCCTCCCTGACTGGACATCGGCCTATTCAACGTTGAGTTGGCGGCCGAATGACTAGGAGACGAAGCGCCGCCTCCGCCCGACATCCCTCCTCCTGCTCCACCACTGTTGCTTCCGCTACCAGACACAGTGCTGCTGTTCCGGCTCACAAAGTCCGACTCCTATCAAATCACACAGGCATTGAGAGATCACAGCCAGCACAGCATCGCAAAACAAATCCAACAAAAGACAAACCTTCCATCCCGATTTCTTGTAGGCATCGCGCAGCTCCTGATGTGTCCACAGGGCTGCCAATACTTGAGAAGCAAATTTGACAACCCGCGAAGAGTAGCGCTGCTTCTGCCGCGTGATGGATACCAATCGGTCGACACCACTTTCGTCCAATAACGAGCGGGCAAATTCGGCGTTCTTTTTTATGACTTCGTTGAGAGTGGCCAGAACAGCGGCAATGGTTTCGTCTGAAGCACCGCCCAAATCGTGTTGCTGCTGAATCCCTTGCTGGTTTTTGGTGTTGGCAGGTGGGGGCGTCGAAGAAGGTAGCTTTTGAACTAAATCTCGCATGGCGTATTTACCTTAAAAATAAAAAATAAATAAAAAGTGAGACGAGGATCAGAATAGCATCAAATATAGATGGTACCTATAAGCTCCTTGTTGCGCTGATCAAGTGCCAAATTTCGCAGGGCTGTGGCCACGGCGCACACGACTCGATCGACTTCCATTCGCAGCAGCTCCACTAAAACGGGCAGTCCTTTCTCTTTGCGGACGGCAGCGCGGATGTCGATCGACGGTTGCCAGTAACAGGCGGCCAGATTTTGAATGGCACCAGCCGCAGCTTCTAACGTCTCTGGATTGGAGCAATTGGAAAGCAGAGCCAGGTACGGCTGCACGATATCTGGTTGCCACAACAGTTCCATGCCTTTCGGTGGATCAGATCGTTGAGGCAAATTCCCGCTGGAGCCGCTGTTGGCGGTCGCATTGGCGCCGCTATTTGTCGAGGGTGATGAAGGAGATGGCAACAACGCCCCACTTGCCCCGCTACCGTCTTTCTTCTTCCGGCTAGCTCCGAAGCAGCCTTGGTTCTCACCTGACAAGATATCATTAGAATGATGAACGACATTCCGGATTAGACAACAACGCAAGGAGCTCACCAGAGTGTTGAGCTGTGGCCCTGGTTTGTCCTCCGCTGCCTCCCGCTGCACCTCCCGCATTCGGCGGCTGCTTGTCATAGTTGGGATTAACCACCTCTTCGCATCGATAGGAAAGGTTGCGCAGAACGCAAATGACATTCTCCACACTCTTGTTGTCCATGTGGTTCTGGTCGATGGCTCCTCGAACTAGGTACAACAGAGCCTCCACTACCCCATCCTTGAGTCGGAGTGCCTGACGGGCCTCGATTCCCGCAGAGCTGACATTCCTGAGAGCCAATGAGAGAAACGGTTAGACGAAACGCCGAGAATTTTTCCACCCACACAAGAGTTTTCTGTACCGTAGGATGCCGGACCCGTTCCGCAACAGCGCCGTCCAATGGGTGGGACCCGGTTTTTTGCGGTCCCATCCAGAGTGGGGGATGATTACTTGGGCCACCAAAACGGATAGTGCCTCGTCTAGAATGATTCGCTTCAGCTCCTATTGCGTTATCATTAATAATTACAGGCGAATCTAACGGGTGGAATTGCATTTTTCTTTTTATCGTACGTACCTCGCACGAAGAAAGATTCCACAAGACGCCCGTCACAAGTTCTTGGACGTCGGAATCGGGTCTTCGTGTTAGCAACCGCACCAAAGCGGGAATTCCGCCGGCTTTATGCAATGCCCTCTTATTCTCGTCATTTTGCCGCCCGTAAGACAAGTTTCTATTTCAGCCAAACAAGCAGAGATTAATAATCAGTATGCAACAACAACAGCGTGACAGTTGAATGGTCAGTCACCTGAGCGCTCCGCAAGCGTTACGGTGGACGTCGGGTTGTTCGGAGGAGATGAGGCCGACGAGTAGAGGGATTCCACCCAGGAGCCTAGTCTGTTGCTTGACAGGATCGCTGTTGTAGCAGAGATGTTGTAAATATGCAGCTGCATTGGCCTTCACCACGGCATTAGGATTGTTGAGGAAGGCAATCACTTCATGCAAGTCCGGATCACGCCATCTCACACCTGGTTGAAAGAGGTGCATCAGTTTAGAATAAATTGTAGAAACATGGTGGAGAAAAAAAAACATGACATGAGTGTCATGTGACACTGACAGTTGTATCCATCAAATTTGTCTAAACATTCGATTTCATTCATGCTGGTTGTCTACTTATGGCTTCCCATCATACTGCTAAATTTGTACTAACCGGTAGACTAGACAGTCCAAGCCTTAAATTTATAATACGGACAAAAATACGAAGCTAGAAAAACGAAGCTACTCAATACGAAAATAGCAAAATAAAAGAGAAAGAAAGGTAGGAAAACGAGTTCAACCGACCACTTTTATCGAGCCCGATATTGAGACTGGCCATGGCTTCTGCCGGAACGGGTGGCGGTGGGCGAGGTTGATAGGTACCCTCAACGCCACTCGATCGGGATGGCGGAGGAGGAGCCAGCCTCCTCGTCGGACTATGACCAGCCGAACTCATGCCAAAGTCTTGTTGTTGTTGATACTGCATTTGTTGATCGTCCTGATCGTCTTGATGTAAACGGTAACCGGATCCCGTGCCGGGGCCGGCAGCTGAGCCCGGATCCAAACCGTTGACATTGGCGTAAGCGGCTCGACCGTAGGGTGAATGAGCTGCTACAAACACAAAGCATGCAAGCATACGCAGCAGCGACGGGGGAACAAAATAAAATAATGAAACAAAATACCAATGATAATTGAAAGCAAACAAAGTGACAACATGCAATTAACTAACACACGAGACACATGAGAACAATGGACTTGGAAATGTACGGAAGCAAAAGTAACTGAAGCCGACGACTTCCATCTTTTCTTAATGGCCATCTGATATTGACGTTGCACTCTAAAAAGGCATGCGAGAATCGACTAGCAGAACGAACGCCCATCTAGAGTCGTAACGGCCCGAAAATTCTCTTCCGGACCGGGAGGGAAAGAACGAGGTGACAATGACTTTTTTTTCTTCTTTTTTTGGTTATCTGTTTGTTCGTTTCGTTTGCATGCTGCTAACTATGTCATCGCACGTACACATAAACAAACAAAAGAAAAGTAGGAGACCTGTGGGACGAGTTACCGCGTCCTACCGTGCTCGGCCAACCAAGACCAAACAACACAAACATGCCCCTTCTCTTTAGTTTCTTTTCTGCCTTTATGGACTTAAAAGAGAGAAACACACACATAGGGGAAAAGAGGGGGGGGGGAAAGAATAATTACCGTAACGATCTGGTGGAACAGCGTTGTCCATTTCTGCGTATCCTGACGGCGGATAAGGTAAGCCTTGTCTGGAATAATCTACGCAACACAAATAGAGAGAGAGAGAATTATGCCTCCATGTGTAAAATAAAATATGAAGGACAAAATTTTGAACAAAAGGAGTTGGGGAATAACGGTCGCACAATGCGGATGGCACGGCGGGAGGTAGCTTTGGTATCCGTCGTCGCCCCATCCCAACTCGATGTAAACGTGCGATTTAAACATGGCCGATCGCGAAAGATCCAACAGATCCGGCCATCGACCAGCATCGAACTGAGGCATCGCTTCTCTGCCTCTCTCTTGGCCACTTTACACACTAGTTGAATTCACGGATGGTGGGGAAATGAGAGAAAAGACGGAATAGATATTCAGCTTTGGGTGCGGATGCTTTAAAAATAGCGTGTCCGCACCAGCAGCCAGCCACACCGAGCAGCTATTCACAAACCTACGCTGCAGGCCCGCCTCTTCCATCTATGTTCTCTCTCTTCTCTTCTCTGTCTGTCTCTCTGTTTCGCTCTTCCTATCTCCCACCCCTATTACCTCTCCTGATTTTCGCTAGGACCGACGGCCGTCGAGCTCAATATGGTTCCTCTTTTGTTTCCGTGTCCCTAGCGTTTTCGTCCCGACTGGACAAACCTGTATCCTGTTTCTATGCGGCAAGGATTGAACATGTCAAAGGCCAGGGTTTCCGCACTGTACAAAAAGGTCGCCGATGGATGATGCATTCACCCTCCTTACTAGTCCACCACGATGCCAAAGATCGCTCGAAAGGAAATGGGCAAATGTCCAAGATTCCGCTTTGCTGGCACAGAAGGTAGGTCGACCCAAGCTACCAGTAAATTCATTTCCGATCTCGGTCGACTAACCAGTGAAAACAAAAATGGATCAATAATTGTGGATAACCTGGCCAGGAATGCGGAGAGTGGGAATATGTCAAAGAGAATTAGGTGAGAACCGGAAACGGAGGAGGGAATTACTCACCTCGTGAATGATGTGGCAATGGCGATTCAGACTGCTCGCTGGGAGATGGTGGCGTGGGTGGCCGATCGCCGTAAATAGGTACACCACTGGCCAGTGCGCCCGCATTGCCTGGATCCATGTCAGGATAGTCACGATAAAGTCCAGGCGGCTGTGCCGTCTGGTAAGCGTAGTCAGGTGGTGGACCGACAACTACGCTACCACCTCCACGAGGGCCGGCTAAATGGGGATACGGTTCGTAATCGGCGTAGTTGGCCGTCCGTCCGTAGCCGGCCGGACTGTGTGTGCGGTAATCGGCTCCCTCGGCGATGTGTTCGTAGTTAGCAAAACGTTGTGGCTGCCCGGCAACTGGAATGCCGGCAACGCCAATGGATGAAGACGATGATCCGTTACGTCCGTAAGTGCCCGTAGAGTGTGGCTGGCCCGTATATTCGCCGTATGGATTGTAAGGATCGACCAGAACTGGTTGGCCGTCTGGGCCAATGTGCTGCACTTCGCGGACTAGCTGCGTCACCGTCGTTACCTATTGCAAGTACAAATAAAATTGTGTTATCATCCATTGCTGTTGATGCCGTCCAGGCTTTTATCGCCGGGCAAACAAATTGATTGCAGCCAACGCACAAGAGAAAATTATCTTGAAGATAATAAAGATACAACAGGGATTTGCCGGTTATCTACCAAGATCTCCCTTGTTTGAACAAGCTCTCACTTGTGTGCAGTTCCAAACACACACGTATACTATGGGGAATTGAAAGGGCCGACGGCTGATAAGACGGTGACACTTGAGCGACTCGTTCGTGAGCGTCTGCTCTTTTTTTGTTTTCCACTGCGTTTAGATTGAGATGAAAGATTCCGCCGAAAAGGTCTTTTGAAAGGTTTTAAGTAGTAGTTGAATATTTAGTTTTTAGCGAAAACGAGAAGAGCTAATCCATCACTTTATTGGATTTCGATCCATTCGCGATAAAAACCGGTACATAACGGCATGGTGGCATTTTGATGGGTTGCCCTAATCATCGAAGTTAATTTTACAATCCAATTGCAATTTGCCATCCAGCTGTTTCGCAATATATCTTATGGGCAATTCATTATGCAGCCTGGCTGTTTTAGTTCAAGGGTTTGTTGACCCTCCAACTCCAGTGGAATCGGTATTCGAAACTATGTCGTTATGGAGAAACAGAAACTTTAGTTAGGTGGAAAAATACGTACTTGCTGGGTGGTGAGCTGCTGTTTAGTGCGTGAGACTAAAGTTGCGTTAGCTGGAATGCCGGGAGACGATGTCGGTGCATCCACGTGACCGGCCAGTACGCCATTGCTGCTGGAATACGTCGTATGTCCGTACGTTCCCGTCGGATCGGCTCCCAATCTGTTTCAATAAACATCGATTTTAATAAATCGATGACAATGTCAAACAAAAAAAATTTTTCATCAAGCAAAAGAAAAAGAGAACCCGAGAGAGAACTCTTTATTGATCCAGGCAACTTGGATATCAATCCGGTAGAGTTCCAATATGCCTGCGCATCTCCTGCAGTGGCTGTTCGCTTTCTCCATTGTAAATCAAATAGTCTCTTTCCTCTTAAATAGTTTATGATCATAACATTCCCATACATAATTCGCCATCTTCAGCAGGGGCTTTCACGCGCTCCTGATTTGGAATAAGCAATTTCTCCTCCTGAAACGTGAGATCCCTCCTTCGCTACCGTCCTTTTGAGACTTGGCGAACTTCAGGTCTTACGCTAAACCAAAGTAGAGTCTAAACTTTCAACTTATTACGTGGTAAGTGATGTTGAGGAGAACAAACAGAAAAAGTCTTGGATCGATTTACAAAATTCGTTCAGCCTAAGAGGAGCTATAAATTTTAATAATTTTCGATTAGAGCTTAAATTTTATCAAAAGCTTTCAAAAAAGATTGAAAAAATTCGAATCACGAAACAATTTGACGAAAAATAATGTTATAAAATGACTTAGCGTGAAAATGCTATGCTTAAAAAAATAATACAGGCTGCCATGGCAACCTTTGAACTTACGTGTACTGAGGCATGACGTTGGCGTTTCCTTGGTTACCGTCGGCTGGAAAGTATACTCGTCTGTTTTGACAATCGTACCGGAAAAAGAAATTTTAAAAAAAAAAAAGGAGAGAGAGAAAGAAAATAAGTAAATATCTTGAATTCATGTTCAAAATGTCGTGTAGACATTAACACAGGCAGTCATCGTGATTCAGCTCTCTTTTGACTAGACTCTTGCGCCGGTTCAAGTGTTCACATTGTTCAGCATTTTCACTGGCACACAATACCAGCTTCTCTCGGTTACATTCGTCGCTCAGAAGCCAGTTGGGGGGAGTGGCTAGGTTTCCAATGACTTGGTCATCCGACCACCACCACCACCACCAGACAAGCCTTTCATTCCTCCACTAGGAAATCCGATCATCATACATATTTTAGTAGTAAGCACATTTTAGTTTTGGGTTATTTATTCATTTTTTTTTTTTTTTTTTACTACCCGATTTTATCGGAACTGATAGGATCAAAGAATCGGACCACGAACCCAAACAAGGAGAAACATCGAACTGTACATCTAGGAATACCATGCAAAGCTCAAGGCATAAGGGTAAAGGAATAATACCGTGTAAAGGTTTCCGTCTTGGAATGGGTGCGCTCTTCGTGACTGTCGACCACTTGGCGTTCGACAAAACTATACAAGTGGTGTGTAGCAAACCCAAAGTGATTTTTTTTTGAATGCACAGGGGGGCAAAGCACACAGCGTCGGCCGTCGCGTCCAAGCGGGAAAAGGAGAAGCCCGGTTTTTAAGGTTTTTTTAGGCGTACAGTCGATCAAGGTGAATGGTGAGAAAGAAACATAAAGAGATGAAGTGCAGTTAGTAAAAGGCAAGAGAAAGAAAAAAGGGAGGAAGACCATCAACATCATCAGTCGCAACGATGTGTTGGTCTTCTCTTTCCGGTGTGGATGAAACCTACAGGAAGGATTCGCTAGTCGAGGCCGGCTGCGTCGATGTCATAATGTCCAACTGTAATTTGCCGTTATGAAGTTGTTTACGTCTTTCTAAAACCCCTGGTGTGCTAGAGAGTCTTCCACAAGGCTAACATTAAACCTAGGGTAAAAGTATTTGGTTTTAGTTTGAAAATCAATAATACGTGCACTAAGAGATAAACACATTACTACTGGCCGCCTAATGAACGTTAGACGGACAAGTAGAGCTATTGGCTAGGAGAACCGACTGATTGAAGCTTCTCAATTGCCTCCTCCTCGTATGGAGGGTATATGACAGAGAGAAGGGGGGGAACAGTCACGCTAGTGTCGCATTCGAGGGTGATGGTGAACGCCCTCGACGGACTACCCGAAACCTTTGGGAACGAGGGGATACTATATCCTCGACAACAACAAATCAACAGTCGCAGAAGGTAGCCGTACGCAGGGACACTGAAACAAATTGTCTCCGTACAGGAAGCGACGACACAAGCTCCCCCCTGGTTCAATAAACAAACTAAGGTCAGCTTATTCGCGACGGAGGCTCCAACGATCGTTTCCACCCCGACTGTTTGATCGTCTGATTATTCCGGTCCGTATAAAGAAAAGACAAGTGAAAGAAAAAGTAACGCGACAAAAACACAAAAAGGGGAAAAACAATTTTCGCACTGATCGGATATCAAGAAAGAGAGCTACAACAACCGAAGAATGGGCCGGCCCTGGCGCACTCGAGGGACTGACTCCCGAGTCATTTTCTCCCCCTCATGTTTGTTGGACCGATTTATTTTATCCGTTACGTCTACATAACGAAGAGAAAAGGGAGGTCTCTCAGTAGTTGCCGACCAATTGTGCCTCTACGGAAAGGAAAGAAAGAAAAAAAGATCCATATATATGACTCTTTTCCGTTGCGAATAATGAGATGAAGGGTCAAGAAAAGAAAAAAGAGGCATGTAACATCCATCTTGGTATCGATCAACTTGTGTCGGCTGTAGGGTGGTCACGCGGGGGTAGAAGCCAAAGACTCGGCGGGGGTAACGAGCCAACTGCAATCCAATCGACAAGTTTATAACCCCTTACAAAAGACCCATTTCTTGCTCGCCTACTACTTTTTTAATGGAGTTGGAGTTGAGTTGAGTTAGGAGCAGCGGAACAGGGTGATTCTGTCACGTTCAGCCCGTAAAAACACCGTCGGGTTACTGTTGTGAAGGAAAAAAAGAGAACTCAAACGGGGAGCTTGTGTGAAAAGGGGGGATCGTGCAACACCTGGCCCATGAATGAGGAGGCCGGCCATATCTCTCTCTCTCTGTCGTCGAGGTGTCGGGATTCAGATCGCCTGCTGCAACCGACGCCATATGGTGCAAATAAAAGCGGAGGCAAGGCAGATCTCAACTACAAAATGCCAAAGTAATCCACAAGAGACTTGGTGCGGCGGACAATGGTTTAGTAACGAGATGAGGATGCCACACGATTGTACCAGCACTTTTAGTTCGATGCAGACCTTGTCGATAGTGCGCTCCTGAGGGATCCTTTTGCTCCTTTTTGGAGGGGGGAAAAAGGCACAAATGGAGTGTATGTACCAATGTCTAAAAGTAACCCAATCGACCGCAGAGTGTACGTGTGTACGGACCTGGCATGCCAACTGTCAATTTCTGGAGACACACATGCCCGTTTATATGTTAGTCCATGATACATAGGGGGGACAAGAGGGAAGGAAGAAAAGAAACGGGAAGGCGACGTCCTGTAATGTTTTATTGATCTGCTCCCGAGCAGTCGCCCTTCCACCTATTCCCCCCCCCTCACACACACACCGCCGACTATAGAGTGAACCCTGATCTCTAAGAAATCTATAGGGAAAAGATAGATGAAAACTCAATCAACTTGCTGATGTAGAACTTTTAAAACTCAAAACTTCAAAAAACAAATGCATTTGTCTGCCAACTTGCATTAGTGAGCTTTTGCCATTACTCGTAAAAGATGAAAAGCACAAGCAGACACCAAAAGGTTTTTGAGTGAGAGGGAGCGATAAAGTACAGTAACCAAAGTAATGTCCAACATTTGGTTCCAGGAATAGAGTGGTTGTCTACGTAATGCATGGTTAGTACTAAAAGTTACCGATTTGGGTTGTCTGTTGATGCAGAAGCAGGAATAATGAATAAAAACTGAAGCTTACTTGAGTGCCTGGTATTAGCATTAGAGCTGGATTTGCTTCCCCATTCCAGCCAAGGAGGCTGTTGTTGGTGTTGCTCGGGGATTGTGACAAGTATCCGTGTCTACCATCCACAAATGGAAGGCAAGTGAGCAAAAGATGGCAAGAATAAACCGTCACTGTCGATCACCACTTTTTACATTCAACTATGGAGAAAACAGGTGAAAACTGCGAAATAATAATATCCAACACAGCCGTGACCTCGCCCAGCTTGTGTGGATATTGTAACTTGGGCTGTACACACGGCGGGAAATACACGAGGATTCTAATGAGATTCCGTCGATCTGATGTTTTAGAGACTCGTTGAAACCAAGTGTCCGGTCACTTGGTTAATTGTGAAGAAACGGAGATGCAGTGTCTAGGTGTAACACACGTCAAAATATCAAGACGCACAAAACCAACCCAATGATGATCAACTCGTTTCTCTCTCGGTACGTACGCTCCCCAGCCCCTTGACAATCCATGTATCATGACGCCTACAACACGTTGCCAATTCGCCGAGAAACCTACATAAAATATTCGAGCTGCATTTTTTATTTTACGGCGCAACGAAATCCTTCTTATTTGAAGACTTTGAAGCAACATTACCAATTCATCGGATATATTCGTGATAAAAAAAAATAGTCGAATAATAAAGATATGGTCGTTATTGGCTACTAGAATAATTTTACGAACGAAAAGTCCACGGGATTAAGTCGAAAATTTAGTCGACACGTCTCTGCCACCTGGCGGTCAAATTCATAAGTTTTGTTGTGTTGGACAAAGGAACTACTTGAGTGAAAAAAGAAAAAAATAGAGTTGGAAGTTGGAACATTCAAAACATTGGAATTCAAAAATGAAACTGAATGAAAGTTCCCGTCATTTTCAGGTGCTCTTGGGTGCTATTCACATTGGTTTTTATAGAGGAGATTTGTAATGGAGAATCAGAGCAATCGCCGCACGTGAAGCAACCAAAATTCGATCTCAAATGTAAGTTTTACTATGAACATTATGGCATGATTATGAAATTGAATTTCATTGCATTTTTTTTATTAGGGTTATGAGACACACGCCATCTGACGTTTGCAAACAACAGATCAATAATGGGGAATTCTTTTCTACGATTACGTTCATTATCATCTGATGCATACCGATTTTTCATGATGAATCTATCGATGAGCCATGAAATGAATGTTCTGAATGTACCAAGTGGAGAAGTGATTCAACACAGCTCCGCCAAAGAGGTAGCTGCTTCATTGCAGCGAATGATACTGAAGTATGGTTTTATTGTTATTTCAATTTTGACTCATTATATCTATTATCATTTTGACATTGTTTAGGTTGAAAGGAAAATATTTGTCTGAAGATGGAAAATCAGTTGATTACGCAGAACTGAGGAATGATAATTTGTTCAAAGAATTTCAAGCCCAATCAGAACAACTTGCTGATCTAGAATTAGCTGATTTAAGTCCTGTTCAAAGAAAAGCATTCTTCATAAGTATTTCCCCCCTTATACCAAGTTATGAACATACATCTTCACTAAAAACCATTTTTTTTTCTATTTAAAGACATATACAACACACTAACAATTCATGCTCTTTCTAAGGTTGAGCCTTTGCCCAGTTCTTTATTAGAAGTTACTAATTTCTGGAAACATTCAGCATACAAAATTAGTGGGCTTGTTTTCTCTTTGGATGACATTGAACACGGCATATTACGCGGTAAAAAAAATTCCCTATACATATATGTGTTTAAAATCTTTATCTGTTTGTTTTAACATTCTAGCCAACACAAGACATCCTTCAGCACTCAGTAAACCTTTTAAAGATGATGACCCCCGCGTTCAGTTCAGCTTGAAAGAATTAGATCCCCGAATACATTTTGTTTTGAATTGTGGGGGCAAGGTAACAGTTTCCTAATTAAAAATGTTTGTATTAATATCTAACTAGTGTTCCATAATGTTATAGTCATGTCCTGCTATTGGTGTATATAATGAAGATAATCTGGAGGCAGCATTGAGCAATTCTGCCACAAATTTTCTTTCAGAAACTGTTCAGATTGAGAATAACACAATTCATCTATCAAAACTTTTGCTGTGGTAAGTCCTTATTCATTTCTAATTTATATGCCTCATAACATACTATGTATATTTGTTCTTAAGGTTTAATTTTAACATTTTTATTACTAATAAATTATTAGGTATGGTGCTGACTTCGGATCTAACGACAAAGATATTCTCCGGTAAGATTGAAGATCATTAAGTAAATTTTTTTCTTAAACTTCAATATTTGTTTGTTTTTCTTAAATTCCCTGAAAAATAATCTAGGTGGATTAGCCAATACATACCAGATTCTCGAAAGGAGACGATCATTGAACTTATTGAATCTGGCCGCTTCAAAGTAGTTCACGATGAGTACAATTGGCTGATCAACGCTAAGTGAACTAATCTTAGTTGCACCTTAGTTTTATTATTACCATTTACGCGATTTGCGGTGTCTAGTAATTGGAAACGATCGTTACAGTGGTAAAAAAAACATTCCAAACGATGATCTGCGAATATATAATTTCTGTTTTCTTATTTAGTTGTGTTAGTAGTATTACACAGTTACGTGGAGTATTACGCGCACAAATTGTTTAGACGAGGGAACAAGTCAATACACGAAATCATTTTCATATCTCATAAAAGATAGATACTTTGTGAGCACGATTAATTGTATGAATTAATGACCAAGAGGTTTTTTTTAATTCTGAAGATTTATATTTGCGTCATTACAGATCAGTATATTCACGCTTGAAGAATAAGAAAGAATGTAGGATATTTTGAATTCCGCTAACATATTTCATAAATAGATGGATTAACCAGTAGATTTACGATGAATTGAATGATTAAATTCAACGAAGTGCAGCAATTATTAATTAAACCTAACATAAATCTTGCATTAAACGTTACAAGCAAAATCACCGGGATGTAGTTTAAACTACTATTACATTGCAATTGTGATAATGCAGTGGTGGAACAAGAAAATTGAAAATTTTGTATAGTGTTCATGGATCAAGGGAAAATAGACTGTCAAACGAGAATTTCTTTTTAAATTCAGGCTGCAGAATGATGCACTGTTTGGTTTTTGAAGAAGGGAATTATTTCATTTCAAAACTATAATCCATGCCTAAAAAGTAAACACACAAAAGAAAACATAACGATGAACTAGAAATTCACAACCTACTTTATCATCGAAAATCGAGCAATGCTCAGTCAAATTTTTCTTGCTGAAAAACCAGTTCAACGGCTCGTAAGACATCAGGCACGCAAAACGCAGGTTCTCTCAAACCCTCTTCCACTGGTAAAAAATCTCTCGGTGAATGGTTAGAAAAGGTATCAGAAGAGGCATTATAAACGCCAGTCTGTCATAAATAAAAAGCAAAAATATTCTCGCTTTAAATATTGTACAAAATAAAACATGAGAAAAGTGTTAACCTGAACTAGAATACTATGGCATTCCTCAGCCGAAGCGTGGACGTCCTCCGTTTCAATTTCTAACTCGCAATTGTGGTTACCACGTCCAGTTACAGCGGCTGCAATACCAGAAACTGCACGACCAGAACGCTGTCGTGTCAAGTAACGGTGGTATAAATTTGCACCAAATATGTCCGTATTCAAGTTATCCCTGTAATTTAGTACAAGCACACATTTTAATGTTCTCGGATCACCAAAAATGTCGCGATCAGCAAATAAGCGAACTCACCCCACGAAATAGATTCTTTTGACAGAACCCTGGTTTCCCAATGATTGAGCATGAAGCTGACACATGTTGTCGGCGTGATGCATCGTCAGCTCACTCGGTTTACCAATTAGCGCAGTATAGATCATGTCTCTTCCAGTAATCTTTTTGTACAATTCTTCTAAACATACTAGAAATGCTCCATGACCAAATCTGTTTGGTAAACAATTTCAATTAAATGATGGTTATTACACCAAACCCTTACATTTCTTCGCGAAACAATACCTAGGCATCCAGGCTTCAGCCATCCATTGGAGATCCATATTGCAAGCCTAAACATTGTTAAAAATGTTATGAAATTTTGAACAACAGTAAAACTATAATTAGAAAATAACATACCAGTAAAGGAATATGAGGATACGGTAGTTTAGCGGGTGGGTCAAGTAATTTTCCGTTTGTCATGAGAACGTCTATGATCAGTTGCAGAGCCGAATCCCATTCTGCTGGCTCCTGCATCAGAACTATAGCCTCAATGCGCGGGAATTTCTCATCGATTGTCCTTAACTAGATAATTCATTTGAAGATTTTTATTTAGTTAAAAAAAAACTGAGAATAATTCATTACCATAGTTTCTCGTCTCTTTTGATCAACAACATCAAGAACAGGGAAAGCCTTGCGAATATCTTCTACTGTGCAAACATTGGTGAAGCCAAGATTCTTGGAAATTTCATGAATTGGACCTTGTCCAGAAACCAAGACTCTCTTATTATGAAATTGCTTAAACATCTTTAATGGACTGTGTGCCATAACCACTTGCTCCTGTGAGATCTAATAGATGGAAACACTTTTAAGGGTAAACTTTTTTATAATTTGATTATCGATGATTAATTTGAAATTACTGGTGACGCATGTTACCTCAACACCTAGCAAATCTGTTAGTTTCTGGGCTTTCTGGCATCTTAGGTTATTCCCAGCATTGGTTACAAATATTACAGGAACTCTGAATTTTCCATTAGAGTCTACCAGTTTTTTGAAAGATTCCACAGCTGCTGGCAGTACTTCTTTCCCACGAACAATGACACCATCTATATCAAACATGAACCCAAACTCTGCCGAGACAGGGTTCTTATGATAAGAGAAATGTACTTCAACACACCAAATAATGGAAACTGTTATCAGACTAGGCAAACTACTTACAGTAGTACAGATTGCTCGATGTTTTGTTTGCGATGCTATGGGAGATGCGAGGCATTTGGCGAAAATGTTACATACGGTTCGAGGCTGACATATGGATTTGATTGGATGTAAATAAAAGGCCATATTTGTTATTTGCACAGAAAACAGCGCGACTAGCAGCCCTCAAGGTTACGGCGAAATTAATAAAATACAATTCTAAAATAAGAGAACGATCGACGTCACGAGAAATTGTCACGCCCGCCAACCGTCGTCTGCTACTATTTACAAATCTCATTAAAAAATAAATCGATGTTGTAGGCCAAAGGCCACTAGATGATGCTCGATTCTCGATAACGTGTTATTTTTTAGTTTTTACTGGAAAATTGATAACAAGCTTACACCAACTTTTTCTGGATAGAAATAATGGAAATGGCACTCCGATCGCATGGCCACATGTGTGTCTACATCTGCGCTTCTTATTTTAGGAGAAGTTGTCGAAAAGCTTCAGGGGAAGTTTTAGCACACGCTGATGCTAAATTCTATTTCTGCATTTTTCGTAGAAAGAAAAAGGCCGTCGAAATATTTGGTAGAAAATGTTAGGAGAGATTATGTATATTTCAGCCTTGAGCTCATGTTCAGGCTCATTTTTAAGCTGCGAGTTCAGCGAGTATTATATGTTATTGAAACTTTTCCGTGAAGAGTAGAAAAACGAAACGCTGTAAGTCTTTGATCAATTTCGCAGCGTTGAGCTGTTCCTAGAGACTACTTCACGTAAATATTTGTGTGTATGTTTTCTGTTGATAAAGAATGTTTGTTTGAATCAATTTTTGGAGAGAGCTTCGTCACGCAGCTGTTACATTCTAAATCTTGTATATGTGCATTATCAAGTTTATTTTAAATTCGGCATGGTTTCCGATGGAAGTTTTGGCTTTCTGACTTGCATTACTAAATGAGTGGCTGTATAATATCCTCCTCTTGGATTTCCGGCGCGGGTTTCTGAAATAATCATCAATCAGCAATGATGGGCTATATTTCTGCTTTGTATTCAGTTTTCCGTCAATGCCTCACGAACCTCCCACGGGTCAAATAAAAAAGTATCGACTGGCATCGCCCTCTATTACGCCTACACTACACATGCATGTAATTTACTAGCACAGGGAAACAGTACGGAGAAGCCAAAAAAAAAAAAAAAAAGTTTTAAAAATAATGAGAGCTGCATTTCAAAAGTTTTAAGGATCCTGCCCCGACAAAAAGAATTATACCGTGTGGAATAAATTTTCATGTCGTTTGAGCTTATTATTGCTGGGATTTTAAAGATTTATTAAGTTAGGTTAATGAGTGTCTATCTTATTTACTCCTGCACTCCCACACAGTAGTGCTGAGAGAGATCCTATTTTAGTCGGGATAATAAACTATAAAAACGTCCGGAGGAAACTAAAATTGAAAATTCGGCCGACTACTGCAAAAAAAGCAGCAGTGTAGTGGAATAACCTTTTCAGCAATGTGTTAGATGATCTACAAGATACAAGTTGTTCATTAAATAATTACGTAATGCTGCTAATTGTTGGGGCCTTACAAATCAATCACGTGATTTTTTAGATCGTTGAATTTGAAAATTGTGCCGTTTATTTTTCAAAATAATAGGAAAAAAAGTGAAAGGCCAGTAGCCAGAGCCATCTAACTGTGATCTCAACTTTTTTAAATCTTCTTTCTCATGAAAGAAAATTTTATATTTTTAGCAATTGTTTTCTTAAAATATAAACTTTATCCCTTTTTAATTATCCTCCCCTAGTAGAATAATCATCATCAAATTTTGTTTGCTTCGTTTAGGCAAAAGCCATCTGGGATAGAGTTGTTGCAACTAGATGGCGCTAGTTGCCAGACTATCCTATGCGTCCTTTTCCTTGTGTTAAAAAACGCAAATAACTCAAGAAAATGTTCATATTCAGGTTTATAAACGGCCATTGATCTCGTAATTAATTAAAAATCTCCATCTTTTTTTACAACAACTGAAAATATGTCAGGTGAATGTGTGCAAGTAGTACTACGATGGAAGAAACACGAATCCCGTCCTGTTGATAAAGTAGCCCGTGGCATTGGTGTGGCATTTTCAGTTGTTCGAGGCGTGGTCCCAGCGTTAGGGGGTATAAGCGTATAGCTTCAGTCGTTTCTTTCTGTTCCCCCACATCAACCAAGCCCCTTGGACGTTTTGGAGTTGTGCAAATTTGTTCTATTTTAATAATTATATCTTGTGAATCAATCTCATACGAAATTGTGAAGAAGAATCTCAACTGGAGAGACTGGTGATTGTGTGTCAACCAAATGGATTTGGTTTGATTGTGTTCATATCTGCAACGTCCATCGCGAAGGCCTAAACAATCGCGTTCGTTTTGCTCACCGGAAAAGCAGAGGTAAAAAATAAAAATCCCGACAGGAAATTCCAGTCATTGACTTTATTATATATATTTATAAATCTACTACAATGAGTCATCCAGATTAACCAACCATCTGGTTCAGATCTAGACTTGCCAAACACTTACATATTTTTCGTATCGGGAAAAACGTTCGTCGAATGTTTATTCTCACTCGTCATCCTCACTTTAACAGATCCAAGGTTCTTTTAGTTGTATATATATTTTTCTTTTTTCCTCGAATAACAAAAGGCGAAGAAAGACAACACACACCCCACAGCTCGGTAGTTTTTGTTGTTCCTGCTTTCGTATTGTCGACGAGACGCTCGTTAAGGCTCGGAGCAAGGTTAGACACGAGAATCTCATTTTAATTGGTCCCCCTTCCATGTTAGGCCTGACATATTCTCCTTTTTAAAAGTAACTGGTTTCTTTCTCATTTTGTAGGAAGACAAATATTGCAGAGAGAGACTTTCGTCAATCCGGATGTTTATCCCCAGATTTTTTCGAAAACGTGTGTAAAGTGACGTAGAGGAAATGTGTGTACCCACACACACACGAAGGTGGGGTTTTGTTTGATTAGAATCGACCCAACAACATCTTATCTACCATCTACAGTCAATTCGCCCCCCCACCCACCCTTCTTTTATACCTTGTCTACACGTTCTCGGACATGGTTAACTATTGGAGATGGTGATGATGAACGATGACGCAGGGAGAGAAAGAACAACAACTAACGTCCCGTAGAGTGTAGACCCTTGTAACAATTGTCTTGGTTCGTTCGTTGGGGATTTTTGCTTTGTTTAGTAGAGTGGGTGCGGGTCAGCCAACGTCTCCTTCCCACGACGCTCAATATTGACCCAACACGCCCGGTGAAAGTCACGCGCCAGTGCGACTTGAATTCGCTTTTGGCGTACGTGAACAACATCCCAGAAAGACATCATCTTGGATTTACATTCTAGATAGATTTAAAAAGCTTTTTCTTCTTTCTTTCTTGTGTTCCTGTCGGTGCTTAAAATCAGCGTCGTCTCGAGACGGACAGTGGCGTCCAAACCGAAATCCCCCCACTCCGTTTGGACTTTTTGATCGAACGGAATTTTTAAACGGCACGCACAGCCAATCCCTTGAATATTCTGCATGTCTAAGAAGCTTCCTTAGTAGTAGAGGCTTTTCCAACTTGGACGACGACGACGTGTGGGCGTGGAGAAAGAACTGTTGGGTGTTTTTTTTTTCACATTTGCATAGCTGGGTGATGGGAAAATCTGGTCGTTTGATTTTGATTGACTTGAAAATGCGTTGCCCAGGAAGTTCTCCGACGTCGGATTGATATGCACACACGCATTGATATATTCCTCCTTCTGGCTTCCGCTCGTGTGAGAAAAAAGGAATGGGAAACTCTCTATCTCCACTAAGCGGAAGAACGAATCCGTTTCAAGCTGCTTTTGCCTTCAAGTTATCTTTCAGAGTGTGGCACTTGTGTCAGATGTGAATGATTGAGCGAAGTGGAACAAAGCCCCTCCGCCCTGTGAGAGAGAGAGAGAGAAAGAAATAATCTTTTTTTTTCTTTGACTGTCTCCGACGACGAAAAGTGCTGGAACTCTTCCATGATTTTTCACATCCGCTGTGCTTTGCGCGGGAGTGTATGTAGTAGTACCCCCAGTTATAAGTCGTGACTCATCCCTACTCTCGCCCCCTCTCGGCTCTCACGACGTTATTACCTTCGATCCGCCAGGAAGACGGGAAAGAGGGGGTTAGGAAATAGGGAAGCTAAAGTCCAGCAGCTCTCGTTTCGTCATTTCGTGACTCTGGGATGTGAAAAATTTCAATTGCATTGCGCAGTGAATCAGAAATGGCCTCCCCCACCACCCTTTTCGTCACCCCCTCTCATTCGTGAGTATCATCTATCCTTGCCGTTTTCTGCATATCAGATGGAATTGAATTCTCTCTCTTTAGCACATTACCAACGGATCACTGGATGTAGAGATAAAAGAGAGGGGGGAATCGAAAAGGGAGTCGTCATTTGATAACGACCATGAGGGCTGGGGTGAAAACAGGAACGAACGACTAGCCTCCCCCCTTCCATTTTATAGTAGATGGGATCGTTCAAAAGGTTATGGACACTGATCCAATCTCGCTTCATCGTTTATGCTATAAGAAACCCGGCATTGATCTATTTTCGGTTTGCGGGTTACGAGAGTCTCGTGAAGAATTCTGAACGGAGGGGAAAAAGTAAAATTGTCGTCTTTATTTTTTCGAGAACGAGAACGAAGGGAGCGTGACCTGTTGATCGACGTCTGGGACCGTAACAATGTCCTTGGGTTTCGTTTTCAACCCGAAAAGAAATTCAATTTAGTGGCGTGCTTTCTTCCATTAACTGGTCTTGGGACGTTTGTAGGAGCGGATATGACCCATTAGACTCTTTTGAGGGGACGTTATTTTCTTTATCCTGGCGCCCTCCGCCGTATCAGAATCCATCCAATCCCGCCACCAGCGTCTCATTGTGTGAGGAATTTCGGTCCCGACTGCAGCGCCCGCAACCGAATGTCCTGATATTCTTTTATTTGTTTATTGATGCCGGGCCGAGCGTAAAACGATGGGAATCTTCTCGTTTTGATGCACAGAGGTCATGTTATTGTCGTCGATGCGGAGCTCCTAATGTTCATTAGTAACGGCCGGGAGTGGAGCAAAGGCAACAGCGGACTTGATCCACTTGATCCTGCCAGCCTATATGACGCCCGTCGACTCGTTATCGGCCCCGGCAGAATAGCAGCCCCCCAGACTTTGGATTGCTCTTTGAAGGGGAATGAGCAATTACCAAAAAAAAAAAGAGATCTTTCGGGAGTTGGGATGTTACTATTTGATGGGGGGGCTGAGAGAGTAGGAGCCGCAGCGGTTATATAGCGTCCGGAATCGAAGAAACTTGCCTTTCTCTCCCCACCCAACTGGATCAATAAGTGGTGAGACTAGAGCCCCCAACTGCGGCCGTACACACACACATACAGTGTAAATGTAGTTGGCTATATCAAGTGTGTAGTAGTAAGTTGGTTTGCCGAGCATTGTTGCGTGTCGACCAACCTGACTGTCGTCTCTTACTACCCATCTATTGTTTCATTCTTTTTATTTTGTTTTCTTTTGTTTAGCTAAAAAGGGAACGACCTTCTTTGCGGCTCTACTTGAATGAACTTGAATGCCATTTCGATTTCTTTGGATTTTTTCTTTTAGGAGAGAACCCCGTCAGCTGGAAATGTCCGCTGTCTCTGTGTGTTGGAGATCGTGACTTGGTTGAATGCCCAAAATCATCCGAATAAAAGGCAGGCAGGGAGAGAGCTAAGAAGAAAAATAGTCTGCTAGGAGATTTAGGAGGGATGACAATGTTTATCCTTCCATTTCCAACCCAATCACGGCCCAGTCCCTCCTGAGAGACGCAAAGATCAATACCAACCCCCCTCTATCCAAAAGTTTTTTCCTTCTTCTCTGTTGTTTTGGCTGCTACATCGATTGGCTGGGCCAACACTAAACGAGTTCTCACTTTTATAGAGTAGTACTACTAGGCGACTCTTTCGTGAGCGGGGGCCAGCAGCAGCTATAGACTCACGCGAAAACTACTTTGAGCGTGCTGTCATCCATTTTGAGTGGCCACAGATCCCCTAGTCTAGACTCATTTACTTGTTATTAGAGACTAAGACTATTTAACTTTTTTGTTAATGTCTTTTGCTTTTATCTTTTACTTTTTTTTTGTTACAGTACACCTGCTTGCACAGGTGAAAGTTTTGTCACGCCAATTAAGGAGAGTGCCCGCGACCCCACCCCGACGTTATAGCCCAACCAAAAAAAAAAAGTCTAAAAAACTTTACCGAAAAATGGCCGGCCCGCGGCTCGGGACTTCCGGCCTGCTAATGGTTCTCTTCTACATGGCTTCGACAACAACAGCGATGGGTAAGTAAATTACCTGATGGATACCGACCAAATTAAAAGGAAAAAATAAAAACGGAATAGATAAAATGTCGGTCGGTCGTCAGCGAACTGACACGCTTCTTCATATATGGATGACTGGAGGGCTCGGCTGAATTGTCACGAAAGTCTGACTCGCTATATAGTCGGCTGGCCGCAAGAGTGTCTATCCAATCAACTGACAACTTCCGTTGGTTTTTTCTTTCGGTGGGGGAATTGAAATTGATTTTCTGTTTTTCTTCTCTGGTTGTTGCTTTGAACAGTTCAATCACCGCCGCAAGTTGTCAAACAACCGCCTTCGGACGAACTCCTATTCCAAGTGGCGCAGAGGATCGACGAGAACGACAAACCGTTTATCATCGAATGCGAAGCGGAAGGCGAACCCGCCCCAAAGTACGTGGATATAGTCCTAACCTTAAATACCAAGAGAGAGCTCCGCTTCCTACTCCTCCTCCTCCCCTCTACTCCAGTTAATTGAATAGTACCATTAGCGACTGGTGATGGATCGTCGGACCATCGGGTCACGATCCATCACGGCCGAAAGAAAAAAAGCCGGCCTCGCCCCTCATCCCTTGTCAACCGGCTGTTCCCTGCAGTCACTGACTGTTATTTTGTTTTTCTTATTTTTTCGCTGGGGTCTAATAGATACCGATGGGTCAAGAACGGTTTTGATTTCCTGTGGCAGTCCTACGACGACCGAATCTCTCAGCAGCCCGGAAGAGGGACGCTGGTCATCACCACGCCCCGAGATGAAGATATCGGTCAGTCTGGAATTTATTTTGATTTGATTTTAATTTGTCTTTTTAATTCAAATGTTGATTTCTCCTGCAGGGCAATATCAATGTTTCGCATCCAACGAGTGGGGAACGGCGACATCGAATTCGGTTTTTGTCCGAAAATCGGATCTCAATTCGTTCAAAGACGAGCCGCCCATGACCGTTTCGGCCCAGGAGGGCTCGCCATTCAGTTTGCGCTGCCAGCCGCCCGACGGCTGGCCCAAACCCTCCGTCTACTGGATGATGCAGAACAGCAACGGAGCCCTGCGCAGCATCAACTCGTCCAGGATGACGGTCGATCCGGAGGGCACGCTCTGGTTCTCCAACGTCACACGCGAAGACACCAGCGATGACTTTGTCTACGCCTGCTCAGCCACCTCTCTTTTCCGGTACGTCCGCCCGCCAAATTAAACATAATTAGGGGCCCAGTACTTCAACAACAAAAACAGTCCAGTAATAAAAAGGAAATATAGATGGAAAACCGCCACATCTACGGTACCGTGGGCAATCGATTTGAACACGGTCCGTCGGATGACCTTCCCCGGAATAGCTGGGAAAAAATAAAAAGTGGGTGGTGGGGTGGAAAGGAGAAAAAAGAGAAAATAATTTCATAAAGAAAAAATGGCCGAGTGTGTTATTACAGTCGGGCGCCAATGTGATGGGATCTGAGATGCGAACGCGTCTTGGTGGTTGTAGTTATCCCCTCGTGCAGGTGACCGCGTATCACGTTTCCTTCAGGTTTCGGGTGGGCTTCATGATGGGCACACATTTCCGGCTGACTGGAGGGTGATAACTGGAACGGATCATTAAATTTAAAATACTAATTTAACTTTTCCATCTTTTCTTTTGTTGAAATGCAGAAACGAATACAAACTGGGCAACAAAGTTTACCTGGACGTCATCGCGACTGGCAGCGCTGCGGCTCAGAATCGCCACGAACCCGTCTCGCAGTACGTGTCGCGTAAAAACGCCGTGGCCCATCGTGGCAAGAGTATCGAGTTGTGGTGCGTCTTCGGCGGCACTCCTCTCCCACAGATCCGCTGGACCAAGGAAGGCGCCGCTCTGCCCGCCGGCCGTACCACTTACTCCTCCTACGGCAAGACGTTGATCATCAAAAGTGTCGATTCTGAGGACGCTGGCAACTACGAATGCGAGGCCAGCAACGGCGTCGGACTGGCCAAGTCTTATTCCATCAGCCTCCAGGTCTTGGCGGCTCCTTACTTTACCGTCGAGCCGGAAGTGTACGTGGGCGCCGAAGACGAGCTGGCCGAATTCCGATGCGAGGCCAACGGCTCGCCGGCCCCCGAGATCAAATGGATCCACAACGGCAAACCCATCGAAGAGGCGTCCGTCAATCCGCGCCGGAAGGTCTTCCCTAACCGCATTGTCATTGAGCGGCTGCAGAAGAGCGACACGGGCAACTACGGCTGCAACGCCACCAACAGTATCGGTTACGTCTACAAGGATGTGTACCTCAACGTTTTGGCCTTGGCGCCCGACATTGAGGACGCCCCCGACGACACGGCCACCGTCGACGGATCGGCCGTCAATCTCACCTGTAAAGTTTTCGGCTCGCCCAAGCCGCTCGTCAAGTGGATTCGCGACGGATTGGAACTGACTGGTGGACGCTACCGTGTCATGGACAGCGGAGATCTGGAAATTAGGTAGCGTCTTTTGATCAAATGATTGTCGGTTTCTCTCTTTTTTGTTTAAGAAAAAGATAAAACAAAAATGTGATAGCGAAATCTATTGTGACAGCTGCTTTTGACGGGCTTCCTCCCCCTAGCTCTTTCCAACCGCATGCACCCACTCTTTCCGCTTCCGCTCCGACAGCTGCCAGGGCTAGGCCATTGTTGGGAAAATGGATGCCATGCGGGGCTTGTTGCGTGTCGATCCGCACGTTTTCCATTGAAAAATTCACGTCCATTTCTTTTGAATTGAATTTGTAGGGATGTGACCTTCACTGATGCTGGGGTGTATTCTTGTCACGCCACCAACAAATTCGGATCAGCCAACGCCAACGGAACTCTCATCGTCAAAGGTTCGATTGAATGAAAATTTTGGTTGTTGGTTTGGTCTTAATTTCTCTCTTCTCGGGCAATTTCTCTTTGTAGAGCGAACTGTCATCAGGGATGGACCCGAAGACTACGAAGTGGCTGCTGGACAGACGGCCACTTTCCGTTGCAATGCCGTTGCCGACTCGTCGCTCAACTTGACGATCGAGTGGCTGCACGCCGATCAATTGATCGATTTCGAGCAGGAGCCGCGGTTCGTCCAATCGCAGGACTCGTCGCTGACCATCACCAAGACGACCGAGCTGGACACTGGCGACTACACATGCCGTGCCAAAACTATCCTCGACTTGGCAGAAGACAAGGCCACTCTCATCGTTCAAGGTAAAAAAAGGCCCCCCCCCCCTCCCCTACTCGATGCGGTAGTTTATCATTCCGTCACGACATGTCCAACATTTTCACTCGACAGACGTCCCCAACCGGCCGAGAATGGTGGGCATCCAGTGCAACAACCGCGATGCAGCCATAGAATGGACGCCTTCCGGCGATAATCGAGCCCCTATCTTGACCTACACGATACAATTTAACACGAGTTTCACGCCGGACAGCTGGGAAGTGTCATTTGAGAACGTGCCGGCCACCGAGACGCGCTTCAAAGTTGAGATGAGCCCTTGGTCCAATTACACTTTCCGCGTCATTGCCCGTAATAAGATTGGCCCGTCGCTTCCATCGGATCACTCTTCCATGTGCACGACGCCTCCTGACGTGCCCAACAAGAACCCGGATAACGTGGAGGGACGCGGCACGTCGCCCACCAATTTGGTCGTCACGTGGAACCCCATGCCCGAGATCGAGCACAACGGGCGTAACTTCCACTACCGAGTGTATTGGCGCCGCGACATTCCCGGCGAAGATTGGAACATTGAAATGATTTCCGACTGGAGACAGTCGTCCATTCTCATCCCCAATCAACCCACTTTTAAACGCTATCGCATCAAAGGTAAAAGAAAAGAAACTGAGATCCAAAATTTTAATTCAGAGTGTTGCCTCATCAATGATTTTGTCACGGTCCAGTGGTGGCCTTTAATCAGATTGGCGAGGCCAATGTGGCAGCTCAAGAAGTGACTGGCTATTCCGGAGAGGACGTTCCGCTGGAGGCGCCGTCCAACTTCACTTTGAATCAAATTATCGATGAAAGAAGCGCGATCCTTTCCTGGAATCCCGTCAATCCGGACTCTGTCCAAGGTAAAATCAATTCACTCCTCTCACTTATTTTTCTTGCCATCTTTGACCTGACGGAATGGATTTCTTGTGCGTCATTGGCTCCCGTATTCAGGACACTTCAAAGGCTACAAGATTGAGACTTGGACAGAAAAGGAAGGAGAAATTCGGGCACGTGAAATGATTAGCAACGCTTCAAAGGCGTTCGTCAACAAGTTTGTCCCGCACACTGTCAATCTCGTTCGCGTTCGAGTCATCAATTCGGCTTACCGAGGACCGGCCAGCGACGTTCTCTCCTTCAAGACTCCAGAAGGAAGTATGTAGTCATATTTTAACCTCGTTTGGCTTTTTTCTTATCATTATGTCACTATTGTTGCGCTTTACACTACTCTGCTTTTTTTACCAGGACCTGGACCAGTGGACTACTTTGAAGCCGCCCCTCTAGGCTCTTCGGCTTTCTACTTGATCTGGAAGCAGCCAGAAGAGCCCAACGGCAATTTGCGAGGCTACAAAATCTTTTACGAAAAAGTGGAAGGCACCAAAATCGGACCCCAGATCGAAAGGGAACCGCCCATTCGGGATCCGACTCAGACCCGAGCCAAATTGGCTGGTCTCGAGCCCAACACTAAATACCGCCTCCACATCAAAGCCATGACCATTGCCGGCGAAGGAGATGAGTAAGTTATTGAAACATTCTAAAATTGTACGCACCGTGAAATGAGATTTAAATTTCGCTCTTTTTCCAACAGTTACTACATTGAACGAAACACGCGCAACGGAAATGCCTATCCGCCCGACAAGCCGCAATTCACGTGGAACCAGGTGACGTTGGACAACGGAATGCCGGCCATCAAAGTCGTCTGGCATCCGAATGTCGACGGTCAGCCTGGCTCCCATTTCTTCGTCCAGTACCGACGCAAAGGAGAGACCATCTACATCAAGAGCGAAGATGAATTCGACGAGAACTTTATCATTTTACGCGGACTGGAGCCCAATCAACTCTACGAAATTTGCGCAGTCGTCGTCGACGGTGACTACTTCACCGAAAGCGACCCAGAAGAGGTCGAGATGTATGCTGGTAAGTGTTTAAATAACCCAAAATCTGTTCACACACAATTATTTAAACATTTCTGATTGATTCAACGCTCAGATGGACCGTACATTCAAGGAGCTTCTGCTGTGGCATCGACGGGATGGTTTATCGGCATGATGCTGGCCCTTGCATTATTACTCTTGGTCCTGGTCCTGGTTTGCATCATTAAACGCAACCGAGGTGGAAAGTACGCTGTCCACGAGAGAGAAGCCACTCACGGTCGCAAGGATTTCAACGAGGACGCCGGATTCCACGAATACTCGCAACCGTACGTTGTGTACCGAGCATGCAAATTTAATCGGCCCATTTCCCCAGTCTTGACTCTCCCTTTTGATATGTGTATATATTTAGAGTTGGTAGCAGCCGGGCGCCCAGCAAAGCCTCTTTGAGCAGCGGAGCCAAAATGCCGCCCGAGAGCGAGGATAATGACTCCATGGCCGAATACGGAGAAGGAGAAGCAGGTAAATGATCTTAAATTTCGATCCTTTTAGTTTGTTTTATGTCGTAATTTTTCTTTGTGTTTACGTTTGTCTACACTTGTGTGCGCCAAACACGATCTGGATCAATAAGTTTATTGGATTTGTAAGGGTGGAGTCTTTTTAAAAGCTCAAACAGTTGAGGGTGTGGTTCACGTCAATAGGATTGTTTTTCAGTGTTGTGCACGACTTGTTTGATATTTCTGTGACACTTTTAAGTTTGCCTGATTATTCATTTCTGTTTTGTCCGTTTGTTTTTTCTGTTTTTTATTTATTTTTAAACATTGTAGAAGGCATGAATGAGGACGGCTCTTTTATCGGCCAATACGGCAAGAAACGTGGAGACGGATCATCGGCTTTCGCCACTCTTGTCTAAAATAAAAATAGAGAATAAATAAAACTGCCTCTTCTTTCAACGTAGCCGACTGTATAGTTCTGTTATGTTGCCAGGTAATGACACTTGTAATCACTCGTCGGATCAGTAGAGTTCGATTTTTGTCATTGAACCTTTTTCTATCGTCCTGAAATTTAATTCAACGCTCAAATTCTAACCATCGTTTTTGTTTTTTCCAGGTGAATTTGCTGAAAGTGGTTCGTTTATTGGACAATACGGTCAAAGCAAACTGCCGACCCCCTTGACGACAGCTAGTGTGGCAACTATTGTTTAGAAAAAACCAAATTTTTTTTCCTCTCCTTCACACTTTACAACAAAAAGATTAACCGTTCCCTCCACCCTTGATTTTTTTTCTCTTTTTTAAATTATTATTATTCCGTCAGCCTCCCAGAAAAACTAAAGGCTAACATAATTATTTTTGTGGACCGCAATCTCATCATTTCTTCTCTTGTGTACATTGTGCAATGCCGATGCTTTGTTATGAGCTTTCCGCCAACTTTTTCTCCACACAATTTTTTTTCTTTTCAACTTTTTTTTTTCATTTGTTTTTGAGTCTCCCCCCAACTTTCTTTCGTTATAATTGACTTCTTACTTGATTGTCATATCAAATTATGTGCGCGTGCGACCGGAAGAAAACTACGCTGTCGTCGTCGAATTGCTAGTGTGTTGAAAGGGGGAGTGAGTTGTTGACAGGTGCCTACATGGAGTCATGACCCCCCACTCTACATGTGTCTAGTGCCGATACATGCTTCTCTCCTGCTTCTTCTTTGGACGATAACCCTGTTTCCCTTTCTTAACTCCTCCACACACCCTTCCACTAGCTACTACATCATCCTCCTCAAACAACATAAAAATGCACAAAAGAGCCAAAAACAAAAATTTTTGACTATTTGCGATCTCGATAACACGAGGTTGCGCAATCGATCTGAATTTTTTTCTTCACGTACGAAGATCTGCAATTACTTTTTTTTTTAACTTTAAGCCAGCAAATTTATTTTTTAGTTTCTTCTCCGTTTTGTGTGTGTTCAATCCGGCAGCTTGAAGCTTTTTTGGCCAATTCGCCAATCACAACCGTCCTCTTTGATTTATTCTTTCTCTCTCTTGATTCTCCAGTTTTCTTACTTATTTTTGTTTTTGGTTTCCAAATCCCCTCTTTTGTCATCGTCCGCCGATTTTTATCTTTTCAATCGCCCGCTTCTGTCCTTCCACACATGTTTGTGTATTGATCTTTATATACATTCCCGCGAAAGAATCATTCGTTTGTGAAAGAGAAAGCAGGCTAATTAATGGTCACCATCATTACAGTTTTACTTTAACAATAATAACAGCGCACTGTTTTCCTGTTTCAAAAACATTTCAAACTGATTACGAGCAAGACAAAAAAACAAACAAAAAAGTTAAATATTATATAAGAGGGAGTGCCATGGTTAAATTCTGGGTCTAGATGAAAGCCGTAGCCGACGTATTTGCGAACAAAAACACAGCTGCCGAATGTGAACGGGGAAACAGCTTATATTTTTATATATGAAGCCCTCTTTCCCCTTTCTCCTTGGAAAATGAACCGAATGGATTTGATTTGAATAAAAGCTCGACACACATGTTCTAACCATTTATTTTTGTTTTTAATTACCTTTTTAAAAACTAAACGTATTTCGAGAGGCAAAATTAATTCAATTAATTTGCCTTTTCTTTAAAAAAAAAATGCCACTAACAAGAGGAAGGAAGTATTATGTACAGCCATATTTTATTGATTCAATCCGGGGCTGTCCGTATATATGGCTCGCATGATGCCTCTCGGTTTTATTACGTGCTTCCTTTCGTTGGCAGATACCAACCGACCGCTGTACAATATGCAATTATGCACGTACTACTTACAGCCCTGTAGTAATCAGCTCACGAACGCGGTCCTGTCGCACAGTTTCGTCATGGATGTGATTCATTGCGACTTTGAGAGTCGTGATTCCCTGTGTTCATTAACGCATCTATTATGTAATGTATTTAGGATATATTAGAGACTTCCGAGGGGGCCGATAATATTTCAAAATTAAGTTCTTTCATGCGTATAGAAGGGATATCAATCAAGCCGACCCTTTACTTATTACAAATATACGATCTTGAAAACTGAAAAATCTCATTCATCTTCCAATTTTGAATGACTTTACAAGACCTTGTGGAACTGGAAACCATTAATCAAAATCTCTTTTCATTTGACCTTTTGTAGCTATTAAAATTGGTCTGCTAATTAAAATTAGTATTTTTAAAGTTAACATAGTTTTTAGTTTAACAAAGTTTTCCATAAAATCGAAAAAGGCGAAATTTAGATTCCTAATTTTGTAACTTGCGCACTTAGACAATTTGGCAACGCGGAAATAAAAACTAGCAGACGGAACACCTAGTCACTCCTCTTTAGTTTTCCTCATATTTCACAAATATTTTGATCTATCAAGATCAGGACGCGTATGTTTATTTAGTTTCTTTACTTCTCTTTCGGCCCATATCCGGGCATTAAAGTTTGATTCATCTAACAAGCTCCATTATTTGATCGAACAACAACAAATTGCAATGATCACTACTTCGATAGTTGGATAGGCGAGAACGGTACGATCGACTGAAAGATATATACGATGTTGATGACAACACTTATGCTTGAATTTATTGGTGCGACAGATGAAATGAATCTCTGCAACACTTTTATTGTGTTCTAGAATCCTCTACAGTCAGTACTGCTAACCTGTCATGTGCAGGATGTCTTCTAAAACACAACCAGTTATTACTTGTAGGTCAACATAACCTTTTTTTTAAACACATCACTTTCTAAAAATAACTTTGAACATGATTGTAATGATAAGATTCTGGAGATACTCAGCTCTTCAGCACATTGGAATCAGCTACATCACAAGGTTTACCTCAAGAAACAGTAGAATGGAAAAGATCTTATGGGCGCCCACCAAGAGCAGTCACTTTAAGTGCTTCTTTTCAGCCCTTCAAGATTGACAATGATGTTTCTAAAGAACTACCAAAAGGTTTAAAAAAGCTTTCAGGAAGCCAAGTCCTTCATACATATTGGGTTGAATGTCCAGTAAGTATTAAGTCATTGTTTTTACTTTTTTTAAGCGAGCAGCTCTAAATTGTATTTGGTTCTTACAGGATGTTGATACATACAAAGCTAGTGTGCGAGAAAATATTCAAGCTTGGTTCACCCAAGTAAAACAAGTGGAATGTTCAGACTGGCTTATTATTTTAGTAGAAACTTCTGATTCCAAAAAGAGCAATAAAATTCTTCCTAGAACCACTGTGTTAGACAAGGTCAAAAATGACTTTGGAGGGAAAACAACTGAAAGGTGAGCAATTATTTCCAAGTGCTATTTATTTTGTTCAACATTTAATTTTCTTTTTTTTTAAATTTAGATGTCTATCAGTTGTTGATCCAGTGAAGGGAGAAACAAAGTCTTCAGAATCTTGGCAAACCTTTCTTTTCCGATTGAGACAGGCGTTAATGGCAGCATTTAGTCGGACGCTTTCGAAGTTTGAAGAAACGGTGCGCACCCAACGAGAACGGCGCAACGAACTGAATTGGAACTTTTGTAATTATTTCTTACTGCAGGTATGAATTTAGTAAACTTAAACCACAGTACTCGACTCAAAATAATTTTATCATTCAAAATTTAGGAAGAACTTGCATTCGCATTTGAAATGTTGGGGCTCTACGATGAAGCTTTGGTGCAGTATGATGAACTGGACGCTCTGTTCACCCAATTTGTCCTTAATTCTGCTGTTGGTGGTTAGTTAACCTTGATTTTATTAAGTTACTATGTTTTGTTTCTGTTAAAATTTGTGTCATCCTAAACTTTGTTTTGTAAAATAGATGCACCTGACTGGCTTCTGGCATTTCAGGCAACTCCCAATAACTGGTCCGGAGTCTGTCTCAATCCGAAAACCCCTTTTAATCTTGAATTACGTCAGAAAATTCAAGATCATAACATGTCTGTTATCGACTTTCGTAATTATCTGTTTGCTAGGCAGTCAGCACTTTTACTTATTTCTTCCAAACCAGCCGAGGTATTTCATTTCTTTTTTTGGTCTACTTTAATCGATCAAAAGTTGTGACATTTCTTTTCTATCTTAGGTTGCTCGGCGGTGTCTGTCTTATGTCCAGAGCTATATGTATGAACTGAAATTACTCAACGTCAGTACGGTCGACGGTGCAATCCCAACTTGGATTCTGCTGACATGTCTACAGGTTTTATCTACTTGTCAATCTCATGTAGGAGCTTCTGGCGCGTCCATGGAGTCTTTTGCACTTCTTTGGAATATGGCTAAAGATAAGCTATACGAATTGGGGCGTAAATGTGGTCTGCTTCCGGGCGCTTCTGTGGGCAGTGCTGAATTGCATTGCGTTGTTACTCTTTCATCGGGCATCACAGATTTCGGGGATGAATCAGCCGTCCGTCCCACTCCGGTTGACAAGCTAAAAGAGGCTCTTTCTTCTAGCCAAGCCTTTACCAGGCACTATTTGGTATTTCTAAATTTTATTCTTTTAGGCTTTTGATGGGAAATATATTAAAACTCGTTTACACTTGGAATTAGGAATTGAGTGAATTGGCAATGGGGACCTTTAAGCATTGCGGTCGACTGCGATCCGCTCGCTTGATTGGCCGAGATTTATCTCGTTTTTACCTTCAGCTCGATCAACCTCAAAAGTCAGTAAGTTTTTTACTGGATTTACTGCGAGGATATCAAGAGGAGAATTGGCCTCTTCTGAAAATTGATACCCACATTGAGCTTGCCGAAGTCTTTCTGAAAATAGGAGACCGAGTCAGGTACATTTTATTGATTAGGATACACTAGTTAGTATGTTACTACTAATATTGAAATCACTGGTTCAGGTTTATTGAAGCATCTGCGAATATTGCAGCCTATACCGGCTTGAATTCAGAGACGCGTATGAAGTACTTCAATCATTTGCTTCAATCCGCTCAAGGTTGGTTTTACTTTTGAATTTAATAAAGTTTTTTTTTCCTAAAGTATAAAATCTTTTTTCCGGTTTTCTGTAGACGAATATCGATCGATCAATTGTTCTTGCATGATTGATTTAGTCGATATGCGTGTAGATTTCGATACAAGTTTGGATGAGCCTTGTTCGGTTTTGTGCGATTCAACAGTCAGTGCAAACGTGGAAGTGATTAGTCACTTTCCGGGTCCTGTAAATTGCAGTGAGGTTACCGTAACAGTCAAAGCGGTTAAGAGTGCTGCAACTGATGGCAGCAAGTTGTCAAAATCCGGTGGGAAGAAATCGGTGACAGATAAACCCATTGAACCAGTTGCGAGTGAAAAACCGAACAGCTATGTATCGGCTAGAACAAAAAATCCTTCGTCAAATGATTATATACCGATCAAGGAGCAACTTCATCTTAAGCAAGATGGCAGTCTGAGCTCGGTCGCACTGGTATGTCCTAGTGCTCAACAGCTCCTAGGGTAAGTTACTTCGTTTATAGTGCCCTTATCGTTTTGTTTTGCAAGTCAATAATTTAATTCCAACATTTCTAGGCGTAAAGTGAGCCATGGACTTCTTCCAACGGAACTGTCCGTAACCAAGGAAGAATTCACGCATAAACTCAGTGTTCAAGATGTGACGATCTTACCTGGAGTCAACAAACTAACGCTGACGATGAAGGTCATTATTAATCAATCAATGTTTCCTTGATCTAAATTAACTTAGAATTTTGTTTTTATTAGGCTGATCATGAAGGCACTTATGTTGTTAGCCAGTTTGTGGCTTCTAGCCAAAAGCTAGAGTTCATACACAGTATAAATTGCCCTAAACTCAGCCTTACTGTTGTTGAGGTGATGCCATCTGTTACGGTCATCAAATCTCGCGATGATCTTTTGGCTGGAACTGAACAAGAAGTTGAATTGGTGATTCGAACTGGAAGCACGGCTTTTCAAAATGTATATATTTCATCATCATCGCACTTTTTACTGTTCAAATTTGCAATCGTGATTTTTATGTTTTAGGAGAAAACTCTTCGACTGTGTTCATCACGGGGACTGACGATTCATTTGCCCAACACTGACACTCCTTTTCAGCGTGAAGTTGACCTGGTCTTGCGTCCTATAGCCGCTTTTGAAACTGTCACGTTTCCGTTAAAGATTATGGCAGATCTCGGCTTCACCTCATCCAAAGAAGCGACTTTTGTCGAACATAAAGTAACTTCAATTATTAAATTTCACTCCGTTTCATGTTGGAACATTTTCTGATTTGTTTTTAGTTGTCGGTTCATTGTCCGTGGCTTTCTAAAACTCCACCTCTATTGGATCTGCCTCTGAACGTATACGCTCCTTTTACCGTTCAGTACAAGCTTCACACTGCCTACACCAAAAAGTTTGTCAATATCCATGTTCAAGGTAACAAGTGCGGCAAACATGCCATTTTTTAAGGTCGACTAATCTGGTCTAATTGCAGGTTTGACTCCATCGAGCCGGGCCTTTGAGTTTCAAAATCCGAATGTACTTCTACCTGATTCGACGTACAAAAATTCGGCTCTTTCTAAATTGGAGTGGAAGAATCTCAACGGCAGCTCTCAATCACTAGTATTACCTTATTCCTTAGTTATTTATTTTATCCTGAAAATATGAGATGACATAATTGTTTCTATCTGCAGAAAATATCTCAAGAGCAACCAGCAAATTATCTGTGGGAGTTGTGTGGTGCTCCTGTTCAGTATGAAATGCCATTATTAAAGGCCGAGTTCTCGGTCGATTATCGTCTCGATGGTAGCGTAGATTGGAAAAAATTCTCTTTCAATTTTGACATTACCGACTACGCTGTAAGCAAATAGTTTATTAACGTGTGGATTTTACTTACTAATTTGCTTCTTTTTTTCCTATGAAGACCCTGTTTACGGTCCGTTCACGTGTTGAACCAGTAAAAGGAAATGATTTCCTTCGAGCTGGATCACTCTGTCACATGACATTGACAGTAAGTGATGTATTACAACATGCTTCGTCAGCAGCACTCATGTATGAAGTTCTAGCTGATCAGGCGCTATGGGCTGTCTGTGGACGGACTGCAGGTACACTAAAAATCAATAATCTGACTTAAATAATTTAGATGATTAAAATCTCTTTGAATAGGTGTATTTTCTATGGAAGGATCATCGAAACATTCCGTTACGCTGGATGTGATGCCACTGGTTTGCGGCTTTCTACCTCTTCCGGCTGTTAGATTGTCGAGGTACATTCCGGCCGAACAAAAACCCAAAGGTACGAAAGGTATAATTTAGTGAAAGAATTTATTTTTGAAGTTATCCTCACGTCGTCACAGATGGTAATCGAAAACCCGATCTTGCTGCAGCTTCACTTCCTCGATTGGAGCCGTTCAGCGCAGGACAAGTTTATAATTGGAGCAAGGCACAACAAGTTCATGTACTTGCGGCACCATCTAATAATGGTCCTACAAGCCTCGATACTTCCACTTCTTGAAATATGAATATTTTGGTTGCGAATGGCAAATCTCAAGTCAAATTGGGTGTTTGTATCCATGACGTGATTGTGTAAAATAAAACCTTATTAGAATTACTTTCAAATTTTTGAAATTTTTTTCTATTTTTTCAACACTATGTATAGTTTCAACAGTTGAGAAATAACCTAGTTTCAATTTCATTTGTTTACTTTTTTTACCACTAGAGATGGATGTTTAATATGTAAGGTTTGAATTAAGTAATTGTACAAATGAATGTTGGGATCCCATTGTATTGAGTAGCCTTTCTTTATAACCAACACAAATTAATTTATTTGGCTGGGGCAGAAGTCTTGCTAGCTCCCACAGTGGGCTTGGCTCCAGTGCGGGCTTGGAAGGCAATCTTCCTGGGTCCTTCACGGAATCCATTGCTAAACAGGAAAATGGTCTTGTGTTAGAACAGTATACAAGAAGAATATACATGATACTTGAAGACTCAATTTAAAACTGTAGTACAGGCTACTATCAAACACTGGTCATAATAAGACTCAAGGGTTAGCGAAACCTCTCAATTTACTTTTGCACATTTAAGTTAAATACCATGGTCACAAAAATTTGAACATGGTATGAGAATGTGCAGTGAACAACACATGCTTAAGTTCGAGTATGCTTACCGGAACTTGATCCGCACGATCTTAAGATGACGCATACGGCCGGTACCAGTGGTCTTCCTCCTCTTGGCCTTAACCGACCAGTTGACTGTAATAAACCAGGGAAACATTTTAGACTTAGCTACTTTACAATAGAGAAAATAACTTACAGTGACGCAGACGTTTAGCGGGATAGCCACATTGAGCACATCTCGACTTTTGGATGTGATAAGAAGAACGACCACAACGTCTGCACAACGTGTGGGTTTTGTTGTGCCTTTTTCCGAAGCTTGAGGTACCCTTCGTCTGTAATACATTAACAAAGAAAAGGTTTAGTGACGGGAATGGCAAAAACACACAATCGAGTCCGGTCTGTCAAGTGTTGAAGAAACACGAGAAATTTACAAGTTTCACTAGTTCACACAGAGCAGTTGATTCTACAATTAATCAATTACACGTCACATTGAACTAAAAGTTCAAACAGATTACGATTTGGACAAGTTTTCTAATGGATGAAGAGAGATAAATAAATGAAACCCGGAACCATACCATGGCGATGAGATGGACTCAAGCAGCTAAGTGGACGACGATAGAAACTTCCTTCTGAAAAGAAAGACTACCGACAATAGTTAGAAGAGGCTTCACTACTTTTTACTGAAAAACGCCATATTTCTAAAAAGATTTTAGATGTGCGGATCATTTTTATATTTTTAAAAGGTTTTCTATGTTATTTAATTATCAATAAATCAATCATTTATATTAAAATAATTCAAACTAAATTTTTAAAAATTCCGTTAAAGTAATTTCAATTGCTTTCAATAAGGATTTCGTGGCACTTCAAGTCAACTCAAATGAAAGATAAGAAAAACATTCAAGTTGTATATTTTATAGCTACTCGAAAAATAAAAGTATTCTTGCGTGTTTTTATTTCTCTCTTTGAAAGAGCGAACGGTCATTGCAATATTATATCAGAGATTTAATCAAAATACCTTTACCTGTTTATGTGCTTGTTTAGTTTCCCGATAGGGATTTATCGGCAAACGACCCTGTCTCCTCCCACCCACCACCCCACCCCACCCGACCCCACTCTACCCACCTCCTACTCCGACTGTGGGACGACGTCTCTTTCTTCTACGGCTCGATAGCTGTTTTCGGGGTTTTTCACTCGATTTCTCTCTGGGAGGTGGCGCTGTTCCTCTCGGAGAGATAGGGAAACGATTTTCGTTTGGGGGGTTCCATTGTTCTTTTATGCGATTTGCGGGGGTTTTCGTCACGGTATTCAAATTGCGACCATCTTGTAGAGGGGATGCTTTTACATTGCAACGTCGTGATCCCGCTTTGATTGAGATAAAGGGGTTGGTGTGATTTAAATGTAAAAAAGAATCGCTTATTTTTAGTTAGTTTTTCTCCCGACAGGTGGTTCTGACGCCAATCCATAATTCAAGGCCGACGAACTTCAACGCGGCCTTGGATTGGATTCAAAAACAAAACAAAAACAAAACAAGGCTGGCTGCTAATCAATCAACTGAACCAAGGCAAGTTTAAAGCAAAATGTAGTCAAATTTTAAATAATGTAGGGAGTATAATCCTTTGATTGTAAATTATTTTCCCTACTACGTAAAGCTGGTACAATAGCCGTACGGTTTTTTATATACCGAAAAGCATTCATTCATCATGGAGTCCAGGTATAATTAAATTCTGTTGGTCTCTTATTGAAATAAAATTGTCCTTACTTAACGAAATTCAACTTTGGATATATCAAAGGATGATTTACGATGTGATGGTAGAACAATGCTGGATTACCACCCTATAATTCTTGAAACTACATTAGTTTCCAATGCCAGTGGATCGGCAAGGCTGAGACTTGCAAACTCATCAACATCTGGAAAATGAAATTTGCAAATTCCTACAAAGATCCTATGCTTCAGGTGATACAATTAATTTATCTCAACTTTCTTTATTGACACGACAGCAACATTGGGTCTTGTATGTTGACATATTGATATAGCTGATGTGATATTTCCACCAGTCCTGATGTATCAACACTGGTGCAGAGTCTACGACAAGCCATGGCCCTTGAAGCTAAATTCCAACCAAAGCTTCAACTTCTGTCAACACTCAACAGCCAGCAATACAGGAGTAAGTATTCTGTAATGCTTCTTCTATTGAGAATACAAACTAATTTGTAATTTGTTGTTTGTGTTTTAGGAAAGCGGTGAAATTATGTGTGCAATGAGGGATGAAGCTGCTCATGTTCTTCGCTGCATGAAAGTCTGGTATGATCTTCCTTATGCAGTTCTTCTGGATGCTCTCAACATGATGGACTGGTTCATGAGCCGCATGAAAGCACTCCTAAACACCTCTCATGCATAGCAATCAGCTCCTTCCATCTAGCAGCTTGCCAATGGATGGAGACGATTAAACAGAACAACATTGAGGTATCTTCCATTCAGAGTCCATTGTAGGTATGTTGACAGTTTTAATTGGCTAGTATTCAGGTTGTCTAATAAATTTTAATTAATAGATTGTTCCTGAACCTCAATATCTGGTAACGATATCTTAATGTAAATGTACCGCCGGAGACATCAACCGGATGGAAAAAATTGTCGAAGCCAAGTTAGCTTGTCTACCCCAAGAAGAACCGGTCACGACCTTAACATTCCTCAACCTGTATCACTCACTTCTCTCGACGACTTTACCTGCCACTCTTCAGCAAGACCTTCTTATTCTTTCATGCAAGCAGGAGACCATTTGCTGTGACGCAAAATAATGCTGCCTTTCCCTCATCTCTTTTGGCTTTCGTCCTACTGTTTGTCGAAATGAAGTGTCACCAGCCGGCCATCGAGGTTATTATCAGAGACGTTTTACTAGAACTTCAGCGACTTGTTCAGGTATTTAGTGGTTGTGCTTGTTTGTTGATTCCAATTTTGTAAGCTGATATTTTACCTCTAGGTCAAAGATGACTAGTTGAAGGAGGGTATAGAATGGTCACTTCGGCAATGGCACCTTACGATGGCTATGCCCAAAGCAATCCGTCTCATCGTCAACGACTTACCTGGAAGTTGTCCTTTTTCTACTATTTCTTTGCCTTCTAAACCATTTATAATAAGTTTTGCCTTTAGTAAAGCAAAATGCCTAGCTTTTTCTAGTCCTATACCACTTACTTGTTGAGCCTGTGTAAATTCGGGTCTCAGTGATATATGATTACCACTCTTAACAAGAAAACTAGATATTTCTTTAGTCACTACATCAGAAGTTTCTCCAAGTGTGCGGTCGAAAATTTTAGTCAAAATTCCCTTCATAGATAAGAGAAATAGAGCCGTAATTTCATCCTATAAACGTTCAATTAATCTATCAAAAATCTTATCTTGTTTAGGGTGGTTATTAACCTTATATGTTATTTATATAAATTTAAATACTATAAATAATGGTTCGAAATTAACTGAAAAAAGCAACAAGACTTCTGTAATTTTACGTAATTTCGATGTTACGTCATGACGTCATACGTCGAGTATGACTTGATAACCACCCGAATCAGTAAGTATCGGCTTTGACCTATTCATGAACTTATATAGCCCACAATTATAAAAGCAAAATCTCCTGTCCTATTTACAAGAAATGCTTGAGTTGCCGCTTTATTTGCCGTTTCTTTTTATACCAAAAGCACTTTAATTCAGACAAGGGGCGATGGTAAAGAAATTATATAGTCAACCTAGGTTACGAAGAGATAAGTAAAGGTGAACTCTTGGAAGATTTATATAATCGCTTAAATGTTATTTCTCTAAAAGTTCCATCTTTAAGAATATCATAGCTGATGTCTTACAACTGTCAATTTTCCTAACAGCAGTAATCATTTTAATACCAGAAAAGCTGCAGCATTTTCATTTTGGTGTTGGAACTACTAGGAAATGGTTTCCAATCTGAAAGTGAAAACTTAGTATTAGACTATTTATTTCAAATTTAAAGTTTTAACCTACAAAACCTTCATCAAAGTCAGTACACAAGGAATGTTCTCTGTGTTTAGTCTCTTGGTATCATAAGGATCATCTGAGAGCTCCACATCAGGTTGATATCCGTCCATGGTTGCTATTTTAATAGATGGAATTTGTGTTGCAAAAAAAGAGCCGATTTCTCAGCCAATGACACTGCATCATAAGAGTTCCCTCCACATTCAAGAATCTATTTTAATGCCATTAAAATGTTTCATGAGAATTTGTTGATTGGTGGAAATATCACATCAGCTATACCAATATGTCAACATACAAGACCCAACATTGCTGTCGACTGTCGTGTCAATAAAGAAAGTTGTCACCCCATACTTTCGAGTCAAACTCGCGCGTAGGTTTTTAATTTTTTGGGCGGATTCATTTCGGTTAGCAATTTTTTTTCCCGTTCATATTGTTATGAGGCTTTTTTTTATCCCTACAAAACGATTAATCGAACAAAAACATCGAACCCAAAGCTAAAAAGACACCAACTCCGCAAAAAAAAACCCTATCGGGAAACTCGCGCGCGAAGCAAGGGATCGGCATTGTTTTTACCTCAATTACCCGCAAAACTTGAAATCTTACATCTCATTAACAATAATTAAATTAAGATCGCATGGCGACTATGACGACTGCGATAATTTTTTAATGACAAGAATTTGTCATTTGAAATTCGGTGAATTTTCTCATATAGATTCTTACAAACTTCAATCAATGTAAGAACTAAGAAGTAGGACGAACCGAAGGAGTACAAAAATCTTGAAGTCAAACTCGTTCGATTTCTTTTGCACTTCTAGCTTCTGCTATCTAGCGGTAAAGTTGATAACTTACAACCATATGCTTTTCCATTCGATCGGAAAGTCCGTTCTTATTGACCGCAACATAATGCCGATCCCTTGCTTCGCGCGCGAGTTTCCCGATAGGGTGTTTTTTTCACGGGGTTTAGGTTTTTTGGGGGGAATTTGGCAATATTTCCACCAATCAACAATTTCTCATGAAACATTTTCCACCAATCAACAATTTCTCATGAATCATTTTAATGGCATTAAAATAGATCATGAATGTGGAGAGAACCCTTATGATGCAGTGTCATTGGCTGAGAAATTGGCCCTTTATGCAACACAAATTCCATCTATTAAAATATCAACCATGGACGGATATCAACATGAACTGGAGGTATTTAATAACACTCATACTCAGGCTCATCGTTGTCGAAAAGCACTTGGAGGAGGAATGCGGCAGGCGGGTATTTTGGCCGCAGCCGGAATTTTGTCACTTACAAAGGGACCTACCAGGGTAGCTCAAGATCATATTTTCACCAAACAATTGGCTGTTACTGCGCAAGAGGTTTGAAAAAGCGTTGTGGAAGTTGATCGAGATATCGTAGAGACGAATATGGTTATGCTAAAAGTCGAGCCCATATCAGGTGCTACCCCTAATTCAATTGTGAAAAGATTTGCTGAATCTACTGAAAAGGAAGTTCACGGGATCGGTCAAGATATTCGTTGGCTTGCTTACCCGATGACTGAAACGAACATCATAATTGTTGTTCACTGCAGTAACACACCTGAAGACATCAATCTCGCTCAAGACAAATAAGGGTATGTTTTTGATGAAATCAATCAAAGTAACGCTGTATAAGTAAACTGGAAGCTTCATAAGTGCTTTATTCCATGTAACGATAATTACAAACGTAGTATTGTTGTAGATTTGGGAATTGGTGGAAGAGCTGTTCTTTTGTTTGTATCAGCCGTTACTCGTCTTCTATTCATGTGTAAAAAATGAATACATTGTTATTTACCATTTCGTAGTTGACGTTATGAAATCATGCGTTTAATAGCGCCTTTTTTAAAACTACCTTAAGTCATGTCGCATATCTAATTAGGTTTTTTTCCCCCAAGAAGCCAAGCACTTCCACTAGTGGTTAGATATTATACATAAATACAAAGCTCGAGCTACGAATTCAAGCAAAACGTAACACGGCGTACAAATGCAGGGAAATTTGATTAACTGCTTGGACGTGTTTATTTAATCTTTGCTAGTAAAAAAAAAGAGAGGCCAACACCCAAGCAAAAAAAGCAAGCCAGCAGTTACACACGCACGTTACGATATTGATTGGTTTCAAACCTTCTCCGAAAAATGCTTCATCGTCGCTCTCAAACGTGTTATCGGGCACCTTGTAAAGGCGGATGACGGGCTTGTTAGGATCGTTCACCAACAAATATTTGCCATCCTCTTCCTTCATACACAAATCATTAATCCAACGGAGAATGCCCCAAGCATTGTCGATGTTAAGGTTGATTTGTGATGCGAAATCTGACGGGTGGAACTGCTGTGTTCCAAGGATTACACGACGCGATGTATCTCGTATGTGTATACGGGAAACATATCTGAAGCAAACAATATTAGTTACAATAATGTTCAAAGGACAACAGGAGCCTCCACATACCCGAATTTAATCCAATCAGAGTTGGCGAGCAGAGCTTGCACAGTCCATTTTGCTAGCTTGCATGCATTATTCAGCTCGTTGGCCTGAACAGCACCTCGCTGAGTGTCCAGTTTCTGGCGCCATTCGACTTCACCAGACAACTTGAAGTACAAAATCATTTTAAATACACAGTTTCATTACGAACAGTAAATATGCATACCCTTGAGTCCCATTCATTAAGAGCTTTGATGTTGATAAATTGGTTATCACCAGCCGATCCAACGGTGACAGCGTCATGTTCGCAACGTGCCACCAGGACACCACCTCCTGAAAACTTAGTATTAGACTATTTATTTCAAATTTAATGTTTTAACCTACAAACCTTCATCAAAGTCAGTACACTAGGAATGTTCTCTGTGTTTAGTCTCTTGGTATCATAAGGATCATCTGAGAGCTCCAGTTCATGTTGATATCCGTCCATGGTTGCTATTTTAATGGAATTTGGGTTGCATAAAGAGCCGATTTCTCAGCCAATGACAGTGCATCATAAGGGTTCACTCCACATTCAAGAATCTATTTTAATGCCATTAAAATATGTTATGATAAATTGTTGATCGGTAGTAATATCACATCAGCTATGTCAATATGTCAAAATACATGACCCAACATTGCTGTCGTGTCAATAAAGAAAGTTGAGATAAATTAATTGTATCACCTGAAGCATAGGATCTTTGTAGGAATTTGCAAATTTCATTTTCCAGATGTTGATGAGTTTGCAAGTCTCAGCCTTGCCGATCCACTGGCATTGGAAACTAATGTAGTTTCAAGAATTATAGGGTGATAATCCAGCATTGTTCTACCATCACATCGTAAATCATCCTTTAATATTTCCAAATTTGAATCCGTTAAGTAAGGACAATTTATTTCAATAAGAGACCAACAGAATTTAATTATACCTGGACTCCATGATGACTGAATGCTTTTCGGTATATAAAAAACCGTACTGCTATTGTACCAGCTTTACGTAGTAGGGAAAATAATTTACAATCAAAGGATTATAAGCCTACATTATTTAAAATTTGACTATACATTTTTCTTTAAACTTGCCTTGATTCAGTTGATTGATTAGCAGCCAGCCTTGTTTTGTTTTTGAATAGCAGCCTTGTTTTGTTTTTGAATTTCCCGATAGGGATTTATCGGCAAACGACCCTGTCTCCTCCCACCCACCACCCCACCCCACCCGACCCCACTCTACCCACCTCCTACTCCGACTGTGCGACGACGTCTCTTTCTTCTACGGCTCGATAGCTGTTTTCGGGGTTTTTTACTCGATTTCTCTCTGGGAGGTGGCGCTGTTCCTCTCGGAGAGATAGGGAAACGATTTTCGTTTGGGGGGTTCCAGTGTTCTTTTATGCGATTTGCGGTGGTTTTCGTCACGGTATTCAAATTGCGACCGTCTTGTAGAGGGGATGCTTTTACATTGCAACGTCGTGATCCCGCTTTGATTGAGATAATGGGGTCGTTGTGATTTAAATGTAAAAAATAATCGCTTATTTTTAGTTAGTTTTTCTCCCGACAGGTGGTTCTGGCGCCAATCCATAATTCAAGGCCGTCGAACTTCAACGCGGCCTTGGATTGGATTCAAAAACAAAACAAAAACAAAACAAGGCTGGCTGCTAATCAATCAAATCAACTGAATCAAGGCAAGTTTAAAGCAAAATGTAGTCAAATTTTAAATAATGTAGGTAGTATAATCCTTTGATTGTAAATTATTTTCCCTACTACGTAAAGCTGGTACAATAGCCGTACGGTTTTTTATATACCGTAAAGCATTCATTCATCATGGAGTCCAGGTATAAATAATTAAATTCTGTTGGTCTCTTATTGAAATAAAATTGTCCTTACTTAACGAAATTCAACTTTGGATATATCAATGGATGATTTACGATGTGATGGTAGAACAATGCTGGATTATCACCCTATAATTCTTGAAACTACATTAGTTTCCAATGCCAGTGGATCGGCAAGGCTGAGACTTGCAAACTCATCAACATCTGGAAAATGAAATTTGCAAATTCCTACAAAGATCCTATGCTTCAGGTGATACTTAATTAATTTATGTCAACTTTCTTTATTGACACGACAGCAATGTTGGGTCATGTATGTTGACATATTGATATAGCTGATGTGATATTTCCACCAATCAACAATTTCTCATGAAACATTTTAATGGTATTAAAAAAGATCATGAATCAATGTGGAGGGAACCCTTATGATGCAGTGTCATTGGCTGAGAAATCGGCCCTTTATGCAACACAAATTCCATCTATTAAAAAAGCAACCATGGACGGATATCAACATGAACTGGAGCTCTCAGATGATCCTTATGATACCAAGAGACTAAACACAGAGAACATTCCTTGTGTACTGACTTTGATGAAGGTTTGTAGGTTAAAACTTTGAATTTGAAATAAATAGTCTAATACTAAGTTTTCAGGAGGTGGTGTCCTGGTGGCACGTTGCGAACATGACGCTGTCACCGTTGGATCGGCTGGTGATAACCAATTTATCAACATCAAAGCTCTTAATGAATGGGACTCAAGGGTATGCATATTTACTGTTCGTAATGAAACTGTGTCTTTAAAATAATTTTGTACTTCAAGTTGTCTGGTGAAGTCGAATGGCGCCAGAAACTGGACACTCAGCGAGGTGCTGTTCAGGCCAACGAGCTGAAGAATAATGCATGCAAGCTAGCAAAATGGACTGTGCAAGCTCTGCTCGCCAACTCTGATTGGATTAAATTCGGGTATGTGAAGGCTCCTGTTGTCCTTCGAACATTATTGTAACTAATATTGTTTGCTTCAGATATGTTTCACGTATGCACTTACGAGATACATCGCGTCGTGTAATCCTTGGAACACAGCAGTTCCACCTGTCAGATTTCGCATCGCAAATCAACCTTAATATCGACAATGCTTGGGGCATTCTCCGTTGGATTAATGATTTGTGTATGAAGGAAGAGGATGGCAAATATTTGTTGGTGAAGTATCCTAACAAGCCCGTCATCCGCCTTTACAAGGTGCCCGATAACACGTTTGAGAGCGACGATGAAGCATTTTTCGGAGAAGGAGAAGGTTTGAAACCAATCAATATCGTAACGTGCGTGTGTAACTGCTGGCTTACTTTTATTGCTTGGGTGTTGGCCTCTCTTTTTTTTTACTAGCAAAGATTAAATAAACACGTCCAAGCAGTTAATCAAATTTCCCTACATTTGTACGCCGTGTTACGTTTTGCTTGAATTCGAAGCTCGAGCTTTGTATTTATGTATAATATCTAACCACTAGTGGAAGTGCTTGGCTTCTTGGGGGAAAAAAACCTAATTAGATATGCGACATGACTTAAGGTAGTTTTAAAAAAGGCGCTATAAAACGCATGATTTCATAACGACAACTACGAAATGGTAAATAACAATGTATTCATTTTTTACACATGAATAGAAGACGAGTAACGGCTGATACAAACAAAAGAACAGCTCTTCCACTAATTCCCCAATCTACACTTAATACTACGTTTGTAATGATCGTTACATGGAATAAAGCACTTATGAAGCTTCCAGTTTACTTATACAGCGTTACTTTGATTGATTTCATCAAAAACATACCCTTATTTGTCTTGAGCGAGATTGATGTCTTCAGGTGGGTTACTGCAGTGAACAACAATTATGATGTTCGTTTCAGTCATCGGGTAAGCAAGCCAACGAATATCTTGACCGATCCCGTGAACTTCCTTTTCAGTAGATTCAGCAAATCTTTTCACAATTGAATTAGGGGTAGCACCTGATATGGGCTCGACTTTTAGCATAACCATATTCGTCTCTACGGTATATCGATCAACTTCCACAACGCTTTTTCCAACCTCTTGCGCAGTAACAGCCAATTGACCAATTGTTTGGTGAAAATATGATCTTGAGCTACCCTGGTAGGTCCCTTTGAAAGTGACAAAATTCCGGCTGCGGCCAAAATACCCGCCTGCCGCATTCCTCCTCCAAGTGCTTTTCGACAACGATGAGCCTGAGTATGAGTGTTATTGAATACCTCCAGTTCATGTTGATATCCATCCATGGTTGATATTTTAATAGATGGAATTTATGTTGCATAAAGGGCCGATTTCACAGCAAATGACACTGCATCATAAGGGTTCTCTCCACATTCATGATCTATTTTAATGCCATTAAAATGATTCATGAGAAATTGTTGATTGGTGGAAAAATGAGAAATTGATGATTGGTGGAAATATTGACAAATTCCCCCAAAAAAACCTAAACCCCGTGAAAAAAACACCCTATCGGGAAACTCGCGCGCGAAGCAAGGGATCGGCATTCCAATCCAAGGCCGCGTTGAAGTTCGTCGGCCTTGAATTATGGATTGGCGTCAGAACCACCTGTCGGGAGAAAAACTAACTAAAAATAAGCGATTCTTTTTTACATTTAAATCACACCAACCCCTTTATCTCAATCAAAGCGGGATCACGACGTTGCAATGTAAAAGCATCCCCTCTACAAGATGGTCGCAATTTGAATACCGTGACGAAAACCCCCACAAATCGCATAAAAGAACAATGGAACCCCCCAAACGAAAATAGTTTCCCTATCTCTCCGAGAGGAACAGCGCCACCTCCCAGAGAGAAATCGAGTAAAAAACCCCGAAAACAGCTATCGAGCCGTAGAAGAAAGAGACGTCGTCCCACAGTCGGAGTAGGAGGTGGGTAGAGTGGGGTCGGGTGGGGTGGGGTGGTGGGTGGGAGGAGACAGGGTCGTTTGCCGATAAATCCCTATCGGGAAATTCCACCCAACCATGTATTCTATTTTGATAAGGAGAAAATAAGCAAACGATTTAAAAATACATTTGTCAACGTGACTCTACGCTTTAAAGAAATTTTCCAAATGTCAACTGTATCTAATTCAACCGTAAGAAGAAAAAAGGTGGTTCTAAATCGAAAATGATGACGTTCCTTGGCAAATTATGTGCAACATACTCTACCGGCATTTGCATCTGTCGTAAAACTGAACTGAGCCAAAAAATATATGTCTATTTCCACTCTTAAAAAGGTTGCTCAATTGATGATAAGAGGCTCAATATAAGAGTTGATTTAAATCCTGGTTATTCTTATTTTTCAACAACGTTAAACCGTAATAAAAGCAGGAAGCGAATTTTTCCCGATTACCACAAAAAGGCAAACCGGTTCATTGGAGTGTCGCGTGACAGCTGATGAACTTTGCTTGGTACTCAAGTGGATTTTGACCAGAATTGATAAGATAGAGACGAAAGTAAAAAAGACGAATGAATAGACAGTTGACCACTGAATCAGCAGGGATGGCAAAACTAGCGATTGTCGATATCATGTCATATTGAAATGAGAAACCCGAGTCAAACATTTTATCCCCGGGGAATCAAACAGTCGCCACGACTGTTAAACATTGCCCTTTAGTCATCAAATCACACAGTCGAAAGTTCGTTTTTTTTTCATTGATGACACCCGATCGTTTCCCAAAAATTTGCATATGAATATGAACGACCGCTGGAAGTGGTGACATCCAGGCGAAATGGAAATTTTTACAAGTGGTCAATGGGAGAAAGAAACCCAATGGATTGCAACATGAAAATCCAACGGAAATTCCCTGATTTGCATTTCGTTATTTTCTGCGAACAAATAGCCACCGCAGTTGTGGCCTGTTTCCGATTTTTTTTTCTATACTTTCAATTCAAAATGGCCGGGTCTTGGACTAGGTACGCACTCTATTGGTTGGCGGTGCGACAGGAAGCTCCTCCCCTTTTGCAAGTTTCTCTATTTCACCAACCCCCTCAGCAGACATACAATCAGTCTAACCGGCACGGCCTAGCGAAGTAGACATTTCTGTACCGCTCTCAAACCCTTTACCAGCTCTTTTTTTTAACCACCACCATCACTGAACTTTTTGAGGGGAAACAACTCAGTGATCAGAGAAATTGCAGAGAAAAATTTTCACTTCTGATCTATCATCTGGAGCTTATACTGCTACCCTTATGGAGAAGGATAATAACGAAAACCACCATCAAGAACACTATTTCGAAGGCGTGGAGAAGCTTTTGGAAGTCTGGTTCACTCGGAAAGATGGCGCTATCCAACATTGCGATCTTCGCAAAGTCCCCAGGTTAGTTGTTTAGTCAAGTGTTTTTTTTCTTCTTCTCTGTTTTGGACCAGAGGCAAACTAGTCCTTTTGGTGCCAGGGCGAAAATGCTATGAATAGATGCCTGTTTGAAGCTATACGGAAGGCGAGTAGAGTGCCAAGACATATTGAAAAGGCCGGCTAAAAAATGTTCATTTTGTTTACCAACCAACTGAGTGTGTTAAAAATGTTCATTGGCGAGAGTTATCTTGTCTATCTTGCCAATCTCATCTTTTTTTTCCCAATTCACCCTGCGGTCTTTTGTCTCCATTCCTTTCCGGTTGGCGACCTCGTAAAAAAATATTTCACCAATCAGCAAGAGTTTAAAGGTCCCCCGTCTGGGATGGTTTCATTTTTCGTCTGTTGCCATGGGTTTTGTTGTCCTTTTTTTTTTCTTCTAGAAGCCGATCGAACCTCCCTTCCACTCCCCCTTTTTTTCTAAACGTCAAAGAAAGAAAATCCAGCCGATTACAAAGTAGTCTAGCCATCATATAATAACCGCTCAAAGGTCTAAAACTTGTACCGACTGCTTTGGCTAGGGGTTGGATTTGCATATCACGTGGGCTATAGTAGAGTTGACTCGATATCAGCTATGGAGGAGCACGTGATTTCCTTTGTTCGACAGCGAGCGAAATGTATTAAATCATTTACAACGTCAGGAAATAGTCTTCCAATGCCGTGACCTTGATCTAGACCTAAAGACGTTTAACTTGTGTCCATAAAGCCATTTCCCCTCTCCAAAACAACATCAGTAGGCAATCCCTTGGCCTGAATTATATGGGACTCTGCTGGTTGTCCTTGGAAGTTTCCTAGACTGGACTGTGCAACCTTTATTTTTGTGTGACGATTCTGGGTGACTTGAACCGAGGCTATTGCACCATTCAGACGTAGTAGTAGCAGAGGTTTTTCCTTTCAAATTGCATCACAGTGAAAACAACAACACATTGTTGGCATTTCATTTTCACGTCCAGCTAAAATCAATGGTCGACCGCACTGCCCCGAGTCTGCGCATTGGCAGCTCTAACTTTTCTAGAATCTATTGACAAACCTGTCGTATAATACAAAAAAGGAGGAGAGTATAATAAGATTGCATTCAATAATAAGCGCCGACTTGCTTATTTGTATCGTTCCCTTTTGGCCGTCTACCAATTGAGAGGGGAGGGTATCAGCTGTTTCCAATGTTTATTTTATGTTCTATTTTTGTTTTTGTGAAAAGAGTTGAAAACATTGTATAATTGTGTACAATGTAAGACATTCTATGAATGAGCTCGAGCGGAAATGATTGCCCTAGGTTCCAATCGAATTCAGTCTTGCATAATATCATTCTTATCCCGTTATCCGCAATGTATCAAAGTAACCTAGATAAGAACAGTAGTATCAGTTATCAGGCACAGGAAGTATAGTTGAATTGAATATAATCAAATATACTCCGCGATATTATGTTGTGTTCGTTAGTGCAATAAGAGCTGGCGTCGTTTTGCGTCATTGACAGTCGGCAGGGTTGGCTGTGTGCCGGATGTTGATGACGAATGGTTCCGCTGATGAGGAGCAATCGAATATAAATAGAACGAAAAAAAATCGAAACTTTTTTGGCAAAAGATTTCCCTTTGAATAGGGCGTGTTCGACCTTGGTGCAATGTTTGACACGTAGCTTAATTATCTTTAATTTCATTTCTTACAGGGAAAAATGGGTGAGTATGCTCAAGATCGTTCGCTGTGAGATCATCAGCATGACACGTAACGATACTATCGACGCTTACGTGCTCAGGTAAAATAGGATTATATTTCTGAAAATTGAATATTTCAGCTCAACCCACGGCTTTTCTTTGGTTTCTGCACAGTGAGAGCAGCATGTTCGTTTCGAAACGTCGAATCATCTTGAAGACCTGTGGTACTACCACCCCACTGCTCTGCTTGAAATCTCTGCTTTACCTCGTCCAACGTTACGCCGGTTACGACGAGGTTCAGGTATACATTCGTTTTGTTTTCTGATCTCATTTTCAATCCAAGGATTAACGGACATTTTGTTTTTTTCTTAGGATTTGTTCTACTCGCGCAAAAATTACAAGCGCCCGGAATTGCAGCAGGAACCGCACCGCACTTTCGCGGACGAGGCCGCCTTACTGGATGCCATGTTTCACGGTGAGTGGCCCCTGGATGAAATGATTCGACACAATTTTTCCATGAACAGCTCGGGGTTTAGAATTTCGATTCGTGCGAATCTGGGTTATTTTTTCGTGCGAGTCGATTTTTGCCTAGACTATTGATCGCACGCGTAGGTTCCAACCGCGTCGATTGCGCGATTGCGCGTGCACACACGCATGAGTGTCTCCTCGCGTCAGCAAACTCGGTCGTATCGACCTGATCTTGAAACATGAGCAAACTGACTTTTAAAAAATTTATACGTGGAATGAAGAATGGAAATTGCAAACAGCCAGCTAGTTTTTATCGTTTCCCCAATGCCAGAATTCTTTTGGGGTTGTTTGAATAGAATTCGCCGCATGTCAGCAAGAAAGGCAGGAAAGAGGGCGAGGACTATTGATGTTGTTTGGCATTCGCTCAACTCGTCTAACCGGATCGATACTACATCTGAATTGGGATTAACAAAAGCGATATATGTCGTGATTGTCCTTAAAATTTGTGTCGGACGTGATAGAGTTGGAGAACATTTTTCCATTTGTTTCTGCAACTTTTATTCATGACCTCATTTGTTGTTTTTCTCAAATGCAGATGGTGCGGCCTATTGTTTGGGAGCGGTGAATCGCGATTGCTGGTACTTGTATACACTCAACCCGTACGCCTCTCCGGCCGGTCACTCACTGAGTGCCCTGCTGGCCGGCGCTGCCGATGGCGACGATGGATTCGGAGCCTCGGATGGCGAGGAGGGGACTGACGGAAGCAGCAGTGATGGCGGCTGCGATGGGATCGAAGATAGTGGTAGCGATGGAGCTGATAGCAGCGATGATAGCTTGGATTTGCGTACCATGAATCTGTCGGGTCTTAACAAGAGGAATGTCTCCCAACGCTATTCCATCAGTTTGGGAGGTGGACGTGGTTCAAGCACTTCGGAAGCGGATCAAACTCTAGAGATCATGATGAGTGATTTGGATCCGGAAGTCATGAAAAATTTCACCAAGCAATTCTCCGCCAACGCGGCTGAAGCTACGCAGGTATTTTTTCATTTTATAATATTTCCAGTGCTCAGTAGTTTAATTGATTATATTTTTCTAGAAATCGGGTATCGACAAGATTCTACCCAATGTAACCATTGATGATTATTTGTTTGATCCTTGTGGCTACTCGATGAACGGTGTTCTGAAAAACGTTGGTTTTTCTTGGGTTTTTAATTTAGAAAAAATTAATTTGACCTTTGTTTTATCGACTTATCAGGGCGAATATATGACCATCCACATTACTCCGGAAGCCAAGTTTTCTTACGTTAGTTTTGAGAGCAATATCCCGCAATCATCTTACATGGACGTGATTGCCCGCGTTCTCGAAACTTTCCGCCCTGGCAAGTTTATCGTCACTTCATTCGCAAACAAGGTATTTTAGTAAATCAGATTTGTGGTATGTTTTCAAGTCTAAACATTGCTTTGGACATTGGCAGGCATCGGTGGTGGAAGATACGCACAAAGATTTATTGAACGCCGACATTTTGAGTGAATTTAAGCGTCGTGACATTCAGTACTGCCATCTCAAGAACTACGACCTGACCTACGCTCTTTATTCCAAATTTCCCAGCTGAGTTTGGCGGGAACCCAGACCCCATGGATCTGGGTGCATCTCCCATATCGCCTCGGAAATCCTTCTCCCTTTCCTTTTCCCCTCTCCCTTTCTTCTTTGCTTCTTTTTCTTCTTTTGTCTTCTGTCATCTTTGGCGTCACCCTCATCTTTCAATGCCGCGTCGCTTCGTACTCCTCCTACTACTTCACGTCGCGCGGTTCGTTTCGGGGTGAATGGACGATTCCAGTTATTCAGCTATACGGTCAAGACGCTCATCGTGGTTCTCCATCAAGAGAAGGATCAACTCTATCGTTTGGTTCTGCCCTCAGATTTGGTTCTCTTTTGCTGGTGGCGCACCAAGATCTCCTAATGTCGACTTCAATGTACTATTATTAAACCGAGTAGTGATTTTATAAGAGCATACGGTGGGTAAAAAGATGTCATACATTTTATGATTATCTACATTGAGAGTCGCATATGAGGGTGACTTGGCAGTTAAACCGGCCGATTATACACCAAACCGACAGCCACCATCTTTTCCACTTTTCAACGACGGCAAAAATTAGGTGGATCTAACCGAAAGAGAATTCAAAACGCCAATATTACAATACGTGGTAGCGTCTTTTTTGCTTGCCTGTTACTTACACTCTGTTTTTACACACCCCCCTCTCTTACACCCAAACCCCCCCTCCTCCAACCCATATCTTCTGATGAAGACAATTTAAAAAATCTTCCGAGGCGAAAACGGAAGATGTATTCGGATCGATTTGTTGACGACTTGGCTCTTTGTTACACCCGATATTTATATCTTTTGGTGTTTTTCATCATAATCCCTTTGATTTACGAAATTATGCAAATGTCATGAGAAGAAATACTGTTGGCCTTTTACATGTAGTAATGATTACGGGCCTCATATTTTGTTGGATGATGTTACATTTCATATTACTTTTCCAATCTAGGTTTTCTCGCTCTCAGCAGCGTATCTACCTTTTTCAATTTTTTACCTTATCCATGAAATATTCAATACGAGGTTTTGGTTGTACCTTACAAAAACTGAATGCATTATGTATTGCGTGTTCAGAAATAAAATACACTCTTCAATCACAAATTGGTTATTTATTATCCAAAATCATTGGTTCGGTTGTTTAATAACCTCCTTACCTTGGCGTTTAACAAATTTCTTGCTAACCACCTTGCCTGTTCTGGATCTTGGATTGAACCCTCTCTTTTGCCTTGCTCGATCATTTTGTACAATCTTGGTGTGGATCTCTTCTTTGACCGTGTTTTTAAGACCGTCAAGAGCTTTACGGAACTGTTCTTCGTAAGTTTCAAACTCTTCGACTTGCATATCCAGCGGTGTCACGTTCTTCTTTTCAGCCATCGCCAATAGTTTGTTGAATCCATGCATCTATAATCAAACAGTTTATTAGATTGTGTGAAACACCTTTAAAATATTTACGTTTACCTCAGAATCCATCAATATTGTAATGGCAGTTCCAGGTCTTCCAGCACGGGCTGCCCGACCTGCTCTGTGGATGTAGTTCTTGACATATTTAGGAGAATCGTACGAAATAACGCAGTCCACAACACCCAAATCCATACCACGAGAAACTGCGTCAGTACACACCAGCCTACAAGATAAAAAGTTGTTTAAATAAATATAATATTGAGTTACTATCGAATGTAAATCTTACAAGTCAATTTTGCCGGTGGAAAAATCTTTAAGGAGTTTATCACGAGGAGCTTTCGATATTTCGGATGAACATTCGGCCACTTTGAGGTCTCCAAACTGTTTCAAAAGTTCACAAAGCCGATGGGTAGCTGAGCGTGAATTTGTGAAACAGAGTGCCGAATGATATTTGAATTTTTTCAGCAAACAATACACAGCGAGTGGTTTCAGCATGGGTGGGCATTTGAAGAAGTGTTCCGTTAACTCAGCTGGTGTCGTGAATTTTCCGACAAAGTGATGCGATTGGATAGTGTTGTCTGTAGATTCAGCTGATTCAGTCGACACAACTGAAGTAAATAACTTTGGCTGAAACAGACCGAGCCGAGTCAGTTTTTCAGGGTCCTGCGAAAGAGTGGCTGAAAAGAGCAGCTTCTGAACGTATTTTTCCCATGGTCGACTCAATTTTTGCGCAACTAAATTCTCGGAAGACAAGCCAATAGCTTTTTCAACATGAAACAACCAATCATTGTGCTCTTCTTCCATAATCCTGTAACAGGAAATAATTACACTTGTTACGCTGTTCAAAACTCTCACGTTTATGATTATGTTTTACCTGTCAGCCTCGTCAATGATGAGATACCGCAAAGATTTTAACGAGAACCCAGGAGTTCTTTGAAGATGATCAACTAATCGCCCAGGAGTACAAACGACAATATCCGGTTTGGTAAGATACTGTCCAGCTTTGCCTTTTCGAACCTGGAAAGATAAAAGAATGTTAAAAATACATTGAGACAGAAAAGCACTGTTCACAATCAAACCAGTAATTGCTGTTCGTCATAAAATGACGCTTGTCCAGAAATCAACGCTACTTGCAGATTAGTACCAGCGCAGAAAGATAAGTAGACTCGATAGACCTGAACTGCCAGATCGTGAACAGGTAGCACAGCTAGACAACGCAATCTACGGACGCTTTGCCTCCATAAAGCCTTGGACCAACATAGCAAAATATAACAAATGTATCGAATTATTCAATTTGAAAAAAATAAAAACGCATACCTGGATTGTTGGCAAGACAAACGCTAATGTTTTACCGCTTCCTGTAGGAGCCGAAACACACATGTCACAAGGTCTGAAAAGTTGCTGCTGGGATTCCAATAACCAGGGAATGACTTGCTGTTGGACTGAAAATAACCACAATTGAATAATAACGTCACCACACTGAATAACCAAAATAATTACCTGGAAAAAAGAACCCGATTTTGTTTCTATTTAGAGCATCATGGAGAAACTTGTCAAGTCCATTTAGCTCTTTAATTGGCATCTTATTTTTGCTCAAGTCACATGATATTACTGAAGGTTTGGCAAGCCATGTGGGCAAAACTCTGAAAACTTTATTATTTTTATTGCCTTTGAATTCTTCCAAAATAGTAAAGCCAGTTCCAGCAGGCTCTTCTTCTTTTTTTGCTGGTTCAACACTTACTGATGGATCTTCCTCTTCTACATCATTTGCAATGCAGCTTTCATCTTTCTTGAGCTTTGGTCCAGTCTTCTTCTTCTTTTTCTTCTTGGGTGATGGTTCTTGGCATTCAGCATTGTCAGCATTAATTTCCTCAAGTGATGGCAGTTCAACTCCTTCTGGCAAAGTTTTCACCTTTTTCTTCTTAATCCTTTTCGGTTTGATGTCGGTTTCATTTTCATTGAGGACTGGGTTTGCAACAGCTTCATTATTGCAATCTACTTCTGTTTTATTTTCCTTATCCTTGTCTGCTGTCACTTCAGCGTGAACAAGATCACATTCCTTGGCAATCTCTGTCTCTGATGCCAAATGTTTTCTCTTCTTTTTCTTGACTTGTTCATTGTTTATCTGATCATTTTTAAAAATTTTGAAATTGCAATCATTGGAATTAAGTTTTTACTTTTGGACATTTGGTAACTTACACTCTTTTCAGCTTCTATGTGACCATTTTGAAACGATTCTTGTGGCGGTTTTCGATTCTTTCGCGCATTTAATCGAGCTAAAATCCTAGCTTCTCTTTCGGATAGACCGATCTCACTGTTGGAAGAGATATTTAATGTCAACAATTGACTTTAAACGAAAATTAGGGTAAATCAAAAATGTATTACACAACTGACCTGTTTTCTAAATTGGAGTACATGTTTTGTTTAAATTTCGTAATCACTCAGTGAAAAACGGACATTAGAGAAATGTTGAAAACTCAAAAAACAGACTGCCAGTTGCCACCTTCATGCACGTGTGTGTAGCAGACGACTTAAAAATCGACACAGCTAGTGATGACAGCTAACGGTAAAATTAGAAACTTCTAGTTATAAACTTTGTTTTCTTTTTTTTTTTTTAATTTCACGCGCGTAGAAGTGTCGTCTGCAAAATTTCGAAAAAGTCAGAGACCAAAATTCAAGATTTTTATTGTTATAGATTTATTTGTTTTTGATAACCGTCATACCCCATGCTGTTTAAGTTTTAGCGGGTAAATAAAACTAAGAATACAAATAGAATAATTGTGGGAGCTATAGAAGAGTTAATCCTGTTCCAAATTTGTGAAATGTTATAGAGGTTTTTCCATTTGGTTCGTGTAAGTAGAGGGAAAAGTCGTGCGGCTAGTCGACTAGTGCGCACCATGGCGGGGGATAGCCGAAACTTGCTGCAGACTTTGCTTGATCCAAACGATAGTCACCGTAAGGCCATGTACTGTAACCTGTCAGGCTGTCAGCAGCAAAAGTGAAACCTGTTTTTTTTCTTAAGTGTTTAAAATGACAAAAGGTTTTTGTTTCATATGTTCAACTTATGAAACAAAAATAGATCGCCGAAGTTTTTTCAAAGTGCCAGAATGCAACATTAACAGTAATTCAATTGAGAAAGAACTCATTTCACTTTGAAAAAACTTCGGCGATCTATTTTTGTTTCATAAGTTGAACATATGAAACAAAAACCTTTTGTCATTTTAAACACTTAAGAAAAAAAACAGGTTTCACTTTTGCTGCTGACAGCCTGACAGGTTACAGTACATGGCCTTACGGTGACTATCGTTTGGATCAAGCAAAGTCTGCAGCAAGTTTCGGCTATCCCCCGCCATGGTGCGCACTAGTCGACTAGCCGCACGACTTTTCCCTCTACTTACACGAACCAAATGGAAAAACCTCTATAGTGATTTCCTTTACTTTCATTGACCTGTGAGATATTTTAATGTTGCATTACCTGCATCAATGCAGTGTATCACATGTAATTCTTTGATTCTCACATTTATTAACAATTAGGGTTTACCCAGTGTCTCATTTTCAACTTTTAATGACTTGTTATTGTTTCTGTCAATGTTTTTTTCGTAACCCATTTTCTATTTTTATTTAGATAAAAAGCATCCCATTGCATTGGAATGCAATAGAGTTGGCAGCCAACTCTATCGAGTTACGGATCTCTCTCCCCCCCCCTTTCTTTAAATGTCCTCGTGTACGCCCATGTGAATGTGGGTGTATTCACGAGGACACCCTTTTTACCCTATCCCGTCTGGTGTGATTGAACTCTTCAGCGGATGGATGGAGCAACTGACGTAGATGCCTGGCTGTATTTCCCAGGCCTAAAGGTAGGACCAAATTTATCTCTATTCCTCCCTTTTTGGACAATTTTTGGCGCCGTTGATTATCAATCGTTACGTAGTCACGGACAACACGGAGTATGTTTATTCCTGAGCTAGGCTGTTGACTGCAACTGTTTTCTCTCTCCGTTTTTGTTTTAAAATCTCATTTGTCTAACGACTGCAGATCAGGCTTGTTTTCGTACCTCACAACTTTTTCTGTGGGAAAACCATCACATTCGAAAATATTTGAACTCAACAAGGCTATTTTTGACCAAGAGATATCTGCCACACCGGCACCTCCTCGTCCATTATTGTGCACATTATTACTTAGTAACGTTTCATCACAGCTCACAAGGAGCATAGCCAATTATGGTTACGATTAATTCATTTGAAAGCTCATTTTCACAAATAAATATTAATGAAAAGTAGTTTGCGGGGATTCCTATATAGCACTTTCACCGGTAATATTTTCCTGAGGATATTTATGCTTAAATTTAAATGACAAAGCTAAAAAAAAGTAGGTGAAGGCTGATTGATGAGGTCGGCACATATAGCTATGCAATTTAAATAGAGTTCGTGTCTCTTTCTGTAGAAAGATAAACACTTCTTGGAGTTTAAACTGGTTTCATACAACAATCATCATCTATTACATAACAGTTTCCGGCTGTATCCTTCGTTTACATTCTTTTGAGTTCCGGCAATTCCAATCTGCAAATGTTGAGCTTTTTTTTATTATTTTACTTCACGATAATTGTAAGGATCCCTAGAGTGCAGCTGAACCCTGATCTATTAAATTAATAGATCATGGTTCTAGTAGTTTGGAGGACTATTCTGAACTATAGACTATAATTCAACGCTATTTGCTGTTCACTTTCATTCATATCATGTTGCTTTGTTGTACAGAATTTGGAGATTGGAGACCCCAGGCTTAAAGTTATGTGTGTCGATGGGTACTCGAAAGTCGAAACGGTGTAGCGGCAATTGTCATTTTATTTAAAATACCGAATATCAGGCAGATAAAACAGACTTTCCAATTTGAGAAATGTATAAATTATTGTAATTCTATTTGATTTAGGCCGTACAGATTTCGGTGGAATGACTTTTAACTATTAATTTTAAATGAGTTGTATTTCTTGGAATCGAAACTCAGATTATAAATCAATCATTTTGACGTAAAGGAAAATGGACGAGACTAGGTCAGCAGAGGATAGTGGCGCGTGTCGGTAACCTGGAGCCAAGCTTTCCACCGGCAAACAATACGAACCAACAGTTTGCTTAATTTTGTATGCGTCGACATATTTAACACTGAAACAAATGACTGCCAATTCAGGAAAGCAGATTTTTGTTTCAGTTTTCTCGTTCCAAAACGGGTTGAGCCCATTGCCATTCATCAAATAATTCGTCCGGAATTTGTAGAAATCCAGTGGATGTCCTTCAATTCTCACAGAAACGTAAAATTGTCCTTTCTTAGTCTGACCAGGACGTTTAGGAAGATTTTGACCGCTGATGATCCGCATCAATAATGTTTTACGTGGTTTACCCGAAAGTGCTGGTATCCTTTCAATTTTGCCGAGTAGCCAATCCGGTTTGAGGACGTAACCGCAACTGCCATTCCGGCGGAAGCGGCCGATATTAATTTCAAGATTTTTCCCGAGTGTCTGAAAATTCAAGGCCGCCATTTGAACTCCGAAATTCCAGTAATGAACCGGGTTGAAATTGCTGGACGCCATTCGTGTAGCGGTAGGGTAAACTCGCATCATGGTTCTGCACGTGAAATTTTGCGTGACGTCTGCCGTCAACTTTTTCAGGTAGGTTGAGGCTTCCAGTTCGGACATTGAGATGACGCAGTAACACGCACTCTTATGCCTCGTGTTTACGTGGTATTCGTATTTTTCAAAGTTTGTATAGGAGCGACATATGTTAAGCAGACTCAACAAGGCGGGAGAACACACTTTGGCTCCAGTGGCCTTGATGATGATTTTACCACGGAGTTGATTGGGCGTAAGAAGAGACGATTTCATTCCGCCAACTTCCTCAGGGCCACTCAGAAGAGCAGATTCTTTTTTTAAAAATAAATAATTGAATAAAATAAAACATTTATTATTATTATTTATTTTTTTGAAAGTTACCAAATATTTGACGCAAGTCTTCTGCAAATATGGTTTGTTGTGAGAATGATAAGTGATTTTCGACGGACAAAATGAGCGGGAAAGGAGAGAATTTGAACGCAAAAGGTTTGATTCCTTTAGCCAACACCTCCCGGGCTAACAACTTGGTAGTTTTCGTATGACCGTGATAGATTATCGGCTGGTTGTTTGGCCCATCCCACAAGTCTTTTTAAAACATTAATTCAAATATTTATTTATTTTTAATTTTTAAAAGAAAAGATTCTTTTAAAAAAGACTTACCCAGTTCAAGGCATCGGCATCCACGCTCCAAAGCGGAAACGTAACCTTCAATGCTACTACCGCCCATCAGCTGATCGCCAATTAAATAAGTGTTGTGAGACGAGGAAATGTAATAATTGCTAATCGGTTGATCCATGTCTTGATTCACCTGTAAATGTTCTTCTTTCAAAATATCGAAAAGCGGAGAATTCATCATCGATTGAAATTCAGACAAAGTCATTTCTTGAATGGCGTTCTGTAATTTGTGTCGTTCGATCAGCCTCTGGGCGTAGGCCAGATCAGCGTGTTTCATTTCCTGTTCTTTGTTTAGAAAATTCGCCAGGTTGTTGGCTGAAAGATTGGCATCACCTTGAGCGCAGTTTTGGAATATTGTCGTCAGTTCTTTGCGTTCGCTCACGAGATTGTAAAAGTGCAGAAATTCTTTTTCATCAAGGACGCTCTCGCCTCTCTCTCGATGACGGTTCGTATTTGACAATTGAAACAATTTGCCGACTTTTGGCGTCTCCAGATTCACGTTGAGGTTGCTCAAGAGGCGACAGCATTCATCGAAGCTCAGGAAGCCCGAACGATCCGTGTCGGCTTCTTTGAACGCTCGTTTCAGCCACTCACTTTTATCCGAGCGCGATGATGACCGCGCTCGAATTGATTCGATTAAACCAGAAGCATTGTTGGCCCACGTTTGAGCAGTCGTCGCGTCCTTGGCTTGCAAATCTAGGGTGTGTCTTTGAGACCCGTAAACGATGGAGAAACAGCAATCTTCTTTCAATCGAAAACCGCATCGCAGATCGTTCTTCTTCCGGGTCGTTTCGCCAAACGTGTCCGTTTTCCAACCGTAGCGCACGTCGGTGATGTCGGATAGATAGATGGCCTTTGCGGGTCCGCATTGGAATTTGACCAAATCTTGATCCAATGAAACGTACAGCAATTGTCGACCCTCTGTTGGGCGGGCGTTCAAGAACCAAGCTCCGCGTTGTAATGAAATCACGACATCATCGTGAATTCTTTTGGAAGGCTCCGAATCAATCTGGCACTTTTCTTGAGTCGAAATAATATTTTCGTTTAACATACGGTCGTCCGTTTGGGTTGGTGAGGAAGCCATAACACAGGAAACTAAAATACTTAATTTTTAAATCAATAAAACTGAAGACAAATTTTGAGTTGCGCGATCGCTGTGCTCTGTGTGTTTGTTTCAAATGAACACTTTTGGAAGACTGAACGTTATGGTGAATTGTATTTTGTTGCTAACAGTCTTCTTTTTCCCAGCCCCGACTATACTGTAACACAATTCGTGTCCTGGATTTTGAAACGGGAAGAGACATTGTGAAGTTTCTTTTCAGCTCGAAAAATTACGATGTGAATAAATGTAAGTGAAAGTCTGAAACTGTCTAAATAGATAGTGCTTTCCACTAGGGAAAAACGCCGAGTCGTATAGTACTATGTAGCAGCTAAATTGCTGGCGTAAATTCACTGCCATCACTGACATTACATCTGCGATGAATGGTTTTAATGGAAGGCTCAATTGATCAAGAACCAATAGAGTCTATAATAGCCTAAAAGACGTTATCCCAAATAACACTACTAGTTCAAATTTAACGGCGCAAACGTTTAAAAGCGATGACGAAGAGCCATAAAATGAACAAAAGTGCTTAAATGTGGGAAATATTTGCCAAGAGTTTGTGGTTTTGTCGCTTGCGCTATAACAGAAGATCGCCCCCCATCCATTGAGAAAGCGATCATCCAACGACGTCATAGTTTTGGGGGAAAAACATCCGCATTATAGCCTCTCCAAAATGCTCTATTCATTCCAATATAACAAAAGTTGTGTAAAATAGTTCATTTATTGATATTCACCCAACAATATCCAACAGGTTTTGTGAAAGAATAACATCGCCATATTGAAACGTGAATGTAAACCAAACACCGTACCGATTACAAGAATAAAAATTAACTGTTCTGGGGCTTATTTACATACAGCCATCGCATATATGGACATGGTGCACAAAACAATGAATTTAAAGATACATGTATATAGGAAAGAAAAAAAAAAACGTGTTTAACCCGTCAATAACAGTTCCTTTTTGGAGAACCTCAATATACGAAGGAACGGCCGTCTTTTTATGACTGGGCTATAGTCCGGTATTATATGTTCCGTGGCAACTGGTTTATCGGGTCCAGCGAATGTGGGAGCATTGAGAATCTAAACACAATTTTCCTGCACGTACGATATTTATAGAAAATTATTAGTATTTTGTTTTTATGAAGTTTGAACTAAATAAAATAACTTACGTTGACGTTGATCTCTGGCACTAGCAACTCCTGTAAATAAAAAAAACATTGATGCGATAAATTTCTAAAGTTTCTCATAACAACATTTTCAAGTCGCAAAATTTTACCTCCTTCGTTGTCGGCCGGGGTTGGATTGGCAACGATGACGGCGATCATAGAAAGGCAGACGGCGAAGAACATCTGCAATGAAATTAAAGTTAGCTGACATATTCGTTATAAAAGAAGTGAATAGTTCACTATAAATGATGGTTACCACAATGCGAATAAAGTTCATTTTCTGGAAGTCCTCGTTTACGTTGGAATGTAGTAGAAGATGCTGCTGAGAAGCAAGAGCGAATGATTGCTGGACGAAGAAACTATTCCTTTTTATACCGTCCCCATCTCCGTGTTAGATGGAGAAGGAAGGCCCTTGAAAAAACAATCGTCTGAAAATAAAAAGGGAGGGAAATGGGCCATAACAGCAGTGCGTCGTAGTACGCCTGGGTTTGGTCTCTACTGGTTTCTCTTATAAGACTCAGCAGCTCCTTTCCCTCCGACTCCTTCCCCGCCTAAATGCTGATAGCATGACGGCGTGACCTTTTTCATCTTTCTTCTTAACGACGAAGCAACGAACACTACCAAGAACACTACCCTATGAACCAGGTCTATCTGGTTTTTATTTTAGACGTCATATGGACTAAACTCATCCGGAAAATACTGGACTTTGTATATTAAATGATTGGGAAAGTTGGGTAACGATCGAACCAGTTAAATGTAGTGCTCACGCAATATGGGTTAAATGTTCAACATTCATTAAATTATACAGAGGACAGATGTCTACGTATTTGTTATAGTTTATCCATCGAATAATTTCTATTTTTATATGCAATTGATATGGCTATCAATTGCAATAGTGTACGGTATTTCTTTATAAAAAGCGTGCGTGCTGTTATAAATGAAACGCTTATTAGCCTAATTATGAGACACAAAGCTCTCGTATCAATTTTGTTTCTTTCATTTCTGATTTTGAGGGCACGTTTTCCAGTTGTTATTGTTTAAAAAAAAACTTTGATTGGCTGTAGAAATTGGAGTGCATGGGCTGCTACGATAATAAATTCATGGGTTTCGATTTCGATTTCCCGTCTGAGTGTCCAACTGTAATGTATCGCATGCGTTGATTAGAACTATTATATCTGAAAACCAATGTCCTTCAAAGGAAGGCCATTTCTTCGAAAACCTTCAAGGAGACATGGTATATTTTTTTTTCCTTTAAAAAGTGAGATTTATTCGGTTGTGCAACCAAGACCTGTTTCAAATTTAAGAGCAGTTTGAGCAGAGCCGGTTTGAGAAAAGGTGCTAACCGGTTGCCAAACCCAATTATACTGATATAAGTATATTTTAAAAAATAAAAATCAAGATATAAAATTAATAGTTTTATGAACAAATTTTTGCTGACATCACTTTGAAATTCTTCTAAGGCTTTATTATTTTTTTTTAAGTGTAATGAAAATGAATTAATGTTAATCGAAAATGAGAAACGACGATAAATAGTTAACCGAGCAAAACATTTTGAAATTTTTGTGTCGTCTGCTATTCTGCTTTAACTCTGTCGACTCACTCGACTGACGTGTGTCCAATTTTTGTTTGGAATGCACGCAGTGTTAAGTGTAATTGTTGAATCGTGTTCGCTTTCGGGAATCAAAGTAGAAATTAATTGAAATTTAAAAGACTCGACCCAAAAAATTTAAAACTTCAGCCTGTGTTTCCAAGTATGAACTGTTATTATGTTGTACTTAAAAACTATTACCACATAGATTGCCGAAGCACCATATCTAAGCATTTTTATTTTTAAATTATGAAATGGTTCTGCAATTTTTATTTTGTTTCCTTTTCTTAATGATGATGGTAGAGAATAGAGAAACCTACTAAAACAAGCCTTCTTGTCTTTTATTAAATTTTTTGAGTCAATGTGTCTTACGAATCAGGTTATGTTGCCTCTAAGCCGTTTTTTACTTTTCTGTGTGATATTGTGAATATTTTCTTACTTTTACGTCAAAATTAATCTAACTGTTTCATATGTGATTGCAGATTTTGGAAACTCAGGTTTAGGTTGTTTCAAAATGATGAACAACTCAAAATCAAAACACTCTAATGGTAATGACGCTTCAAAATCCAAACCTCATGGAAAGCGAAATAGAACTCAGAAGTCATCCAAAAAGAAAAATGCTGATTCAGACAATCAAGGCTCATCTTCGAGGAAACAAGATGATGCAGTACCTAGTACTGCTGGTCGTTATGTCAATACTTTAGAACAACCGTTGACTCGGCGTCCATTAAGAAATACTTCAAATGAAGACACGGTTGAAATGGTTTATGCTGAATCAAATCACCATGTTCCACTGGTGCTCCCCAAAAGGGAAAAGCCAGATACTCAAAGAAAATCTTTCCATCTTGCAAGGGATCCCCGCATGACCTCAAATCCCATTATGGAACGTGATGATGACATGGATGAAGATATTTCCAATGAAGCATTTCCTCCTGATCTGACAAATAACGAATTAGTGCACACCGAAGAAGTTCTTCAATCAACCATTGACATCAACGTCGAAAATGTTAAAAATGAAATAGATGAACTTGGAATTGGAGAAAATATCGATTGGAAAACTCGGTTTTTGAGTGAGGCAAATACAACCACTGAAGAACCTAGTACTGTTCCAGTAGTACGAATTAAATCTGAGCCTATCGACGAGAACGATTTTAATCCATCTTCCGAACCAATTGAAGATGACCGCTGCTCTATCGACTCTGGTTCTACTGTTGGTCTCCCATCTCCCGGACGAGCCTCTCCTCCTCCATCTCCTACTCCATCACTTAAAAATGGTGAAGAAAACCAAACAGCGGACGGTATTCCAGATGATAATGAAACACCCAGAATCTCTCCTGAGCAGCAGTTGATCTCATCGGAACGTAAAGACGACGAAGAAGAAGATTCAGCTTTGGGAAATGATATTTCACCGCCTGCTACAAATTCCGCCTATTATTCTACACCAACAGACCTTGAAGAAGAATATCGAAAGTTGGAAAGGGAGAAGGCTGCAGCAGCGGCAGCAGTCGCCGCTGTCGCTGCGAGGAAGCAAGATTACTCTCGTGAAAATACTGACGTCAGTGACATGTCAAGCGATGAAGAGATTCCAATGCTTACTGGATGCCACGCGAATGAATCTTTGAATAACAATGATGACTTTGGAGATGATGACGATGGTGAGCCACTCTGTGATTATACTGAAAGAGATCCCAGTTGGACCACACCCGAACCTACTGAGGACGTTAGAGCCGGGCAGAAGCGCCCACTTCCTATTGATGAAATAGCAGACATTAATGGGACAGCAAATCTTCCTGCGAAAAAGAGCAAGTTCCAGGTTGTTAAGTTTCCTCAGGATTCGACTGATCCTGTGACGTCTGACCCTGTCGACGATGCTGCTTCCTCGGCTGCCCGCCCACCATCAAGTTCAAGTAACAGTGAAACACCAACACCCCAGCCTTCTTCCGAAATGGAGTCGGAGGTTTCGTCCGCTCAGGATAAAAATCAATCGTCCACCCGATCAAGACTCCCGGTATTATTACAAAACAGGAAAATTAAACTGACATTAATTGCTCATTTATTTATAGGTTAAATTAACGACAACCAACCGAGCTTCAATGATGGTGGAAGACTTTCTCAATTCTGTGAATATTACTGCTGCAAAAGTACCTAACAAACGGGCGCAGACTCCGACAAAACTTACTCCGAAGCGGAAGAAACACCTCAGTGGTGATAGATCTACTCCACCGCCTTCTTCTGAACCGACTAGCTTTGATTTTTCGGATAACGTCCCTGGCATTCGTGACATACGTGGAGATAACCTCCCAAGACAGCCGAATCGCCTAGCAATAACATCAGGTAGTCGAGATCCACGATTGAGAAGGGAAAATGAGGCTTCATCTTCGTCAATGAATCAACCAACTACGCCATCCGCTGCGATTTCAATTTTAAGTCGCGCTCTCAAGAATAAAATTCTTATGCGGGTGCTCAAATTGTGGCAGTTCAAATGGATTGAGGTAAGAGTATAACCTAAAATTCTTTATGTCTTTCGTCTGCTCATTTTTATTTTACCTATTTAGCAACAAACTTTCAACAAAGAACCTCCGCCGTTACTTGATGAAGATAGAACTTATCCCTTGGAAATTCCACAATTGCCTTGCGTGCCGGTGTTGACCAAGTATTGTGATATGCAATCCTATAGGGATATCTTTCATCCCCTTATGTTGCACGAAATGTGGTCGACGTTGGTCCTTCAAAAACAAAGGGATAGAAAGTGTCCCGAATGGAAATGCTCGATTAAATCATCGACAAATGAAGACAATTTCGTTCTTTTACAGTGCGCTTTGTTGTTAGAGCATGAGACAGAAGCTCCAGCAGTGAATGATTTGGTCGTTTTCACGTTCACTCGTTCTACTGGAGAGTACGTTCACCCGTTCGGCTTTGTGGAAAGTTGCAAAACAACTACAGAGTTCAGACTTGCAGATTTCGACCGTAGTCTAGTGCCGAAGAACAAAGTTAATTTTTCGGCCGAAATCGTAATTCGTATCATTAAGAACTATGCTGGGAAAAAGGATATTATTTGCACGTTAGCGAAAGTTGCTTCGCTTACCACCTGTATGGACCTATTTCACGCCCAAGCGGCCTTTGATGTTTCACCTTTGCGTAATGCCATTCTATACCCGCGGCCTTCTGCGTTCGAGCTGACTTCCAGTCATCCACTTTTCATGATGGAATATTTGGACCAGATGCAAACGGATGCTTACCACTCAATCGGGCAAACCATGTTAATCTCGTCAAGTGAGGAACCCAAGATTGCTATTCTTCAAGGATATCCAGGTAATAACTTGCAGTGTTCTGTCATCAAACGTAAACCTAATTTGACATTTGGTTTTTATCAGGTACTGGAAAGACGCACGTGATTGTTTACATTATCAATCATTTAATTGGCCACAAGATGGGCGATGTTCGAAACAAAGTTCTTTATTGCGCTCCTACAAACGCAGCCGTCGATGAAATGACCCGTCGTTTACTGAAGTTTAATCAAGGCTCCTCTGAATTCAATGGTAAAATTATCAAAATAGTTTTTTTTTTTTTTTTTTTTTTTTTTTCAAATTAAACCAAAAAAAATTGTGATGCAACTTTTAGTTCTACGAATGGGAAGCTGGGCCAGGCTTCACCCTGATGTGAAGGAAGCGACACTGGAAGATAAGTTAGCCAAATTACGATCACGTATTAAACATGAAAATCCTTCTCGCAAGGAACTTCATCTTCTTAAAGAGAAATTGGTTCACCTCCAGAGTGAGAAAGAGTCTATCATAAAAGAACTTAATCAAGATGTATGTATACGTAAAAAAGTTAAATTTTTAAGCCCTTTACAAAACACTTTATATTAATACAGTTTATTTGGTTTTATTTAGTTCCTCTCACCTCAGCGAATTAAAGATTTAGAAGAAATATTGAATGAGAAGAACGGCGATATTGAAACGGCCACTGCTATGTCACAAGACATCAAAAAACGTCAAGAGGAGGCGATAGAAAAAATCATTGAAGATGACAAACGTCGAATCATTTGTCAGGCGGATGTGATTTGTACAACTTTGGAAGCTTGCTGTAGTCCTGAAATGGAAACCATTTTCCTCGAGTATGACTCAAACATTTCGTTTTGTTTCAGATAATAATTAAAGTTCTTATTTTTAAAATTTGCCAACAGTCGAAAGCGCGATAGTAACGGCCAAATTCCTAGACCATTCCTCTGCTGCATTATTGATGACGCTTCACTATGCACGGAACCTCAAACGTTGATTCCATTGGCTTTAGGAATGAAAAAGCTCATTCTTGTCGGTGATGTTGAACTTTCACCATTTACCCTCAATTCATCGGTACGTTACTTACTATTACATACTTGCTTTTCATTCTTATAAAGACTTCCTTATTTGCAGGTAGCGAGAGAATCTCGACTAGATCAATCTTTGTTTAGTCGCCTTCACTCTTATCTGAGTATTGAATGCAGCGAAAATGAGCGCACGATGTTTTCATTGAGTACCCAACATCGGATGGCTCCTGAAATCTGTCAGTGGACGTCAAAATATTACTATGGTAATCGATTGCTTACGTCCCCCACATTGCAATCAAACAGTCCGTTACATGCGTACAGGTATAAAGACATGTTAAACAGTACGTTCTTTTCTCCAGTTATTTAAACAATTTGTTTACTCTATAGAGTTTTAGATGTCCGAGACAGTCTTGAAACTCCGGATAGATCAAATTTTGTCAATCAACCCGAGGCAGAAGTGATTCTGAAAATCCTTGAGTGTATGCTTTGTTCTCCAAATATGGTAGACAGAACTATAGGAATTATTACTTTTTATGATCAGCAACGAATTCTCATTCGTCATCTCATTAGAGAAAGGTTGTATGCTCTTAATTTTTTTAAATTTCGAAACTTTATAACAAATCTTTCTTTTAGTTTTCCGTCTGACTACACTCGAACTGACGTGAGATTAGTGCAAGATTTGCAAGGCACCGAAATGGATGTCGTTATAATCTCTTGTGTCAAAACCAAAGTCCGGGACAGAGACAGGAATTTGGCAATGCTAACCGATCATTGGAACGTGGCATTAACTCGAGCAATCGAGTCGCTATTCATTGTGGGGAACCTTAAAACTCTTCAGACCAATGAGGTTTTGAAAGATTTCGTCATTGACGCTGATAAACGCCAAGTCATTTATCGAGTATCCAGCAAATTCCAAAGAAGTATGTTGTATGATATTCTTCTCAAACCTGTTGACTACGTGCAGTTGTAACTTGTAAGCCGAGAATGCAGAAGTGAAAATGAGGAATATAAATTTTGTAATTCGTATTCTAGGAAGTTATTGCGATATATGTTTTGAATAATGAGTGTATATATTTTCAACATTAATTAAATTGCATTTTTTGTGATTTTCCAAAAGATAATCACAATGAGTTTTGTACCAAAAAGGTTTTAGTGCCTATCTAATCTTCAGAAGAATTATTGTAGTAACCATTCTCGAAGAAATTCTTGTGTTAAACCCGATAACAATTGTTTCGTAATGATATGGATCTTAAGTTACTCGTCTCACCAACTTTCAAAATCTTCTTCCGATCCAATATTTTCGCCCATTAGAGGAACTGTTTCAAGTGACAACTACAAAAATCCAAAATATGAAATTGGTTTGTACAGAAAATTATTTTCAGGATTACCTCACTCATTACGACCCAGTTTTGATGATTAGAATGAATGTTAACACGTAAGCGTTGAACAGTTCCTAAAGTATGCCAGTCAATATTTCCCTCTGCCAAACCTGACTCATCAAATTTTCCTACCATAAAGCGAAGTATAAATTAAGGGATCTATTCAAACGTAAATCGCTTCATACCAACGACTAGATAGTCATCTGATGTGACGACCAGATTTTTTATCTCGATGTCCGACGACATCAGTAGAATTTCAACCGTGGCATCGCTCAACTTGTTTGTAGGGTATTCGTAATGACCGGTTCCTATTTTAAACCTAAACAAGAACAGAACGTTAAACCTGTTAAACCTTGAAATAAGAAAATCGATAAAGAAACTTGCTCCCTATAAATCTGACCTTTTTAATAGAACTGGCTGGTGAAAAGTAAAAACGACGGTGTCTCCGTTTTTGGGTGGCCTTGCCCAAGCAATGCTGCCTTCTTGATACAAGTAGCTTATTTTTAAACGAAATTCATCCATAGAAGTTTCAACGATGGCAGGGGGATTTTTATCTTTCGATTCCTGGAAATTTCAATCAATTTTTCAGATTTAAATTTGGTTTAGCGTGTTTTGTGTTAAGAAGGGTTGACATTTTACTAGGCAGGCTGTGCTGAGTTGAGCTGAATGGCTCAAACTGCTGTAGAAATTGCTTAATTTGTCACTGATTCCATCCGCTTCTCGTTTAACAGAGATGTCCCAACTTGTCTGGCTGTCAATCATCGAATACTTCCCAATCGACTGTCGCAAAACGCAATTTTCCTCTTCAATCTGAATTTTCTTTAGCTCTTCCTGTTTAAGCTGTTGGTACTTTGAATAAAACATCAATTGAAAATGGTTACCCTGGTTAAAAAACATAAAACAAACGTCTATTACCAGTAATTCTAGATAACCCTTCATGTCGCCTACTTCCGCCAGCAAATTCTCTTGTTGGGACTTTGCCTTGGATTCTTCATTGGTTTCTTGGAGATTAGCGACGTTCTCTGCTAACTGCTGCAACTGATTAGCTAATTGATTTAAATGCATAAGGGTACACGGCTCGTCCCGCTTTCTGCTTATCTGAAGACAAATAATTTGGAGAAATAATACAAATTAAAATATGTTCAACGAATCACGTCAGTCCGCTTACAGTTGAAAGAGAAAACCTCAAGTTGCCTATTAGTTCAGAAATACGGGACACGATACTTTCCCTAGATCCATAATAGTCTGTCACCACTTGAAGAGGATTTGCTATGAGTCGTTTGGTTAGATTGGTCATGGCGCTGCGATACAAATTCAATCTTATATGCAGTAGAAAAAGGAATTAATTATATATTGACATTATACTTCAGCATTCCATAAGAAATTCGGTATGGCGAGGATAACAGTGTTGTTGTTAAATTTGGGTTCTCTCTTATTACTGGGATGGAACTGAGCGCATGTTCAATCGTGGCGCAGAGTTTCGCCATTCGTGGTGACACTAAGGCAAGAGCTGAAGAACCTTTTAAAGATATAAAGTTCGACGTAATAAGTCGCTGTTGCGTGTATACAACCAACAACAACCCATATAGAGGCTTTCTCTATCACATGAAAGAATCAAACATTCACTTACTTGGGAAGCTGCATGCTACCATGAGCTCAGCAGACTGAGGTAAACCAGCTGTACTGTGTTTTCTAGTATCCATTTTGTTAGAATTTAAAAAAGCAGGACGAGGACGAAAGAATAATACTTCTGCCGTCTAGGTTCGAAGCATAAAGGAACTTTGGCTCGTAACTTTTGTATACTGATATCTAAACAAACACTTGGAAAAGATGCCAGTTGGGTTGTCAAGGTCGTTAGTTCACGAGATTCGAGTACTTGGTAACTGCCTCAGTAGAAATGACTCAGAAGAAATGTCGCTTAACGACAACTTCACTCAGTTTTACATTTCACAATGTCCAAAAACCGCCATAACGATTGACCACATGTTTGTTGCTACATCCCTTAGGCTTAACAGGACTAAAGGTGTGATTGGTGTAATTTTTTATTTTGGAGGAAGGACGAGCACGGTTGAGGACAAAAATCGCAGAAATTGGTCGATTTTTTTCTTATTTAAAGATAATCATTTAAATACAGTAACTTTGTCGGAATGTAGATGGCGCTTCTGATACCACAACAAATGTCACTAACGTGTGGAACGTTTTCAGTAAATTTGGATTTCTCATATCTGTGTTTTTAAACGTTCGAAGTATTAATCATGGATTCTGAAATTAAAAAAGGTCCCAAAAAGATTGAAATATCATCGAGTTCAGTAAGTTTTTTTCAGGCATTCTACTTTTGTTTCGAAAGGATTCTAGTATACATATTGGTTTACTTTGTAGCTGGTTGCATTGAAAGCTGAATTATTGAACAAGCAAAGTCAAGTTCAAAAGGTAAAAACCGACGGTTTTAAGACTATCAGAAATCGCCCAACTAAAAAGGTGGTTTTAAAACAAAACAGTGGTGTGGAACTAAGAGCCAAACGTGATGAAGAACAGATAGCAGAAGATCAGCCAACTTTAGACAAGGTAAACTTTACTAGTTAAACCTTCATTTTTAAAAATTGTGAGTAAATCGTGCTATTTATTTCTAGTCACGACTTATACTGGAGGAGAAAGCAAAATTGTATGAAAGACTTTCGAGAGACAAAGCACTTTTACAAGAGGACACAATTTCTGAAGATCAGTCTGTTTTTCTTGTAGATTTTCAACAAAAAGTTGTTGAAAACACCATCAAAGAGAAACGAGCACAGAGTTCAAAACATAGCAAAACGCCAAGAAGAGAAAGTTCTTCATCCGATGATGAGGCTGCTGGAGAGGAAGAATATGCCACCACCAACCCTGAGGAGGAATGGTACTTTTAGAAAGCATTTAAAAAATAATTCTCCATTAATAGGATTTTCTTGCAGGGTTGACTATGTAGACTCATTTGGGAGAACTAGAAGATGCTTAAAAAAAGATCTTACAGTTTTTCAAAAGCAAGATGCAGAACTAAACAAACAACCAGTTGCTTCAACAACATCTGTGTCGTATGGGAATTTTGTTGCAGCTAGTGTACAAGTCAGCAATGAAGAGCCAAGCATACTGTCCTTAGACGAAGAAGCCCGAAAACGTCAGAGACAAGTGTGGGAAGAAGAGGAAGAGAAAAATAGGGATAAATCCAAGGTCCACTACCAAGACATCCTCTATCAAGGTAGGATCATTCCGATTTATTTTTTTCATGGAAAACAAACAAATCGAAAAACTGATATTTAAAAATTAGGTCTGTATTCCGTATTCCGCATTTGTTGTGGTAACAACATTAAGTTATTATAGCGTTATGATTGTGAGAAGCATTTGATTGAATTTAACTGTTTAACCATCATTTGTACAATTTGTCGGTAAAATTAAGTTTGTTTTGCAATCGAAAGATAAGCATAAGTAGGCATGATAATATTAGCCAGTGGTCCGATTTTCTTATGGATGAATTTGACTTTCTCGTTGAATCCATCGGCCTGAGTCGCGATGTCGTGTGGTGTAGTTTATCAACTGCCGGGGTAGTAGTGCTGCTCGGTGCAGCACTCGTTGTAGTTTCGATTGTTTCCACAGTCGTCGCGACGGTTGTTGTTGTTGTGGAAACGGTAAAATTTTGCATGTTGCATCGGTCAGCTTTGCAGTAGCAGTACTTCACCCGATTGGCTGTTTTACAGTCGTCAACTGAAATTCTGGAACAGGTCTTGGCAATCCATTCTTCTAAAAAATCGTGATTTTAACCAAAAAGGTCACCAATCAAATTTTTCCAATTGTCTAATTGATATGTATCTTTTGATTTCCCCAAATGTAGCAGACTCCCGCCATGGCATGACATATTAATAATTGGCACTGTCTACTCGGAATGTTTCCTTTTTATACAGTTTTTTTTTAAATCTTGATAGAGAAAATAGTGAAAACAGGTCGTATTTCAGACTTAGACAAATTAGGAATTGAATTCATTACGTAGATGTAAACTTACTGGTTTTTTGGATATGGCAGCTAGAACTTTCAGGCGGGCAAGTTTTTACAATGGCGCTCTCGTCCGTTGCGTTGGACTGGCTACAACCGATCAAAGTGGACTCGTCTTCGGGAAAAAGTCGACGTATCTCTTTAGCGATAGAGGCATCCTCGTCGGATGGCAGGCACACGGCGCATTCCAACGCAAAAGCTGTCACACACACAAAAAACGATAGTTTTTAATCAAACCTCCCAAATCAGTTGTGTGTGACCTTCTGTGGAGAAAGAAATGCCATCCCTTGTTTCTTTAAACCCGTTTTTATGACGCGGGAGGAACGAAGAGGAGTAGGAATAAGGAGTGGGTGGGTGGTGGGTCAGCGACGTGACTCTTAATGTCAACCGAGTAGGGAGTTGAAAACACGTTTAATACCAAGGACCGGACGTTCGTTCAAGGATAAACTAAGCGAATCGAATTCACTTGCCTTGTCTTGTGATGCACAAAGTGATGGTGGCGACGAGGAAGAACAGGCAGACTCTGAAGAATCCCATAACCATTTATATATTTTCTTTGTTTAACTTGGGCTGGCACAGTGGCTCGGTTGACGATCCGTCCTCTGTCGCATCTATACCTGTTCTGTGCAGCTGAGCAGCAGCTGAGACAACTAAGGTTCTCTCCATTGGTAGCCGCCTCTCCGTCGTTCGTGATTATCCAGTACGCTTTGCATATAGTCGGGCGATTGTTGACAACAACCGGTTGCAGCGTGTTATTCTTTTCTTTCTTGTGTTTGACGGAAAACATCTGGAAGACACCATCATGAATAGATGGCTCCTGAATAAGCGCACGAGTGCGTCACGATTTGAGGAGGCAGAATGCGCATCTCCATCCATTTTCACCTTTAGAGGGATTTTTTTTCCTCTCTCACCTTTGTTGCCCGATCGATTCGAATGCTCTCACGTCCCCCTCACTCTTTGTAGTTCAGGATTCTTCCGTGGTTTGCATAATGGATAGGGTTTCCAGTGCAGTTTTATCTCTAACGTAATACCTTCCGTCGACTGACGCCCACCACTGTCAATCGAGCTTAATTGGCGGTGACAAAAGAATGAGAGGATAATTGTGGCAGCAACGTCTGTTGAGGGGGGGAATTTTGTGTTTTTCTCTCTCCTTTTGTTAGCCAGCACACAAAAGCGTTGGGTGGAAGATATCGGGTGTACATAGCTCCCGCCCATATCCTTCTAATTAAGAATGGGGAAAATGGCTGTTGGAATGTTCTTTTCTTTCTCTCTATATTCCGTTCCATCGTTTTCCGGCATGAAAATTGAAAGTAATGCTTGTCCGTAGCGGAAACGCCGTTTCATTGTTTACCACCAGGCTCGATTGTTTTGTAAATTTGAATAGCCACTTTCAATTCGTTACGTACTGACTACGCTAACGGCTCTTGGATTTGTTAGTGGCATGCAGAATTTGGCGGTGTGTAATTAATGGCATTTCTGTTGTTGTTTCTCTCTGTGTGTGCGTGCAGAGGCTCGACAGCATGGCGTGGGTTTTTACTCGTTTTCCAAGGATGAAGAGGAACGTGCAAAGCAGATGGAGGAGCTGGAAAGAATTCGAAAATTGACGGAGGCGGCCCGAGCACAGACAACTCAAACATCAGCAGATAAACAATCAGCGTTGGAGGCGCGATTAAAGAAAGTTCGGGATCGCAAACGGCAAAAATTGGGCTTACCTCCTTTGAGTATAAGAAGTGTGAGATTGATGGGCGTCTAAAATGACTGTAATTTGTTTATTTGTCTGCTTGTATTTGCAGAAGAACATCCTAAACGTCTGCCCACACCTCCGGAGCCTGAAGCCCCGCCCACTACTGACAGCGCAAAGGAAGCGGAAGATAACTTGAGAAAGTCGGCAGCTCGAGGATTGCCTCAATCTGCCAAAATCAGACCTTGGGATTTTGGCAAAGAAGGTGTCCCCAAGAAACCTGGTACTAATGTGTTTATCTGAGTCTCTTTTTTAACGAGTAGATTATGTTACGGTTCTCTTGTTTCATCGAATTCTCTAGTTATGACTCAGAGCAGCTGGGTCGAGAAGAAACGGGAGGAACGAAAGGAAGAATTTGCACCTCCTTCCGCTTTCACGGAGAGTACCGATACGTCAAGGCCGAGGAAGTTCGCTAAGCATCAAGATCCAATTATAAAAACGGAGCCAGTGATCAGCGAGGATTCTATTATTTCTGGATTGGCTTTCATGAAGCAGATGCAATTTCCCAGCAGGTCTGGCGTACAGCCATCGCCTCCCAATAGATATGATGGGAAAAAAGACGTCGTTGAAGAAGAAGAAGAAAACGACGATGATTTAATGCCTCCTGGGGAGACGGACGAACCCCACGTAGCAGAGCCTTCATCTAGATGGCGATCAGTGCCAAGTCGAGGAGCTGAAATTGCACCACCCTCCTCCATGGACTATTACAACAACTCGTCAGCACGAAGAGGCGTGTCTAGCCACCGGACGGATGTATCACAGTCATTCAGTGTAGGTATCAACCAACGGAAAAATGCTGGTGATGACAACTCGTCACCAGCGAAAGGAGCGACTCGTCCCAAGTGGGATTTTTCTCAATAAGACATTGGACACCATATGCTTGCTCACAATATACTACACCACAAATTGTCCCTGAAGGGTTATATTGTCTGGTTACTACTACTACCGGACACACATTAATAGAGGAGCGCCCTTTTCTTTTATTGACAAGAGAATGGTTGAATTTGAAAATGAGGACAACGGATGGCCAGTTGGATAACGGAGTTTTCGAAAAAGGCGATTCGAAAACCCGTGCATCCTGCAAATGACTCGCCCTAATTCTTGTTTGATCAGGCGGTGTTAACGTTCGACAAATGACCTAGAAAATCAACTTTCAACATGTCATAGATCCATGTATTAGAGGCAGTGTCAAGAAGTCGCGACTGTTATTTTTGTTTTTCAGAGGACGACCGAGTAATCAAAAGGGAGTTTAGCAAGTCCGGCATTCGGTAAAATAAAAACTGGAACAAATTATGTAATTATATTTACTTAGGTACAAGCAAAAAAATTTTTACCGCGCATTCATCATACATCTACACACTGTGGGCTAGATTCAACATTCTAATGCAATTGAGTAAAAAAGGGATTAAAATAGGGGGGACCGGAAAAGAGATGGTGGAGGCCGAACTCGAGGGATATGGGGAATGGTTGAAAATTTTAGGAGCAAAACTTACACATAACAGGGGATGGGAGAAACAATCGATTATGAAAAGAGTAAAACATAAACGGACGCGGGAATCAAACGGATGCAAATTTATGCAATACAACCCAAAGTTTGAAACAGAAGAGGAGGAGGATTTGTCGTCGTCGTCAAGTTTTTTTTTTTTTTTCATTCAGCACAACAATTTTGGAAGAGCTCGTGTTGTGGGCTTCGTGAGAACAGACCCCACAATATTTTTGTTTTGTTTCAAATTAACTGTGGGCTGCCCTCGCGTCCGGTACGGTATTGATTATTTGATGCCATAGCGCACTTTGGCAACACACTATTGCAGTGAGATGCCATCTTCAATCATATAGTCTTAGTTATTTGTTTCCTAAATCTTTCCTCTACGCCCCACGACCTTGTTGAATTTTGTTATACACAGCACTTGAACGAATGATTCATTACGATTTGTGATTAGATGTTAACCACGTTAGTCCTTCATACAAGCCGTCGCCTGTTGTGGCACATGCTGGCTGGACGTACCAGTTCCGATCACGAATACGAGTCAGCCCCAGTTTTTCTTGAATTTCGTGTGGTTTCATGGCTGTCAACATGAAAATGTCGTGAATAAATTGGGGTTCCACAGTCTCAATTATAATAATTGTAAAATACTCACCATCCTGGAGGTCTTGTTTATTTGCAAATATAAGGATGATGGCATCACGCATCTCACGATCGTTTATGATCCTATGAAGTTCTTGTCTAGCTTCGTCAATTCGATCTCGATCTGCGCAGTCCACAACGAATATCAAACCTTGGGTACCAGTATAATAGTGTCGCCACAGTGGGCGGATCTTATCTTGGCCACCAACATCCTGCAGTAATGATTCATATTTTAGTGTTGGGTTTAGAAATTTGATGGGTGAGGTCAAAAGGAACTAGCTTACCCAAACATTGAATTTGACATTTTTATATGTTACAGTTTCAACATTGAATCCAACGGTGGGAATTGTTGTGACTGACTGTCCTAATTTCAGCTTGTATAGAATTGCTATTTTGAAAAACAAAAATAATAAGTATAACTTGGAAAAAAACCAATGCTATCAGACAACACATAAAATTCTTTATCTCACTTGTTTTTCCAGCTGCATCCAGCCCCAGCATGAGTATCCTCATTTCCTTGTTTCCGAATATTTTGGACAGTATTTTCCCCATTCTCCTAATCAGCTCACTAACAAGCTGTTTTACAAGAAAAGAACTTTATTTCAAGCAACAAAATGACCCTGTCAGCCACAGCCATATAGTTTATCCACATCTGTAGAACTGAAGTGTCAAACTAGTTTGGTAACTTTTCAGTGACATTTGTGGCAAAAGTTGTTATCAGAAAAAAATAAACAGACTTTGCTCAGTCATTTACAGCATACTAGCTAACATACTATTATCAGATCAGGTTTTCCACTTACTTTAATGTAGACTCAACAATGACGTTTACTGGAATTTTAGCTGTAATATGGAAGTATTTTCGAAGGCATTCCTATGAACCGGAGTCGTTATTTGCACAAACACTATTTTGTTTTTGATGTGAGCACTAAGAAATCGATGGAAGGCGTTGGAAACAGGCGAAAATAAATAGTTTCTTTGCTTCTTCAGATAAAAAGGCACCTGTCACTTCAGTTAGCCGCCCAAACACCCGACCCGGTCTTCCCGATATCTTTGCAAGTCTTCAGAAGATCCAAAAAACTCGGGCCTTCCAATGTAATGAACAGACAGAATAGTACTCCTTGCATCTCACCAGATGGCTTTTTTTTCCTTCTTCCAATTTTGGTGACGGCGGCGTCTGAAAACAACTAGCTATTTCAGACTTTAACACATTCCACTCAACTAATCAATTATTTCTATTATTACACTTATTCAAGTGGAATAACGAGAGGAATGACATACACACACCAGTGTAATTGAGCAGATGGAATTCCAACACTGACAGCCAGTGTCCCCTTTTCTGCCCACCTTCTGATCCGCCCACCCAAGCTTCGATTTGATTCGATTTCAAAACCATTCCCTAACCGTCAACGTGTTCCCTCCCACATCTTTAAAATGTATTATTGAAACAACGAGTGATAAATTATTTTATTATAATTTTTAATGCAGGATTCATTGGTTCGAAAGGGGAAAATTTATTTAGCAGTTTCTAACATTTCTAAAAATTTGATCGGCAATACGGCAAGTGTTTAGTAGCGACGTCTATAATTTCAATTTAAGTAGCGGTCTCTGGCGTCAAGATTACGAAAGAAAAGTTGAAATTCATGAACACATTTTTCTTTTTAGGTTGCCGGAAGTCGACAAAATGCCTCAAGCCGGATCCCTATCTCCTCCCTTAACCCCCCGCAGCAACAGCTAACAGGTTGTCTCGGCTATCAAAGTGCATTTAAGGAAGCTGAATTACTCATTTTACAACTGAAACATTTCACCATGTAAGCCGCTAGCCGTAGTCTTTTGTTTTTTTTCCAAAAGAAGCATATTCACCATAAATATGTTCATGGTTTGTACATAGTGTTTCTATACAGTCACCGCCACCATGTTATGACGTTTTTTTGATGGATTGTTATTTCTTGTTGTTGCTTTTCGGACACATGTGTACTTGACTACTCAAAAGATTTGCTTTTCTCCCACAATACTTATTACTGGTTAGGTATTTTTCTATAAATAAGCACACTAGTGCTTGTTGCCTGGAAAGATTTATTTTAGCTCCTTTCTTTTATTACAGTACAAAACAGTTATTTATTAAGAAATAAAATGGAGACATCGAAGTAGAATTTCGAAACCGCACATTATTATGCTATGACGATAAAAAAAAAGCGGTAGAACCACCAAAAATATTCGGTTAAACTTTCGAGCGGATATATTTAGTGGAATATAGCGTGAGGTAAATTTTGAAGTGTGTGTCTAATCGATGTCCTTGAGTTCAATATCTTCGACGATCCGGTGAAAACTGCACGAAGTCATGCGGAGCTTTGAATACTTTGGTGTTTCGAAACAGTTGATAATAAGCTGAAACTCGTAAAACCACCGCCATTGCGATCAAATAGTGCGATGTGTAAAATCTAGCTACGACATAAGTAATTTCCTACAAAGTAAGTAGTAAGTAGGTAGTTGCTATATACAATAAATGAGTGATTTATTGTAACGTCATAATGAGGTCCAAATTCCTAAATTCCGACATTAATTTTCTCAGATTTATTTCGTGATTCTTAGGCACTTCAAGGTAAACGAGATTCCTCACGGTTGCCAATCCCTGGATAGAACTTGGCGAAAGGTCTCCATGGATTTTGGTCACGGCCTCTTTATCCTGATCCTGCTATCAGCTAATAAAACTCAGATAAAACTATCGTGTTTGCATTGTGTTGCCTAGAAGCAGCATAATCAGATTTTCAGTGGATTACAGCAACATCAATTGCTGGGTACTGGTCACAGTCTGCAATAACATGTCATACAATATTACGTGCCATAGGAGACGGCAAAAGTCACGTCATTCTTTATTTCAATTTAAGTTCTTAGATGGCGCAGTAGTCGTCTTCAATTTCATTCGCCAACAGAGGACTCTGCACTCTGGTGATCCGATGAGTGGCCCACTGGCCCTGAATAGAGTATGCAATGGCAACGAAAAAAACATTGAGTGAAAATTCAGACAACAAACGCGTGTATATGGTCGTTCCGTATTAAGATTAAGACAATTTTTTGTGAAAATGTCGTCATCCAAAGTGGTCCCTATCCTTTCAACCGCGGGTGCTATCCCTGTGAAAAATGACAAAGGGGAGATATCTATGCAAAAAGTTAAAGTCAATCGTTACGTATCAGGCAAACGACCAGACTACGCTACTACACATTCATCTTCAGATGATAGTGATGAAGAAGAGTTTATCAGACCAAGAAAGCAGGCAAGAGGAAGACCAGTAGAAGAAAGGTATTAAATTATTGATTGTAGATATGTATTTATATGCTTGTATATTTAAAAAATTTGATTAAATTGTAGTCCTGAAAAAGAATGGGACGAAACCCCAGATCTTCCACTTACTGCTCACAGTGACAGAAGATTAAAACGTCTTTTAAATCGTGAAGTTGACGACCATAGAATTGAAAGGCATCGTCATATCCATGAGCCTGAAATTATTGGAACAGAAGAAGATGAAGTAACACCTCATTTAGAAAGTGAAGAAGTAAGTTTTAGCAAAAATGCCCGAAGATGGGAATCAAGTGAAGAAGAGGATGAGGCAGAAGATCTTGATGAAGATGACATTGAGCGCAGAAGAATGATTGCACGTCAGAAGGCTGTTATTAAACAGCAAGAAGAAGTAAGTTAATATACTTTGTAGTATGATCATTGATCAATTCAATTCAATTGCAAATTTTGTTGTAGGAGTTGTTGGCAAGAGAGGAGGAGAAGGAAAGTGAGGAAGATGAAGATGACGAAGCTTCAGAATATGAAGAATATACAGGTTTGAAATAAAAGTCCCTTGATGTGAACAAGACTCTAAATCTGTTGTGTTTTTTATCCTAGATTCTGAGGAAGAAACGGGTCCAAGACTGAAGCCCATCTTCGTTAGCAAGAAAGAACGTATAACCATAGCTGAGAAGGAAAAGGAATTGCAAAAACAAAAGCTTATGGAACTTGAAGCTAAAAAGCTTGCCGAAGAACGTCGCCGCTATACCTTAAAGGTAAACCATTTTTAAATTTATACACTTTTTGAACTAAAAAAGCATTAAAAATCTATTAAACAGGTTGTTGAAGAAGAAGTCAGAAAAGAAATGCAAGCCAAAGACGAAAAAGACCTTGAATCAGGAATCTTGTCGGTGTTGACGGATGCCGAGGATGAAGAACTCGAATACGAGACCTGGAAATTACGTGAACTTAAACGCAATAAGCGTGACCGAGATGAAAGAGAGGCAGAAGAAAGAGAACGACAAGAAATTGAACGTATCCGTAATATGACCGAAGAAGAACGGCGACTGGAATTCAAGAACAATCCAAAGGAAGTCACAAACAAGGCACCAAAGGGCAAATATAAGTTCCTACAGAAATACTATCATCGCGGTGCCTTTTACCTCGTAAGTTCAGCTTTTAAAGATATTTGGGATTTTAAAAATAATTTAAACTCTTACTCTAACAGGACGAAGACAAGGAAGTTTTCAAACGCGATTTTGCTGTGCCAACTCTTGAAGATCACTTCGATAAGACTGTTCTGCCTAAAGTGATGCAAGTTAAGAATTTCGGTCGCAGTGGTCGAACCAAATACACACATTTGGTGGATCAAGATACATCACAAGCCGACGCACCGTGGGCCACGCATACTGCTCAGAATTTGAAATTCTACACACAGCATGCTGGTGGAGTAAAACAAGTGTTCGAAAGGCCTGCTTTGAAGAAGAACAATAACTCGGGTACTTGAGTTGTGGCACTGTTTTTATATTTGAAATTGAATTTTGTAACAATGTCTCATCTTTGTGGTTGATACATGCAAACCATCAATCGTACGTGAATTAAACATGTTTCCAGACATTCAATGTATCTAAAGGAAGGGGTAATCTTTTTTTTTCAGTCACTGCTTGTAGTAAAATTTTAAATCTTAGATTACCCTATACTTAGTAGTTCTCTTCTCTGCTGGTCTTTGTCTTTCTGGTCCTGGCTCCTTCTGGGCTGAGAAAACTTTTTTCGCACCCGCTAGATGTGCTGTGTACCGGGCTGGGTTGGGATGGGGTCATGGGGGTGTAAAAAGTTACACTAAGGGATAGCTCGAACAGTCGGACGCCGGCCTAGAAGTCAAGTAGGCCATGTCAGGATATTGTTTTGGGTCACGCCTATTGCACTCCGGGGTCCGGAGCGCTCTAGTGTCATAAGTGGCTATTGCAATCCGGAGTCCGGAGTCCTCTAGCGTCAAAAGTGGCTATTGCACTCCGGAAATTTATGGCGACGAATGGCAAATAACGACTGATTCTGTGTTTAACATAAATACCATTCAGCCTGAGTTCAGAGTCTGTCTTTCATTCAAGCTTCAATTATAGTGTGAAAGAAGAGGGAGTTATGCACTGATCTGTGGTTTCACCTTTGTTACAATATCGTACAACAGGTCAACAGCATGTGATGAGTTTTTGAGATTTCCCCAAATGAAAAACAAACCTGATGGCTTCAAGAAATTAGTGTTTGACATTTTGAAAAAAAATGTATCATGTTTGAAAAGTGAGATTTTACTTATTTCATCTATAAAAGTTTTAAGGTTTGCAGGATTAGGGGTTTTCGCTATTTCTTTACGTTTACGACCTGATCATGACTTTATATCACATAAGAAGAATGTTCCTCGATATCATTTAATAATGAAAGAAGTTGAGTGTGTATAAACAAAAACAGTAGGTTTACTTTCTACTCAAATTTAACACAATATATTTCACATAATAAGTTCAATTCTGGGTGTGTATACATGAGACTACATAATAAGGTATTTATTTTTTACATTCGTGACAGAACCATTCGTCATCGTCGAGGGGAGATAGATGTTACAAAATAGGAAAATACTGGTAGTCAAAAAGAGGAGTGGTTAACTTTGTTTATGATTATCTCCGCGGCGTTGGAACCTAAAGCAACCCATCATCAAAGGACAAGGCGCTTCCATATTCCGCTCTTAAAGGATCTTTGATTGACGCCGCACCATGTGCCAATTCTTTCCCCTCTTAAATCAATTACTTTTTCATTGTCAGTTCATTCATGTGATGACAAAGCACCGAGTGAAACTGAACACGAAAATACCAAGTATTTTTTCGCACTCACAATTCAGTTAAAATGTCTTTTGATATTCTCACTATAATAAAGTAAACTGCAATTGCATGTTAACTTAGTTTTGTATTGTTTTGTTTCAAGATATGAAAGACGTGTTTAGCTGTTAGTTTATTGGAATAAGAGACACGGGCATTGCATGGTTTATAGCGTGAAATCAGCTGAATCACACGTTACGTGTCAATCAGCAGAAATAGTGAGTTGCTGGTCAATGCGTTTGAAGGTCACAAAGAACCCCTCGAAGCCCCGTTCTGAGAACTCCGGCTCGACCTTCAGGCAAGTAGGGGGGCGACAGAGGGTGACTCACTATGTCGTGTGTTTATAGCGTGTTTAACAATCTAAATTATTACTTTGAATTTAATGATCTCTGTATAATATAGCTGAATCCCACGTTACGTGTGAATCAATCAGCAGAAATAGTGAGTTGCTGGTCGATGCGTTTAAAGGTCACAAAGATTAAGAACCCCTCGAAGCCCCGTTCTGAGAACTCCGGCTCGACTTTCAGGCAAGTAAGGGGCGACAAAGGGTGACTCACTATGTGCGTTTATAACGTGTATAAATCCTTACACTGAGCAAATAGAGCGAGAAATTGAAATGGTTAATAAGAAATATCACCCTGAATTAAAATTTTTATAAATTCTACTTTATTCCTGTTGCAAGACACTTAACTATATTTACAATTTGAATTTTAAGGTACTGATTCAATGTTGGACATTGTACTCTAGCTAAGTTAACGATAACGAAATAAAAGTTCTTTTTATACACTGACTATTTTTATTTATTAGTGATATTCAAATATATTTGATTGTTATAAATACATTTTATTTGAATTTCCAAAGAATTCAAATCTAAACCATTCAAATTTCAAAACACAGAAACAGAATGCCATCGGTCGCCAAATGAAAGTACTACATATTTCCATTCCGGAGTGCAATAGCCACTTTTGACGCTAGAGGACTCCGGACTCCGGAGTGCAATAGCCACTTTTGACACTAGAGCGCTCCGGACTCCGGAGTGCAATAGATTTTACCATTGTTTTGAATTATTTGATTTTGGTAAGCAAATGAGTCCGTTCACGCAATAGTTTGCTTTTGTTTCTCGATTGCCTTACCTGTGTTATCCATGAGTTAACGTACGTTGTACGTTATCTCATAACGTGGTTGAAACAAAGTAAATTCAAGTCAGTCAAAGGAAATGTTTGAAAAGCCCATGTACATACCTAGATCCTAGATCACAGTGGATCACATATTTGGTGTAAGAAGTGAGGCATGCATGGATTGTTTGGCTGCATTGGATTTTCAATTTCCCTTGCTAAATAAATAGTGATTCAAGAAGATTTCTTCTGTTTGTTTTTATTAGGTCAAATTCTCTCCACCACGTAGCTCCAATGCAACACAGCAAGTCTAAACTTTTCAGTACAGTGGGACTGTTAGAGTTACCTCTGCTCGTGAAGAATCCAGCTATTTAGAACAAGTACTTTATGAAGCAACTCAAACATTCAGTGACCCTATCTATGTGAAGTGCCAGACACAATGTTGGCCTAAAATAAAAATGAATTCCAACCTCCAGTCTACATGAGGAATTGGCATGGACTACACTTAAGATCAGGAATCAAAATATCAGTGTTGACGGAATGACAGTGAAGATGCCAATGCTGGTGTTAAATTAATGGAAGACGATCCAGTTTTGGGTTACATGTTTCAGATTCTTCGGAGAAAAAAGTTGAAATTGATAGCTTTTAATCCTCATTCAACATCTTCCACAGGTAATATTAAGTGAGTTTTAGCAACCCCTGATTATCATAAGCTATAATATCTGAGGCAGGTGATTCCTGCATTGCCGTTACAAACAACCGTGGACATGGATTCATTAATTTTCTTAAAACTGTGTCATTAGGTGAGGTAAACCAATTAACTATGAAGAGTATCAGACATATTTATTTCTGTATTTCTTAGCCAGGGGATGGGTGGAAAAAGTTTATCAGACAGAATGATTGTCGTTCGCAGTCGTTCGGCAGGTTCGGCTGGATCTGTGTCAATTGGAATTCAATGGATTCGTTAACTTATTAAGTAACTAGAGCATAGAGTGCCAGAGATAATCGAAATCTCTTTGTATTTCCCCATGACTGCTACCAGACCATTACAATTTAGATTTCATAAAACATAGGTATTCTTGCTTATGAACCAAAGGATCTTTTCTGAATATTGCAATTTTGGTGGTGTACCCTGCAACAGCATGTTTTTATGGCTGTTTTTACTTCGGTTTAGAAGGCAACCCAGCTAAGAGTTGGGTAGAGTTTTATTTCTCATAGGTAAATTTGTGTAAATTTGTAAATACCGTAGATGATTTCCTTGCCCCATTTCCACTTAAGAGTTTCAGTGACATTAAGAGTGTGAAGTGAACCACCGGCAATGTGTATGTACATTTACCAGATCTGTACATGAAAACATATGTACATGCGTACAGATATATAATAGGAAATAATTTTATTTGTTTAATCCATATAGCCAATAATCATTTTATTCTTTGCAACAGATGCGCAAACACAAATGTTATGAATTTCGTTTTGGGGTCAATGGAGTTGGCGCTGGTTGCCGTTACTGGCGTTTTGCGACGTCTTGCTATCAGTTTGGAAGAAAAGCTCTGGATTCTAGGGAATCCTCCGAGGTAACCTTGCAGTCAACATACATGTGAGGAGTTTTCGATTCGTTAAAATTTGTGCATATCTTCGTTGTGTTTTTTGCATGCAAATCAACCTGCAGACAGGTCGGCCAGTTTGTCCCGACACGATGTCCTTCTCACTTGAAGGTCACGAGAAACATTACGTAAAACTGGCATGCGGTAGTGTAGAGGTTGGGTGAGAATGACACGTGTTTCATCATTATCAAAGAAGGTACAATAGCCGCAAGGATAAGCTATTTGGTTTTCTTTTTGATATTGGATGTTGTAGACCCATCCCCAGCCACGTCAACCTGCAGTCTAAGGAAAGGCCAGTTTTCCTTCAATCGAAGGTCACGGATGTCATTACATAAAACTTGTCATGCAGTGGTGTAGAGGTTGGGTGAGAATGAGACGTGTTACATCCATTTGGTTTTCTTTTTGATATTGGATGTTGTAGACCCATCCCCAGCAACGTCAACCTGCAGAAGGAAAGGCCAGTTTTCCTTCAATCGAAGGTCACGGATGTCATTACATAAAACTTGTCATGCAGTGGTGTAGAGGTTGGGTGAGAACGGGACGTTTTGTATCATTATCAAGAAGGTAGAATAACCGCAAGGCTTGAGAGGAGGGGTGAGAAAAAGTCGTATAAAAGGCGAGAGAAATGTCGACAGGTATCAGTCGAGCGAGTATCTCCGACACGGTAATAACTGCTGTGTACTATTTGCCATCAGCTGCATTCTTCATCGTATTATCAGTTCTCAATCATGGGTAAATTTTCTGTTGTTATTTGGAGTTATGTATAAATTTCTATTTTGTTTTCTCTTTGTTAACATGCTAGATATTTTTGCATATTAATTGTTAAAATAATTATTGTTTAGTCGTACATAAGGGCAAGGATAAGTCGACAGGGATTAGTCGAGTGAGCATCTCCGACACGGTAACAGCAACTGCAGTGCACCATGTGTCACCAACTGCATTCTTCGTCGAATTGCTAGTTTAAATCATGGGTAAAAATGTTTACATGGAAATGTGAATCGACTTATTATTTATTAACATGCAAGTTATAATGTTCAAATGATAATTTGTCTAGCAAACTATGGCCTCATGCTGCGGTTTTGTGTTGCAGCGTTGATGGCTGGGTCGGCCACTGGTGTATCGATGTTTCCTGGGTATGGCGGATAACAAATTGCAACGCCGCCACCTTACTACACAACATACGACACGACCAGTTGCTACACCGAGGCCCCCAAGTACTGAACCAAGGCTCCAGATTATTATACCACAACTTATGCTGCCCCGAACTACTTACACCGAATCCCCGCAGTATTATTCTTCCCCTAGCTACACTACAAAAGGGTCGAGTACTACGTCGAGGCTCCCAAGTACTACATCGCCACGGCACCGGAGTACAAAAACGGTCGAACACTACACAGAAGCAATCATGGGTAAATATGTTTTTATTTTTTCATGGAAATGTGAATCAACTCTATTATTTTTCTAATTGCAAATATGTCAGTTATTATTGCATACTAATGTTTAAATCATTTGTATAGTAACTATGGCGTTGTGCTACTGTGAGTGTTGTAACGTTGATGGCTGGATCAACCACTGGTGTGCCGATTTCTCCTGGGTATGGCGGGCATGAATAATCCGTAGCAACCGGTTATTGCACTGGGCCCCCAAATACTACACCACCAAGGGTCCGGAGTATTACACCACAACTTGTACTGCCCCGATGTTACTACGCAGAAGTTCCGAAGTATTTTTCTTCCCCGAGTTTCACTACCTTCACCACGCCGATTACTAAACAACAACGTCAACAACTACTTACCATACGAAGGTCTCCAGTACTACGCCACAATGGCTCCTGAGTAATAAACTTCGACCTACGATGTTCCAGCTAACTATAATAATGCCCCCATGTATTATTCTGTTCCCAGCTACTACACCGAGTATCTAACTTATCACACCACTGAAGCGCCCAAGTACTGCACTACAACCTACGTTGATCCAGGTTAAACCACGAAGGCAGCGGAGTACTACACCACGAAGGCAGCGGAGTGCTACACCACGAAGGCAGCGGAGTGCTACACCACGAAGGCAGCGGAGTGCTACACCACGAAGGCAGCGGAGTGCTACACCACGAAGGCAGCGGAGTGCTACACCACGAAGGCAGCGGAGTGCTACACCACGAAGGCAGCGGAGTGCTACACCACGAAGGCAGCGGAGTGCTACACCACGAAGGCAGCGGAGTGCTACACCACGAAGGCAGCGGAGTGCTACACCACGAAGGCAGCGGAGTGCTACACCACGAAGGCAGCGGAGTGCTACACCACGAAGGCAGCGGAGTGCTACACCACGAAGGCAGCGGAGTGCTACACCACGAAGGCAGCGGAGTGCTACACCACGAAGGCAGCGGAGTGCTACACCACGAAGGCAGCGGAGTGCTACACCACGAAGGCAGCGGAGTGCTACACCACGAAGGCAGCGGAGTGCTACACCACGAAGGCAGCGGAGTGCTACACCACGAAGGCAGCGGAGTGCTACACCACGAAGGCAGCGGAGTGCTACACCACGAAGGCAGCGGAGTGCTACACCACGAAGGCAGCGGAGTGCTACACCACGAAGGCAGCGGAGTGCTACACCACGAAGGCAGCGGAGTGCTACACCACGAAGGCAGCGGAGTGCTACACCACGAAGGCAGCGGAGTGCTACACCACGAAGGCAGCGGAGTGCTACACCACGAAGGCAGCGGAGTGCTACACCACGAAGGCAGCGGAGTGCTACACCACGAAGGCAGCGGAGTGCTACACCACGAAGGCAGCGGAGTGCTACACCACGAAGGCAGCGGAGTGCTACACCACGAAGGCAGCGGAGTGCTACACCAGTACTTACGCTAATACCATTTACTACAACGAAGCTCCGCACGCACGACTCTCCCTGAGTTACTACACCACTAAGGCAGCCGAATATTAAACCACAAACTACGATTCCGCAAGTTTCTACAAGGAAATTTCTAAATACTAGAGCCGAAATTTCTATGTGACGTTATTTATATTTGTCGGTTATTTTTATGCTCATTGGTCACTGAGAATTAATTATTGATCTTAAAAGAGAATATATAAATTTTTAATACGGCCAATACGGGTAATTCTTTTGTAATACTTTTGTTAGTAACTTCAAGTTTGTCAACTTCGCGTCAAATGTATATTGGTGTTGGATTTCTTCAAGGCCGGTATGCTGAATTGTGAATTGTTTGTTTTATATTTTACAGGTGACTACTGCCTTATTCATACGGACATGTTCTTGTGGTTCGACGATGATATTTCAAGAATTAGTTACGAAAGACAATTGTAACTGTAGATTTTTTCAAATCTTATAAATAATGTGGAAGTGGCTGACCTTTGTAAAAATGAAATACTTTGAAGTTGAGAGAAATATATTGATACAATTCATAAACAAAACTTGGTGTAAATTAGAAACAATGAACAAAATACTTATAAAAAGAATTGTGTTATATTGTCCCACCTCCTCCCACAATTCCTCCACATTTTACAGTCACATACATACATACACATATACATACACATAAGTTAACCCATTGGCTGCCACGCCATACAACCCGTAGGTTGCTCTCTACTAATCTACGCGCCACGTCTGAAGGATCCATGACCAAGTGGGACTTGCCATTGTTGACAAGTCCGTGCTGAAAAGGGGGAACTATGGTGCATTGCCTGAAACAGGCGCCTTGCGGCAAATTTTGGGCTTGGCGACTCTCCGACCCCGCGGCTTGTAAACCACGAGACCGAAAAGCGCGGCCCGTGCTAAGGAGCTAGGGGAAAACAAAGGCGTGGCAGACAATGGGTTAACTAACACTAACACAAACATATTACCAAAAACAAATGATGATCCACGCTGACATTTTGGAGATACCGGCGACGTTTTAGTGTCCATCTTCTCGACGTTTCCTCTCATTACCTGATTAAAGAGAAAACAATTCTTATTAAGTGACATGCCAATTAAAGTAACATAATAGTCACATAATACATATAGGTTCATTGTTCTGGTTTTTTTGCTCAAAACTTTAAGGGCGCGCTTTAAATCTACCTAACAATATTGAGAACTGTTCACAGAACAAAGCTCACATGCTAGTCTTCAAAAAAAAATTCCGGAAGTAGACCGGAAGTAACCACAGCGCCTCAACCATTGAGCTGTCGTCAAATTAAACCACATATTCGTGATCTCCATGAAATTTGGGGTCGATTAGGTGTGTTTTAAACGAAATCCAAAATTTGGCCAAAATCGAGAATTTTCCTGAACTATAGTTCAGGAAAATTTTCGAAACCGGAAGTACGAATACGTAAAAATGATAATCCTGAACTATAGTTCAGGAAAATTTTCGAAACCGGAAGTACGAATACGTAAAAATGATAACATGAACTTTACCACAAATTTAACGAGGATCACGAATATGTGGTTCTTTTGCTCCTCGAATGAATATTTACTGAACTACTGACTGAAATGAGCAAACCGGAAGTAAAAAAAAAAAAACTCATTATCAAAAATCTAACAAGTGAGCTTTGTTGGAGGTATAGTTACCGACAGTTTCCACGAAATATTTCAACAAAATAACTGCCAATAAACGTTTAAAGAGATGTGCAAAGTAACAGAAACTGACGGTTTTGACAGCTTAAAATTATCGAAAAGCCATCTAGCGTTAGAAAAAAGAAACGTCCAAGTAAAACATCCGTTAGCGCGTAAGAAGGGCCTGATTTTGGAAACTATTACACAGACAGAGTCTAACGCAACTAGACTATTAGTAGATAACCTACGAAAATAAGTCAATTGCTGGGTACCTGGGCATAATCCCGTGGTGATGACTGCAGGGGTGTAACAGCGGACGGAAGCGATCACTGAAGTGGTCCAGAAACTCGCCAAGTCGCCAGTGAAGTAAAACCAATTGTGTTTAGAAGCAGTGAAACTAGACGAGCGTGCGTCGCGAAGATAAGGATGGAGAAGAAAGTTGATGGAAGTCCCTCTTCCGTCATGGTCAGCATTGGCACAAGAATCTCCGTGCCAGGACCACACGATTCCATAAAGAAACTGCGTGCTCTGTAAAATAAAATGTTTTACATTAATAAAAATATAACAAAGAATAAAGCATTTCAATCTTTACCTAGTTTAAGAAGCACACTGATTGTTCATGATGAAAAAACCGTAAAAATGGAATTCACTGCAACCAACAGCATTACTCCACATGTTGAGATCAATTTCTGCATGCCCAAGAAAGTGTCATGAAGTATTGCAGTAGCATGTGATAGGTGGTTCAGTTCACACTCTTCATGTCACTGAAACTCTAAGTGGAAATGGGACAAGGAAATTCTCTACGTTATTTACAAATTTACACAAATTTACCTATGAGAAATAAAACTGTACCTATGTCTTAGCTGGGTTGCCTTCTAAACAGAAGTAAAAAGCCATAACAACAAACATGCTGTTGCAGGGTACGCCACCAAAATTGCGACATTCTGAAAAAGATCCTATGGTTCAAGAATACCTATGTTACATGAAAATCTGAATTGTAATGGTCTGGTAGCAGTAATTGGAAAATACCTTATCTCGGCAAATTTGTATTCCACTACATGTGGGCTTCAAACATGAGTTTTAGGCTTTTGACTGCATGAGGGTCTAATCCGATGGAAATTGACTCAGCGCTAAGTCAACTTGTTGGAATGACTGACAGGACAGTATGCATCTAGAATTTGGAGAAATAAGTTGGTACAGTATACAAATAAGGAATAAACTATGCCAAGATAAACCTACATAAGTTACGAAATTCAATTTAGTATATGAAATCACAGGAATATAAGCCTCGTTTCACGCTGTAACAACAACAAAGGCGACACTAGCCACATCGTGTTACCTACTTAGGATTCAAAATCCATTACTAGATGTCGCTAGTGTCGCCTTTGTTGTTGTTACATCGTGAAACGAGGCGAATAAGGCGAAACAAATTGTAGCTAATTAATACTTTAATATTCCTGTCCATCAAATACCAAATTGAACTTCGTATCTTATGTAGGTTTATCTTGAGTTTATCCTAGTTTCCTTATTTTTATATTGTACCAACTTATTTCTCCAAATTCTAGATGCATACTGTCCTGTCAGTCATTCCAACAAGTTGACTTAGCGCTGAGTCAATTTCCATCCATTAGATCCTCATGCAGTCAAAAGCCTAAAACTCATGTTTGAAGCACACATATAGTGGAATACAAATTTGCCGAGATAAGGTATTTTCCAATTACTGCTACCAGACCATTACAATTCAGATTTTCATGTAACATAGGTATTCTTGAACCATAGGATCTTTTTCAGAATGTCGCAATTTTGGTGGCGTACCCTGCAACAGCATGTTTGTTGTTATGGCTTTTTACTTCTGTTTAGAAGGCAACCCAGCTAAGACATGGGTACAGTTTTATTTCTCATAGGTAAATTTGTGTAAATTTGTAAATAACGTAGAGAATTTCCTTGTCCCATTTCCACTTAGAGTTTCAGTGACATGAAGAGTGTGAACTGAACCACCTATCACATGCTACTGCAATACTTCATGACACTTTCTTGGGCATGCAGAAATTGATCTCAACATGTGGAGTAATGCTGTTGGTTGCAGTGAATTCCATTTTTACGGTTTTTTCATCATGAACAATCAGTGTGCTTCTTAAACTAGGTAAAGATTGAAATGCTTTATTCTTTGTTATATTTTTATTAATGTAAAACATTTTATTTTACAGAGCACGCAGTTTCTTTATGGAATCGTGTGGTCCTGGCACGGAGATTCTTGTGCCAATGCTGACCATGACGGAAGAGGGACTTCCATCAACTTTCTTCTCCATCCTTATCTTCGCGACGCACGCTCGTCTAGTTTCACTGCTTCTAAACACAATTGGTTTTACTTCACTGGCGACTTGGCGAGTTTCTGGACCACTTCAGTGATCGCTTCCGTCCGCTGTTACACCCCTGCAGTCATCACCACGGGATTATGCCCAGGTACCCAGCAATTGACTTATTTTCGTAGGTTATCTACTAATAGTCTAGTTGCGTTAGACTCTGTCTGTGTAATAGTTTCCAAAATCAGGCCCTTCTTACGCGCTAACGGATGTTTTACTTGGACGTTTCTTTTTTCTAACGCTAGATGGCTTTTCGATAATTTTAAGCTGTCAAAACCGTCAGTTTCTGTTACTTTGCACATCTCTTTAAACGTTTATTGGCAGTTATTTTGTTGAAATATTTCGTGGAAACTGTCGGTAACTATACCTCCAACAAAGCTCACTTGTTAGATTTTTGATAATGAGTTTTTTTTTTTTACTTCCGGTTTGCTCATTTCAGTCAGTAGTTCAGTAAATATTCATTCGAGGAGCAAAAGAACCACATATTCGTGATCCTCGTTAAATTTGTGGTAAAGTTCATGTTATCATTTTTACGTATTCGTACTTCCGGTTTCGAAAATTTTCCTGAACTATAGTTCAGGAAAATTCTCGATTTTGGCCAAATTTTGGATTTCGTTTAAAACACACCTAATCGACCCCAAATTTCATGGAGATCACGAATATGTGGTTTAATTTGACGACAGCTCAATGGTTGAGGCGCTGTGGTTACTTCCGGTCTACTTCCGGAATTTTTTTTTGAAGACTAGCATGTGAGCTTTGTTCTGTGAACAGTTCTCAATATTGTTAGGTAGATTTAAAGCGCGCCCTTAAAGTTTTGAGCAAAAAAACCAGAACAATGAACCTATATGTATTATGTGACTATTATGTTACTTTAATTGGCATGTCACTTAATAAGAATTGTTTTCTCTTTAATCAGGTAATGAGAGGAAACGTCGAGAAGATGGACACTAAAACGTCGCCGGTATCTCCAAAATGTCAGCGTGGATCATCATTTGTTTTTGGTAATATGTTTGTGTTAGTGTTAGTTAACCCATTGTCTGCCACGCCTTTGTTTTCCCCTAGCTCCTTAGCACGGGCCGCGCTTTTCGGTCTCGTGGTTTACAAGCCGCGGGGTCGGAGAGTCGCCAAGCCCAAAATTTGCCGCAAGGCGCCTGTTTCAGGCAATGCACCATAGTTCCCCCTTTTCAGCACGGACTTGTCAACAATGGCAAGTCCCACTTGGTCATGGATCCTTCAGACGTGGCGCGTAGATTAGTAGAGAGCAACCTACGGGTTGTATGGCGTGGCAGCCAATGGGTTAACTTATGTGTATGTATATGTGTATGTATGTATGTGACTGTAAAATGTGGAGGAATTGTGGGAGGAGGTGGGACAATATAACACAATTCTTTTTATAAGTATTTTGTTCATTGTTTCTAATTTACACCAAGTTTTGTTTATGAATTGTATCAATATATTTCTCTCAACTTCAAAGTATTTCATTTTTACAAAGGTCAGCCACTTCCACATTATTTATAAGATTTGAAAAAATCTACAGTTACAATTGTCTTTCGTAACTAATTCTTGAAATATCATCGTCGAACCACAAGAACATGTCCGTATGAATAAGGCAGTAGTCACCTGTAAAATATAAAACAAACAATTCACAATTCAGCATACCGGCCTTGAAGAAATCCAACACCAATATACATTTGACGCGAAGTTGACAAACTTGAAGTTACTAACAAAAGTATTACAAAAGAATTACCCGTATTGGCCGTATTAAAAATTTATATATTCTCTTTTAAGATCAATAATTAATTCTCAGTGACCAATGAGCATAAAAATAACCGACAAATATAAATAACGTCACATAGAAATTTCGGCTCTAGTATTTAGAAATTTCCTTGTAGAAACTTGCGGAATCGTAGTTTGTGGTTTAATATTCGGCTGCCTTAGTGGTGTAGTAACTCAGGGAGAGTCGTGCGTGCGGAGCTTCGTTGTAGTAAATGGTATTAGCGTAAGTACTGGTGTAGTACTCCGCTGCCTTCGTGGTGTAGCACTCCGCTGCCTTCGTGGTGTAGCACTCCGCTGCCTTCGTGGTGTAGCACTCCGCTGCCTTCGTGGTGTAGCACTCCGCTGCCTTCGTGGTGTAGCACTCCGCTGCCTTCGTGGTGTAGCACTCCGCTGCCTTCGTGGTGTAGCACTCCGCTGCCTTCGTGGTGTAGCACTCCGCTGCCTTCGTGGTGTAGCACTCCGCTGCCTTCGTGGTGTAGCACTCCGCTGCCTTCGTGGTGTAGCACTCCGCTGCCTTCGTGGTGTAGCACTCCGCTGCCTTCGTGGTGTAGCACTCCGCTGCCTTCGTGGTGTAGCACTCCGCTGCCTTCGTGGTGTAGCACTCCGCTGCCTTCGTGGTGTAGCACTCCGCTGCCTTCGTGGTGTAGCACTCCGCTGCCTTCGTGGTGTAGCACTCCGCTGCCTTCGTGGTGTAGCACTCCGCTGCCTTCGTGGTGTAGCACTCCGCTGCCTTCGTGGTGTAGCACTCCGCTGCCTTCGTGGTGTAGCACTCCGCTGCCTTCGTGGTGTAGCACTCCGCTGCCTTCGTGGTGTAGCACTCCGCTGCCTTCGTGGTGTAGCACTCCGCTGCCTTCGTGGTGTAGCACTCCGCTGCCTTCGTGGTGTAGCACTCCGCTGCCTTCGTGGTGTAGCACTCCGCTGCCTTCGTGGTGTAGCACTCCGCTGCCTTCGTGGTGTAGCACTCCGCTGCCTTCGTGGTGTAGCACTCCGCTGCCTTCGTGGTGTAGCACTCCGCTGCCTTCGTGGTGTAGCACTCCGCTGCCTTCGTGGTGTAGTACTCCGCTGCCTTCGTGGTTTAACCTGGATCAACGTAGGTTGTAGTGCAGTACTTGGGCGCTTCAGTGGTGTGATAAGTTAGATACTCGGTGTAGTAGCTGGGAACAGAATAATACATGGGGGCATTATTATAGTTAGCTGGAACATCGTAGGTCGAAGTTTATTACTCAGGAGCCATTGTGGCGTAGTACTGGAGACCTTCGTATGGTAAGTAGTTGTTGACGTTGTTGTTTAGTAATCGGCGTGGTGAAGGTAGTGAAACTCGGGGAAGAAAAATACTTCGGAACTTCTGCGTAGTAACATCGGGGCAGTACAAGTTGTGGTGTAATACTCCGGACCCTTGGTGGTGTAGTATTTGGGGGCCCAGTGCAATAACCGGTTGCTACGGATTATTCATGCCCGCCATACCCAGGAGAAATCGGCACACCAGTGGTTGATCCAGCCATCAACGTTACAACACTCACAGTAGCACAACGCCATAGTTACTATACAAATGATTTAAACATTAGTATGCAATAATAACTGACATATTTGCAATTAGAAAAATAATAGAGTTGATTCACATTTCCATGAAAAAATAAAAACATATTTACCCATGATTGCTTCTGTGTAGTGTTCGACCGTTTTTGTACTCCGGTGCCGTGGCGATGTAGTACTTGGGAGCCTCGACGTAGTACTCGACCCTTTTGTAGTGTAGCTAGGGGAAGAATAATACTGCGGGGATTCGGTGTAAGTAGTTCGGGGCAGCATAAGTTGTGGTATAATAATCTGGAGCCTTGGTTCAGTACTTGGGGGCCTCGGTGTAGCAACTGGTCGTGTCGTATGTTGTGTAGTAAGGTGGCGGCGTTGCAATTTGTTATCCGCCATACCCAGGAAACATCGATACACCAGTGGCCGACCCAGCCATCAACGCTGCAACACAAAACCGCAGCATGAGGCCATAGTTTGCTAGACAAATTATCATTTGAACATTATAACTTGCATGTTAATAAATAATAAGTCGATTCACATTTCCATGTAAACATTTTTACCCATGATTTAAACTAGCAATTCGACGAAGAATGCAGTTGGTGACACATGGTGCACTGCAGTTGCTGTTACCGTGTCGGAGATGCTCACTCGACTAATCCCTGTCGACTTATCCTTGCCCTTATGTACGACTAAACAATAATTATTTTAACAATTAATATGCAAAAATATCTAGCATGTTAACAAAGAGAAAACAAAATAGAAATTTATACATAACTCCAAATAACAACAGAAAATTTACCCATGATTGAGAACTGATAATACGATGAAGAATGCAGCTGATGGCAAATAGTACACAGCAGTTATTACCGTGTCGGAGATACTCGCTCGACTGATACCTGTCGACATTTCTCTCGCCTTTTATACGACTTTTTCTCACCCCTCCTCTCAAGCCTTGCGGTTATTCTACCTTCTTGATAATGATACAAAACGTCCCGTTCTCACCCAACCTCTACACCACTGCATGACAAGTTTTATGTAATGACATCCGTGACCTTCGATTGAAGGAAAACTGGCCTTTCCTTCTGCAGGTTGACGTTGCTGGGGATGGGTCTACAACATCCAATATCAAAAAGAAAACCAAATGGATGTAACACGTCTCATTCTCACCCAACCTCTACACCACTGCATGACAAGTTTTATGTAATGACATCCGTGACCTTCGATTGAAGGAAAACTGGCCTTTCCTTAGACTGCAGGTTGACGTGGCTGGGGATGGGTCTACAACATCCAATATCAAAAAGAAAACCAAATAGCTTATCCTTGCGGCTATTGTACCTTCTTTGATAATGATGAAACACGTGTCATTCTCACCCAACCTCTACACTACCGCATGCCAGTTTTACGTAATGTTTCTCGTGACCTTCAAGTGAGAAGGACATCGTGTCGGGACAAACTGGCCGACCTGTCTGCAGGTTGATTTGCATGCAAAAAACACAACGAAGATATGCACAAATTTTAACGAATCGAAAACTCCTCACATGTATGTTGACTGCAAGGTTACCTCGGAGGATTCCCTAGAATCCAGAGCTTTTCTTCCAAACTGATAGCAAGACGTCGCAAAACGCCAGTAACGGCAACCAGCGCCAACTCCATTGACCCCAAAACGAAATTCATAACATTTGTGTTTGCGCATCTGTTGCAAAGAATAAAATGATTATTGGCTATATGGATTAAACAAATAAAATTATTTCCTATTATATATCTGTACGCATGTACATATGTTTTCATGTACAGATCTGGTAAATGTACATACACATTGCCGGTGGTTCACTTCACACTCTTAATGTCACTGAAACTCTTAAGTGGAAATGGGACAAGGAAATCATCTACGGTATTTACAAATTTACACAAATTTACCTATGAGAAATAAAACTCTACCCAACTCTTAGCTGGGTTGCCTTCTAAACCGAAGTAAAAACAGCCATAAAAACATGCTGTTGCAGGGTACACCACCAAAATTGCAATATTCAGAAAAGATCCTTTGGTTCATAAGCAAGAATACCTATGTTTTATGAAATCTAAATTGTAATGGTCTGGTAGCAGTCATGGGGAAATACAAAGAGATTTCGATTATCTCTGGCACTCTATGCTCTAGTTACTTAATAAGTTAACGAATCCATTGAATTCCAATTGACACAGATCCAGCCGAACGACTGCGAACGACAATCATTCTGTCTGATAAACTTTTTCCACCCATCCCCTGGCTACGAAATACAGAAATAAATATGTCTGATACTCTTCCTAGTTAATTGGTTTACCTCACCTAATGACACAGTTTTAAGAAAATTAATGAATCCACGTTTACACAAAGCACACTTTTATCTTTTGTTGTTTTCCACCATTTTTTCCCACCATTTTCCCATTTGAGAAGGAGGCATCTCTTGGCCCCTGCAGAAACCTGTAAGAAAGACATCTATCGGTAACGTTGTTAACTAGACATGCAATCATGTTCAATTTGAAATGGGGATGAATTTGAATTTTCAGATACCTGTTTTTTGTTTTAACAAGGTTTACCTGAAGGGCTATTTTTTATTAAATATAAGCTATTTTAATTTTTTGTAATTATATTTCGTCTTTATTAATTTTTTACTTCAAATTAACCATTAGAACTTTCCAAATTATTTGATTAATACAGTCTAAACCACAGTTGAAAAAAACTCAAAACACCCAATTCTAAGGCTTCAAAAAGGGAAATGTTAAATTTTAAATGAAAACCTTACAATATTCAATTGACTTCCCGCGATCAGAATAAAACATAAAGAAGATTGGCAGATCTATTCACAATCATATATTGATCAAGACCGACAAGGCGTAACAATTTTCCATCAACATTTTTAGAGCTGGTTCAACAAGCCATTGGCAGTCATGTGGAGTACAGAAAACATGGAAATTTGCTTAAAAAAAGGGGGCCATCGCTCTCTCCAAAAGTAATACGGACTTGTGTGGCTTGTGAGGGAAGGATGTGGGGTTAGACATGCCTAGCTAGTGAAGTTCATCCACACTTATTTATGATTTCATTTAAATGTTTTTAATTCTAAATATGTTGTGAAAAGGTACAAAAGATAACGACAACTACAAGAATAGGATGACGTTTTGTATATTCTCATTTGAATGGCCCGGGTGTCGATTGACGTCGAGACCTGTGTGTGTTACTCGTTGATGGTGGGGTGGTGTTACTACTAGAAGTGTCTCCGTCAACTTTAGTTCCAAATTTTTCGAAAGCGCGCGCCACAGATCCAACGCAAACTCGATTCCACGGCTGGGCCAGTAAGGATATCTCAGACTGAACGCTAAATGAACGCGGTCGTCCTGTCCAGCTGGCTGGTGGACCGGTAAGTGCTCCTTCGATCAAATCGGCTTCTGGCTCTGATCCGTTCCCACATTCACGCCCACTTGTCTTTTTACGTCGAGGTTCTCGATTGCCATCCAAGCCCTCGTCACTTGACCGATCGCTCAGGTCACTGCTCGAACTACAGCCAGTATCACTAGAGACAGAACCAGATCGAAGTCCATAGTCCTCTTCTGGCGCAGTTATAGTTTTCTCCTTGGAATCCTCGATCAATTTATCTTCTGAACTATTAGTGACTCCACTTTCTGATGCGGCTGATGTGATTGCTGGCCCTTCTTCTTCTTCTTCTTGAGGTGCAGGACTGCAGACTGTATCTTCTGGCAATCGTGGAAGAGCCCGAATTTCCCATGATGATCTGGGTCTAGTTGAAGCTTCAATATTCCGTTGAACAGTTCCCATTAGTAAACCTGTTGGAGTTGTCGCGGGTGTTGTCAATAGATTTTTCTGGAAAACCTGAATAGAGGTGGACACCGGCTTGAAAACCGTCTTTTCCTTTTCACTGATAACTTTTCCACTAGATGTCGACGCAGGATGTGACACAGCTGAATCCTGGTGGAAAATGGATCCAACCGCCATTTTCTTGACATTACTTGGTTTAATCGGGCCGGTACTTGGAATAACTGGTGGTGCTGCACTGGTTGTACTATCGGTCTTCTTACACTTATTAAAACTTGTGATTAATTCGCTAACTGATAATTTAGTTTCAGGCTGTTTGCTCATAGAAACGGAAGTAGTATTATTGATCATTGCCGAAACATCTTCTTGCCTCGATCCGCATGCCCACGAAGCTCTTCTTCGATTTAAACACGACGTCAGCAATTGACGCTGACTGTCGGATAGCGAAGCTGTGTCGATTGACGTTGCACTCATTCTAGCGGGTGTCATTGTAGCTGCTGGATCAGTAGTTTTCACTACTGCGGAAGGAGGATTCTGGGGGGGATCTGTACACGCTGCATCAGACCGAAGTACCACGGCCAATGATTCATCGGTTGACAAAGGACTAGTAGAAGGTTGTGGGTCTTTTAGATTGAAAGACGGAGGGGATGGTGAGTTCTTTTGTGATGCGGAAGGACCCGGAGAGACACTGATGGGGCTCACGGGATGAGACTTACTAGTCGAACAAGTTGCTCCTCCTCCTTCGGTTAAGCTAGTGCTGGGAATAGGCCAATTCCAAACAGATTTTCCCAATGCTGGCGAAATAGAATCGGAAGGTAAAATTTTCGAAGACGGTGGACCGCTTGAACTGAGGCGTTTTAATGAAGAAGCAACGGCGTCCGCACGAGTGACAAGAGATTCAAACTTCACCACCTCATCCGGCTGTAGTTGAAGTGATGCGTTCGAATTTTCATCCATTTCTTTCTCTTTGCAATCGGCCGATTGAGCTTCTGGAACAGCATCTTGGGCCTTTTGAGTATCAGGATCAAGCTCTTCCGTTGGAGTCACTGACCGAGAATTGGAAGGTGTCACTTCGTCCATCACATCCAACAGTGTGGCTGCCCCCGTTTCCTCGCACAACGTTTCTGTGCTCTCCGATAAAACTTTATTTAATTCTAAAAGCTCGTCGACAAAAGTGTTACTTTCCCCCGCCGCCGCAATCACCTTGGCGGAAATTGGGTTGGATGTCATTTCCAAATGTTTATCGCGATCCAGAATCGGACTTGTGAAACATTCTAGCGATTGGGTTGATGGCAGAATATTGAAAAGACTTGAAGTGTCCGCCAGGGAAATGGTCGAACTTTGTTGGTTCAAGAGACTGAGGACCTCGTGTGACTTTGAGAGGTTGCGCAATGAGTGAATGCGCTCCAAAGATTGGGCAGAACTAGATTGAAGCTCATCACAAAGATGATCTCTTGAACGCGACACACTTAATCTCATTTCACATAGACGCTCGCGTGATTTAGAGGTGCTCTTGCGTAGATTAGAGGCTGCAACTCTTTCGTAAAGCACCTCGCGTGATTTGGACATGGCGCGCAGGAGTGAGCGCGCAGTCATCGACGGTGATGAACCGTGACCGTTTATCGAGGCGGCGGAACGCGGACAGGCGAGCGTCGCAGCTCCCGTCGGGCAATTGTGTAAAGCTGAATTTTTTCTTTGACTTTCCGACGAAATTGTCTCCCTTTGATGACTTGCCACATGTTTCCAGGGCGTCAACCACGGATGTTTCAAGCATTCCTTCACCGTAGGTCGACAGCTGTAATAGTATTGTTTGATTAGTTGTTTTAAATGATTATTTTCTATGTGGAAAACAAATCTTATTTAACTAAAACGCTGTGGATGAGCATCTTAAGAATATCGTTGAATTGCTAATACGTATTTGACACAAAAATATGCGAAATTCTTAATCCTTCGATTTTACGCCTAAAAACATATAGTTCCCGAATACCTTGGTTCTCTGGATAGTGTTTTTCGAATAAAGTCTTCAGCTTGAGGAGAAATGTCCTCAAAAAGCTCATCAGGAAAATCCAGTTGTCCGTGACAGATATTTTGGAAAGTCTCTTGGTCGGTATCGCCGCCAAAGGGCGTGAAGCCAGTCAGTAAAACATAGGCCATTACTCCAACAGACCTATTAAATAAGTTTTAAATTCGAATTGAATGAATTGTCAGGTTAGGTTTAATATAAAAAAGAGTATTCATGTAATTATATCTACCAAATATCTGCAGATAACGTGATGGGTTCGTAATGGAGAATTTCCGGAGCTGGCATAATGAGAAAATAATTTTTAAAACAAATTAGTTGGAATGGTAATTTCATCTGTTATGGAATCGAACTTACAAACATAATCAGGGGTGCCCAGTAATTCGCGAACTTCTTGCCCGGCAACGATAACTCTGGATATCTCCAGATCACACAGTTTGACATCGCAATCTGGAAAGGTACCCATCAGTAGTACGTTTTGCAGCTATTCACGGCCATGTAATAATAATGGAAAGACAATTATTATTTTACGTCGGGGACTCTGTACCAAGTTGCCGATAAAAGTCGTAAAAATAATTAAACCCCATTTTTTAGTGCAATCTGATGGCACCGCGTGTCTCAGAAATACTTAAATATCTGTTGTTTGGCGAGGGCTAGATTTTTCATTTTTTAAAACATTTTTAAAGACGATTTACAATTATTTTGTCTTTGATTTTTTTTTGTATGAGTTACCCTAAAGCGTTACGCCACCGTTCGCTTCATTAGGTGCATTCCCTTTCCCTCCTTTAAGGGCCGTGTTAAAAACATGGCTCAAAGAAACGAAAATTCATGGCTGCATGTCTACGAAGTCATAGATTGCAATGGAAATCACGGAAATGTTTTGTAAAGAAAACAAATATATTAGGATTGGAAGTGCCAGAAACAAAAGGCCTTAACCAGTGTACCGTCCTTGATTGACTAATTTTGGTCAAACGTTTCTCGTTTCCAAATATAGCATGTTTTGCCTACCTTTTACAGAATAGTGAGCGAACGAATAAAGAACTAAACTGGCTTTCTTGGCAAACTTTAACTACCTTGTTGTATATGGTAGCCAGATCGAAAAAAGTACCTCAAAAATAAAGGAAATGTGGTGGAAATAAGGCTCAGGAGTAAAGAAATTTTCACCTTGATATCCAAGTGAGCCATGTTACGCTCGTGGAGGAAAAGAAGGCCTTCTAAAACTTGGCGGACAAACTTGACGGCGTCTCGTTCATAAGGCACCATATCGTCGTCCATGAGTGTTTGAAGGTCGCCACCAGGTGCACTTTGTTTCAATAAAGGATAATATTACTTTCCAAGTTGGATTTAAAGCAACTGCTGGTTGGTTCTATCACGAAAAACTGCTCAACAAATCATGAGAAACACTATGCACGAAAACTATAAATCAATAAGCTTTTTAACAAGGAGTCTGCCATTCTACGAGTCCAAAGAAGAGGAGGGTTTATTTTGTACAGAATTCTTATTTAGAGAGTTAAACGTAAAACTTGAGTGGAAGACTCCTTGTGAAAACAGAAATATCTTATCCTATGGTATCTTAACCGTCAATAGACCTGAACAAAACTACTTGAAGGAACCTTTCATGAACCTTTTTGAAGATTAAAAATGTTTGAATTCAATCTCTAAAAGCAAAGAGCAAATAGGAGATGTTGTTTTTACCAAGAAGTTTTTTGCAAATTAACACTTTCAAGATTGACTTGAAACATTTAAAACATACCTTAGCATTATACATTTCAACTTGAATTTTACCTCCAACCAGCTGAATTTTAAACATCATTCCGGTTTGCTTTTTATCTTTAATAACTTCCGATAACTTCGTCTCGCTCATTTTTGAAACAAAACAGAAGCAGACGACACTTTTCTTTTCATACTAAGTGTCAATCAAAACCAAAAATCGACCCGTTCCCCTAACGATAAAAGCGGTTTGATCGCAAGTTCTCGCTGAACGGATCGTGATAATTAAAGCATAAACTAGTTCGTAACAACAAGTTTTTTTGTCAACGGAAAAATTTGCATGAAACCCGCAGGTCTTTACTTTTATACTGAACACCCACCCTCCTCCAGTTAAAATGATATGCTCTAAAGACATAAATTAGTAGTCACGGAAGCAAAATAAAAAAACGATCTAAAACAAAAATCGCATGAGATGTATAGATGTAAATAAACTGAACTTACTACTCCATGACGAGAATCATGTGGGTTGGTGTATCAAAGACGTCGATTAAGTGGATGATGCGAGGATTGGTCGTGCAGAGTGACATAAGAGCAATCTCGTGAAGTATTTCAGTTGTACAGTCTTGTCCATAACGTATCTTTGACGCATATTTAGCTGCATACTCTACCCCAGTAGTCCGATGGCGGCATTTCCGAACCGTAGCGAATAAACCACTAAAAAAATTCAAAATATCTTTAATAAACCAATAAAAATGATCAAAGTATCAAATTACCTCATAATCGTATGAGTTAAACAAATATATTGGTTGAAAATAACACAGCAGTAAAATACACCTCAATATCCCACTATAGATGCTAAAGTAGACAATTAAAAAATTACGCGCGCGTTCAAAATTCGTAAGGAAACAGATAAGAGCGTCACAGCTCTCTAGGTAATGTCACTAGTATCACTATTACTTCAAAGTCACTTTTATAGAACCCCGCGTATTAACTTGCCCAGAATTTTTCTGAAAGAAAAGTAAATTTTCCCTTTCGAAATTATTATTATATTTCCTTGCACGCGAACTCACTAACACGAGTGAAACCACACCATAGGACTCGTTTAGTTGCATATTAACACCACTACCGAGCCAACGATTTTTCTGCGACAATTTTATAGACAATTTTATGGGCAGGCATTTTTGTAATTTTATGCGCAAAAGATGTTGCGTAATACAAAACGATGTATATACATTTCGCCCTGTGCGCACTTAATGTTTTTGCGAGCATATTTAATATTTCTCTCGCGATATCCAAATTTTATTTATTTTCGTTTATAGCAGGCAAGACAAATTCCGCGTAATTATAGTAAGCACAACCACGTTCGTGCGCATTTTAGTCAATTTTTGTTGTTTGGATTTTCTGAAAAATGTTTTTTTTTTCTATATGAAAGGCTTTAGATTATTTGAACAAGAGACAAACTGACAAAAAGGGAATTTTATAAGGTTTTACATCGTAGTCTGTCAGCAGCTGCCATTCCAAGAAGTGTTACATGCTTTGTCATCAGTTGGAGTCCAAAGGAACATCAAGATTATTATGTGTACTGAACAACAGAATCAGATTTTGGGATCTATCACCTGCGTGTTTTGACCGCTGCTATTATTGAGATGTTGTCCTGTTGCTCAGTCTTTATACCAGTCACTATTAGTTCTGTAGTTCTTCATTCACTGCTTAGTTTATTTGTGTTCGAAATTAAACATTATATTTCAAGCAGGATCTCAGATTTAAAAAAATCATAGTTAGAACTATAAGGGTCAATACTTCTAGCCTGTAATCATAGTGAGATAGTTTCTTCTGCTGGTATGCTAGATTTTGAAACATGTACTGGTATTATATTATACACTCACTCATTTTCTTTCTCAAGTCGATCTCGATCTCGTCAGTTGTGAATCTTGTGATGCGCAACCTATCATCTAACTGTCTTAAGCGTATTGGAAATAAGATAAGCACATAGTTTTCCGAGGAGCTTCAAGTTCAACAAGCATTTTGTTGAACCAAACAGAAACCGTTTTAGCCCAAAATGATTTTGTCTGCAGAGCGAATATGCACTTCTCTTATAAAAGCGGTACAATAGAAAATCGCGATCTGGCAACTCCCAATCAAACACCACTTTTGGTACGGGTGGGCTTGGCCCGTTGGTCTACCTGTTAATTGTGAGAAAAGTATCATTCACATTCCCATTCCCATGGAATTTCGATAGCTTAACTCTATTTCCTAAAAATCTGCTCTCTTCCCTGAAGCAAGATGGTGTAAAAAAAGAATGATTATTGTGCGTTATTATTCTTTTTAAAAATTTGTATGCCAGTTTTAATTTAAACAAAATTCAAGCAACCAAACGGGTTAATCTAAATCACACTCATTAGGCATGATGTACAATTGTCCATATTCCGTATAAAACAACCTTATCAGAGTCTTTTATATACATGTATTTTCTATTTCAATTGGACTCTGCATGCCTAACTAATTACTGCTTAACCACAAATAGCAGCAGGCCAAAAACCAGCACTCTTTTTTATCCTAGTCTATATAGTGTATTTTTGTGTGTGTTTGCGTGAATCGTAATAACACGCAGGGCGTCATTGTTATGTGAAATTGTGTGTGTTTCGTGAAATTACTTATTATAGCCACTGAACTTGGCCTAATTAAAACCGACCACACATTATTGGATTAAACGGCGACGCACGGCCGAATTAAGGAAACAAAAGTGCCTAGAGATTTTGTCTTTGCTGTTATTAATTAAATGCTGGTGGGAATGAGTTCTTATACAGTATGTACAAAAGATATGCGACCCGGAAAACCTACAAGCAGGAAGTATCATGCTACTGCGCATTAGAAATCGGCCGTATATAAGTACAATTTTTCTCATCTGCTCTTTTCTCTGGTCAAGTATATATAATCAAAAATTTAATTTGAATACAGATTTTTTTTTTAATTAAAGATTTGTCTGTAAAAATCAGATTTATTCCAAAGGCGGATACAGTCATAGTTACGTGTCGTTGACTTCAACCTTTTGCACAAATAAAAGTGAATTATTATTTCGCATTCTTGAAATTTCGAATTTTTCAAACAGCACACGCATTTAAAATAATTATATAATAATCTGCCCGAGTCTTTGGTGAGCACTTTAGGTTGCTTTGCACCTCAGGCTTCTTCAGGACGTACCCATAGATGGCGCGAAGGTGTATACACATTTAATTGTCATTTCTGGTATAAAAATAATGAGAGTTGATCGTTACTTCCTTTCTAATGTTGCTGTGTGATATGCGCTCAAACTCTACGCTTTATAACATACATGTCGCCTATAAATGCAAACGACGAAATTGGTGTGAGTCACAAAATAAAAGAAACCGAATTCAACAATCAACTATGGCCACAAAGAATTGTTGGAAACTTGAATTATTATTCTCAAATAAATTTTAAAAAATCTCGGCGCATTGCCTTTTATTGTGCTGAGAGAAGACTGGCAACTGCTGGCGCTATATAGCCTCCTTCGTATTCAAGCCAAAGCCAGAAGAGCTGAGGGAGTGATAATATAACCATACGCAGCGCAAGCTATACCCCCACTCCTCTTGTGCCCGGGATGGAGGGACAAGTGATGATGCTGGCCCTGAGGAGCCCGGCTAGCTAGCTGGAAAGAAAATATAAGAGAGGAAAAAAAAAGATGGCCAAATATGGGCGAAGGCCATTGAACTAACGACCGAGCAAGAGAGCGAGAGAGGCAGCTAGCAGCTATAGCAGGTTTGCCACACAACTATTTAGGCAATAAACCAAGGAAATGGAAGAGAGGAGAACTCTGTGATGAAAAAGGGAAGAAGAGAAAAAAGGTGGAAAAACATACACAAGCATCAGAGTCTGTTGCTGCTGCCAGCAGTCCAGCAGACCAGACCCAAGGAATGGCTCGTTTCCCAACTTTCCTATATGCTACTCTGCTGGCTGGCTGCTGTGACCATGAGGCTTGTGCTTAAGGGAGCCCGATCATCTTTCTTTCATTCGTAGACTTTTTGATGTGTAAAACCCATCCAAGATAGGAAAGAAAACATTATATCCTTAGCCAACTATGCTGCTGCGCGGCTTCGCAGAAAAACGAACAACCGAATTCTTTTTTTGGTGATTCCAACACATTCCACCATCAGGAAACACCAAAGCGGATCTCTTTGCCCTTGCTATGGCCTTATTTTTATTATTTTAAGAGTTTCTTCTTCAAGCTGATTATTATTATTATTGTTAAAGGTATTATTATTATTATTCAAACCTGGCGAACGGCTCTTCTTCCACGGCGTAATGCAAGTCAATCGGGTCGGTCTGGACGAGTTTGTTCAATTTATCCTGATCGACGGTGACGACACCATTCACGACTTTGCGCATGTCGCAAATGGGCTCGACGGTGGCCACACTGTGCTGGGTGTTGCGCCGATGACCTGGTCGTCGCTTGTGATGAAGCCGGGAACGGCCACCTCCGCCACCACCACCACCACTCCCTCCTCCATTACGTTCCATCGTAGGTGAGTTAACGTTAATCCCAACACTTGAGCCGGAAGTAGCCGGAGATGCAGTACCACCAGCACCAGCACCTGGGCCGTTGGATGACCCGGTACGGCTTTTCATACTCCGATCGCCTCTGGCCACTCCCAGCAGATCCTTTGATTTGGTTCGATCATTGAATGCGCGAATAGATGTTGACCGATTTAATCCAATACGACCAATATACAAAACACACCAAACAACAACTGATTGAGGCTGCACTACAATTCAACAGCAGCACAAACTAACGGAGAGAGAAAGAGAAATATAGCGATGAATCTTCTACTGGCAAACTGCCTTTTCTTCTGATGACTCAGCGTCGTTAAAGCAAAAACGAGTCATACAGCGGCTATACACACTCGGGATAAAAAAAATAACCAAAAACTCCTTTTTTTTTTCCTCCGTGGTCGTCCGTGGCACCTTGAGCATGCGTGACCAAGCACGGTTGATGCAGACCAGCAACTGAATGTTAGTCAGCGCTCCAACCTGCTTCTTGAAGCATCATCAACCTGTTCTGTGTGTGCTGGTGTTCAGAAATGGTTTGGCTTAGACGAGAAAAAAAAAACTCTCAAAAGCCCCTTCGGGCTTGTGCCGAGGTGCTGCTGCCCGCGTCCAAGTTCAAGCAACTCCTTTTCGAGATACAGCATAGCTCTCCTCTTCTTGCGCCTTTCGTCTTATTTAGATTGTGTAAATATTTTCTTTTTTTTTATTTTATTTTAGAGGAAATTTTCAGTAGTGGACTAATTGTGTATACATCTGGGTTGACTGGGCTTATATAACTTGAGTGCTGATTGAATATATATAGAATGATTTTCGGCGCTTAATTATATAAATGGGCAGTGGCCGTGAGCGGCCGCGTGAGTTTCACAAGAGAAACCAAAAGACATTTCATTTTCAAGAAAAATATGAGATCATTCTCGATTTGTGTTGAATTCAAACGGAAAACGGAGAATGACGATTGCTCATTTCTGTACACATACCATGTTTGCTAATAAAAAAAGAATAATAAGCGCTAGAAGCTGGAAAAGCTACTCTGTTGAATAATACTTAATTTAATTAAGCTTCCCCAAGTTATGACGAAAACTATCAACAAATATGAGTGTTGACAAAAAAGAATATTTAGTCTTAATTAAACAGTAAACAGATTGTGTAGGCTGTAATATAAAGCAAAAATAATAATGTGCAATGTTTAACCATTATGACTGTCGCTTTCGTATTTGTTTTTATTTTATTTGTTTTAATATTGAAAGTTACATTCTTTATTTTAAACAACGTTTCCTACCTTACAAATTACAATGATTTCGGCTTACATTATTTCCCATTTTTATGTACTTATTAATTCGTAACACATTGTTAATTTGTTGAACTAGTTGACCGAAACACGATAAATCTTGACCTGAATGAACAACGTGAGATTGTTGTACCGGGTTGTACAAGTCACGTCACGAAGCCTATAACAAGATCCTTGATCACGCCTTTCCAAGGATCCCTGTTAACTGTCCACGTACACTTTTCCCGGACTTTTCCATAATACTTTTTGATTTTTTTATTCCAACTAAAACAAATTCTAGTTATCTTAAAAATTTCCAACAATATCGAAATTCAATTTTACCTGAATCGTGTTTCCCTATCCTTGGTAAAAAATAATAAAGATTACGTCTAGTTTGATATCGATTAAATAGCTGTTTTTATTGAACCTCCGTATTTCGCCTCCGGATAAACGGGCATCTCTCTATATACTAAACAGTCGACTAGACAGTCTTATATTCAAGGTCGCCCTCGAAATAGACCGGGCTGATTCGTTTGGATGGATCCTCGTTGGATTCATTTCAGCCCGGCATATGAGTTTATCATTTACAAATTGATAGGGAAAGAAAATTGTGTGTCCAATTTTTTAAACTAGTTAATTTTCACAAATTTTGCAACAACAAAATTTCCGAAAAAAACGAACAAACATGAACTAATAATTTAGATATAAATAATAGCATCAATAAAATGCATTCTCATTTGCTATTTATAATTCCCATACTATAGAGCCTATTTTAGTGCGTTTATTTTTGGCTTGTGCATGTAAAAATGAATCAGCATTACCGTATTGGCCAATCAAATTAAAAGGGGTCTCATGGATCAAAAATAATATGATTAGTTACTAAATACTCTGTCGTGTTGAAGCATTCAAAAAATTCCGCCAATCATAAACAATTAAATTACAAGAGGAAAACGTATTTAATCATGCAGCAACAGGTTTTCTAAGCAGCACGGTGAACGATGTGTAGTGCTTAGTCCAGCTTCACCTTGTAACCTTCTGTCGGACAATATATTTTTGAAAACTAAGGCGATTCACGAATCCCCTTGAATGTTACCCTGTATTGAATTGCAATCAAGACTCAAGTCTAAAACATTCGTCCAATAATCAACAATTGCAAACAGAAGGCTCTCTGCTGGTCCAATATTGCACGCGCATCAAGCAACATCGAAGGAAAGGAGAGGCGCCATCACACCTTATAAGAACAGACACGGTTTGAGCCACTTGGCAAATACCATATATAGTACTATGTAGCACGCTCTATGCGCGTCTATCCGCTTTCGCTGGGAATTCAGCCAAACAAGTTGACCTTGACTCCAAGCTCGGACATTTTCAAACTGATTTTATCGTTTATTTAAAATAGCTGCACTACCGGCTCATACCTATGTAAGGAAACATAGATGTCTTTCTACATTTTAGATGAATAAAACATCTCGTCTGCTGGATTCAAGATAGTTTCGTTAGGTTAAATAATCGTACAGGTATGGGGGGGGGCTTCTGTCGCCAACACTGTATGTCGTATTTAAAAAAACAAAAACACTTGTGCATTTCTGAACGCGGCCAACAATCGGCGATTATTTCTTCTTTCTAAAATATCCAAACAGAAAAAGAATCGTTCAAATTAATGGTAAGAATCGTAATTTAGATATCATACTTGTATCGCAGAATGTAATGGATACGAGTTATCCAGTCTGGCTATAACAGCTGTATTCCGTAAGTAACTGTAACTTTAAAAACAAAATGACTTTCAACAATCTTTTATTCAAACGGAATAATAAATTGTATTCAAAATAGGACAAAGTTCCAGGAATCAACATCTGTGCTAGACATAATTTGTTTCGTATAAAATATTTGTGTGTGTGTGTCGGCGGACATTGGACACCAACGCTGAATTTATAAGCGAGCAAACCCCCAAATCGAATTTAAGGAAACAATTTTAACTATTAAAATGTGCAAGTCTTCTCCTCAGGAATCGGAAATCAGTTATAGAAATGTGTTAGTCTCTGTTAGTTGTAGCAAAGGAAACGGACAATTCGACAAATTAAAACCAAATTAAAACCGATCTTTTTACCGCTTTCACAAAACTTTACATTTTGTTTTGTAACCACCTTTTTTTCTTCGCTTTGCCTCAAGGCAAAATGTTTAGTTTTCATTTAATTCGCTAGATGCCGTGTTGTATCACACAAGCTATTCAAAAATAGATAAGAAAAATAATTAAGAAGAGGGTAATTGCTCACGAGATCTTTCACTTGTTACGTAACGAGAAATTAAAAAAAAAACCAATTGCTCAAATGACTGGTATTCGTCACCACCGTAGGAAGCTATCTTGAACGGTTCCTATTTTCCGCGCGCTATTATCGATTTAAAATACCAATAGTTAACCAAAAACAAATCGATTAAAAAATTTGAATAGCTTTTATAAGCTAAATTTCGTTTGGATTGCTAATTAATTTATTGGACTTCATACTTCAGAAAACATCCTTGAAAGTTACGAACCTAACTGACTTTTTCGTTTTCAATCAGTAGCAGTCTGAATGCTTGCAATTAAATAAGCTGATCAGTTAAATATAGTGAAACATTACACTCTCCTTCTCCCTCCTTCACTCCCTCTAATTACCGTCCTCTTATATTCTACCACTCATTCATTCTCTTAGGTGAACAGGTCAACTAGTAAATTATACCACTGACGAGACGTTTCCATTTTTCAGCTTTGTGAAATCATTTTCTTAATCATACATTGTCAATCTGTTTTGTCTACAAAAGCGCAAAGCATTCTCCTTGTGTAGTCTGATGTAGGGCGTGTCTTTCAATGCGTTGCGGCTCCCTTTGGCTACTACTTATATATTCCTTGATGTAAGTGAGTTTAACACCTGGAGAGCGCTTCTCTATTCGCCCCAGATCAGCTGCTTCTTCCGTGTTTCCTATTTTACGTCTCATCAAGAAGCGCCTTAAAAAAAACAAATGTGAAACAAAAAAGCTGAAATGACGGACGAAAATTAAAACAACCCATCAGCTGTCAGCCAGGACGGAATCGGGTGTAGCCGCTACTCAAGATGTGCCGCTCCACTTCAAACACATAACAGTACTCCTGCTTTGTTTTTGGGATGATTGCGGTTGAAAAATACGGTAGATCTTTCTCATTTTTGTCGCCAATGAGACGGCCAAACTATCTACTACAAACAACAATGAGCGACGATGCGCATCAATGGTTGGGGAAAGGTAGCTGAATCGAGATATACACTCGAGCCTTTAACTATCTTTGTAAACTAAAACGCTGTAGTCAATACCACAAATGGTAAAATATCCAGGCAGCTCTTGATGAGAATTTGCAAAGGAAACGATCCAAGTTCCTATTTCACCTATAGATCTGCCAACTTTTTTAAAAAAGGGATGACGGTGAAGTCGTGCTACACAATTCACAAGTCGTCGTTCACGGGTCGTATCAACAAGAATTTCTTCGGCCTAAAATGTCCAGCAATTTACAAAAACCTATTACGAGAAGAGAAAGAATAGCCTAGTTTTTCGGGGAAAAAAAACACCTATTTTCGATAAAACCGTTCAGATTGCAACTCTAGAGTGGTCTGCTCTCAGTCGGTACCGGAGAACCAAACGAGTACAAACGGCGTTACTCTAGCGGGCTCAAGCTCAAGCATAGAGGCCCTGCCCTCTACGGCGAATGGGCATCTACATAAATATCGATATGTAGAAATTCTACTGGATGCATGCATCTTTTTTCAATTCGCACCTAAATATTATAGAGAAAAGCATAAATAATCTTTTGAATTAAATTTCAAACAATAACAAAATTACCAAAATGATGAATTTTCTCGCACCTCACAGCTGACACAGAAGACGGAAAGGATGTTCCTGAATTGAGAACAAAAATTATTAAATCAAAATTAAAAATGAAAGAAAAAATTAATAAATATTGAAAAAAACATTGCTCAATACGTAAATTTAGCAAGAAATATGGTGCGGGTGTTACTATTTCACTCGTTTCTGGAAAAGTGAGTAAGCCAGCATTTGTAAGGCCCCCAGGTCCATGTATGGCGTTTGCAGTGTATTCTAGCCTTAAAAGGAACTCGAATCGTCGGCGGCTGACGTACTTGCAAGTCGACTGCAAAGGGCAGAAGTCGTTTTTTAAGTAACACCCAGTTGGCCTCGAAGAATCACAAAAAAGTAGCTTTTAAGGCTGCGCCACAAAACTGCAAAAACATATAGACAGACTCGAAATGGCTCTAGACGAGCGTCTGAATGCTCTGACTATTTTCAAAGTGCTAACGTTATATACACGCCAAATCATGCCCCAAGACACAACTTACCAAAGTCGGACATAAATCTGAAGAAACGACGGTGACGTCACGAAGAACTAAGAAGTTAAAAGGGGTTAGAGGTTCAATTAGCTACGGAAAACCAGGATTGATTAAAGATTTTAAAATGGATTCATGTCAAAACATATTTCAATGCTGGACTAGTAAAGGATTATCGGTTGACTGCTTCAGTGAAACATTTTTTTTCGCACATTTTGATTAGCAAAGTGTAAATTAATTTAAAAAATTAATCGACGTCAATTTGTGAATTAACTTGGGGCTGCTCTGGGTGTCGGGGATAATAATAAGCACTTACTCCGATATGTTGAGAATTGTTAGTTGTAACCGGTTGTAACGAACCACTACATGAGCAAATTTGTAAATCGTAGGGCCCTCTACCGTGTTCATTCAGTAGTCTACACCTTTTCAAAATCGGCGGTATGATTTACGCGACTCTAAACCTAAAGAAAAAGCGTAAATCTTATAGGGGAAAGTTTAAATAAATTATTACACACATAGAGAAAAATACCTTACATAGCTATCAAGCAAAATCCCTTCCTTCGCGCGCGTTTCTCTCTTAGGAGGACCTAGGGCCGGAAATGGTACTTGCAAGGACAAAGTAGATTCTCTAATTGCTGTTACTCCGCTTGAAACATGAAGATACCATCAGTGAACTGAGAAATGAAGATTCTTTATTATTTTCAGTTTAAATGGAAGATTGTACCATCTAACAAACATTTTGCGAAAAAAATGTTTATCGCCTTGCATGATGTTCAGATGGTACACATAATTCAATTGCATTTACGTATGAAAGTATTCCTTTCATTTTTTGTTTAGGTGAAAAATATCTCAAGGCAAACACTGATCTGTCCAAGTATCATGAAAATATTTAATCCTATAGGGGATGGTTATTCAACTTTTAGCCAGAGGAATTGCCAACTTCGGGAAATAAAGATGATGACATCAATACAGTATACGGATAGCACTTGCTAAGTGGAAACATAATTTCCTTTGTACTTGAGTTTCTTATTTAACAGTGACACTTATGATAGAGATGTCATTGTATGGCTTATCAGTTTTAGGATTTGTCTTGGTAGAACTGATCTCTTGAACCACTTCCATCCCTTTTACAACTCGCCCAAATACGGTATGTTTGTTATCAAGCCACGGCTGAAACAAAAAGAAAAGTTACATCAATAAATGTATCGCATTAAGAAGCAATGTTTTATGAACTTACCGCTGGAGCAACCGTAATAAAGAACTGGCTTCCATTTGTCCCTGGACCGGCATTGGCCATACTCACTGTGTAAGGACGATCATGGCGTAGAGAAGGGTGGAATTCATCACCAAACTCACCACCCCATATGCTCTCACCGCCCGTACCGGTTCCTTCAAGTCATCAAATGAATTAGTAAATTTTTCCAATAGTATTTTACAACAAAGCAGTTCTTTACCCAATGGATCGCCGGTTTGGATCATGAAACCTTTGATGCAACGATGGAAAATGTGGTTGTTAAAGTACCCGTTTTTGCTATGAACACAGAAATTTTCAACGGTTTTAGGACATTCTTTGCCAAATAGCTGGATGTGAACGTCTCCAACAGTGGTATGAAGTACGGCGGTGTCGTAAATGCGTTGAGTTCCTACGTGGCGGATGAAGAAGGTAAATTAAGGAAGATGTATAAATAAAAGAGTGATCTAGACGTAAAAATTGGTTTGATTTTATGACTGACCGATGGCGTCTGTAGCTGCAATCATATCTTCTTTAGAAGGTTTCTCATTGAAAATATCACGCTCTGTACCAGGTGCTTTACTATCATCCGGATCTCTCCTAAAATAGAAAGTCACCAAATGTGTTAGTAGTGATAACAATAAAATATAAAAACAAATTACCTTGTGAATAAGAAAAAGCGATTTTTTTTAAAAGCTGTTACAAACAGTGTCGAGTCCGGTTCGATAGACTCCAAGGTTGGATTTTCTGAAGCTTCCATTTCAAGCGTTACGGCTGCTGGATTGTGCCTTGCTTTTCCCTATTAATAAAGGATCCACGTAAGGTAGCAGATTTCTCTAAACGGAAGAAGGTTAGTTACCTGTATCAGAGACAACTGAAGAAAACGCATGTTTTCCGGTTTGCCTATTAAACGGGCTAGTCTGTTGGTAACCAAGTTAATAACCTTAATTCCAATCATCGTTGGTACCAAAAGAAAGTGACCACTCTCGTCAAAAGTCAAGCGTGTAAAATGAAGACAATCAGTCTTTTCAACTTCCTTTTCCATGGCTACACGCCGATTGAACTCCATGTTTGGCAATGCCTTCTTTTGCTGAAGCTCTGTGTAATGCTGTATCGATTCATCGATGACTCGGGACAGCTTACCCGTAGCAAACTTGAAAATTCGGACCTTTCCAACACAAAATATAAATTTGTTATTATATTGAATACTAATTACATACGATTCCTATTACCTTTCGATCTGCTCCGTAGGTAGCGAAGAGCTCACCATTCGGGGAAAAACACAGACTTAGGGGATAAGTTTTTTGCTTGACAAATTCAAAGAGATCAGTGTCGAGTTTTGAGTCAAAATCAACATTCTTTGGGAAAGCGTAATCACTTTTTTCGCCTGTCCAGTAGTTCAGAATTCCTTGTTTATCGACGGATACAACAGCTTCATACACGGCATTATACTGAGCAAAAAAGTAATAATGAAATAGCTATTTCAAATTTTTTACTATCAAGGACTTACTTTGATTAATGTCACTGGCTTGGTGTGCAATTTTTCAATTTGGTGGATAGGCTTATTTATTCCATGTCCATCATAAAGATTAATAATGCCATTCTCAGAGTCAGAACTGAAACGTAAAATTAAACGGTTGAATCAAACAACACAAAAAACACAATGTACAACAGAAACAAATTTCTTACACTGCCAGAACAGATACTGGGTCTCCAGGTGAATGAACCCATTCACAACATCCAGGAATGTAAGATAACTTCATCATATTTATCATATCTAAAGTAATTAAAAAATAATTAAATCAATTTATGGAGCACAAAACGATAGTAATAACAATTCACAAACCAAAATTGACAACATCAAAAACCTTCAAAGATTTATCATTTGATATTGTGCACAACAGTGTTCCTGACGAGTTGATTCCAACATCTTGAATGTTACCCAAGTGGCCTCGGAAATGTTTAACAAACTCGATTCCTAGTTCTTGTTTTTTCCAAAATTTTATATGGCCATCAATACTACATGTGATGATAAAATTTGTCCTGTAGAGCAAAACACGTTTAGATGATTCACAGTGATGACATTCAAATTTATAGATTTACTTTGTGGTGACCAAATGAGTGACAACATCTCGATGCATGAAGCTCCGCTCATACATTTCCACATTTGGGAGATTGTCTAAATAAAGATCTTCAAACTCCAAAACTAAGCACAAATAAGTCAAATGTTAGAAATAACTCTCAAAACCTCGTAATTAATTTTCAACCGAAAAACAAACCTTTCTTTTTCTTGGCTTTTGTTTGGACAGCTTCAGAAGGTAAAGGTCCCACGAATTCATCATCGGATTCAGAATTATTTTCCTCATGTTGGCGCTTAGTGCTTGTTGATTCCGCCATTTTTCTCAAACTTTTGCCGGTTCGAAAACATTTGACAGACGAATGCCGCTATGCGCGCCATCTATCCAGTGATAGCAGAATCTGGCAGTATTTCGAAGCAGAACACTTTCGAAGTTAAAAACATGGAAGTCGACGAGTCTACATCCCGTTGTTCAAAACGTAAGAAAAAGGATAAGAAACATCGTCGATCTAAGAGTAAATCCAAGAAATCGAAAAAAAAGCATCGCAAGAGGAGTAGACGATCGTCGTCTAGTTCTGAAGAATCTCCACAGCGTCCTAATGAAAAGACCAGCCTTCCTGATTTGACTGAACTTGACGCTGGTTGTTCTCATCAAGAGGTCGTGGACCTCGTAAGAAACGCTCTCGACTCGCTGTTAGCCACCGACCCAATTTTGAATGATCTTCCATCTGCCGTCACATTAGATGAGGTTCAATCTTTGATTGCATTGGAACATGGGCAGGCTATTCACGTAGAAATTCATCGGGAGGACGGAACTTCATTGCCTGTCATCATTCGCCAAAATGCTACCGTTGGCCAACTGAAACGAGCTGTTGAACGAGCTACCGAGTTGAGTGTGAGTCGAGACGCTAATCAACGCCAACGAAGAATTAACTGGAAATATGTTTGGAAAACCTACTGGCTTTATGCACATGGAGCCAAGTTGAAAGACGATATGGCCACGATAAAAGACTGTGCTCTAAGTAACGGCGATGGTGTTTCTTTCATCAAAAGACTTAAAGAAAAGTAATGAACAAAAAAACTCATGTAAAATATTTGTGATGCTAAAATAAACGCCTTTAAAATAATACCAAAGAATTTTCTGATTAGGAAAACAAAAAAATCTCCTATGCCTTGTTGAGATTTTTGATAGGGGGGAAGGGTTCCTTTAACCATTTTCGCCCGGGGTGTCATTTTGAATTTGAATCAGTGAAAATGCAGGAACCGTTGGAAGTTATTTTTTTAAAGAAGGTGGGACCTATGCGTAATGTACACAACGAAAAAGTTAGAGAAAGAAAAAGAAGGTACATAAAAATGCCACACATTGGTCGAGCGGCGTTTTCCCCAGCTGCTGTCATGGGTGTGTAAAGTAAATTATGTTTTCTTCTCAATTCGATGTTTCACCCCCCTCCCTTCTTTCTATGCTTCGCCAAGGGAAAGAAAAAAAAGCTTTGTTCACATACACCAGTAGAGGGAGAGGAGACCCGTACACACTCGCAGATGTAATTTCCCGCCCGCTCATAAAAGAAAAAAAAGGGAAGATTCCATTCGAGCCAATAGAAAACTGTCCGACTACAGAGCCACCTAGACGGCTTGGGTAGTAACTCTCTGCGGCGGCGCAGTTGCCTTCGTTGCTTTTTATCCCCAAGTATCCGTTTGTGAACTCGACGAGAGACGCGCCGACTGCCAAGGTAAGAAGAATTATTTTGTTAGTCTCCCAAAATTCGAGTAAAATTAGTTGGCATTTTTTCTAAATCCTCCACATTTTATGTTAACTAGATTAAGGTTGTGGGGATTTTTGTGCAATTTTTCTTGTCGATTAGAAGGCAGGCAAAGTGAGTAAACGAATTTTTCTGAAAAGTCTCATCCCACAAACAACTGGCTCGGCTGTGCTTTCCCTTTTAGCTTGGGCACGCGGGGGCCCGCCATGAACAAGTTTACTACCCGTTTTCCCTCCGTTTGGGTTTGACGCAGTGTATCTCTGTGTGTGGTGTGTGTCTATACCCCGAGTACGGTGGCGTCTGAATATTCCCGGCCCAACGCGTTCTCAAAAAAATATTTTATTATTCGTCGAATATCTCCACCGAAGTAGGGTACGAAAAAAATCTTGGGAAAATTATTTTTAGGCCCAATAATTTTAGGAAAAATTGTCAAAACATTGGCTGCATATTCTACCCCCGTTCTGTGTCGGCCATTGATTTTTCAAGCGTTGGGAAGCTCGACAGTTTGACTAGTAAATTGATCGCAGCAGCCACCATTGCTCCCACTCTTCCCTGACGCTTGTATGTGGATGGGCATCTCTCTACGTCCCGCCGGCCATTAAAAAAGAAAAAAAAGTTTTCGTTTCTCCAAAAATCCACAATTTGTACATAATTTTTTGTTTATTATTGTATTTATTTTTGGAATTTTAACAGTATTTTTGTGGTTTGATAGATTTTTGGGTTGTATTTTTATTTTAACAAACAGGAAATAAGGGAGGTGGGGAAGTAGTGTTGGGAGTTCGCGTGTGTTGTAGGGGAGGTCGTCCAGTGATGGCGGGTGGCGAGTTTGGCTTTTTCCCGCCCTTAGACTATTTGAAATGCTATCGGCTAATCTTGTCCGTTACTAATTTCCGTGACTTTTTTCAGGTTTTTTAATCTTTAAACAGAGTAAAGGAATCCAACAGTTTGAATAAAATGGCCGATGCTGCTTCCCCCAAGAAACGCGGACGTCCTGCGAAGAAAGCAATTGATGCCGAGCACAAAGAAGTAATTGTTTCTACAGAGAAATCAAAAACTAAGACTGTTTGGAATCATTCAATTAATATTTCAATCATTATTTCAATCATTATTAGGAGGCTCCCAAGAAAGCCGAGAAGAGGGTAGCAGCCCCGGCCGCAGCACCATCATCCGAAAGCGGCGAATCTCAGGTGAAGCGAGGACGTGGTCGACCAAAGGGATCTGGCAAGAAAGCCAGTGGAGCCGCAGGAGCATCTGCTGCCAAGTCCAAGGTAAAAAAAATGCTTGGTTGCAATCCTTTGATCGATAATGGTAACTAACATTGCACATTATGTTCAGTCCCCTGGCGGTGGTCGTGGTCGTGGCCGTCCCAAGAAGCCAGAAGCCAGCAAACAAGAAGAGTCTGCTGAAGATGAGTCTGCAGGAGATGATGGAGAGTCATCATAAAAAGACGTGTTCAAAACTACCCACAATCTTAAAATGGGGGTTATTCTTTGATTTTCATCGTTTTTTGAGTTCGACATAGAACACGATTCGACGAGATTACTAGAACACGTCCCTTCAAAAAAATTGCAGAAAACCATTTCGCATCATACTTTCTTAAATTTTTTTCTTTTTATTTTAACACAATTTACCCCTCATCTCATACCATACTTTTTAAATAGTATCCACCCACTTGTAAACCCCACCACCACCTACCGCAAATCGCCAACTTCAACTGCTGATTTTTTATCCCATCTTCTCACCGTCGTCTCGTGTGCGTACGTTTTCCTTAACTCTTTTTATTATACCGTTTTCATCCCAAACTTGATGGAGTGTTACGTGCAGTTCTCTTATTAGTCCCCTATTTTTTACGTGGATGAATTCCTGGATGGATGATACCCTCCTCCGTTTCTCGCACCTGTAAAATCCCCATCTCGGCAAAGAAACCCAACTCTGCCATCCCATCCGATTCTGCACATCATACATTGAATTCGACAACTGAGCCACAAACATAAAAAAAAAAACGTTTCACTCGTGACGCTATCCTCATTTTTTTTCTGGCCATCCAATACAAGATTTCGGTTGATATTACATTTTCAATTAGTAGTGAAATTAACTCGGGTATAATTAACACACACACACATCAGTTACAGTGACGAGAAAACCCAACCGTCATAACAAACTTGAATCTCAACATTTCAAGGCGTTGACTAGAAGGCGTGGCAGGAATCGAGATGATAGATGGTAATGAGGACACGGTTATAATAGGAAAATGGATCACCAAAAGTCGACGTTTTAGTCTTCAGCTAATTCAACGTTCACCTTCAGTCGGGAAACTGCTACCGCGTACAGCTAGAGATACAAAATAGAGAAAAAGGATAAACAATTTTAGTCATTTGAGCGCGTGTTTCAATGGTTTGTTTGGAAATCAATCGCATTGGCAGAAACAAATTATATATAGCGTCGTTGGTGATTTTGTTTACTGACAGTTGTCTGGAATAGCAAAGGATTGTATACTACCCGGTATATAAATCCATCCATCCGGATACCAAATTCGGCAGTACAATGCCGACCATGGCAAGGAGTAGGACACTTTTCCTGGTTCTCTCTTGTCTAGCTCAGTGGTGGTCATGGACTGTTGCGCTACCGGAACTGAGCTACTTGCAGTGCGTCAATCACCGTTCCATAAATCAGCAAAAGGCCCTCATTTTCCCGATGAATCAAACGGATTTAAATCAGCCAGGACCGTCTGCCTGCGCAGAAAGTTGTGTGCAAATCAACGAAACCTACATCTACTTTATGGTTCACGTTCCAGCAAGTGGGGATTTCACCAATCAACTCGTGTGCGGTTGTGGAACTAGGGGATCCTTGCCACTCATTCACGTGCCCGACAGTTCGTGTAACCTACCCTGTCCCCAAGGAGTGAATTCATCTGTTGAATTTATCGATGCAGTCCGTTTGACTGGCGGGTCTAAAGCAGCGACGGTTGAACCGTGGTTTCCTGAGCGCTCCGCAGGCCCTCGCTTCCTGGCCCTTCCGGGCGGGGTTCCAGCAAAGCAGAATAATACAAGCAAACGTCGGAGAAAGCCTCCTGCAACTCATCGCACATGTGGCGATGGTCAAGGCTTACTGAGCGCATACGAATTCCTGACGAGTCGTAGCTCCGCCAATAATAGCCAACTAAAGAGTCTTGTGGCGCTTCTACTAATGCTTGGACGCCATGTCGTGTAAACTCTTCGCTCGTCACAAGCCGTTGGCTAGCGCTTACGAGTAGTCAATACAGTGAAAAATCATTTATCTCACCTCGTCAAACGGCGAGTCCATAAATAACTCGTGAAGGAAACGGCGCGCGCGCAACCGGTAACCGTACGAGGCCATAATGTAGCAGACATCTGAGAAGAGACAAACATCGTGAAATGCCCATGGAAATCGTTGCTTCAACCTACAGTCGATAAATTCAATATTTGACACGTTTTTTTTTTTTAATTAATATTTGATCACATCTTAATCAAAATACATACCTGAGAAGACCTTGTTCGTTGGCATTCAAACCAACAGAGCTCCCCATATTGGTCACTAGTCGCAATAGTTCTTTTCTTACCAGCCACTTTTCTTCCTCGGTTTGTTCTGTTGTTAAAAAGTATAAATTGTTAAAATAATGCTTGATTAACTAAATATAAACTATTAAATGAAATTTACTTGATTCTGATTCCACGTCAAGGACGGAAGGATCTTTGGAGCAAATGATACAGTGTTGGCTTTCATGAACAAACTGAGGCTCTTCATTGAGCGTCATGTTCGATAAGCTGATGGTATTAATCATAAGATCGGGTTGCTCAAACCAATCCGACGGTGGGTGTAGGTACGAGAGCCGAATCGGCAGACAGAGTCCAATGTAGCAACCAGACCTGTTGCTCGACGAGCTGAAAATTCGGGGTCTTCTTTTATAGGGAACCGATTTTAATCGACTCAAAATCGAACCGATGCGATTGAGTTGATATTCAAAGTGTAACGGAGTAGCATCCGCTTCTTCTTTATCGTCGTCTTCACTAGACGCGTCTTCCGCAGCGGACGAGGAAAGTGTATCTTCTGCTGATCCCAGGGCTCCGTCCGTCAGTTCCGTTCGGAGCAATTGGATAACCTTTGGAGTGTCTGGCGGTACGTAGAAAACATCTCGCACGGGCAGGGAGAAACGCTTAGATCGACGCAATCGCAAACTAGTCCGTAATTTACTCCAAATGCGCGACTCTCTCTTTGGCCGGCTACTAGGCGAAGTGGGAACCACACACGAAGCGTCATCTGCCATTGGATAATGTGAATCGCTAAAGCTGCGGAAGTGAGGAGCGTACTCTTGTCCGGGGGTTTGCGTTGACAGGGGCAACGTGTATGCTCTTCGACAACTGCGAATGGCACCTTCAGCGCTTGCAACATCAGACGAACGATCGGAATCCGAATCGAAATTGATGGAAGAACCTTCGAGAGAATAGGGCTGCGAGTCTGTTTCCCAGCAGCCAGTCGGCTGGCCAAGCGAACCGGTTCTTTGACGAGGAGTTGATGTCACTATCGATGCCGTTTTCGTATCTTCTCTTTCATCAGCGGCAAAAGTGACGCTGTGACAAGAACTCTGGCTAACAGTACGTAGACGCTCGCGCTCTACATTGAGCCGGATGCTGTCTTTGAGTACGAATGGATCATTGACATGCTGGAAATAAAGAGAATTCCACTCGGAATCATCCAACACATGCCATAGTTCGCCATGGTGTCGTTTGATGGAAGCCCAGCCTGAAAGAGACAACTCGATAAATAAACCAGCTCTTAATCTCTAGTAAATACTCCTCGAAATATATCTTACCAAATCGAGCAAGAATATCCACTCCGGCAGTTGTCACAGCGACCAGATTGAGAGCGAAAAAAGCCGTGCCCCTCAGCGTCAAGATAGTTGAGAACGAAGCAATACGAACCAAGGCTTCCACCACCTGAGCCGACTCCAGTAACGCAACCCCAGATTCTGAGGTTCCTAAATGAGCACAAGCCCACACAGCGGCTTTGAGTTCCAATATTTCTTCTTCCGTTTCAATGGATCCATTAGTAACCACCTGCAGTATAGGAGAAACCCTTAAATTGAAGGTACATTTTCTTTGTTAGCTCGGTGGAAAGATGAGGTACTACCGTGAAGAGCTTAGAAAGCTGCCCTGAAGTACGCAGAAAGTCTAGTCCTTCTCGGTGTTGATTTAACTGAGAGAAAAGATGGGGAGGCATAGGCAGATCTCGAATTGCATGTCGGACGTTGCTCAGGCGACCATAGCGACCTAAATAGTGGTTTTAGAATATTGATGGCGATATCACGCTTATATTAAACAAATACCATCTTCAGCTCGTTGATGCTGAGTCAATCCATCAGCTAAATCACTTTCAACCAACTGCACATACCTGCAGACAGAAAATGTTAGAAAATAGACGTGATTGTAAGGCTTGATCAGATTTTACCGAACGTTTAGGTGGCTAATCCACTGATCCAATTCTTGTTGAACAAGGGAAATCTTTGTGTTTTCCGTTTCAACGAAGGTTTCTTGCCAATGTTTGAATCCGGACATGATTGACAGCGTTTTAATTAGCAATAATCGTGCGCGAGAATCTAAATGTTGTTTTTCCTGATCTTGAATTAACTGAACAAATTGCGTCTGAAGCGGAATCAGCACTTCAATGCAAGCCTATTTCAAAAATACATTAATGAACATCAGAACAAGAAGTTGCAAGTGATTCTCCTACTGGATCGTCGGTGGCTTCATCGAGAATATCGGCAGCAGCTATGACTACGGCTCGACATTTATCATTAAGTTGATTAAGCAGTAAGGGTATAACCCACTTTGCGAGCGTGCTTGTTGTTCCATGCTCTTCTGCGGCTCGCAATAGCACTCGTATATGATGCGTGGCATAAATTCTGCCGGATTCCACGGTTCCAAGTAAAATCTTTTTCAAGATAGCCCTGCATCAATAATAATTCGATATAAATTCCTAAAAGTTGAGAAATGATGAATGGAACTTTTGTTTGTTTACCTAGCATACCCGTCGGTATGGAAATTGAGCGTGGAAGCGATAACCTTCAAGTAGCAATCGTGATTTGTACTAGCTACCAGTTCTAAAAGGCTGTTGTTTGATAAAAAAATAAGTAAGTAACACTATTGAGGGAAAGAAACATGAATTTTGATGTAGTACTCTTGAAAAATGCCAGCTTTCTCCAAAGCGATAATTCCATTAGCGGTGCTGCTCAATCGACCGATAAAAAGGAAGTAATCCCGGCAAGCTGTTGTAGAAAGTCGCCCAGGACTTAGTAGGCAGTCATGAGCCGAAGAAGCCAGAGAAATATCACGGATTGCACTGCTAACATCATCCAGAAATTCGGCCAAAATCTTTTCACATTCCAACTGTAAAAATAAAAATCGACCAAAAAATTTAATAACAAACCATAAATTCAAATAGAAGAAAAAGATTACCTCTTCAATAACTGTAAGAGAATCCATCAGATAACAACCAACGGTCGAATACAGACGCATACGGCTATTATTAAATTCGCATTGACAAAACTGATTGCTAGTGGGCTTGTAGAATTGCATTACCCGACGGAAAATCGATCTCAAATTCGAATCTTCCAACGCGCAAGAATTCATCTTACTCCACTAATAATAAATCAATAACAAGTTTATACAAAATTCGATTATTTAAGAAAAGATGGATTTCTATGAGATAATCTTTACCAAGAAAAGATTGGATAAAACGGACCAGTTCCAAATCAATGAATCTTTTTGCGCCAGGACTCCACAGTCTCGAGAAAGTGCTGAAAGAACGCTATCAGAATCTCTGCTGGATCTCATCTACAAATTCCAAATTTTTAAAATCTGATTTATTTTATAATGGGCGAACACAAATTCATACCTCTGATTCCATTTCTCCATTGGTCTGAAACTCCGTCTCGTCTCGATGGATGTTGGTTGCATTCTCCTCAGTTTTCTTGTATCTCACGGAGGAGTGTTTGTTGCACGATGCTCTTCTTTCTAATTCAACGATTTGTTTAAGAGCTAAACTGTAGGGAACGATTCCTTTTTTCTTAAGTTGGTGAATTTTGGAGAGGGCTGCTGCTGCTTGGGCGGCTCGGTGGCGTTTCACTGGGTCGCTTTTAAGTGACGTAATGCAGTCAACTAATTGAGGCAGACACATTTTTGTCCCGTGACAGGAGGGTGGCAGCAAAGTACTACTTAAATGCAATAACTCTCCTAAAAAGGAACAGATTCATAATTTAATAATAATAGTTAATATTTATTATATTATGCGAGAGTGTACCCAGCAAAATTGTTGCTCGGACCGATATAAAAGTGTCACTTGTCGTAATTACTTCCACAAGTGTCTGGACTAATCTGGCTTCAACCAAGCAGTAAACCAACAAGGCCATATGGTTTAATACAAGATTTGGTCTGAATTTGGAAATGTGCGGTAGTAGACATTTGCCTTCTGCAGCTACATAGCCTTCCTGCAGCTTCCAGGCGTCCTGTACACGGGACGGATCAGTAGCTAGAAGCGCTACGGAAAATTCGTCCGTCCATTCCGGCAGTGGTAACCGCAGAAGTGTATAGAAGAATTCCAACATTGATTTCTATATGAAAATGTAATTGTCATTTAATTATAAACCACCAAGCTATCCAATCAAGATGAAAGAACTTGCCCTGGTTTCCAAGTGACATGGGAGCAAGACTTTGACTAGGTCTTCAAGAATTTTGCAGCTCATAACATGTAATACTCCATTCCAAGACCTAAGAACTGTAAGCAGTGCTTGCTTAGCGCAGAGTAGACGAAGCTCACGATCATCTGTCGTAGTAGATGAATTGTTTCCTTCTCCTGCATCTATGTAGTGTCTATAGTGGAAATCACTATAGGGAGCAATCAGAAATCGCAGGTTTAATTTCGAAAGCTCACGTCGCGGCTCTGTGTCGAATAGGTAGAGTAGGGATGCCATCATAGCTTCTTGCATACGAGCAGAGGAGCAATCTAAAACAGCAGATGAGAAACATCGAACACCTCCGCTGGCAACGAACACGGATGGGTTTACGATACCTATAAATGGATTGAATTCAATGGATTGATGTCTTGATTTGGCTTTTAATAGAAATAAACCTTACAAAGTTCAGCTAGAATAGCCAAAGATGCTCGTACTAAACGGTCCTTTTCTTTGGTGCCATCAAAAGCAAGAGCTACAATTGAACGCGCCAGAGCAACAGGGAATGATGGTGGATCAACCAGCATCAATCTCCTACATAATCTCAAGGCTTGAGCACGTTCTGCCATGTTATCCACGAGCACATCCAGACACCTATTAGAGAACCAAAAGATATAGCTTAATATGCTTGTTCCTCTATATTTCATTCTTTATAATACTTTGCAATGAAGTAATGAAGATCTGCTTGAACCAATTTTTGTGCATATTCTTCATTTTTTAAGCACAGTCTAATTATCCTTAGACCAGCAGCTCTTACGGCTTTGCTGTCGTTGATCAAAGCAATTCGTAGACTGGAAAAAAAAGGATCTTTCAATACTGATACACAACAAAGTATATAACTCTTCTTTTGAGACCATATAAAAAAATCCAAAATGTCCAGTCCAATGCTGTCACAGCCTTTCTTCTCAATATGCTTTGAGATTACATTTAAAACCGATCCTATGTGTTGAGGTTTGCCAAGGGTAACAACATCTTTGCAGCACATTTGCAGCAAAGCATCCTTAATGCTGGGAGTCAGGTCTTGACATTTATAGTACAAGGAAGTCAGTCACCAATAAAACATAATAAAGTATTTGTCTATAAATTTGTAGTTTACCAGTTTGAGGGTTACCATTCACAATTGCTGAAGAAACTAGCACATCTGAAGTAGCATTTACTAGATGAAGAAACAGGATTCAAGATTAAATATCAAACAATGTAGAAAGCTTGCACACAAAACAGAAATACTGTAGGAAAATTAATTTCCTATAGTAAAACAAAAAAAATAAATAAAAATTTACGTTTGACAGTTCGCCCCAATCGTCGAGGCACCTCCATTTTCGAAGGTTGACAAACAACTGAGAGAATAAACGCGCGCGATTGAACTTTTTTGAATGCGAAACGTGTTCTCCCGTTCTATGAAGCAATCTAGATTACTAATAAGGGCTATGTTATGTATCACAAGAGAATGAATATAGCGTATTTGAAAGTTCCATTCACAACATAAACTTTTTAATTGATAATTTTTTTATAAAAGTCCATTATTAGAGAAAAATTTCTTTCACAAAAAATTAACATATATATTTTTCTTCTGAAAACGCGATCCATGAATATGATTTTAAAGTATTTTTTTTTTGTAAATATTAAAAAAAGCTTGTAAGATACTTGCGCATTGATGGATAGTTCAATTATTATTACTTTTACACCTTTACACCTGAAGAACCGGTATTAGCTAGTGAATAATCAGGTTGCTGACGGTAATATATTCTTCTGTGAAACGCGTAGCAAAGATTATGCCATCAGACAGCTGACAACTTTTTACCAAAAATCTTTTCAAACAAGATTTTATTAAAAATAATTTAATACTAATTAGTATAAAATAATTAATATGAAGACATTGCTTTTGAAATCGTGTATTTATTACGGCTCTGCTGGGCCCTGCTGATAAACATATTATAATCTTACGCAATTATGCGTTGAAGGATAATTTGGTAATTTTAGTTTGTATTTCGTAGCCAATGCAGGTGCAATAAAACGACCCCCTAAAAAATGGATCCCGTGGAAAAATCTTGCGCACCTGCCATAATCGACTTTAATTATTTTTGAACCAGAGATAATATGAACGTGAAGTAAATACTGTACAATTTCGGCGCAGACAAAGAAATAAGCATGGCTGGCTTTAAGGAATTATCTTGATCAAGTGGCCCATTTTCAACATCCCAGCCTGCAAGTACCAGACAATATTTAATAGCACACTTGTATGTATGAAAAATGCTAGCACAATAAGAACAAATGAATTCCTGTACCACTGGGAATATCAATACTGCAGCAGGGTGTAGACATGTGTAGCATATTGTCAATAATCTCAGTGAATTCCTTTCGGACAGGAGCTTTGAAGCTAAAGCCAAATAGTGCATCGACAACAAGTGAGTATTTTGAATTCAAGTCTTCAGTAGTTGGGCATGCTGTTAAAAATGGGATTTCAAACAGTTCACACTGCTTTGTAAGATTTTCATAGAGAGTCTTGGCTGTACGCTTGGGATAGAAGATTTCAGGACAGTAGCTATAAAAGAAATAAGAGACATGTAAAAAAAACTGCTGCTGCAAGTACCTCAGATTATAATACCCAAACATTTTCAAATGTCTTGCACAAACAAGTCCATCTCCTCCATTATTCCCTGGACCTACAACAATCAATACATTTTTGGATTCTGGAAATCCTTCTGCAATTGCTGATGCACAACTGATGAAAGAAAATAAACAACTAAATACAATCTACAGAAATTATTATTTTAAGGCTTATCAAGCTTTACACCTTAATCCTGCCAGTTCCATTAACTGTTCGACTCCAAAATAGTTGAAAAGCTCCACATCAAGTGCAATTGCATCGGATTGGTTGAGATAACTATGGGGATGCATTTTAAACGAATGTGTTGATCGTATCAATGGAAATGTTTGACTTTTCCTGTAGATTTGAGAATTCCTATAAGTAAATATTTTGCCGAGTAAACTGATGCTGCCGACAGCAGAACGCATCGTAAACGTTATGTCAAAACGAATAAACAACAACACACCTCCTACTTGCCATACCGTTTTCTCAATTATTTCGTATTTTACATTTCACACGTAAAAATAACTGTTATTCGGCAATAATCGCAGATTTTTTTATTAGATGAAATATCCAGCAGTGCGCAGTTTAATTTAAAAAAAAAATTATATTATACGACGATGTTGGAATTTATTTTTGAAATAAAAAAAAATTAGAGAAAACTTCGAAATCCACTTTTTGGTTACCCCTCAAAATTTCTGCATTCGCACTCGTTATTAATTTATACAAATCCAATCGTTAATAATCCAATTTGTTGTTAAGTAGTGGTATTTTCTTAACTAAGTTTAAGTTTTTAACATTACTATTTATAATGTGGAATGTACAAGTGTATTTTAATTTCTGCTAAATAAAGATGATGTGTAGTAAACAAGAATGAAAAAGGCAAATATGAGAAACCCAACATAGCACATAGTTTTCCTGTTACCGCTTCCCATGTTTAAAATGTTCTTGACTCTTCCCATGCTTTTCCCCAAAAGACTGTGTGAGCTGTCAAAATCATCAACCATTCCATTTAAAAAGCTATTTTGATCCTTTGTTTCATGTTCAATTTCAAATGCCAGCTAAAAAAAATAAGAAGTTAGACACAATTAACAATTTTGGAAGAATAAAGCAGTGGCAGCAACTTACACTTTTTAATCTTGATACTTTTCCGGCTAGTTCCTGGGCAAGACGCTCATTTTGCTCTTCCACCACGTCATCTTGAGCGGGACCTAAATAAAAATAACATTTCACTCAAAAGTAGAACACTAGATTTCAGAGAAAGGCTAGCAGCAGGAGAAGAAATTCTAAACCAAGATGGTTACACGGCAAAATAGATTGAATTTTATACCCATGGCAGAGTATCCCCACTCGTTGTTTTTTTTCCTATGCGCAATTTTCGGTGCTTTACGTTGGATTCTTATAATAAAATAGCCTCACAAGTGTGACGAAACTCGGAAGTTACGTGGCAAATAACTCGAATAGTCAGACTCGAACAACATCACCGATTCACCATTCGCTGATTAAGTGACAAAACAAGAATGTAAAAACTACCTTTTTCAGTCGCTAGGTGGCGAAGAAAAGCCATCTGCTGAGAACAATTCAATATAAAAATCAAAACAAAAGCAAGTGTCAAGTGTCATATCAAAATAATACGGGCTCTTGAGTAACAATACCGCCGTCACTGAGAATTGAGGTTTTTGTTACGACAGCTGTCGTTTCTTGCAGTTATTATTTATTTAATCTAGAACAGAATCTAGTATTCTCGCAGATCTCTGATTGTATGCCGTTTCTCTTATAGGTTGTGAAACATATATTGACGAGAAGCTTAGACCAGTGTCGAATATCCGCTTTGAAAACGTTCAAAACAATCCAATGGAGATATTTTTTCAAATATGCTTGGTGATATTAAGTTTCTCGTCATTTTCACACTGCCTTGATAATGGTTTGGCATTGTCTCCACCAATGGGGTGGCTGGCGTGGCAGAGATTTAGATGCAACACCGACTGTGTCAATGATCCAAAGCACTGCATCAGGTTCCAAACAATTTCCTTTTTAATAAAGTAAAATGTTTCATTCCAGGAATTTTTTCTTAAACAATCTTTACTCTGTAGTGAACGATTATTTATGGAGATGGCTGATCTTCTGGTCTCAGAAGGCTATGCCAAAGCTGGTTACAATTTAATTAGCTTGGACGACTGCTGGTTGGATAAAGTAAGAGATTCTGATGGCAGATTGAAAGCCGATCCCATTCGATTCCCTAGTGGCATACCAGCACTTTCCGATTATGTGAGACGATTATCATTTCTTTGAAGTAAAATATCTTATCTCCGCAAATAACTCATTTAATTATATTTTTTTTGTATTTTTTTTAAAGATACACTCCCGTGGCTTGCGATTTGGAATTTACGAAGATTATGGAAACTACACTTGCGCTGGCTACCCAGTAAATTGATTTTTTGCTTTACTGTTTATATTTTCAGAATGGTTAAAAAGTAATTTGTTTTCAATATATTTATTAAGGGTATTTTGAACAACATGAAATTGGACGCTCAAACTTTTGCGGACTGGAAAGTTGACTATGTCAAACTAGACGGCTGTTATTCATTCCCATCTCAAATGGATAAAGGTAAAATAATATTTTGTCTTTGAGTACTAGCTGTAGCCTTGCAATTGGTGGAAAATTGAAGTACCGTTGTTCTTCCAACATTAAGGTTACCCCGAATTCGGATATTATCTTAACCGCACTGGCCGCTCAATGATATACTCGTGTTCTTGGCCGTTCTATCAACTAGTTACCAAAATGGAGGTAATTATTTCTGATGCATTATTTGTAGTTAACAAAACTATTCATTTCTCTCTTTGAATTTCAGCCTGATTACGCAACCATCAGCAAAACCTGCAATCTTTGGCGCAACTTTGAAGATATTCAGGTATTTATTTGATTCAAATGATTTTGTATTGAATGAAACCCAAAAGTTCAAACAGTAAAATGTTTCCAATAAAAAAGGACTCGTGGCAGAGCGTTACTTCAATCATCGATTATTACGGGGATAACCAAGACACTTTGATTCCCCTGGCCGGGCCTGGCCACTGGAATGATCCGGACATGGTATCTCAACTTTTGTTCATGTGAAAACAAAGAAACCTCAACAAACTACTAAAATGTATTTCACGTGCAGCTGATCATTGGAAATTTCGGTTTGAGTTACGAGCAAAGTCGCGCTCAAATGTGCATGTGGGCCATCATGGCTTCCCCTCTTTTAATGTCGGTCGATTTGAGAACCATTCGACCTGAATTCAAAGCTATCTTGCTCAACACTGAAATTATTGCTGTCAACCAGGACCCCCTGGGCGTCCAGGGAAGAAGAGTTTACAAAGTACGTGATTTTATTTCCATTTTTATTGAATCAAGAACTAATTCTAAATTGTCTTCTTCTTTATTCGAAAAAGAAACAAGGAATCGAAATTTGGACCAAGCCCGTCTTGCCCAAGAGCGGCCAACGATATTCGTGGGCCATCGTCGTCCTTAATCGGCGTGTTGATGGAACGCCGTCGCAAGTCACCGTTCCACTGCGTGAATTGGGTTTAGATTCCGGCGATGGCTACCACGTCCGCGAACTGAATGAGCACAAAGACGTTGGAATCATTTCACCGGATCAGGCCATCCAGGTCGACGTCAACCCTTCAGGTAAAAAAAATAAAAAAACGGACCATCGACTAACAGTTGCACGAAAAATGTAAAACTCTAAAAGCCTTTTCCTTAACTTTGACTGGATGCAGGTGTCGCCATGCTGAAGTGCACCATCATACGAGTGCCCCCTTTCACTCCCTAATGGGATTACGTTGTAAAAAGACTCTCCAACACCAGAAAAAGGCAACATTTTCCATTGTGTACAAAAAAAAATAAAAATAAAATAAGAAATCTATTTATACATAAATTTCCCAGTTTATCCAATAAAAACATTCGGATGCAGTGCTATATTATATATCTATTTTATTTTATAGGTAAGTGAAGGATATAGTCTTCCGCGTCCGGGCGGATGTGGACTGGAATCGAATACGGAAGGATACTCGATTTGCGTTTGTGTGTGTTATAGATAATAGGATATCTATATACAGCCGAAGAAACGTGGGATGAGGCTGCTGCCGGTATCGTGAGCGCAGCGACTCATGAAAAGTGCAACAGATCAAAAAGAAAGGGGGGTTGGGTGGATGGATGGAGGAAACGCGCGCATATAGACAACCGGATCGACGACCGTAGGGCCACAGCGACAACACAAAAAGACACACACACAAAGAAAAAAAGAGTTTGGCGTTAGATATACGCAAACGCGTTAGCACTCTGCGAAACGTTTGGGGGGGGAGGTAACTGATTAGATAGTCAGAAAGGAAGTTTGTTCTCCGTCATAACAACAACGTCTTCCTTCGATTTCCCGTGGGGGGGGGGGGGAGCTGGGAAGAAGAAAAAGGAAAAGACGGTCAACATTTCCCGATGATTGTCACGATTCACGGCGATAGAGAAAGTCAACACTGTTGCGATAACAAGCTAAATCTCTCTGCTGCGCTGTTAGCCATGAAAATCACGAATTTATAGTGCTGGAAATGCACCACCCGAATCAACAAAAGCGGATTCCGGACGACGGATGTCAACTTTCTTGGGTTCATAACTTTTGATGGGGACCAATAATTGCCCCAAAAGTTCATGGTTAGGTAGAAAAATAATAATAATAATAATTCATGGAAGGAAGTCTAGTCCTGTACTCTAATCATAATCGATAGTGCATCATCTCTGGCTGTCGTCTTCCATCGTTATGGGTATTATCTATATACATATCTGTCATTCCTTATTGATGGCAAATTTTTCAGGTGAAGCAAGACATTACAGGTGGCGTTACAAACTATTGTATTTTTACCCCCTTCATATTCTGCTGCCATCAATCAATAAAAGGCTAGATGACAAATAGGTTTGGTTATAGTAAACGAGGTTATATATGCTATAGTACCCACTACCTATAATGGCCGCCGTCTTACTCCCTTTTTTTCCCCTTTTCCACATCGGGAGTTTTTAGGGGCGAGTAAAGAGTGCGTGCTGTTTAAAGGAGAGAGTAGCAGCGGAGCACACCTGGACGAAGAATGCACAAAGGAGAGTGCCGAGTGGGTTGTATTGATTTTTTGGGCGTAACCGTGCAACGCGCGCTGCTGCTGGAGAGACTATAGCTCCCGTTTCCCCTTTTCGTGACTGGGCTGCTGGTCTCTCCGTTGTTAAGGACGTCACAACAAGGTTGCGTAAACTGACTCGATATAATTTATACCCGTTATATATATCTCTTAAGCGTCGTGCTGTAATTATTGATTTCGTGTCGGCCATGGAGCATCATGCAGATCCTTTCTATACAATTCAATATATCATAGGCCGCTGCTGCGGGCGTCACCAAATAGTTGCGGGTCACCGGGAACCTTCAACGGGCTGGAAAAAATAGTATTAAAAGAGATGTTAGACCTACACTACTACTCACACAAAAAGAAGAGAACTATAGCTTATATATGATTTCTAGTGTGATTGTCGCCCAGGAAGGAAATCTAAGGAGGCCCTGGCATACTATACAGCTGGGAGCGATGGTGCATCCAACCGGAGGAGCGGCGGATGTAATCAAGACGACCCAGCCATGAAATGATGAGTCGGCTTGTGCAAATTCCAAGTAACAAAATAGAGAGCTACATAGCGCTTTTGGTTTTTTCATTCTTTATTATATCAATTTGCTTTGCCCATATACTTTTTAATTACAGTATATGTAAAGGTGCTGCTGTCCGGATAGGAAACCAAGTAATGGCTATGCTGTCATAGTGACGAGAGCCGATGGAAAATGCCATCAATTATGGAGACAAATGATTACGATATGCGGATGCACAGGGCCCAGGGCCCTGCATCAGTATTACTATATCCAAGTTGCCTTTGGGCGCAATCAATATTGGATGGCTTCATAGAAAAGCAGACCGTAATAATGATGATGATGCCCGCATGAGCCTAGATGCCATATACCCGTCGAGTTCCTCTTTTTTTAATTAAGATAAGTGAAGATAAGATTGCAATACCGAGAACGACCCTCTGCTGCTGCTTGGCAGCGGTGTGCTTCAACAACAACAACAACTTTTGAGATTCGACCAACGGCCGTTTGACAGGACAGTCAAAGGGTTCTCGTTGTTGGCCAATTTGCCAGCAGCCCCTCTCATTTTCCTATACTGCGCAGCATTTCGTGTTATTTTATTAGCCGAGTTGTACATCAGTTTGCGTGTTGTTTCGTCAGCTGGGCGACAAATGCGCATGCCCCTCCCATAATTAAAAGCGACCACAAAGACAACCAACATTTCTATGTATTATAACATCGACACATTCCTTTTGGATGTGTATAGTATAAGAAATAAAAGCGGAGACTTGGTGTGTAGCAACAGGTCGTCCAAGACCTCGAGTGATGATGACAGAAAAAGAATAAAATATACGACTGGTGGTTTTGGGTTGACGACTGCGCGCCAGGTTGAAGCTGTTGCACCGCCCAGCTGCTGGTGTAGTAGACGAGTCTGTTGGCTGCCTCTCTCCTCCTCCCTATTTGGCCAGCAGTTTGCTCTCGCATTCATCCCGCAGTTCACAGTGCTACGAACCTTGACAGAGTGATCGCGGCTGTTGATCGCTCTCATGTTCTCCCGCTCTCATCCGCCGACCAGGATTATTAGGTAAGTCTCTACTACACCGCATCATCTCTATATATTTGTTTTTAGTCGACTATTAATAAAATTTCTACAGATCTATTCAGCAGCGTTGAAAATTCCAACCAGCTAGAAAATGTCCTACTCGTTCCGTCACGGTGGTAAGAATCAATCGTCGTCATCATCTTCTACTTCAACTTCTACGAGCGGAGGTCACCAACGAATTGCTTACGGCAGTCGATCGACCAGCACGGGAACGCCGCCGCAAACGCCAACCATTCGCGTGACATCTCCCGTGCCGGACGTCGTCGGAATGATTGACATTTGGGATCCGGAAGTTGTCGAAGATGAGCCGCCACCGCCGTCGTCGTCGTCGACCACTTCTCCCAAGGCCTACAGTTTCCGCTACAAAGAGGAGAAACAGCACAAGCAGCGCAAACATCACGCGACGGAGACTAACAAAACCAATTTCTCCGATTCCGCCATGCAAGCCGATCCTGTTGAATTGATGGAATCGCCGTCCAGCACAGCACAACAACCACCGGTAGCAGCAGCACAACCGGCGATCGAAGCGACAATCATTTACGTCAATCAAATCGGTGACGCCCTCAGTCCCATTGACGACGACGGGCTCAAAACGGCCGGTGAGTCGGAAGAATCTTCCGACTGCGAAGAAATCAGTCAGATCAGTGCCGTCACTCAGATTCCGCGTGGCGAGTCCAGCCAGAATCAGCAGGAGCCATCGCCACAAGTTGCCGAGGAACCGGCTGATCCGTTGATCCTGATAACAGATCCAGCAGCGATCCTGCCGGAAGAAAAGACTCTTCCGGTGGTGGCCAGTCACTCGCCTCAACGCATCATCTGGGAGGAGATAAACTCGCCATCATCAGAGGCCGGTAAACCGGTAAAACGCGTTCAATTCAGTCGATCCTTAAGTCTGGTGCCAGGATCCAGCGCAGCTCAACAGACGGCATCCGTCGAAGGCGCCGACCAGCGCGGCGGCGGAGTCGGAATTATCCGACCCGGTGCCGGAAGGCGATATTCCAGTTTGGATTCGGGCAGCAACCCGGTGAGTAGCCACGACATTTTCCCGTCGATGCTCACCTTTATCGGTGAACAGCATCACCACCAACCATCAGGAGTGATTTCCGATCGGAAAATGTTGAGTCCGACTCCGGAATCGGCCCTGGAGAGCGCCCAGTCGCCTCAACAGGAGAGCGAGTCGATCGTGGCGGCCAAGATGGACCAAGACGAGCTGAACGAATTACAATCGAGAGCCGACGAGCCCGACGGCACAATGACGACGTTATCAGGTACCTAATGACTCAAGTGCTGTGCTATATAAGGCTGTGTGTGTACACATTTTATTCGACCATCGATTATACGGATGGAGAGAGATGACTGTATTGACGTCAGTTTCTATTTTTCTGTGACTGTCTCTCTGTGTGTTTGCACTCGGTTGGATCTCTCCTATCGATCCGTCTCCTTCTTGTCTCGTTGAAGCCTTAACAGCTATAGTAGAAATGTTTTTTTCAAAAAATAAGAGCTAGAGAAAAACCCTTCAAGTTGTGATGAACCGTTTCAAGATGACTGGGGGGCCACTTAACCGCGGTGTATACATCATTATTCGGTTGGTTTGTTTGTGTGTGTATTATCATTCATCTGGCGTTTCTATATTAGTGACTGTCGAGGAGGTGGGTGTTGAAGGGATGACGAATCAGCACGATCCGACTTGCGATCTCTTCGACCGGCTAAACGCTTTGAAAAACGACGAGGAACTCATGGATTTGGCGACGGGATTCGTTCTCCAGTTGCTCCGCTCAGCTCAAGAAGAGACGCTCAGACGCGGTCACGTAGCCAGCAAGGTATCGACATTTCAAGTAAATAACCGTGGCGGAATCTTTTTCGTTCTAAAATATTCGTTTCAACTCTATTTGACGACATTCTAATCTGAATTTGTCCTTTTTCTTGTATTTGTGACTTTGCCACACGTCGTGGTAAAAGATGGAGCAGAAGAGCAAATTAAGTCTCGAATTGCAACGTAAGTTGATTGAATTTCTTTTCCTTCTATAGATATTATTGTCTTGTAATATATAGACGCGATTGCCTAGTACTAAAAAGCCCGTCAGCGACGTCAAGTGTTGATGAATAGAAAAAGGGTTGAAGCGGCAAAGTAATTAAAAATATTTCCTTTTCTAGGCCTAATTCATTCCTACATACACATATTTCTCCCGACTCTTATTTCCTTTTTTGTCGTATTTGCTTGATTATATTTCGGCGAAAAAAACAAATAAAACAAATAGTCTGGGTGAAACTTTTCTATAATATTTCACGACCGGAGCAGAGCGTGCGGGAATATGTTTGGATGCGCGTGTGAGGAGCGCAATCATTCCGCCATCAAAGGAAAATGGGCCCCGCTTGATTATCCCCGCCGTTTTCTCTCGCTGTTGCGTCCAATGTATACACGCCGTCTTCGTCAATATTAGATGTCTATACCCCCCTACCGTAAAGTATGAGCGTTAGCCGGTATACTACTATATATGCTATATTACGCCAACCTCTAATATTGACGTTGAGCAACACAATCGAACCCATCGCCACCAACAATAGGCGCATCGTTCACAGCTCAGCACCAGTCTCTTTCTCTCTCTATAGTACACTAGATATAGGATTAGCCGTTAATATATAGAATATAGTCGGCTATAGAGTTAATTGACGCGGCCGGGGAAATTTAATAATTGAATTTTCGACAATAATTTAGTAATCACGCGCTATGGGCTATATATATAGGGAAATGTGTGTCTAGCGCAAATAAATGTCCGACGTTTACATCTTGAATCTTTTTTCTTTTCCATCTAAAACTACTGTACATGTATTCAAGTCCCTTTTGTGTTCGCTTCATGAATCTTGGATGAATACTTGAAGCGCGAAATGATGTCGAGCTGTTTCTTCTCACTGTGCATTCGCGCGTGTCCCAGGCATCGCCCGTCGTCGTCCCACCAATGAGAAAAAATCCATACTACACACATTATATAGTCCCCCATTTTCTTTTATTTCGTTTTAAATCAATAAGAACTTTGTCCATAAGCCTTATATCTTTTTTATTTCCCCTTTATAACAACTGTGTGTGTGTTTTTACTGTATACCTTGACATATAAGGAATGACAGCCAATTTATGTCTGCGATGTTTTTTGTTTCAGATGTCGCCGTTCCGAAAGGGAGACACAACCGAAAATGGTACAGCCGACTGCGAATGCTTTTATTACGGACTTTGACCTGCACTTGCGTACCGACTCACCCCAACATCCAATCACCTTTGTCCAACTAATCCCTGAGCAGCGCTGGGGGAGAAAAAGAAAAGAAAAACAATGTGGTTGTTTGCTGCTGATGGGAGTTTGACAATGTTCAGCGGTCGATATTATAGAAGAGGAGCTCACATGGCCGCGCACGTCTTAAATGTAACATGTATAACCCTTTGCGGATTACCCGATCAATTATCAATCAAGATTATTAACTACTTATAATAGAACACCCTGCCCCGGAACACTTTAATTTTAAATTATCATTTCAAAACTATTATATATCCCTACCGTTTAATTCTATACCATTTATACGTGAATCGAGAATTGATGTCTGCATATATCATGTCGTTATTGTGTTGATGATGGCCAGAAAATAAAATAAAAAGAATACAAATTACGAACCGTAAAAAAAACCCAAAAAAAGTTTTGAATTACATTTGGGTGATGTGATAGAGGCCAACTTTGGTGACGTCGTCGTATAATGAAGGGAAACCGACACTCTGGAAAATGAGGGAGAGAGTAATAGAGTCTGTGATGGCAGGTGATGAACGTCATCAAAGAGAAAGGTGATAAAAACTATGCGACTATATCATTTACTAAGGGAAGATATTTAACGACCTGCCGTCAAGGATTAGTGTCAAGTGCTTAGATAGTCTCTATATAGACTAGAGTCGGATGTTGTATCCAGGATTATTCCGCTTCTTTTCAGCGTCCACGGTAAACTATATCAAATTCTTTTCTCATTTCTTTTCACTTCATTTTTAATACGAGGGTTAGACATAAAAAAGGGGGGTTTTATTTAGATGAAATTGGGTGATGTAATGATCAGGATTTATTAGTCCACTCCACTTTTTCGCCGGGGTAGTACATCTTAGTAGTCGGGTCACAAAGATAGCAGCATCTCTAACAATCCGTGGGCCACGGAATATAACCCAATGTTGAGATTCTGTTCGCATCTGAGTGCTCACCAGATTGATGATATAATATAAAAGGTGGATCGATGCAGCCGGGCCAAAAGGAACACACAAAAAAGAGTCTAAAGGTAAAATAATAATGGCAAAAAAAGGTAGGTAACTCGCAAATGGATTCTAAAAAAGACAATAGAGTCTATGGAGCGGCTCTCGTTTTTATAATAAAGAATTCATTCGTCTTCTTCTTCTCGTTTCTTTCATTGGCCAAAGTTGTTACAATGTAATCACTCCGGGGACCACAGCAGCAGCACAGCCAAGCTGGTGACGCAGACAGGATGCTGCTGTCGCTTCAGTTACCGTGTGCACACTGTGCATGTGTGTATATATATCGATCCGCAACGACTACGGCTATTGATCAAAACTCCCCGAGTGAACCAATCCTGCAGGATATGTCACACACAAATTGAAAAGAAAAATCTATTTTCCTTTTTAAAAAAACAACTTACAAACTCTGACCGTCAATGTACACCCAAAAAAAAGGGTTTAGACTTTTCCGTTGACATGGACACGAACATGAACTTGATTTCACAAGTGTTTTCGCCCAGCAGCACTCGTAAGGAATCATTATAGAGAGAATACAAGTTGGAAAGTGTACGGCATCCTCGTTTTTGTCTTTTTATATTTTATTTTCTATCTCGTTATGAGCGACCAAACGTGAGAACATAAAAATAAAAACGAGTACTACTATATACCAGTATTGCATTTGTGCCCCCAAGTAAAAAAGAAAATCTGTCATGCGCCAACAGAGAGACCTCCAAATCCTTAAAAAGGGTGGTGTCATCGCGACGAACTCGGCTACCGAATATATAAATATACAGAACATGGTATGTGTGTGTGTGCATACATAAATATAGACTGGGGGGGGGGGGGTCCCTGACTCTGATCTCCCTTTCTGAATTCTGTCGTTCACACTCGCTCTCTCCAGCAGTGGAAGAAAGAATACTATAGCAACTTTTGGGGGTCGAGAGATATACAAGAGCTTTACTGTGGCTACAGTTTTGATGTCTTTCTCGTGTTACCAGCAACTTATCTTTGCCTCTCTCGGGAGACGGACGAGTTTTTACTGTCCAACGCGTATATACATAAGTATAGTATAAACTGTAAAGTAGCTAGCTATAGCTGGATGTATTGTCTTGCCACCTGATCATGTCCCATGAAGAATCTATTTAAAAAATAAGAGCCGGAAAATGTATTCATGAAAGAAAAAGGATTGATCTTATTACCATCTATTTGATGGCCTTTATATGTAATAGGGAAGAATAGCTAACAGCGGAAATGAAAAAAGGAAAAATCATCATCGGAAAGATATTCGATCCGTCGTCGCTTTCCTTTCTTCCGACGGAGGCCATATAGTCATTCACTAAAGTTTAGTCAACTCTTTTGAAAAACGCCGGCTGCAAAACGGAAAAGAAAATGATGGAAATGGGATTTTTTCCTTCTTCTTCATCAATTTGTTTTTTTTTGCGTTCAAACTCTCGTCAACTTTTTTCAATTCTAAAACTTCCGCTCGATTGGAACGAAAATAGCTTCAAAGGGGTGCGAAAAATAATGCGCAGCTATAGACGCGGAGAGACGAGTCAAGTCCCGGCTTTTTTTCAACAAAAGTTGATCGATCGATATCGTTTGCTGGAATGATTCGAGTTTGTATTTATATCCCATCGTGCAGGATATATACAGTAATAGCAGATGAAATCTGAACAAGAGAGAGAGAAACGTGAGATGTTGAAGGAAACTGACTTTCGCTATATAGCTGCAAGTCGGATTGATTTCCTATTACTACTACTGTTACACTGCGTGTAAATCTCACGCCGGTCAATATATATAGCTCTACAATACGTATAATAACATGTTGCACGATAACAAGTGTCTGCGTTGGGCTTCTATCCTTCTTATATAGCTCAGCCAAAGATCTTCTTTTGAAATTCAGTGTCTCCAATTTGGGTTGTTACCGGTTGTTGTAACAGTGTGACATTGATGTTAATTATATTGGCCTAGTTTATTTCCTAAATGACCCCTAGTCGAATTGAACATGATTAGGTTTGGACAATGTAACGCCCAACGAACATTAATGGTGTTATACATGTTACTGTGACGGCACCAATGTATTCCTTTGTGTAGTCTCTAGATGAGAATCGATTGGGTTTAGATGGGAAATCTAGGCCTCGTCTCTCTACTTTCAATCCATTACTGTCACACATTTCCCAGTCTGTAAGTTGATTTCCAATGGAAGTGTAACAATGACCTGGAAATTCCCATTCGTTTTCCCAATTTAGGGCAATTACACCACCCTGGGAGAGAGCCCACGCTGCGCTCTACAAAAACACATTTATCGAATTTTAAATTAAAAATGATTAAAAAAAATCTAGTTTAATAAATATTCTGGGAAGCCATTAGAATTGATAGTGACACAAATAATCTGTTGGAAGTGAAAATAGATTAATATAAGAATTTATTATCATGTGAATTCCAGCGGGACGGAGCCCTTTTGAGCTAAATTGCTAAATTTGGCACACGAGAGGATGTCCCTCCCTCCTGCCGACTGTCGAGTGTACTACTACACACACAGTACTGCTGAGACTCCACTCCCCGGAAATAACCAAACAACTTTTTTTCTTCTTTCTCCAAAAAATTTTTTCTCTCCTTTTATTTTCCACCACTCGGTTCATTGTGAGCTCGTTGGCCGTTGCTGCGTCCTTTTTACTTTTAGTTCTCTACACATAGGGGACCAGTAACACACACATCTATCCAACGGCTCTTCTTCTTCTAAAACCGTAAGTTATTTAGGTGCTCACATTCAAAATCGGTAGAATTCCGGTTCTTTGAATTGTAGAAAACAGGTTCTGCTTCGTCGATTCTTTAGACTTAATATTATCTCGAAACCGGTTTTTTTTTTTAAGTGCTGCTCGCATTTCCAGTCCTTTGATGTAATGCAGTTGAGATATTTGAACTGAGCCCTTTGTGTGTAGATAATGAAGTTCCAACCAGTCCTTCACATTTCTGTGAATTGCGATATAGACATGACAGGGGCATTGCATGAGACATTATGTCATTGGCTATAATTATACAGTTGGCTCAAAATACAATAAACCTGAATTTTTCTTTTTTAAGCAGACTAATCCAAAACTACCATCATGACAGCATTCTTGGAGCAGTACCGTGCAACTCTTGAAAAAGCATTGAATGAGCCAGGAGTAATAAACGATTTGCTAGCCAAAGCTGAGCAGCGTACAGGAGTAAAGAGACTTTACATAGCACTTGGTAAACTCTTCAACATTTCTATGCTAAAGATTTATAATGAAATTAAAACAAAATAAATATTTGTGTCCACAGGAATGATTGGTGTCATCGCAATTTACCTTACTTTTGGCTATGGTGCTCAGTTGCTATGCAACTCCATTGGATTTGTTTACCCTGCATATGCGTCAGTGAGAGCCATTGAGTCTGACAAAAAAGATGATGACACAAAGTGGCTTACTTATTGGACAGTCTTTGCATTTTTCAGCATTGTTGAATTCTTTTCTGATATTCTTTTGTCTTGGTTTCCCCTTTATTGGCTTGCAAAGGTAACTTTCTTTAAATCCATCAAGCTCTTACATTGTGTACACAATGCAATTACATTTATTATTTGTACAGTGCATCCTGCTGGTCTGGTGCTTTGCTCCAATCTCATGGAACGGTTCTGCTGTGATTTATAACAGAGTGATCAGACCCAGATACCTCAAATACAACACTAAATTGGACAAAATTGTTGGTGAAGCCTCAAACACCGCCTCTAAACTGTTATCCCAAGGACTTGATATAAGTAAGTAACATATCTTTGGAAGATTAGGATTATTAATGAAATAATTTTCCCTTTACAGCTCAAAACTTGGTTAAGAATGCTAACAAGGATGATTAAGTTAATATTTTCATTCTGTGTGTTTTCTTCTCTTCGAATCTATTTTGAAAATTCTGTAATTCCTTTCAAAATTAGTCACGCGAGACTGTCCTGAATTATTGATTGAATCCGTTTTCATAACTTTTTGTAAACTTGAACTTACAATACAGAAACAAGTCACTTACAATGATTTTTTAAATTCAAATATTGATCCCTCAAAATGAGGCTGACTTATATTTTTCGAAATTAGAGTTTTTATCATAAATCAATTACATGAATGAACTTTCATTTAAATTCCTTTTTTGTATTAAGAATATTTTTGCTGTTTTATCTATGTTTTTGAACTTAATTTTCTAACTGCTGATAAGATATGTCTTTTGCAATAAGGGATTTTTTAATAAGCATGTGTTTAAGGCTTTAGGCACGTTTGAGTAAACATTGGAGTTTGAACAGCCGCTACAAAAACGATAAAAATTTCAACATTTACGTATTTCTTCACACGGTTGGCTAATGAAGTGAAATAAAAGATATCACGGATCGGTAGTTTTTAACGAGATTGTGGAAGAGCGTGACAATAATACTAAAGAATAAAGTTTCTTTCGTTAATTTTTTTAAAAGCACGTGTACGACGTGCACAATTGAAATCGTCTGCATTTTCCCGCTAGATAGCTGAAATCGATAGTTAATTTGAATATTTTTATCGCTACATCGAACATGGTCAAGAAGATTGTTTAGAGCAACTCGCGCAACAGCCTAGTATGTTATATCACAATGAACACTATGTCCTTACATTATCTACAACTGCAATGAAAAAATTGCCAATTTCTAAGCTCGTCGAGTTATCTTTTTGTTATTGTCTGTTTGGACTATTTCATCGTAGCGGCATTTCTGTTTAAAAAATATTGAAAACGTTAGTGAAATAATGTGTTTGGCTTTTATTATCAATTTTTACGACTTCCCATTCCTTCTGCCTATAGCAACGAGCGCCGTCCTGATAACTATGTTATCGATAGGTGATAATTTCCTATTGAACTTGGATTGGTTTTGGACTTTGAAGACATCTTTGTTGCTTGCACTCTATTTGTTACTGATATTCCGCGTTTGTAGGGCACGAGAAATTGTTCCCATGTTCATTAGTGGACTGGTCATCAATAGGACAATTTCTTGCTCTCTGCTCTCAAGAATTATTTATTCATTTCCAATATAGTCAATCTCTCAAACAAAAGTTTAAAGCATTTTCGTATATTAACTATAATAGCTTAAGAGTTTGTGTCTTATTCCCTTTCAGCCAGATTTTGATTGAGCGGAAAAATGGTGGGTTTTTTGGAAAGACATGTACAACGGTTTCAAAAAGCTTTACGTGAACCCGGACTGATAAATGACGTGTTAACTATTGTTGAAGACAACGTTGGAGTGGATCGAATCTATATTGCTCCTGGTAAGTCTAAAAGATAGTACACGAATGCGATGCGTGTGATTCTTTGATGAGTTCCTGGTTTCTTTTTGTGGATATGTGTAGGTGCTATCGGATTTCTGGCAGTCTATTTGGTTTTGGGTTTTGGTGCCCAGCTAGTCTGCAATACTATTGGATTTGTTTATCCCGCATATGCATCAATTAAAGCAATCGAGACAAAATCAAAAGATGACGACACGAAATGGCTTACTTACTGGGTCGTCTATGCTTGCTTCGGCATGGTCGAATTCTTTTCCGATATTCTTCTCTCTTGGTTTCCATTGTATTGGCTAGGAAAGGTGAAACACACTGTAAAAAATTAATAACAATTCAGTAATAAAATATGATTTTTTTTAGTGCGTTTTCCTGATATTTTGCTTTGCCCCCGTCTCTTGGAATGGTTCAACCATAATCTACCGGAACATCATTCGACCTATTTTCTTAAATTATGAGTCTGAAATTGAACAGGTTGCTACGATGGTCGAGTCAGAAATCGGCCAGGCAACGACAAAATTTATCTCTACGGTACAACCAAAATTGGCCGCTGGTGGTATACAATCTCGACATAAGTAACATAATTTGAAAAAAGGAAATTTAACCCTCTTTATATTTACAGCTAAATCCTTGAGTGACAGCTTGAACGAGAATTATCTTTAGAAGTTTTAAGAGATGCACATGAATTGGTCAACCATACTTCTACCATACATTCATTTTTATAACATTTTCCTTGAAATGCATGCATGAACTATAAAAATAAATACAATGGGAATCTTTTACACAATACTGGTATCATTCTTGAGATATGCTTCACAATCTCTGAGAACAGATTGTAGATCTGCATATTCAGCCAACTGGCAGGCTTCCTCTAGTTTTACCCATCTGAAATCCTTGTGTTCTTCTGAGAGTCGAACAGCTGCAAGAGGGTCTACAAGCTTTGCTAGCCAGTATACAACAATTTTGGGTTTCCGCTTGACTTCATAGTGAAGTTCCTTACAAAAATCTGTTATGACTTGTAGGTGACTTGCTGTTAATCCAGCTTCTTCTTCTGTTTCTCTCATAGCCGTTTCCATGTCACTTTCACCTGGGTCGACATGACCTGTAAATTTAAATAAAACACTTTTAACATCACACATGATGATTAGGGAAAATTTAAAAAAAAACCTTTTGGTGGTGTCCAATGGTGATGGCCATACGACGTCTGCATTAACAAGTACTCAACTTCTAACGAAACAATTCGGAATACTATGAGACCAGCAGCTCGTAAGTTACTCATAATTTTAACCAGAAATTTTCTCCTTAATATTTAATAGCATGAATGAATATTCAAAATAGACACCGACTCCGATACTCTTAGTCTCTTAGAAGACTCTCATGCACTCGCTCGCTGAATTGCCTCTTGGCGTCTGCTCTAAGATGCCGTTGCCATCGCAACCGTGACCTTGATTATGACGTGACTTTTTATAATTTAAATTACATACCTGCAATTAATTATTTATTCGATTCAATTACTTTTTTCGTTAATGATAATGTAACGAATGTAACGGAAGCACCATGTTTAGAAAAACCGCCAATCATTATTCTTTATCAGTCACCTAGTAGAGGAATTTGGTACTACTAGTAGAGGCATAGAGGAATTTGGAATTTTTTTCCACGTTTTATCAACTTGTTGCCATATTTATGATAACCACTAACCAGTGGTTGTTGAATTTTGTTAAGTTTTTTTTCCCCAAAAGGTTGGGTCAGGTTGGGTTAGAACATGGTTAGAATATTTTTCTCAAGGTTGGGGCATTGGTTGGGGTTGGAATTTCCTCATGACGACGCTTTGAAGTAATAGCCAATGGAACGAAGGTGGTAAATTTTTTTCTATGTTTTATCAATATTTATGATTACAAGTGGTTGTTGAAGGTTGTTAAGATTTTTGTTAAAAGGTAGGGGTTAGAATTTTTTGTTCAAAAGGTTGTGGCATGGGTTGGGGGTTAAATTTTTGTCAAAAGGTAGGGTTAGAATTCGTCCACCAGGGGTTTGGTGTTGCATTCAGTACAAAGTACAGTTTACCGTAGGCCGTAGCAACAGTACAGTACTACAGTCAGTAAGGTGCAGACTGTAGAACTGGGAGTCTGGGACGGTGCACGCTGCATGGTCTGAGTATTTTAGTCATGTCTGCGAACTTCAACGTACGTTTTGCATCTAGAAAGGTATTTTTTTCTTGTTGTTACCTATGACTGCTATTGTGCATGTGAATTAGATGTGTTCTGTAGTATTTTGTGAATTTAAAGGTTATTTTGCCTACAATTTCAGTCCCACTCACGGTGAGTCGTCTCACCATGTGTCCGAGTGCTGTCCGTATGCAGAAATGTCGTCTCGTACTAGAAAGTAGAAACTTGATGGAATGGTAACTATTTTTTATATTTGTTTTCCAATTAAAACTAGTCTAATTCAATATATTCTGTATTGGATATTTCATCACATTTTCATCCATTTTCATTTGGCTTAAACTACACTTTGAAAGAAATCCTTAGCATGCTAATTTCATTTTGTAATTACTGTGTATTTCAAAGTTAAAGCAATCTTTTCCCCTCTAATGTTCGAAAGGTAGATTAATTCAAACTGCTGAATGATTGGGTTTGATGCTCAATGCTAAGATGCTGAAAGGAGTGCTTGACTCGGAATAAGCTGCTATTGTCTCTGGTGTTGGTGAATCTACATTTACTTTGCTTACGTTCTTCACCGTTTTTTTACATGTGGTATGTACAGTAATGTTTTCTTGAAGATTAGAGCTAATTTGTCTTTAATGTGTCTAAAAATGTTAGTTTTAGAATCAGTCAAAAAGAAAGTGCTGAATTGAAGGAAGATGATGTATTGCTTTTATGTTTATCTTCCCATCAGGCATGCTTCACCTGGGAATTATTTCAATCGTGAAATAGCTATTTTTGTCAAAGGTAAATTCCTCTTGGCCAAATCATCTAATCTCATAGCTTTACTGTTGTCCATTGTGCAGAAACCAGAAATACTAGAGTAAATTCCATTGTTTAATTTTGGTGTAATTCTTGAAATCCTAAGATGTGGATTTACGTTTCAATCTACACCTATTTTTCGAATTAGTTTTGAATGTTCTGTTCTTGACATTGGAATTTGGAAAGCCTTTTTTCCTTTGGGGTGATAATGGCTAAATGTTGAGAATGATATCTCAAAGTAATGAGCTAGATCTTTTTTTTTTTTATGCATGAAACTTTGTACTTTGATCGAAATTTATTTTATTTTATGTAGGATTAATGGGTTGGTGAAATCTGAGCTTTATGACAGCCCAATGTCTACAGGGATACGTTGCGGATTTGACGCATGCAGCTGGTGATTGTGATGTACTTGAGACATCAATGTTGGCTTTCGTCAGTGACGAGAAGAGTGACTTCTATCTTCGTTCTGCTCCATCCTTATCTTAGTAACGCCCGCTCTTCTGGCTATAATGCTTTGTATGCTTGTTCACAATTTGTCTTACTCCACTCACAAGCTTGACCACTTCAGTCCGCTGTTACTCACCATGGGAGAATGCCTAGGTACCCGAGAAATTCTAAATTATTAATCAGTCAACCATTAGCCTTAAACTCTGTTTCTGTGTTATGATCCTTCATTGAGGCACTTGTTAGTCGCAAACGAAGTGTTAGCTATACGTATAGTTTTCTAACGCTAATGGCTTTATTACAGTTTTTTTAAATTTTCATCCGTCAAATTATGTAGTTTCAGTACTTTGCAATTGCAAGTCATAAGATAGCTTCTGCAAGGTTTTTTTTTTCCTAAATTGTTGTCATAAATTGCTTGAATTCTTTAATATTATGAAATTTTTTTGTGTGGTGAATTTACAGGTCTGAAAGCTTTCAATGTAAACTTGTCAATTTCATGTGTTGTTGTGGAGTGCTGTACCTTTTGTGAAGACTCTTGCTGCATGTTGGGATGTTTTGTCACATGGAGAAGTACTTTTACTTTAAAGTAAGTTTTTTTTTTTCTATTCTGGTGGTGGTGTTGGATAATTTTAAGATTTCTCCTCCACTTCAGGAGGAAATGCGCAAGGGCCATGCAGCTTACTGTCCACTATTTTGTTCATAATCATTGTTTTCTACTGAATTCCAAAGCTTAAACAATCTTTTCCCCTAACTTTTGAAAGGTAGATTAATTCAAGGTGTTGAATGATGGTGTTTGCCGCTCGATGCGTAGATGGTGAAAGACGTGCTTGACTCGAATAAGCTGCTGCTGTCCCTGGTGTCGGTGAATCTACAGTTTCTTTGCTTACGTTCTTCACCTTCTTTGGACATGTGGTATGTACAGTAATGTTGTCTTGATACTTAGAATTAGTTGGTTTTTTAATGTACATGTCTAGAAATGTTAAATCAATCAAACAGTGCTGAAGCCTTTGGAAGAAAGATAATGGATTGCCTTTTTGTGTAACTATTATTATTCCACTTGACCAAATTACTTGACAAAAGAATAACCAACTGGTTTTTATAATTGATAGTAGATATTTTTTTGTTGCATGAAACTTTGTTCTTTGATAGAAATTTATTTATTATTTTTCAAGTAGGGTAAACCGTTTGGTAACATCTGAGATTCATGGTAGTCCAACGTCCTCGTGGATTTGCTGCGGATTTGTCGCAGCCAGCTGGTGAATACTTTTGATGTACTTAGTCCGCTACTTGACAGATAAGTTGAAATGGAGTTTGTGTCGACTTTCAGTTCAACCAGAGAGAGAGAAAGTTTGTCGGGTCGTGGCATGGAGATTCTTGGGCCAATATTGGCCTTTGCCGACATTATCTTCCCAACTCTCGTCATCTAGCTCTAATGCCTGTATGTTGCTACATAACTTGTCGTACTCCACTGAGAAGTTAGATCACTTCAGTCCGCTGTTACTCACCATGGAAAAATGCCCAGGTATCCGAAAAATTTCAAATTATTTACCAATATTCTATTAGCTTTTAACTTTGTTTCTGATCTTTAAATGAGGTTCCTGTTAGTTTCAAACGAAGTGTCACAATGTATCCCATTTTTAACGAAGTGTCTTTATTAAAGCGTTTGTTAATTCTCAGCTGTCAAATACGTAGCTTCAGTACTTCGTAAATCCCTGGAAATAATTATCGGCATTTATTGAGAGGTAGCTTTTTAGGGTGATAATTGATAAGTATTCCACCAACAAAACTCGCTTGTTATTTTTTCATGATTGATTTTCTGGTCTACTTTCGGTTTCCAAATGCGTTAATACTTGTGTGATATTCATTCAACGACGAAAATGATTAACATATGTATTCCGCCTCAAATTTTTAATTAATCGATCCTAAATTTCACGGGGATTAGGAATTATTAATTGGTGTTTTATTGCAGTGGTCCCTGCTCCCTGGATGTTAAGGGCTGTTGGCTGTCGCTAGGTGGTTAAATATTTCAGTGTGTTTAGGGATTGAACTATTCAGACTTAGTGTGATGGTATTCTAGAGGAATGTAGCAAAGGGCAAAGGGGGGCATCAAAATATCAAAGACCACCAAAGTGCTGATGTGCTGAGGCAATGTGGCAGTCAAAGATGTTGTTAGATAACGTTCTCCTTAGGCATTGTCAGGTAATTTCTTTCCTGACAATTTTCTATGTTAATTACTTCTTGTATTCTATAAGATTATTTAAAATTAAAATTTCTGAACTAAAGGGTAACATTAAAAGGTCCTTCAATTTAAAATTGGAAAATCCATTTGATCATGTTGCCTGTCTATCATGTGACCTGTCTTCCCAAAATGTCGTCTCTTGCTGTATGTTGCATGTTTCGTCACAAGATGAGATTTTCTCGCCATTCCACTAAGCTGAACCGAAAGTGAACCAGATAAAAGCTAGTAAGTGAATCGCGAGAGTTTGGACTGGTTGAAAAGCCCATTTGCTAATCTATTTCAATCTATTTGTTAGAGCATGATTTCCTTTTCTCCATGTGGTCACTGCCGTTCCATGAAGTTGTGTCTTTAAGAGGGTCTACTAAGTTGCAAGACAAATGTGTTGGAAGGAAGGAATCTGTAAAGGTAATAAAGTGCGTGTTAGCTAATTAAAGCAAGTTAGCACCTTTGTTCATGAAGATCTGTGACATATTATTTCGTGTTTCTAATTAAGAAAGCATTTGTAAAATTTTGTCAATTGGTAATCAATCAAAACAGACACTTCCCTCCAACCTAAAGAAGTAATCTAAATGTGAAGTAAATAATTGCCTCTGCAAGAAATTGTAGGATACATTTATTTTAAAATTGTAAGCTATGGTTATCCTTGACATGTGTTATTTGTGTTTGGTTTTGAAGATATTTTATTTTTCCAGTTCAGAGAGTATTTTGGCTTCTGCAGGCATTTGAGTTAACAATTGGAAAAGAACCTATCTAATAATCTGTCCACGTTGGCTTAAAATGCAGTCCATTTCGCAGACTTGTTGTCCATGGTTATCTGTACAGGTTGATTGTAAGTATATTCCATGCAGATACTTAAATTGTATAAATATCTCTGCAATAATACTATTGATATTCTAGATTATATTCAGGTGAGAGATCCCTTTCCTTATCTGTTGAAGAACTTGAGGACATGGCAAAGTCTGAGCTTCATTGCTGTCATTCAGGTGATTTTGTTGCAGCCAGCTGGTGAAAGTGAGTTCAAGTCAAATTCAGCTGAAGCTTCTTGAAGCAGTTTACATTACTGGTGTCATCCTGAACTGGGGAAGTGTTACTTGAATTGTAACAGCAACAAAGACATCTTGAAAAGGTAGTTCGATTGTGATTATGGGTTGTAATTGGGAGAGTCTCATGAAGTCTAATCAAAATGTTGTAGTGGGTGTAGAGTCTTCGTTAAAAGATAGTCGCCCGCTTAATCAATCTGAGCTGACTTGTAAGTTTCTTTTTTATTGAACTAAAACACAAATTCCCTTTCTAATAACTATTTACGCAATCTTGTCTTGTGATTTAAAGAGTTTGCTGCTGCTCGGATTTCATCTAAATTTTAAATTTACGACATGATTGTTCTCTTTATTGTCTTTCATTGTGTTAACATCTGGTATAGGTTTAAATGTTAATTAATGATTCTGCTTTTATCTAACAGGATATGGTGACAATGTGAAAAGTCAAATGCTGCATGCATTTCATGTTGGGGTTATCCAAAAATGTTGTAGCAAGACTCATAGCAAATCTTCAAGCATAGATGCCAGAATATCTCTAAAAACGGTAATTTATGAGTTTATTAATTGTAACTTGGGAAGTGTGTAGGTTTCTATTAAATGTAGTAATAAGTCACAATTTAAACTAGGCAATTTTCCACGTTGGAAAAAAAATTGATGGGAAAAAAATAACATGTGATACTGTCTGCTTAATATCATATCTGTTTTCTCACAGGAGTTAATGGAAATGTAAGGTGGTGGTTTTGCAGTTTGGTTCCTGTTCAAGCTGTTGTTATGCTGGATCTTCCTGAAGTCCTTGAAGTAGCTGATACTGGTTTTATCATACAGTTGATTTGCCAGTGCAATTCGAGTTGTCTACTAAAATATTTTCTATTATGTTTTCCAACGTGTAGTATATAATTCAGACGAAGTGATGGTATTTTGTTTCTCAATATGGTATGTTGTAGCTCAAATTGGTGAAAGTTCTTTTGTGCGGTAGTTTTAAGCAACGTTCAGATTATTTACTTTATACTTGGAACTTAAACCTGAAATAACTTGTTTAATTTTGTGAACTTGATTGTTGTTTCATCTAATCATGTACAAAACTCATTAAATATACACGTTCAAATCCGAAATCCAAACTTTAATAAATATTCATATTAATAAAATAAAAAAATTCAATTTTATGAAATTAATTTTAAATTATTTTAATGGAATTAAATATATGTAATTTTAATTAATTTTAATTGAATTAAATTAATTGAATTAAATTTAATTTAATTCATTTAAGTTAATTATTATTATATATAATATCCCAAAATTATTACAAATTTAATAAACAGAGCGTCCGGTACAAGGCAATTGATTATTAGTACAAGTTTTAAAACAATTTATACCCAAATAAAACAAACCTAACCAACTTCTTTTGTGTCATTTGGGTGATAAATTGCTTTAAAAACTCGCACATGCAAAATGCAATCAATCAAGACAGGGGGAGACACTGCCTTAATTGACTGCAGACAGGGATTGGAAGGAGAAACCGGAAAATAAGCGAAGAGTTGAGGAACAGTTATTACGAGAGCGATTAATCATATAGTAGGCTTCCGGCTTAGCTTGCAAGTCCCCGTTCGACCAGCACACTTTTTTCCTCCTGGATGTCATTGGTTTTCACCAATGGATGAAGTCCATGATAAGTAGCGAAGGAGTTACCTGTGGGCAGAATGAACATTTATTAGGACAGTTATTTTAAATAAAATTTTAGCGACAGAAAGCAATACCTCAAATCAAGAGGGCCTGTTAACATTTTCATGAAGTAAAAGGGGATATATTCAAGGGTAGCAGCCAACGGGTTACCTTGACTGTACAAGTGTATAGTCATTGTCCTTTTTGTTCAATGGTCATAACTTCTCATAAAGTCGGTCATGCTACATTAGAAACCTAAGGACCTGCAAATAAAAAATAAAGTCACCTTGTCTATAATTTGTGGCATCAATGTGCTTGATGTCTATGATCTAAAAGAATAATTAAACTTAAAAAATTAGATAGACTAAGTGCAGAACAATACTTGAAATACATTAAGACTGCAACAAAATAAGTTCAGTGACATGACAAGTAAACTTACACACTAAACCGCCAATCAGTTATCCAAGCTTCTCTAGAAGATGGAATGAGAGATTGGTCCATGCTGGGGTTGGTGATCTGGCAAGTCCCATAGAATGATTCAGCCGATAATAGTGATGAATCCTGATAAAAGATGAGAAGACTATGTTCCAGCAATACTGCACTAAAGCTAGCGTTGGTTGTTACCACTCTGTCACTTTGATGACACATTCAGTAGGATACCAGGATTTTTAACACAATAGTTGACAGTACAGGCTTCATGCACCTTTCACATTTTCTCCTGGAAAAGGATGAGAAATGATGATGTTATTAAACACATAAACGGTTAAGAACACATGCTAAACAAATTGCACACATAGTCAATTTACCAGCGAATTCTTTGGTAATTTTCGAAGAAAATAGCTGTAGCTAAACTTTTGGCAACGAGCCGCCATAAGCCCATATCTGACACAACAAACAACATTCTTTCACGCCATCTATTTGACACGTTCAAAACTAAATATCTAAAGGACTGGCCTTAGATGGTCACAAGTCATAAAAGTAATCAAAAAGACCATTTCTCTTTGCTTAAAATTAGCATGGAGTCTTCAGAATTCTACAGAGAACAAAGCTCACTTGCTAGTTTTATGCAAATTTTCCGGAAGTACACCGGAAGTAAGCGATAGCGCCTTAACCATTGAGCTGTCGTCAAAATAAACTAAATATTCGTGATCTACGTAAAATTTGGGGTCGATTAGGTGTAATTTAAGCGAAATCCAGATTTTGGTCAAAATCGAGAATTTTCCTGAACAATAGTTCAGGAAAATTTTTGAAACCGGAAGTACGCTTTCGTACAAAATAAAACATGAACTTTACCACAAATTGAACGAGGATCACGAATATGTAGTTCGTTTGTACTTCAGATGACTATTTACTAAACTACTGACTGAAAAGAGAAAACCGGAAGTAGAAAAAAAAACACAATATTAAAAATCTAACAAGTGAGCTTTGTTGTAGATACAGAAACTGACAGTTATCACCCAAAAGTTTGTTTGTAATAGCAGCGAGAAGCAAAGTAAGCGTAACTAAACTGAGTGGAAAAGGATCAAAAGCTATGTTGTCTAGCGTCAGAAAGAAGAAACGTTTGACAGTACCATGAAAACAATGTCCGATCCAATCTCGCTTGTTGATACATTGACACTCAATTAAAAGAACTAGTAACAAATAAGGGCAAATAACTGTGATACTCACGTAATATTCATCCCTGCAAATTTGTATCTCGTCCTCAACCGCAGCACACACAGAGCACACACATCAGAACAGACGAGGAGTGCTTCTAGATGCTTCTACATCTGTTATTGATTCCAGATTGTTGACGAAATATCTTATTCTGCTACCTTTACGAGTTTACGTATCACCTTTTAAACTTTAAACTGCATTCCTTTCATTCTGCACTTGATGATCTTACTTCAGTTACTTGTGATAAATCTTTCTTTTTCTCCGTACTCTGTAGGTTTCAATGGCCATTGATGTTCGTCTGTTACTGGGGATGCTGCCTAATGAGGAGATGGTGAAAGGTGTGTTTAAAGCTGTTGCTGCTACTATCCTTGGTGTCACAGTTCAGTGTGTTGTTCGTTAATTTGTCTGTCATGTCAAATCTCTTCCATCTTTGTCACTCAAATCTCATCCACACAGTATATGATTGAGGCAACCTGATCTTACATGATCTAGGATTGATTCAATCGGCAACTGCTAAAACAAAAACTTTCTGCGCCAAACAAATAATAACGCTGTGTTATTATCGTGGTTGAGAAAGCAACAGGTCCCCTGCCATCTAATAAAATTATGGGTCTTTTATTTAATTTAATTTGCTGGTGCAGTATATACTATGAAAATGAAAACAAAAAACAGAAGAAGAAAGTGAAAGATGATGAAAATAAATTGGGACATTTAAGATAGATATAGATTACATTGTATTTTAAATATTTCATAAAGAAAATATAACTATTTACAATCTTATTGACACTGTTATGTACATATGTTTATCATCGCTCATGCATTTTTATCATTTACCTTCATTAAATTTATCTATTAAAGTGAAATGTTCAATTTTCCTTGCAAAGTTCAGTCAATCAAGACAGGGGGAGACTCTGCCTTGATTGACTGTGCTCAGGGAGATTACCTGGACAAGGAAGAAGAGAGGAGTGCGAAGCCAGTTTTGCTAGGGAGCGATTAGTCGTCGCACTCAAGAAAACGCCATCACACATCGCAAACAGCCACACATAATATCTAAAGAGTAAAACTCTGTGCTGTGTTTAGAGCTGGGGTAACTTACAAGTCGGCTGGGTAATCCAATGATGCTGGCAGCTGGCCGCGTAGCTGAAGCAAGCTCAACTCCCCCATGATTCGGAGCGACGAAAGGACATCACGCAAGTGAGCAATATTGCTGAATAACAGCACGTCAGTTAGTCGTCGCTGAGCTTTCATCTCTCGTCAGGTTCAATTGATTGAATCCATGGAATATCGCAGGATTAACTTGAAATTAGAATGGATGTTACATATTAATGTACCAGAAATTTCAAAGAAGATGGAAGCGACACCTAGCAATACCTCAAATCCCGAAGTTAAAGAGGGCAAGGTCAGCCAGCTAGGGTCAAGGTAGCAGCCAACGGGTTAGCAAACAAAGAACTTAGTCGACCGTGATACCCTTTTACTTTTGCTTGGAAAGAAATCCAGATGATTCTCATATTAAGCAAAACTAAATAAAAAAAGAAGCAAAAAATGAAATTATGGTAAACATTAAAAGGAAAACATTACTTCAAAACACAACCAAGACACAATCGCGACATTTGTTAGCCACGAGAACAATATCGGTCGTCATCTACCGTCAAAATTCGCAACATTTATGTTTTACAAAGACAAAGGTCCTTCTGCTTAATCTGTAATCTGCTAATTAAGTAGAAAAAAATAGGCCATACTTCTTTAATTTTCTGGAACTTTTCATCTTCGCTTTTGGCGACAAGACCAAGAAGCCAGCTTTACGGCCCATTAAGATGTATGTCAAAAGATGCCAGTCAGCGACCGAAGGATTACTTGCAAGTGCGGAAACCAATTGGCATTTGGACAGGACAAGGCAATAGCATGAGTTGAGCGACATCAATCGGTCAGTATGGTCGATAAGTTAGCATGACGAAATAGTTCTTCAATTGTTGTGCCAACAAGAACTCTACTAATAAATACAAATTGTAAAAATTTTCCTATAAATAGTTGGCAATCAGCTTATTTACCTTTAAATAATTCAATCAGGAGTTGGTTGTCCTGCAGTCGTAAGGCCGTTCATACATGCAGAACTGGCCCAAGTTTAGACGTAAGCTAGGGCCTACTTGTTTGTAAAACTGGACCGAGCATTTCGAGCAGCCATAACTTGAAAGAATCAATCGACATCCGACGCGGATCGACGTGAATGATGAAAATGACGCCGCATTTTTTTTTTTTCAGAACCTCCTTCAACTACGTAATTCTTCGAAATTTTGCATTTTTCTTAAAATTTTGCATTATTTTATATACCTTTTGCTCTGTTTTTAACTCTATCGTGGGAGTCATCTGCCTCATATAGTTGGTCTGTTGCCTCGTAGATAGTTGCTCGTGCTAAGGAGATTTTCAAATTCCATCTTGGTTAACACTCCAGAAACAGTTCATTCTATGAGGGATAAAGTGGGCTCGAGTAGTGTACTGTCATTACCGTCCATGGCAAGTGTTACATCACCAATTCTAATTTCTTCCCGGATGTCAGATTTCGACAAAGATGAGTTTTGCAATGAACCAGCATTCGCGCCAATGACGGTCGTGACCCAGAGAATCCAGAGTCTGAACGAAGAAATGAGAAATTTCGTTAACATTTTCAGAAAAAGTTTTTTTTAATACTTACACACACAATCACGGGCTGCTTAAGTCTTTCTTTGTTATCTTTCATGCCAACCCCCATGTAGACTGTGGAGATTTTGAATTCTTCTTATTTTAGGCATAAATTGCATCGGAAATTCATGTAAGGTAGGTGCTGCTGTCACTGAATGTCTGAGTTCTCGTCCTACATTGCTGGATTCTTTACAAGCAGAAGTAAAACTTTAACTAGTCACACTTTACTCGAAAAACCTTCGACTTGCTGCTGTTACATTGGAGATAAATGGTGGAGTTATTTAGACCTAATAAAAAAACTGAATAAAATTATCTTGAGATGGAAAATCCAATGCAGGTGTAACAATCTGTTGCTCTCTTTTTGCACCAACGTAATCTGGGCAAGGAACATGAGCTGTTTCAAACACTTCCTTGATTTGACTCAGCACTTTGTTTCAACCACGTTATTAGGGGTTAAGGGGACGCTCGTGGTTAGCAAAGGTGAGGCAATCGAGAAAAAAAAGCCACGTTTACCCACTCATTTAATTAAAAATGGTCACTATAATGTTACAATCAATCCATTCAATGTTTGAAACTTAGACAGACAGACACACACAACACAACACTCACCATTCACCAATTCATCATCAGGCATCCATGTGCCTAAGTGGAGTGTTGCCTAAGTCTAAGTACATACTACCGCTTACCCACCTGCAGCCACTTAACAAGTTACAATTTAAAGAATTTATGCAAATTTTCACTCTTGAAGACTGCACATTTGTGTGAAGACTTGCACACTTGTGCAGATTTGTGCAGACGAACTTCCGTGAGAACTGAGAAGTGGTGTTGCCATTTTACGAACCTCAGTAAATTACTGGAACAGAGCGAAGTCAGCGAACGGTTTCGGACTTTCTGAATGACTGTGAGTAAGACTGTGTGGGTTTTTGGCTTTACGAAAATTGAAAAATTTCAACTGCACACTCAAACAGTCCTCCAACAATTTCCCCTCTTTCATTTTTATTGGTAGATGGCAGCATTCCGTATTTGTTTCCAACATCGCTAGATGGTGTGTTAGCTCCCCTCGAGCGACAGAAGAAACAATAATAAGAACCAGTATGTATAACTGTTTGTATTTATACATAACTCTTAACATTTTCAGAACACCAAGTTTGACTGAACTTCGTTTAAAGTTGCCGCTGATTTCTGAAACTGAGTACGCTCATCCTCGGTTAAAGTTTGTTGTATGACGTCAGTAATCCCATTTTCACCCAGAACACACGGCACAGAAAGAAAAACAGGACACTGGACTCCATGTATTCCCTAATTAAAATTAAAGTCGTTAAAACTGTGTAACTCAATGGTATAGCAAAGTTACGGTACTTCGACAAATGTTGAAACGGCGTACACGTTTCGAGTATTATTTAAAATGGCTCGGGTAAGAACAGAAACGCTTAAAGCCATCGCCCAAGAAGGATATCCCTTCAAGCGAATTATTTCATAAGCGCTAAGAAAAAAAAAAAGGGTTTAATGCATTTTTTAACTCGCTAGAATTGTATTGCTACATTGACATACCTCTGAATGACTTGTCTGTGGATACTATTCCAGTTTTCCGTGTCTTCACTAGTGCCTGCCGCAGGACTAATTTAGTTAATTAAAACTTGTTAATAAAATATGTATATAAAAATTTATCGTTGTGAATAAATATTACTTAAGATCCCTCAAACGAACACCGGCCACATCGACGCCTGACCAGACAGGAACTAGAAATAGTTAATAACAAGCTTAGAGGGTTACGTAAAAAAGGATTTACAATATTTTCAGACATACCGCTCGAGTCACCATGTTCTCCAATAATCCAGCCGTGTATCGAAGTTGGCGCAACGTCGAATCGTTCGGAAAGAAGAAAACGGAATCGAGAAGAATCTACATTGGTCCCAGACCCGATGACACGTTCCTTTGGCAACCCACTGAGTTTCCAAGCCACATAAGTCAACAAGTCAACAGGATCGGAAACGATGAGGAGAATGGTGTCGGGACTGTATTGGACAAGTTTGGGAATGATGTCTTTTAAAATATTCGTGTTGCGCTGATCCAAGTCCAATCGGGACTCGCCTTCACGCATTTGAGCTCCAGCCGTCACAATACATAATTTTGATCCAGCAGATAGTGCGTAATCTAAACTCAACGGTAACAATAAATCGGTTAGAACTTAATGTCGTAAAAATTTGTGATATTTTGATTTGATTACCTGAACCGGCAGTTATTTTCATGTTGTCGAGGAAAGTCAATCCGTGTTGCAAATCCATTAATTCTCCTTTTAGTTTGTCCTCCATCACGTCCACCAACGTCATTTCAGAAGCGATACCCTACGTATACAATACAACACAAATATTTAAAAATGCAAAAGGACACAAATCGCAGTATTCTCACCTGGGTCATGATGCTAAATGCAATTGAAATGCCGACCTTTAAAACGCAGAATAAATTATCGTAACATAATAAATTAATAAATAAATGCACTCTGATAAAAATCAAAAAATGTCTTAAGGTTTTACCTGTCCGACACCCACAACTGTAACCTTGGTTCCGGAGACGGTGTCGACAGAGGCCTTTGTCTGCATTCTCATTTTTAGATCTGTTAGCGCCATTTTCTTGTTTTCGCTTTGTTTGAAGGAATTGGACCGACAATCGTTAAACTCGTGGAATAGAATGTCCGTCGGGGATGTGCACCCAATCAAGACTGAAGCAATGATGACTTCCTTCGGTTGAAGAAGCCTTACTTTTTCATTGTTTTTATTTTTACTGCACCCGAAGTGCTGGCAACAAACGGCTCCTCCTACCGGGAAGCAGCAGCAGCGCACAAATGAGCGCGCGCAACCTGTATGAATGTCAAACTAAAGTCACCCAATGCACGTCTTCCTGTGATCTCATTGATCCGGTGGTTTCCCTTTCACAGCGGGACTTCACCAATTTTAAGGTACGACGAACTAAAACCGTTTGAAAACTTTTACGAAAGAGCAAAACATTATTTAAAAGAATACCACCGCGAATCGGGTCGCACAATTTCACAGCCGCAAATTCAACCAAAATAGAAACGTGAACAAAGAAAAGTTCAATTTATATAGTGACACTACAAAAATAAAAAAAGTGCAGTAAAGGAAAGGCGTAATGATTTGATCTTCGATTTGATTCATCGACATAAACAGGTATAATTAAGTGTGAATTTAATAGTTTATAAGATAAATGATGCTAGTTAATTTGATACCTGCGTTGTGATCAAGGTTTTGAATTGCCGACAGCAACCGCCGTTCCCATGTCACCTACACTCCTGACAACAATGGTAATCGAGAGAGGTAAAAATCACTGAGACAGAAGAAAGTAATTTTGATAAATTTATTAAGTAATTATTATTGTCTGTACGAATATCCAACGTTAACTTACTTCTTTTAGTTGAATAGACCACCAGAAATTAAACGCACGATAACGACGTATTGGCTCAGTCAAGAGCAATATGATGCAACAAATTCTTTAGTCGCATTTAAAACCTTTATGAGTTTAAACGTGTTCCGGAACCCAAATAGATTTTGGCAAAAGTGCAATGCCGCAGCTGTGAAGAAATAAGGAAAAGAGAGAAGCACAAAAGTGCAACGTAGACGAAAATCAATTTGGAAACAGTTGGAAACGGTCGACTGATACGCCATCTGCTTGGTGTCGATGCGCATCTTTATCTCCGTTTCCAAATCAGTTTGAGATTTGAGAAATAGAGAATGTCTTTAAGCGGTAAAATTTGTATGTGTAATTACTTCCTGAATACAATCGAGAAATGTATAAGGAAACGAACATCGATTAGTAAAAAATATCTGTGTGAAAAATAAAACCGGAAAAAATGGTGAAGAAAAGTTATTTTGCTTGTGATAAAGTTTAACAATAAAAGTGATTACATGGGGGAATAAATAGTTCACACATTCACACTTGTCATGCACACATGGTATCTTATTTTGGAATTTTGTCACCTTCATCTGTATACGGGGAGGCTATTTAAAGTCGTTTTCATATAACTAGCGTGAACATGACAATTATTAATTCCGCCTCATCCAACGGGCCAGCCGTGCGCAAGCTGCTGATATCTCATTCCGATTGCGTACGTTCGATAATTCTTCGTCTTTTTTTTTAAATTTGTTTTTTTGTTTGTTTTTACATTGCGATTATACCGTGCCAACGGGAATTGTTGAGCAGTACTGGACTTGGGTGGAGGGGGGGACACGTAAATTGACAATCAAGTTACTTCATAAAATATTTCAGAAAACACACACAGACATTCGACTGCAACGCTGGTGGCAGGGCGGCGTCATTTCTTATTCATGAACGCGGACGCAGCGGCCTCTGTAGCAGAGCTCGTACATGAGAGATACTTCAGTTGCCGTGGAAACGCCCAGCACTTGGCGTTCGTCATCGGACGATTCGCTCGGGTTCGACTGATCGTCAACGTGGTTATCTGCGGCCAATTCAATGGCGCCTTCTTCTTCGACTTCCTCTTCCGCCGGAACGATTGACTCCTCGATGACCACTGGCGCCTCTGTCGTGGTCGTGATGGGCTCCGCCGATTTGTTGGTATCCTCCACGACGACTGGGTCCACTTCAACTTCCTCCTGTTCGTCGACAAATTCTGAAAACGCCTCGGCCGTCGTGACAGTAGGAGCCGCAGTTGAAGACACGACGGGCTCGGTTTCATCGACAGTTTCGACAAACTCTTCGTTCTCTTCTCCTTCGATTTCATCCGTAAGGATCTCCTCTTCGACTTCTTCTTCCACTAGTTCTCCTTCGCCTTCTTCTTCTCCTTCTTCTGGCAATAATTGGTCGTTGGCAAGGGGTTCGTCCGTCACTAATTCGTCGGCTTCCTGCTGGAAGGCATCAACTGGTTCTTCTTCGACGGGAGCCTCGGTGGTGGTGGTGGTGGTAGTTGTCGTCGGGGCCTGTGTGGTCGGGCGACCGATCCGGATGTTCTGAATTCCAGGTCGCGTTTCAGGGACACGTCGACCAACCGGAAGCAAGAATTGGGCTGGCGAATTATTGATCAAAATAGGTTTCGATTCAACTCCATCGCGGATGCCGAATTCCAGTGATTGTGGGGCAATGAAATCCTCCTGCGAGCGAATATTTTCTTGCCCTTGGATATCGAAGACGGGCTTTGTAATGCGGATGGTGGGTGGCAATGGTCGCCTAATGGAAGCTGCAGGTCGGAGAACGACCGGTCGATTTCCAACTTCCGGCCTGACAGGTGGAAGAGGGATCCTCGAGGAGGAGAAAGTGGTTTTCCCGCGGATGCGGAGTGGCTGATCATTGCTGGAAACGACCTGACTGGCCGCCTCTGGTTCAACAGTCGTCTCTCTTTGACGCTGGATGGCCTCGTAGGGAGACCAAGGTTTCTCGGCCGGTTCGACGGACTTCTCATCTTCCAAAACCGCTTGTTCTTCTTCCTCTTCTTCTTCTAGAGGAACGTCTTCTTCTTCCTCGGCGACTGGAACAGTTTCCTCGACTAGTACAATAGGACTGTCTCCTCTAATGATTTCCTCTTCGAGAGCGGGTCCCTCGGTGACCACCGGATCAACAAGTCGAGAAGCTGTCGGGGCGACCGTGGGAACTGTTGCTGCAACAGTCGTTGATTCCGGCGTTGTGGATGCTGTCGTGGCTGCGACTGTTGGCGTTGTCGTAGCTGCGACTGTTGGCGCTGCCGTCTGAACAGTTGTAGGAGCCGCCGTCGATGCTTCCGTGGCAGCTACAGTCGGTCCGGCAGTCGTGGGCGTAGGGGTGGTGAAACTGTTGGAATTGATTCGTATGCGGCCTCTTCCACCGACCAGAGTGCTGACGGTGTGACGGACTGGTGGAGCGGTCGAAGCTTCAGCCGGAATGACGTTCAAGCTATTGGGCCTGTTGAAACGAATGCGTCCGCGTTGGTTGCCGGAAGCGGCGTTTTGTGACTCGAGTGTCTGGAACGATTCGTCACGTTCGACGACTGGAGGGTCAAGATCAAACGAGTCGTGTTGTGTTTGTTCCACAGCGGCCGGTTCGACAATGAACGATTGAGCCTTTGGTTGTTGTACGACGACTTGCGGTTCAACCGGAACCGGAAGCGGCGGCGAGACCAAGGAATTGGTCTTGACTTTGTTGCGAATCTTCTGGCCGAAAGAGGTTGGATCTACCGGCGCATCGGGTTGAGTTTGGCTCAGAATGGGTTCGAAGTTGTTGCCGGAAGACGGAGTAATCTTCTTTCGGTTTTGCTGACGCTGCAGTTGCTGACGCTGACGGACTGCCTGGAAATCCGGCCATTGGGGAACTCCGCCTTCCAAAGGAATTCGATTAATTGGTCGTTTCTTCAGCGGACGAGTTTGGGTGGTTTCAGTGACTCCTGAAATTTCCGGAGCCGGAATGGGAGTGGCGGCCGGAATTGTCTGCTCGAACGCGGGAGTGGGGGCCGGCAGGGGAGCGTCTTCCTGTGGTGGTGGAATTAATGTGACTGTATTAGCGGGAACCTCGGGCGCCGATTCGAAAGAAGCCGGAATAATAGCCGGTGATGAGACCGGTTTCAATTCAATGACCGGTGCTACTTTCTCTTCAGGTGGAACGACAACTGGGGACTGGGTCGCTGGCTGAGGAATTTCGGACACTGGGGCATTCTCAACGACTTCGACAACTATTGGAGCTGGGCGGGGTTTAATGAGTTCCAAAAATTCCGGTGACTCGGCGGCCAAGACGAGCGGCTCCTTGGGAGCTGGTGGAGGAGCTGGTTGAGTTGGTGGGGGAGGTGGAGGAGCCGGTTGAGTTACTGGAGGAGATGTACTGGTTTCTTCCAATGTTTGGAACGGAACGAATCCAGTTTGGAGCCGGATATCGGATAGAGATTGCTCAAAGCTGGAAGGAGGAGGAGGCTGTTGGAACTGTGGCCGTTGGAATTCGGAAACGACAGTTTGTTTCTGGAATTGCGGTTGGAATTGCGGTTGTTGCGCTGGAATGGGCTGGAACTGTGGTTGAGGAGGCTGGAATTGCGGCTGAGAGGGCTGGAATTGTGGCTGAGAGGGCTGGAATTGTGGCTGGAACTGCACTGGTTGAGGTGTCTGGAACTGAGGCGGTTGAGGTGTCTGGAATTGCACCGGCTGAAGTTGAGGAGGCTGGAATTGCACAACCTGCGGTTGCTGGAACTGCACCGGCTGAGGTTGCTGAAACTGTACAGGCTGTATTGGCTGCTGCTGCGTTGGCTGGAACTGCGGCTGGGGTTGTCTAAACTGTTGTTGGGGTTGCTGGAACTGTGCCGGCTGTTGCTGAACCTGCTGGAATGGTGAGTTGAGGGCAAACTTGACGTTTTGGATGGGAATTTGCACACGTCCGTAGCCTTGCGGAACGCTGTAATCGAGCGGGGCCACGAAAAGAGGTGGGTGCGGATTGCGTGGGTCTGACACCGTCTGCTGCTCCCGCTGCGGGGCACCGACGTAGGTCACGTCAAACTTTTGGCCTCCAGTCGGTTGGGGGTAGTTGGGTGGCGCGAGGAAGACGTGATACGATCCATCCGAAGCTGGTGGCATCCTCTGCAAGTCCATAAGCAGCGCCCCGACGTCGACGAACTTTTGGGCTTCCAGTGGGTTTTGGTTACGCACGATCAACGACACCTTGTCTCCCGGTTTCACGTGCACTGGAGGTTCATTCTAACCGAACCGGAAAAAAAAAAGGAAAACAGGATTTTTTAGTGAAGGATAAAACAGATTTTTTAAATACTTCAATTCAACGAATATCACAATGACAAAGTCTTTTGTTCCTTGATTAAAGCATAGTCATGGAATGTTGATGGATGGTTCTTTTCTTGAAAATGACCAACGGCGGGAGGAAAATCGGGGTCATCACGGAACCGAACAAAAGAACAATGGCGACACACCGCATACAAAAGAAATATAACGTACTGCGCTAAACAAAATTGTATGTATATATATGTACACGAAGTCGTCGGTTGAAAAATCACGGGGCCGGGCTTTTATCATCGGGCCCATTATACGCACGTCCATGAAGGGACAAACCACGTACGGGACGAAAAAACGGGAGTCGGACAAAAACATGACTTGAAATGTGTGCCAATTTTTCAGTCTTTTTTTTCGGTGGGAAGGATGTGTGTACAGTTAGATCGCGTTATTATTATTCTTTATAGTACCTGAAGGTTGTTGGAACCCGATGCTTGGAAAGGCCCGTCTTGGCGCCGCGAGGCTGTTTGTTCTGGCAGTGCGAAGCGCGGAATGGGGAACTCGTCGGAGACGGGACTGGAATTGATCATAACCGGCCGGGCTACCTGATAACGATCGAGGAGAGAACACATCGAGCCATAAATAATATTTTCAAACGAAGAAAAAATAATAAAAGAAATGGCGAAAATAAAACGGCAACACAGTCTCTCACGTTCGCCGTGATGTAGTGTTATATCTACGTCGTTGCATTCGTTTGTGTGTTTTCTGTTTATTACCTGACCCGAGTGATGAATGAACCAAGTTTGGCCAGATGGGAAAGCCAAGTGAAGCGGAACTGCTCCCATCAAGACGGCCATCACCGTCAAACAACTTTGTGGGGCCAGCATGTTTGCCGTCTGGTCTCTGGACCAATTGGGTCCACCGAGCAGAAACTAACCTTTTATAGAAATAGAAACTTTAGTCTCGAAAAGACTCAAATTGTTTAAATAAATAAATAACAAAAAGAGACAAGTGTCAAGTTCCTCAAAGTAACCAGAGAGATCGAGAGAGAGAGAGAGAAGTTAGTGGGTCAGTGGACCGATGCGCTGCAAAGAACGTCACACGAAATGTGATTAGGTTTTACCCAGGTTAATTGGTGTGACGAAATAAGCGACGCTCCGGCGACGGTGGTAAAAATTTGGCGAGGCTCATTGACTTCTTTGATGGACTATACAGGTAATACTATCGGACGCTTCCATCTATAAATTAGCGCTCGGTCGAGATCAACGACCGTGAAACACCTGCAGTGTACCGATTTTTGGCAACCTCCTCTGTTCGACCAATTATCTGCCAGGTGAAATCGATTCATCTGCATATTATCTGTCCGTACTATCTCGACGTCTATAAATTCGTGAACGTTACAGTTTCCGGGGTTATCCCATTATGAAGAAGATAGTTCAGCTATACGAAATCAAGAAGAAAAAAACAAAAGAGAACAATGCTCGATTTGCATAGTTCTATGGATCTGTCTTCTTCTTCTTGCCCGCCCCTCTAAAGTTATTTAGGTCAAGTGAAAATGTAAACGAATGAAAGCACATCAAGATGAAAGAAACAACAAAAAGAACACGCACACACCAAACCTGACAGGTGAAGAAGAAGAAGAAAAAAAAGATGAAAATCCCAACTAGAAAAAAAAAGAAAATGGATTTGTCTTTTAAAATAAATATGGGTCGGGATGTGTGCGCACCTGTTCTGCATCCCACACCGGAGCACTTCGGCTTTCACGTAAAAGAAGAAGAAGAAACCAAAAACTCATATCTGATCTGATGACCGCAGCTTTCTCCCGTGTCGGAGAGGGATTCTTTTTTTTTCTTTCTTTCTTCTGTCTTTTCCTTTTAATGTTTTTATTTCACGCTACAGGTGGGCTGATGAGAAGCGGACTGGGCTCGTAAAAACTAGTGCGCCCACCACCTTTCGCTTCTTTCTCTTTCCGTCTCAATGAGCCTGGAGTTTTGTGTTTTTTTCGGTTTCGTCACGTCCTCTCTTCCGCTCATTTACTTTCACGCCATTTCGACACGTTTGTAGTTGCACACGAAAGGCGACGAGCTGCACAGCTCCCGAAATCACGAGCCCATCAGATTCCCACACGTCTCAAGAAAACGGTCTCTAGACGTGCGGGGGTAGCAAAGGCATAACTCTTATAGAACGAAGGGAGAAAGTTTCAGTCGGGGAACGATTCGATGGTTGCGGGCTACCAATCAAAATGTCGATTATCTACCACAGTCAATTGGTCGTTATTGATTCCTATCTGGGCAATTGAGGAAGTGGAATAAATACAATTGGTTGATTGTTGGGGGGGTGGAAGTAGGAAAACACATAAATCCGATATCACGAACGTTCGTGATTCATTCGAAATAAGTTTCCAGCCGCGAACTTATCACAAACCAAAAATCTAAAACTATTCCGAGAATTGGGCAATAAAAATATAAAGAGATACCTGGTGACCTATATATTGCCTAATATTATTATCTATATCTATCTCTATATATAAAATAACAATTTTATATGTGAAGGTGTGTTAAAGGTGCACGCGGGCCCCTCTTCCGCCTTAGGGCCCGAACAACCTGCCGCACATCGGAATGCGTATGTGCTGGAAGCGGAGGGGAGTCGCTGCGGAAGCGTCCCGGATAGGGCAATGAAAATTATTGAACATACATACATACAATATTTAAAAAAAAAAGCCCAAAACCGGTTTTGTAGAAACACAAAACAGGTCCGTCACAAAAATTTAGAAGGACCTCAAACAAAATTGTTTTTGGTCGTCGAAATTTTTCACAACTTTGTCGGGCGGAATATTTTTGTTGTGTTGATACTTAAATGAATTGAAGGAGGAAAAAAAACAAACAAATGTGTGACGAAGGTCTCAAAAAGGGAAGACGTGCTGCACGAAGAGGAATGACCAAAAAGGTATTCACACTCTGCCGGTCCAAATGGAGGTCAACCGGTCAGCGGTCACCTCCTCTTCGCTCTCCTCCCGCTACTTTATTTTGTTTGTTTGTTTGTTAGTGACTTTGGTTTCCTTCTCTCTCTCTCTGACTCTCTCGTCTGGTCAGGTAAATCGATTGGAAACTGCGCACGACTTGTTTTTCTTTCCAGTTGCCATGTTCAAATGGGCACATCACAACAAATGCGCCATCAAATCAAACGGTAATAAATGGGAGAAAAATTTAGAACTTACCTGGAGGTTAAGGCGGCTAACACGGAGCAGAAGGAGTCGCACTGATCACTTGAACGGAATAGAAAAGCGAAGTGTGACAGCAGCACTCGTTTTTAAAAAACAACCACTTTGGGCTCTCGGGGATAAAATCGCGGATGAGATGAGAGGTTCGAGTGGTGACAAATTCCGCAGGAGCCGACGAGGTAGGTACTTGAGCTCTCGAAGAGTTGAAGGAAGACTGCCGACGTTAGGTTCCACTCCGTCCGGGTTTAATTCGGCCTGTTGCAGAGCCAAAGCAGCAGAGCTTTAGCTGGATGAAGCAAGACAAGAGGCGGGAGTTTTCTTTTTCCTTTTTTCCCATGCGGGTGTGCCGGTGCTTGTGGCTAAGAGGAGGTGGTGGAGTTGGTTGAGGGAGTCGGTTTGAGAGAGAAAAAACTCGGTCAGACAAGGCCGACGTCGATGACACACGGAACGAGTCGAGTGGGTGGAGAGAGAGAGACGAGCGCTTCAGGTTACCACCCTCTCGTTCCTCCTCCTCTCCGAAAGAAGAGGAAGAAGAAGAAGACAAAAGGCAAAGGTAAGGTACGCAGGCAATAGGGCAGCAGGTAACAACGTCCTAGATTTTTTCCTAGATGCACCTGTACAGTGTGTGTGTGTGTACACGCACACACGAGGCAGGTAGGCACGCTGGGCGACCGATTAAGATGGAAGGGGGACATTCAGCTCCACCTTCTTGCTGGCCATTGCGGCGCAACCAAAATATAGCCGAGTGTCCACTGACCCGTTCCCGGCGGACCATCCGGCCGGCCAAAGAGAAGGAAACACCATTTTTCGTTCTAAACGCTTGCAACACAATTGGATCTTTTTTATCCTCCCATCATCCACGGTCGGCAAGCAGCTCCGGCACAGTCATCATCTCTTTAACAGGCAATGGGTGGGCTCTTCTCGCTCCCGGCAACGCGCGCTCGGTTGTACACACAACACAACAGCATGGGCTCTTTCCTCTCTCAGACGGCCATACCTGAGCGTTGACCTAACCTAGCTGGCACAGGGCCCTGTGTGAGTCCAGATAAAATAAAATAAAATAAAATAAAAAAGCGACCCGCTGGATGGATGGAGAGGAAGAAGGGCATCTCATAGTCAGATGAAGCAGCCAGAAGCCTTTGAGTGCGTAACCTACTGACATCCATCCCCGCGGCCCGTCAGCTATATTATTGTATTCCACGTTGCTCCGCCGACCAAAAGAAGTTAGCCACCAGTCACGCTTTCCTTGAACGATACGAACAATGATTAGGCAATCACAATTGTCAATCACTACAGAGCAGTGCATTTGGCATATATTTACCAATTGACGCGCATCGTTGCCTTTCCGTCTGGTCGTTTACAAGCCGCGGCGATAGGAAGCAGTAGGAAGACGGAGGGGGGAAGAAAAAGTAGGCTATCTCAGTCCTTGGACGCTTCAGGCTTGGAAAGCTTTTTGCCGTTTTTGTCCTGCTAGTAGTCTCTGGTTATCAATAAGGTTCTTTTGAATTTATCGACTCGTGGTGGGAGAAAATCTCGAGCGGTGTTCCCCGCCGCACGGTTGAGCCAAAAGATCCGCACGAATAACAACATTTTCTTTTTTAATCATTTAAAAAATGTAAATGACATTTTGCAAAAAGAAAAAAAAAAGAGAATTTATATTCGACGCTGCTACAATAATCGAAAGAAAAAATTTATCTTTCATAATGCTTTTTACAAGAGCTACATGGAATAGGAATGCACGAGTGGACCGCGGTGCGTTCTTATGAACGTACGTTTGACGTGGAATCCTACTGTTAGCAAAAAAATTACACGCACACAAATACCTTTATAATGCTGTAAAGTGTTAAGACATGGGGAAATAATTAAATAAGTTTAAATGTGAATATCTGTTAAGGAAATGGCTATTAATGGTCTACTCAGATACCCAGAGAAGGAGGTGGGTGAGTTACAGTGGAGGGCTGGGAGTCAAACAGTGTGTCTTCATCTTCGTCATCATCACCACCATCTCCAAGAGGCTCCATTTCTTGGCTGCCAGCTCCTGAATTGAGAGGACGATACTTGCGAGTGCCTGTTCTTCTGCCACTTCCCCTTCTTCTTCTTAAACGGCAAGTCCTAAAGACAAAGTAGAGAATGGCCAAGAAGCAGAGACCGCCAAAGACGTATGTGCTTCTGATCAAGGCATCCTTGTTCGGAATGAAGCTGGATCCATAATTCCATGTTTGATTGTTTGGGGATTCATTTTTACCAACTGCAATTGCACAACGGGAAAATTCCAATTACCCACTTATGCAATCAAGTGAAAAGGCATGATGAAATAGAAAAAGGAATGAAACTGATTCAAAACAGAAAGTGAATGGCCACATGTAACTCTTAAAAATTAAATACAATGATTAAAAGCAAAAAATGTGTGAAAACGACACATACCTATGGGGATCGTGGAAGTACCGGAATTGTTGGCATGATTTTGAGTTTCTAACGCTTTCTTTTGTACATCGTCGTTGGACGTTTGCTGTGCGTTTTCGCCCGTTGACAATGTGTTTTCAATCATCATTAACACAAGGCACAAGGCAATAAAAAATCGAAAGGAAAACATGTTCACTATTTATTTTTATAATGGCGTAGACTCAATCTTCACATTGGTAGCTTTTTTTATCGTAGAATTTCGTAATAACACTCGGTAATGCCGACCGACCACAATAGCAGACGAAAATGAAACTTGCCACGTTTGTCAACAAGTATACGTTGCCAGTGAAACCTGCTCCCACTGTTACAGAAAAAAGAAAGAAGCCATTGAAGAAAAGATAATAAGAAGAATGTGCCATTCGTGAGAAAATCAAAACCTCGGGCGTGAAAAAATCTAAAAAATCTCCCTCTAGATGAAAATTCCATTCATACTTAATTGCTCGAGGCACTGTATGCGTAAGAGAAAATAAAACAAGCAAGTAAAAGAAAAACAACACAAATATTATACTCATTATTCATGGGGGCAGCATGTTTTTCATAACTCTCGGGTCTCGGAGAGTCGAGACATCCGCCCATTCCTTTACGGTATAAAGATGATTTTTTTTTTCTATCCTTTAAATTATTGTGTACAGCACAAAAATAGTTGACGGAGAAACTCTTTAAACGATTCTTTAAAAAAAAAAGAAAAAAGTCTACACAGAAAAGGAGAGACAGGCTGATGCGACGTAAAATTGTTTAAGGATGACTAAGTCAAAGAGTCATCATGTCGAGCCGGCTATGAAACGTCTGCATTCTTGAATGAAATCAGAAAGCGGCAGCAGCCCTAAATACCCTGGCGATAGTCGAGTTAACCTCGTTCTCGTGATTAGATTTCGAAAAGTTTGCCGCGAATCTTTAACGCCCGATAAACTCTTCAAATCTCTACAGGCGATGTCCGCTTTGTTGTACATACCACTTTCAGATTATTCCCAATTGTTCACATGTTCCCTCTTGGTTTAACCGAAGGCAGTCGAGGACAACTTTCACCTGCACTGCGGAGTGTAGGACGTTGGACGCGCTTGAATAGTTTATTTACCTTCAGTCAATAAAAAAGGAACAAACAGAATAAGAGTTGTGCTTGGGTAATTGTACAGGCGGCTAATAAGAACTGCGTTTACGACTTACCATAGAGTTGCTCAAGTTGCGGTCAGACATTTCCGGTCACTTGGCTCTTGTCGTACAGTATACCTACCGCGTACGTGTTGCCTGAAACGCACCAACACTCCCGCATTGTTATTCAAGCGCGAATGGAAATTTTCTCATCCAACTTCTTTGTTGTGCAAATATAGTACGGTTTGAAAGTGTTGTTGAGTGTTGTGACAACATGCGGAGTAGCTGCTGTCACTGATGACTTATGCGTTGCACGGCAAACCAGTTTTGTGATGCTCTGCTGGCAAACGCGTTCGGTTGAAATATGCTCAGACTTATGACGGTGCATAGTGATCCATCACGCTCGGCAACGTTTCTCGGTTGAGTTAGATCCTTGGCCTGCATTCGGTGTTGCCCAGGGCTGCCACCATCAACGTCGCCGATGTAAATTTCGTCTTAATACATTTCGGTTTTTCTTCTTCTCCTCTTTGTAGAAGATCTCCCACTTGGAACAACAAATTTTTGTTTTTTTCCTGTCAGACTGGAACTGACAGCGATCCTCCCTTTGGAGCACGCACGAATTTATTTTTAAATTATTCTCCAAAAGAGTGAATCGACAGATCGGTGTCGACACGGTGCCGTTACCATCGGCCGCACCTGTGCGTTCGATATCCGCAGGGGAAACCAAGTCAAATAGAAAGAAAAGGCTAATAAACAATCATTTTATTTATCGGCAAATTTTTAGCAAAGCGTCACGTACTACGCAGTATCATTTCGACTTTCACCAATCTGATGAGAAATGGAAGGATGAAGAATCAGCTCGGCGCGTGAGGATCCCATCACGAGAAATTCCCGGGCGACGTGTAGTACGATATTAATTATACGAACCTTCGCCATGTCCGGCGGTACCGCGTCAATTCCTTTCCCCGTTTACTTTTCTCCCTTCTTCTTCTTCTTCTTTTTAATACCCATTTTAATACGTGCGCGTCCCAGTTCCAACGTCGTGGAAAGAAGATGAATAGTTCCGTGCGGCGGCGGCTTTCCAGTCGTTTGGTTTTCTCCGACATTTCTGACTTTCGTGAGGAGACGGTTTCCTCGTCCTCTTAAAGCTTTTACCCGCGTTCAACTCGAAGCTCGTCTATAGTCCTTCCCGTCGTAATAATGCCTGTGCTGCATGTTCACGACCACCTAGCAAACTGCTTGATGATTACCTAACGACACCTGTTCCATCGTCTTCCTGTTGAGCCAGCCAAAATAGGCAAGGCCACTCTCTGCGGAACAGCAATTCTCACATTACGTGACGAATGACATTTGAACCTGTCGTGACTGTTGCACTCTCGAGAGACTCACGTATAGATAGACGAATGGAGCGAACGAACGACCGACCGACCGACCGCGGGAGAGTGTGTCAAGAGTGGCAAGGAGAGTTTGAAATTGACGAGGTGCTCGTAAAAAAAAAAAAGTAGGTTGACACCATCGTTGATGCAAACGAAGTGTTTAAAGTGCTCAAATCCTGTTCGAACCCTTAAAAGGGCACACAGCCGGATCATATGTCAACAGATTATAGCTGATATGAATAGATTACTCCAGATTGAGTTACCTGGCTTATTCCAATCAGTTTCAGCGGAGAGTTGAAGGAGCGGGCGTGTCTATTATACACCGCAATTATTTAACCAAATAAAGTACGCGCTCGTATGTAACTATTTAAGGTAAATCATGGCCAGCCGCGACACTTGGCGAAGGGGACGAAACAACATCACGCAACAACCGGTTCATGAATAATCAAACGGACTTGTGTATCATTCGCAGCTCTTTTTTTTTACTGGATTATTTTATGTAAAGTTTCTTTGGCTTGGCAAAGCCTTTGCATTCAAATGGTTGAATCCCGAGAACCGACGGGAGGTCTAATGTTCTTTTGACCATAGGCATTACCTAAAATTTCGCTGCCAGGTCCAGAAGTAATAGCGCACATTTCCAAGTGGCTTTTTAAAGAGTGGCATTTTCCTTTAGACAAAAAAAAAGCGGAGATCCGCTTGGCTTGGTCTGTAACTAAAAACAAAAGAGCTTGCGTTGTCTTGGCCTGAAGAAGTAGGCCACGTGACGTGACAAGGTCACGGACGGCTCTGCTTTTTCCTGTACAGAATGTATTCTGAGCGATGAACCGAGGCGGAAGGGTTCACTGTCGTATACTACTTGTTTCGTCATTATGCACTTTGAAAAGGAAACAATCGGGTGCCACTATAAGCACACCATTTCTCTGTTTGGGTTTTTTTTTTCAAGGTTTCAATTGTTCTTCTTTGGCTCACTTTCAATGCATAGAGTTTTGCCCATTGTTCTTTTCTCGAAAAAAGATTGAAACGCAGCACGACATTCATTCATTGACACGACAATTTCAAATGTTTCACAGGCGAACGCCCAATGTTTCAAATCGTTCCAGTTTCAACTGATGCGCGTGACCCGGACTGGGGAGAAAACTGATTTCGGTCGTAACTCTCGCCAGAGAAAATGGCAGGAGATACGATGCAGATGTGGGTTTGTTTTCTCCTCTGTGCTGTTTCTTCTCTTTTCTTTCCTCGCCAAAAAAAACAAAAAAGAGAAAGACCATTTTTGTTTTTCTCTTTACAATCGGCTGTTGTTCGATAACCCACAAGGATGCGGGTAATTCGGCTTTGTCTATAATGCGCAATCAATGCGCATGCAACCAAACCTATCAAATTTTTTTTTCCTCATATTTCTTTTTGTTTCAATGATGAATGTGAGTAAATTTCCAAATAGCCGCATCGATTGTCCGAAATCCGTTTTTTTTTTCCCGAACGAATCGTACGTGACGACTCGACGAAATCGGTGGGAGAATACAACAAATAAACTATTCGTCATAGAATATCAAAAACATATCGAGTACATAGTTTCTTTTTTTCTCTCTCTCTCTCTTACTTCGTTTGATTGCTGTTACGCGGGTCTTTTTATAGACCCCTAAATCTCTAACAAATTTCTTCTCTTGAGATTTTGTACGAAAAAGGTCGACGATCTTACTTGTTCTCCTTCACGCTGAAGTGTCAGATCGACGGGCTGCCGCAGTAGAAACGTAATAAAGCTCCCTCTTCATTTGGTAACTCAAGTAGCTGATGACCACATAGAAATTAGAAATAAAAAAGGAGAAAAAAGATCTATATAGAGCGGACGGAAGAGAAAGTTGACGACTCGGAATCAGATTACCTCATTATGACTAGTGGGATGATCAGCATAATGGCGGCCAACTCGAAGGTGAACCCACGGAATATAGATCGTGTCAGCGGGTAAAGGATATTGAACACGATCGAGCCAAGCAACGTGCAAATATTTTCAATGGAAGCAACAAATGCAAACAGCTTTCCTATCAAATGAAAAATAAAGAGTTAGAATCAGAATAAATGTATCTTAAAAGAAATTCTACAGACCTAATTCATTGGGATCGACCTGTTTAGACAAAAGTGAGCGAATGGATGGTAGGCAAAAAGTGTTGAACATTGAAAGAAATGGGACGCAAAACATCATCGCGTTGGTTGTTGCAAAGCCGTGCAGGACCAATCCAGCGGCTTTAGAGACAAGACCGATGCAGCAGGTGATGGCCTCCTGTAGATTTAATCGGCGGACCACTGGGGATAAGGCGATTAGCGAAAGCGCGCCAACTCCGAATTTCAACCCGAAATAGTAACTGTAGGTTTCATAACTCCAGTTAAGTGGGTCATCCTTTGTGAAAAGATAAGCTACGTCCATTTCACCTAGCAATCAATCATAGCGTCGTTAAATGTTTTTTTTTTATTTTGTGATCGGCGAAGAATTCAAATATATTACCTGCTGTAACGGTCATAGTTATAAGCGCGCAAGCTATGAGAAGAAGAAGGTTCCGGCGTCGATTATTGGGACGAGGCTTGAAACAGGTTTGCAAACTTGATTGAAAGTGATGGCAACTAAAGAGTTTTCGACAGTAATTTTCGGAGGTCAGGATTAATTGCTCGTCGGCGGATCGATCATCCTTAACCGACGGCACCAAGAAGATTACGTAAAGGATAACTAGGACATAAAAGGCCATAATCACAAGGAAGACAGCAGCATGGCTTTGAGTTGCTCCTAGTAAGGCACCACCGATAAAGGGCCCCACGGTCCCGCCACAGAAAGTCATAGCCTCCAACATGGCTACTCGCAATGAGCGGCTCTCTTCGCTCGTAACAGCCGAAATGTAGCTCATGACACTCATGATACAACTAACAAAACCTCCAAATATTCCAGAAAGAAAACTAGCCAGAACAATCATAGAAACTGGAATGGAATCATACAAGGACATGAGAATGTAGACAATGCTTGCAAGAACCATGCCACATGCAGGAAAGAGAAGTGGCCACTTTCGATCATACAAGTCAGAATACCTGCAACACAAATAATATGTTAGTCAGTAGAAGAAAATCTGAAGATATTTAGATAACTCACGATCCAAGATAATTAGCAACAATTATTGAGGGGATAGTTAGGGCTGCTGTAGAGCCAAGAATCCAATGAGAAGCTTGTTCTTGAACGACATCGAGTGCATAGCTGTTGTTGTTGAGGTTTTGGCACACTGAAGAATTGAAATTGCTCTGACAAGTCTTCTGATACACTAAATCTTGAAATACTGAATACTGCATAAATGTTGCTAGCATATACAAGAATAATACAGGTTCAACTGTCACAATAGCTAGAACATTTTTAAATTTGTCTAATCTGTTAGCTGCCGGAGCTGCTGGAGTAAATGAATCTGTTGATGTCACCAGGTCAGTGGAGGAGGCATCTGACACTGAGCGTTCCATGATACCAATATTACTTTAAGGAAGCTGAATGAACAAAGTTGAATTAATAAAGATAAACTTTATAGATGTCATTGTTTTATTTATTTATTTTGTAAATTGAAGCGTTACCTCGAAAACAAACTGTTCACTGGATCTCTGAATTGCTACTGACACGCTTTTAAAAAAACTACAGACTAGAGGCTAACAAGTCGATCGGGCAAACATAGCGAAATTATGAAGAGTAGCTAGGGCCCCACACTAATCGTTTGAGGACGTGGTGTATCATAAAAGTTTGAGATAAACAAACCCGAGACAAGACAGACAGCATCACACGCATTATGTCATTGAACTTCCCTTGTATTTACAAATGTACTGTCTGCTAGAACAGGATTGCGCTGCCATCTATCTCATGAACTTGATCTTTTGAAAGATTGATGGATGAAGCATGATGGTTAGTAATTTGGTTAGTAATTTGGAATAGTAAATGAGTGAAATATTTGTATAAGGAAAACAGAAATCAATGGGCAGTATAATTTGAATAGAAACTCGAGTTTAGTTTGCTTTTCCCTTCCGGTACCGGTGTCTTGCTTGGGCTTTTGTGAATTTCTTCTGGGTCGTTTCAGGTAACCTTGTGGCACCGCCATCGCTAGGTTCCTCATGACTATTATTATCAAGACTATCGTTTTCTGAAAAAAAGAAAGACGACAAGATTAATGAGGCAAATTCGTTTGAATATGAATAGATTCTTAAAGGTATATACCGCCGGAGAGATCAAACGGAGGTTGCAGTAGAGAATCTCTTTGGTTTTTAACATAATATCTGTATAATTTACAGAATCCAAATCCAATAAAAGAAATGGCAATGGTCATCAGCACTTTGAGAATAGGATGCTAATGAAATGATGAAAAATAGTTAACATGGCAATCTAAATTTAAAAAAAAAATAATAAATAAATATTCATTACCACCAAAACAGGTTTGTCTACAATCAAGTAGTCTGCAAGAACAATTACAACTCCAACTATGATCCCAATTCCAGCTCCAACCCAGGGAATTTGTTTTTCAGCCCTCTGATCCTTTTTCAATTCCCTGCCTGCTTTTCTCATTGAGTCAATGAGAGATCGGTCATCTTTTTGAAGGTGGAATGCCATTGAATATGATGTCAAAGCTTTTTCAAAATGAAATGTAGCCATTTCCACTTCAGCTTTACGAAAGTAACCTGACCAAAGAAACATGTATGCATGAAATTTTAGAACACTTCCAACATTGGTCTTTTCCAATACCTTTAGCCCATTCAGGCTTCAAGTCTATGGTCCGAATAGCATCTTTGTAAGCCAAAAAATACTGTTGTATTTTCAGGAACGCAAGCGAACGATTGCCTGTAACAATTTCAATTAATTAACGTTCTGTAATAGCAACTAAAATTGTTGATGTTACTGTGAAGCGCATGGTTATTGGGATCGGACTGGATCGCTGCGGAATAATGCAAAACAGCCTCCTCATGTTTGCCTTCTTTAACACAGGCATTTCCTTTTTCTCTTAGTTCATCTACGTTCTAAGAATAATTTAAAAAATAAGTAGCTTGTATTTAATGAACGAAAAGTTGTTGACAGTTTCCTGACTTACCATTTGACAAACCGCGTTTGCTACTTGTACCTTACTATCGTCTACTGCTATGCCGATACACCATCACCGCCACCTGGTAGAGAAACGTCCCAAGCTTTGTACTTTTATATTGATTAATCTTAGTCATCTAAAATGGGCACGCAATATATTTATAATGAATATTTAAAGAAAATCAACTTCATAGACCACCTATTTCCTAATTCATTTTATGGGTGGAAGACAATGTGGATTTAAGAGATTCGCCGCAAATTTTACAGACCCCTATTTCAGTATTTTGTATCCTCGACTTTTTGACTTTTTTAACACTCAAATCAACTTCTATCACTGTAGAGTCCACAGACTACGTTTACCTTTACTCAATACACAATACAAAAAAATGAAATTAATTTAAACAGATTATCACAAATTTGATTTATTAGATTCCACATTCCCATCGCAGGTTAACAAAACCTACAACTGCTGCAATAATACGTTCATTTACTCGTACCAGCAAAGTTAGCCAAGTTCACACACAGATGCGTGTTTGTTTCAACAGATTTTATTAATTTTTTTTTTTATAGAAACTGGGAATAATGAAATTTGTCCCAACACTAGTCGAACACGGCTGGGACGAGATTAGAGAAAACGTGGACTCGAAGAAACTCGCGATTATTACAACTCCTTCAAATCCTTAGGTGCTCCAGAACGATCCCATCCCCTCAATTCTTTGGTGGCATGTTTAGCGATGTATTTGATGAAATCATCCTTTTCGCGACCACCCTGAAACACAAATTTGTTTGTTAGGACACAATTGATAAAAATACGCATTACGCAGCATTTACCTCGTATCGAACATGATTGTCCTTGTCATCCTTGGCCAACCAGTAGAGAGTAGGGAAGCCTCGAACTTCAAATTTGCTGGGCACGTCATTGGCAGTTGCGTCCATCTTGACAATTGCCACATCTTCGTCTTTCAGCGCATTAGCGACCTCTTCGAAAACGGGGCCTAGTTTCTTGCAGTGACCGCACCAGGGGGCGTAGAATTCGATCAAGGTGTCTTTTCCATTTTCAACAACTACTTCATTGAAGTTCTTAGCAACAGCAGTCTTCAATGGAGTGCTGTTGTCTGGAATAGCTTCGGATTTCATGTAAGGCTCCAATTTCCCTTCTTTAACGTCGTTCAAAAATGTCTGGAAGGATTCGATCCTATCATCCATAATAAAATTAATAATTTCCCGAAATCGTTATTAATCTAAATAATATCTTACGAGAATGCGTCTTTCATGGTGAACTTTCTGCCGGAAGCATCACGAACAGCAACACGGGGTTTGTCGTCGTTGATATACTCCAAACCGAATTCGTTCAACTCTTGTTGGAAGTCATCTTTGTTGCTGATGGCAAAAGTGAAAGAATCGGTGAAGGACTGAGCAACCTTCAGGATACGATTGCGCCAATAGTTTGTTCCCTTTGGGTTTTTGACATAGTCAACTCCGAAATAAGCAATAACAATAGGATCCTTAAACTGGGCTGCATTATCCACGCTGCGGTGACCAACCAGACCGAAACTAAAAAAATTGAAAGAATAGTAAAAATTACTCAAATACATCTGACTAAATCATAAGACAGACTTACAAGTTCTTCTCCACAAATGTGTTGATGGCTTCTTTAGTGGCAGCTCCCTCATAGACAATGAAGTTAGGCTCAAACTTGTTATGCAAATGCTTTGGTCGGAAGAGAACAATATTGTCTGAGTAACCATATTTTTCAACGACATCCTTGTTGCTAGATACAGCAAATCGGACAGATTCTCTGAGTTTGTCAGCCAGCTTCATAAACACAGTCTTTAGTCCACTGCTCTCATCAGCAAAGAAACCAACAACTGATACATCTTCTTTTGCCAAAAACTCTTCAGCAGCTTTGACATTCAATAATTCCTTAGCAGATGGGCCAACCTGGGCTCTCATGAACTTGGCAATGCCAGCTGACTCTCTAGGACCATTGTAGTCACTGGATACCTCACCATTTTTGAAGATCTTAATAGTGGGATAACCTTGTACACTAAACCTGTTACAAGTGCTCTTGCCACCTTCTGTGCAGTCAACCTTTGCAAGGGTAATGGGAGGATCGTTGCTCTTGAGCATAGAAGCAGCTTTTTCAAACTCTGGCTTCAGACGCTTACAATGGCCACACCTGGAAACAACACATTCAGTTTTACATTTAATTTGGTTGATGTATGACACAATACAAATTAATCAACTTACCAAGGGGCGTAAAACATGACCAAAGCGGTATCAAAAGTTGCGAGTTTTGAATCGAAGTCATCATCAACAAGGTCTACAACAGAGTCTGCGTTGGCAGATAAGACCAAAAGGCAAGATACTAAAATAGTTGAAATGACTCGCATTCTGGCAAATACAAACCAGTACGATTTATAAAAAGAGTACTATTAAAGCTACAACGCTCTTCAATCGGTAGACCGATCAGCAACAGACTTGGACTTCAAATGCCGGTCACAGCAACTATACGTGCAACTATACGTGTCAATTTGACACACCCAATCAGAAGAGGCGACGTGTGGCCAATTTTTATGTCGCGTTGTCAATGTGGATACTTGTACAAATAATTCTCATGAAATTCCAAAAACATTTTCATTTATGAACTAGTTGATTAATTTAAAAATGTATATGTAATTTTTTATTCATTTGTAGTCAAATAAATTCTATGATTAATTTCAAACTTTCTGGCATTTCTCTTGAAAACTTTGGGGAATATGCAGACGAAATAACAATTAACAACCTGTCATAGCAGTCATAGGCGAAAGACCAACTCTGTTAAGTCTGTTGTTTTTAGGTTTTTGTAAAAATTTGTTACTGTAAAAATGTTGGCTCGGACTATATTTTTAACTGGGTGTAGTCGTGGGTTAGGTTTAGAAATGGTGAAGCAAATTCACCCCTTTACAGAAACTTTGATTGCAACATGTAGAAATCCGGAAACTGCTTCGGTATAAAAAAATAACCTTTGGCCTACACTAATTTCATTATCTATCAATTTCTTCGGTAAACTTTCATATTCAATTTGATTTACAGGAACTCCGAGAATTAGCAGAAGAACACAGTCATATAAAAATTCTTCCAGTTGGTAACATAGCATGCCATTAAATTTAAATTCATAAAATAAATTTTGTTGCAGACCTGAAATCCAACAAACATACATTTGGTGGCAATCTTTGCAGATGTGTTAAACCATGAGACCTTTGGTGATGTTGCAGAAGAAGTATCTTCAATTGTAGGAGAACAAGGGTTAAACTTGTTGATCAATAACGCTGGAATATCTCCAAGATCAACCCGCATAAATTTTGTGACTGCAGAAGCAATGGCTGAAACTTTTGCTGTCAATACAACATCACCACTGATGTTGACTAAAGCACTGTTACCTTTGTTGAAAGCAGGTGCTTCCTCTGATGTTGATGAGGATAGTGATTTCTGCATTAAAAATGCAGCTATTGTGAACATAAGCTCTGTGCTAGGGAGTATCAGCAATAACATGGGAGATCGTTCTGGTGGTCTTTATCCTTACAGATGTAGCAAGGTAAAATTTATTTTCTGATTTCAACATATGATTTTATCCAAGCTTTAAATATTTTAGGCAGCTCTTAATATGGTGACCAGATCCTTAAGCAGTGATTTGAATCCATTTAACATTACTGTTATAAGCATTCATCCAGGTATGAGTGTTATCACAACTTCACATTTATTATTATTTATTCATTGTGTTTTTTTTTCAAAAATTTCTGTCTATTCACCATGCTATTCACGCTATGAAAATGTCTGTAACCAAGGTTGGGTAAGAACAGATATGGGTGGACCAAATGCACCTTTGTCATCACAAGAAAGCATAGAGAGCTTGATTTCTACTTTAAAAGAGCTCACTTTTGACAAATCAGGACTTTTCTTTAATCAAAATGGTGAAGAGATCCCTTGGTAAAAATCAACCGTGCAGTAAGCTCGTCATTTAATTATTTTTAGAATCGTGGTTTGTTTATAATTCACGAAAACAGCAAATCTACATAATTTGTTTCCGTAAGTCTTGTAGATAACGGACCCAATAAATAATGAATCAAAATTACTGAGCTACATTTTGGTGTTCATTTTATATTTATATAACATAATTATAAATATAGATTTTTTTATGGCATTGTATATTTCTAATTTTAACTATTTATTGGTTGATAGATGGCATTCTTCGTGTCAACAATGAAACCGAGGTAACATCCCCATCCATTTGAAGTAAATGTTCCGCGTTCGAACGCCAAAGACAGTTCCAGAGAGAGCGGTACTTTTTCCATAAACATAGTCTATGGTGTACTTTAAGAGCTACTCGGAGAATCATTTAAAATGGAATCTGAGATTGAGTCAGTGACAGCTTTGTGGTCTCAAAAACAATTGACAATGAAAAGTAAACTCATCATTTCAAATACTGAACAGTGGCAAGCAGATCGGTAGGCACATCATCATCTTCGATGAAGATGATTGTGTGGTACAAATTGGAAGTTGTATAATGCTATTATTTTAACCACATTTCAGAAAACTCAACCTTGTTGGTGGAATGGACATTTCATTCTGCAAAGCTGACTCTTCTATAGCAATTTGCACACTAGTTGTGTGTAGTGTCTCCCAGCAGTTAAAGGTTGTTTATGAGGACAGCTTGCATGTTAAACTTTCTACTCCATATATTCCTGGTGACTTTTGTTAACTTTTCCCTGCTATTTAAGAACAAATAGTCTTATAATTTTTTTTTTATTATTTTTATTTTTAAAAATCTAGGCTTTCTAGCATTCAGGGAATTTGAGCCTTGCTTGAGTTTATACACAAAGCTGACTTCCGAGCATCCAGAACTGATTCCTCAAGTACTAATGTTTGATGGAAATGGAATCTTACATCCAAGAGGATTAGGACTTGCATCTCATTTTGGTGTCTGCACAAATACCTGCACTATAGGAGTGGCGAAAAATCTGTATCAAATGGGAAGCATTCTACGAGACGAGAACCACTTTTCCCAAATAAATTCACTCAGTGCGCCGGGCGATCATTTTTTAATTAAAAATTCAGAAGGAAATGGCGACGAAATTTTAGGAGCAGTAAGAAGTGTATTTTAAAATTACAACTGATTTGAATCGTTTTAATCTTCCTTCGAATTGATTAAGGCTTTAAAAACTACTCAAGAGGCAAAACGACCAGTTTACATTTCAATAGGGCATCGAATTGGACTTGAGACGGCAATTTGGGCCGTCATGCAATGTATTGACCGATATCGCATTCCTGAACCAACGCGACAGGCCGATATTCGATCTAGACAGTTAATTAGAAAGCTAGAGGATAGTAAAAATAAAAAGGTTGACCAGTATCCGCCGAAAATGTATTTTCATTGAATTCCTTTATTGCTGTTTTCCAAGCAAAACAATGTAACTAGACATGTTATTTGAGAATTTAAAAAGAATTTAAATAGCACAATGCACATATTACCCATTTTCTTTATGAGATGGTACAGTATTGCACTGGAAATTTCAAATTATAAATTAACCAATAGGAAAACCTAATAAAGCAATAAAAATTGCTAGATACAACTTTTTTAAAAATCACAAATGTAGAAGCGTTTTCAGCTGCGCAATGGTGTCTTCTGGAGATGTGACCTTATGACCGATTGTACGAGGATCTTCATAAATTTCGTGATCGTTCCCTCCAGGCGCAGTTTTATCGCCAAAGAAATGAATTTCTTTAAAACCGTCTTTTTCAACGAATGAAAGAGCAAAAGTTTTGTCCCAACCTTTCGGAAATACGTCAAAACTAATTTGGCCACCTATAAATATAAATTACAGTATTAAAAAATTGTTTGACTTGCACACAAATGTAAAATGTTTAAACAGAAGTACCAATGCTGAAAACTAGACCCAAATCAGGAAATTGGTCTTGCAATTCTTTTACAAAATTTTCTCTAATACGGTGTTCTTTATCGTACTCGGCAAACTGATCCCTTTCAGCTTGTGAACAACTTCTTCCTACTGGGCAAACATTAACAAGCCCATCTCGAAATTCAATGAAAGTTCCCCTTTTGACTGGCAGGGTCAATTTTGACATGTAACCCAATGCATAGTTTATAAACTTTTGTAGCTTTTCTTCTCCAACATGCTCTTGGATGCTCTAATAAATGAAAACATGATTATTTGAAGTCATATTAGTTTTACGGAAGCATTACTGTTTACCATCTTTCCAATCATATGCCCATTTTTGTAGGCGACTAGACCATTTTCAGCAAAGACATACTCAAACTTGTTGATAACTGCAAATTGTGTGTGTTGGTAGTGAGTAACCCCATGAAATACATTACAAATTTAACTTACCATCTGCACCACCCATTTGCTCGGCAATCTTTTTCAAATCTGATCCACCCACCAGACCTATAGTTGCCACTGGTTTCACTTTGGTCAACAGAAACTCTTCTGTTGTGGGAATAATTTTCTAGTGTAATAAAAAAACAAAATTAGCTATTAAAAACTTTTTAAGTTATTAAATTGGTGAGTAACTTACATTTCTAGGCATAGTTAAGGTTCCATCTACATCAAAAAGACAGATAATTTCCTGACGTTTAGGTAAAGAATCCATTTTCGTTAGTTTACTAGAGAACTGAAACAGATAACGTTTTCTAGAAAACGAACTGAAAGTATGAATAAGATAGCGCGCGCCGGTCTTTAAACACATCACAAACTGGTTTTGACACGTCAACAATAAACGCCATCTAGCGATCATCACAAACGTTTAATTCATTAACTCATTAATGGAAAAATAATAATAACTAGGGCACATTACATAAACAGGACACCAAAATAAAAAAAAACTTTATGGTGGACCAGTGACACATACCCAACACGATGAGCGAAAACGATGATACGTGAAAAATCAACCATGGTAGTAAATAACGCAATAAAAAATAAATGAGATAGATAAGAAGAGATAGGAAGATGATGGGCACAACATCAAATATACTGTACAATTAAATTTCTGGCTCCACACTTTCCTTAAAAAAAATATTCAGGTATTTTGGATTGATCAAAATCGCTCATCTGCAATTTTCTTGACGTTCATTTGGGCGCGACGAAGAACAGTCGCCTCCAAAAACGAATCCGATTCCGTGACGCAAGCCGGTAAATATTCTTCCATGTTCCATGTGCCGTCTGTGCAAGATTTACCAGGAGTAGTCGAACTATGGCTTACAACAGATCTAAAATTCCGAACATTAGACAATATGGAATAGTGTTAACTCAATGATAAGATAAGTACCTTTTACTGGGAGATTCCTCGTTTGTGGTAGACGATGGATTAATTACCATGTGCGATCGAATTCTTGAGCTGGTACTGTTGAACAAGTTGAAGGCCATGGAAGATATGGTATACGTGATGAAAACAAACAGCATGAGCGGCAAAGCCAAACAACCGAATACAATCAGCAGTCCAAACATCAAACAACACCCGATTGTTAGCAACGTGCCTAAATATCAAGATTAAAAACAAATACTTATGAAAATCTTGCTCAAGGTGACCTCTATTTGATTCCCCCTCAAAAAATGGGAAAACCAAGAAAATAGGGATACGGGAACCTTTCTAAGAAAGAAAGCTGAGGGTTGGAGGGTTGGGCTAAGAATTTGTTGATCACGTGGGGTCAGCGTGGACAGGGTATGAAACATAGTGGGATAGGGTAGCATTTATAATTTTTTTTTAAAGATAAGTTTTTAACTGCCATTCTTAAGCTATTAGATATTTGTGTACTCGAGTATTTAAAAAATTATACCTTCAACGAAAACAAATCCGAGGAATGTAAACGCCGACGCCAAGACGCAAACCAAAATGGGGAGAGAAACGAGGCCGATAAGACTCAAGAAGAAAACCGATGTCAAAGATCTTTCTTTAGCCAGCATACGCATCTGCTCCAGCCAAGATTGTGAACTGATACGCTCACCTATTAAATAATAAAATATTGAATCGAAATGCACAACAACTACATGATGAATAATCAACGTCGACTTACCAACGTCTTGAACTTTCTCCATGATGCGACTCTGAATCATCGCTTTTTGCCAGTTGAAATCAGTCAGACCTTTACCTAGAAAATACAATAATACACGTTAAAATAGTTAACATTAAAATGCAATATAATTAAAAGATTTTACCTCCTTCGCTGGTGCAATCGGTCGAATCGTCGGAATTGCTTCGACGAAAATCGCCATTAGTTGCGTCCACTCGTTGCAGGTTGCGAGGTGCCATAATGCTTTTTGAATGCAACTTGTTGCTGAAGCCAAAGATAGGCCAAGATACGTCAAAATTACACTTTAAATGGACAAATCGAACAGGGAAATAACGACTGAATCGGTTGACGTGAATGGGTAGAGTGTTGGATGCTACTTCTGCTGCCTTCCAGGAAGGATTGTTGTTCATCCTAGGTCCTCTCACCACGAGCGCGCTTCCCTCCAGACTGACTTGCTTTCCCCCAAAAAATAAGGCACGGACGTTCTATTTATTACAAAACTCAAGCCCAACCTTCGCATCTCGTCCTCGCTCTTCCTACCCTTCACAGAAAAAGAAAAAAAAAAGGAAAAAAAAGATCATATTTTTCAAAAAAGAAACAAAAAAGAAAAAGAAAACCCCGAGGTGGTTAGGGCCTGAACTTTGGCATGAGGAGGGTTCACAAATATAGACATAACACAATATTCATGTTTACTTTGCGCGTTTTTCTTTAAAATTTTTCTGGTAGTTTCTTTGCAATTTTTTGAACTGCAGCGACATGTTTTATCTGTTTCTGGAATCATCTAATCATTGCAATTCCCGTTTGATGATGAATTTAATGGACTTTGATTTCGCATTTGTCGCAATTGAGGGCTAAATGTTTCGTAATTTGCCTAATAGTTTGAGTAACAAAGCAACGTTGGTGGGTCAGTGGGAAAAATTCGACCTAATTTTCGGTACTCTCCGTTCCTGAGACTAACCACGTGATTGTCAAATGAGCAGCATAGTATGGATTTCAAGGCAAATCAAAGTTTATGTCGTTGCCATGCGTGGAGTATACATGCTGGGTAACATGTTCGCGCATCACATGCGTCCGGTCATCCGGTGCACTTGTCAACCATGCTCTTCGATTCGGAATTTTCCGCCTTCAAATTTATCTCTAAACGAATTATCAATTATCCCTTCTGGACTCCATTTCCAGGTCAAATCCCGAACGAAAAGTGTACCTATTATCCTAGAACTTTAGACCTTCTCTTCCGGTTCAATTTTAAAATAGCCTCCGACAAAGATTTAATCTATCCAACTCGTGCTGTTTACATCAAAATGGTTGTTGTTTTCACGCATTTCAATTTAAAAATGGAAAACGCTTAAGGAATTTGGTTTCTTTTCCGTTTAATCAGTTCAAAGCGCGTGTATGACTCATTTTTGAAATTTCGTTCGAATTGGTTAATTGAAGCAACAAGACAAAACTCGCGTAGGCCGAGTTCAATGACTCAGGAGATGACTTCAAATATTTCAAAAAATGTCACTGCATAGTAGCTTATACAGTCGCACATCCAGTATAGGTCGAGTGCAAAGTTCACATTTACTTCTCAGGAACGAAAGGGATGCTGCTGCTAGCAAGGACTTTGGACTAAATGAAACTGTCAATTCACTAACTAGGCAAAACCAGTTTTTTTAAAGTTTCAAACTCTATGACCTTTGGTACCGCAGACCACAGTTCAGAGGACAACATGAAATATAATTCACACTGACCTTCAAGTTCACTTCCCCAACATGTCCACACCATCAGTAGCTGATGCAGTTCAAAACCGTCTATCCCATGTATTTATTCAACTCTTAGTTGCTCCTGTTTTTATTTAACTATGGCCACAGTCAGCGATATCGTGACCAACGCCAGGTCATAGTCCACAAAGTTCCAACAAGGCGTGAAGACCACGTTCACACTTGAGTAACAACTCACGTGCAGAGGAGACTGCTGACCAACTACTATTACTCGATTGACGCCATGCTACTCTACAACGCCATTTCAACGTGTTGCATTACAACTATCGGCGATAATATTGAACGCTTTAATCTTGATGCAACTTTGATCTAAAAGGAGCCATTGACGCACGAGTATCAGGGCCTCGATAAATATGTATCTCTGATCAAACATTAACGACATAGCAACGAACATGCATTACATCTATTTAGAAGACCGGTTTTTCTTAACTTGTCGTTGAACGTAAACGGCCACAACTGCAATGATGATTAAAAGAACGATGCCCAGTCCCAGGATGACGCCATAAAAAGTGGAAGGAGACAAACAATCTGTCCGGGGCATCAGCATGCGGGATAGCATATCGGCGGATCCATTTACCACAGCTAAGGATATTAAAATAAAAATTAAAAATGGTTACTAATTTTAATACAAAACACAACTTACCCATTGGTAAGTTGTCCTCGTCTTTCGGAAGGAACACTTCAATAGCTCGATACATGGACAACCTTTCAGGATTAACTTCGTTGCTAGTATCAGTGGAATTAACAACTGCACGGCGTTTACGATTGGTCCGGGAATTATAAGGCACACTGAAAAACAAATTAAAACGTTAAAATTTCAAAGTAGACGCCTCTGATTTTTCATTCAAACCACTTACTTGCAAGGAGTCTGGGGATAACACTTTTCGAAGCAAACTTGAATGTCACACTGAATCAACACTCGCGCGGTAGTAGGGAAACGGAAGGCCTTCAGAAATGTATGCAAAATTAGTTACTAGAACATAAATATTTGGGAAAAAAATCGTTACCTTGAAGAGAACCCATTCAGTTGTGGTTTTCAATGTAGGAGTAGACTCACGAATTTTCTGGAAATTACCAAAGAGCTTAGGCTTAACAGAGCAAGAAGCGTCAATCACTTGAAGCTGTGTGACTAAAGGACGTGCTGGGGCAGCACTTTGACTAGGATCGACGTAAGGAATAAGAGGTTGACTGGTCTTGCCTAAAAAGAAAACTTTTAAAAATAGTCTCACAAAAACCTAAAGGAATTTGAAAACAAACCATCAGTTGCCCAACAATTCAAGACATTGGAGTCGAAGTTGAAAACATCGTCGCCCAAAGTAAAGACCAACGAAAGGGTTTGGCCCAAAAACACGGGACCCAGAACAGGAGGAGCAGTAGGACCTTCTCCATCCTGAATCTCCATCCACAGTTTTGGTCCTAAGAACGAAAAGTTAAAAAAATGCGGGCTCGTATTTAATTTGTATTAATTGCTCTCGATTAACAAAGATATAAAATGTATTAATTTTTGGTTTGTCGACGAATTCGTTGACGGGCTCTCGGAATTTGCTTACCAGGGTGTGTCCGCACAATAGCCTGATTGCTTTCTCCAACTACAGAAGACAAATCAAACTTGATGGTACGATTGTAGTCTTCGGGCCTATCGCAGCGGATAAGAATGTTTGTGTCGTACTCCTGAACTAAATCAGTATCCCACTGAATCATCAGCCGGTGCTGTAATATAAAATAAAATTAGCACAGATAACCAACAATCAATAACAACAATTTTACCTCAATGAATGGGTTGGTTCGTTGAGAATATCCAGGAACAAGAGGTGGTGGTGGAGCTCCACAGATGTCTTGGCTCATAGTTAACTTGACTTCCTTCTCTCCATGACCCACGAATAAAATGCACTTATCAAAGAAGCCATACGGATAGATGAAACCACCAAAAGGCTTGGAAAACCTTAAACAAAAAACACAAAAAACCTCATTAGTAATTCTTCAGCATGTTGAACATGATTTCCTACTTGAAATAGATGTTCATGTAAGTTTTCTGGCACTCAAGGTTAGTGGTGACCTCTTCACGGATGTCAGCAGGATCATGGTAAGCTGATCCCCCAGTGCCAAATGCAGTTGGACCACCTAAAACAAAACGATTAAGTTTTGCAAACCACCAAGAGCAGCAACATTATACCTGGAGCATTAGGAACTTGTGGGTAAACTCCACCTGGTTGAGGAACAGGAGGCGGAGGTAACCCTTGACCGGACTGCATAATGTATGGCACTGCACGTCCCTCTGCTGAACTATCCTGAGTTGGTGCCGGACTAATTGTTTCAGCAGGAGCAGCAGGAGCATCACGAGCATGGATTGAGTGTTCAATAGCAGCTGATGAAACAACAGAGAGCCAGCACACAAACTAAACCAAGATTAACATCCACAATTAATATTAAAACAGTAAAAACATCACTATAAACTCGAAACGTAACAAAGCAAAAAACCACGTGCTATGAACTACTCGTCTGCAATTTCACTTAACCGTTCACGTTCCCAACTGGCTTCAGATTAACAATATCAACAGCCAATTGTAGATAATCACTTTGATTTTACGTCATTAATCTTGAATAACCCATAAACTGATATCTTTTAACTTACCCCGATAAAGACTTCGGGCTTCATGGTGAGAGTAGACTAATGGACGTCTTGAGAGAGACTGAACACGTTTTGCACTGCACTCGTCTCCTTTTAAAGCGGTCATTCCCGCTTCTTTTGACTTGATTTCCATTGTATTAGTCGTGCTCATCGCCATCGGCTAATTCCAAAAGTAACTTACCTTTAGCTTACCCAACCCTATCAAATGAGTTGAATTTTCCAGTATGATAATCATTTGGTAATAAAATTGACTGAATTTTCCTTTAGTTGCAAATTTTGCTAGTAAAAAAAAATTGCAGTGAAATCGGAAAAAATAAATAATCCCAAACAATTGCCAACAATGACGACGCTGCATTCCAGAATGTTCCTTTGTTTCCTTTCACGTGTGTGCAGGTATTATGCAATGGCGGCATTGGTGACCCTTCCTTTTTTCGCACCCTGTGATCCAACCCCCACTATCAATTAATATCGGATTGTGGACCTATAAAAGGTGGCAACTGACAATCGATCAGCACCGACTCATTCACCATGTCTCGTCACAGCAAGGTCGTTTCTCAGGTTCTCTTCTCGGTAAGTTTTTAATCCATTTAACTTTTTTAAATGTCATTAACTTTAATTCTATTTTGACATATTTTGTTTCGAATAAGGTGGGACTTGTGGTGTTACTTCTAGCCACATGTAAGACGGACGGAGCGAGCGTGGCGGTCGATTCGACCAAGGATTCGTCGTATGTCAAACCTGCAGCAGCTGAGACGGACAAAAAGGAGGCCGCCGCCAAGGACCAGCAGGAGCAGCTGGACCCTCGCATTGGTCTGTACATGCAAAAAGTAGAGGCTTACGGTTCAGTTGGACCCATTGGAGGCAATAGCGCTTTCTACTTGACTTCGTTGCTGCCTGGCTACGGTAATTGTCGATTTGCGCCCAGCTGCATGTGTGCACGTCATCAATGTCGGTGGCCTCGGTGGGAGGTTGATTGTTTCTTAAATGGGTTCAACTGTTGCCTTTGTCTTTTCATTCGATACAAACTAAATTTTGTATTTTATTCTATTTTTCTATTTAGGTGGTTATTCTTTACCCGCTAGCAGTTACGGCGCTTACCAACCGAGTTATGCTGCGCCTGCCTACCCGAGTTCCGGTTCCGCTTATTCCGGCGGATTGGCTTACGCTCCAGCTGCCCAGCAGACTTATTACGGTGGCGCTTCTTACGGAGCCTCTCCTGCCTCTTACGGATCACCGGCCTACAGTGCTCCTGCATCTTCTTATGGTGCCACTCCTGCACCCGCTTACGGTGCATCAGCTTACGGGGTCACTCCAGCAGCTTCTACTTATGGCGCTACACAGGCTTATGGTGTCACTGCTGCTCCCACTTACGCCACTCCAGCTTCCAGTTATTCCGCACCAGCCGCATATGGCGTCACCCAGGCTTATGGAAACATGCCTTCGTACAGCGGATCGGCTTACGTGACTCCAGCTCCTGCCTACGGCGCATCTTACGGCGTCACTCCTGCTTACGGTGCAGCAGCCTATGGTGTCAACTATGGCAACATGGCGTCATCATACGGTGCATCAGCTTACGGTGTTACTCCGGCTCCCGTTTACAACATGGCATCTTCTTACGGCGGAGTCTATGGTGTCACTCCAGCCCCATCTTACGGTATGGGCTCTTCCTATGGCGCATCTGCTTATGGAGTTACCCAGGCCCCCACCTACGGCATGGGATCTTTTTACTCTGGATCGTCTTACGGTGCCACTCAAGCTCCGGTCTATGGCGGATCTTCTTACGGTGTCACTCCGGCCTACGGCGGTTCAGCTTACAGCGCCACTCCGGCCTACGGTGGATCTGCTTACGGCAACATGGCGTCTTCCTACGGCGCATCCTCTTATGGTGTAACACCTGCTTCTATCTACAACAACTTGAACAACTACGGAATGGGATCGTCCTACTCTGTGCCTTCCTACTACTCCGCTCCGGCTTATCCTGTTACTCCGGCTCCAGCATACAACAGTTACATGATGGGCTCCTCTTACGGATCTTATGGCGCCACTCCGTCTCCCTACATGTCTTATGGCGGAAATTTGAATATGCCCAACGTTTATGGTGGATCGACTTACGGCGCTGGAGGCTACACTGGTAGCAGTTACGGCGTTGCATCGTCTCCTTACTCTTCGTACGGCGTTTCTTCCTATCCGGATGCTTACTATTCAACTGGATACGGCGGAGCTTACGGAACCGGATACAACGGCGGCTACAACATGAACCGATACGGAAGCATTGCTGCATACTAGTCTTACCTTTCCGTCCGTTTGTTATTTATTGTTGATATTATGAAATCAAATAGAAGTATTAATTTAACTGAAAGGAATTTTGTCAATTTGGATTTACTTGAGCCCCACACAGTTTTCTTCTATTCAGGGATGAAAAATTTACAATGTTGAAATTTATTGAAAACGTCACCGGATAGTTGTAAAGAGATAAAAAGGTACAAACATTTACAAAAGCATCTTGGCAAACTCTGCAACCAAAAACCAGACATGGAATTAATAAACATTTGATATTAAGCCAAGATGGAGAAGAGAGGATACCTTCATAATTGATGCGTCCGTCTTTGTCGACATCAGCCATTTTAATGAGGTCGTTAAGACCTTGTTCGGTCATGGACTCATCAATGAGTTCCATTGCTAGTCTCAATTCGTCCTAATAAATTATTAGTTTTAAATCTGGGACCAATGTTTTGACTTATCGAAAATTTACTTTAGTGATGAAGCCATTCTTATCCCGATCGAATACCCGAAAGGCGGCTACCAAATCTAGACCGGCTTCTTCATCCGCACTGCTGCCACTCGTTTGTTCCGGCGGCGGGCGAAGAGCTTGGATCCGTTTAACCCATTGGAAAAATTCTGTTTCGTTCATCAGAGTACTTCCTGTCATCAAATTTTAAAACAGAAAAGAAAAAAAAACAAAACAAACAGGAAACAAAAAAGTTAAAGAAAAAGGTTAGTCTCGATGAAAAGAAACATCATTCCGGAAGCCTTTTCTTTCAATGTCAAATCCGACGACACGCCAGCCCAGCCCCGACGATTTCTGGGTTTATTTTGCACTGTAAAGTTATTTCCAACTTGGCATGCAGTCTGACAGGTTTAAAAGACTCGAGTGATGGATATAGGTCGCCTGAGATTTCGATTGCCCCTGCCGTACAGTGTCGACGAAGAACCTCTTGCTGGTTTATCTTTATTTCACGGAAAATGAAGAGTGACACACGTTGCGCAGTATTTTACAGAATTATTAGTTTTGTTTTTAAGTCGCACAAGTGCGTGCGTGAGAAAAGGACTTTTGTGAAACACGTGGTTCTCCAAGTCTGAGTTTAAATTTAGTCCGGCATTAAACACCAGACGCGGAGCTGGTTGCATTTCTCTCTTTTTTTTCCCTCGCTGGATGGTTACGGAATACAGCGAGCAGGTTCAGTGATTTATTATAGTTTTTCAATAAAAGGCGTGGTGTTGAAAAAGAAAATAATATTCACTGACTCACTTAGGGCCACTAAATCAACAATCAAATTGAAAATGAATAATTCGTAAGTAATTTTACCCGATTGGCTGGCCTGTCGGACTAAATTGAGGACGATATCCTCACGTAAATTGATGCCCAGTTGTTGGAGCATGCTTTGAACTTCTAAGGCGGTTATTCGTCCATCCCTATCTTGATCCATCAAGATAAAAGCCGTCCGTAATTCTACATTTTCCAACGAATCGAATTTCAATCAAACCAGCTGCCAACGGCCAAGATAATTATTAGGATTATTTCAAAAATACAGACAATACCATCTATCTCGGACTGTGATGGAACCCGGTTCATGGCGGACAAGCAGCGGACGCACGGATATGGAGAAAATAGAATCAAAAGATCTAGGAGAGAGACAGAGAGAAAAGAGTCTGACTGGCGAGCGGGGAGGCCACGGGCCCACTGCGACTAAAAATACTGAAAAGACAAGAGAGACACGCGATGTGTTCCACTTCTTTTTGACACGACGCGGGCGCGGTATATATCGCACACACACACACACGTATGCGCGCTAACAGGAGAGAAACAAAAAACGGACGGCAAGCAACGGACGTCCTCTATATGTACGTATTCTGCCACCGAAAATAGAACGAAATCACGCCGTTAGACACTACGGCGGAGAGACGAGTCGATCCGGCATACGTGCTGTGGAGACTAGTGACGTTACGTCGGCAAACGGCAATTTAATAAACTTCTTCTCTCAACAAAAAAGGTATTCGATGGCTGCGTACAAGTTTGTTAAGCGTCACTATAGTGCTATACTACTACTATTACTACCTGCATCCGGTTCATTTCGGATTTCGACTGGCGGCAACGTGTTGAATCCACCCAGGCGCCTACGTATGAACCAATTGTCCGGATTCAAGTGGATTCGCGTCAACAACAAGAGAGAACTTTTCCGTCTACATTTCTGATTCACTGTCACGGACATACAACTTTCTCAGTCGTTTTTTTTTTCCTGCTGTCCCAGGCAATCAGCTACGTGACAAGATCCTTTCATGAATCGTGATGATGAAGGTGAACCGCTTTTTCTCGATCCTCGTCACACGACGACCTACAATTCACGATATGAGAGACCAACATCATCAACTTGAGCGCAAACGATTGAAACGGAAGAAAAGCCAAAATTAATTGCCCATCAACTGTTTAGCAGAGTATAACGTAGGTCTAATACATCTTGTACAATATAGACGTTTGATTCCATCCGGCGGCGGCGGCGGCGGCTAATATACGGCGCAGATGTTTCCGTCTACTAGAGACTTGAGGACACACTGCACGTTTATTAATCTCGGCGTGGCTTGAATGAACGCAGCGCATTTAGAACGTGATTTTTTTCTTTTTTTGTCCGCGTCCAGCCGGCGACTTGATTCGCTTCGCTCGATAGCTATTAGTTTGACATGACAAATGGGCACAGAAGGATCAGCGAGTTAAGCTTCTAGATCAAAAGATAACGAACCTCGTTACACAGCTACATGAGCTTTCATTAACTTTCTTCTTCTTCTTTTTATGAATGGAAACTTAATTCGGCGACAAAGGCTAAACCGGAATTCAGACCTGAGCTGAGCTCTTTTGGAACATGGAGCTAATTCCATTCGAGGTACACTTCCTGTGTCTGCATAATTCGATAGAGCCGGTCCATTTTCGCTAAAAGTGTACATACCGGCGGAGATAAAAAGTCGAGTTCCACCTGCCAACTAATAATTCTTCCACAATGTTCCCAGAGTCGTGCACTGCATCCTAAAAGTCAAAGGATGACAAGCTCTCATTTATCAATACCTGATTATTGCATTACGAAATTCAGTTAGAGCCCCAGGCTGACGTAAGGGCGTTAATTTTATGAACAGGCCGGAAGTAAGGAATGAAATAAGGAACTCACCGCTATAGCCCACGGGCGCAGCTGAAAATCACGTTGCTAACGCTGTTCAATTCACGTGACGCATATTTTTCTGTCGCGCTCGCCAAATCATTTTGGCCGAACCTAAAAATTAACTAACGTCATCAAGTAGTAAAAGTCACGAGAATGGCCCGGTCCGATGACGGGTGAACTCGTTCGTGTCGGATGAGGTTATATGTTGCAATATTTAGTGTAACACGCCGTAGAGCTTACGGTGTATTATACAAATACTCGTGAATATAATTTGAATGTAATTGAGTGACAACGACGAGCAAATGGTTCGCAAAAAAATATAGTACCATCGAATCAAATAGACCTTGGAAAGAGAAGGAATGTTTCTTTTGCATTGTTCAAAGAGTAGACGCTAGCTGGCGGTAAAGTTCTCCGTCGGAAGAGCTGGATCTCAAACGGACCACTGCCAAGAGCCGGGCCTGAATCGATCAATTCCCATTCCTTGTGAAACATGTCATTTTACCGAGAAATGAAAACGAAAATGTCACTTACGGCGTAATCTGCGTCCCACTGGTTATGCTTCCGGGCAAGATGATAAAGCTGGGCGGCAAGTTGCGAAAGGCTCGGCTCAGCATCGAGGTCAGCTGACTCAATTAACAAAGAAAACAAATCTAAACAAAGACTTGCCTGAATCAACAAACAAAAGCAGAAGAAGAAGAAGATGTTATGATAAGCCATTATTAAGATGGCTAATGGGTTGTCAAACCTGTTTTCGGTGCTGGTTCTCATTGCCCAGCTGATTTATATCATTCAAAAGTTCCGTCAACAGTTGGCTGCAATAATCGACCGCCTCGGAACGGAATTCGTCGTCGCCAAGGTACAAACGATCGTTGGATTCCACTGATATGTTTTACAAAAAGATTAACGAGATGATCGAAATTTCGGTTTGAGGTGGAAACCAACCGTTTGCAACGTGATAGATGTAATCGGGTTGCAGGTAGGCCGAAAGTAAACGAATCGCTTGGAGGTAGATGGTTGAACGCAATCGATGCATCGTGTGGTTGATGGAGAATGTCCGTGCGTTACGCAACAAACGCCGTAGATGGTGAAGTCGATTTTGATCGGGCGTGTCCTTCAAGTGGTGGGGGAAAAAAATGACATATTATCACGCGTCATTTCGAGGAATAATATGAAAAGTTATAAGGCGTACGGGCTGGACTAAAAGGGTGGAGAGAAGGTTGGACAGACTGGCCATGATCCATTGCTCCTGTGTCGGTGAGAATTCAGTCACCAAATTGATGGCTCCTTCAAGGCAGGCGTCGGCTTGTCCGAGGCATTCATTGGCCAAGGCCACTTGGCTCGACAGCAAATACAACCGGAATCGAATCATTGGACACGAAATGGCCGGAATGGTGATGTAGGCAAAGGCGCCACAAGCACGAACAAAATGGCCAGTTCTCTCGTTGTGCTCCTGAATCAACTGGCGTGTCCGACTACTCAAGCGATTGATCGCCTGCGTTCATAATGGACAAACACGCACTGTTACATGGCGTGTCCTAGGGTCATAATAAGGTTTAACGGTCTCGAATATAAAAACCTGGACTAAATGAGCCAACACTGGGTCGAGATTGGTGAACGCCGCTCGAGCATCGCCATAAAACGATAGCATCTGCTGGAAATCACGGCCAAAATCGACGCGGTCAATAAGGGCGATAGCTAGCTCGCTGATCTGTCGCTTTTCGTCCTCGACGCTGGTGGCGCTAAACACACAATAAAAGGAAAAACACACACACTCAATTTCAATAATCGATAGAGACGGGTGCTGGTTAAGTGGCTACTTGAGTGTGTCATGGAGGATGCGAGCGATGGATAAAAGGTGATCGACCATAAGTGGATGACTTAATGGTCGATCGTAATCGATTAGGAATTGTTGAAGTAAAATTTTCGCCGCTTCTGCTCGTGATTGACCCTCCGGGTAGACGTCTAACAGCCCCATTAGTGGATCCTAAAAACAAATGGGTGGGCACGTTCGGTTGTTATGGTGTTTGAAAGTTTGCTGGAGCGTATTTCATCAGTATACCGTAGTGAATAAGCTTTGGTAATCAATTTGGTCCGTCCTTATCAAAGCATGGACTATGTTATTCAACTGAGAAACATGGTGAGCTTGGGCCTTTGGTCGGAAATGATGGACGATATCGTTAATGATGACATGAACTTCCTTGACCTTAAAATCAAGTTTGTGTTACTTTGCATTCCGGATTTTTTGTTCTGGTTTTTATCGCAGGTGCTACTTACCCTCCAATGACGAAGAAGGTAAGGCATCCAGGCTTCGATACACTGAAGGTATGACTCGGCGTCCTCTTTCCGACTCAAATAGGGCCAGATAACATTCAGCATTTTCCCCGGTTTGGATTCCGAAGAAGAAGCCAGATTGCTACTGAGAACTTGGCCCATCATTACCATCAGTTGTTGACTAGAAACCCCTGAGTGAAAATGGAAATTTGAGCACTTTCATAACAATAATTCATCACAGTTGTTTACCTGTTGAGGGAGTCGTTGTGATATGGAGTGCCAGTTCCAGGCACCTGGGTAAGACAAAATCGGATGGGAACTGACTGAGAAGGGATAGCCATAGCAATCCTCTGCAACCCAATTGAATAACAAATTAATTACAACAAAATAAAACTGACGTTATCGGATTTTTTAAAAATAGGTAAACATTGTTTTACGGTTCAGGTTGATTGAAACTCTGCCGCCAGATTGCGTCCAGTCCGTCGTGCTGGCCGGTGTTGGCCAAAGTCTGGAAAATCCAGTCATAGGCAGGCGAAAAAAGTGACAAATAATCCGCCAACTCGGTTCGGAAAACGGTGAGTTCGGTTCGAACACTGTTACTGTATAGCTGCCAATCAACGTTTTATTGGTAAATCAAAGGTTAATAACCGTCATAAGATAAAGTTACCTGATTGTAGGAGAGAAACAAATCTCGGACGTTTTCAATTACAAATGAGCGGTCTTGAGTGAATTGTTCTAGTCCAATGCGCATCAAGTACGCGCGTGCGTAGGCGGCAACTAATGGATTTCCCACACCGCGAATGGCCCTCGACAATCGGATCAAATTAGCGGAAAAATCCCTGAAAATGACGCAGTTGATGTTGATTGAGCAACAAGCCTAAAGGACAACATTTCGAAGTCATCTCACGTGTTTTCCAAAAATGAGTAGCTTTTCAGGACGGCCATTTCGACATAGATTCGCGGCAACAGTTCTCTAACTGATGCAATTTTGTACATCCAGTTGCGACACGTCTCACGGGCTCCTTCAGAAACGTGCTCCGGTTTAAAATACTTTGGTAGTTGGTGATCTACCAGCCTAGAGATGACCAATGAGACAATTGTACTCGTTTCCGAGAAGAACGTCATGGTGGAATTTTACCTGATATCTCCTTTTTCCGCAATTCTTTCGAACACCATTCGACCAAAGTTATCCAAAATATCGGTAATGAGGGCGAATTTGCTCGGATAAAAGGCAAAGGGGTGAGTTTCAAGCAGAAGTTTAGAGCACTGAAAAAGAATAAAAAGCCATAAATATTGATAAGCTATGAATTCACTTCAAAACATTTTAAACAGCCAAATACCTGAATGACAATTTTCAGCGCTTTGACTCTTTGATCTAAAGCCCATGCTTGGTGGAGTTCATGACTGATTTGTGTAATTCGTGAGACATAGTCATCCCTGGAAAGTCCCTTGTGTTCACTCACATGCTCTTCAAATTCATCCAGCTGTTGTAGCCTGTGCTTGATTTTGTCATTGATCTGCTGTTTGACGACCACTAAGATGACATTTTTGGTCAGCTTGTGGTTTAGAAAACATATTGATTAAGTTTTACGTTACATTTTTCTCCCCCTTGAAGAAAACTAGATGTGATGGATAATTTCTCTGACGTTGTAAACTTTCCTAAAATGGAAGTTCTGTGCCTGAGCCACTCTTGCGATACACTGTCTTTCTGGTTAGAGGCTGGAGAGTAAAGTTCAGGCCCTTCGACTTCATCTTTGGACACAAACTGGCTGAGAGGGTCACTGCCCTCCAATGCCCGGCTCAAAGGATCAGAGTAGGCCAACAAAATTTTTTTCTTTGGAGAAATAGGTTTTGTTTTAGGATTGATTTCTTTATAAGTGGAACTTAGCAGTGGGTGGGGTAATCTGTCATTCGGTGTCCTTAAGCTTCGATTCGCAAGTTCCTCCTCCTTATAGTTTCGCCGCTTAGCAACCCTATTAAAAAACGATTAACTCGAATCTATCTCTCAACTGTTGTTAATCACATAACGAGCGTACCATTTGTAAGAAACCATGCTTGTTATTACGTGTTGACAAGTCCAAAAACTTGTTATTTCGAGCCGGAAAACTAACAAAGTGAAAAAACAAAACTGAGACAAATGAGCAGACGACGCGAAATTGTTGATAAAATTCCCACAGCGCACGGGTGCGTTCTCAAACCTGTTAAAGTTCGTGCGCATGAACAATAAAAATAAAAGTTCTTGTTTTACATGGAAATAATGGTTCAGCGTTTATTTCCATTCGTTACAAACAAAAAAATGGGGCGGAAAAAAAGGACTAAAAATTCTATGATTGATCAAAACAAGTTATATATATATAAAAGACGGGATGAGATGTGCACACACAAACGCGGGGGAATAAAGATTTCCAACATCCTAATGTTTATTTATGTACTGTATATATTATATATTATTTATATGCGAGTGTCTGTATCTGAGTAGAAGTGGAATAACACGCGAGGCGTTTTTCATTCGGCAGGCGATTATAAACGCTCGCGCGCAACGGGTTCAGTTCACGTATAAGTCTATAACTGCTGCGATGCCTGTCAGCATTCTCATTCGTCATCGCTTGAGGAGAACAAATATTCATCCGAGTCGAAATCGTCGCCGGAATCCTCGTCGGAATCCTCTTCGGACCAGTGCGACAAGAGTTCGCAGTGATCCTGCAGCGAGGAGCAGTTCTTGAAGCTCTTGCAGCAAACAGTGCACCTATAAAGGGAGAGGAGGCCAGGCGAAATTTGTTCCATAAACAAACACACAGCCAATAAAAAAAAAGAAAAAAGAAAAATATGCAAATGCAACTGACAGAATCCCATTCGTCAACTCAGTGCTACCGAGTTTAATAGGCGCTCAACCTATCTAGTAGCTCCGGCTGCGGAAAATGGCTTTTTCTCCGTATTATTATAGTAGCTACTACCAGACCGAGTCTTTGTGTCTATAAGAAGGTTTTTGGGACTACGCCAATAGTTCAGCATCAGGGGGCCTATCATTTGAGATGGCAAACGGAAATTGACATGAAGGAAAAGTCAAAAAATACAAAAAAGTGATCGGGGACTTGAGCGAAATTGGGTATACGCTGCTGCTGCTGCTGCACAACCGTCGTCGTCGAATCAAATTGGAAGAGAAAGGAAGTCCCAGAAGCCGGAAGACATTGTCAAAAGAAATTATTAAAGAACATTTTCCTTGTTTTTTTTTTATCTTTTTGGGAGGCGTACAACCTTTGATAGGAAGAAAAGACCCAACCCATTTCGAGCGATCTAAAACGACGATCAATCATCCATCTCCTAGCTCGGAGACAAGATATATATCAAATCGTTAGCTGTCAGTAATGAGCCATCTATCGGGCAGAGCCTGCGTCGAGTGTCTACTATCCCTTTAATTCGCCGGTTAATAATCAAAAAAATAATAAAAGAATAGAAAAGAAAAGAAAATGATGAAGTAGCAAAAGGGGCCTGACTCGTCCGAGTTGCGCCGATAACAGGAAGGAAGTATGTCAAGAAAGCAGTTAATTGGCCGTGTTGGATGTGTGTGTGTAAGTTGATGTCCCATCCCGCCCACGTCATTCGGAGCAGCACAGACGTAACACACACGTATAATATATAAGAAAGGAGAGAGAAACGGAAGAAGATGGGAGAGAAAGGCAAAAAGGGATGAAGAGGGAGGACTGTCAGAGAACAAACGGGAACAGACACATAACCCCGGCGAAAGACATTGATTAGAGAGGGAGAGAGATCGCAACCCAGCGTGACTGTAGACATATATAAGAATAGGGCCGCGGGATCCCGGCAGCAGCAAACGCCAAAATAAAAAAGAGAAAAGCGGATAGATAGATAGATTTGTTTTTTCTTGTGTTTTTCGGGTAGATATATATCTCCCCGGGAGTGAGAGGATCGAGGGGGACGCTGGTAATAGGAAAAGAGATAGGCCATTGATAGTTACTCTATGAGCAAAAAACCCAAAAAAAACGACAATTGGTTAGGAGCGAGATGGGACTCGGAGCTATGCGTTGCTGGGCGTTTCAACTCTAATGGAAGGGAAACTGTATATATATAGTTCCTTCTTGTTGGGGATTGTTCTGTTAGCTGCTGGTATCAACTTTCATCGTCTAGCCAGCAACGTCTGTTTGCTGTCGTCTAGACTTGTGATAGATAGTTGCTGGACATTTTCGACTGGGAAAGTAACTATTGGACGTACCCGAAATGATTGGCTCGCTCGCGGTGTCGCTGCAGGAGCCGATGATTTTGGAACACGGACTGGCAGACGACGCAAGTGAACAACTGGCCATCTGCGGCTCCTGGATTGAATTGAAAATCGGTTGATTGTTTATGTTGTTTGACGGATTTGAATGGAAACAATGGAATCCATATTGAATGCTGGTCAATAGGATCTAATTATAAATCATTTATATGGTCACCTGACTCGTGATCCCGACGGATGGTCTCCTTGTCGGCTGCTGCTGCATCCGTCGTGGCTCCTGAAGGAGTTCCGGTCTCTTTGGTGGCGACCGTGACCGTGGCTCTGCGGTTGTTTTCCTCCTCGGCCAAACTGGTTTCCTCCATGAGTTTCTGAACGATTTGGCGATGCCGGCGGCGGAACGGATGTTGAACGGCTTGCGGCTGGCGTCTCCTGCACGACGCCATCCACGTCGCATTGCCTCCGGCGTTGGGAGGAGCCGCAACGTTGGCCGCGCTATTGTTGCCGTAAAAGAACCGAGACCACCAAGACTTGTCGGCTGCTGGGAATCCATCCAGCGGATGGAGGACACATAAATCAAACAGAAATAAAATGGGAAAGGAGAAGATCAACATCTTTTTCAAGTTTAGCAATTCAATTCGAGCCAAAGAGGCGGAATCAACAACAACAACATGCACAGTCAGCCAGCCACTCATCCGCAGCAGTCGTTCGAAACAAAATGTACACAAAATGGTAATTTATAAGGAGCTGTTATATAAGGAGCTGGCATAGGGGTTATGTTCTTTTCCTCGATGGTATATTTTTCTATTTTCCAAAAAAATCAAAAGAGGGCGTGGCGTCTGTTTGTTAGTTACGTCTGTGTATATAAAAAAAAAAAACCCGGATGGCAATATACACACACACAGACACAGACAGACAGACACAGTGGCAATGCTCGTTATCATTCCGGCTGCACGCGCCAATTCAATTAACTTGTTGTTTATATGAAGGAGCCAAAGGAGCGCGAAGCAGATTCACCACCACCACCAGTGGGTGGAATAACTTCCCCCCACCCTCTTTCTTCCCTCCCAGCTGCTTCCTGGCGGATGAAAAAAAAAAGCGGAACAAACGTACGTATAAAGGACCACACACAGATTCATTTCCCCCCTCCCTTTTGCATCCGCCCGGAATAATTTTTGTTTCCCCCTCCTTAGACTCTCTCCAATCAATTTCCAAAAAGAAAAAAGCCACACACACAAAAACAGACAATCAACCGACGTCTTGTCATGGAAATGAAAGCAATGCCGTTGCTTCTATATATATGTATGATTGGCCCTGCGGCATTCTAGCGGAAAGAGATGGAAAATGCATAGAGAGAAATGACTCTCCGGGCCGGAGAGTCCGGGCGAATTGACTCTGAAGAGCCGAGCTGCTGACGTTATAAGTGGAAAGATATTAAAGGAGCTAGACGCGGAAGCCCGGCAGTTGCTGCTGCTGCTGCTGGCCCATTCCAGTCGACTAAGAATGAGCTACTTGGTGATGTACGCAGCGAAAGAGAATGTGATGCTGTGCGCTGTCTACATTATACTACGTACGCACACACACACACATATAAGAGGCTTAGAAAATATGAAACATTTTCTCTTTCGACTCGACTCGGTTTTTCGCTTCCGGCCGCGCGCGCGTGACCAGCTGCTGCGCGCAACTCTTGCCCGTCCTGCTTTATATTATTATAATGCGACGAAAGGCGACCCAAACATATTCCAATCGAGAATTCCATAAATATATGTGCCACCCATTCTACTATAGTCTCAAACTGCAGACAGCAGAGGCCCGGAATTGTCCACAACCCGCAGATATGATCCGCCGAGAACTGCGTTGCATTCTCTCCCGTATAAGTGTCACTATATAAGTTATATAAGAAGGGCAACTTTGTGTGGAAAAGCTTTTATAGAACGGCGCAATAATATAGTTTCATCCCTTTATTTCTTTCTTGCCGAAAAGGATCGCTTTTTCTTGATGATCTCCTCCTCGTCGTCGGTGGCTGTCTATTGCTCCTTATTATCCCTCGGTTGCAGGCTCCTTGGTTCATCTTCTGATGTCTATATCATGTGTCTCTCCCCCCATCCCCTTCCGTTTTATATATATAGCTAACAATATGTGATCCATAATATATCTATAGTCGCCCAGTAGATACACAGGAGCGTATGTGCTGTGTGTGTGCGGTCCCGCTCGCGCTCTTTTTATCGTTGGATGTTGACTCGGGCGAGTCTTTTGTCGCTGCCGCTCGCATTATTAAAGCGCTGCCGGGGCGGGCGCTCCTCCTATATATTCCGCAGCATCCGGATCCACTTAGATTCTATGAAAGAAGCGAAGCGGATCCCGATCGACTACACAAAAGGTCCTCATCGTTATTTTTCCCTTTTTTTCCATTTGTTCAATTGATCGACTGCCCTTTTTCTGGCATAGTTCTATATTGCCAATGATGGTGGGGATAATTGAAAGATGATGCGCTAATTATCTCTTTGCAGATTGGCTAATTAAGCGGATTAATTCCGCTTTACCTTTCTCGTGTTGTACATACACGATCGATCGCCCTGGGTATTATAAACTAACCCATCTAAAGTTGCTATATACTTGTTTGCCTGGTAGCCTATTATGACAATTTTAGGCCAGTTAAACTCACCGTGACTACTGGATGCGGATGCGTTGATACTAGTGGCGTCCGTTTGGTTATTGCGGAGGAGTCGAGGTGAATGACTGGTGCCGGATCCGGCGGCTGCTGCCATGGAGGCCGCATCGCTCATAATGTCGTAGATGCCGGCCGACGGGACCTGCTGCTGCTGTTGCAAATTGCCGGGAGATCCTGTTGTGCTGCTGCTGCTGACGGCGTCGTCATCGTTGGCGTCGTCATGGCTCCCGCCTCCTCCTGCCGGATGATGATGATGAGCGCCGGATATTTTAGTGTTGCCGCCTCCGCTCGAGTTTCGACGACTGCCGCCGCCGCGATTGTTGCTGCCGCTGCCACCTCCTCCTCCCGAGCATCTCCTGTTGCCTCCACCTCCGTCATCCGCATCAGATGGTGACAGCGATTTTCTGACGCACTCCGGCAACTGATGCCGCCGCGGACGAAAGAGAGAAAAATATTGAATCACAAAATCGATATTAGCATATTGTTGCGCGCTCACACACACACACACGGGCGGGAGCTCTTTCACACTGCACGCTATAGCAGTAGCGGCGGCTGGATGCGTGTTGTTGTTGTCGTCACAATCGGATCAGAAAGAAATAAATAAATTCCACTTCGCCCGATTATATTCTGTGTAACGAAATAATTGAAGTGAACGGATACGCGGGAAAAACAAGATTTCATCCCCACAATTTCTTGTTGTTGTTGTCGACCGATCCCATCTAACCACCCTCTTGACAAAATCCTCCTTAAAACATATTCACAAGAGGTTCGAGTCACGCATGATCGGATTTCCTTTTCAGTTCGCTTGTAATCGGACAAGAGGTGGATGAATCAAAGATCGTGGCTCAGCAGCAGTTCAGTATATGTTGTTATGATGGGCCCATATATTTTGACGAGTTAGACAAATAAGATGCTGGGCAAATCCAGGAGGAGAACCGGTCAATATGTTTTCCTATAGGAAGAGCGGAGACATATAACATTCTGGATAGAGAAAAATAAAAATCTCTCTCCCGGCTCCGGGCGCTGTTTGTTTCAGAATTTCGGCGCGTGCTGTTGTTTGTGTGAGGGATATTGGCGAGTCCGCGGGAGCGCACGGAAGGAGGAGGAGTCGCGAGGGTTTAGATTCCATCGGAGCGCGAGATGACTCGGCGATGCTGCTGTACCGTACCCGATGCTGGGCAGCCATCCAAAAAAATTGGAAGAAGAGCTAGACGGACCGATGTTATATGTATAGGAGAGTCGTCGTATCGGTCGGTCGAAAAACTTTGCTTCTTCTTGTCCCGCGCCCGGCACATATCCTCTCCGTGTTCTCTATATGTACCGAGCCATTGAATCCGATTGGACAGTCACGTACTACCGCGTTGTGCGCTCTGCTATGGCAACCGAATCCCAACCCACCTTATACCATATCCTCACTATTGCGTCTAGAAATAATATATAATCCTGATAAATAAAAAGACGTGTAAATAAATAACAATTTCGGCTCTGTGTGTGTGAGTGTAGGGATCCAATTCGGTGGAATCGAGCGGAGTGGCGGCAAGTTTGAATCTCTCTGCTGCATTACTTATTTCTCCGCTTTCTGTTTTAATAAAGTAGGTGTGTGTGCTGTGTGTGTGCCTTTTAAAAATGAGGAGCGTTGGTGCTGATGTTTTGCAGTTCAGCAACTCAGAGAAGGAATATCCTTCTTTAATGGCCGGGGCTTCTTGGTACTTAACTCACAGCTATACTACACAAAAAGGGTGTCGAGAAGGAGAGAGAGCTCCTTGTCTAGATCCGGCGCACACACACACACACTCTTAGGAGCATTAGCAGAACGCATTTCTAGCGCAGGATCAAGGAGAGTGGATGAGTTTTTTTGTTTCGTTTTAGATTATTTTTTTGTTTTTCTCAAAATGGTGGACCTCTTTTTTAAAAGTCTCTACAGGATGTGCATTACACCTTTTTATTTTATCTCCATCGATGGCCGAAAAAGCCTCCATTTCCCAACAACAACAACAAAGTTGTATTTCTTTATATTCTCTTTTTGGGGAGGGAGTGTTATACTTCCTCCACGGCCAGCATGTGATTCTGTTTCCAACTTTTCTGGTTCCGGACTTTGGGCTCTGGCTGGCTGGGCGGATCGATGCTGCTACTGCTGCTGCTGTCCTATATACACAGATGGATGTGTGTGCAACATTCTGCAAATCAGGACGGGAGATAATGGGGATTGCCTTTCGCCGCGTCTATATACATTATTACATCCAGCGGACTGCAGGATATAGATGAGAGACATATCCGTGTTGTATGGGATGGATATTCCGTCCGACACACTTCTTTGTGCGTGGATTCTGTTTTTTAATAGGACAACTGATGAGGCCTATAATAGCTGACGTCTTATTTTCTTCAGCTTATTTCTTTTGTTGTTGTTGTTGTTGGCGAGTTTCTTTCTCTATCCGACAGAAGAATGTTGCCCTTTTTCGGAGCTGCTTTTCTTTCGGTGATAACTGGCAGGCCCAGCTAGCTAGCCCGGTTACTGCTGCCAGGCAGCAGAGACACGGACACTACAAGGACACACTAACAACTCTATAACAGCCTGCTGCTGGTCGTCGTCGTCCCCCAAAAAAGCTCTTGTCAATATAAGAAAAGGTCCACTCGTGCCGATTGAAACGTTGACGTCCTTTTTTTCTTATATCTTCTTTTTTTAATGGATCAACCCATTACGAGTCACTCACAAGAAAAAAAAAAGAGGCCAGCTAGTAGCATATAGGTAGTAGTCAATGTAGTGAAACAGAAACGTCGTCATGGAGCCGCCCAAAAAAGAAAGAAAATCACGAAGGATAAAAAAAAACAAATATGGGAGGCGGCCAAGCGGATCTAGACACACACACACACACAGCGTGATCGATCTACGATGATGTGGGGTCGTCGGTAGAGAGCTGAGAGGCTAACTTCTGGTTTGCTGCAGTCGATTGAACCATTTTCTTATATATAGACAAGACGGGCGGGATCCTTTTTTTTTTTGTATTATTTTCCCGATCGAGGTCTTTGGAGACGAACTCACGCAGTCGTCACTCCAACCCAAAAGAAGGTGGAAACTCTTTCCTCAATTATTCAATCAAATATCACGCTCCTGTATCCCGACCAAAAAATAAAAAAGAAGCGCCTAAATCTTCATCTTCTTCTTATAATTTATAGCGTCGATGTTGGATTGTTCTTTCACGAAAAGCCTTTATTTTTCCAAAGAAGGATCGGATGAAGAGTCGAAAAGAGGATGATGATGATGATGAAGAGAGAAAAGAAGGGGATTTTCCATCTTCTTTTCTTTCTTTTCCGGCTCTTCTGCGCTGTCGACACGCTGAAATTGGGCGACAAAGATGATTAGGAGCTCTGCTCGCAAAAGGCCAGCGCTATATCTATCGATGTGTGTGTGTGTGTGTCTATATACCAGGGCGGCCATCAGGATCTCGAGTAAATATAGACGCCAGACAGTCGTGAGTCTGAGCTCTTTGCCGTAATAATAATATCCGGATGACAAATGAAATTACACGGTGGAAAGGGGAGGGGAGGGGGGGGGGGATAAAGGACAGCACATACCTTGTGGAGTGGGACGACGTCGACGGGCATGAGCTGGGCAGTGCCGCACATCTGCAGCTGCTGGTAGATTTGCAAGCAGGTCTGATTGAGCGCGTACCACGCGTCGTCGATCTGCACTAATTGCAATTTGGGGTAGACGTAACTCTGCTGGCGCTGCTTGTGCTGCAGCTGCAGTTGCACTTGGATCTGATGAACGGATCGGCTACTGCTGCTGCTGCTTCCGCTTCCGCCGCTGCTACTCCCAGATGATGAGGCCCGGCTCGGCTGTTGTTGTTGTTGTTGTTGTTGGGCTGGCGGTGGTATTGGTTCAGCGACAACAGCAGGAGCCGACGATGGATTGCTGATTGTTGGTGTAGTAGTCGATTGTTGATCCGGCTGCTGCTTATTATTGGCCGTCTCCAATTGCTGGTGATGGTAATGGTGATTGTGCGGATGATGGCAAGGCCTACGCCCGGCTCCGCTCGGGGCCAAGTCGTCCGGCGACGATCCTGATGATTCCCACGACGACGGAGACGTGGCCAAAGCCGTTGCTAACATGACGACAATGACCGGTTATTCCTATGTGATGATGAGCGGGGGCCTTTTCAAACAGACACACTCCGGCGGCGTCCGGCACAGCGGAAGCTGGAAGCCCCCCTTTCACCTTCAGCTGTTGATATAAACCCACGGCGATTGTCCGCTCCTAACCAAACAAAAGACAACAGAGATGATGTAGTACTAGAGAAATAAAAATATATTTCAACCATATAATATCCAACATATCCTCTGCTGCTGCGGGTGAGTAAATAGCCGGAGGCAAACTGGCTTTGATGTCTTGGGTACACACATCGAAGGAGAGATATGACAAGGCACACAACACTTTGATGTGTACAGAGAGTCGGTCGCCTATAGCTCTTTCTTATTTTATTTCGCCCAGATGATATTCATATTATATAGCTAGATGTTTACTCTTTCTTTTTGTGTGTGTGTATCGGCTAGATGTATTCTCTGTGCCTTTGCATACATTACATCTCTAACTCCTGTCTGCCTGTGTGTATACGCATAAAACTCTCTACACATCTCGCATCAGCATCTCCCCACAGACAGACAGACAGCAGCCCTTTGCTGGATATAGTGTGTGTGTCTATACATTTCAATTGAAAAAAAGCTCGGCGCTTCGCTGTGTGCTGTGTAATAGACTCGACATCAGGAGGGGGAAAAGCTTGTCAATTCCCAGATGCCGGGAATATATAAGAAGAAGAGAATTGCGTCTACTACTACTACTCTTGTTTGGGTGGGGGGCAATTTCACGAGCACAACCGCTCTTGTCGTGAGAGATTCTCTCTCTTCTATTATTGCCTTTGGCGGGTTAAACGAGGAAGTGTGTGTGTATATCGTTTGAAATTGAAGTTATAGACTTCCGGATAAAAAATACAAATAAAAGAAATTGAAATCTCTTTTTAGTTTTTTCTTCCTTTTTCTTCCGGCTGCTATAGATGTAGTACCGTAATATTACGGCTGTAATTTGGTTGTAGTCAAATAATTCTTTCTCCGCTTTGGGAGAGAGAGACAAAGACATTTTCGGAATTGTTTGCCTAAATTCTACTTTGTATGAAACGTCGGGAGAGACGCTCGGTTGTTGTTGTTGTGTACCATATTTATGGTAACTGCATAAGACATGGAAGAGAAACAAAAAGGAAACGGCCAGCTCCGAAAAAATGGGCGTTGGCGACGTTGAGGCAAAGTGGGGTGGAACAATGTTGCAAGGTGCCCGGCAGCATCATCATCATCAGGGTATAGAGGAAAAGGAATAAATATCTAATAAAATATAGATATCTCTCTCTCAAAAGAATAATCTAAGAAAACGAGAGAGAAACAAGAGCGCAGCTCTCACGGCTAGAAATAAAAAGAGAAGAAGAAGAAGAAGAAAAAGAAAAGCTGATGGGCTACGCTCACTCCCGCGGGATTGCAGCTTCGGTTATCAGTGCCGGGACATGCGACAGGGGCGCCACTGCCTTTTAGATTCGTTTTCTACTCCAACAGCTCGGCGCCTTGTTCTCCCCTTCAATCGAGAAAACAACAAAACAAAACAAAATAAAAAGGCGGAGCGACGAGTGCAACAAGAAGAAACAAAATAAGTCGGTCGGGAGAAAAGGAAAAGAATCCTCGGGCGCTTTCATCCTTCCATCAACGTCAACCTCTCTCAGCTATTCTCTCACTCACTTTGCTTACAGCCATACAACAGCAGCAGCAACCGAGTATATAGATATAGTACGTCTATATCCCCCACTAACTCTTTCCTTTTTTTTATTTCTTTTTTTCTCTCACTATTTACACGATTCCGGTCGCACCTACTCCAATCTAAACGCTTGTCGTTTTTATTTTTTTTTATTTCCCGAAACTATTCAACGCTCATTCAACCGACAAATCAGCCATAAAACGAACATGGTAAATTCGTTCCGCTCTCGCCAAAATTTATTCCTTATTTCAAATTTTTTAAAAATTGCCGCGGTAAAATTTAAATAAAAAAGGCGCGAATTTTTCAAATTGGCGCGTCGTGATTTTTTTCGAATGAGATTTTCAACGCGCATAACTCTGCATATTTCTATCTCAATATATACTAGTTGGAGCAGGACTGTGTATAGCAGAGGCGGCGACAGACTTGTATAAATTGAAAAGCCCGCGCGAGCGGCGACATGTCGACTGCATTTCGCCTTCCCCCTCCCTCCAGCTCTTCCCTCTTCAATGATATTCTATTACACGTAATATTTCCGAGAGAGAAATTGACTTCAAAGTTGCTTAATAATACCGTACATTCGCCCTTTTGAAACGAGATATGAAAGGGCGACGACTCTTGGCTCTCTCCGAAAGTCACTTTTGGACGTTGCTGTTAGCTGCTGGCCCTGCCCAGGCATTGGGGGGCAACAACTTTGTTGGGACTTTCTCTCTCACTTGCGCTCTTTGCTGTTGCTGCCCTTTTTTGCATGCCAAATGAGTGCGCGCTATAGCTCAGACACTTGGCTTTTGTGATGCTGGCAAAGAGTGTACACACACAGCAGTACACAGCAAACGTGTACGTCTGCTGTTGTATAGTTTAGAGATAGTCGACATTTGAAAAGGGCGCCACACAGCTAAGAGAAGAGAAGTGCAAACTTTTTACTCTGTCGAAGGAGATTTCAAGTATGTCCTGATGTGTGTGTGTGTGTCTGGTGCAGCACAACTTGAATTCACTATGGCGGGTTTGAATCAGGGGGAGACACACCCATCCACCCACACGACGAGATATTCTAAAATGAAGTGTGCTGTGTGCTGCTGCTGTGCCGGGTCGAAAATATGTATCAAGTTGTTGTGTTGCCTAGGCGATCGAAATGCTGGTCGTGCTGGGGAACTTATAAATAGTTTTATAGACGCGGAAGCAATAAGAAGATAGAAGAAGATAGAAGCCCAGCTGAGCAATCGAGAGAAAGAGATGAACACCCCCATCCACCCGCGAATGAAACGAACACAAAAGTATTTATCATCATCATCACTCCTCTCGGACGATGATGATGATGACGGGCTATACACGGATGATTGGTTTCCTCCCCACCCTTCTCTCTCATCCCCACCCCTCGGCATCATTACGAAACACACGAACACATCAACACACAGTTGATATCTATCTATCTATCCATCTATCCGCTCTCTATCAATATAATGCGCAATGAGTAGAGGAGAGAAAAGATGGAAATCAAAATCAAAGTGAGGGACGCAGGCGAGCAGCGGCGGCGGCTCTTTTTTGTTTGATTTCCTAAGTGAAGATTTAGCTCGAGCCAAAAGAGCTGGGAAAGGGGGGGGGGGCCGACAAAAGCGACTTAAAGGATTTAGATCCGCCCACACCCATTTGATCTGTCTATATACTATTATAATATATTCTAGCTGCTTTTCTCTCTCTCTTCTCCATTTGAAATTATATAGGCTACCTTTTTGTAGAGTTGTCTGCTGTCTTTGACAGCTTTGATTTTTTCCCTCTGTCAATTTATATATGAAATCAAAGAAAAAAATTGGAAATGATTTAGCTTCTTTTATTTGGGGGGATGTTGCACAATGCGCCGGCTCGGGGTTTTGGTGGAGGGGGAAATGTGACATCACGACGGGGTTTTTTTTCCCTCTTCCTAGCTCTTTTAGCTCGCTGATGTGTATACACACTCAGGGGAGGACGACACAAAAGGAAGACACACACACACAAACAGCTCAGCTCTGTGTATAGTCGTATATGTGCGTATAGACTTTGGCTGGCTGGATGGCTGCTGGCTGCTCTGCCACTGTGTAATAGGTTGTTGTGTGTGTCATCCGTCTTTGTCGACCGATTTTCCACCTACCCGAGCTCTTCCTTCTTCTTTTCACTCATCTTCCTTATACGTACTACTATTATATCTACTGCATACCTCCCAGTCAGCGGGAAAATGGTCGGAGGCAGCACAGTATACACACGTGTCGACGAATAACTTTGACTTATTCCCATTCCGAAAATGCTGCTGTTCGACGACCCCCGCGCGCGAGTCTTTTGTTCGTTGCCAAAGTTTTGACAGTTGGAAAACGTCAAACGCGTGTCGTTGTGTACATTCGTATTTATCGCCTGACAGAGTCAGCAGCACGACACACACAGATGAGCAGCAACGAACCCAAAGTTCTCCCTCCATCAAATCTATTCTAAACTCAAACAAGCGATGCTAACCGTATATAAAATAGGCCTACAGCAACAAATCGAATCTATCTTAACAAAACTGTCGCAGCAGAATAGACAGAACTTACCGGTTGATTGATATTGCCGCGGATGACAATTGAAGAGATTGAGTTGTACGTAAATGTGTGGAAGAGACAGGAGAGTAGTAGTAATGGAGATGCTGCGGTGCCGACGGCTGCTGACCGATTGACAAGTCGCTCTGCTAGCAGAGCATTCTCATCTCGTCGTCCCCCGCCATATTACAAAAGAGACGACGACGACACACTATATGCTGGACTGCTGCTACTGCGATTGGGCCGGCTCTCCCAACTCCCGCAGCATCCTCCACACTCGCTCTGCTGCTCGGCTACACGCTTCTCTCGCCTTATAATATCCATCCATCCATCCCAGCAGCGGGGCGCGGCGCGGCCGGATCGCAACACAAGATGCCGACCGCTCGACGGCGGTGGCGCAGGCGCGTTCCGTCAACATCCCCCCACCCTCCTTTCTCCATCCTCCCGAATAAAATGTGTTTTGTGTGTTTATATGTGCTGTATATATTTTTCTTATCAATTGAATCGAACGGAAATAAATAAAATTTCGTGCGTTATGATGGGTTATTCTTTTTTTATTTTTTTGAAGGATTATATTATAACATATAACAAATATTTGATGACCGCGTATAAAAGTGTTGACACACATGTTCCGACACTGTCCGTGTTGATTTAGAAAAGATGTTCAAGTCAATTTCAGCTGCCGACGTCGCCGGGCTGTCCGATATTCGCATTTGATTTGGCAGCAGCATCAGTAGGTACTTATATAGCCAAAGAAAATAAATTTCGGTTGACGACCGTCTTCTATGTATACAGTACGTACTATAAAGCGGCTGGGACGTGAAAAAATAAAAATAAAATAAATTTGAGGTAATAACATCATCAGGTCGACGTCGTGTAGAGAGACGAAAGGTGCTGCTGGGTGTAAAGCGAATCAACGCGGAAACGGACGTCTCGTCTGCTGTACGTGGATATATAAGGAAAAGAAGTGGCCGTATTTAGTTGCGTCCGGCCCTTTTTTCTATTTTATTTTTGTTTCTTTCTCGGCGTCCGGCCCAAGTGCCTCGTGTGCCTCTTGGACATGTCGGACAAAGTTATTGGCCCGACCTACTTAAGGTCGCCCCGTTTAATAGTCGCATCAACCATCTTTTATAGACTCGCAGAAGATCGAGTAAAAGTGTATATAGTTATAGACATACTCTGTCTACACATATATATACCCACTCAAATTCAAATGCAATCAACATTGATGGCTGATATTGGTCGTTAAATCTGATTTAACATATAATACCCTTGGATTCAATAGATTCGAATTGCGGACTATACTATACTAAAGTGCATTTATGTATATAATGTTCGATTGCAAATCAAGTCGGGTATACCTATAATATTAGGATATATAACTGGTCTGACATTTTACAGCCGCCAGCGCTTGATGGCCTTTTCGTGTTTTGTTCTGTATATATATTTGTTTCTGCGCACATCTATTCATCATCTCATTCGCCTCGACATCTTCATCATCATCATCTGCTTGCGCGTCTAAATATGAAGCTACTCTCGAAATAGATGATGTAGTCCAGTGTACATTCCTTGTGATCTTTCGCCGATTTTCAATGGAATTCTCCCTGCGCATTATTATTCCGGCGAAAATGTTGCCATCAGCGCAAAATGGCGTATAGCTTAGAACCCGGTTTTTCACCGCATTACATTTTCTGCAGCTCTGATTTCGCTCGGCTATGGATATTATATGATGCTGGCTCTGATTGGCCGTGCGTACATTTTCTATTCTATTGGCAGGGGTTGTTGCTGCGTACACACAGCACAGCAGGCCGGGCGGAATATTAACGACTATTACGTATGTATATTTGATGATTCGCCCGCACAAGGATTGCCATCAAGGGGTCTCATTCTCTCCTATGCTACATATAATGTATAAATATATATCTATACTCTGTGTCCTATAGTATATGCCTTTTGCACAAGTCACAGCAGCAGCAGCAGCAGAGGTAGAAAATCCAATCGGATTCCTATAATCAAGCGCTGGCTCTCTCTGGCACAGCAGCATATCTCTTTGTCAACGATCAAAAGACAACTGCAAGTCGCATATTATATCCAGTTCCTATACATACAGTGCATGGCTATACGTTGTACGACAACGGTGAATAATATAGTATACAGTATGTATAGGACTCTCCCCATATCATTTGCATTTCCTGCTAAATAATATTCCCCCCTTGATCTATACTTCTCTCTCTTCGGCCATATCTATATGTATTGCTACACAGTATATATTTTAATAATCCTTAGATATACTATTAGTATATGTATTCGGCTCTCTGTGCTGCGTGCAATGGCTGTATTGGTATCTGTATAAACGGCACAAAGATAAACTTAAATTTATTATTGATGGATATCGTTCTAGACGCAGTGCTGCGCCGGTGGCGCAATAGATGTACAAGTCTCTGGCCGAGATGTGTATAAAACATTCGCAACTTGTTTCCTTTCCGTATCGTTTTTATTTTATTTTTCGCACAGTGATACTGATGGTGCGTGTTTATATATTTGTGTGTGTGTACTGTACCAGAGAGAGAGAGAGCTTTTATATAGATCATTCGCCGTGGGCCAATGTACTAATAGAAATAGAGGAGGAAATGTTGGAACGATGGATCGATCACGACCGGAGGAGCTCTTGCTCTGCTCTCTCTTCGTTTTAGAACATTGTTTCTTATATATTCTTCCCTATATCTCGTTAATGCTATAACTGTTGCGACAGGGAAACAACTTCTTTTGAAAAAGGTGAAAAAGTTTTCCGCTAAGGATTTTGGCTCTGATGCAGGCGTGATTGAGATTCAGTTATAGACGCCATGTATATAGCTCTCTCTTATATAAGTATATACGAGCTATATACAAGTTATCCAGCAGCTTCCCCCTCCACCCGAAAAGGGAAAGATTTCGTGAAGAAAAATCAGCGACAGAAAATCAAAACTTTATGACAAAGCACTCGGGCTTCAATTCTCCTTTCGCTTTAATCGTTCTATATAGGCTAGATATGCGGAATAATATTTGTTATTTTTTTATTTTTTTTCACAAAACAGATTATTATTTCTGGCCTTTATTTATACGAGGGTTAACTGATTTATTGACGATGAATGTATCCCATAGTCGATTGAATCTTTCAAAAGGAGAACTTTGACTTTTAAATAGTCCGCCATCTTTCCGACAAGCGCTCTATTTAGTATATACTGTGCCGAATCAGATCTAAATGGATCCGCTAAAATGGCGCTGTGGCGCAAAGTTGATTGAATCTGTCTCATATATTTTTCCAAAAAAAAGGGGCTTTTTGAACTCTCTGATAATACGCGGAAATGAGTGACGACAGTGGGGCGATACTTTGGCCGTGAAAAAGATGCGTGAGCAAATATGCCGGCTGCATTAGATCGGGGTTGCATGTATGCTCTGCCCGTGTGTATTAGTGCACACGGGAGCAGCAGGTCTCTTGATAGCGAACTATGGTGCAGCAATCTTTCGCTTTGATGATCAAGCCACTTTGGCGGAAAGAAGAATGGACCGTATATATCCAGAAGAAGAAGAGGATGCATCCATTGCCTCTTATATATACGTCTCTCCTTCAAGACACACACAGCAGCCGAGCCGGGGACCATGCAGAGATGTCTGGGCGGGGTCTGGCTTCACTCTCATAACGAGCCTTTATTCCGTTCATTGTTGTCAAACGTCAATAATGGAATATAGAGAATCTTAGCCCAGCCAAGAGAGAGAGAATATAAGAGGCAGCAGACTTATTGTCTCGCTCGTCTATATATATTTACTCGTCATAAATATAAGGAGCCCAAAGGTCGGCCATATGCAGTATGATCCCCCCCCCCCATTTGTCCTTATATAATACGGCTCTTCCAATAACACGTCAAGCTTTTGTTTGCCAGCACAGCGGCGAAGAAGTTAAGTTCCTAACAATGATGAGCGCAGCAGCTCAATAGGAAGAAGAAGAAGAAAAAAACAGACTTTCTATAATCATCTGCCAGCTTTATTCTTAGACTATAGATGGCCTATTGTATATAACTCTCTCTCTCTATTCGGTTCGACTTTGAAGAGAATCACAAATATTGTGAACGGGGGCCGTGACCCGTGTGATTGACGAGCTCCTATTTAACAATCGTCAGCTAAAAAGCTATCATGTAAAAGTTAGACTATTTTTATATACGACTGGACTTGAAATTTCCCACGTCATTATTTTTTCCCGCTTTTTATTTGAAAATTTTGAGCCAAAGTTTTGTAGAGCGGGAAACTTGAATTCTATTTGGCTTTGACGACAAATGTCTGCGATGTTATATCATACTGGGGGCAACGTTCCAATCAACGGCAGGACCATCTGGACAGAGTTTGGACATGTGTGTGTGTTTCTTTTTGCTGATGCCGGACTGAAAAGAAAAGACGGACGTGCGGACGTGAGCCGGACAGAGGCCCAGCAATACCCCCCCACCAAAAGAAAAAAAAAGATGAAAAGAATTCAGACCGCCGTGCGCTCTGGTCGAGTCCCCGAAGAAAATGAAAACCCGTGGGGGAGAATATCACAAGATGAAACATACGGAGAAGCTGCTGCTATGCTGGACTGGATCCTTTTAAATAAAAACCCCAAACAACTCCCTTGCACACACACACACACACAAAGAGAATCAAAAAGAGCCGTTACATGCATTAGAAAAGGCAAGTCATAGCCTTTGCAAGCGCCGGGGTTCTGCTCTGTTGGCCAGCAACGTCTGCCGCACAAGCACACAGCACAACCTGCCCGTCTGCGATATGAAAGATACGCGCGTCCTTCTCTCGGTCTGTCCCCATTATCCCATGTGATATCCATCTGAAGAATCAAAAAGTATAGAAAAAGGGAAAAGACGTGCACGAGCTTTGGAAGAATGTCACCCGACCGAAAAGTAGTAGTACAAGAAGAAGAAGAAGAAGAAGAAGCAAATGGAATGACGTGGTCGACTCGTCGTCAAAGGGCAGCGGCGGAGGCATCCGCTTTCCTTCCTCCGCGCGATGGATCCACCGGTGTATATCTGACACACACACACGCACATACTGTGTCCGTGCGGAAGAGGAGAAAAAAGAACGTGTATACTATTCTGCCAGCACTTTTGTGTTATTGATGCCAGAGATGTCGCCGGTTTTTAATCCGCCAAACAAATCATATAATCATATCCATTCAATTATAAAAAGAGAAAATCTCATTCATCAAACTTTGATGGCAGGAATATCTATATTCGGCAACCAGCAGATGTGAATCACACAAGCCAAGAAAAGCGTGGGGGTTATTTAAAAAAATAAATTTAAAAATATAAGAAAATGGAGAAAACGGCCGGTGTCGCTTGTGAACGGAATTGAAGAGTTTGTGTCTTTGCTAGAAGGCGTGGGACGCTCGACGATTCGCTGGGCCTGTTCACGGTTTCCCCTTCAAAACCGACTAGTCTATATATACTGTCGTAGATGTACACACAGTAAGATAAAGAGAAGAAGACTGTTACGATATATAGTAGCAGCAGACTAGCGTGTGGTAATGGCTCCTCTATAGTATAGATGCTCTGCTGCTGCGCTTCCAGCTGAATGGGCCCTCCGAGTGCTCATGTAAAGTGCAGTGCATCTCAAAGTTTTTGGGCGCCCGGCATCTCCAGCAACTCTCTCTTATTCTCTTCTCCCGCCCGCGCTCTTCACCACTCTCTCCGCAGCACACTTTAGACTATCTAGAGAGAGTCGCAGCAGTAGAAAGATCAACTTTCTTCTCTTTTTCTTTTTTGGGGTTTTTTTGTTTTCCTCTTATTCGGTCGGCGCTTTTAAAATGGTGTGCTATAGCTTGAGAAATAAACTAGTAAAAAAGAGAGAGAAATTCGTCGCGCTTTCACTCGCCGGGTGTTGCTGCGCTGCACTCTCGTTCCATATGTTACATTATTTCAAACGCTTAACGGGTACATTTAGTATAGTAGTATAACTGCGGGGGTGTTATGTCTAAGAATAGCTATATGCGTGCTGCTGGGCGTTTAAATGACGATATCATTTGAGGCAATGATGGCCGACCGGATATCTCATTTCTGTCTTTCAAAGCTCGGGAAAATGATCAACTTATTCCAGCGCCGTAACAGTTTGTGTAATTGCTTGTTGATTATTATTACATCCATCGTTAGAGAATCATCTCTCTCAGAATGTGGTACGATGTTCTATTATAGAGGCCCACCCAATTTGATATTTCACTCTTCTCTTTCGTCCTGTGTTATACTTCTGTCTGCAAGGAGTTCTCCCTCTCTCTCTCTCTATAGACTTGGCAACAAACTTGGCTTTCACGTCAGTCTACTATACTACACTATACACCGAGAAGAAGGAAGAAAATATCAAAAAGAAAAAGAAGAAGGGCGTCGGTGGGTATATGGCGGGCGACGCCGAGGGTGCCGTCAATGAAGAAGCAAAAGAGAGTTTGCTGCTCACGGGTTTTTTGGGCTGGGGTGTTGCTGCTGCACTGGATAATATGGCCCGAAAAGGGGGGGGGGGCGATATATACAGTACATCTAGAGAAAAAGAGAGATATAAAGCACATACACACGGCCCTTTGATATATACTTTTGTGAAAAGGAAAGGACGACGACGAGCAACAACCAACTTTGGGCGTCGGGAAAGGAAACGACGCCGAAAAGAATCAAAGAAAAGAAAAGAGGAAAAACCGCCAGATAAGCCTCGATCCTCTTTCTCTATAAAAGACGAGGCTTATATATACAGATCTAGATGATTTCCATTTTTTTTTTTCTTCCCCGTGTGTCCGGCGGAAATATTTTCGCCCGCCTTATTGTTGATGATGATCCCGCAATGGAAGAAAGAAGAAAAAAATGGACCATCCATCACCGTCGAAATATGTCGACTAAGAGTCTCTTCTTCTTCTTCTCTGCTTCTCTATATATTTAGTCAATGTATGCAGAGTCGCCATGTCTTTTATTTTCTCCTTTTGAAAGACGCGCGGTTTTTCTTGGCCGAAACTCCAAAGTTTGATCCAAAAGAAGAAGACGGCCGAATAAGATGTATATGTAGGAGAGTGTAGAAAACTTTAGCTTTTCGCCTCTTGGCATGTTAGTGTGCATGTGCCCACGCTTGGGCTTGTGTGTGTGTGTGTGCGGGCGACGTTGTAACGGTATATAGGGAAAAAGCTGAAGCGATCGATACTCTTTTCTTCTTGTTCGGCACATATCTATAGAGCATATAGACCTGACGGCCTCGTCGTTCGTTCATACCATTGCTGCCCGCCGTCATTCATATATTACAGCTGCCTTTGATATGTGGATCTCTACACAGCCCCACCGCGTATATAACATATCAAACGGAACGGAGGGGGGAGAATATATAGAATCATATCGAACCCAGAAAAAAGAAAATAGAAAGAAACGATTCAAGAAAAATATAGAAAAGAAGAAGAAGAAGAGCAAATATATTATAAGAATTTCAACATCCCTGCCGCCAATAGGCCCTGCCAGCAGACAAACCGCGAAGCATTTTCTACATTTTCTTTTTTCCCCGAGAAAAAATAAATAAAAGAAGAAGAAGACAAGAAAAAGGCGAACGAATATAACCAGATAGCGACGACGTCTGAGAAATGGTACGACAGAATGGAGGCATCCGTTTGATGAAAAGATTTTTTTTTCTTTCTGTTATTGCCTTTTTATTTATCGTGGATAAAAAAGGGAAATTGATATCAAAAATGCATATAGCCTCTCTCTCTCTCTACCGACTTTAGTTCTAGATCTCCCTGGCATCAAACTGCAATTCTTTTTACAGTGTGGATATGTGTACCCTATTTTTTTTATTTTAAAATCTGTGATATACTTCCGACGGGAAGTCAAATTATAAAACAATCTTCCCCCCTGTATTTCGTTTCTTTTCTTTTTTTTTCCGTCTTCCAAAAATTTCGTCACGGCGTCATAGATTTATTTATACACAGCACTGGCGCGCTGCTGTTTGGCCGTCTAGCCAGTCTAGCCAGCCGATATCTGCGCCACACTTGCATATGGAGCAGCTGTAGCAACCACCTGACGCTGTAACGATATACATTATGCAAATATCTCACTGGAACAGTTCAGTAGTAGCTTTAGCTTTACAATTTTATGTATAGAGAATGAAAGAGTAGTAGGCTGCTGTAGTCCTTCCGACAATGTTACAATGTATAGCATATAAATTCCGACTCTGTCTTATTGGAACTTGTCTAATCCTATTTGTGAAATCCATTGTGACTTTTTTGTTGTTGTTGTTGTTGCTGTTGTTGTCTTCTGCTGTGAAATGAATAAAAGGCAGCGCACTCCTAGAGATTGGCCGCTTCCGGAAAACGGAAGAAGGAAACAACAACAACAACAAAGACACACACATGTGCATTGTATGTAGGTTTTAATTTAATGAGAGTTGTGCTGTGCTCCGGAGAGGTATCTAATTCAATTGAGATTCAGCAGGCGATTGGATATGTTGTATAGTACAACAATGTTATATACCGTTCTAACTATTATAGTATATATACACACGGGAGATAGAAGCAATATCGGATCATTTATTATACCTGCACGGTGCTGCGGATGTACTAATAACAGCCCCCCTTTTTGCTGGACCCCCATCACCCTCGCCTCAAAATCCGTATTATTATTATTTGTGTGTCGCTATATTAATATCAACGTAAATTCTGCCAAGTCGATTTCTCATCTGGAAATTCCTTTTCGTTGTAATAATCCGACACGGGCAATCGCGCGCGCGCGCATAACCCTATGGAGATCACTAATGATGGCGTAGAGATACTCTAATGCCGGATAATGAAGGAAATTCTATCAGATCAGACTAATAGATATTTACACGCGGAGGTACTATATAATACATATAGTATGCACAATGTAAAGCCAAGCTAGAAGGTCACGTAGATTACAATCAACTAGATGCATGCAGTCTGCCCCAGTATATTGGTTTCTCTCAGCTGTGTGAACATTGTACAGCAGTCTGATATATACACGTAGGAAATCCACCGACATATTGAGCCGCGCTCGCATATAATAAACCAACAATTCTTGACTGTTGTATATACGTGCATATAATATGCTCCAAGTTGAGTCGGCCAGATTTGGTTGTTTTTTATTTGAACGAGAAAGAAAAAAAGGGGAGCGAAATCTTTTCTTTTTTTTTTGGTTTTCCTGTTCAGCCAAGCAAAAACAGCAGCAAGACGAAACTTTGAACAAATAATTTACAAGGTTGATGTACACTAGCTGCTGCTGCTGCTGCTGCTGCTGCTACTATAGATACTGCTATATATACTACTCGGCTCTTTTCTGAGAAAATGCTGCTTCGTGTATAACGAGATGCAGCGGACTGAGCTAATAAATGCGGACCAAGTGCGATTTGCTGCCGACGTCAGCGTTTCTAATCATCATCATTTAAAAAGAGAAGTTTGAACCCCGCGCGCTTTTGCGGTCCTCTGCTATATATCTATAATGGGGCCCCCGGCTGGTATAGCCGCAAGGCTGGCACGAAAAAATGGAATGGATGTCACTTTGCTGTGGCTGTATCGTTGACTGTTTTCTTAATTCCGACATGCTAATTGAGACTGCACCAATTAGTGCCCAACCGTCAGCAGAGTATATATAACACTGCGGCAGCCAAAGATTTGTTATATCCGGCTTGACAACCGACTAATAACACGACGAAATGTCATTTAACTTATCGACTGGATGTGCAACGACATTTTGTACACACTGTGGCTATTATCTCGTTGCTTAGACAAAAGGAATAGAAATAAGATGTACGGCTACATATGCAGGACTAACGAACAAAACTACAGATACAAAAAAAAAACAGCAAGACTAAAAGATTAATGACTACCAAGTATCCTAAATCTACCAAGTTTCCCATCTCTGCATTTCTTTTTGAGCTGATACGACAAATATTGCTGTGAAATCAAGACAAATAGCAATTAAATCGCCCGGCAATTGAACGGAAATAGAGCATTCTAGAATTTTCCTTTGTTCGCCCTTCACGTGTTTGCAGGTATTATACAATGGCGGCTTTGGTGACCCTTCCTCCTTCGCACCCTGTGATCCTACACCAATTGACGATTGTGGACCTATAAAAGGTGGCAACTGACAATCGATCAGCACCGACTCATTCACCATGTCTCGTCACAGCAAGGTCGTCTCTCAGGTTCTCTTCTCGGTAAGTTTTTAATCCATTTAACTTTTTTAAATGTCATTAACTTAATCAATTAAATTTAATTGTTTATTTTGTTTCGAATAAGGTTGGGCTTGTGGTGTTACTTCTAGCCACATGTAAGACGGACGGAGCGAGCGTGGCGGTCGATTCGACCAAGGATTCGTCGTATGTCAAACCTGCAGCAGCTGAGACGGACACGAAGGAGGCGGCGGCCGCCAAGGACCAGCAGGAGCAGCTGGACCCTCGCATTGGTCTGTACATGCAAAAAGTAGAGGCTTACGATTCAGTTGGACCCATTGGAGGCAATAGCGCTTTCTACTTGACTTCGTTGCTGCCTGGCTACGGTAATTGTCGAATTGCGCCCTGCCCATGTGTGCACGACGTCATCAATGTCGGTGGCCTCGGTGGGAGGCTGATTGTTTCTTGAATGGGTTCAACTGTTGCCTTTGTCTTTTCATTCGATACAAACTAAATTTTGTATTTTATTTTATTTTTCAATTTAGGTGGTTATTCTTTACCCGCTAGCAGTTACGGCGCCTACCAACCGAGTTATGCCGCCCCTGCCTACCCGAATTCCGGTTCCGCTTATTCCGGCGGATTGGCCTACGCTCCAGCTGCCCAGCAGACTTATTACGGTGGCGCTTCTTACGGAGCCTCTCCTGCCTCTTACGGATCACCGGCCTACAGTGCTCCTGCATCTTCTTATGGTGCCACTCCTGCACCCGCTTACGGTGCATCAGCTTACGGGGTCACTCCAGCAGCTTCTACTTATGGCGCTACACAGGCTTATGGTGTCACTGCTGCTCCCACTTACGCCACTCCAGCTTCCAGTTATTCCGCACCAGCCGCATATGGCGTCACCCAGGCTTATGGAAACATGCCTTCGTACAGCGGATCGGCTTACGTGACTCCAGCTCCTGCCTACGGCGCATCTTACGGTGCATCTTACGGCGTCACTCCTGCTTACGGTTCAGCAGCCTATGGTGTCAACTATGGAAACATGGCGTCATCATACGGTGCATCAGCTTACGGCGTCACTCCGGCTCCCGTTTACAACATGGCTTCTTCCTACGGCGGAGTCTATGGTGTCACTCCAGCCCCATCTTACGGTATGGGCTCTTCCTATGGCGCATCTGCTTATGGGGTTACCCAGGCCCCCACCTACGGCATGGGATCCTTCTACTCTGGATCGTCTTACGGTGCCACTCAAGCTCCGGTCTATGGCGGATCTTCTTACGGTGTCACTCCGGCCTACGGCGGTTCAGCTTACAGCGCCACTCCGGCTTATGGTGGATCTGCTTATGGCGTCACTCCTGCTTACGGCAACATGGCGTCTTCCTACGGCGCATCCTCTTATGGTGTAACACCTGCTTCTATCTACAACAACTTGAACAACTACGGAATGGGATCGTCCTACTCTGCGCCTTCCTACTACTCCGCTCCGGCTTATCCTGTTACTCCGGCTCCAGCATACAACAGTTACATGATGGGCTCCTCTTATGGATCTTATGGCGCCACTCCGTCTCCCTACATGTCTTACGGTGGAAATTTGAATATGCCCAACGTTTATGGTGGATCGACTTACGGCGCTGGAGGCTACACTGGTAGCAGTTACGGCGTTGCATCGTCTCCTTACTCTTCGTACGGCGTTTCTTCCTATCCGGATGCTTACTATTCAACTGGATACGGCGGAGCTTACGGGACCGGATACAACGGCGGCTACAACATGAACCGATACGGAAGCATTGCTGCATACTAGTCTTACCTTTCCGCCCGTTTGTTATTTATTGTTGATATTATGAAATCAAATAGAAGTATTAATTTAATTGAAAGGATTTTGTCAATTTGAATTTATTGGATCTTCCTTTTCTATTTAGGGGTGAAAATTTATAACTTTGCAACATACACAAAGGGGAGCATTTCTTCGGAATTTGAATTACTTACCGGTACGTATGTTATTTACTACGGCACATGCCAAACCGGTGTGAATAATATTCGTTCAGCCTGTTACCATCCCGTTATATGGTACGTGCATCCGGCCTTCGAATGGAAATCGTAGTAGTTTCCTTTCCGGAACTATGCCTTTAACGTGTCGATTCGCCGTCTCTTTAATATCCTGTTCCGGCACTTCAACTTATTTCTTGCCGTACACAATCGGCTGGATCATATCTTTGGTTACATTTAATACTTGTGGGGTTACTAAAGTTAAGGTCATATAGTTACATATCAATTCTTTCGTAGTTTTTTTTTCTCAAAATAAATCTTTAAAAATCTTAAAAGAAATCCCAAATAGTTGCTTTGAATTTCCAGTTAAGAACATTGAAGTAAAAAACAAAAATCCAATTATGGTAATTTTTTTACGGTAAAAAAGAAAGTTAAGTTTGAATAAATTCAAGATTGATCTCGTCATCTAGCTCTCGTCCCTTATGTCAGTCATCCGCGAATATTTTGAACTTAATTCAGTTTAATTTGATCAAGTTATAATTTTCTGCATCAGTTCACGGAGTCTGTACTTGCCAATTTATACCAGCGCGTTTCTGGCTGTGCCGCTGTCGAAACGCTTGTTTGAACAAACATGTGAGCCAGACATTTTGCTGCTGGTTGCCCTTAACTTGTACATCAGGAGCTGAGCGTTTATTAACTATCTGTCCAACTTCAGTTTCGAGTTCAACTTGATGAGGGCTTGACTTGGGCATTAGAATTTCCGCACTTTATACAAACTGCCAATCTGCACTAGAAATAGTATTAGACGTACTTACATAATAATCGTGTCACTTAAATACCAGCGTATAATTTCTTAGGTGTATATTATACAACATTAGATTTACCCTGTTTATTGGTAGACGCAGAGATTAATGTAGAAGTATACCTTTGACCTGTCAAATAGACCCAGAAGTCTATAACATTGGAGTTTGAAAGGGTCTTTAAAAAGGATCTGGTCTCGTTTCTCTATACAACCCCATGGGGTTGTATAGGGTGTGTGTCTTGTGTGTGTCTGCAGACACACACAAGTATAGCTAGAAATCTTGGGGCTATAAAGCTTTATCGTGCCAAAGTCACGTAGTAGAGATCGAAATCATATCCCCGCAGACTGGCGTGATCGGCCACAGGCTCACGCTGAAGTTATATAGACCACACCGCTGCGTGTGTGTGTGGGGGGCGGTGTGCTAGTATATGGCAATATAGTCGTCGTCGCTTGCAATCTCGTTTTCTCTCTCTCTCTCTCTTGCTGATTCCCTTCTCGTTGTCCTTATATTTGTAGCTCGTTCCCCGTTTAGTTACAACGTGACGAGAAGATCCCCAGCACTCTCCGCGCCCGTCGCCGTGTCCTCCCGGTGGTACAAGTCAAACAAGGACACACACAACGTCATCAAGAAAACCACTTCCACGAGTATAGATCAACCGAAACCACGGCGGCGATATACGTCCAATAATAAATAATACAAAAAGAAAAAAAAAGCTTCGCCAGCGCAAACGCGTGTCAGCGTCTCTCTCACGCGCGAATAAATGACAAATCAAAAATCAAAAAAAGTATACACATACATAAGGGCTGCTCCTGCTGTACGTAGCCGATATACACACTCTTGATCTTATTTATTTTACAGGTCGTGTGCTGTTACTGCTGCTGGCTGCTGACTAAGTCTTTTATAGGCGGCGGCAGCAGCAGCTATACAGTGAGAAATCGACGGATTACAGTATAAGTCGACATGAAATATGGATGCGACGTCATTCGAATTCTTCAAACAGTCGAAATCGAATTCCGCTGTCACGGTTAACGAATTTGGAATTATCGTGTCACACACAACGTTTGTATTAGAACGGAATATATGTCAAATTCTATATATATGTGCATAGGCGCCTTTTTCAGCGATTCAGGGAAAATTGGGGAGACTTGACATCGACGTTTTAAGTGAATCACCACACATCGGGTATTATAACGGTTGGTAAGCAGAATATATATTAAAAAGGAAAGAGAGAAATAGTCCTATCCTAACTCTGCCACGCTCTGCCATACAGATCTTCGTTAATTAATAAGAAAAGAGAGAAAAAAAATGGAAGTTCGTTGAAGCCGAGAAATGGAGGGCTGGCAAATTGGGGGGAGAATATAAGTGAAGCACTGAAGCAGAGATGATTTTAATCAAGGCAGCGAGATCGGCGAGCGAAAATATTTCATCAACTTTTCTCCGCATGAATCACAGAACAGAATGAAAGAGGAGAGAGATGGAAATGTGAATGCCTTTTGAATAGGTTGGCAGGATGGGGGGGGGGAGAGCTTTAGACTTTCTTCGCGGTTATGGATTCGTTCGACATCAACGCACAATCAGCTAAAGAATCGGGATCTTCGCCTATATAGCCTGCTTCTATATAGCTAGCTACATCTGAAGATCTACAATGACTATAAAGCATGCTTCAGATGTGTCTATATGGCGGCTTTGGCGGCTATATATGTGTGTGTGTGTGTGTAGAGTTATAAAATATATGGAGATAGACCATCAATTCTAGTGTCCTACATTCTTTTCCCCCAATCCATTGCGTTTCTCCTGCTGGAGGAGGATGTAGTACGACGATTGGGGAGGGATCGTCAGAGGGGCCGAGCTGGTCGGCCATGTCAATTTGCTTTTGGCCACGATACTGATGGTATCTTCTATCCGATTATAGCATTGCCAACCTCCAACCTTTGGTCTAGGGCAAAAGCGCGTTGCCTTGTACTCTCCCCAGATGATAGAGTTAAGTAACAAAAGATGAAGTTATAAATGCAATTATTCCCCAGGGCTCCTCAGACGGCAATCGACAACCGATATTACAAGGCAGAGGCGAAATTGGACTGGGCGTGGGAAGGCGAGTCTATTAAGGAACGGAAAATGTGAGGGCGATGAAAAATAATCAAAGAAAAGTTAACGAAATCAAAAAAAGATGATAATAAATGTATGAGGAAAATGGCGCTCATCGTTTTTTTTTTTAATGATGATGGCGAATGGATCGAACGCAATCCGCGGGCGCGAAACGACGCGCTTCGCCGGATTTTTTACTTTCTCGTTGACACTCGGCCATTCGCCGAATCGCCGTTAACTCTATCCCTTTTCTTTATTTTTATTTTCTTTCACCACTGTCATCTCTATTCGGTTTTCCGCGCCATTTGATGATCTGATATACTATTCGTGGAGTGGAGCTAATGACATTTTTTACTGGATGGTTTCAGTAGTGGCAGTTCCAATACTACTTCTTTCATGTGTCGTCGACGTCTGTGCTGTACTGTACTGTCGACTGTCGCTAGATGGCGGTTGTGTCATCAGGTGGCGCTGTCTGGCTGTCGGATTCCAACTGACGCCACACTCTGCCACACTCTGCGTCTCTGCCACACGCCACAGAAAACCGCCCACAATGGCACAATCCACATGTTTCTGAGACTCTGAGTAACTAATCTGAGACACAGAGTCACAAAGGCAAAATGTATTATCGTTATGGTTTTTTGGGATTCGACATTTTCACGCATTTTCCATCATGAATATTCATAAGGTAATTCTTGACTTCTTGTTTGAATTCCCCAAGTCAATGAAATGTAAAATGTTCGTGTAAATTTCCAGATAGTCTCACCTATATCTTAATGTAGTTGGCCAAATCATGTGATCACGTGGCGTGAGATTCCTGTCCATTTTACCGAAATGTCGTTTCTGTTGCTGTGCTAGTGCTACCGCTACCTAATAAAAAGTAGCAATAACCACCTGCAGTCCTGCATGTCTATCCCAATCCATGCAGAAACACTCGACAGGAATTAAAGCTATTGTGGTAACAAATTTCCCTAAAATAATGCAACAGATATATTTAGTTGATATCCAAAAGGTAGATTCCTTTACTTAACCATGGTAGAATTGTAGAATTTTCAGTGAAGTTGGAAATGTGGTTCTACGTAATTAAATTTTCCGTGTATTGTTTGAAGTTTTCCCAGCTGTGAATTCCTTTAATTTGTGATACCTACACACATAGTAAGTAAATATAGCGTAGGGTAATACAGAGTTTTCAGTTAAGTAAGTCATTTTACATGATCTATTGGTTTGAAATTCATTTCTTTTGTTAGCTAATTGAAAAATCTTGCCAGCTGTGAATTCTTTCATTAACTTATGATATCAACGAAAAACAGAGGGACTGCGTAGTTTTAACTCCTGCTCAATTGTACTAATTAAAGCATCTTTTCCTATTTTGTAAATAGGTTTGACAGCCAGAAGTCTGTGCTTCTTCATTGCTGCCCATGCTATATGTTGCAGCCAGCTGGAATAAGGTGTGAAGAAGGTTAGTTTTTTCTGCATCAATCATTGATAGTCCGAGTAGTGTTCAGTAGTTAACAAGCATTCAGAAAAGGTAGTGATTGTGGATTGGTGCAGAATAATCCCTCATCTTCAGTTTGATCTACTCGTTATTGTGTTACCTTTTCAGTTATTAATTTTTCCTTACGAAGCTCGCAAATGAAAGTGGCGATGAAAGTATAGCAGCGAAAAGATGCAAAGTAAATGTAAAATAAAGAAAAGAGGCAAAATAAGCAAGCGTAAACGTAGGATTCCAGTATACCAGAAATTATCACCGTTTCTTGCAAGGTTATTATTATTATTAACTAATAAATCGTCTTCCGCCAAACTCGTGACCTTGTTAGCAGAACCAGTTTGTTAGTCATTGCTTTTGCCCTCAATCACCATCTTGATACATGGCAGAATGAGTGATCATTTGGCAGTGATTGTCAAACCACTGCAGATCCGTCCCGATTACGGAACAGTTAAAGTCAGAGTTTCCGACACAGGGAGTTGTGCCGTTCACCTTTCTTTCGCCCAAGTTGTGGCTTAGTCCTACATTTCTTTGACGTTTTGGATGCGAAAATGATTTCCCCTTTTTCTCTATGGCACTTGTACCGACTTTTTAAGTGCCATCTGGTAGTTCGGATACCCACAGGCCACAGATGCTGCTGACGAGAAATTGTTAACTGAGCTACCACGCATATAAAGATGAAACTTGTCAGATGTCCCAAGTATTTATATTTGTTCGTCAAGGGTGTTGTTAAGGTAACAAATTATAGATGGTTCCATTGACTAATTGTGAAATTTATTAATAGTTTCATATTCATTTCTTAGGTTTGTTTTCCTGAAAGAGAGAAGTAATGAAGAAAAAAAAACCAACTTAAACTGAACCATTTTTCACCTTTTCTGTGGTGGAAAATCACATGTAATGTCATCAAAATGTAACGAAAATCCCCCCTCCCCCAAGGAGAAGAATAAAGCTGAATTCTGGTAAGACAAGAATGTCTGAAGATCCTTACATTTTCAAATTCAAGGAAGAGAAAGAGAACCATAATAAAGCAGTCGCTGAGGTAAATGAACAAATTGGTTTATTCAACTGCCAAATAATTAAATTACACTTTGGTATAGATGGATACATTTATCATTTAAAAGTATTGTCGCTTACGATGGCACGGTGCGAGGCTCCGACGGACTTGTACTAGAGGTGTATTACATTTATTGCACGTAAGCTGTGATTAGCTCTAACCTTACATGTGGTCCTCTCTATTCAACAGTCCTTTTTACAGGATGGTGTGACAGAACAATTGCAGTTGTGTCTGCAGAAGAATAGGAGATGTAAGTTTGTTACATCTAAAATTTACATTACTTACATTTTCGTTTACTTACTGAATCAGTTTCTCAGGTACGAGAGGCTGCAACTCCTCTAGTTCGAATTACAAAGTAGCCAGTGGGAATGTTAGCTGACCATTTCTAGATTCCGTTGTGTTAAAGGACGGAACGTCTATTCCTTGAAAAAGTGGGCCCAGTGTACTACTGTTGTGCATAATGGCAAGCAACACATAAAATCAAACGTGTTTTTGTTGCACCGGAGTCTGGTGATGGCGACATCATTATAAAAAGGATCAGTGTTAACATTGAGACCATGCTCGAGATCGCTGGAATTCTAGATTTCAATCGCCGTCACTCTAACGATATTTAAGAGGTGAAAAAATACTACCGCATCGAGGCTGCCTCAAGTGCAATCGTCAAGGTTAATCTGTTACTTAAATCGTTATAGAGATTATTTACTGTGTTACTGTCATTGCTTCTTTAAAAATCCAGGAGATGAGAAACGTGTCTAAAGTGTACGGAATCACCGAGATTTTTGGCTCTCTTTTTGGCCAGATTCGGGACATCAAGCGAAAGTTACCGGCTATTCACCCGTTTTGGAATGGGCGCTTTACTTCACCATTGTAGCAATTTTTTACACACACGCTCTCTACGTAACACCAGCTTGATCCCTGCCATTGAGCGTCTTATTCCTCACGTCAAGAGCGGCTCCGTTCCTCACGCCGTCCACCGCTCTGCAGGCCATCGCCACTGTTAACCACAACAAGTTCTTGTCTATTATTCTACCCGTGATCTTCAATGCTTTCGCCACCGTCTCCACCTTGTTCCGCGTTCAACCCAATTTCTTCGAGCTTCACAGCTGATCGCTGGCGTCATTTGGGACGCAATCAAGAAGTTCTTTACTTCGTGATGACCATCTTCCGCGTAAGTCCAAATCGAATCACAAAAACACCAGAACATTATTTTACTATTCTACGACAGAACTACGCTGATTCCAGGAATCCTTGCACAACTGCAGTTATTACGACGCCGCGTCGCCCACATCAAGACCAAGTCCTTCCGTTACCGCCTGGTGATAAATCTGGCCACCAGAGCCTTGAATTCAATTACATCTTTCTTAAGATCATGATTCGTTTGGAAGGTAAAATAAAAATTTATAGTGAATTTTCAGTAAGGAAAATAAAAATCGTGTTCTTTCGCTTTATTTCACTAAGGTGTTGAGGACGTTTAAAATGTCAATTTCGGGTGCATCAATGCCAACCATGTCCATGGCCTGACGGCCTATGGGGCCTAACGGCCTGACCGGATCTCCCTGGCCAACCCGAAATCACCGAGCTTGATAAATTTTTCATTATTTTTATCAAATAGGACTCCTACGTCCGTCTTTTCCGCAAACTGGATCTCAAGGACTTCAAGCTGGATACTCTGAAGGATGTTTTGCAAAAGACCATAAAGGTTGTTCCTCGCCAACAGTCTCCGTTCTCCCGTGCTAATGGAAATCTTCTTGTGCTCTCAAGGATATACTTTGATGTACCTTCACGTGGTCATGAAGAAAACGCTGGACTGGTGGAAGAAAAAGGATTGACCAAGATGGTCTCACGGCTTGAAATTGACCCGCAGCATGGTCATGCTCGGCGGACAACACATTAACTGGAGAGTCAACGATGTCGATATCACCGTTTAAACCGGAAATCTTGATGGACAATCGAGTCCCAATGTCCCTTTGCGCAGCCCCTTGCTGTTTCTTCGGCATCTGCTGTGGCAGTTCAATCGTCACCAAGTGAGTGAACATAGTCACGAAATTATATTGGCTTTGATTATGTTTATATCCATTGTAATAATTACAGGCGAGGATTTCGAGCTCTCAGAAGGAGAGTGTATCAAGCCCCGTTATGGCAGTTCTTCCTGACGATGGCTGAAAATTTATTGCAGGAACAGTGAATGGAATAATTGCGGTCTCAAAATATTGCGGTGTCCGTAAACACTCCTGGATTCGCTCTCCATCAGTTGGCATATGGAAACGTTATCCAGCCCACCATGCTCATCCGCTCCTATTTCTAACTGTTGTAATAACCATCCACTGGTGCCTGCTCCATGAAAAGCTGTCCTTTCCTGCACAGGACTCAAACAAGTTAACCCGTGTTCCGATTTGAAGTCGCTGAATATTTCCTATTAATCACAACTTCAACTACCAATCTTCAGCTTTACATCCCAAAAGTTTAGGACGTGTTACTGGTAAGCATAATACATTTTTACTTCTTTTCTCTCCCATTTATGGGTTTATCTACAGCAGTGATCAAGGTAGTGCATTTCATTGGCGCCAATCCCTGCAGGAGTGCAGGTCTCGCCTCATAATAGGAAGCACACAACAAACTTCCAGTGACAGAGGTAAAAAAGATGCGTTGTCATTTTTGGTTTTGCCCCCGACGTAATTGAAATCATTAGTTTCTATAGTTAATTAGAAACAGTTAATGCATCAACAAAGGAATTCCAGATATTCTTCAATATTGGATTTGGAATTCCAGATATTCTTCAATATCATACCATCATAAATATAATTTGCTTTAACATGTTTTTTGAGAATTCGTCATTCTCAATGCAATATTAACGATTTTATTCATTTCTTATTTAGATTTTGTCTATCAGAGAATGAGACCAAATGTGTGGCATCTGGTTGTCTCTCCCCCCCCCCCCAAAAAAAAAAGACCACAAATTTCTTCAATTTGCTGGTAGATCTCAGAGAGCTAGCAATACTGCAGACAGGAACTCTTGCTTAATGCCACCACTTAAGCTAGGTAACAAAGTCAAATCAAGTTATATTTAATTGTTATTGTCAAAACAGTGAATCGCCCATTAGTAGTTTACAAACAAATTTATTAATCAGGATCTTTAGTGTATACATATGTATAATCTATGGTGATGTGACGATGTCCTTGTCCTGACGTGTCTTTGCAGTGTCTGACCCTCGGTCAAGGTTTTCTAGATAGTTGATTTTGGTATTTAGAACTTTTAGGATTTTTCGCTACAAATTTGAAAACCCATATGTTTCTAATGATTCTTTTAATTATTCAAAATTTAGACTTGACTAATGAAATTAATTTTGTGGGAAACTGCGGACAAGTAGAGCGAAACTTGTGCTACTGTGGTCTCATTATTCTCCTCTTTACACGCGGAAAAGCCCAGTGATGAATGGATAATAAAGTAATGAGGTCGCCAAGCTGCTCTTGTAATAGCCAAAATGGCTAGTTAGTGCAATGATATTTCGTTGCAATAGATTTTACCTGCTCATGCAGGTAGGTGACAATCCATTCCGTCTACTCGTCCGTGGATGCTAAGGGCTATCACTAGGTGGCTAACATTAAGAGTCTTCATTAGAGACGATGTTTTGCTTAAATTGCTATTCTTTTCGAGATCGAGACACTGTTCGAGAACGTATTAGTTATTCATCACGGGTACTTTTTCCCTGACATTTTCCTCCTTAAAATGGTAGGTAATTAAATTTATATTTTTAGTGTGGTGAGTTTACAGATAACAGCCTACAATTTATATTTGGCAATTCCATCTCATCTTGTGGCCTGAAATTGCTTTACATTATTTCCCCAAAATGTCTTTTGCTGCACGTTTCGCCACGTGCAGAAATACTTCAAAACAGTAAATTGAGTAACTTGGTCAACTTTTTAACCCTAATTAGGATACACATTAAGTTATTAGATGACTTTGTTTCTGGTAGTAGTTGAGATTTTATTTTTCTATTAACAGCCTGGTGAAGTGTGAGCTTCTTCGTTGCAGACCAATGGACAAGATTTGTTGCAGCAGGCTGGCGAAAGGTGTCCCTCTTGCAGGCTCGCTACCTGTACAGGTTGCAGCTTTTGTCACATGCAGCAACACATCAGAACAATTTAAAGTAACTAATAAGTAGATTGTCACACATGATTTTGTTTTCTGTTTGTAATTGAGTTTTATTCCTCAAGTAGGATTAACAGCCTCTTAACTCAAGGTCTGAGCTACTTTGTTGGTCCAATGTGCATGCTTCGTAGAATATTTCATATTGATAAAATTTATTTAATGAAGGTAAATGGTAAATATTTATGATTGGGGATGAAAAACTTCTGTACATAATAGTATTAATAAGATTGTAAACAGTTATAGTACTTTATGAAATCTTTAAAATACAATGTTATATATATATCTCTTAAATTAAAACCCAACTTATTTTCATCATCTGTTAAACTGTTACTTTCTTCTGTTTTTTGTTTTCATTTTCATAATGATTACTGCACCAACTTATTAAATTAAAAACAATACATTGAATTTATTAGATGACAGGGGCTCTGTTGCTATCTCAACCATGATAATAACAGTGTTATTGTTGGTTTCAAGGTTATTTTTATGTAGCAGTAGAACATGTAAGATCAGTTTGCATCTCAGTTGTATACTGCATGGATAAGATTTGAGTGCCAGAGAAGGAAAAGATTTGACATGACAGACAAATTAACAAACAACACACTGAATTGTGACATCAAGGACAGCAGCAGAAACAGTTTTTTCACCATCACCTCATTAGGCAGGATCTCCAATTCTCCATTAACAGCCAAACATCAAGAGTCATCGAAAGCTACAGAGAAAAAGAAAGATTAATCACAAGTAAGGCAAAGTGCAGAATGACAGGAATGAAGTTAAAAGTAAACAAGGTGATACGTAAATGTAGCAGTATACGATATTTCGTCAAAAATCTGGAATCACTATAACAGATGTAGAAACTTACTTGTATAGAAGCACTCCTCATTGTCGAAACATTTATACCTTGGGAGATTTCGTCTGTTGTGATGTGTGATGCAGCAGTGATGTTGAGGTGGTGTATTTTTTGTGAAGACTGGATATAAATTTGGAGGGGAGAATATTACGTGAACGTGAGTATCAAAGTTATTTGCCTTTATTTGTTAGTTCTTTCAATTGAGTGTCAAGTGTCAACATTGTTTTCATGTTACTGCTGAACGTTTCTTTTTTCTGACGCTAGACAGCATAGCTTTTGATCATTTTCCACTCAGTTTAGTTACGCTTACTTTGTTTCTCGCTGCTATTGCAAACAAACTTTTGGGTGATAACTGTCAGTTTCTGTTTCTACAACAAAGCTCACTTGTTAGATTTTTAATATTGTGTTTTTTTTCTACTTCCGGTTTTCTCTTTTCAGTCAGTAGTTCAGTAAATATTCATCTGAAGTACAAACGAACCACACATTCGTGATCCTCGTAAAATTTGTGGTAAAGTTCATGTTTTATTTTGTACGAAAGCGTACTTCCGGTTTCAAAAATTTTCCTGAACTATAGTTCAGGAAAATTCTCGATTTTGACCAAAATCTGGATTTCGCTTAAATTAGACCTAATCGACCCCAAATTTTACGTAGATCACGAATATTTGGTTTATTTGGTCGGCAGCTCAATGGTTGAGGCGCTATCGCTTACTTCCGGTATACTTCCGGAAAATTTGCATAAAACTAGCAAGTGAGCTTTGTTCTCTGCACAATTCTAAAGACTGCTTGCCAGCTAAAGCAAACAGAAAAGGTCTTTTTGATTTACTTTTGTGACTTTTGTGACTATTCTAAAGCCGGTCCTGTAGATAGTGAGTTTTGGACGTATCTAATAGTGTTTCACCGTTGTGCTTTTTTGGATTCGTTATCGTTATCGTTAATCGTTATTTTTTCAATTTTTCATTCGTTTCGTTCTTCGTTTCGTTAATTTAAACGTGTCGCATTTTTCTCTTTTTGCGACCGTTATCGTTTACCTTACAATTTTTTTTTAAAACCTAGTTTTCTAAGGCCTGTTAGGTCAAATGATGTAGCGATAATAATGACCTAATTCCTCGCTAGGGGATCGCTAAGTCGCTAGTAGGTGGTCATCCCAAAATTGAAAATTCCAAATTTTGAGGGGAAAAAAAGTTTCCCCTGGTGGTCAAAAAATTAGAAATCTCTACGGTTTTGATACGAAAAATTTAGCAAGAAATTAACGAAAACAACGAAAAAAACAGCCATTTCGTTATCGTTAACGAAAAAAACGAGCATTTTCCAAAAAAGTCGATAACGAGGCTCGTTAATACGTTATTTTCGTTGTCGTTATTTAAACGAGTGAAACACTAGTATCTAATAGATGGCGTGAAGGAATATTGTGTTGTCAAATGTGGGCTTAATATGGCGGCTCGTTTCTAAATCTTCAGCTACAGCTATTTTCTTCGAAAGATACAAATGAACACATAGGTTAATTCGAGTAATTTCGTTTGTAACTTGTCGGTGATGTGTTCTATTCCGTGTACATGTTGGATAACCTTAGTGTTTCTCACCAACTTACAGGAGGAAACGTAGCCTACCGTTGACTATTTTGTTCAAAATGTGCCATCGAAATGACACAGGTAACTACCAACACTAGCTTTATTACAGTATTGTTGAAAAACATACAATCTTCTCATCTTTTATTAGGATTCATTATAATTATCTGCTGTAAGAATTGGACTTGCTAGATCACCAACCCATCACGGACAAATCTCTCATTCCATATCTTCTAGAGAACCTTGGCTAACTGTTTGGTGGTTTCAAGTGTAAGTTCACTTGTCATGTCAAGGAACTTTCTTTGTTGCAGTCTAATATGTATTCAAAGTATTGATCTGCACTCACGTCTATGCTGGTTATAAGACGATTTCAACTGCAGTATACTGATTACTGTTTAATTATTCTTTTATTTTCATAGTTGTCAAGCACATTGATGACACAAATTATTAACAAGGTGACTTAATTTTCTTATTTTTTATTTACAGGTTTGAAACTATAGGTTTCTAAATTTGCATGACAGACTTTAAGTAAAGTCATGTTGAAGAAAAAGAACTGACTGACAGTCAACAATGTACACTACCTTGTTTGGTAACCTGTTGGCTGCTTCCCTTGAATCTCCCTTTTTACTTTCTTAAGCTTGATTTGAGGTATTGCTTTCTGTCGCTCAAATATTGTTGAAAAATTATTCTCAAACTAATAAATGTTCATTCTGTCTACAGGGTAACTCCTTCGCTACTTATCATGGACTTCATCCATTGGTGATGCTATAATTCAAGAGAATGCTGTCATTCAAGACTGAAAAATTGTGTAGTTGTTAGATAAAACAAGTGCATGTCTGGGCTCCCTTCTTTCTTTGGCCCCATTTCCCTAACTAACCACTAACCAACGCCCGCCGGTGGTCACTCACCCGCTGTGAAACCAGGAGGAGGGGAGGGCTCTGGTCGAACGGGGACTTGGAAGGCGCATGATCCGACGAAAACTTTTAGAGGGTCATGAGTCTAACCCGGAAGCCTAGTATGACTAATCGCTCCCCAGTAAAACTTGCCTCGCACTCTTCTCTCCTCTTCCATTTCCAGGTAATCTCCCTGGATCTACGCCGACACTGCATGTGCGAGTTTTAGCAAGCAATCCGCCACCTAATTTGACAAAAAGTGATAGTTTGTTTTCACGGAAATTTCGTGAGACGGTTACAAAATTTCTAATTCAACAATCTGATGTAGAAATTTGCATCTAGTCTACTGGTGCAAATTGCGATTCTGTAAGCCTGATTAATTTAGGTGATGTGTTAAAAGCAATTGTGGGTTTTTTAACACATCTCCTAAATAATCAAGCTTAAAGAATCGCAATTTGCACCAGTAGACTAGATGCAAATTTCTACATCAGATTGTTGAATTAGAAATTTTGTAACCGTCTCACGAAATTTCCGTGAAAACAAACTATCACTTTTTGTCAAATTGGGTGGCGGATTGCTTGCTAAAAAGCCTCGCACAAAAAAAATTGTCTCGAACCGGACGCTCTGTTTAATGAATTATTTATTTTGTAAGTGTTCCAGAATAAAAATGAGGATTACATATTTATCAATAATATTTACATGTTATAGATATTTGTGGGGAAATAAGGGTATAAGGAATGGGTGTTGGTGGAAGTTATGAGGTTTAAGGAATGGATGTTGGTGGAAGTTATGGGGTTTGAGGAATAGATGTGGTAATATAGGTAGGTATATGGATGTGATAGACAAAGGATTTTATGTCAACCTTATTAAAACAAACCACGACTTCTTCTAGCTAATGAAAATCAATTGCCCCCCATCCCCCCCAATCTCCTCCTCGCTGGTTTCCCAATCGCGAAGGCATGTTTATTATTTGTTCAACGTAAAAATTCCCCGTATTACTATTTTTTTTCATTCTCAACATATAAACGGTTAACTTCATAGACACAAGTAGCAATTAAACAAAATACTGGATGTAACTGATGTAGCACAACACCAGCAATTCAGCACCAAGAAACTTTTCTGTTCCTTTTCAACATATAAACGGTTAACTGCATAGACACAAATAACAATTAAAACTGGATGTAACTTTTGTGCACAACACCAGCAGTCCGGCACCAAGGAACAGCAACAGCATAACTCGATGCAAAATAACTTTCACCAGTATAGGCTGCAACAACATGCCATATTGGACAGCAACATCACTGCTACGTAAACATAAACCTATGAACAAAATGAAATTAATGTTTGATCAATGGAAATTTTGTATAAAATAAAAAAAAAATCACTTCAAATGGAGTTCACCCAAATATTCTATGGCAAAACTATCTTGATAACTATAGTTTAAACAAAAATTTACATGAAACTAGATTACTCATTTAATATTCATTCGAAATTTGTAGTGCTCTGCAGTGAAACAAAAACATTCTTCTACAGTATCTGCCTATCTTGTTAACCAATTTCCCTTAAACAATCCATAACTCAATTGACATATGATCAAAGGAAAGAGCTGTTGACATGATGAAATCCCCAAATGTTAAAATTTAACAATGTAAGCAATTATAGTGGTCCAAGCATGATACTTCCCAAGTTAGAACTTATAATTTTTATCAAATTACCATTTCAAGGAGTCTTCTTGCAGTTCTACTAGATGTTCAACATTTTGGCAACCACAATGCAGCATGATCCAGCGTCAACTCAGATATGGCTGATCACAGAAGAATTGAAGCATGGGACTCTCCCACACTCCAGGAGAACATCAGCACCAAAGACTGCATGCAACAGCTCAATTTAATCACACCTTTCACTGGATGACTGCAACGAATCCATGCGCACATAAGACTGCAACAAAGAAGCGCAGACTTCACCTGACTATTGAAAAACAAAAACAAGTTACTAACAAGGAACAGAATCTCATGTGACATAACAAAACAACAGAAGTATGAAGTTAAACTATACAATCTCTCAGAATTACCTTGATAAATCTTACAAAGGAATTTGTAGTTGTCAAGTTTTACAACTTGAAAATAACAAATGTAATCCATATTTCCATAATAGTCTTAACTCATAATTACAACAGAGAAGCAAAAGGGTCTACTCTCTAGTCATTAACTAAATCTGTAGCGATCAACTATCAGTTGAATACAAAATAAAAAAAAAAAAATAAAAAACACAAGATTTCCCAAGTTACAACCAATAATATCAATCAAATTACCAATTCAAGAAGTTTTCCTGCAGTTACACTTGGGATAGCACCAGCTCGATAAACTGCATGCAGAAGCTGCAACTCAACCATGACTCGATCACACCTTTCACCAGCTGGCTGCAACAAAACCACATTAATGATACTACAGCCATGAAGCTCAGACTTTGTCATGTTCTCAACTTCTGCAACAGTTGAGCAAAGGGATCTCCATCTCTGACCAAAACATCAACTAATTAAACCTATTGCATTATTGCAGGGAAATTTATCAACATCAACAAAATTACTTTACTAGCTCTGAACCTGAAGTGTTTCAGAACGAGATGAGACGTACAGCCGAATGGCCGACATTTCGGCCAAATGGACAGCAGTTTCGACCCAAGTGGTCACATTATTTGGCCAAGTGAAATTATAAGCCACATTGCCTGTAAATTCAGACAGAAACATTAAGATTAATTAAATTGAAGAAATCAAAACTAGCATTTACCAATTACATTTCATGGCTGAAAATGTAGATCGACACCGCAATTCCGTAATGTATTTCGAATACACTTTCAGTCAGCGTCTCGGTCTCTCGGAAACAAATGGCAAATATTTCGTCCTCACGAGGACACTCGAGTCACCTGGTGGCTGGGGGACAAACCATTTTAGCCACCTAACGACAGCCAAAAGAATTCCCTCACGATTACCACGTTTGACTGTACGGAACGGATGGATTGCTTTCCGAACTCCGAAGCTTAACATCACGTCTCACGAGAAATGAATTATCAGATGCACATCACACACAAATAAATCTGATGAGATTGGGGGTATGGGGGGTCCAGACAAAAAATAAAACTTGAAATTTTATGAAGAAAAGAATAATTTTCCTGCCTGTGGTAAGGCAGCAGCAGCAAGTCAGCAACGGATGTCTGTGTTTGAGTAAAGAGTTCCAACTAACTTTGGCATCAAATAGTCATGTTGAATCTAAAAGAAATATTCCAATGAATATTCCAACATTAATGCAACAAACTAAGTTAAAATACCCGACAATAGAACTCCAGTGCCCGACAGTAGAACTCTACTACGCGACAATAGAACTTCAATAATTTTTTAAATGATTTAGTTAGTCTAGAACCAGATCCCCTCATCAGTCATCGAATGGCTTCTCTCTGTTTTATATTGGCGATAATTACGTACTTCACCAAGGAGTCGTTGATAGCATTAATATTGATAGCATTAATAAAAAGGAGGAACTAATTGAGAAAAGAATCCAGGTGAGAAATCAATCATAGACTAATCTAATCAACTCCATCGAAAATATCAATAAGGTTTAACCGAACACACTCGGCAATACACACTTGGCAATATTTTTGCGATGTTGCGCATGTTCGCCTCAGAGTCGGTATGTTATATGCGTTAAACAACAACTACCATTCGTCTGACTACGTCGCATATGACTAATAACGAATTGCAAAATCAATCTCCCGTAAAGTGGTCTCCACTGACCTCACTATTATAGCAGACAGGAGATCGGGCTTTTCCCTTTTCCATGAAGCATGGGTGAGCATGAAGATGCGATTTAATGCGCCACCTGTCGCAATAATTCACTACGGAATTTAAATTAAATTATTATTTCAATAGAGTCCCAAATAAAAAATCAAGACCTGAGAAATTAGATATCTAAATTACGTCTCCTCCTTTAAGGAAAATAATCCGAATTCCTCCGGCAGTTTCCGAGCATTTTTTCGATTAATCTCCTCACGAAATCCACAATAGGAAATCTCCATACCACAGCGTATTTAATAGGCAAGGTATTTAATTAATCCGAAATTTTCTAATAAAGAACTTGTTTGTCAACTAATTTCAAACATATGACGGATCAAATTCGTAGCCGTCGACAGATGAGACCTGGGCTAATTAACTGCTTTATATACGCTCCTATATGCGGAAAGTTGAAAATTCCTCTCACTGCCGTTCAGTTCCGCAGGAAGTAAGTAATTGCGAATGATGAAAATTCTCAGCTCAGCACCAACGAAATAATATTCATTTCTGTATCCTACCAACGCGTTGTAATATTATTATTATTATTAAAAATAAAATTCTGTTCTTGTCACTAATTGACGCATCAGATTCAAATTTCAATTAACTATATAAATAAGCTGATTTTTCGTTACCGTCACATCAACTTCACAGAGTTCAGTTACGTCAATCTTATTTTTTTTTTTTATAAAGAGAAATTTATCTGTTGCAGCTTACGGGAAAATGAAATTCCCATTGTGATCCCGCGTCCCCAATCCCCCGTTTAACATGTTATTCGTGATGCACGATTACACGTGAATTTCGTGATAATAAAAATAATAGGTAGCGACGGTAGCGTACCTGGTATAACCACATCAGTTGAAACTTTCATGGCGTAACAACGCCAAACGTAATACGAGTAGTAGCCCAGCCAGTTGTACACAATAGAAAAGAAAAGAAAAAAAGGAAAATGGCAAAGACGAAGAGATAAAGTAAATTAGAAACGTCTCCGGTTGCCTGCTACTACTACACGAAAGGGAATTACTGGGGGGGCCAACCTAAGTAGACAAATGACGGGGTAGATTATAATAATAACTCGCCCAAATAAGATACACACGCAGAGCCCACGACTCTGCCTCCATTATTGTCCAGCAAAACGAAAAGGAGAAGAGAGATATTTATTATTGGAGTCTCTACTGTCAGTGTACAGCAGCAGCAGTATTACATGTTCAAATGTGTTTCAGGAATAACCGGAAGGCCTCACATCTCATCACTCCCAGCTTCCTTTTAGCTACATGACCCGTCGTCATCTCTCTCCCCATTTCGGGCTTCATTTGCTCTTATATGTTCTGTCGCTGACCGCAACACGGACGGACCCGTGTAACGTCTGTGTGAGGCGCGTGGGCAGCAGCGTCTTATAGCGGACGACGGCTCCCATTCAGCCACGCAGCACACAGCCTCATCCGATTCAAAAGAGCCGCACACGCCAATGATGTATTTAGACGCCAACCACACACAGAGTAACTCATCGCATTTAGACTGTAGCAGCAGCAGCAGTAATAGCAATAGTCCTAGTCCAAAGTATCTGAATGCCGACCAGCTATGTGTGTGGCTATACAACAGTAAATATATAGCGTAAGATAATCCGCCGAGTCGACTCGGGCCCTGGGTATGTCTTTTGTTTATGTTAGCGGAGCAGCAGCAAGGAGCAGCAGGAGGCGGCTGTGCTCGGTGTCGCCGGGCTCCTTCAACCACGGCAAAGCTCTTTACATAGTAGACACAGGAGCAGCGGAGAAGAGGCCTTTAGTCTTAATATAAAAAGCGAGGTGACGTGGCATGGCAGCAGCTAGGCTATATAGGGCCATCAAAGGAAAAGAGAGAGAGCTGTTTTGTTTCGAAAGGAAAAAAAAAAACCCGCACACACACACACGGATATGTAGTATGTGTCGTCGTAGAGTATATTTGTATCTACTACGTGGAATAAAATGAACGAAGGGAATATAAAGAATTCAAGAAAGAGAATGGCTTTCTTCTTCTTCTATTCTCCTCCTGTGTGTTGTCTACACATAGATATAGGACTTGAACAACTTTTTGCACTCTATTGATCTAGCAGCTTTATAAGAGACGAAGACAGAGAGAGAGAGAGAGAAAAGAAACGAAAACTATACAAGACGCGGGACCCCCCTCTACTTTCTCCCTTTTCTCTGGCTGTCTGTCATGACAGCCAAATACGCGGGACACGAAAGGATGTGCGCTTGCAAACAGCAAGTAGCGGCGGTGGTGGCGGCCGGGCGGATGTATGTTAAAGCGATAAAAGAAAAAGAAGAAGCCATCAGCGGCGGCAACAGCAGCCAGCAAGCAGCGGAGAAAAAATCTGGGGGGGTGGAAACAAACAAAAAAATACTAGCTGGGATTGCACTCAAAGGATTGACACGGTAAGATGATATCGTCATAGTGACGACGTAAAGACGGAGAGACGCTCTTCTCGGCCAGCACCGCGTCCGCTGCGTTGTGTATGTCCTGTCTCTCTAGCGGATCGAATGATTCCGGCCGATTCCGGCCGTGGCCGTATAGGCTCTGTATTATGTCTGGGCTGTTGCGTGTCTGTGGCCGTCCCCATTTTCCCTATACTAGTTCGATCGATGGCCAAGAAGAGCGGATTGAACGGCAACAAAAGTGAGCGGGAATATAAAAACGACTTTCCTCATGTATTTCTTATACCAGCTAGTATCCTATATACTTAATCTTACCTATAACTTGTGCGCATATAGACTTCCCAGCTCTATTATCGCTAGCAATTAAAATACTTTCCAATGTCTCCTTGGCGAACACGTCTAACGTAGTACATCGCACGGACCCACACAATCTCAAACTCGTCAGCCCGGTCTAAATCCAATCACCTGCTGGGTGGGGTTTTACACGCCAACTTGCACCTGACACCCCTGCGGCCATCAAACCGTCGTACATGTGTGTGTGTATAGTCTATACAGCAGTCCGTGTGTGTGAATTGTACGCCAATTAAGGAACGACAATCGACTCCAACATATATATATATAGCCTCCTGTCTGCTTTAGTGGGTTTATTGGTCGTCGGCGCTCCCGAACGAACGAAGAAGAAAGAAAAAAAAATAAAATAAAAACTTTCGGTGCTGAATCCTCCGTATAGTTGGTTGAACCGGGAATATATATGATATATAAGAGTCCTTGTTATATTCACTCTGCGCTCCTCGCTCATATCCTCGATCGATTGCTGTGCTGTGACGAGCAAAGTTGCGGACTCTCGTCACTGTCTCTCTTCAAACCCGAGAGACTCTTTTGATGAAAAGGAAATCGCATTTGGAACGGAGAGGAGGAGAAACAAAAAATCGTCATCTTGGGTAAACTATATACGTTATATAACTATTTAAAAAAATAATAATAAAAAACAAAAAAGGACGCCATTACTCAATACGGAGAGGCTAGAGTCATTCCGTTTGAAAAGCTTTTCATGTATACACACAAGTCAATTGAAAAATGCCTACTGCTATATAGATCTCTAAGTATACACGCCAAAAGCTCTCTCTCTCTCTTAGTCGTCGTCGTCGTCTATTTGCGCCGGGGCAGCACACGACTCCTCGAGAATTCAATCAAAGAATGATGAGAGAAAAAGAAAAACCCCCACGTCATTCATCGTTGGCGGGTGCCCCTCGAGATTCCAAAGTGCTGTGCTGTATATACTACCGGTATATTACGGCCAGCAGCAGGAGATACATAGTAGAAGAAGAAAAGATTCAGCGCAGATTGGTGGGGGGCGCATTTCGTACCTATAACTTTCGACCTAGACTATTCATTGTCTCGCGCCCCGTAATAGGCCTGTGTCTAATGAATTATACGCATGACGGCATGAATATCAGTATAATATCAGTTTGGTGTATCGACTGTAAAGCGTAGCCTGGGCATCAATTGAGTATAGATATAGCGATCGATAGCTAAAAGGTGATATCCGCCTGGAAAGACAATCAATTTCTTTTGCCCTATCCAAGAATAATTAATTAATACACAAGGGACTAGCTCATAATAATCTGCGGTGGAATTCCGGACGAATTTCCGCATAAGGGGGGAAACTATTGACGATTAATTGCGACGGATCTGCCAGTACATTCCAAATTTCCCGCGGCAGAATTATTTGAATTTCATCATTAAGAGAAAGGCCCTTTTCAAAAAAATAAATCAAATAGAAATGCATTTCTATTTTAGCTTTCCATCCAATCTGGATCGAGTGAAAAGCCCGTTCGATTGATTCCCTCCGCCTGTCACACATTTCGGGCTCAAATGACTTTGAACTCAAATGGATCTCTGCTGCTGCATTGATCAAGGTTTCCGATGGCGTTTGACGTTTTCAAGTGAAGAGCAACTGTTGGTTCGGCCTCAAAAGCCAGGCTGCTGCAATATCCAAGAGAGAATTTCGGTTGGTGTTAGGGCAGAGGGAGTAGATCCCGCGGGACGTACGGGCCAGCCCCGCAAAAGCATCAGAGTAACAAACGCCCACCAGGGGAGATATACACAAAAGCCACACCGGGTAACACGCGCACACACAAGAGCAAGTCCTGTAGAGTGGCCAACTGATGGGGTTGGCTAGCGCAGCTCAGCGATCATTTCTCTTGTACACACGCTCTCGTCATTCTGTGTGTACTTACAATATGTTGCCGTGGTAGTGTTCGGCCTTGGTGTTGGTCGAAAAAAAAAAACCTCGGCAGAGCCAACAAAAAAACTCAACTAATAGATCAAAAACTCAAAAAAAAAAGGGGAAAAGAGCGTAGGGGGGGCTCAGAAGAAGCCATCGATAATGAGGTCTTCTGCTATTGACACGTCACTGTCCACCAAATAACCACTCCCGAGAAACTGCCTGCTGGCGTCTTCCTCTCTCTCTCTCTCTCGACCCCTATATAACCAAAGATCAAGCCCCCCCCATTTTCTCTCTCTCTCTTATTCCGTCGTCGTCTTATAGGTTTCGAAGAAGACGCGCCTTTTCTCTGTCGGGCTTTTTGGTGAGATGCTCTGGCGCTGGCTGGCTGGCCTATGCTGTGTGCTTTGGCTGCCAGTGTCAGTTCATTATCTCCCCCTCTCCTTCCTTCCATCCACCCAACAAGAAATCGACTTACAACCCAAGTCTACCAGCCGCTTTTGTTCAAAAGTTCCCAAGCTGCTGGGGAGTTATCAAGGGCCTGTGCAGAAAATAAAAATAAAAAAAAACAAATTGGAAAGAAGAAAAAGGGGATATATATAAGTCGAATATTAAAGACGACATCGGGAGTTGATTGCTTGATTATTATTATAACTTTCTGCATTTACACAGCAGCAGATGGTATTATAGATTCTACGCCTTATTTTTCAACTTATTAGTGACTCTTGTAACTTTTTTTTTTCGTAGAATAGTTGATGCTATTTATATTATTCATACTCGTTCACCTCACACGGTGTATTAATTAAATAGTTGATACTAAAATAGTTTCGTTTTTAGCTTCTCTCTAGAGTGAAATGAAGTTTTAAAAAGTAAAATCGGCACTCGACGGGTGTTGTTGGACTATTCACTTTTCTTCTCGTCTACAGCCTATTGAACTTTCTGGTTTGTTTTATATATAAAGACGTTTCGATGTTGAAGAATATACATAAGCGTACATAAGGGCGAAAGAAGTACTCGGATCTCTCCAAACTCTGAGACTCTCTCTCTCTCTCGTATATAGAATAGTGGATGATGATGATGATGGTCGTCCGTTTTGTAATTGGCATCGTTTTCAAGCGCGTCTTATAATTAGGTGGACAGCATATTGCCAACAATCTCCCATCTATTTGGCCCGCGTACGTAACGTTAACTGTAAAGAGCTCGTCGCTAATGAAGCTCGTCTTGACGGACATTGAAGAGAGATGTTGTATACGTACACGAGCATGAACAACTTGTATCATCTCATCCGGAACGCCTTTTTTTTTCCTTTTTTTCTCTTCTCCTTTTACGTAACGTTTTCCTCCCGCGTCCGCTCTCATCTTTCTCTTCTTCTTCTCCCGCTGCTTGTTTTTTTTTGTTATCGATTTCTCTTTGATTTCATCGTCGGTCGCTTGTTTTTGTATTCCAACCAACAAACGGGAAGGGTGGACGAATCTATAACGTTATTCCCTCCCGCAAGATAGTCGGTCAAATACAAAAGAGATCCAGCTCTAATGCAACCGCGACATGAATAAGCTCAACTTCAATGGTTCCTATCCAGCATCCGGCGGTTATAAAGAAAACAAGCCCGGCATGTTGTTGTTGTTGTTGTTTCCCCCCTCCCCCTTTATTAGGGTACCTATTTTCTCAAGAGACCACCGCCAGATGAAAAAAAAAAAGATTTTCCCCCGCAAATTTTTGTTCTTCTCTCATCTTTTCTTCTCCATTCTCTTTAGATTTCAAGTCATCAGTTCATCATCCGTACATCTCCTCCTTTAGCTTCCCTATTCTGGGCTGGCGCACGTGTTCTTTGACAACTCCCTTTGACCCATTTTTTTGTTTCGTGCAGCAGCGGACGTCCACAACCGCGACTACACGGCATAAGATCAAACATGGCACAAACATCAAGTGATTCGATTTCTTTAGCCACATCTTTCCTTTTCCCTTGTATATCCGACGGATGAGAGTCTCTCCAAAGACAAGAAGGAATTCTTTGGAAGAAAGTAGCTAACAATGCGACTACGTCTGCCAAAATATCAAACATAATTTCGATGTCCGAATGCGGGAAATGGTTTGTTGTACAGTATAGTTACAATCGATCTAAGGCAGCTATGGCTGTACACATAAATAGTGTAAGAAGTTGTGCATGTAACAGTTGGGCGGCCAGGCTGTAACATGACTGAGCCGCTACCAGCACAGCAACAATGAAAAGGGGCCCAAATAGATTTACAAGAGCAATCAGCTGCAGCAGCGTGTATATTCAATGAATAAAGCGCCCACTTGTGCTCTGTAGGCGTGAGCAGATGTATAATAGATACCTGGAAACTGTAAAAAGCAATTTCCCTTCCGGTTCTAACGAAAGAAAACAAAGAAAACAAAAATAATGAATACATAAACGGAGCGCCGTTTTCATATTAATAAGCGACTCCCGCCCTTCCATCGGCTAAACATAAGGTGCAATAATAATGCACGTCTAGCTCTCTCTCTCTCTTAAGGGAAAACTCTCTGTAATGCGTACAAAGAGGATATACATGTACAGAACGTAGAAAAAGAAAAAAAAAACAAGTTTCGATCCAACACTCTCCCAAGGTAAAAGAAACATCGATCGTTCTTATATAGACGATCCTTTGACACAGCGGGAAAAAAAAAACCAGTAGTATATATATATATATAGCTCAATGCAATACAACGACGTACATAAAATAAAAGAGAGGTAGAAAGGATTTTCACTACATGTTGGAAATTCAATCGGAATTTATAAGTAGGACGATAGCGAAGATGGTAGTAGTAGTAGTAGTCTATTTATATTGCATACCTACAAAGTCAACCTACAGCACACACACGCTCGACGGAGAAATCTAACTGATCGGAGAGATATATATCAAACGACTAGAGACTCTCTTTGCGTGATTACAATATAGCAGTGTTCCCATTCTCTCTATATCTATATGTATATGTATATTAACTGCCTGCTCCCCATCTCTTTCTGATGTTTCATGCGCAGTTTTCAATAAGTTAAGGTCTACTAGACGTGGAAACTTGCGACTCGATATCGTAACGTATAGGAATGGGAGCCGGTCCCCTCATGTGTGTGTGTAGGAGACGAACGACTTTTGGACTTTTTTTTCTTTATTCTATATTCTTGATTCTTTTTCTTTCCTATCAAATGGTTAGGAGAGGTGGGGGTGGAGGGGTGGGGTGGGAGGGTTGGAGTCGAGCATCGCGGCGCAGGCGTCCCTCATCAGCGATGCGTGAAAGGCCGCCGATATATATCCGGCAGCGTTAGACACTACCGTGAGTCGCTCACGCTCACCAAGCGCATCTCACTCTTCTCTCTCTCACTCTCGTCTTCATCTTAACCGAACATCCGGTTTCTTTGAACGTTTCGTTTCCGCCCTACCCCCACCGGCTCACATCCGCACACACCATCCACACACCGCCACTATTTATAATAAAGCGAAAAAGAGAGTGCGAGCGTGTAAGTGCGTGAGTGCTACTACTGGTGTGTGTGTTGTCGTCCATATAACTGTGGCTGGGCTCTGGCTGCTGTGTCAGTGTCTAACCCGCTCCTCTCTTTAGTACAGAGCAGTTGATCCTTTTTTCTTCTTCCGCCGTGTGCAGCTGCTCGTCTAATATTATACAACCGGTCTCTATTATTCAACCTCCTCCCCCCCTTGACTTCCGTAATTTGATTTGGAAAGGGCCCCATCAGGACTATATCAGAAAGAGCAACTCTTCTCGAAAAAAACGAACGAACGAACGAAAAAATATAAGAAAAGGAGCCACAGGAAAATATACGTCAACCATGTCCGGAGGGAGCAATTCCAATTTCCTTTGGATACTCAAATCGTCGCTATTTTTCAGTACGTCCAAGAAACTGTTTGCCAGTTTCGCCGGACACATCACCAGCAGCGCGTCCCTACAATCACGTAAACCCTAGCTTTCTTTTTCCTTTTTTTTATCTTTTGGTGGTTTTATTTATTGCACCTCCAACTATGTGTACATTGATATTTGCGCAAAGGATCTAAAGCGGATGTTGGCCGATTGGCAGACATATTATTCTATAAATATTTTGTTTGTTTTTTTCCGAGCAAAGAGGATCGCGAAGGCAAACTTGATTTATCTGCTGATAAATTTGTGATGTAATATAAGCTCATCATTCGTCCTGTTGCGGGAGTAGAAAAGAATATAGAGTTGGACAGGGTACATCCGAGAAAGTATCTCGGTTGGGTTTTTATTCGTAGGTGGATAATATGTCTGAAGAAGTTTGATGGGCTCAAAAGCTTCCGAACGCCTACACACACATTTCGCGTTGAGGTAGTAGCCTTATTTAAATGTAGCCTATAGTTAGTTTCTATACGAATTCGCCGCTATAAATTTCCCATACACCGCAGCAGGGGGGAGATTCATTTTGAACTTGCAGTTTCACAGAGTCGTCGTCCTGTTTCATAAATGAAGAAGCAGATTGGATTGCTCTTTGCACCGTGAGAGAGTGGCAGAAAATCCGACAGGGACCCCCGCCGGGCTATATGTAAGGTGAACTGTGCAGCTGAAAACTGTGTGCTGGCTGAAAATCGGATCATCTCCCGTCACGCCCGAATGCCCACCCCGTCAAATCCGCATCGAGATATTTTTTCCATTTCTCTTCTCTTTTATTTATTTAAAATCATTATTCTCTTCGCCTATACCACTCACAGGCTATACTAAATTTAGCGCCGATTCGGCGTAGAGAAATCAAACATTTCTGTAACTGTACTGTACACAGCGAAGGTTACACAAAAGTCGTCGCGCATCAAGTAATCAACAAGGAATTAAAAACTTGGGTGCACTTTGCTGCGCCATCCACCAAGTTATGCAAACTTGTTTGCTAGAAGAGAGTCGTCGCAATCATCGGGCAAAGTTTCCGACCTTTTCTTCTTTATGAAAGTTACAGTGACAGGGTCCCCAGAATATTAGCCATGGCCAACGCGCATTTGTAAAATATGTATACATATAGTTCCGTGTATGATGCGCAGCTCGTATATAGCAAACAACCCTGGAAAGTTGGCAAATGTTTTAATAAGTGGCTGGGCGTCACATGTACATATAATATATACTGCTGGCCAAGTGCATATGTGTAAGCTATAGACTTCGATATCAACAATAGAACAAAAAAACTAGAGCGGGGAAAATCAAATGTTACACACACAAAAGTTGACGACGGTGAGGGCTGTGTGCGAGCAGCTGAAATGGCTTGCCGCCTTGATGTTTCTTTACCCAGCGAACAACTCGGCTTGTTTCGACAGGGAAAAACGAAGAAGAAGGATCTCGCTAACGAATATCAAGAAAAACACACAAAGGGGCAAAGTTGATTGGCAGAGAGCAACTATCGAAACAAACTGAGTCCCAGTCGACTAATGAAGGCTGTTGACACTATTAAAAGGAAAAGTTTGTTTTGCTATCCTGTGCCGCCGCCGCTGCTGCCGCCCAGGCTTAGTGAGTCTTGATTGTTACCATCTCTGCTAGGAGGGGTTGGTGTCTTAAGTGGTAGGATCTTCTCTCTTTATGCCTCGATGAATCAGAGGGCAAACTTCAAAGAGTATCGCGAGTCGAATTGGTGTGATTGGCTGAGCCAGATCAAACTTTGTTGTTTCTTTTTCTTCCCTCCTCCTCTGCTCTTGTTTTTCTCGCCTCAAAGTTTGAACTTCCCGCCCTCCCCGTTCCACCATTTTCCAAAATGAGAAAATCTACGCGCACCGAATCAAGAAGATGAAGGAAAGCAAGCCCCAGATATATATCACAAAAGCGACGACGATACATAAAAGGACACGGCAGTTTCTTCGAGTGATGCGCAACTGTTTTATTTAGATTTTTGATAGATTTTATTTTCATGTATATTTGGCAGCCACCAAACCCGACCGTTTGGAAGAGAGGAAAAAACACCGCAATCAATGAACGCAGCAGCCGCTTGTGTTTGTTGGGATATGCCGGAACTTTTTTCTTTTTTCTAAATTCTTTGAAAGGAAGTCGAGTTCCTCTTGCCGGATGTGCACTATAGCGATTTCGGAAGTGTCACTTTCAAAGAGAAATTCTAACAATACGTGGGTTGGAAAAAAAGAAGAAACTTAAAAGGTCCTGCGGGTCAAGTAGAGCGTTGAGCAAACTCGATTCGACTGTCAAAACTTCTTTTTCTTTTTGTAGTTGAGGGCGAGATCTCGAGATGGTTGGCCAAACTGTGAATGTTATGACGGCGGTGCAAGGGGGAACCCAAAAAAATAAAAATAAATAAATGGGTGTCAGTCCGTTTCGACAGACAGGAGATTGCCCGGTTGCCTCGTGAGAATTCTCCGCTGTTGGAAAAAATCTAAAAGAGAAAGAAAATGTTGGCTGCCATTGATTGCGAGAGTTCATGGGGGGCGTGAGGGCATACAGACAAGACGGCGTTGAATCGATGGCCGACGACACAAAGAAAACGAAACATTGGACGTGTCTGCGTGCCATTTTCTTGTACGCACTTTAAGATCTAAATCGCATAACAAGGAGGTGCCGGTGTGGTGGCAGGTCCCTCTGGGTCAAAAAATTGTCTTGATGCACTTTGCTTCAAGTGTTTAAAGTTCAAATATTCCGAATGTGATGGTTTACCCACAGAAAAGTTAGAAAGTATAAAAACAGGCCTAATCTATGCAGTCGTTCGACAAATGAGATTTTTAAACAAAAACGGAGAGAGAAAACAATTGCAGTCAACTCAGGAATAAACGTACTCCGTGACTACGTAACGATTGATAATCAACGCCACCCAAAATTGTCCAAAAGGAAGAGTAGAGATCAATTTTGTCCTACCTTTAGGCCTGGGAAATACAGCCAGGCTCTTCGTCATCTACGTCAGTTGCTCCATCCATCCGCTGAAGAGTTCAATTACACCAAACGGGATAGGGTAAAAAGGGTGTCCTCGTGAATACACCCACATTCACATAGGCGTACACGAGGACCTTTAAAGAAAGGGGAAAAAGAGAGATCCGTTACTCGATTGGCATCGATAGTTTTCCTAATGCAATGGGATGATGTGTATCTAAATGAAAAAATAACAATAGGTTACGAAAAATATTCATCGAAACAACAAGTCAGGAAAAGTTGAAAACAAGACACTGGGAAAACCCAAATTTTTGATAAATGGGAGAATGGAAGGTTTACATGTAATACATTGCATTGATGCAGGTAACGCAGCATTATAAAGATATCTAGTAGGTCACAGGTCAATTAAAGTAAAGGAAATTATTACCCAAGCCCAAGCGATGATCCTGAGATTGCTGCTGGTGACAGGTTTAACACCTGCACAAGGAAAAACTTTGTGCGAGGTTGTGATGGCTAGCTCTGGCTTCAAATCTGCAAAAAAAGAAAAAGGTTACACTGTGCAAACAAACTGCCATGCATCGACAGGGCAATCACATGATAAATGCTAGTCAGGAACAGGAACTAACATTTCACGAATTTGAAACAGGTTTAACTCTTTTGTAGCTACCACAATCATTCTAATTGTATTCTTATAGTTTTATTTACCTGCTAAACAGCATGGAGTATGATGGTTATCAAAAACAAATAAATCCATAACACTATAAATCTTGAACCAATAACCATGCTTGAACTTTCAGCTTTGTCTTTTCGAAATTTTAAACTAACGTTAGCAGACGACACTTGTCTAAATTTTCTTGTAATAATAATCAGCAACCTTACGATATAATACGATATCGATTGATATTAGAATTGATAACAAATCAAACTCCCCATCAAAATCCAAACTGCTCAAAAACGATAAGGGAATAAATTGAGGGGATACGTTTAAGTTGAAATTTAATACCATTTATGTATGGCATGTAATTCCCCGGTAAGACATCCGCTGAACGGATCGGGATTATTTTCACATCAAATTGTTCTTCTCAACAAATTTGATTAATAAGCCAACCCTGGAAGGAAAAGATCCAAAATAAAAATTTGAACCTCTTGTGAGTTGTGAGCCAAGAGGGAACAATAAAAGCAATTCTTATAGACATCCACTTGGAATTGTCCGTTTCCGTTTTTCTGTTCTATTTTCCTCGATCGTGATTTTTGCTTTTGTGTCTCTTTTTCTCGATGGCGTATTGTCCGTCACCTGAATGACGTCCGTCTTCTTCTCTCAATGGATCTGCTGGTCCCATGACAAGTTTCGGGGAACAAGCCGAATCGATGCGAATACGAGCAGCTCTCGCCGGTGGAGGGCAACAACAACCGACCGTCGGATCGGAATAAAAAAAGCGGCAAGAACAAAAACGATCGCCACCGTCGTTTCGGATCCATTGACAACGACGGCAACAACGGCAACGATGACGACAGCAGCAGCAGCAGCAGCCAAGAAGATGACGAAGATTCCGGTAAGTGGATACCTGACCTCACTTTGACGCTCTCATTACAATCACAGAGTTTATTATTATTTTGCTGATCCTGATCGATTTTTTAATTTTAATTCGTCGCAGATGAGGACGACGACGAGGAAATCGACAGGTTAACCTGCTGGGTCTGCGAACGAGCCTTCAGGTATACACAATTATTGACCTATTCAATTTTTATTTCAGTCAATTAAGTTAATTGGATTGAATTTTAGTTCCACCCGAATCCTGGAACGTCACAAGATCCGCGAGCGCCATTTCGGGTGAGTCGGCCATTTTCTTTCTCTGCCTAAAAACCGCGTGATTTCGGCTAAACACGACACCCTGTAGTACATGTCTACATACGACCACACCTTTTCTCTCCCGTTTCCTTTTCATCACCCCACCCACCCGCGTGATGGAAAGATCGATGATGGGATTGCGAGTGGCGGCATTAGTTGATGAAACTTACGTATATACCAGCTATACACACGTCCCGGGATTTTTCAACGCAGAGAGAAAAGAAAAATCGTGAACAAAGTCGACGCCCCATTTTATAGAAATCTATCGACGGTCTCCCTAAACTAAAACTTTTGCGCTTCTTAATACTATTTTTCCTGGATGGATTTTCATTTTATTTTTAAAAAACCAAAGTACAACCTCTCCCTTATAACTATAAACTATAACTATTATATCCGCTCGATCCACGCGTATAGAGCCGGCGGCGACCACGCCCCGACCTGCGGCCTTTGTACGCGCTTATTCTACCAACGCACACGCACAGTATAGAAATCTATAGAAGAATAGAAGAATTTGGTTCGCTCCTGTTATTCTGCTGAAACAGTCTCTCTCCTTCTACCCCTTTTTCTATCTATCGCCGGATTCGAAAATCCGGATGAAAACTTTCGCTTTTGAGTGCGCGCACATTATAGTTCTCACATGAAAGAGCTCGTGATGTGTGTGCTGTTCTATTCGCTCTTCTTTCACCGGCGACGGATCGCCACGGCGGGAGCGGCGGTCTCACGTGAAAAGGAGCTCGCCGTCTTATTTTCTATTTCATTCAACGTCGGGGATGATGGTGTACATATCTACTGGCGGAGAAAAGAAATTGCATTGGGAGATCACGGGCTGCTGCTGGCGAGATGGATCTATCTGCCGTGCCAGGGATATATATATGTATATAGTCGTAGCGAGCAGAGTATATGCATTTAGATATTTATTATATGTACTATATAGGCGGCAGTAGCCTAGATCCTGGTCGTTGCTAGGCGTTGAACGGTTGACTGATTTTCTCATCTGATTCCCTCTTTGAAGAGGAGCAGTTTCTCTCACTGTGTAAGGATTGTGCGCTCCTATATCAAAGTGTCTTTTTAAAATTGAATGCGAGAATAAAATGCTGGTGGACGAGACAAAACAAAAACTATCGGAAAATATTTTTAATCAATTTGTTTCGCAGTGAAAGAAAAGAAAAGAGAACCAACTTTGATTTCCGACTAGCGTCGCTCGTCGACGTCTAGAATGTCCCCCCATCCGACGTCTTTCAGTTCTATACGTTACGTGGAAATTTCTCTCATTGAAATTCCGCACATGCCGAAAATGAGCCGTGCGGGAAATGGTTAGGGAGCCGAAAGAAAAATATAAGATAATCCCATTGGGGGAACCAAATGTACGTAATACGTATGCATAGACATACTATAAAAGCCATCTGGCAGCAGTTAAGGGTTTCAGAGATAGGAACTATATTATATATATACTTGTCCCACCAGTGTGTGTGCTGTGGTAGTTTGTAAAGTATACGGCCCTATTAGAGGCTGCTCGACTACACACGCTCCCGCGTCTATTCAACCTCCATTTTTGTTTTCTTTGCCTCCCGCGCCTTATTCGTTTATTCACGCTGCTTACACACATTCTTCCATTTCCCTTTTTTTTGTTTTGTTTTTTTTATTTTTGTCGTGAAACATTGATCCGCACGGGATTCGTTCTTTTGTTTTACCAGTTGAGATTTCGTGATGATCCTCCGTTACGTCTCGCAGCTCTCCTTATTTTGTATGGATTGGCGTGTGTCTGGGACGTTTCCCGCAGTTCCCATTCACCCTCGATCCTTAGACGTTAAAGAAAAAGAATAAATCCACCTTTTACTTTTCTTATTTGATTCGGCTGATGGCGGGTGGAGATTTTATGCAGTGGATATTTATTCTTGTTGGTTCTTCTCTATCTCATTTCATCCTGACTCTGTGACTCGGCTTGATCATACATTGGCCGTCGGGCGGATCCTGTCTATTTTTTTTCGATCCTGATGGCTGGGACGTTTGCTGATCAAAGATGCGGAACATGCGACGCCATATTCCCGACACTGATGGCCCTCGAAGCCCATCAAGAGGAAGCGGATCATTGGTCCAGCGACGACGAGGACGAGGATGACGACGACGATAAGGATCTCGACGGCCGATGCGACTTGTCCGACGACTCCCAACTCGACACGGAAGATGAAATGGAGCTCGATCGCAAAGATCGCCAACTTAAAAAGGAGCGGCTATTCCTCATCTAATCGCGGTGCGTATAGAGACTCACGCCAGCTCGTCACAAACGGCGCCTGGCCAACTTATCATACATGTCTGATATCTTGTTCCTGTATATTATTCCTGGCCTGGCCCAGTGGGGGACGGACAATAAGTGGTTCTGTTCGCGGGGGAGGGGTATTAGACGGGAATTTCTTTTGATGACATTCTACCAGTCACGAAACGAGAAGCAGAGATATTAAAACGTGTAAGCCTATAAATCATGCATGTGTTATTCCCCCCAGGGCGACATCACCATGGCGACCGAAACCCCCCAAAAGAGAGAGAGAGCATTCCTCGACTGTATTCCACACATCACGGCCGCAACAGCAGCAGCAGCAGCAGCTTTGCATTATTTATAATATCGAATGTACAATAATATTCCATATCTTAATGCTCTCCACCACCAACCGCCACGAAATAATATCCCTCCTCCTCCTCCCTCACCAGCCCGACTTCTTTTCGCTTTGCATTTCCCATCATCTCAATGTCTGTAATTCCATTCTCCGACGTCGAAACCAACTCTCTACCGCGACTGCACACACACACACATATTCTTCGATTTTCGGCGACGAGATTTTCCACCGGGAAAAAGGAAAAGCAAAAAAAAAAAGGGGCGATTGCGCAATAAAAACGGGAGCGCCGACGACGATGGGAAATCCCGGTTGATCAAGACCCATAACAGATATTGCCTCTGCCGCCTAGCGTTTCTCATCTAAATATATATATACAGTACACACACACACACAATTCAGAGTCAACAGGGAAAAGAAAAGAAGAAGCTGAAAGAGTTATAGATCCAATCCAATAATAACAAGTAGATATATCCCCGGGAATATTTTTTCTTCTTTTTTCCTCGTCGACGCTTTTTGGCTGAGCCGGCGGAGCAGGTTACAACCTATAAACGCATCCGCAAGATACACACACACACAACAGACAGACAGACAGACAGAGACTCTCACGATCACGAATCCAATTTCGTTGGTGCCCTATTGTAGAGCGATGATACTTCTCCTATGGGTTCGATATTCATGAGTGGCTGGAAGAATCCGATCATGGCCAGGGAGAAAATGAGATGGATAAGGCAATATTTCATATTGTGTTTAATTCATAAATCATATCGAGAGAGAGAGAGAGTCGGGGGATGTGTTGGGTGGAGATATAAGCTAGGAAACAACAGGGAGAAAGAGAGAGGTGAATTTGTGTTTTGTTGTAAATTTGTTTTTCTTTTTTAAAAAAGACAAAAAGGTCGGGGGGAGGATGAAGGCGAAAAAGGCAAGAGGAGACACTCAACCGACGGACATCATGGCACATAGTTGTTGTCTTTTTTTTTTTATTATTTTTTGTTTTAAATTTGTTATTTGTTTATCTTCAATTTTTTCTTTCTCTGGTTGTTTCCTTATTTCGAAATTCTCATCGTCTTACAACTTAATATGGCATCGGTGCAAGTTTGATAATATCAATGTAACAATCGTGTAAAGAATGATAATAATAATAAAAATCGGGGAAGAATCGACGAGTTCAATTTTTCGCCACATTATCGGAAAGTGAGAGAGAGAAAAAACAAACAAAAAGTTGAGCATTGGCTGTGGTGTCTGAGAGCGTCAAAGAACGAAAATATTGGAGGGGAGAAGTTCGTTTTTTCTTTTTCTTTCATTAAAAGAAAATGATCAAATTAATGAAATTGAAAAAAAAAACAAAAGCGTCAGAATGGGGGAAGGTATCAAATTCTACCAGACAAAATACAAAACAAGGGAAAAAAAATAATTGGGAAAAAAAACAGACAAGACAGACTGAAAAAACACGGTAACAGATATAAGGCTCTTTTTTGTTTTGTGGGGCTAGAAAATCTAAAAAAAATCTTTCCCGAGGAGGACTGATGTCGTCTCTAGTTATGTGAGGCTGGAATCAGTAATTATTTCGTTTTCATACTTTTATGTGTTTCGTTTTCTTTTTTAAAAAATTGAATCCTTGGATTTTGTGGAGAGGCTGGAAGATAAAAAAAAGAAACGACGTAGAATTTGTTTCAGGGGGAGGCGACGTGGTTCTTTTTTTTTAAATAAAATTCCTTCCGGGCCAGGACAAATGTCCAGTTCAAATGTCGACGCCAGGCTGCTGGCTATTGGGTTTGAGCTCGAGAAACTGATACGGCACATGGAAGTGATGGTTCTTGTGTTCGACCAGCAGGTGACCCCTGCGGTGTGAGGCGCCCATGACCATCACGGCCTCGCCTCCTCGTAACACGACGTCGCCGTTGGCGTCTTCTGTAAAGCGATTTAAAAGATGCGTGTCTTTATAGTTCACAAGTTTTACATGGAGTGAATAATAGATCAGGGCCGATTCCGGTCGGACGGGCTTCAAAATACCTGGAAAAGTGCTTTTCATGATTCGCGTTTGCGGGTACCCCAATTTGCTGTTTCCGGCCACGGTGTAGGACCGACTGGGTGGCAACGGCGGAGGTCTCTCCTGATGAAAGGCAAATTCAAAGTTATTTCATTTTATTTTTCTGTCCGTCTGAAACGAAATTTCACGTCTGACGGGACTCACCAAGTCGAGACCGAAAAGGGAGCACGTGTGCTGTATCGTTTTGGCGTCGCATTTCTCTTGATGGAGTCCAGCCAAAGCTTCCGGCGGAGGAGTGCAGGCGATTGGCTGCGGCCTGGGTCGCCCGTACGACTGTTGCTGGGATGAGCCGACGTTCTGGCCGACAGCCGACAGTTGCTGGCTCTGCTGCGATTGCTGCTGCTGCTGCTGTTGTTGCGATTGCTGCAACTGCTGTTGTTGATGTTGTTGTTGCTGATTCCGGTTAGACGGATGAGAGTTGCCTGGTGAAACAGCAAGATAAGACGTTAGTATATGTCTCCCTGGATATTATTTCGCCATTGACAATTGAAATATTACCGCGATTGAGGTTGACGTGGGAGGAGCCACCAGAGACCTGGTGGTTTTGTAAATTTCCGGCGTTGTTGACCGACATTGACGAGTTGTTGGCATTGCGGCCCATTCGCAGTTCCAGCTGGCGTTTGACTGTGGGCCAGCGACGGCGAAAGTGCCATCCGCGCCACGTCGACTGGATCGACACGGCGGCGTTGTGACGCGTTTCGGCTCTTAATGCTTCCAGCTGCTGGCGGGCGCCCTCGCTGAGGAAAATGTGCCGTTTGCCCAGCGACCAGCTGGTGCTGACGTTCGAATCCTTGGGCAGCTGAAGGGTCGTATTGGCTTGGAAGGATTGCAAAATCAGACTGCAGTCGTCCAGCGCTTTGTCGTCGACCCTTTTCAGCCGTTTGAAAGGTGCCAGCATCTTGTAACGGGCATTGAAGGCTTTGAATCTCATCCGGTGTGGGTAGCCTAGCGGCAAATTGACAACAGAGAGTTAAAGGCGGTCATGGAGGACGGACGCTGATGGAATAATCTATGGCATTTTCTTTTCTCTCCTTTCCTAACTTTCTTCTCTCCATGACATGATTCTATTTTCCCATTTGATTTTTATTTTATGTTTTACCTCCAGCCATGAGATTGACGGTTTCGAGGACTTGAAGGGCTCGGACCTGTCGGCTGACCACCGATCGATCGAAATGTCCCGTCGTCTCTGTATTGTTGGCCCTGACGCACCGGATAAAGTGCGGCTTGGCGTGAACCAGCGTCCGCAACAGATTGTCCAGCCGCGTGTGAAAGTCTTGCGTCAACGTCGAAACTGGATCGTCACCGTTCAACCTGCACACATCGTTTCAAACAAATGAGAACACCAGCGTATTAAGAAAGGAGATCACCGATGGCCAAAATAAAAAAAGAAATAAATGATTGCGCCAATAATACTCACAGATCGGTGTGTGAGGTGGGTGAAATGCGGAAGCGGATGCCCCTGGGTGCCGTCTCCTGGGCGAAAAGAACTTTGAGCTCTGAACCGAAGAGATGGGTAGCGAAACCAAATTGACAGCTCTGCTTGTAAAACACGGAAACCAAGTCATCCGGAAGGACATCGCGATTGGTTTCTAGAAAACGGATGAAGAAAATTAACTTTCCGCTCAAATAGAAAAATCGACCAAGTGAATTGATTTTAAGGGGAATTTATCGATCCCAGCGGCAACGAGAAGAATATAATAAGTCAATCCATACCCAGGCAGTCGCTGGCATCATAGACGACTCGGCCAGCAAAGTGCTGAATGCCAAAGACTCGCAGGTCCGAGGCCACCGATTTCGACTCGAATAACCTGCTGTTGTGCTTGTGCTGGAGTCGGACTTTTTGAACGTAGGATTCCGGAGTGCCTCGAGCGCTGCACTCGACATCCAACATGCTCAACAGGCCGGTCCGCTATTTTTGGACGAGAAAACAAATTAAAAGTGAAAAAAAAAGGAGAAAATTAGATGGAATTCGACGAAAGGAACCCGATTCTTTCATCCCCCCCCCCGCCAGCATTAAATGGAAGTATGTCAAGTACCAGAGAAGAGATGAGGTCGATGCAGGGCACGTTGTCAACGTAGTCCGGCTCCAATTCACACTGGATGCCTTCCTCCCGACAGGATTCGATGCTCGACTTGAAGATGTGCGTGTTGAAGAAATGCTGCATCGTTTCAGCACACAAGTTGATGCACAAGTGTTCCAACTGACTCGGCTGGATCGATTCCGATTCGATGGCAAAAAGTGACGGAATCGAAAAATAAATAAAAAAAGTAGAAGAGTTTGTGATTAACTCGGTCGGATATAGTTCACGGTTCGTGAGGGGCGGAGCAATAAAACGTTGATGGAATTGCTCGGTCGTCAAGTGTGTGTGTGTGTGTTATAGTACCTTTGGATCCTCGAATCCAAACATGTCGAGAATTCCTATAAATCCGTCGGTGGCGTGCCTGACTGCCGTATTGAGAACGGCCATGGAGCGGCTGGATTTCGATCCGGCCGTGCCGACCGTCGATGCGTGTTGACTTGCCACCTCGGCCTGGTTGTGCACCGAATCGTTCGAGTCGGAGCTAAGCGTGCCAGACATGCAGAGGCGCTTGAGGCTGTTGGCTCGTCGCACAATGGTCGCCACCGTCCGGCAGTAGAGGGCTTTGGCCAGCGCGTCCCTGGCTCCTCCCGACTGTGTTTGCGCATACAAATGGCCTCCATATAATAATTTTACAATCGAATAGGAAGAAGACGAAAATGCTCTCTTACCATGTTGGCGTCGCAAATGGACTTGACGAGCTGCCCGCGGACATTGTGAGTCCGCATGGTCAGCCCGCGTAGTAACGAAGCCGGAGTGACACCCAACAGTCCGGCAACGGCTTTAAGCTCGGCTTCGTGCGTCTCGCACTGGCCACCGCCCCCATTCGTCTCGTGGAATTGGAGGTTTCCCAGAAGGAGGACGGCCGCCAGAACTCGCACCACATCCAAAAACGGAATGCCCAGTACACCTGTGACGATGATGGCAATAATAATAATGACGATGATTAGAACATCAAATGGTCTTTCTTGTCGACAAACAACCCGCAAACAATGGCCCCATCGCATTTCACTGCTCCTGCACGCGGTCCAATCAAATTGTTCCGGGCCGGTCACGAACGAAATGAGGAAAAGAAAAAGAAAACGGAATAAATTTTCTCTCTCTTGTTCGTACCGAGACAGGCTTTCCAGTTGGCGAATCGGCGGGCATCCTCCGCCTGGTTGCATCGCGTGTCACCGCGATTGAGGTAGCGCAGGTTGTCGACCGAATAGCCTTCGAGCGAGAGGCGGGCTCGCTCCTCTGCCGTCAATCCGGCCAACATCTGGTAGAAGATGTGATAATTTTTCTCATGGGCTAGCTGGCGGACGACGCGAGTTTGGTCCAGGAAATAGCAGTGAATCTTGGTCCTGTACAGAGCCCCGTCCGTCACTTGCACTTCGATAAAGTGACCCTAGAAATGGATGTGATTGGTTAAGTCGATATAAGAACAATTGCGGATGAAAAAGAATCTTACGATGCGGCTGGATTCTGAATTGGCCTGCGTCTTGGCGCTGCCCAGCGATCGGAGGACGGTAAAAGCGGCGGCTAGGTGCTTAAAGGCGTCCGTTTCGGGTCCGCCGCCGGCCACGTCAAACAACTGCCGTAGGAGGAGCATTGAGGCGTATGTCTTTCCCGAGCCACTGCATCCGGAGAGGATAATCGCTTGGGGGTAACCGGTTTCCGATTGCTGCCGGACGGCTTCTTGGACGACGCGCACCAGTTGCGGCTTCTGGACAATATTGCGCGTACTGGAAAGGGTGAGAGCGTTGCCCACCTCATTATAAGGGTTGAAAGCCAAGAGGATCGGCCCGATATTCGTCTAAAAATAGGACGACAATACCAACAAACCCCAACAAAATTAAAAAAAGATAATTGAGTAAAACATTGGAATGTCACGACTACTTTTTGGGGAGTTTCAGATTAAATGATTATAAACTATTAAGCTCTTAATAGTAATCTTACGAAAAATTCGTCGGCATAGAATCGGGCCTGCAGGGTTTTGAGGACGGCATCTTCGGTCAAAGGTCCAGCCAAGTGAATCAGATCGTCTACGTTGCAGGGCGATGATCTGGCGGCTCCTCGTCTCAGCGTTCCGCCGCCTCCTGCCGGGCACAAATCGTTGTTGCGCCTCTTCAGAGCTTCTCCGCTGTCTGTTATTTCATCAGATTATAAAAGGGAGAGAAAAACGGTGAGTAAATATATGTTGCCCCATCATTTCTCGTTTTGTTTTCGTTTCTCATCATCAAACACCATCATCCATCCATCCATTCATCAATTATCTCCGGCTACACAACCGGTGGTGTGTAATGAAAGCGTGGGAGTCGGTCGGGATACATATTATATACACGGGGAGGAGATGTAGCGCCGCCCGTGTCCACGAGCTACTACTCGACTCGGAAAAGACGCAACAAAATTTCCTTGTTCCTGATGAATATTCAATCGGCACACAAGGATGGGGGGGAAAAGGAGGAGAGAGAGAGAAAGGGACCCAAAAAGAAGAGGATGACTGGGACCTTTTCTTTCTTATTTTGGGAGAAGATATAGAAGCTCTCTCTTTTCTTTTCTCGAAATGAAAAAGAAAATGGCGGAAAATTTAACCGGTTACTGGCCCCGGAAGGCTGTGTGTGTGTGTGTGAGAGAAAGAAAAAGAATGGAACAAGAAAATGGCGATAACACAGCGAGCCTCCAACCAACCAACCACCACCAACTGGGGTTCAGGGGAGATTGCGGTCATTGGGAGGAGGTGGTTGGTGGTGGAGGAGGGTTAAAAGCCCAGTCTCTCTCTCGACTGGCGCGCGCTGCTGGCCCGCCCGCCCGAGTGACGTTGGGGATGGAGAAGTGCGGTGTGTTATTTTCTTCTTATTATATACCTGTCTGATCCGTTTTAGCGGTGGAATGCGGAGGCTGTTGCTGCTGGGACTGTGGGCCAGCCAAGGAGGTCTGCTGCTGCTGGAGAGAGGTGGGCGCCGAGAGCACGAGGCCCGTCGAGTGGGTCGAGTGGGCGGCAGAGCCCGAGTGGGGCTGAGACGACGACGATGCGGCAGAGCCCAACTCTCCTCCAGCGCTGTCGCCACCGCCACCGCCGCCGTTGGTGGCCAGTGCGGAAGACGAAACAGCTGGAGGCTGTTGTTGTTGTTGTTGGTGTTGTGGTTGGGGCAAACGGCCCGGTCGTAACGTCCCTACGTCCCCGTTGGTGACGCCTCGCAATCGCTGCTGCTGCTGTTGTTGCTGCTGCTGGTGCGATTGTTGTTGCTGCGTCTGGTTGTGTAGTGGTTGCTGTTGCTGCTGTTGTTGTCCGCCGTTGTGCATCGAGTCACCCACAGACGACGAAGCATCTGCAAAATTTTAAAAAAGATCAAATCCAATTATTATTTACATGATCTTTTCTCTCTTCCTGTTTTGGTGTTTTTAATGCTGGAAAGGAAAGAAAAATACGACAGGCGGAATTTTTGAGGGGGCGACCTTTTTTTTATGAATTTCTCAACGAAATGAACTTTTCGACTCCTTTTTTTTATTATTATTTTTCTTCCAGAGAGAAGAAAAATAAGAAAGAATGGAACAAGCCTTTCATTTCTGATTTGAGGGCGGAGTTTAAAAGATCTCAGCTGGAAACAACCAGACTGGAAAAAGAAAAAGAAGAAGAGGGAGAAGAAATATTTATAAAAAGAAAAGAGAAGATAAAAGAAACAAGACTATTATAAATATACAAAAGAGAAGAAGTAGTTGCCCTGCAGCTTCCCATCGGCCCGGCTCAAATGGGAAGGCCTTTTTTCTCTTCTCTCTGGAAGAAGTTGAGGGGGGAAACACATAAAAGAAGGGCTCCAGAGAGAGAGCGCCACGGGCGGAGGAATGACACGCTAATGACAGGTACAATAAATCTTTTCTTTTTTCTTCTTCTTCTTCTACCTTTTTTTCCACTTGTTGGTCCGTTGCCCCTCTCCTTCGTCCCCCCTCCACGTCTTCCAAGGGCATCGACAATCCATCATCACACGGAAGAATAAAGGTAAAAAGCCAAAAGAAGAAAAAGCCAACCACACTACACAAGATGCTGCTGCTGCGTGTGGCGCAGAGAGTGGGGGGACAACATATTTTTGTGAAAGAAAAATAAAAAGAACCGATATGTTGACAACGGCCAAAACAAGTTGTGCAAATCGCAGCAACTTGACACACTCTAGAGAGACAACCAAAAGGAAATATCTAATAATAATAAGTAGTCTGGTGTTTTTGAGATTCTCAGCCAGAACTTGTTCGTATTACGTGTTACAACAAGTCTATCCTTTATTCTGATCTTTTTGCATCTCATTATCTACATTTTTTCTCAAAAGAAGAAGAAAAACGTGCCTAAACAGAGAGGGGAGAAAATACAAGAAGAAAAAAGGTCACCGGCCCGTTTAATAGTTTCAACATCAGCCCCAAAAGAAAAAATACTGTCCATCTTTTCTTCTTCTTCTAAGAAAAGTGGGCAACACACACCGCCCTACAATCTTCCCACAACGCTGACCTGTCATTACACGCGCTGTGTGTCTACTACTCGCTTGAGCTCGCACTTAAAACCTCGAGCGCTCATCAGCATTCTCCATCCATCTATCCAGCAGGCTCAGCAGAGACTCTTCTTTTTCTCAATCGAGAAGGAGGATTGAGTGATTGAAATCATTTCTTCTTCTTGCGTCTATCAGACTGCACCTGTGCTGCTGCTGCTGTAAGACCACCGCGTACAGAAATGATGAATCGGCTCCCACCATCCATCGAGAGAGAAAACCCCCTCCCAAAGAAAAGGAATGAATCCCATTTCCGGCTGCCTGGCTCATTTCATCATTTGCTGATGGAATCAATCGATTCGGCAGCTGGAAGGCGAGTAGGCGTGTCGTGTTAGTTACTTATAGGCCCTTACTGCTGCTCATCCACTTTGGGGGGAGCGTGATTCACGCGGGCAGGGACGCACGCTGAGCTCACGCAACTTGGTGGCGGTTGGGCACAAGCGGACGCCAAAAAGGCGAGAGCGACAACTGGCAAATCACGGTTATTAAAAAAACGAGTCGAGCACAACCGACAAATGGGACGGGATATCTTTTGCAAAGGTCTGTTTTTGGGCAGGCGGCGAATGCATAGCAGACGACGTCAACAAACAAACAAGACAATCCGTTAGGAAAAAAAGATACACGCCCTACGTGTGTGTGTAAGATGGAAAAAGAAAGATGGGGAAGACACACACACGTACACCTGACCGCGCGCCATGGACCACTTCTTCGCCTTGTTGGTCAGCCCCGGCAGCAGCAGCAGCTGAGATTTTTCTTCTTCTTCTTCTGTTTTCTCTCGCAACCTCAATTCTTTCTACCCCTCCCAAATGGCCTCTTTCCCTTCTAGCGCAATCTCAAAATGTACATAAACTCTAATTTTGTTTTTTCGTTTGATTTGAATGAATAGCACAGGCTCTCCAACGAGATGTGGGCGAAAAATGATATCATGGCAACATCAACAATGTTTAAAAAATAAAAATGGTGGAGAAAGAAGGATAATATCGAAATGATGAAGATATATACCTTGAACTTTACGCTCTGTTTCCCAGAATTTCTGCAATTCGGTAAAGTATTTGTCGAGAATGAAGACTTTGGACAGGCCGATGGTCGCCATTTTCCCCCCTAACCCCCCCTCCCCGTTCCCAGTTTCTCACCGACAACTTTGCACCACTCGATAAGGACCAAACCGAAAATTTTACCCAACTCGACACACACACCCGTTCGTGCACAGTACACACATAGACACACACACACGAGTTCACTGGCCGTCAAAAATGTCTGTTGAAAATGTTTGGCACAGCAGCACTGGGCGAATGGGTTACCGAAAAGTCTACCACGGTGTGTGTAATCACGGCGCGCGATGGCCGTACCCGAGAGCTGCAGCAAGAGCGGCCATGGCGGCGCTCGCCAAGTATCACAACTGAAGTCGGCCGAGAGGGAAGAGCAACTGGCAACTGGTGGTGGCGTTCTTCTGGGATGTGTGTGTGTGTGTATAAGCTCCCCTTCTTCTTCTTCTTCTTTACCTGTGCTTTTTTGCTACACACTACCTTTTATTCGGTTATTTTCTTTTCTCTCTTTTCTTTTTGAACCTGTTGTTCGGTGCCCTTGAGGCATGAAGAGGTGGTGGTAGGGAGGGTCTGGCGCTAGTCCAAAAGTGTTGTCCGCTGGTGGCGCTCTCGGTGGTGGTGTTACCCACTTGGACCGAATGAATCGGCCAGGGAAAAAGAAGAAAAGAAATCTTTTTTTTTTCTTGGCCTTTTTTATATATTTCCTTTTTGGAAAAATATATCTAAAACAAAAATAAAAGCTGATGGCAGCTTCGTCATTGTCCCGCGGTCAGGCCCAGAGGAAACAAAAGAATATCGGCCTCCATCACCTTGGACTTTGACCTTGTCCATCGCAGTCCCGAAATCACGCCGCCGAATTTGGGTTTGACCATTAGTGCAGATTTTTTATGTGTTACAGATTTTTCGCTAAAAATGGGAGAAGACGCGTGTGATTGTTTTCGCCACTTTTGTTTATAATGATGGCCGTTAGCGCGCGCGCCATTGGGCCCCGGTGTGTGGGGTTCAAGATGGATGGGCGAGGGCGATGGACTCGTTGGATTACAATTACCACGGCTCTTCATGCAGCTCGACCTCACACCACATCTAAAATTGTTTACGACGCCAGGAAAAACGCAAAATCCCGACCAGATTGTTGAAGGGGAACGAAAAGAAACAAGTTATTTTTCACGGTAAAACTTTTAAAAAAGTTATGTTTTCCTTTTTAAAAAGGCCAATCATCTGCTTCAGCTCCCCCCTTTTTCACTAGAAAATAAAGCTATTTTTCTTGGACGTAAGATCTATAAAACAATAAAACCGTGAAATCATTTTGTTTTTTATTACAAGTCGTCACGAAGGTGATCGAAAATGGCGCTCGGATGTTTGAAATTTTTGGTTTCAACACTGACCGCTAGATGGCTGTATCGTGTTGATGAGGGAATTGCATTTTTTTGAAAAATTGATGAGGCCCCCCGCTATAAATAGTTGTCTAGTAGCGACAGACAAAACAGCAGTAATTCACGTCATTCCAATTTCCACGGTGGGAAACGCCGTTTTCTTCCCCATCAAAAAATGAAAAACAAATAAGAAAAAGTTGGGTGAAATTCGTAATAATAATAACGGACCGCCGGAAAAAAATAAAAGAATGAAAAGCCCACACACATATATCTAGATGAGTGTGTAATAATGAGTCGCAAATGCTGAAACTCGGTTGCGTATTTTTCTTCTTTTTATTTTGTTTAATGAGAAAGAGAAAGCCCGGAAACCATTTTTCCAGTCTAAAAAACGGGAAAAATTGTCAGGAAAAACTCATCGAACGCCAAAGCGGACGGTCTGCGGTTTTTTTTCAAATTTTTCTTCTTCTTCGTTCCCTCGTTGATGAAACACACAGGTGACTTGTTCCTATACCTTCATGCTTCCACTTTATCGCCAGTCATATAAATATAGATTTAGTGTCCGTATACTCGGTTTTGACGGGCTGCATTCGGAAGAAAAGAAATGGGAAATATAAAAGTACTATAGGAATAAGCCAAGGGAGAAAAAAGGCAAACGGTGCATTGCCCTTCTACGTAACAGTGGGGCTCGTAACAAACGGCTAGCCGCACTAAACCAGACCGCATATTTTTTTTTTTTCGCTTCATCTTTTTTATTTTTTCTGGGGGGTTTCCTCTTTATTTTTACCTCCGAACCAAATAAAATAAAGAGATGAAAGGAGAAGAAAGCCAAATGTGATGTTTTACGACCGCGTTCTCCGCGCCGTCAAACAAGGAAAACGGCGCCGTCTCGTTCTTGTTTGATTAAAAACGGACTGGTAATTGAGAAAGAGATATAGGTCTCTCTGACCAGACACACAGAAAAAACGGTCCAACAATTTTGCCGAGTCAATTGATTTCCATTTCCCGTCATCATCGCAAAATGAATCGCGCGTAACCCGCGCCCGCCATTGTCGACCCAACTCCGCTAGATGGCCCAAGTCGCCAAAAACATAACCGTAACGCGCAATCACGCACAACAAGAATGTCTGCCGTGTGAAAAATAATTTCGGGGAAAAAAAAAACGAACGAAATGTACTTTGTTCAACTGCATCACAGAAAAAAGGGGAAAATTCCCAATGACCAAGAAGAAAACCAACAACCGGAAAGTAGATCCAGCCAAAATGTATAAAAGGACCGGTAGACTAGGTTCGATGAGCACAACAACCGCCCAAAAAATAACGAAGAAAAGAAGAAACAAACCCAACAATGTTGTGTAATAAATACAAAACTATATTTACTATGGTATTTGGCCGTGAAGAATCGCTGTCGATTTCGGGGTAGGGTTCCGTAAGTCGAGACCTTCCTGGAAAGAGCCGACTGCTGGTCCAAGGCTGCTGGATGCGGATGATTGACTCGATTTAGGTCGTTGAGTTGATGTTGTTGTTGCTGTTGGTTGTTGTTCTGCCGCTGCAGAGCCCACTGGGAGTCGAGCGATTTGGGACCGACGGCCTCCTCGCTGGAACTGCCACCACTTTGATAGGCCCAGCCGTTCATGCCCATCGTCCCGTTGCCATTAGCCGATGGATGGTGATGGTATTCCGGATAGTACTGAGACGTAAACGGTTTCTGGAATCCGTGATGAGTCGCCAGCTGGAAGCCATTCTCGATTTGAATGTTTTGTTGTTGCTGTTGTTGTTGTTGTTGTTGCTGCTGTCGGTCTTGTTGCCGCAACACAAATTGGATCCGATCTGTGATGGAGACGGAAATCGGTCGGGCGTGATGGTAATAAGTTTCCGGTCGGGATGAATTAGTCGGCATTCGATGATGGATGGCCCGCCACTGTGCGAATCCTCCGTCGTCGCTCCACTCGCTTCCGCCGTAGTGTTGACAATTTTCACTGCGATTATTCTGCATCAATCGGTCACACGATTTCCCCCTGGGACGCTCTCTGCTCGGATGATGATGTTGAACATCCGGTCGACGTCCGACATTCTTGAGCACGGCCGTCTGCTGCTGTTGTTGCTGGAAAACTAGTCCTCCTCCACCCTTGCTGGTCCGATTCTTGTTAATTACCTGGTCGGCCGTCTGTTGCTGTTCCGCTCCTTGATTTGCTTTGCCTTTGCCTAGAACCGAGGCCACGATAAAGTTCTTCATCTTTTCTTGTCTATATTCCACGTACCCCAACACAGCACCCAACAAAATTCAATTGAATTTCAACACTCGTCGAATTGCACAGTAGACACCGCCAACATTACATCCACCCACAGCACTGGCGCAACAACTCGGGGAGAAAACGACAAGTTCATTCGAACGTGCAACGGTTACAACTAACAAGAGAATAAGAGTGGTTGTTCTAGTCTAGCAGACTACACACACCACCTGGCTGAACGAGTTGTGAACGGGTGGAAGGAGCATGTTGTTGTGTGCCCCGTGCCATCGACTATAAAGTACTGAAGGCTCTTAATACACCGGGTCGTCCCTTTATTTTGTGCCTCTCTCTTTCCGTCTCCCTCCCACCACCACCACCACCACCTTCCTTCTTAACAGTGAACAACACAAGGAGCGAGTGCGGTTTTTTTTTTTCCTCCTGTCTTTTCGGTCACGTGGGGGTGGTTCGTGTGTCTATAATATACCTTCGATATGGTGTTGTCTTTGGCGCCGGCGGGCGCGGACAAGCCCGAGTCAGCTCTGTACATGTTGTTGTGTCTTGACGATAGTATAATATAGCTGGGGCTCTCTGCTCTAACTTGCTAGCTAGGTGGGCGGGCGTCAAAGGACGACCGTACTCGCCCCTTAATGAAACGAGCAAACGAAAAAAAGACAGAAAAAGAGAGACTATAAGACCCTTTCTCTATTCTCTGTCTCTCTCTATTCACCACTGCCTTTTGGCTTGTGATTGATTTAGTATTTGGTGAGCGCTATAGCTGGGGCCAGTGCTGCTGCATGCTGCTGCGCTTCTGGTTTTCCAGTTCTCTCTCTCTGCCACTCTCCCGTTAGTCTACTTTATTAGAAACGATGTCTCGTGAATGCCAATTACCGCCAAGGACGATGCCAAATAGGTAACTAGTCAGGCAGCTCTCCAAAGAATTCATTCAAAAGACGACAATTCCACCAGGCAAGGGGGGAGGACTGATGAATTCACGGCTCATCTATACGCTTATATATATATATAAAGGCGTCATCGGGACGGCACGACATTTTGATTAAGAACGTTGTATGATTCGAGTTATTCAGTCAACAAATCATTTGAATTCTTTCCTGGAAAAACACGGCAACATTATAAGAGAAGCTAGAAGGAGAGATAGAGTCGTGTGCATAAATGTGTAAGGCCTGAATAAGAGAGACGATCGCAATGATATGGGGCTCTCGCTCACTCGTCAACCAACTTCTGCTATATAGTCTAACCAACCTGCTCGGCTGCTCCGAACATCCTTTTCGGTGGTTTCTTCTTTACCTCCCGGGGTTGATATGTTTGGGGAAGAGCGCCTGACCCGCACCGGCGACCTCTGACAGAAGCAATGTGTGAAAAAGAATAAAAGACAAAGATGAGGCCGTGAGCCTTCTTGAGTCAAACCCAGGGAATGGATGATATTAAAATGGATAATTCTTTTTTCCTTCTTCTTATACTTCCAAAGGTGGCGAAGAAGAAACCAAAAAAGAAAAAACACTTGTGGGGAAGCTCCTCCGTAATAGCCACAGGCGGTTTTTCTTCCACCGACTTCCGGTTCCAAGAAAAACTCTAGATAATCAACGGGGTCTCGATGACACACACACACGAGAATGGAGATGGTGGGGAAAGAAGGAAAAGAAAAACCAAACTATTGATCGTATTTGTTATTTCGCCGGACTTTATCGAACGAGCGCCGAAACGGTGCTTCAAATTGCCATTTAAACATCGATTACAACAAACAAGGGGAATTTTATTGCACCCAAAAGACTATAATAAACACAAAAAGAACACGTGACGAGACGATGAAGGTATTTAGTTACTGGGAAAAATGATATCTGTTCGGTTCTTTTCTTTTTCTTTTTCAATAAGAGCTGTATGGCTTACCAATTAAGAAACTCAATGGATATGAGGATCCGGGATAGCGTGTCGGGAATCGCATGTGAAAGCGATAGTCAGAGCGTAACGGGTGCCTTGAGTTACTTTCTCGACGTAATGCAAATTTTCGCCACCCGATGTGAACATGGAAACTCGACCTGCAAGTAAAACCGCAAAAGTAACCGAAAATGTTAGCGCTTATTTGGGTGGGGGGAGAGAAATAGCAGTAAATTCTATCAATCACCTCTTCGGGGTTCGACGGTACGATTCATATTATCGCCATCGACAAAGACGAATCGGCCTCCCTGGAACTCTGACCCGTAGTCACTTAAATACAGTAGCGATGTGAAGTGAAAAGTTTCGTACGTTTCCTTGGTTTAAAAAAAAAGAAAAAATAGGGGAAAATGATGTCGATGAGATTCTTCCAAAATGACTCGAACGGTGAGAAAATTCTTGCTGAATTACCTTGTCAACGTGCGGATGCCAGTATTCATCATGAATTGTTTTGGCTGGGTTCTCGTTCATGCGAGAGAAAAACGTTGGGGAAGTCAAGTGGATGGCTTCCGGCTGTAGGCCAAAGTTTTCGATAATCGCTCGTCTAATTGTTTCTTTTGCATCCCTGAATCGTTTTAGTTTGTTTAAACTCTGTTTTTTAAGATAATTTTTGAATGGATTCAGTTTGACTTACGTGTAGAAAGCTAGCTCAGCTTCAGACCATAGATTTTGGGTTTCAGGATTACTGAAGACGTTGATGAATCTCTCTCCCTTGGACAAGGCACCTGAGTGTAGATCAAGTATACTCGCTCCTCCTGATGAATGCCCAAACTGCAATCCCTTTTGGAAAATGCCTAGCAGTGTGTCGATTTGATTCTCCACAAATAAACCGTCCATCACAAATCGGCCACACTGTTTCATTCTGCAACCTACGACAGGAAACAAGATTATTTATTACAGATCTCCAATGCTAAGTGTGAAAAACCTGTTTTACCTTCAAACTTGTTTATTTCATCAAGGAATGCTGTTGAGCAAATTAATGGCTGTTTGGATTTAGTTACAGTATCCTGCCTTGATACCCAGGTGATTTCATTTGTTTTCTTCCATTTCATCACAATGACTATCACTAACACACCTGTCATCAAAACAGCCCTTGACCAGAGCTGATCTTCCTTTTTGATGCCGATGGGTCCGAATTTTGTTTGAATATTTGCATCTTTACTTTTCGCTGTTTTCTTCTCATCCGAGATTTCGGAATCTTTTTTTTTGCTGGATTCACTAGCATTTTTCTTCAAAGCTGGTTTGGTTGCATTTACTCTTTGTTTGACTTCTGAAACCATGACTGCAAATATGACTCTGGGACTGAGATAATTAATGAAAGCTTCAAACAACACGTTACTGGTCTCTTAGGTTTTTGGCCGAATGTTGTTTATAAATTTTTGACAGCTTATTAGCAAATGGCCGCCAGAGGCGCTGGAAATTATGAATTCCTAAAAAATAAATTTGGCAACACAGCCGCCTTATTTAAAAAAACTTTGGTTGGCAACTTCGTAGTCTATGGTTTTGACTTTTGACAGCAACCGAAAAACCGAATTCTACACGAATTTTTAACAACGTTCTTAGAAAATGTCTGGTAATCCACATAGTTTTAAGATGGAGTACGACAGTATTATGGACATCTCAATGAATTTGGAGAATTTCAACACAATCGATGATGTAAGTGCTGTCAACGAAGTTAGCATGGAAGTTTCGACAGCAGCAACTCCAGTGCCCGAGTCGTGGACAACTCCAGTAAAAGTTGAAACAAAAGATCCTACGGAAATCTTACAGAAAGTGAGTGCTTCCATGCCAAATTTTAAAGCTGTTTTAGAAAGACAGAAGAAAGCTTTGACAAGTAAGTATGCATGTTTCTTTTCGTGGTGGAATCTTTCTAAACATTCATTCAACAACTAGTGGTGAACGAGAAGAATAAGATGCTGGAAGCTAAACTTGCAAATGCAGAAATGAAACTTCAAGAAATGAAGGTGACTCTATCTAAAGATGTTTCTGAGGTTCAGTCGGCCAAGGAAGAAACCAAAAACCTCATGTCTGAACTCAGCACCGTTCAGAACAGAATTAAATCTACAACTAAAGAAATTGAAGACATGAAAACCCATTCCTCTTTGGCCAACAAAGAAAATTCAAATGCCCAGTAAGTTTCATTTTTTTTTTACTTTACAAAAATTATTTGCTAATTAATTGAATATATTAGAGACAAATTGGATCTCTATCGGCAACTTACCGGAATAACCTTTGCTGTTCCAAATCCAAACTCCCCGCACGAAATAAAGGGTTTTGCAGCTTCTGCGGGCCCTTTCTCAAATCTCAAAACATTTTCTTTCAACACTGCGGAACATTCAAATTCCCTGATGCACAGTGTCATTTGGAATGTTGCTGAAAATATGCACAAAAAAAATTGGGAAAATATTAGTGAAGATTGATTGCTTAATGACTTTCTTCGCGGGGAACGCTGGGTTGCAGAAACGTTTATTTCTTCGTCAACATTCATTGGGTGCAACAGACCCCAAGTGTATGGATGTAAAATGTTTCTTCTCCCTCTTCAAACATTAGATGCCATTGTGAATAAAATTGTTTTTTCCAGAAAATATGTAGTTCTATTTTGTGGATTTCTTCTACATCTTTCGTATGGGTCCGTTTTAACATTTGGTGAGTCATCCTATTTTTTCAATATTTAAATTCATTTAAAGCAAAAACAAAAATATTACGCCTAGGAAACATGACGACGTACATCACGTCGTACCAACGAAATGTATTGCTATTGGATGTAACTTACGCCGACACTATGTGGATCCAGGCGATATCATTTGCCACAACGGGAATTGCGCTACCTCTGGGTAGTTATTTAGAGAAAATATGGGGTCCTAGATTGACTATAATAGTTTCAATGTTTTTCATGAGGTATAAAGCCCTTATAAAAGATAATAAGAGTAAAAGATGTAACCCATATGTTTTAACTCTAGTGGCGGAGTTTTGCTTACTTCAATGACTGTGACGCATTCATTGAGTTTGGTTGTATTTACATACGGACTTTTGTTTGGAGTTGGTGCCCGAGCGGGTTACATGTCCCCAATCGCCGCTGCTATGAGGGTTTTTACAAAATTCCCTTTAGAATTATTCGTTCCGTCGTCATTTCAACGTTTATTTCTGTATATTTATGAATGACTATTCACTAGTGGTTTCCTGATAGCCAACATGGAATTGTCAATGGGTTTATTATCGCTGGATACGGCATGGGATCTTTTGTCTTCAGCCTCATTCAGATTGGCTACGTCAACCCTCAGAATATTCCCGCTGATTCAACCGGGTATAAAATCGGCAAATGAATAGAGTATAGGCTATAATAATCAAATATAATCAAACATTGTACATATGTTTACTTAGGTACTTTGACGACGTGACAGTCTTGGAGCGTGTACCCGGCCTGTTTATTTTTCTCGGGTGTATTTACTTGGCCATCCAATTGTTGGCCGTCCTATTTATAACCAATCCGCCAGTTTGCGATGTTGTAAAAGAGGAAACCATCGACGTGCAGTTGTCCATTCCTCCAGAACCCATGGTCCCTTTATTGCATGTCATTCGTTCTCCTCGATTCGTCGCTTTGTGGTTCACATTTCTGTTTAATGATCAAACCATCATAGGAGTTATCGGACTGTACAAGGCTTTCGGACTGAATTTTTGGACAGACGATAAAAACCTTACGTTAGTAGGATCAGTAGGTGCAATTTTTAATGCTCTCGGTCGCTTAGCCTGGGGGTTTCTAGCGGACCGAGTGCAGTACAGGGTAATAAACTACCGATTTCAAATGATCAAGGTGATAATTTTATAGTTTTTTCTTTTTAAAATTACATTTTCAGACATTGATGTTAATTCTTACTTGGTCTGTTGTGGCTCTGCTGCTCTCAATCAACGCAACACCATTGACGAACTGCGTTTGGTTCTATGCCTGCTGGATAATTTTGTTGAATATGATCACTCCTGGGACGTATATTCTTCTACCGAAAGCGGTTAGACTCTATTTCGGAAGTTACAACATCCCTTTTAATTATGGACTCCTCTTCACAAGTTTTGTAATAAATTCAAACTTGATCTTGATCCAAATTGAACGAAAAAATAAAGTCGGAGATAAAAATCTGTTTCCTATTGAAACTTTTAGATAGTAGGCGGGCCCCTTTCCGCGTTGGTATCCATCACTTTTCTTGACGCATTTGGTTGGATTGGAGTTTTCTGGTCGATGGCTGCCTTCAGTGCTGCTGGTAACACTTAAAATCTTTTATTTTTTTTTTTTACATAGCGCTTCATTAATCATTATTTATTCATGCTGCTGAATTGGAAAAAAAGCTGGAGTCATCACTTGGTTTTTACCGTAAGTAAAAAGTCTAGTGAATGCTAAATTGTTGTCTAGACATTATTATGTATTGAATTTTGTAAGTTTATTTTTTTATATCCAGTCGAGTACTTGTAAACATTAAAATAAACCGTGAAAAACAAAACGATAAAAAGAACACAACTAAAAAAGAGAAACAGAGAATAAGATATAGCGCAATCGAATTCCATTCGATTAGAAATAAATGTTACCGCGACGCTGCGCTATCTTCACTCGACAATTGCCGAGAGCGTTGAACTACAGGAAGAAACGTCAAGGAATTATGTCAAGCACAGCAGGAATCCCGGGTTGCAGCATTCAATTTAGTTTATTCGCCATTTCGAACACACGCTGGTTTCCCCGCGGTATTTTCTTGGGGAAAAGCTTATACAAACGGTTGTTAGTTGTTAGTCTCAGCGCAACTCCTAGGAGATGCTTCGTAATTCACGGTACTATACAGCGACGTAATCACATATATGTGCACTATCCTAGCAGCCTGTGACTCATCGAGAGGGTATATTATTAATTGTGTTACTTGGCACTGCAGGTAAAGATGGAAACAAACATTTCCGCTCGTAACTACAGTTTTTAAAGAAATAAAAAATAAAATAAATAAAGTAAATCAAATTCAACATCAACTTTAATGTATCTTCTATCTTTTAGTACAGCTTCGAGCATTTGCAATGAAATAGCGTTAATTAAATATTCGAAAAAAGCCCTAGCTTAGAAAAGTTCAACATGGAAAATTTGAATTCGAGGAAAACAATTAATGACTATACCTTATAGTAGGAAGCGAGAGACGAAATTTCAACCATGAGCGATCTTGAAAAAGAAAGTAGGCTAAATAAAACGATGTTTAAGTTTGCTACACAGTCATTATATTGTGTAAACGGATGGAGAGATAAGTATCAAGGAAAACATCCGCGTATTGCAACCGACAACACGAAAACATTTGGACCATTAAGGGTATAGAAGACGAGCGACAAGATATTATTTGCTGAGATGAGTGCCATGTGTCCCTGAGGGAAAAAGAGACCAGGGACTGTATAGAACACCAACGAACCCGGACAAAAATTTAAAAGAAAAAAGAGATAAGATATATACCTTATTATTACTGATGATTGTCTTCATTCGAACCGATTGTGTCAGGTCTCGCAGGAGAATACGCACCAAGCTATACCACAACAAGAGCTGATGGCTTGAATTATTCGACAAAACAAGATCTTTTATAGTAGCGGTTTCATCAATTCTCAGGTAAATGCAGGTAAATGAATAGGCTAGATATACATCTAGACGACTATTCATCTCCCAGAACGATCAAGGCTATAACCAAAGTTTTGGTAGCGCTACTTTTACCTCAAATTTTTTTTTAGACCTAATCGGTTGGTGACGCAAGAGTACTTTCCTTAAAAAAAAATCTTATCTTTGACGTTTAATCTCTCATCTTCTCTCGGTTGCCTATTAAAGAGCGAACGAGGCCACATCAAGATTTTCCAAGGAAAAACGGGGAACGAGTGCTCACTTCAGTCTCAAACTGTACGGGCTTATGCGTAAACATATTCTGTCGGGCTGCCGGATTTTTCGTTGGGCATATCATCGTCTCATCAGGCTTATATTCTTCTTCCGGCAATCAAAGAACTCCTCGACTGATATCCGTGTAGCCTATACATACTCTTATATACCTTATATTTTTTATTTCCGAAATATTATCCCTTCTATACAGACTGTATAGGCATCATCCAAGCAGCTGCATTTTCAACTCAGCCTATATTATGTGTGTTTCTTCTTTTGGTATACCGCCTTAATACCTATATAGCCATATCATTTCCTATTTCTTTCTTCGCTGGTCGCGGCCATAACAAGCGATGTAAATTGGCTACACAGCACTCGTATATGTAGGATCGACTTATTGCCGGACGATTATTATGTAAAGAGCGGATGAAAAGGCTGTGCACAGTATAAGTTGTTACATCCTCCTTAACTCCCGCCCAAGCTTTATTCCACCATGTTCGGTCTTTGATCTGCGCTTATACAGCGTTACTGTGTGCATATAGATCTTTATAACTCTGTGCCGAGTCTGATGGGAAATTCGTGTTCCACCACCGCGCGTATAGTTTCCTTCTGCAAGTAACTTTCCGCCTCTGATGTATTTTATACAGAACTATTTCAACGCCTCAGAGAAAGAGAGGTTTCTTATGTCAAACATGGTTTACTGCGCTGCTCTCTGTTTTAGACCCGGAGAAAGCACTCGAAAGACTTTCACACAGACGAATTGTGACGATATATATCCAGCAGAAGCTGGGAGCAGCAGTTCTTGCTGGGCGTGGCTTTTATTTCCATCCGCAAATTTGACTTTTGTCAGGTCAACTGTGAGCTCATGAAATATTAGACTCAAGGAACCGGACAGTTTCGAATTATAGAATCATTTCGACATATTTTGGCGTCATCCAGCGAAGCAAAGGAGGGGGGGGGGATATCGGAATTCCGGTTGGATTACAAAACGAAAATATTTCGAGCAGGCTGTACATGTACATATATAAGAGTTCTGGTTCAATCAACTTCTCGTATTTAAGGAAACATATAATTCATAAAACCGCAGCAACGATAATATTATTACATAACGAACGCGGGCGTCGCGCTCGGTCTCTTTCGCTTTGGCTTTGCAACGGCTTCTGATGAACACGCGACTCTCCAATTTTCATTAGCTATTTTCTTATTCCAGCATCTCCAAACTTTGACTTTCTCCGTTATAGATTAGTTTCTAATGGATTATATTCTCTGAAAGCCAGAATGATGCACAAATTCTGTCTCTGAACGAATCAGTGAGTTAATTTACCAGAAAAAAATCTGGAAAAGTCTAAAAAAGAAAACCTTCTTACCTAATTAGAGAAACGCACAAGCTATATGCGCGTGTCCACTTGTCCGGGTATATAATACCAAATAACGAACTCTAATATCATCGGATAGAAACAGATCAGCCAACCATTGTTGCTCGTCTGATGATATTCAATTGGAACCCCTCTATATCTCTATCGAATTAACTTTAATTCAGCAAAGATATAGTCCTTACGATATCCCTATATATAGATGAAGGGTGCAATTAAGGACCGGTGGCATTACGTGGGCGATGATGACGCGCAGGTGGGCGAAAACTATTAAAAAAAATATATCGTCTGAGAGTATTACACAATCTTATTCGGTTCTGTATAAGCTCTCTAGAGATTCGTTCCTGTAACTTTGTAAATGCAGCACGAGAGATGCAGGAATAGATTGAGCCTGTACGTATATATATTTACAAAGATATGCCATGGCAACAGGGCGGTTAATGGGACCAAATAGGGCTTCGAATCTGATAAAAAAAAAGAGTTATTACACATGTCGAATACGGCAACTTGCTGAAATCAAGGACATCAAGCACGGGATTCCAGGTATACTATTATATTGCTATAATACAGTTGTGTATTACTATATTTGAACTTGTAACAATAATGCATTGCAAAACAATACAGTTGTACAAGCGCTGAATAATTGAATAATTAACCAATAGGCACTTAGACCCAGTATACTACATCACTCCGCTACATAGCGCCCAAAATTAATTGCGCTAATGTCAATTATAAATAGCGCAGCAGTACAAATATAACCTGTAATCAGTTGGCCACATTGGTATTGTCCAACAATTGGAATTAGGGCGGATCCAGGAAGAAGAACACACGTACCTTAATTGCTGTCCATCGACAGAAAATAGAAATCAATTTTTACCATCTAATCTCGAGGAAATGCTATAAAGGAACACGCAAAGAGCTTTGATGCCGGTTGGATATATAATGTACCCCCACACATGAGAAAGCCCCATTCGTCTTGTTCGATACAAAGTCCGGAAGAGGACCTTGAGATGTCCAGCAGCAGCGCAGCAACCAGCAAGTCTGTCGTTATTTTACGCCGCCCCATATTCAAATGCCAAAAAAGTAAAATAGCTATACACCACACAATCTGTCTAGTCCCGCCTATCTGTAAACTTGCACGGCTGCTGCTGATCCAGTGTCACGGCGCCGATCCCGCGCGCGTCGTCCTCCTAGCTCTAGCGGCTGGAGATCCCGCGTGTATAGTTGTGCGCTGCACGGTTGGCTGCAGTATGTGGTGCTGCTGCGCCTGCTGTTTGTGCCTTTACCGCACACTAGACAGACATAAAAGAGGAGACATCTGTCAAGGGTGACTTTAGTCCGCTGATGATGCACAGCAACTGCACTTCACCTGTCCTTTTCTTCATAGTGCAGTTCGCCATTACATTCGTCGTGCTAAAATTCTCAAATGTACCGCCTATTTCACCCCGGTATTCCACGTATCCATTTGGAATAGCACCATCGGTATTTCCTTGCCAATCTTGACGTAATAGTTCCCAGTCGAGGATGCCGACGATTAACACGGCCGTTCACGGTGAGTCGAATCATCAGTGGCGTAATTGAGACTGTTTGTTCAAAAACACACGCTTGCATCTGTAACAGTTTCTAATGGCCATTGACGCCAACATTACAAGCCCCTTGCTCGGTTTTGTGGCCGATGTGATCACATCACATCTGCGTAAAAGTGCTGACGACTTCAACAGTAATAGCACCGAATTGCTGCTGTTCGATTCGGGAGGAATTGCTGGCGATGGAAACCCCTTCATTATTGGTGAATACTTTGGCGAGGATGCTGACCCTCTGGCGGCTAATAATCTGCTGATGCCTACCTGGGCGTATCGGTTGACGGCTGCTTACCTGCTCTTCATTAGCGTTCTGGGTTTAATTATGAACGTTGTCGTCGTTATCGTCATTCTCAACGATTCCCAGGTAATTGCCATTCTTGACCTAATTGCCTTGCATGTATACCGGGATTTTTTTTAGATTGTAACATGTCGGGAATCATTTAAATCAATCATTTTTTAAATAGTAATTAATGAATGGTTACAAGATTAATACTGTGCGCATGATTTGGGTAGTTTTAAATGAATGGCATTATCACGTAAATTCTGACGCATCAAATGATGTAACGTATAGCAGGTAGTGTGCAGTTGCAAATGAAAAGTCATTTGCATAATTCTGTTTTTGGCTTTTTGTCATTTCCAAACCGGAATTGCTGAAAGCCATATCAATCTTCTCACTCCAAAAACTAGGAGACTTCTAACAAGCATGTGCAATTTACGATAAAACAAAAGTCCTCGTTATGCAATGCTCAAAATAATTGTTTTGAACTATGTCAACGACAATGTGTCAAACACATTAGAGTTGATGATGATGAAGTGATTTTTTCAAAAAAAAAGATCGTGAAAATCGTGAGCATAATTGGGGGGTATATTTATTGTTACTCGACCTCGAATGTCGTTCACGATTTTGCGCTTGGAGACGTTGATGTAGTAAGTCTAAATTTAATCTAGATTGGCTACATTGCGGGATTCTGTAGACATACACAACCTTCCTGTCTTATAATGCGCTAGTCAGCTGTAGTTAAATATATACTGACGGCCTTTTCCACTGCTGTCGTCTGATTTGACAACTGATATGATAACCTCTATATACGCTAGTACCTATACAAACACGCAGAATAAATTTATGCGGTATAGCATATAGAGTGTAAGAAAATTCGTTGGTCTTCGCCAATTTCGAATAGACCATCCAGTATTAAATTTGTGTCGACATTTCTGTCTCAAATGTAGCAACGGCTCTCACTCAAACACGACTTGGTCCGACGCGCACTTTTCTCATCCCATTTTGTTTATTTCCATGTGCGATTGTGCTATATAGGCCTAAACAAGATTTTCTTTTTCTCGCCCGCGTGTCGTTCCGGCTGTTGCTGATTGTTGGCAATTTGCCGGGGCTTTTTATTTTGGCACTATACAGCAGCTGTCTTACGCAATTTATTATGTGCTGGTTTGTAGTGTATGGTTTTAGTCTAAATTTTAGGGCACGCAGCTGTCTAACTGGAATTTGTTTTGATGTCTTTTGCTGATGCCCCGTTTTTATATATTGGCTATTATTTTGTCGGTGATGTACAGAGGATGACCCCGTTGAACTGGATGCTGCTCAATTTGGCGTGCTCTGATGGCGCAATTGCCGGCTTCGGGTGCGTGTACATAGGGTTTCGGCCCGGTCACACATTAATTATACGTATCCGATATCACAAGAAATAAATGTCACACTTAAATCGATTTGTTCTCTCTCGAATAAATGGTTGCGATTGTATAGGACTCCGATATCAACAGCGGCCGCATTGGAGTTTAATTGGCCGTTTAGTCAGGAACTGTGCGTCGCCTACGCGATGATCATGTCCACTGCAGGTACATATATAAATCGGTTTCCTTTATTCGAAAGAAAATTCTTATATGTGTCCATCACCAATGTTTTGTATAGGAATCGGATCGATCACCACTCTAACGGCTTTGGCGATTTGGCGTTGCCAGCTCGTCGTATGCTGCCCGGCCAAACGTAAAAGCGCATTCACCAACCACAGTGGGCGGCTCGGCTGTCGCCAGGGTGTGATATTACTCGTCATTATCTGGATTTACGCTCTGGCCATCACTTGTCCACCCCTGTTTGGGTGGGGTCGTTACGATCGTGAAGCAGCTCACATCAGGTGAAGAATTATTTTCCATCAATTTAAAATTGCGACTCGATCCAATCTTAGGATAATTATAACCTGATGTGCATTTTCTCATTAAATTAACTGGATGACGCAATATGTATGTATTTATAGCTGTTCGGTGAATTGGGAGTCGAAGACGAACAACAATCGATCCTACATCCTGTACATGTTTTGTATGGGACTGGTCGTCCCACTTGCCGCCATTATCATCTCTTACGTCAGGATCCTACGCGTCGTCCAAAAGGTATGAAAATAATAAGCCCAAGTGATTCCGTCGTTGATGATTTCCATCATTGGCTATTAATATTTTATATTCGGTGATCACGATGGCGTGGGACCTTTTGATCTTATACGACTAAGGCCTTGAATTTAAATAGGATCCTTATGTTACATTTATACCTGCATAGGTATATAAGCAAACAGAAATTGGAAGAAAATCTTCATAAATTTTACGTCATCTTCGTGTTAGTAATTCATGATTGTCAAATTGGGCAGAACAAAATTCACTTTTCATCCTATTGGCCCTTATTAATAGAAATTTGAAAATGTTTGGTTTTCAAATTAAAAACCAGCTTTAACTTTTACAAAATTCAGAGACGGGGACGATCGGAAATGAGAAGGGAAACGCTGAAACCGACTGATGTGCCAGCTCATGTGCAAGGCCAACTGATGCTGGAGCAGGAGCATTCTTTGAGTAAAAAGACCAAACAGCAGCAGCATCATCAATCCATCAATAACAATCAACAGCAGAGCGGTAACCATCGTCACAAAAGAGACGCGGCCGAGAAGCGAGTGACGATGATGGTGGCCTGCATGATCGCTGCCTTCATGGCGGCCTGGACTCCCTATTCCATTTTGGCGCTATTCGAGACTTTCATCGGCCAAGACAATCACACTTATTATTCCAGCAGGATCAACGCAACCAATTTTTCCTCCGCATTTCCAGATGAAGATTTGTCTTACGTGGGAACTATTTCGCCAGCTTTTGCTACAATTCCTTCCCTTTTCGCCAAAACGTCAGCTGTCCTCAATCCGCTTATCTACGGCCTCCTCAATACCCAGGTATATACCGAGCCCCAATATAAGACTTTCTCGGAATTATTAGAACAATTAACCCCCACAAAAAAATAACCCATCATTTTTAAAACGTTTCTCCTGTTGTTTATTCCGTGTAGTTCCGTTTGGCTTGGGAAAGATTTTCGTTGCGGTTCCTTGGCCGATTTCAATGTCATCGCACTCAAGGTGCTGTGTCGGGACAACACGGAGCTAATCCCAGGAAAAAACGGAACGTGCGAAAATACCTGCTAAACTGCTACAGCGATTCACATTCCCTTAAGCCGACGCCGACTGTCCACCTGCCAATGAAGGAGATCGTCGTTTCCCATGCCGAACATCAGAAAGTTAAAACGGCGCAGGATCAAGCCAGCAGCAGCGTCACCAAAATCACGACCATACCACTGATTAGTTCCGATAACCAGACCATCGTTTCTTGTCCGAGTTCAATGGGTAATTGCCAGAAGTATGAGAATAATCAAGCCAATCAGCAGCAGGCCGCTCGGCCAGACAAAGTGGTCGATCACCACCAGCATCTTCAGCTTCAGCCGAATCGTTTGTCCTCATTACTTTCGTTGTCGTTGCCGTCCATATTAATATCAACCCCCAATTTGCCGTGCTCCGCTCAACGACAATCAGCAGCACGAGATCAGGTGATGGACACATGTCAGCAAATGACATCTGGCCGAATTCGGGAACAACAACAGCAGTCGGATTCTTTTGTGGTGGTCGGATTACTCTCCCATTCGGCCGACTGTTACCACCACACCGGCGACGTTGAGCAATTTGTTTTCTTGGACTCGACTGTCGATGAACTCGGTCTGACAACGCGTAGCGCATCGCCGTAAAATCATATGCGGACGTCGACGTAATCAGTTGACATAAACTGAGGTGACAAATGGACGGTATAATATTGTAGGGGAAAAAAGTGAAGCCGATATGACATCGGCGGCGGCCAGTGTACCCCCACGCCGGAACCCATCAAGTTGGCATTAGTGGTCGCCTGCATCACGTACCCAATTGATTTATGATGATTGAATCGGTAGCCTACTGTGATGACGTCAATCCCGGGCGATGACATATGGTTGGTGCCGGTGGGGTTGGTTATGAAACGCTGGTGACCTGCGTCAATGAACGTCCACAGTGGGACCGGCCTAATACCAGTTGTTACGGTCTATATGAAACATTGTGCCATGTCCGTTGCGGTTACGTGACGTTGGCACTAGCAATTTGAATGAATGACTTTTAGATTGTAGGGTTCTATAAATGGAAATATTTGGGCGGACTTTGGGGGTTTTCGATGACAATTCACTCCAAATTTCCCCAGGAGTTTCTTTTCAATAAATATTAAAATATACTCGAAACGTAATTTCGATCGTTGTGAATCAACACACATATAAGACATATATAGAACATATTTATTTAGAGTAGTATCACACAGTTGGAAGGATAAGAATCGAACACGAGACAATATGTAATGGTGTACTGTTGGCTTGATCCGATAAACGATGAATGCACATCTTGATTCAGATGTAATCGTGTCAGAAATTGTTTTATTACTACTGTCATTAAATGAAAAACTACGTTGCCCCCCCCCCCCCCAAAAAAAAGGAAATGTGAACCCACAAAGCCACAACATCCGAATTCCGTATACCATTCCGCTAATCCTCCAAGTCAAATTATGGTGATTAATCAGCAAGTTAACTGTATATGGTACCTCATCCGTATTTCTGCGTTCTGTTGTATTGAGTTACTCCTCCCCTAAAACAGAATTTAAAAACTGTAAATTTCTGAATTTAAAACTATTGATTAAAAACAGATTTCAAGACATTCAAAGCAGGTCTGTCCTCTCGCTCAGCAAGGGATCGAATTGTAAATGAATGGTGGTGGAATGGTGGCTGGACGAATAAGATTTTCTACTTCGCTGACTCATATTAGAAATATGTATGTTATTTCTTAGAAAATTCTATACTTAGAAAAAAAAACGAGCAAAACAATATTTCTCAACAAACCCGCTGGCTGCTGCAAAACTCTCGGGTATTTCTGTATCTGACACTTGCAAATTTTCCTCTTTATCAGAGCAATAGATCCCTGGTCGGTTCACGGCTGTGTTGGCTTCCCCATCTCGATTTTAGGGTAAACGTAAGCCGATTTGGAAACTTTAAAAAGCGCCTCTAGTGAGTGTGTCAGCTACAACGTCCAGCTACTTTTGAGAGCCTAGATGGCTCTTTTTAAAGTTTCCACTTCACAATTCTGACAGGCCCCGCCCTAAAACCCCCTGAAAATCGGCTTACGTTTACCCTAAAATCGAGATGGGGAAGCCAACACAGCCGTGAACCGACCAGGGATCTATTGCTCTGTCTTTATGGAAAAAGCAGAAAGAATTTAAAAATAATTTTTCTTTTCAAATAAATTCGAATAATTTAAATAAATTAAATGCAACGCAGCATCGACCATAACAACAGAACAGCTGAGCAGGACACAAGCACGTGTACAAAAATCTTATCAATTTGCGTATCAGTCTTTCTTATCAAACGTTGCATAATAAGTTTCTTAATTGAGACATTGATTATTGAATCGTTGTCGCGTGATTAATACTTTATACGTTTAATACATGCTCAACAAAATGAATTTATGTCTTGGTGCTACAAACAGACTTTTAGCAAGGCACTGTGCCACTGTGGCAAATATTGCTAAGCCTTTGATCCCATCAGTAAGTGTCCAAATATCTAATAAATAACTAATTCAGTCTAGAAAAAAAGTAGTAAAAACCTAAAAACATTACTAATTGGAAATTCTATCTTAAAATTACAGACAGTCAGAAAATCTCTATTCGAAAATAAGAAGATTCTGCCATTTTCCTCTTTCTTGACTGATACTCATGGTAGAAAGCACAATTATTTGAGGATTTCCTTAACAGAGCGCTGCAACCTACGATGTAAGTAAAGTAACAAATTTTCGAGAAAACTCTTAAATAAGCATTGACTTTCCCACATTATTTCCAGGTCAGTATTGCATGCCAGCTGGAGGTGTTGACTTAACCACAAAGGACAAACTACTAACAACAAGTGAAATCATTAAAATTGCTTCTGCTTTTGTAGTAGAAGGAGTAGATAAAATTAGGTTGACTGGTGGGGAGCCCTCCATCCGTCCTGATATTGTTGAGCTTGTTGGTATCTATTATAAGACTTTTAGTTCTTGTACTATGTCTTATAACTTAATTAATTTTTGAATTAGATGCCTTGAAAAAACTTGATGGCTTGAAAACTTTAGCTATGACTACCAATGGATTGCTTTTATCCAGAAAGTTACCTGCTTTGAAAGCAGCTGGCTTAAATATGCTCAATGTTAGCCTAGATACTCTCATTCCAGCCAAATTTGAGTTTATTACTCGCAGAAAAGGATTTGAAAAAGTTCTTCAAGGCATTGATGTCTCTTTGGAATTGGGATACAATCCACTCAAAGTAAAATAACTAATAATTATGTGATTAATATTCTCTAATTGACGCTGAATTATTGATTTTATTTAGCTTAACTGTGTTGTGATGCGTGGTTTGAACGAAGATGAATTGCATAGCTTTGTTGAACTTACCCGTGATAAAGACATTGATGTTCGGTTTATCGAATATATGCCATTTGAAGGAAACAAATGGAATGGTAAAAAAATGGTTCCTTATCACGAAATGTTGGAAATTATTAGACGAAAATACAGCGACTTGATGCGTTTGGAAGATGCAGCTAATGACACATCCAAAGTAAGTTATACTATTCTCTAGGTCCTACAGTTCGATAATTATATTATGAAAAAATTTATTTTATCCGCTGTAGGCCTATCAGGTGCCGGGATATCGCGGGAAAATCGGCTTCATCACGTCCATGTCAGAACACTTTTGTGGCTCGTGTAATCGCTTGAGACTAACTGCTGATGGAAATCTGAAAGTGTGTCTCTTCGGGAACGCCGAAACCTCGTTGAGGTACATCGCTAGTAAAATGTGTTCTGTGCGACATTAGTTATGTACCTTACCAGCCTTACCTCTTAAAGAGACTTACTGAGAGATGGGGCTTCAAACGAAGAATTGATTGCCGTTGTCGGCCAAGCCGTTGGACGGAAGAAAAAGCAGCACGCCGGTATTTTTCATGTGTTTTAACGTATAATTTGACAAATCCCTGTACCGAATTTTTCATTTAGGAATGTCAAATTTGCCTTCGATGAAAAATCGTCCCATGATTTTGATCGGTGGGTGAGAATCATCTTTCCTAGGTAGTTGGCACTCTTTATGGACACAAGTTTACATTTAGGTGATCCCAATGGTCTATTGACAGGGGGTTCCATAGCTACGAGTTCCGTCCGTTTTTACTGCACCACTAAAGAAGACAACCAGAACAACCATGACAATTACCTAGATGATCCGTGGACGAAGTTCAGAGAAACTAATGCTTCACTCCTTCAAGTATCTTCTATGTTTCATGCCCCAGCTCCACATGAAAATGAACCAGTTCAAGAACCATCAAAATCTGCGACCTCAAATGTCAACAGTGAACAGGTTCAGTTGACTCATGTTGATCATCAAGGGCAGGCTCGAATGGTAGACGTAAGTGACAAGGCATGGACCATTCGACGAGCTAGAGCTCAAGCTACTGTTTGGATTGGACCTGAAGCTTTCCATCTAGTAGCTGAAAATCAAATAAAAAAAGGTGATGTTCTTAAAGTTGCCGAAATAGCAGGCATCAGCGGCGGAAAGTTGACTTCGCAGTTGATTCCGCTGTGTCACCCTATCGCTCTTCATCAACTTCGCGTTCACTTATCCCTTGACTCAATCAATCACTGCGTTAATGTAGAAAGTGAAGCAGTGACACGAGGTCCAACGGGTGTTGAAATGGAAGCTCTAACAGCTGCATCAGTCGCTTGCTTAACAATAATTGATATGGTTAAAGCGGTGACTAGAGAAGCTGAAATTCGTAATCTTCAATTGGTTAGTAAATCGGGAGGAACTCGTGGTGACTTTAATCGTACAAAAAATGACAATGTACCATTCCGTTGTTAAGTTTAAAATTATCTATTTTGTTTAAACGAATTGGAAAATGCAAATTTAAAGACAGTTAACTTGCAATTTTTATTTTCTTCTAATTTAGACGTGTCCATCGTAAACTAGTAAGGAAGAGTTTTCGAGCAACGTCATCATCCAGAGCTTGGGGTGAAACCTCAGCTTCTGCACAATTACTAATATTCCAGTTCCAAATTAGACAACGGCTGTGATGTTAACACACAATTATTTGAAGTCACCTGAAATATTTCCCAGTTACTTTTTCAAGTGAGGGATCAAGTGCTGCGTATAGAGTTGTCTGCGCTCCTCTCGGGGGCGTTCGAATAAAAGGCCAGGAAAGTGGTTTAAGAATGATGCTTGCAAACCAACTGTTGACAAAACCCATGTGACGAGCAATATTTGTATTCACAATTCCTGGGTGTAAGGCGTTTACGGTCACACCGGTTCCTGGTAATTTTAAATTGATCAGATTATTTTTTAAAATATAGTTTTGAAATTAATTTATTATTTTACCTTCCAGGCGTTTTGCTAGTTCGCGCGTGAACAGAACATTGGCTAACTTACTCTGTTCGTAAGCTGCTGCAGGATCGTACTTTTTTTCCGAGTTGAGGTCATCAAAATCTATTTTTCCTCTTAAATGGGCCACGCTTGAAACGTTAATGATTCGACTGGGTGCGGATTGCTATTAATACAGCGCTTTTAAAATAGGTATGACATCATTTTTAAATATTAATTCTTACTTTAAGTTTATCAAGCAACAGATGGGTAAGAAGAAAATGACCAAAATGGTTTACCTGTAAAAATTTATTATTGTATTGAGATATTGGAGAAACTCAATTTTATTGTATCGTATATTACCCCTATCTGCATCTCGATACCTTCGAGAGTTAAACTACGAGGACAACGCATTACCCCGGCATTGTTAATAAGGATATGCAACTTTGATTCCTCTAGAAAATAGTTAAGTACATTTGCCACAAAAGGGAATCATATAAGAAAAATACCAGAATTAAATCTTGAAGCAAACTGTCTGATTGATTCCTGTGATGCTAGGTCACATTTTCGGCAATAGATGAATTTGTTCCCACTTTCAAGGACAAATTCTTTTCTAATTTCTTCACACTTCTTCATATCACGAGAGGCCATATATACTTTTGCTCCTCTTTTAGCTAGATCTTTAGCTGTTTCCTTTCCAATTCCATCAGTAGCCCCAGTAATAATCACTGTTTTTCCGTCTAATTTTTCTTTACCTTCATATCTAGTTCCACTGAAATATTCTCTAAAACAACATGAATATTTTAGGTCTAGCAGCAAGATTTGCTGAACTTTAGACAATTTTTTTTACTTGACCAGTATGATCCCGCCACCAAATGCTCCAACAGCAGAGAACCATAAATAAGGTGCAGGAATCTTCATGGTTTATGTTTTCTAAAACCTTTTAGGTTTCGATAGAAAATTGAGAAGGTAAAAATTCGAAGCAACTGTTTACATTTATTTCGGCTGCTCGCGATGGTTGCCCATGGGCAACCCCAACCATGACCATGATTTCAAACAGATTCACGATTGTTCACGAATTAAATTATATTTCGTCTGAACCAGTCCAAATTTAGAATATAAAACTGAAGCTGGTTGAGAAATCATTTTTTAATGAATGTATTTTAAGAAATTTAAGGATAGCAAAAGTTGCAATAAGGCAGTTTTAGTTGCAATTTTTATCCGTATGGTGGAGCACTAGGTCATCGTTCGCATCATAACAGTTTTGAAAATGGAACTTGCAGAAGGATGTGTGTTACAATATCCCTTAGAAAAATGTCCGGCTAATTATATAAATTTAGTCGGTAGCAGAGTCGAAGTTTTAACAATTAATCATGTCAAGTTTGTTGGACAAATCTACTCAATGGATCCAATAAGTGGAAGGTTAGTAGAAACCACAAAGTTTAAGACAACAATGCATGCATATGAAGCCATAGTTTAACATTTCTTTTGAATCTTTCATTTTTAGTCTTTTTATGATGGTCGATCGTTGTAACCAAGAAGAAAGAAGCATAAAATTAGTTATTGGAAATTCAATTAAGTATCTCAAGATTGTAAAATTAACATCAACCAATACCAGAACCCTTACGCAAGAGAACAATGGAATGCAAGGACCTGGAGCTAGCTCCCAACATACTGAAGATTGGAAGCCGCTGAAAGATGCCCTGAAAAAATGGTTTCATGAAAGCCGTATTCCAGTGAATGAAAATAATTATGGTTGTTTACTAGTGCTAAATGAAATAGTAGTAGGCCCCCCTTACAGACCAGAAAATTGTTCTGGTACTAATGAAGTCATGTTGTGGCGAGTTCAAAAATTACTAGAAAACTTTTATCAGAAATGATTTGATTATGGATGGTGTAAACAATTATGTGTGTATTTGTGTTTTGAATATTGATCAAGTAAATTCTTTCATCACTTGACTCGCTTCTGTTGTCGTTTCCTGTAAATATCATTTGGTGGCGGTCCACCAGGCTGAGATCCACTAATGGCGATCGGCTCCTCATCTTCAGACTCTTCACCCACCCCTCTCTTTTTTTGTGGACGATCGACACCCGTATCTTTCGGAAGCCAATGAACACTTCGAGCCATGTCAAATAGTTTAGAATTTTCCGCTGTATTTGCAAGAAGAGAACCTAAAATACACCAATAAATGTTAATGTTTAAAAATATAATACAGCCAAGGGAAATCAAAGTATTACTTGTTTCGCTTATATTCAAATGTTTAATAAGCTCCATTACTGGATCGACTACTACAAAAGGACCGTGGAAACAATGCGGAGGCGGTAACATTCCGCACAGTTGAGAGGCTGCAGGTGGAAGCGGAAATCCTCCTCCTGTCCAAACGCATCAAAGAATTCGTTAAGTTGTAATCTAGAAATACTTTGTAGAAACTTTACCAGGCGCAATGTGTTCTCCGGGGGTCCATTGCATCTTCGGCTTGAACGGAACCATCTGAGAAAAATCGGGCTTGTACATGGTAACATCAGCCGCTTCTGTGCTTTGTTTTCTACTTTCTTCCTCTCTAGCAAGGAGGTTTTTAGCATTTTGACTACTACTCAGCTCTGCTACTTCGTAGTATCCCAAAGCCCTTTTAAGAGAATCATTAAAAACAAATATTAGAAAAAAGTTATCAAGTAACATAAGAAACTCACCTTAAATCCGCGGCTGAGCAAGGGAAGAGGGTTCCAAATCTATACCGATCAATAAGAAGTGCTGTTTCTTTACCTTCCAGTTCCTTAAGCTAAAATAAATAACACAATTGAAATGAATCCAAAAATACACAACACTAAATGAAAAAAAAAATAAAATAAAAAATACCTTGTCGAGAACGGCGTTGCGTCTTTTTTCTACTTTGATTACACTCGAAAGATCACCAATAGAAGACTCAAATTCGAGGAAGCGGTTCCAAATTTCAAGCGAATTTTCAGAAGTGAGGGAACCTGATGAAAGAATCCTTTCAAAGAGAACTCTAGTGTTGTTATCTTCATTTAGTTGGGTCAAGAATTCCACATAAGCAAGCAGATAATCAGGTTGATGCTTGAAACGTTTGAGGCCTAGATCGAATATTTTAAAGGCGATATTTTTGTCCTTGGTGCAATAATATTCCATTAAGGCAGCAGCTACGAAAACATGGCTAGAACAGCGGGGATCCTGGCGAGATCTCTTGAACACTAGTCGAGCCGATTTAATACCTTCTGCTCTCCTTGCAAATCGCATATATTGAATATAACCCTGCGAATGTTTTAAACATAAGGGGTTTGTATGTACAATGTAAAAAGTGATAAAATTACCAAAGTTGGGTCGATGTCATGCTGCTCCAAATATTTTGTATAGATCTGATGAGCTTTGTCGTACTTAATTCGTCCCTCTTCGTAATCCGCATAAGCGAAATAAAGCAAACTATTATGTGACATGGGCCCATTAATTGATCGTTCATAAATATTTGAGACTTCTTCAGCTAAGTTCTTGGCAGCCGTAACATCCTAAAAAGAATCTTTAAATTTAAGAATATTGACAGAAATTGGTGCTTTAACTTACCCCTTTATCTGAAAGAGTTTTTGTGCTAATCTGTAGAAAAAGGGCAGCTTCATACCAAACATGAGGATGATGTCCCAGACATAGGAGACATTGTTCGAAAGCGAACATTGTTCTCTTAGTGAGTAGTGACTGGTCTTCCGTACGGAGGGGATTCGATTTCTCCCAAGCCAGATACTTCTTCCACAGTTCCACCTGTTTGTTTTGTTCCGGATGATTGGATGGAGGAGTCGAAGGCATAGCCTTGTTAAGACCGCGAGTGCAGGCCTCTAGTTCTTTGGCAACTCTTCTAGCATTCATGTAATCACGGCTGCGCTCCTAAATAATTGAAAATAAGTGTTTAAAAAGTGTTAGGGTAAGGTTTAAAAAAAAAAAAACTGTACCTGTTGCATCTTTTCAGCAATCATGGGGTTAATAGCCAATTCATAAGCAATGTAATCCTTCCATAGTTGTTCAATGTTAAGCATTGGAGTGATTACACCCCTTTGATACACTTTCCTCACAGCCGTGATCCTTTGATTTTCAGCATAAGATCCAACAGCTTCAACATTACGGAGGAAGTGAATATAGTCATTCCAAATACTGTATGACTGAATATCCATCCCAACTTTGTCCAGTGTAAAATCGTAGCATTGAGCAATTTTTTCTCTGTGAACATTGGTATGATTAAAGAAAACAATATTTAGTGTTTGTATATTCAAGTTTGTTGTACCTGTAGTTGGGCAGAGCACTTTTGGTTTCTTTCACATAGTTAACATACAATTTCCACAGTTCAATGTTTAAAACCTTGACCAAGCATCGTTGAAACAGCTAAAAATAGGGAGGAGCAAGATTGAATGGCTTCATTAGAATGTGCTAAATTAATTGCTACCTTTTCGACTTTATCATAGTTTCTTGCTCGCATTTCTTGTTCAATGTACATTTTCCAATAACGACCTGATGTCGGAAACTGGGCCACCAAGCGTTCAAAGTAAGTTCGAGCATCATCAATCTTGCGTATTTGGGCTTCACGCAAAATTTGACCCCAAGCTTCCAAATCAAATGGATTCGATTCTATAGCCTTCTCGGCTCTTGCTAATTTATCAGCCATTTGTTTATTTTAATGCCAGTAAGCTGAAAATTGTTTATAAATTGATGAACCACGTTTCTACAATTCCATTCAAAATCGCAAACAAGTCACACTTGACAACTTACTGCTTTTGAAATAACATCGTCTGCATCAAGCATCAAGCCTGCAAAAGAGCCTGCCGGCAAGCTCCAGAGATGGCGTTACGGCTGGTTGGTACGAAAATTCGAAGGAAGAGAACTGCTCAGAAATGAGTCAGTCGTCAGTGAGAGAACTTGCAAAAATAATATAGCAGGGTGTGTGCATTTGCATTCTGCCTCTGCGGTTCTGCCATTAACTCTGAGATTTGAGAAACAAACAGATGGCAGAAATCATTCATTCTAGGATAGGGTCTATTTCATGTGAAGTTACGTGAGCACAGGTCTGTCCTTGTTATACTTCCTCGAAAATGGCACCCATCTCTGTAGGTAAACATCAGTTTCATTTATTTTCAGTTTGAATTGTACTACTCAAATCAAGATGATTGCAACGTGACCAGCAATTCTTACAGGTTAAACCCTGGTGATGATACTATAATGTTAGTTTTGTTATCTGCCAAAATTAATGTTGTAATAGGGAAATACTTTATCCAACGTTAGCAGCAATTTCAACAATTATTGCAGGTGTGAAAAGCATTGTATTTAAACAAACATTTATCGAGAAATGAACATGTGTTTGTGTGGGGTTTTTTTTTGGGGGGGGGGGGTATATTATTTAAACCAAGGAACTAGAAAGTTTGGCACAACCTCGTCAGCGTACGTTGACCAAGTTTGTATTTGCTATTTGGTAACGGTTACCTAAAACAAACTATGTAACTCTGTAACTTGTGAATTCGGTAACGAGTCATTTTCCTGTTTGAGAATTTGGTTCCATAAAACGACAGTATTTATCGACAAACAATTCGATTTTTTTAATTGTCGGGTTTGTGACCACGATTGATCGAATACGACCACATCGCACAGGAGGGAATCAACTTCGTCGATAGCGCTGTTAAGTTTAAGAGTCAATTTAAAATTTTTTCCGGCCACAATCTGCGATTCTGCTTTGATAATCCTAATCAATCGGACAGGTCCTGAGTTATTATTTGCAGATATGGCGGTTGTGGCGAAATCGGCGATCTCCTTTATGTAGGCGTCGTCCACGTCGATAGTAGAAAATCCGCCAGTGATTCTAGCAGGAATGTTCTCATTGACTTCTGGTTGTATTTCAATTGGCATTCCGAAAAATCCAAATGGACCGGGACTAGGATGTTTAATACGAAGGATTTCGCCAACTTCATCACCACTCATGAAAACTCGATCAATGGCGTAAATGGTTCCCAAATCTTTTTCCAATTGAATGGCTACCTGTTGGATTTCTGTCTCGTTTACCAGCTGTGTTAAAGGATCTAGAAAAAAGAAGTCAAAATAAGCAGTGATTCAGTTTTTCTGTAAAATCATCCTAAAACAAATTTTAATTGAATTTAGGAAGATTTGCAGCCGATTTTTTTTTAGAGAAGTTCAAATCAATCCAGTAAATATGTTTTTATTTCATTTTTAATGTTTAATAATTTTTTATTTAAATAACTAACTTACGGACTGCTGGATCACAGGCGGCTTGGCATTCTTCTTCTGTTTCAAAAAGATTTTTCGTCTTGAAACAGCCACCGTATACGTAGTTCTCACATCTGCCGGAATTTGGCTGGAACGTCCATGACGGGATGTATGCTTCACATTCAGATCCATCGCTGTCTATTGGAGGTAGGTTGCATAATTCATTTGCGCTCTTGCTTGTGAAAATAACCTCGTTAGAGTCGGCCATGACGAGCTTGTCCAATTTCCCTATATCGTCCGACGAAACATCCTCGCGAACAAAATGGCGAATCAGTACCGACCGGCGAAAATCGGCGTCCATTACGAGAGGATCGCCAGCGTCTTGCGGCATTTGCATCATGAAAGCCATCGATGTGGGTGCAAATAACGTGTAGCCCAATTTTCTTCCGTCTATTTTTTCCCGTTCAGTCAAATAGGATAAATAGTTAGTATTTAATATTAAATTCACTTAATTCTAAAATGCAACTATGAACATTTTTCGTAATTACCAGAACTGGTGAGAGGAAACTCTTTTATCAAGGTTTCACGAGACGCATTTAGATAACCAGCCATTCTCGACAAGTCTTCACGTCCGTCAATAGCTCGCAGTATTTCAGTTACTATGTCAGTCTCGGCTTCGATCGGCGCCAAACAATTGGACTCCTTCAGTTCAAGTGTGTGAGTCCACGATTGATGAAAAACGAGTACATTGCAAATAAGATTACTTCCTACGGCTCCATCGGCAGCACTACCCAGCTCCAGAGTTAGTTTGTAATTCTTACCGGCTACAACCTGCGATTCTGCTTTTACAACTTTGATCAATGCTAATGGCCCCGAATTACTGCTTTCTGATATTCTAGTTGTAGCAAAATTAGCCATTTCTTTGACTGAAGCGTCGTCGGTGTCGATCGGCGAGAAGCCACCGACCATCATCGCCGGAGTGTCAGGAACAGCTTCGATTTGTGGTTTTTGACAGTTCACAGAAGCTCCCAGTTCACGAGCTTCGGTCCAAGAATGAATTACTTTAATTGGTAAACAGTTTGACTTGCTCAGTTTCCGTGTTTGCGTCCATGGCTGATGGAAAACAATCACTTCGCAAAGGGTTTCTTCGGTCTCGCTAGCCCCGTCAACGACGCTACTGAGCTCTAGGATCAATTTATAATTCCTTCCGGCCACTACTTGGGATTCAGCTTTGACTATTTTGATTAGTGATAAAGGCCCAGAATTGCTGCTCTCCGATATGGCACTTGTAGCAAATTCGGCTATTTCCTTGACGTTGGGATCGTCCACGTCGATCGGTGAGAATCCGCCTACTACCTTTCTTGGGCGACCTGGAACTCGGCCTGGAATATGGCGTTTAGTGAGTGAAACCGAAACAGCGCTCTCAATAAGGGTCAATGTTAAGATAACCAACAGGAAGAAAGTCGCTTTTGGAGTCAGTGTATAAGACATGTCGTCTTAATGCCTATGTTATAAACGATAGGAAGTAGCACTTCAAATGGTGAGAGATCCGACGATGCTGCCACAATTTTGAACACTGCGAGCTTCTTTTATGCCGACCACGCTCTTCCTTCAGACCCGCTAGCTGTAAAAACTAGATCAAAACTCGTTTGGAAGTCCTTGGTCTAGATTTTTCATTAGCAGTCCATGGTAACATAACAATTTGAATGACGAAAGGGTTTCAGCGATTTTGGGGTATAGAAAAGTACGTTATTGCAGCTTATCAGCCAATCCCATTCGGAACGATGTCTGTTTACCAATTTTTGGGAACGAAGACATTATTTTATCTACTGTCAATTGATAACCGTTTAGACGTCATTTTTATTTCACAAGAAACGTTTCTTGCGGAGTAAAATGACCTATTTCCCCCCCCCCCCCCATGAACAAGATTAGAATATTAAAAAATAAAATAACAGTACGTATCGTCAAATGTAAATCAAACACATGTGTGAAGTATATCTTGTTACAAAATTTAGATTAAGAGGCTAAAGATTTCCGAAAAACCAAGTGAAAAAATTCGTTCTTTATTTACATTGATAAATATGATCAAAAGGTTCAAAGTATTATAGTGTCAAGTGGTATTGAAAAAATTAATGAATGTAGGCTTGTTGTTTCATAAAGGATTGGTGTTGTAAAATCCTGTGTTTTATGATTTGCGGATCGAAAAACTAAGCTTATTTTACTTACCTGAACTATCGATTCGTTATTCTTACTGCTTTAGTTTCCTAACGATTTACAACATTTTGTAGTGAAAAAATGTAAATATTTAATTGGTAAAAGTTATTACATAATAGTTTCTAGCGCATTTTAGAGTTTCCGTTCATATCCGGTAAATAACATTTCTTTTTTTAAATTTTATTTCAGAATTGCTGCAGTGATAACTCAGGCCTGCCAATCAGTCCAGTCTTAAAAGTCACAGAAGTAAGGTTAAGCTTAATTTTAAACTTAGTGTGTGTGTGTGTGACAACTTGATGTTCATTCAACACATTATTAGTTTAGTTTTAATGGATCTGTGTGTTGCTTAAAAATGTTTATGTTCACGACAGATAGAAAAAGATTCACAGTGGTCGTCAGCGTGTTCTTTTGGTTCACCATTGGATCATATATCTACTCTTTCCGTGTTGGTGATCTTTTGTGTGGACGAAATGCGATCAGCGCCCAACCATTTTGTTTTGCTGCAACAACGGGAGGATTCTTTTTCGGAACTGGTTTGGTCATCGGAACTGCCTGGCACTTTACGCCCATCTCGCTGCGGCCTTTCCTAGAATGCTGCTTATCTCTTGTGGGGACCATGCCTAGTGGATTTACTGCTCACGTTTTTGTGAAAGCCTTAGCTTACACAGAAATAATCCAATCCCTGTGTCACATTAGAGAACTGACGATTATTCCGCTGACAGCAGTCGATTGTTTGCAGAACGAAACGATTTATTCGGCACAGCTCATACGTAACAGTTCAGTTTTTCAACAACATCATATGAATCAGGTGAACACAGGTGTTGTCGATATCGCAGCCAAGTTCAACAACGTCAATGGAACTCAACATCAATTTCGTGACGCGATTGAAATTGGATTCAAGTGGCTGGAGAGCAAAGGAATTAGCTGTCAGCAAAGCTTTTCCAAACCTTTTGAAATATGTTTGAACGCTACAAAAGCAGCCAAAAAAGATTGTCTCCTTAAAGGAGCGGACGCCCTTTGCGATATCGTAGACATCTCGGAAGAAATTTGTCTAAGGTTGATGACATTAAGCAGAGGACCTTGCCAAAATCTGGGACCGGAGAAGATCACTGAAATGTTAATGAGTCTTCGGGAGCGTCTGGGAAGTTTGGCGAGTGGAGCTATTCGAATGCGCGTGGGCATATTATTTGAACTCCATGCCACCTCTAATGTCGAGAATAAGTTAAACGGGACTTGGACTTCTATTTTGAGAAGCCTTCGTAACACTTCCGAATTTATTCGTAAGATTTACGACATTACTATCGACTACGTTCTCAAGTTAACGGCTGCCATGGGACTCTTATTTTGGCCAGTTGGCTACCTTTGCTTTTACCTTTGGGGTCCACTCTCATTCGATAATTTCTACATAACAAAAACTGAACAAAAAGAGATTCAAGGATCGGAAGAAATGACGGAAACACAAGGGGAAGACTTGCAAGTGGTTCCCGTTTGGTTGCCGACCCCCAAAGAAACAGTGAAAATGCTTTGGAATTTAATCTTTGCCACAGATCAGCTAATCATTCTTGCCATTCTTCTTGTTGACTTTTACTATACCAATTGGGTAAATGATCTTCACGCTAGATGGACGGAGCTCTTTTACAACTTCCAACATAATTTGTTTGCGAATATTCAACAGCCGAGCCAAACTACAGGAGTTGGGTTCATCGGAGACACGATCGCCCAACAGTTAGAAAAACTTCAAGAAGCGATCGGTTTTTGTCGTTTAATATCCTGCATTCGTCCACCACCTCCTATTGCCTACTCTTACAACGTGTTCTTCATAGCGCTGGGTCAGAGGGCTTTATACATTTTTGCGCAACCCCAATTGCGTTTCCTTCCTTCATTCATTTGTGCACGATTTTATCGGAGAAGACATAATTTACGGATGTCCTACATCAAAGCAAAAATCATGCTTAAATCACCCTGCTCGAAACAATCTCGCTCTTCCACGTTTCAAACGAATGCTTAACAGTCGTGTTTTCAGATTACGGGATTCAATTCGTAAAAAACCTGATGTTTGAATATTTTTTCATGAATAAGGCGTTCCATTTTCATTGGCAATCATATTTTTTGTATAAAATTATCATGACAAATGAACTAAATACAACGGATGTTTTTGTTAAAATTAAATTGTTTTTTGTTTTTTTTTGTTTTTTTAAATATTTCAATGCAAACGTATGGTCACGTAGTATTAGCAGAATTAGCAGAATTAAGTTCCAATTAATTTAGACTGATTTAGAGGAGGAAACGAGAAAACTGCTTATATTTGTATTTGTTCCCGGAAGTTTTTATTTTATTAGGTCCACCGCACTAGTCCGAGGCACTGCGGCTATTTTTATTCCACTTGACAGTTAAAGTGAAGTAGGTTTTTAAGTGTCTTAGAAACAGACAGACAACCTATCCTGCAGTATTTTTTTAAAGTTTTGTCTATGTAGTCTGACACTGCCCTATGGATCGAGTGGATTGGCATGGGATTTTAACCTAACATTTTATTTTGTTGTCAAACATGGATAACTGTCAGAAACTTCAAATCGATGAGGCTGAACGTCGATTTCAACTAGATTTGGAGAAAGCCAAAGCTTTGTCATTGGAAACAGCAGCTTTGGACCGATTTAAACAAGAAAAGCTTAAAGAGTCGGCGGCAGTTGCTCATCCCAGTCGAGAGCCCAGCCCTATTTATGCTACAGTTAGAGCAAAAAGTGTTAGCTCTTCCCCATTTCCTTTACCTGAATCGTCAACATCACCAAAGATTCAGATCAAACCCAGACCAAGACCAGGTGGCATCAATTCTCAGAGTGTGGGTCTCGTACCTCCTCCTGTCCCCAAAAGGCAACTGTCACAATCCCCAAATTCAAATGATCTGATTAATTTGATGTCACCAATTAGGGCCAGGCCCTCAGATCTCGAAGACTCATTCCTTTTTGAAGAATTGGACTTGGCCTTTCCGAACATGAATTTATCATCAAATAGGTCCAGCCGTCATGCAGTCCTCTTTCCAAATCATTTGTCTGTTCAAAATGTGCCTCAACACCTTTCGCAACCAATACCAACAAGTTCTTTACCCTCACCAGTTGTACTCTCGACACCCAAGCTCAACAGCAGCAAGAAAGGTCCCATTTCCTTTGATGAAAGTATGTTTAATCGAAATCTGATCGATCTTGCTGTCGAATCTACTCATCCTCGCTACAGTATCCTTCGTGCTTTTGACCCTCTGCTCAGTCCGAATCCTGTTCCCGAGCAGGCCGTAACCCCAGTTGCTTGTAGCTCCACTTCAACAGAAAAGAATAAGACGGACGAATTTCTTTTCGATCAAGACTACGACCCGTTCGATTATTTTCTCGGCTTGAGCCAAAGAGCCTTCGAAGGTTCATCCACGGTCCCAGCAAGCAGCATTCCCGAAACGATCTACGAAGTTCTCACGAAAGAGCAATCGCCCGCAAAACCAGCGACGACATCAAACAAAAGGCAATCTATTGTACCACCAGCTCAGAAAAGCAAGGACACATCATTGAAGGTGGTAGTGAACGAAGTTGATTCCGGTGCCGGAGACCTGGGACTGGTCACATTCGTTAATTTGGTCCGCCAAGTTCGCTCCCGTTTTCGCTATGATGAAGCCGAAACCAACACAGGTTACGTGGTAAGCAAATTTACCTTTCGTAATAACTAACCCATTAATTATTATTACATTTTTTTACCATTTACTAGACTAGTCCGATACTGGAGTCAAGTTGCACCGAGTCCATATCAGTGAAATTGGCAGTACATTTCTCTATGGACCACCCCGTCATCAATTTCACATGTGATATTAGCAGCCGAGTAGATCACGTTATAAGCCACGTCGTTTGTGAGTTGGGTGCCACCAGTCAGCTCAAGTCGGAAGAATATGCGCTCAAGGTCTGGGGCATGGCCGAATTTTTAATGCCCAATTCGTGCCTTTGCGACTACGAGTACGTCCACCACTGTATCAAGCTGGAAAAGGATGTCTTGTTGTGTCTGCTTCATATAAACGAAGTGCCCAGGCCTTTGCTTAGGACTGCAGAAGATGACATCAAAGATATCGAAATCAAAGTTGACGATTTGTTGTCTAGAGAGCCGGGAGATGCACTCACTCACGCGACGGTCTCCGTTCTCATCGACATCATTCACGGAGAAATTGATCGACTCTTGGTAAACTCTAGCCACACACAACCCAAAGGTCTGCTGCAGTCCGTCAAAGGTAAAAATTATTAACTATTTATTCTATTGTTTTTCGAAATAATAATTTTGTTTTTCTTTCGATTTGCAGCTCTGTGCTCGATGTTGGGCAGTATTGAAACAACAGACTTAACGATGGCCTTAGATAACATTGTATTCACTTGTAATAACTCCACAAGAGGCTCGAATCGAGCAGAAATCGTCGGTGAAGACGGCCCTTATTCCATGGTAGTTCTTCCTGGTCAAAATCGTTTGCGAACTAATTGCGTGGAACTGGTTACTGCAATTCGCAAACTAATCAATGCCTACACTTGCGCTTTCCGCGTCAACTTCGCCCTGCCACTCGCGCCCGGCTGTGTCAAAGTTTACGAGTCCTCTGGCGTTTTAGACTGTGTCGGCTTCCGTGTAGGCGCTCTTCACCGACTCGAACCTTCTTGGAATTTTGACACGTATGAAGTGCGGATTGATCTGCTGCACGGGGTTACATCAGTGGGCCGTAGTCAGGTGGTGTTTGGTACCGCAAGTTCCAGGTCAGCCGCCTTCTTCCCGAACCGTATCGTCTTTGATGAAGTGATCAGCTTCAGTAGCGTGGCCATTTGTACTCTGCCGCGTGAATCACGCCTTGTTCTTACTGTCTACGGTCGAAGGAAAGTGGCGGAAGGGGATCCAGGAAGTGGGTCGGAAGCTGAACACGTCGAACTTGGATGGACAGCCCAGAATTTTTTTACTTACGGCGATCCAAATTGGACCCTCGTTCAAGGTGCGGCTGCTGTTAGTCTAAATTAATTTGTCTAGTTACTAATTTTCTACTGATGTTATTATTACTCTAGGTAGTCGACTGCTTCCTCTATGGCCGCCAGCTTCTGACAAGCGTTCAGGATATGTACCCACGGCCGGGCGCCATCCTCGTGGTCATTCGACTCCTTTGCTCAGTATTGAAATGCCTGATTTGGATGACGCTGATATTCATTTTCCCCTTGTTGAACCCACCGTCATTCCAAGTGGTGAGCTTCGTGATTTCAGCGCCTTGGATGACAACACCCAACGTTCGCTAATGGATATCATCCAAAGTGGATCCTTTGCCAAGATGGATCTCTATCAACGCGAGGTATTGTCATATACGCTTCTACATTATGTGTATCGATTATTCATAAACTTCCTTTGGCATTTAGCTTTTGTGGGAGAAGCGTCATTACTTGACGGATGAACCTGCCGCTTTGACCAAAGTACTTCAGGTGGCCCAGTCTTGGGACTGGGCAAGTCTGTCTGACCTTTATAGTTTGCTGCAGCGCTGGAAAGCTCTTTCTCCACTGGAAGCGTTTCAATTACTTCTGCCTTGTTTTCCTGATATTGAAGTCCGTCGCTGCGCAGTTGAATGGCTTCGACCGATCTTATCTGACGAACTGGTCGATTATTTACCACAATTGGTGGAGGCGCTGAAGCTGGAACCATTTGACCATTCACCTCTGATGGCGTTTCTCCTTGAAAGATCGTTAAGCTCACCACAAGTAGCTCATTCGCTTTACTGGCTCCTCGTCCAACAGCTTCCAGGACCCAGTCCACAGAATTCCGATTTTGCAGAAGCTTATTTTGAAGGGGCTGATCCACGCTATTCCGGGTAATTCAGCAATCCATTTGCTTCCGGTACGCTTATTTCATTTTCCTTTTTTTTTGTATCAATTTTCAGACGTTTACAGTTGTTGCTGCGTTCCGTTCTTGCCACTTGCGGAGCGGCCTTACGTCACCGATTCCTCAGTGAGCAGATGCTTGTTCAGCAGCTTGATTCTTGCGCCGATCTGGTGAAATCCACAAAAGAATCGCAGCGGCTCAACACGCTTCTTCGTGAATTGGAGCCAATTCATTCCTCACTTGGGAATAACTCGACCTCACTACCTATTGGGCCCAGTCTCCAGGTGAATGGACTAGAAGTTCGTCTGTGTTCTTATTTCCCATCCAACACGCTTCCTCTTAAATTAGCTTTCCATTCGGCTGAACCTGAAGGTAATTTAATTTTTTACTTGTTGTGAATTGAATGTATGATTTATTTGTTGCGTGTTTTGTTTGCAGTGAATGAGAATTCTCTCGTTAGCGCCATGTATAAAGTAGGGGATGATTTACGGCAAGATATGCTCACGCTCCAGATGGTATGTTTATTATTGTCCAAAGTTTTCCCACCTAGGCTACATTTGATTTTGTTTATCTTTCAGGTGCGTATTATGGACAAATTGTGGCGTAAACATGGACTTGATCTGAAGATGGTCACCTTTAGTTGTGTACCCACTGGGCCTAGGCGAGGATTTGTGGAGCTCGTTACAGGCGCCGAGACTTTGAGACGGATTCAAGTATACCTTCCGGAGCAATATTGAATTTGTCTTTCCTTTAATTCTTCAATGAATGTTCTGTTTGTTTTGTTTTTTTAGATTGAACACGGATTAACGGGCTCTTTTAAGGATCGACCGATTGCTGACTGGTTGGCTAAGCACAATCCGTCGCCACTCGAGTACGAAAGAGCAGTGCACAATTTTACGGCTTCGTGTGCCGGTTATAGCGTGGCGACTTATGTCTTTGGTGTTTGCGATCGACATAACGATAATATTATGGTCAAATCCACCGGCCACCTCTTCCATATTGATTTTGGCAAATTTCTTGGTGACGCACAAATGTTTGGTAATTTTAAACGGGATCGGACACCATTCGTTTTGACTTCCGACATGGCTTACGTCATCAACGGCGGGGACAAACCAAATCAGAAATTCCAACACTTTGTCGATCTATGTTGCCAAGTATGAAATTGAAATATTTTCTTAATCTGAATAAGGTTCTTAACAGCGTTATGTTTTACAGGCTTTCAATATTGTCCGACAGCACAGCAATTCTCTGCTTCATTTGCTGGCGTTAATGGCCACTTCGAATATTCCTGGCGTCAATGCCGATGCCATTAGTTACGTCCAGAAAGCTTTGCTCCCCGAAAAATCAAAGGCAGAAGCAGCGGCCGTTTTCGCGCGCATGATTGAGGATTCTCTTCGCTCTTGGTTCACTCAATTCAATTTCTTTTTACACAATTTAGCTCAGCTGCGTTTCCATGGAGACCATAACGATGATCGACTTCTATCGTTTGTTCCGAAAAGTTACACTCTGGCTACCGACGGCCGAATAATCGAGGTAATAGACAGCAAATGGATTCTAATGATTAATCAAAATTTTTAAATTTCAATTTCAATGTTTGTTTTTTTATCAGGCTCGAGTAGTTGGCTTTCAAAAACGTTATGATCCCGAAAAGTATTACGTCTTCATCGTGAGCCTCCAGCGTGAGAAACAGGCGGAGAAAATTTATCTATTCCGTAGCCACCGAGAGTTTTCGGAGCTCCATCAGAAGCTCTGCCTCCGCTTTCCGCTCGTTTCCAATCGTATTTTGAGCTTATCGAAAGGCGTATACTTGGGCCGTAGTTCAGTCAAAGCTGTGGCTGAGAAGAGACGTACCGAACTGGACCAATTTCTCACGAGCTTGTTCCAGTTGGCACCCGAAATCTGCCATTGCGAACTGATCTACACTTTTTTCCATCCGCTGCTGCGTGATCAAGATGAAGAGGCCAATGTTTATGTCACCAAGTGGCGCAATAAGTCTTCGTCCAGTCAACATATCCGTAATGTCACCAATGCCAACGGTCTCGTTCAAGGTTCGGTGTTATTACTAAGCTCATAATTCCTTTCGTTTCCCATTAATTATCCCGTTGGTCTCTACAGGCGAGTTGAAAATATCGATCCAATATACTCGAGGCGAGTTGCATGTCATGATCCAACATGGTCGCGATTTAATTGCCGGGGGAAGCTCGGCAACTTCTGTCAACAATACAGCGACCGAGTTGCCGTCACCTTACGTGAAAACGTACCTGTTACCAGACATGCACAAAATCACCAAGCGTAAAACACGCGTTATTCGTCGCAATATTCATCCTACCTTTATGGAAATGTTGGTTTACCGCATGTCGCTTGAAAATGTCCAGAAACGCCTGCTGCAGGTAATTTTAAAAAAGATAATAATAAAACAAAAAAAGTCAACCAGATATTCGACTGTTATGTATACGTGTTTGCTCCCATAAGGTGTCTGCTTGGAGTTACGACCGTGTCCAAGAAAACCAGTTCCTCGGTGCGGTCAACATCCCACTCGAGTCGCTAAGCCTCACAGAAGAGCACGTGGCCTGGTATCCGTTGGGTCATCTTCATATGTAACAGATAAGAAAAAAGAACAAAAATCAAATTTACTAATTATATCACTCTTTGACGACCTGATGAGTCGACTACTCTTCCGCTTATCCCTAAATTTACCCCTTCTTGTTTCAATTTAATTCACGGAAAAAAAGGAAATTCATTCGAGTCATCATCTTCAAAACATATAAGTAACGTAAAGACAAAAAAAAAATGCTTTTAACACTAATTTTCTACTTTAGTTATTTTAAAGAGAACGCGATGAAATCTGCATGCTTTAGAACCAAAATGTCCCTTTTCTTTCAATGAATTTAAATAAACAAATGTGTAAAGTTGTATTTCTTTTTCTCATATATATTCCTGGCGGTTGTTCGAATTTAAACTATCACTTCCAACCGAATCCCTATAACAACGAAATAAAACATTGTTATCAATGTAAAAGGAAAAAAGAAAAGAAGGATTTTCTGTGTAGTTGTTTACTATTTAGGTTTCATTTTTGTTTTTTAAATCTCTTTTTCACATCAAAGTTCTCTTTGGAGTTTATTTCGACCCAATGACAAATCCACTCGAACAGTTGTAGTCTTTCCAATCGTATAGAAAAGTTGGGCAATTGACCAATCTTAATCGGCATCGGGTTTCGTTCTCTCTCCCTTTTTGCCTTGAACATTCCTTTTGTGTTTCCACCAAGTATTTTGGCATTCAGCTGTGGAGAATTGAGAGAGTCGAAGGGGGGGTGGGTGGGCGTCTGTTCTGTCTCGATTGCGTCGCTATGCGTTGGACGTTCTCGCGTGCATCCGACGCACAAAATGGATTGTCCTCGTTTCCCCAGCGGATTCGCCATGTATCCACTACACAGTATCCGAACCGCTAACAGCTGAGGTAATCCCCTTCGGGCCCTTCACGTATTACGACTAATATAGAAGGGGCTTCTTGTATTGGGAGACTTTTGTGTCTAAAAGCGAGGAGAGAACTGCCGCAGCCAGGCTGGAAGAATGGCAATTTTTGGTAGAAATTATTGTTACCAGGGCAGCAGACAGGCCGGAAAGCCCCGCAAGTCCCGCTACGTAAGAAAATGCCAGCCCCTCCTTGTTTGTTTTTACGGGATTTTGCTTCTCATAAATTTGTTCCTCATGTCTCTTTTTCCATTCGTTTCGTTATCGCCTTTCCACTCTGCTACTGATCATGTGAACTCCAGAGTAGGGCCGAATGGTTTCCAATTTACGAAGAAACTTGAAGAAAAAAAACAAATTGGATGAAAACAATCTCGATAAAGGCATAAAAGTGTCAGATTCAAGATGAGTTTGCTGTAAAGTGTGCCATTTACTTTGTTTCAGATACAGAGTAAAATATATCTTGCTTGTATTTAGAGCGAAACCGGTGAAACTGCAACCGCCGCTACGTTTTTCCTAGCTGCTATTTCAATTCACCTTAGAATATATTTTTCGGGTTTCCCCGTCTCTTTTCTACTTTCCCCTGCAGAATTCTGAGGGTATGGAATAGCTGCCACAACTCGCCAAGTCACCCGAAAAGAAATGCTAGTACCCTACCATCTTTTCTGCTCGCTACCATTTTAAGATTTTCTTCATTCGTGTCGGCAATAGTTTTGTGTGTGTGTGTTCACATTCTCAACGGTTAGCCAACACGGAAATGAAAGATATTATGTGGGCGAGCCCGAGCCAGCCTATTGGTTTTCCCGCTGCGTGATAAAACGCGCTGGTGAAAATCTTTAACATGATAATACGGCAACGCAGCTCTCTCCCATCGAATATGGCCGCCGATTGTTGCTCAGTGTAAGCGTCCCAAACTCGTCCGGGTCCCGATTTTTTTAAACAAACATGAGCTCAATCAAGAGTGATACCAACCGCAGAGGTGAGTACACGGGTTAATAGTGTTAAATTAAAAATCTCATTTTTTCGCACATCTGACGACTGTCTTTTGATTGTTTGTATTTGATCTCGTGCCCTACCCTGGCCCGCTCACGCCTTGGCTCGCTTTTTTATCTCAATAAAACAGTGCTAGCTATCCAGGCAAAGAAGAAGAGGTACAAAAATTCAAATAAAGGCAAGGGGCGACCGAGAGAAAAGGAAACGAGAGAAGAAGATTCCAACAAAAAGGACAAAAGACCAACAACTAAACCTACAGTGAGGTGAGCCTTCTTTTATTATGTCAAAACTGCAAGACACTAAATTTTATTGGCAGCTTCTAATCGTAAGTGCTGTTTGGTTAAAGTCTGTCTGGAATTCTCGACAACTGTAAGTAAACGTTTAGGTCTGTTCTGCAGGAGTTGTCTCAAACATGAAACTATAAAAGAAATTCATTTCTTTCGCTACAATTCTAGTCTGCTCTCAATTAAGAGTGGTTGTGAATGATGACTGTAATCAACACCCATTCTTGATATTTTCATTCTTGCAAGTTTATTATCAGGTCTGCCTTAGAAACATCAGAATATTTAGCTTCTTCTTTCAATCGGCAATGCTGAGAGGGTCTAGACTTTTTTTAACATTTTACGTAAAGGATTTTAAGACTCCTTTTGAGTGTTTTATTCTCTCAGTTTTATTTGATGATTTTCACATTGGAGCCACATTGAAATTTGCTTGCCAATTAATAATCACACTATTATATTGTCTTGTGTTTTCCTCAAACAAACCCTAATGCTGGTCCCCAAACCACATTTTATATTTGTTCTGCACTGGTCGATATGTATGTTAATGTTCCAATCACGTTGAGGTGATTTTTTGTAGATTTCAAAGTTGAGAATTTTACCTATGGTGACATTGTTAGAAACGACTATAATCTGGTAATTGATGATACTCGTCAAATCGGACAGTTCTGCCTATTCTCGCTTTAAAAAGATCATCATCTCTTGAAATTTTCTCTGTTTTTACTTTGTCACTCTGAGACTTGCGGGATTTTCATTTCTTCATTATATATTAGTGGAACGATCTTGTTTTTCTCAATGACTAACTAATTGAAAGCGAGGCTCTCATTTTATTTAAATTCGGTATGGTAGTGTTTTTATCATCAGTCCATGGGGTTCTAATCGCCGAGGGGGTCCAGGAAAAAATGCAGCCTGGAGCATTTTGTCTTTGTCCTCCTCCTGTCTCCCTATGCGCATGTGTGTGATCGCATGGGTTCACGTGACCCGCACGTGGTGTATTACGCCTTTGGCGGATTTTGTTCTGTGTCCATGAGTGCATTTCGGCCGTCAGAGATGGATGGTATAGCTTTTTACATCGTGATAGCGTGTGACCGCGGACGATGAGAGATATTTCGTCAATAGCGTGAGCATTATCTACAACATTTTAATTGGTGGATCGCTGTCTCGTAGAGATGAATTATCGAAAAAAAAAACTGTTGAAAATTTTTTGTCTTCGTTGTTAATTCATTTGTAATTTAAAAAAACTAATTTGGTTCCCTTGCGATTTTTACAGGAATGACGTCAAAGGATCCATTTCTGAAACACTCGATGAAGACGAAGAGATCCTCGGTTCCGATGATGACGAACAAGAAGATCCAAGGGATTACACCAAAGGTACATTAGAGAACATTATCGATCAGCATCATTGACTCTTTCTTTTTCTCCGTCCTCCCCCCATATCCTTTCTGTTTGCTCCTATGATCCTACCTGATCCAGCTTTCAAGTTTGGGCATGATATATATTTCTACTCCATATTCCCTGCGGATCCATTTCATTCGATTCCTTTCCAACTTTCGTTGTTCTTGTCGTTATTTATTTGGTTTTCTTTTTTGTTTCTTTCATTTTTTCCAGGTGGTTACCATCCGGTGAAAATCGGCGATCTCTTTCACAATCGATACCATGTCGTGCGCAAGTTGGGCTGGGGCCATTTCTCCACCGTCTGGCTCTGCTGGGACTTGGTGTCAGTTATTATTTCACGATCCTATTTTGATTTCATTTTTCTGATTCGGATCATGTCTGGTGTTCGTGCCATCTCCTCAAATTCTCATGGCTTCTCCCTTTTCTTTTTTTTTAAAATTTATTTTCATACAGGGCGAAACGGTTTGTGGCGCTCAAGGTGGTCAAGAGCGCGTCGCATTACACGGAGACGGCGCTGGACGAGATCAAGTTGCTCCGTTGCGTCCGCGAGAGCGATGAAACGGACCCGAAACGCGAGAAGACGGTCCAGCTTCTTGATGATTTTAAGATCAGCGGCATTAATGGCACGCACGTCTGTATGGTCTTTGAAGTGCTCGGTCACAATCTTCTCAAACTCATCATACGCAGCCAGTACCAAGGCATTCCTCTGCTCAACGTCAAGACCATCATCCGCCAGGTTTGATATCGACGCAGTCACGTGGAAAATTATCGATTTCTTAATTGATTGTTTTCTTCTCGTACAGGTTCTCGAAGGTTTGGACTATTTGCACACCAAGTGTCGCATCATCCACACGGACATCAAACCCGAGAACATTTTGATCTGCGTCGATGAGCCATTCATTCGGAAACTCGCAGCCGACGCTACCCAGTGGCACAAGATGGGCATGAAACTCCCCGGTTCTTTAGGTATTATTCCCAGCAATATCTTCATGTGAAATTATACCTTTTTGGTACGTGTTGGCTCTGCTTGGCGTTTCTGGTCGTCGTCGTGTAAACGGGACGTGCCGATCTCGTTTGGCTAAGCCATTGGAGTGGTTCATTTGTCGTTTTCGACTTTCTTCTTCTGTTGGTTCGTTTCCTTTGTCTTGTGATTTCTTTTGTTCCCTTTTAGACGTGGGCAGACGCCTGTTGTTGTGGAGTGTTTATAGCGTTTTCCACCGTCTTTAATTCTTTGCTGCTTCCTTACATTGCAGTGAGTACGGCGCCCAAAGAACTGCAGTCTACCAATACGACCAACATGTCAAAAAGCAAGAAGAAGAAGATGAAAAAGAAGGCCAAAAAGAAGGCGGAGTTACTGGAAAAGCAGCTCCAGCAATTGGAGGAGCTGGAAGAGAATCTCCAGATTAACGGTATGGAATTCCGTCCGTCTCTTTTTGAATAAAGTTCCATTTTCTAGGCATTTTAGGGAAGAAATTTGCATTTGCGAAACGAAACACTGAGTTGGTCGCTTTTCCTACTCTTTGACACTTTCCGTCTTGGTATAGGAAAATAAAGTTAAAACTGCAAAAAATGTTACCGGCAAAATTTCAAGTAACAAATGTCTCAATTGGCCCCGAACACGGCGATTGCACGCAACACATCGATCTCTCCGAGGTCTTTTGTGCTGCGTTTGGGTTCCGCGTTTATGCGCAACGCGGATGGAGCCGCTCTGAAACTGGGCCGTCCATGTGTTGAATATTTACGTTGCATTTGCAATTCATATTTGTCGCATTATCTCTCCATCTTTCACTAGTTTTCTCTTGGCGACTCGTAAAGCTCTTGACTTGCCTGCAATTGACTTGTTGACGAAATTTCTTTGTTGTTTTCGTTGTTCGGTGGACCGTAATGATTTCAGGATGTAAAGAGACGGAAACAAACGGAACGAGCTTGCAAGCTGCGGATGAAGCGTGCGCGGCGAATCCCACTCTCAGGAACGGTGGATCCAACAGTAAAAGCAAAATTTCATTCATTCGAGTTAGCAGTGAACTAATTATTTGTTTTTCTCTCTCTCTCTTCCAGATGTAGAACATCGCAAGAGTTTTGCGGAGATGACGGAGGCTCAAGTTCATCCGGCTTCGTCTGCTTCCGCTCCCGAGGGCTTCCTTAACCCTCAGGATAATCCGAACGGCAACGAGAACTCGACGACCAGTACGCGTTTTCTTCATATTTTGATGCCGAGATTTGGGATTATTTCTTGTTGCCAACACTTGCAGGTGAAAGCGGGATGCGTCGCACGTCTTCGGTTCCAGATCAGCGGTCGTTGCTGGACAAGAGACCAGATCCCGTCCGAGAAGTCTGGCCTGACATGTTGGTGAAAATTGCAGATTTGGGCAACGCCTGCTGGGTGGTAAGTAAAGAGAAATTGGAGCCTGTGGGTCGGTTGCTGAAACTCTTTTTCCTATTTTTATCGAATAGCATCACCACTTTACGGAGGATATTCAAACGAGGCAATACCGTTGCCTTGAAGTTTTACTGGGTGCTGGATACGGGACTCCGGCCGATATTTGGAGCACGGCCTGCATGGCGTTCGAGCTGGCGACCGGTGACTACCTGTTCGAGCCGCACTCTGGCGAGGATTATTCGAGGGACGAGGACCATTTGGCCCACATAATCGAACTTTTGGGTGATATTCCAAAACACATTGCGGCTTCTGGGAAATACTCGCGGGTCTTCTTCAACAAAAAGGGTGAGACGGATGAACCGCGTCCGCTGGAAGATGACGAAATGCTGATTGCGTTTTGTTGATTGTCACAGGAGAATTGCGGCACATCACGAAGCTGAAGCCGTGGGGTCTCTTCGAGGTGCTAACGGAAAAATACGAGTGGGATATCCAGCAAGCGCGGGACTTTGCCGAATTCCTGCATCCCATGTTGGCGTTTGATCCGAACCAGCGAGCAACGGCGGCCGAGTGTCTACTTCATCCGTGGCTTACGGGCGTGCCACTTGACGGCCATCAGCAGCAATTGCAGGCCGAGCGCCGTCAATGTTTGTCGTTTGTTCACCAACCGACCGAAGAGGTTGGTGACTTGGACGACGAGGTAAAAACGTTTTGTCAAAGCCATTCCATGACGACAAGTTGTTGATTGTTCCATTTATAAAAGGAGGAGGATGACGACGACGAAGATGAGGACGAGGACGATGAAGATGATGACGACGACGACGACGATGATGCGGATTCGCCTCGGCAGGTCGTCGTCCCTTCATGACAGTCTTCCGATTCGACCGCAATTCGTCGCTCACTTTGATCAACCACCCGACCACTTCTCCATCATCCCACCACCCCACACTAAACACATACAAGAAACACGTAATCATCATCTCTCATTCATAAAAATGGTCCTGAAATTATTTTTTTGGATTTTTGATTCCCATCCATTCTTCCAGTTTGTTGACTTCATCTATTCCACCTTAACTTTCATGAAACACAGTCCCTGGGCAGGGAGAATCATATCCATTTGATGAGAAAACAAGCTGTCCCTCCACTATCGTTCCCTCCCATTCTCGTGTGTTTTCGAATCAAATCAGATTTAAAAATTTTTATTAATTTTTTTTTACACAATTTGATGGGAAAACAAGACAGGCAAATGGAATTCCATCACTATTATATCACCAGTCGCTTGGTCTGCATTCATATAGAAACAATAACAAAAAACGGGAAATGTTTGCCATCACGAGGATTTCCATTCCGATTGCGGAATGCGTTGCGAAATTTGATTTGCCGATCACGAGACTCGGCGTCCATTTGACCCGCTTGAGCTGTTGTTGGCCGATTTTTAATTTATTTTCTTGTGAGTGAAAGGATAGGCAACGCGTGCGTCTCGCCCATTTAGACATTGAGACAGCGTCGCCCGGATGTTTGAAAAAGAGAAAAGCGCCGACGCGTTCACCGTCGCTGAATTTAAATTATTCTTTGAATGTCGTCCCGACATTCCAGACCGCCGTGACGGTACTCGAGATGGCATGACGTGTCTTGAATTTGATCGTCATTTGTTCCTTTTTTTTTTTGGTCTTGTCTTTTTGTTAATGAGCAAAGTTTGAGACTTAACGAACTTGGGTGGCACGAGAGGTGGGTGGTGTGAGGCCCTTACCGGTCGTGACAGGAGACATTAGGGAATGGTACCTTATGTGATACGCCGTCGTCGAGGTCGATTTCTTCAAATTTTTTTCCCGTTTGAAAAATGTCTTTATTTTAAAAAAATCTCGTTTAGCCTGCGGGGTAGGGTGTGGATAGGGGGGGTTTCACGTGTCGGTCGAAGAATCCCAGGGCAATATCTATCTCATTGAAGTGGGTGATTTTTCTTTTTTCTTTTGCATTATTGATGTTGATGCGTGATGTCGGCAAGTTGTACTCGAAAAGGTGGAAACAAAAGACATTGGTAGTAAATGGGTCGCTCGATTCGGTTAGTAGATTGACTCTTGTTGCTCTCTCCTTGTACACCACCACCCACTCTCTACCCCCTTCCTCACCCAATGTTTATTATCATTTCAACCAATTAAGTCATTGTAGCCCTCGATTGAAGACAAGTGAAGATGAAGAAGGAAATTGTTGATTATCTTCCGAGTGCAATCTACGGTTCTCTTGTATCTTATGTGACGCAATCAACTCACCATCCCTCCCTCGCAGTCTGTCATCTTTATTATTTTTTTTTCTATTTTCTGTAATTGAGACGTCGATCAGGAGGAGAAGGTGAAAGAAAATGGTTCGAAAATCAGACAAAAAAAAAGTTTTGTTTGAGTTTTGTGAATGGAATCCCAACTCCCCTGAACCTTATAGTCGTCAGTCGCGGATTATGTCACCAATCCTGTAAAAAAAAAAAACGAAAACAAAATAAAATAAACCCCATGTTTAACTTCTGGTTTTCTGAATTTGTAATTCCGATTGTTGTAACTCGTCCGTCTCCACCTTCACCACAAACGACTGACATCGATGACATGAAACTTGGTCAACATTTTGCAAAAGAAATGAACCGAGAAAACTGCAACCGAAAGTAAAAACCTCTCGATTGTTTGCCTCCGCTTTCCTGTAGTCTTTACTCAAATGTTTGTCTCCTCTCTTCCATCTGCCTCTCCCGACCCCTCCATTGGCTGTACAAATTTGAGTGGAAACACGAAAAGAAAAAAACACCGGAATCAATTTTGGTCCTGAAATTAGTTGGGAACAATGGCGCGAAGCGAAATACATCGGTATTCTCGTTACTTTTCATTATTGCATTTTGGTTGAGTCGAGTTTGAAAGGCACTCCATTGGCTTCATGTCAGCCGTCATTTCCCATTGGTCGTCAATTTGGATCAACTTTGAAATTTGTGGGGACGACGAGAGTGAACAGTTTGCCGAGCGAAAATCGGGAGAGGATGTGAGAAATTGGTTCATTCAATAACTCGGGTCAACTGCAGCGGGGCGACGATACTGAGGTCCCGGAATTGTAGAGTGGGCGTTGTAATCCCGGCAAGCGCAGAACTTGCAATTCGTGCGCGATAATTGCATCGTGAAAGAAATACGAGTAACGCAACGTGAAGGATCGTCAATAGGAGAGATGCTTCACGAAATCTGATTTTAAATTCCTTTTGCAAGTTGCTATACTTTCAATGTGCTTCCGTCGTTCGTTTAATCGTCCGTCTGAATAATTTCTCAGAGGGATTCTTTACAGTTTTTTTATCATTCAGGAGGAAGTTGTTTCTTCCCCCAATAGACATGCAATTATGCATGCATAACCTACAGAGGGGTGCAATTGTGCAATGCCAGGATTGAGCATTCTATCAAAAAAATACAAAAACTTACGAATTTCAATACTAGATGGCGTACGGTATTGTTGTTTGTCTCGTGGAGAACAAATGTCGGAAGTTGTGTTTGTGTGTGAGTGTTTTTATCGGTTTATTACTAACCAAATTCAACCATAATTTCATACGTTGACAAGTCAATAATTGTAGACTGATCGCCATAATGGATTTTTTTGGCACATGTTCCTCTATTTTACTATTGCTAGATATTGTGTCTGTTGTTGTCCCATCAGGTGATATTCATGGGCCATTGGCATTCCCAGATAACAACGAGTTTCTCAATAGTCTATTGCTAACCACATGTTCAGCTACTAAAGATCAGATTTATGACCCAACAATTGTAGAAAGAAAAAGGTAAGCAGAACACTGAAACACATTTTAAACTGAAATAATTGAGCTTTGTTTTGCAATTAAGTTCTCAAGATTTGAAGCTAGATTTGAGTAAATTAAAGTGCACAGTTCAGGTTTGATGAGTTTCTCATTGTTTATTATTTGGTTACATACCACGAAAACCAGCATGCTGAAAATATTATCAATGCCTGTACACACACATTTCTGTATTTTACTATTCCTAGATAATCATGTGTTTTGTTGTTCTATCAGGTTGTACTTATGGATTACAGAATTCCCAGTTCCACAACACCCAATTCAAGTCCCTGAATATGTTGTGTGAACCACAGTTTCTGCTACCAAACATTAGCTTTACAGCCTGAGTTCTGAACAAAGACCATAGGTAAGCACCATAAATGATTAGTTTGTTGTACTTATACCACAAAAAGCACATAGACGACTTAATCAATTGTAAACTAGATGATTTAATATTTTTTAGTATGCAGGTTTCTCTTGACTCTCAGTAATTGGTAAATGTGAAGCAGTTGATATTGTGTGCTGTAATCAAGGAGGTATATACCAGGTATATAATCCATTCCCAAAAAAAAGCGTGCAGCAAACTTCCAAAGGAAAAAAGTGGTGCTGCTATTGTGGCAACAACAAAGATTCTATTGATTTGTTATCATTATAGATTACCTGTAAATTATGTTTACATAAAATTATGAGAATTTTCATCATGTTGACAGTAGTTTTATAATTTTTTGCTTCTTTTTCATTTAGATTTTGCTTAATGTACTGGATGAGAACCATCTGGATTTCTTCCAAGGAAAAGTAAAGGGGGCAATAACACAGTCGACTAAGTTCTTTGTTTGCTAACCCGTTGGCTGCTTCCTTGACCCGGCTGACCTTGCCCTCTTTGACTTCGGTCCCGATTTGAGGTATTGCTTGGTGTCGCTTCCATCTTCTTTGAAACTTTTTGTATATAAATAAGTAATATTTCAAGTTAGCTCCGCTATTCCATGGATTGAATCAATTGAACCTGACGAGAGACGACAGCTCAACGACGACTAATTGACGGGCTGTCATTCAGCAATACTGCTCAGTTCGTCGCTCCGATTCATCTGGGAATTGAGCTTGCTCCAACTACGCGGCCACCTGCCAGAATCATTGGATTACCCAGCCGACTTGTAAGTTACCCCAGTTCTCTACACAGAGTTTTACTCTTTAGTTTATGTTTGGCTGTTTGCCATGTTTGATGGCGTTTTCTTGTGTGCGACCACTAATCGCTCTCAAAACTGGCCTCGCACTCCTCTCTTCTTCCTTGTCCAGGTAATCTCCCTTGGGCAGTTAATCAAGGCAGTCTCCCCCTTCTTGATTAACTGAACTTTGCAAGGAAAATTGAACATTTCATATTGATAAAATTAATTTAATGGAGGTAAAATATAAGTATGTGACTACTATGTGTGTAGAGGGATGATAAACATTGTATTGTAATAGTGTCCACATAAGCTTCTAAAGTTATATTTTCAAAATACAGTGTTATATATAAATCTTAAATATCCCAACTTATTTTCTTCATCTGTTACTTTCTTCTTCTGTTTTTTGTTTTCATTTTCATACAACATAATACTGCACCAAGCAATTAAATTAAACAAAAGACCCATAATTTTATTGGATGGCAGGGGGCCTGATGCTTTCTCAACCGCGATAATAACACAGCGTTGTTATTTGTTGGGCATAGAAAGTTTTTCAATCTAGGAGTAGTTGACTTGAATCACTCCTATATCATGTAAGATCACATTGTCTCCATTGTATACTGCATGGATGAGATTTGAGTGACTACAGTGATGGAAAAGATTTGACAGGACAGACAAACTAACGAACAACACACTGAATTGTGACACCAAGGACAGCAGCAGCAACAGCTTTAAACACACCTTTCACCATCTCCTCATTGGGCAGCATCTCCAGTAACAACCGAACATCACAATGGCCATCGAAACCTACAGAGAAAAAGAAAGATTTATCACAAGTAAGGCCAAGTGCAGGATGACAGGAATGCAGTTAAAAGTTTAAAAAGTGATATGTGAAGGTAGCAGAATAAGATATTTCGTCAACAATCTGGAATCACTTACAGATGTAGAAGCATTTAGAAGCACTACTCATTATACCTTGGGGATTTCGTCTGTTGTGATGTGCTGCGAAGACGTGATACAAATTTGCAGGGATGAATATTACGTGAGTATCACAGTTATTTGCCCTTATTTGTTAGTTCTTTTAATTGAGTATCAACGACTCAACAAGCGAGATTGGATTGGACATTGTTTTCATCGTACTGTCAAACGTTTCTTCTTTCTGACGCTGGACAGCATAGCTTTTGATATCATTTTCCACTCAGTTTAGTTACGCTTACTTTGTTTCTCGCTGCTATTACAAACAAACTTTTGGGTGATAACTGTCAGTTTCTGTTCCGACAACAAAGCTCACTTGTTAGATTTTTAATATTGTGTTTTTTTTTCTACTTCCGGTTTTCTCTTTTCAGTCAGTAGTTCAGTAAATAGTCATCTGAAGTACAAACAAACTAAAAATTCGTGATCCTCGTTCAATTTGTGGTAAAGTTCATGTTTTATTTTGTACGAAAGCGTACTTCCGGTTTCAAAAATTTTCCTGAACTATAGTTCAGGAAAATTCTCGATTTTGACCAAAATCTGGATTTCGCTTAAATTACACCTAATCGACCCCAAATTTTACGTAGATCACGAATATTTAGTTTATTTTGACGACAGCTCAATGGTTAAGGCGCTATCGCTTACTTCCGGTGTACTTCCGGAAAATTTGCATAAAACTAGCAAGTGAGCTTTGTTCTCTGTAGAATTCTAAAGACTCCATGCTAATTTTAAGCAAAGAGAAATGGTCTTTTTGATTTCTTTTATGACTTGTGATATCTAAGGCCAGTCCTTTAGATATTTAGTTTTGAACGTGTCAAATAGATGGCGTGAAAGAATGTTGTTTGTTGTGTCAGATATGGGCTTATGGCGGCTCGTTGCCAAAAGTTTAGCTACAGCTATTTTCTTCGAAAATTACCAATGAATTCGCTGGTAAATTGACTAGATTTCGTGTGCAATTTGTTTGGCATGTGTTCTTTACCGTTTATGTGTTTAATAACATCATCATTTCTCATCCATTTCCAGGAGAAAATGTGAAAGGTGCATGAAGCCTGTACTGCCTTGTATTGTGTTAAAAATCCTGGAATCCTACTGAATATGTCATCCAAATGACAGAGTGGTAACAACAATGCTAGCTTTAGTACAGTATTGCTGGAACATAGTCTTCTCATCTTTTATCAGGCGGAATCATTCTATGGGACTTGCCAGATCACCAAACCCATCACGGACCAATCTCTCATTCCATCTTCTAGAGAACCTTGGATAACCGATTGGTGGCCGGTGTAAGTTTACTTGTCATGTCACTGAACTTATTTTTTTGCAGTCTTGTATGTATTTCAAGTATTGTTCTGCACTTATGTCTATCTAATGTTTAAGTTAAATTATTCTTTTAGATCATAGACATCAAGCACATTGATGCCACAAATTATAGACAAGGTGACTTTATTTTTTATTTACAGGTTCTTGGGTTGCATGACAGACTTTATGAGAAGTCATGTCCATTGGACAAAAAGGACAATGACTATACAGTAACCCGCTGGCTGCTTGCCTGCTACCCTTGAATATCCCCTTTTACTTCATGAAAATGTAAACAGGCCCTCTTGATTTGAGGTATTGCTTTCTGTCGCTAAAATTTTATTTAAAATAACTGTCCTAATAAATGTTCATTTTGTCTACAGGGTAACTCCTTCGCTACTTATCATGGACTTCATCCATTGGTGAAAACCAATGACAACCAGGAGGAAAAGAGTGTGCTGGTCGAACGGGGAACTTGCAAGCTAAGCCGGAATATGATTAATCGTTCTCGTAATAACTGTTCCTCAACTCTTCGCTCTTTTTCCGGTTTCTCCTACCATCTCCCTGTCTGCAGTCAATTAAGGCAGTCTCCCCTGTCTTGATTGACTCCATGTGCGAGTTTTAAAGCAATTTATCTTCCAAATGACAAAAAAGAAGTTGGTTAGGTTTGTTTTATTTGGGTATAAATTGTTTTAAAACTTGTACTAATAATCAATTGCCTTGTACCGGACGCTTTGTTTATTAAATTTTTATTCAATTTATTAATAAAATTTATTTAAGTTAATTTAATTGAATTATTTGAATACAATAACAAATTTAATTCAATTAAAATTAATATTTTTTTATTTTATTAATTAATTTTATTTAATTAATTTTTTTATTTTATTAAAATGCATTTAAGTTTAAAATTTGAATTCTAACGTATAATTGTATATTTAACGAGTTTAATTCATGATTTGATGAACCAGCATTTTAGTTTACAAAATTAAACAAGTGATTTCAGGTTTAGGTTTCAAGTATGAAGTAAATAATTGAAACATTGCTTAAAGACAACGAAGACAACCGCACAAAGATCTTCACCAACATAAGCCGCAACATACCACATTGAAAACCAAAATATCAAATAGTTTGAATTATACACTACACAGATGAAAACAACAAAAGATGTTGACAACCAAAATTGCACTGGAAAACAAACTGTAGGATAATATCAGCATCAGCTTCTTCAAGGATTTCAGCAGATGCAGAATAACAGCTTGAACAGGAACCAGACAGCAAAACCACTTTACATTTCCACCAACTCCTGTGAGACAAATACAAACAGATATTATAGTTGGCAGTTGTATCAATGACTGATTACTAGTTTCCAATAAAATTACACACTTCCCAAGTTACTAATAATTAACTCATAAAATACCATTTCAGAAGTTTTCTTGCATCTATGCTCCAAGTCTCCCTGCAACATTTCTGGAAAACGCCGGCTTCATGAAATACATGCAGCAGATTGATATTTAATTTAACACTGTCACCAAGTCCTGTTGGGATAAAAGCATAATCATTAACTAGATGTAAAAACAATGTAAGACAAGAAAGAAAACAATCATGTCACAAAATTAAAATTTAGATGAAATGCAAGCAGAAGCAAAATCTTTGAGTAACAAGACAAGATTGCATTAAAAGTTATTAGAGAGGTAATTTATGTTCTAGTTCAATCAAAAAGAAACTTACAAGTCAGCTCAGATTGATCAAGTAGGTGACTATGTTTTCACAAAACTCTACACACATTACAATATTTTGATCACACTTCACGAAACTTCCTTAATTACAGGCCATAATCACAATCAAACTACCTTTTCAAGATGTCTTTGTTGCTGTTACATTTCAAGTAACACTACCCCTCTTCAGGATGACACCAGCAATGTAGACAGTATCCAGAAGCTTCAGCTAAACTTGACTTGCCCTCGCTTTCACCAGCTGTCTGCAACAAAATCACCTGCATGACAGCAATTTAGTTCAGCCTTTACGATATCCTCAAGCTCTTCAGCTGATAAGGAAAGGAATCTCTCACCTGAACATAATTAAGAAAATCAATTGCATTATTGCAGATATTTATACAATTTAAGTATCTGCATGGGATATACTTACAATCAACCCACACAAATAACAATGGACAACATTTCAGCCAAATGGACTGCAGTTGAAGCCAAAGTGGTTAGATTATTAGGTAAGTACTATATCTATACACACAGATGGATAGATACTTTTCCAATTGTTAACTCGAGTGGATGTCTGCAAAAGCCAGGTGCATTACTAAACTAGAAAACAAACATTTTATAAGTTACAAATATACAAAATAATTTCTACAAAAACTTTCTTAATTGGAAACATGAAATAATATGTGACAAAGCTTTATAAACAAAGGTACTAACCTACTAGAATTAGCTAACAAGTACTTAATTACCTTAACAGATTCCCTCCTTTCAACACATTGCAACATAGTAGACCCTCACAAAGACCGTCTTCATGGCACGGCAGCGACCACACTGTGGAGAAAAGGAAATCACCTGCTTTAACAAATAGATTGAAATAGATTAACAAATGGGATTTTCAAACACTCCAAAATCTCACGATTCACTTACTTGCTTTAAATTGGTTCACTATCGATTCAGCTTCAACGAATGGCGAGAAAATAACTCTTGTGACGAAACATGCAACATACAGCAAGAGACGACATTTTGGGAAGGCAGGTCGAATGATCAGATGGAATTGCCAAAAATAAATTAAAGGTACTGTTAATGTTACCTATAATTTCACATAGCACAGAATTTCATTGGTAAATTGTAAAGTATGAATTAGAATAGTAAATTACCAGGTAAGAAAGTAACTCACAATGACTGAGGTGAACGTTATCCAACAACGTCGCGGAAGGAAAGACAAGCAAGCCATGCTTCGAAAACATAAATAAATTTCTATCAAAGCACAGTATATGCAACAAAAAAAAATTATCTAGCTCATTCCTTTGACTTATCATTCTCAACATTTACCCATCATCACCCCAAAGGAAAAAAAGGTTTACAATGTCAAGAACAGAAAATTCAAAACTAATTCGAAAAAAGGTGTAGGTTCAATCACGTAAAACCACAACTTAAGATTTCACTAAGAATTACACCAAAATTAAACAAAGGAATTTACTTCTCTAGTCTTCAATTATTGACATTGAAAGCTTGCTTTTAAGGATAATATTAAACATTATTACTCTTTATCAAGTACTTAAGGTTTCTGCACAATTGACAATAGTCAATAAGTCAAGCTCACATGATTTGGCCAAGTGGAATTTACCTTTGGACAAGAATAACTACTTCACAATTGAAATTATTCCGAGGTGAAGCATGAGAAGATTAATATAAAAGCAAACCATCATCTTTCTTCAAGAGGCTTCAGCACTATCTTTTTGACTAATTCTAAAACTAACATTTTAGCACACATCAAAGACAAACTAGCTCTTATCTTCAAGAAAACATTACTGTACATACCCCATGTCCAAAGAAGGTGTAGACCGTATGCAAAGTGAATGTAGATTCACCATCTCACCATTTCACCATCTTCGCATTGAGCAGCAAACACCATCATTCAACAGCTTGAATTAATCTACCTTTCAAAAGTTAGGGAAAAAGATTGTTTAAGCTTTGGAATTCAGTAGAAAACAATTATTATGAACAAAATAGTGGACAGTAAGCTGCATGGCCCTTGCACATTTCCTCCTGAAATGGAAGAGAAACATTAAAATTGTCCAACACTAACAGATTAGAAAAAAACTTACTTCAAAGTAAAAGTACTTGTCCATGTGACAAAACATCCCAAGAAGCAGCAAAAATCTTCAGAAAATGTAGAGCACTCCACAACACATGGAATTGTCAAGTATATGTTGTAAGCTTTCAGACCTGTAAATTCACCACACAAAACAATAATGCTAAAGAATTCAAGGAGTTTATCTGGCTCAACAAGTTGGGAAAAATACCCCGCAGTAGAAATCGTATCCCTTCTGACACCAACTCGGCAAGATATGATGCACTGTCAAAACAAATTCTCAATGAAGATATAATTCAAACAAAAACACTTTACAATGTCAAGAACAGAAAATTAAAAACTAAAATTTGAAAAAAAGGTATTGATTTAATCACGTAAAACCACATCTTAAATTTAACAAAGAATTACACCAAAATTAAACAAAGGAATTTACTCTCTAGTCTGGTGTAGTTGAAGCAAAATGAAAATTGATCAAAAATGTGAGTAAATATCCCATACAGAATATATTGAATTACACTTAACTTAATTTGGAAAACATATCAAAAATAATAGTTACCATTCCATTCAAGTTTCTGTTTTCTAGTACGAGACGACATTTCTGCATAAGGACAGCACTTTCAGAACACGTGGTCAGACGACTCACTGGGAGTGGGACTGAAATTGTAGACAAAATAATCTTCAGATTCACACACAACTACAGAATACATCTAATTAGCATTCACAGGTGACAAGAAAAAAGAAATACCTTTCTATCTTCACGATGTAAAACTTTTAAGTTCGCTGACATGACTAATAGGCAGACCCTGCAGCGTCCCAGTTCTACAGTCTGCACCTGAATGCCTTGACTTATGTACTGAGTACTAACTGCAACACCAAACCCCTCTGGTGGACGAATTCTAACCCCACCTTTTGACAAAAATTCTAACCCCAACCCATGCCCCAACCTTTTGACCAAAATTCTAACCCTACCTTTTATTAAATACCTTTTAACAAAAAAACAACCTTCAATAACAACTTGTAATCGTAATATTGATAAAACGTAGAAAAAAATTACTTCAAAACGTCGCCATAAGGAAATTCCAACCCCAACCAATGCCCCAACCTTGAAAAAATATTCTAACCCTACCTTTTGAAAACAAACTTTTAACAAACTTCAACAACCACTGGTTATCATAAATATAACGCAACACGTTGATAAAACGTGGAAAAAAAAATTTACCACTTTCGTCCTACAACTTCAAAACGTAGCAGTAAGGAAAATTCGATCATCACTTACCAAAAAATTAAAAATATGAGTTGGTAACATGGTCACTTCTGCAGATTGACGATGTTGGACGATTTTGGTGACATGACAATTGAATTTACACATGAAACCACCGATCAGTTATCCTAGGTTCTCTAGAAGATGGAATGAGAGATGAATCCTTACTTATACAGGATGAAAAGAATAAATTTCAGCAATTACTTTAATAAAGCTAGTTTTGTTTGTTACCTGTATTTCTGTGATGGCACATTCAGTAGAATAGAATGATTTTGAACTAACACTGTAGGCTTTCGTACCTGTCGATTCACCACACAAAACAATTAAATAATATTAAAGAATGCAAGCAGGAATAACCATTTATATAGCGCAACAAGTGAGGAAAGACAGTACCCCGCAATGACTATTATATCTTCTGGAACACCAAATTGGCAAGATATGAAACACTGTCGTGTCAAACTCTTGGTCAAACTTTTAATGAAAAATTCAACCCCCCATTCCACACCCTCACAACCCCCCCCCCCCCAGTCAAGTGAATATCACGCACGTAGATTTACGAAAACAATCTAATTAACCGAAAGTACAAAGCAATCATCGGAAATTTAACAAGTAGACTTTGTTGGTGGAACTGACTATTTTCACAGCTGAATATCATGAAGTATTACAGATACATACATACAATATCTGTACTTCATGTGAATATATGATCAAAGGCTTATGATAAGCCATTTACCTTTCGAAATAGTAAACGTTGAATAAATTGTCAACTAACTGTCTGTCAACCGTGTGCGCAAGAAACGGATGGCCGTCTTTCAGTTCAAATTTCAGACACTGAAATCGCAAGTTGAAATATCCTGTGTTGTTTCGACCACGTTAAAGAGGGCACCCATGAATGAACCTGGAATCAAATAGGTAATAGAGAAATAAAAGAGAACTTGGGCGAATGTTCACCAAACTATCATTCAATTCATGAAACTAAAGAACGCGATACTGATACCTCAGAACGAACATGGGTCATAGCAGAGCTCCTTCAGAAATCCATAGACGAGTTGGAGATGATTCCGTAATTCTTCCAGCGCGACCCGAACTTTGCCAATTCTTGTAAGATACAGCGGGTAGCGGCACAGTCTCCGTCTTCGCCGTTCTTATTTCACCCAGCTGCATTTGTTTCTGTTCATCTCGATGACTACTTCTTGTTGCCGTCTTCCGGTTAGATTGCCAGCCTTTCACCAGGACTGGGTAACTTTTGTTGCTAGACTGAGCAGCAGCCATCTTAGAATCAATTATTTAGTTCTTTGAAGAACTTACGACGGCCGAATGTAGAAAGAGATCAATTCCTCCGCCATAGCTGACACCACGATCACGATGGTTTCCAATAATCGGCTGGCGCTCATTTGTGGTGTATCGTACGAGGAATCTGTTTCAACATTTCTTGCTTCTGGTCGTATTTTTTTCATGACAAAGGGTCTTTTCAAATTTTGTCTTGGCAAAAACTGCAAGCAGATATTTAAGTTGATAAGCAGCTCAAGTAGTACTATATCTTAACAGTCCTCCATGGCAATAGTTTCCTATCACTGCCAATTTCTTCCTAGCTGTCAGTTTGATGAATATGTGCCTTGTACTGAACCAGTATTTGCTCCCATGTCAGTCATAATCCAAAGATTTCAGAGTCTAAGAAGAGAAACAAGGAATTCTGTTAAATATCCAGAAATTGATATTCTAAGAAAAGAATATACAATGAAGAGTTGCAAAAATCTTACTTGTTGCTCACATCATAGGTTTCTATAGAGAAGATTCATTGTTTGTTTTTTTTTCTTTTATAACTTGGAATTCATAAGTGTTGACAATCCTCAATCTTTTGACAGCAACATTGACATTTTTCTCACTGGCTAGCATTTTCTTCAGCAGCCTTGCCTACTTCCATGTAGACTGGAGATTCATGCTATTTAAGGAAGGGTAAGGAGAGGAATAAAATATTTTACCTTATCTATCCATTCCAGATTGACTGGAGCAGTGAAATTGACTTTCGATGTGAAATGTTGAGTCGACTCATTAAATGTCCGTATGCAGAAAAAATCGGTTTAGGAGTTGGGGTTTTGTTCACTTGATCTCCAAATGGTAAAAATGAAGAATAAGTTGATTCTGGGTGAAAAAAGAATCGAGATCTCCACAGGCACTGTTTCCTGACATAATAATCAACATACACTGATGGAGTTTTCTTCAATGGCTTTTTTTAGTAACATCCACCAGTTCCAAACAAACAACCCTGAAAAGAAAAGTAGATACATTGTATTTAAAATAAATGAATCTATATATTCTAAATATAAAAAAATCCCATTTTGTATGCCTTTTTGTATTTCAGACTGAAAAGTGAAGAACTGCTGCATTAGCAGAGACAATTTCAGTCAGTCAAGTAGTGACAAAGAGTTTGGCATTCGAAAGACAATAAGAAAAATTCATCAAGTTAATTACTTTTGCTATGAGTGAAGTGCTTCAGCATGGGACGTCATGAGGCGTACAGCCGTAGACGACATATCGGCAAAACGAACAGACGATCATCAGATTGTTTGACCTAGTACAAATGATTTGCTAGCTTACCTATAAAATGTAGACACATTCAGTAACTTGGAACAATCAAAACCTTCAATCAAGACAACAGAAATACCTTTTCCATTTTGATAATGTAATAACCATTAAACATAAAGAAGAGAACCGTTTTGTATCAGAAAAACATGTGCATTGTCTGCTGTCTCAAAAGCAAATGGCGAAGTGGCGGGACCGCGGGAATGTCGTCACACAAAAACAGACATTCCGCCACCTGGCGGACGCAATTTTAACCACCTAGTGACAGGCGACAGATTCCTTAGCACACAGAGCTTTGATGTAGCTAAAGGAAATTGTGTGTGTGTGTTTCTAAGAAGACACAGTACACTACTTGAGACAACTCTGTGTGTTTCAATCTTCCAGGAAATGATTTATAGGAAGACGACGCCGGCGACGTCCCGGAATGGTTTGCGTGGGCGTCGTGCATCGCCGTAAGCGCCGAGCAAGTGGACGTCGCACGTGATTGGCAAAGAAAGGAGACACCAGAGCTCCGAAAATCTACAAGTTAATAAGTGAACCGAGTAAAGCGAGATATTACGTCGTCGTCCCCCCCCCTTCGCTTCCACCTCTTTGCCCCTCACTTGCGTGTTTCAATTTGATATCCCCTCCCCCCCACCCATTTCATCTCTGACATATCCTCCCATCTCCCCAAAGACCTTTCGCATTCAACTGTCATTAACGTCGCATCCCTTTGACTTGGAATTGCCTTCCTGTTCTTTTTGGCTTGGACGCCAACCCGACGCCCATCGACGCCGATGCTTTTTTCTTCTTCTCCCCTCTCTCGTGCAGCAGCCTCCACCTTTGGCGTCCGCCCGATTCTTACAAGCGCAGCTGAACTCGACTTTGTCTCAAACAACGTTCGTCGATAACTATCGGCGCAAAATTGGCAAACTCATCACGAGCTCAATAAGAGACTTTGTGTGTGTGTCTTGACATTGTTTGTGTACGTGCGTTACCTCGCTGTTGATTCTTGTGTCGTCCGCCGACTCTTATTGAAAGAGTGGCTCTTAAACTTTGGTTGGCCATCGGAGATCTTATCGTCTCTGATTGTCGGTGCCATTCAGTCGTCAACAACACTTTGAATTGGCGTATATACTTGACGCCTTTATCTTCGTCTCCAGCGTCCAGCATATTCTCCGCTGGCCGCCCTCGACTGGATGAGATTGCTCCGCGTAACATGACATATTGTCGACGGAATCGGTCACAAAGGTATACACATAAGTCAGTCCAACGAGATATATATCTACAGCTCGACTCGGATTTCTCATTTCGGTCGTGACGACTGACGACGGTAGACTTGATCTCTGCAAAACACTCTCGAGACGCGTGTGTGCCAATTCATCCGCGAACGGAAGAGGAGCAGCCCGGCTTACTGTGGGGTTATAGAGAAGAGGATATACACGGTACACTATATACTTGAGTGATGACACACAGACTGTTGTGATTGAGCATCTTGAAATGCTGTTTAATTAACCGGACAACATCATCTCCAGCATAAAAGAAGAGAGTAGTAGTAGTAGTAGTACTATATATATATATAGAATATAAGCGACAAAATGAAAATATTCCGGGGAAATATTGGCGGGAAAATCAAAATATTTTAAAATTAAAAATGGCCGTGTCAATCATTTTTGTTTTGTTTGTTTTTTTTTGATCGCCGCAACAAAATCGAGTCAAAAAGGAAGAAGAGCGGAATTCAATATCTTTGACAAATGATTTAGACTTCAAGTAAATATAAGTATACACAGTAGAATAGTCATATGTGTGAAGCGCTTGTTCGTGTCTGTTTGTTTTTCCAAACGGGATTTGATGGAACAGGAAATAAACGAAACATCGATCGGATAAGACTTTTTTTTTTCGGAGGAAAATGACAAAAACAAGCCAGACAAATCTCAACTGTCAATAACAATCGTCAAGGTGAAGAAGCGAACGATTTGTCGGTTGGTTTTCTTTTTGTTTTGTTTGCGGTTAGCCTTTTTGTCTCTTTTTGTTTTTGTGTAGCAGATACAGTCACAATAATTAAGATTATATAAGTTATACACATCACATGTGGTGTAATATATAGTATGGTATTTTTTGTTTTAAATGGAATCAAATCGAGCAGGGGAAATATCCAGTTTTTCGGAGGGGTCTACATTTGTTTTTGCTGGGGGGTTAAATTGATTTTTGTATTTTTTTGGGATTTTTTTTTCTTTTTTTGAAGTTTTAGTTTGCGAAACCGCCACATAAAGACACTATGCTTTGATATGCACTAGGTAAAATGTTCTCCTTCTTTTTCTCTCCGTCTTCTCCGTTTTTTGCCGAGAAAATGAAAATAGAAATACATCAGAGTTGATATAGTACGTAAGGGACAAGCTGATATATATATATATATATAACTGTATATGTTTTGCCATTTTTTTTTGTCTTATTTTTGAAAGAATTGAAATGTGTTGATTTTTTTTTGTTTTGTTTTCACCGCGCGCCGCTGTAAATATCGTCCGCGTCGCTCTTTTCACAGGAATTTTTTGGGGGGGTTTTCTTTTGGGCGGGAGATTCGAATTTTCCTCAATTGTTGTTGCTGTCAATGACGAGAGGGATGGGAGGGAGAGGCTATTGATATGTCAGCATATCCCTGGTTGTCGGGGGGTTCCAATTCTGGTCAACTCAAATCATTTAAAATACATTTTTTGTTTTGTTTTTCGAATAATTCACTTGGAGAGAAATCATCGACATGATAATTGATAAAGTGGGTGGGAAGACAACGAAAAAGATAACACAAATGCCATTTTTTTGTTTTTTTAACGGAGTCTTGGAATGGGCGTACGAATCAAATAATATCTGGGCGCCGTTATTTCAACGTGATATACGAGAGCGTTATAATTAAACAAGTGAATCCCATAAAAATGTTCATTTTAAACGAGTGATGCGCGGCCATATGTGTCGAATTGATTCAAAAAGGAAGGGACACGATTATTTTTCGATTTTCACAGGGCTCAAATTGTTCCCTTCTGTTTTGTTTTGTCATTTTTCTTTGGAAAAATAAATTAAATTGAAAAAAAGAAGAAAACAAAAATTAACTTGGTGTGTGAGATCAACACGTGCCAGGGAAGGGAATCAAAGTATATCTGTCGATTCAATTTGTTTTCATCAAATGGGGGGGTGGAGGAAAATCGATAATTATTTTTGTTTTGTTTCCCGAGGGGTGCTGGTTATTTGTTTGCTGTTTTTTTTGTTGTTTTTTTTCAAATTACCTTTCGTCGAAAAGTGCGTGTGCGGTTTAATTAAATTTTTTTTTTGTTTTTTTTTGGCTATTTAGATCAATTTGTAACAATTCAAATTTTGCTGAACTGCCGTAAATGACATTTGCCTTTTTTTCCCCTTTAGTCTGTCGACTCTTGTTGCTGATCGATTTGTTGGAGAGCGTCGATGATGTCTCGGATGGCGTCGGCTTTGCGACCGCTCAGTCTGCTGCTGGAGCGACTCTCATCCGTCGACGACTCTTCTTCATCTTCCGATTGTTGCTGCTGCTGCTGCTGCTCTTCCTGCAGTAACTGCTCCAATCGCGATTCAACGTCCCGATCGCTGGTCCTCCACTCGTCGTCGTCCACTTGGTCGTCTTCAACTGCCGGCACCAGAAAAAGAAAAGAAATGAAACGGAAATCGATTAGGTTATCATCCAAGTCGGAAACTATTCGTCATCCGCCGTAATAAAAGAAAAAGGCTACACATCATTTTTCCCCAAAAGAAATAAAAATCAAAAGGGAAAAGAAAGAAAGAAAGAAAAATGGGGCTATTTTGTCTGGGATAATAATAGCCTCCTCCTCCTCCCCCGCCCCGTTCATCCGGAAATGATAGAAAGTTTCATTGTCATTGACCGAATTCTCTAATGAGGACATACACATTTATAGATATATCTACGAGATATTTCTCCTCTCTGTGTGATTCTCCCCCCCCCCCTTCGGGTTATAACATTTCTCTTGTTGGCTTCCGACAGCCAACTACATATCTACGTCTGCTGCTGCCATTGTGTTCGGAAGCACAGCACACACGCTGGGCTAATGACAATCCTTTCTTCTTCTTCTTCTTCTTCTTTTGTGTTTCTTTTTTTCTTTCTCAAGAGCTGCTGCCCGCTGGCCGTTATTTCGCCATTGAAGAGCCATCGGTCGGTTTGGATCGATGACATTCGATATGGACAAGAGCAGCGATTGGCCAACTTGGAAAATTGGCCGGTTGTTGTTCTTCTTCTTTTTCTTTTCTCTCTCCACGCAATAAATCGCCACTGTCACGATGCTTATCGCGATTGCGTGATGACTGACGTCATCGCCCCTCGACCGACAGAGAAAATGTGGTGGTGGTGCTGGGCCCTTTGATGACATCATCGGGGTGTGTGCGCCAAGAGCCGCTACACGATCCGAGTGGCAAAGAAAAAAAGAACCCAAACGCTCAAAAGGCAACAGAAAAGAGAGTCCGACAAGTGTGTGTGTGTGTGTGTGTAGTTGTAATCTGCATTCGCAATCTCTCTCTCTCAGGTGTTTTCCATCGCCGTGGACTTTAAGCTTTTTATTAAAAAGAAACAAAACAAGGGACCGGGAACGGAAGACACATGGGCCGGGAGGACGCACCTTCTTTCTCGATTCTTTTCAATCTCTCTAGATATACGTACTATATATCTTTCTCTCTCTCTCTCTCTTTTATTCCTTCTGATTTTCTCTTTTTGTCTTTTATGTGTGTGTGTTGGTAATCTACCAGCCCCGACCGAGCTTATAACTTTCTGACTTTCTGACACAAGTTTCCGGTTGGACCGGGTCTGCGTGGGTGGGTCGGGTCCCGAGTATCTGCTGCTGCTGGGTGCTGCTGGATCAGCGTGTAATTCCATTCCGTTCATTTACACTGATTGAAAATGTTTGGAAAATGGCAAGTAATAAGCGTCGGTGATGAGACATTCCCGGCATTCTCATCTCTTTGGCTCTGATGGCTCCGTTTTCGAGTTGCCAAGCTGTTTTTCAAATTCGATTCCGTTGGTTACGACAACCGGACACAGACGCGGAAGAAGGAAGAGACTTCGCCCCCGCTCTTTCCTCCCCCTCACCTAATGACCATGGCTAAAAACCCCCACCGTTGGAAAATTATAAAACGCGCGCGCTGGGGGGGGAACTTGCGAGCAAGAGGAACGCCGTTTCAACTTGCGTCGAGTTATTTAGACAAAATCTCATCAGGGCTGATTGAATCCGTCCTTGTTTGGCAAGACCCACCAACCGGGAATGAATAAAAATAAAGTCGATGTAGTAGCAGTCGAAAGGTCTCTCTAATATAGATATCCAGCAGCAGCAGCCGGAGCAGCAGGAGAGACCCCGCCAAGCATTGGGTTTTTATACACAGCACTACAAGCGGAGCAATCGAATCAATCGATCTGGCTAAAGTGGTTCCAGCCGGATGAAAATCAGAACACGGTTTTCCCCTTTTGCTAGACCTTGTTTTTCTCTCTCTCTCTCACTCTTTTTCTTTTTAGATGTACTATATACATCATCATCATCTACTACATCACACTGAGCTGAGCTGCTGGCTATACGGTATTCACGCAAAGTGAGATGATTAGTACATCTATAGAGAGCTACTATATCAGATAGAAGACGTGGGCGGTGGTTATATACCTACACTCTGGAATAATAATAATGAATCTATTTTTATAGTGAGAGAGATGATGATGATGATGTTGAAAACAAGTGAAACTGATTTCGGAATTAAAAGATATATAGAGTTCCGGGAGCTTTCTCTCTGAACGCCCCCCCCCCCCCCCCCATTGCGTGTATGTTTTTGTTTGGTATTTCTGTTCTCCCGAAAAAACAAAAACACCAAATAATAACATGACCCCGCCCCGGTATCGCTTGCATTTGTGCTTCGTGGTCGGTTTGTTGTAGGCTGTGCCAGGCGGCGCTCACGCAAGAGGAATAAACAAAAGCATCTATAAACGCCAGCGTGCGTGTGTGTCTCCCAACTTGTATCATAAGGACGGCCGACGTCGGAGGAAAATATGGAAGAAATGGGAGCCGCTGCCAAGAAATCAAACGTTTGAAGGGGGGGACAAGAAGAACGCGAGTATTATATCTTTATAATAAACACGGGGGGAAGATAGATAGACGGGAAAAAAGGGTGGGTGGGAGGGAGGGATGTGAAGCATCCCGGCAACGGGAAACGGAGCGTGAACGCGTTCGGAGATTTCTCTCTTTCGTTTCTCTCCGCTTGATAAGCGTGTGGCAGTTGAGTTGGAAAGATGTACATCATCTGATATGGATCTATCAGCTATATGTGAAGAGACCTTCCCGGGCTAGCCAAACGGACCGTGACAGCAATCCCGCCGACCGAAAATCGTCAGACTAGTCCTCCCATCACTCGGCGCTGCTGAATGAAATGGACAGAAAAATGAAAATAAAAATAAACGTGACGGGGAAAAAAACGGGTATGTACAGGGTCCGGGGGCGGCGGCTCTGATCAATCGGTGGCCGTGTACTGTACATACACGGCCAAAGGCAAAATGATTCAAATCGTCTCAATTTCCCCCCTTCACCCGCGATGAATAAACTCGGGAAATGTGAAATCTGTTTTTTTAAAGGGAAGAGGGAGGAGGATATGTGATTGGATTTCACGCGATTTTGCACCGGTTCAAATAGGGAAGAAAAAAAAGAAACTGGCGCAAGTTTAAATGTCTGCCCAGTTCTTTCAACTTAGACGCTTTGGGGATTGCCATGGAAATGGCGTCTATTAGTAAGGACTCTCGGTCGTTTATTTGACTTGGCCGTCTCCGGAGCAGCGTGTTTACATGTTCCACGTCTAGAGCGGGACCAGAGAGAGAGAGAAATCGGGAAGTCAGGCGGGAGAGAGAGAGAGAGAGAGAGAATCAACAGAAAAACAAAGTCAAATAAATAAAATGGGGGAAAAAGTGGCCAGTCAACCAGCAGTGGGTCGAGGAGACTTGAAACGAAATGGCAGGAGGATCTGATTCTTCTTCTTCTTCTATTGAAACCAAGAAAATAAAATAAAATGAAAAAGGTCGAGGCGAAAGGCGAAGGGAAATCTGCATAGATCCCGGCGGCATCAGGGTCGAATGCAAACAAACCGTCGGTCGGAAGTGACGTCATCTGCCAGCCCCCCTCTCTTTTCATACACACAACCAAAAAACAACAACAGCCCTAAAAAGAAAGAAAGAAGAAGAAGTGTGTCGGCTGCTCACGAGAACCGCTTATCTTTCTTTTGGCCGCCATCCAAAAAAAAGTCCGTCCCGTCCCGGCCACCCCTCCCTTCCATTCACGCTGGCGGTAAACGCCTAGATCGCCATTCATTCATTCTTTTTTTCCCATTCATTCGACATTTTTTTTTTCTTTTCTTTTCTTGTCGAGCGGCGGCCGTTTGGGGTCGGAAATTTCATTCATCGGAAATCGCCGACGTTATAGTCCGTGTGTGTGGCCTTCCCCCCTAAAATCTTTTGCAAAGTCAGGAGCTGAATTCCGCATACGTACAAAGATTTCCTTCTTTTATATAATATCAGATTGTTCCGTCGGTCCGTCGAGAGAATATCGACAATGGAATGAAAATCGCAGTATTGAATGGGGTGGAAAAAAGTTTTGAGAGAGAGAGAAATGGCGATGTGTATAAAAGGGTTGGTCGACGCCATGGCATAGAGAAAGAGAGAAGAGATCTAGGTGAGGTCAACCGAAATGAGCACACAACGCGCCAGGATCATTGAAGTATAGATAGATATATGTATAAAATGTGTGTGTGTGTGTAAGATGTCGAAGGAGAAATAATAATAATAATAAAAAAAAGGAGAGAGAGATAGATAGAAAAGAGATGACGTCACGGTGTGGGCCAGCTGCGCAACAAACTGCAAGGTCCGGCCATTTCACCACCTGATGGGCTCGATCGGAATCATTCCGCATTCGACTTGGATATACACGAAAGAGAGTTGCTCAAACCGACGGGAAAATCCGAAATGAAATCGAAAAGAGATAAAATAAACAAAACGAAAACAACAACAAGACGGACCCGGACGGCCAATATAACCGAACGCTGGCCCAACCTTTTTTTTTCTTCTTTTCTGCGCATCGGATCATTTCAATTCGAAAAAAAAAAAAAGTTTCTAAAAAGTAAATTTTCAAAATTCCCGAGCTCAACTTTTGGAGGATTTTCCATCAGAAAACAAAGGACGAACTCGTTGGGTACGTTGAAAAAGAGCTCGCCATTCACGTCGTCTGTCGGGAGAATCTAATCCGAGTCTAAATGTTTCAGTCGAGTTTTTCTAACTTTTTGATTAATTTTAATCATCCCGTTCCTTTTACGTTTGTTGCTTTTTCTGAGAAGAAAATAAGGAGTCTGACAAAAAGTCGTGATTGGATTCTCAAGATCTCTTTCATTTTCATTTCCCTCCGCTTCTCTCTCCATGGCCATCCCGTTGTGATGGAGGGGGGAAAAAGATGCCGAGTAATAGGGTCGGCGATGACGTCGTCTAGGACAACAAATCTGATTGAGAGGAGGGGGCCCAGAAAATGGTCGTCGATGTATCATGGGCCGTCTCGTTACGCTCCGTCCCTTTTTCCTTCCTTCCTCCGCCGTATCGAACCGAAAATAATCAGCAAAATGATGACGACCATCAGCTGTGTCCTTGTCCGTTTCACAACAAAAGTCGAACCAGAATCCTTGACCGCCTTATGTGAACCACCACCCGAGAGATAACCATCAAAATGTGAACAACAACAACCTCCAAATTATTGCTGATGTGGCCCAGGTGTTCTGTGTGTTCCGTGAATGGACTAGCGTTGCAAATTTACTTTGAAAAAACAAAACAAAAACTAAATGAAACTGAATCTAAATTCAAAGATTTGGTTTTTAGAAAAACGTAATGCCATGAAATGAAAATTGGAGTTTTTTTTTTCCTTAGACAAGATAATAAACTAGATACTATTGGTTTATTAACCAGTTTTATCTTGTCTTTAAACTAAATCAAAAACTTGATAGATCAATTCCTAGTCTTCAAAGTTCCAAGTGTTTAAGTTGCTTCACCAACGATAACCATCAGCAAGTGACTTGTTCACATGGACAAGAAAACTTCCTTAAATGCCTGAAATGATACTTTTATCATTTTCTTTCAAGTTTACTTCTAATTCGACCATGGTGGCCTCAGCCTGGCCTCTGACAAGAAAACAAACTACTTGTGTGTCTGCTAGCTTTTCACACTATCAAATAATTCACACTCGGGTCTATAAATTTAAGACAAACATACCTGCCAAAAATAGTAGAATGTTGGTTAAGTGCACAAACTATTTCCTCGTAGGTTTTATCGATGTTTTCTACTGGTATTTTCTTACACTCTCTTTTACGAAACACGTTTCATGTGTCGTTGGCTAAATTGTAGTCTGCAATTTGGAATTGTTTTGTGGGTTGGCATTTGCCAGATTGCGAAAATGACTCACGCTAATTTTGTGATTTTTTTAATTATCGACTTTTTGATTGCATTTGTCTTTTAAAAAAATATTCAATCAAATGATTGGGTAAAAAAAATTAAAATGAGATAATGTCAAACTCGATAAATCAAATCAAACCAAATAGAACTATATAGATATTGGCAAAACTAGATTTGCAACGCTAGTATGCGGAGGAGGTGCGTGATAAAGAGCGAGCCCACCGTGTTTCTGAGGGGGGCCACACCTTGATTGCCTAACTTTCCGCTCCATCCCTTCACAGATATTATTACATGTATTACGCTCGTCGCTACGGGTGTACGCACTCTCTTTCTCTCCATACTCCTATAGATTGAATGTGGGAGATGATCGGGACTGACGCACTATACTCCGCCATACATACGTCTGCAGCCGGATATTATATGCCCACACCCTTTTTTTTGTCTTTCTTTCTTTCTTTCACCGGAAACGTCTACTTATATTATCGGTTTTTGTCTTCATTCTTTCGATGGGGATTCTATTTAAAGGGAAAATAGGTGCGCCGGCTATAATCCCCATCTTTTTCACTTTCTTTTCATTTTTTGAATGAACCGCTCATTCATTTTCTTTCGACTAATACCAAGGAGGGGAGGAGGCTGGGCGCCCTCCCGTACATACGCAATACACTAATGTTGTCGTGACTGCCTTGGCGCTCAAAATTTGAATAGCCCGCCGAGAAACATACATACAATAAATGAGCTACTGCTGCTGCTGCTGCGCCCATCATCCTCCTTCTCATCATCACCGACCAAAAAATGTTGTTGTGTGTGTGAATGGACTTACGGCGACGGCGACGCAATGAAGTTGATGATTTGCGCTTCTGATGCTGATTCCTCTGCTGCCGCTTTTGCTTCTGCTGGCCGTTCCGGTTGGACATTGGCACGCAACGGCCGCGCTGGCACCGCTGCTGCACTCCCAACGCCAAAGAAGCGCACCGGCAATCGGAATTGACGCGGCAGAATGGATCCGACTCTTCTCCAAAGTCGCTACAATCGTCCTCTTCTTCTTCATCCTGTCCATATCAACATCACAATTAAATCTAAATACATGTTTCACTTGTAGTCTATATACAGTGGAACAACGATTTAGCCTATAGAGTCGACATTATATGCCCAGCAATCCAGCATATGTAGTCGATCAATAGCCGGGCTCTCCACCAATGTATATCCGTTATACATGTCCATTTAATATCTTTTTCTTTATTTTTAGTTTTACTTTGATATGATCCGGGGCCGGTCAAAGCCGATTACAACCGACGGAGATCTTATTTGCGACTCTTCATCCGGACTTTGGTTTCTTGTGCACAGGATTCTTTTTTGATTCTTTTTATTATTATTATGATCATTATTTGGGCCAGCAAATGGACGAAAGGAACGAAAATCTAACGTCAACAAGAGATGATTCGATTTTTTTCCCAGCATTAGCCGGAAGACCTTATAGCATTGCCCAGCAGTCTGTCTATTGGAAGCAGCTGCTGTGTAGTACAAAATAAAACCTTGACTGCGTCTACGCCGGAGTGCAGCGGATGTTTCTCTCTATTCTCGTCTGTGTGTTGTAGATATTCCTGCTGTGCCCATCAGTTTGCCTTTTGCTTATTTGTTTGTTACGTAGGTATATAGAGACAGAAAAAGCAATCCCTCTTCTTCCTCCTCATATGTGCAATAGGATCTGTAGCTAGAGAGATGTGCACAGCTTTCAATCTCGTTAGATTCGTATGCGGTATGGACCAGTTCAGCCGGAATCCTGTATCTACTTTTTGACAGGCTTATATCATGCCCATCGCGTGCGGGCCGCCAAGATGCTGCCAGCAGATCCTTGACGCACATGCCAGCAGGTTCCATCTTATTCTCTATAACAAGGCGCCCTACAAATCTATACATACAAGACCCCCCTCCTAAGTTACATTATTTGCATATCCAATCAAATCAGTTGCGCCATCACTACAAATGGCCACCCAAAATTGCCCATTATTCGATTAGAATGATTAAAAGCACCGGATGGACTTACCGCTAGTGCCGACGACCTCCTGCTCGGCTTGGCGGAAGAGTAGAAGGGATTAGCGTTGGTTCGACCTCCTCCGGCGACGTAACCCCGGACGACGCCCACGTCGTCGTCGTTGGATGAATCCGGTGATCCGCCGGAAGAAGAAGAAGAAGACCATCGGTTGTTGTTGGCCGCCCTTTGGCTGGAACCGACCAAGCGGCTGGAACCGATTTTTGGTCGCGGCGGATCTCTCAGCTGGAAGGGCCGGCGTGACGCCATGACGGCGGCCGACGACGCCGCGGCCGCCGCCGTCGGATCCGACGCCAACAGGTCGGACATTTGCTGCCGGTTGATGTTGTGGTTGCGATGGTGCGATTTGCCAAACGACGACAGACGGTTGTAGTTGTTGTTGTTGTTGCCCGCTGGCCGTCGGTTGTTGCTGGACGCCGAGGAGCTGTGCTGCTGCTGGTACGCCGACAAACTGCTGGACGGACTCTCGTACGGAGCGTCGCCCTGCATGGCGAACAAGGAATATTTACTCCCGCCGACGCCGCTGCTGCTGTGATCCGACGGCGACGTCACCACCCGACCGACGTCGGCGTCGCTCCAATCGGAGGAACGGCCACCCGACGACGACGACGACAAACGCCCTTCGCGGTTCTCTTCGCGGACAATGTCGCGCAATTGCTGGAAACTGCCCTTGACTCCGCTGGGCAATTGGCCGCCACCGCCCTGCTCCTCGCGGACCAGTTCCCTCAGGTGCTGGAGACTTCCCTTGGTCGGCGACTTGGGGAACGGCGACCGATCCTCCTCGCCGTACAGGACGACGCCGGATCGAGTGCCGGAATTCTGGCCGTCTGAGGATGCCGAGCCGCCGCCGTCGGCCGACTCGGTCCGGCTCAATTTGCGCAAAACGTCAAAGGGTCTCGGCGGTCGGTCGACGACTTCCTGGCCGTCCAGCGACGACGGCGACGAGTGGAGCCGGCCGTAAACGACTGGCCGTCTCTCCTGTCGAGGACGGAGGGTCGGCTCGGCTCCGGAAAAGCCCAGCTGCTGTTGCTGGCGCTGGCGGCCGTAGTGGAGGGCGGCGGCCCGGGCGAACGGGTCGGCGTATTGGGGAATTTCGTTGGTCGCCTCGGCGGCCCTTGAGTGTCGCTTCGATTGGCGCCACATTTCCCGCAGTTGCTCACAGCTGGGCTCCTTGCCACCGTCCATTGACGACGAGGCCCACGGCCCGGCGTCCGGCACGTATTCGCCGCTGCCTCCTATGCTGGACGAGCCGGCCGTTCCAGCCCCTCCGACGCCTTTGCTGTTGATCCCCGACGCCGATGAGCTGCGCTGCTCTTTGAGGCGCTGCTGTTTCTTGAGCGCCGCTCTCAAGGCCTTGAGCTCACGCGGACTGGCGTTGCTGGGCGACGCCGGTGACGTCGTCGACAGCAAGACCAGCCCGATCAAGAGCATCCATCCTGACCACTGCATTTTTATTTTATGTTTTATTTGTTGATTTTGATTGGATTTTTCTTGTTTTGTTTCGTTTGAAAAGTTGGAAAACTTTTTCGGATCGGCGTGTCTGCGTGTCTGCGCTGCCCCAGCTGCTGATGGATGACGTAAATCGGTCGCTCAGGTATTAATCACCGAGGCGTCGATTAATCTTCGGCTGTGGCTCTCGTCTCTCTCTCCCCACCCGGTCCGTTTCTCCTTCTCCACACCACCCCGTCCTCCTCCTGCTATAAATCGTTACATCAAATCGAGTCATTATTAACATGATTGGACTTCCGCTTCTTCTTTCCTTCACATTTCCTTAACATTTTAACTCAATAAACAACAGCAGACGAAATTGAAAAATAGAAAACAACATCGTCCAGCCTCTTGTATTGTTATTGAGATGAAGCCAGCGTCGGATTTCACTTGTTTTCCATATTACGTGAGCACAGCACGAAACCCCCGCCGAAAAAAAAAGGGAAATGAGATGCGAAATTGAATATTGGCGCCAATGACGCACCCACCCGCTCACCCGCTCATTCACGTTCTATAATATGTACATTAATGAGCCACGAATTCGACGGAAACTCTGCTGTGCAGCACCTCGTTTCGATTTGATTATCCCTGTGAGAGAGAGATATCAATTTGATTAGATTTCAGCTGATGTGCTGTATGCCCGTCGTGCACAAAGAGAGAGAGCAGCTCTGTAACGCGACTGCAGAACATACAACGTAGAATATGTACGGCACCGGCGGGATTTTGTTTTGTATTTCCCGCCTCTTTTGTCGTCCCATATTATTCCCGGGAAATTTCAAAAAAAGAAAAAGAAAAAGGGAAATTGCGTGACGATAAAAGCGCGCGGACAATGAACGACGTTTGAATGGCTGCCCGATTCCATAAGTGTCACTATATCCCTATAATACAGCGGGCGAGTGGCGGCCACAATGTCAAAACTCAAATATAGCCCACAGCTCACAAGAGAAAAAAGGTGGTTGGGTTGATTCATGGAATCTAATCACCAAAGTTATTCACCAATGAATAGGAGCTTGTTAACGCACCGCCTCCCCAAAAAAGATAGAGACTGGACATCACGAAATTCCGCGCGTTGGAAATTTGTCGAACGGGAGAATTTCGCGAGAGCCTTTTTAGCTTATAGGTTGGGGGCCTAGTATTCTCCGCTGCTGTCGTGTGCTCGGCTGTTTTGTATCTCCCGCGCGCGTCTATTTATCCCGACAAGTGCCGAGCGCGCTTCGTGTGCAACAACAACAATCAACTTGTCATAAGATTTGGCGCTGTGGCGCAAAAGCTATGACACAAAGGGGCTAATATCCAACAGCTGCGCCTATAACCGCCGCTGCTAGCTGCTACGATTTCTTCATTGATGTTGCTGATGGCCTTGTTTGCTGGACTATCAGCCCGTTTCTATTGTCCCTCTTGTGATTTCCCTGCCAAAAGAGTAAAGGGTTGGTGGGTGGAAGGGGATGATAGCAATAGCTGTTGAGTGTGAATAATGACCGAGGGCCGTTTGACATCTCTTATACAACAAGGAGAGCCGACGACAAGTTAATTGCAGTATTATTACGACCGACGACAATGACGATGGGGGTTGCTCGCGTCAGATTTTCAAAGCCCAGCACCCAGCGAGCGGGCATATCTCAGCTGCTATTACCGCCGCCCACGCGCTTATATGTATCCAGGAGCCTCCTTGCGGCTCCTTCATCTTTGAAAGTAGCCTTCAGGGTTGGGTTGGGGGGCGGCGGTAGTTGTGTATATCTATCTAGGCATTATATATAGGCCATTATAATAATCATCCATCGGGATTTTCAAAGGCCTTTCGGCTGTTATAACAAGAAGAAGAAAAAGAAGAAGAAGAAGACAAACTGATGGCCAAATGTGATGTCGCCGTGACGACGACCGTGTTGTGACAATAGCCGAAGCGGCGTGGGTTGACCCGGCCATCAGCCAAGAAGCCGCTAATACATTACGTCTACATGGCAGCACATAGCGATTTAGTAGGATATATTACTAGAGAATTTGTATGTGTCTTTCTGAATTTTAAATTCGGTTCGGTGTGTGTGTGGGGGGGTTAGGAAGAGGAGAGGCGCAAAAAGCCCCCAAAACCCCACCCCCCAGCAGCAGCACTCGCCAGTTTACGTCAATAAATGACGCGGTGACGATGACGTTTCAACGGATAAATACTCGCGTACGTGCGTCTGTGTTGCATTTGAACTCGTGTGTCTGTGCATGTGTGTGGTGGTCTCTTATTTAAATCAAGCCGAGCGAAATGCTCACACGGCCAAAAAGAACACACAGGAGCTTAGACTACTACAACTATTTAGAATAAATAAAATATTTAAATAAAGGAGGGAATAAGAAGAAGCGAAGATCTAAAAGGCTCCTAGGCTGCTGGTTGTATGTAGAGAGATATGACAACCATGACGTCACGACTATAACCCGTTCAAACTACTACATTGAATCGCATTTATAATTCTTGGATGTATTTTTCATTTCATCATTAAAAAAAAGGGATTAAATTTTATTTATTTTTTAATTCACGTCAGACTCGACATCACAAGGTTCTGTTGTTATAGTTTTGATTTATTCTTTTCCCGCTATATATTATACTGGCTATAAACGAAATACGAAAGACACACACACACATTCAATATGCCGGGCCATCAGCCAGCCAGCAGCACGGCGTCCTTAATTACTTCGGAGACCAATCACCTGAAAATCTAAAGATTTCACCTTTTCCGACCTATAAATTCGGATCAATGTAATAATGTCTGTCCACTTGCAGTAATGGTGGCTCTCTCCTCCTGCTGGACGCTGCCGGGATTATTATACAAGAGACTGGTGCACAACACATGTCCAGGACTACTACAGTATATATCGGCCTCTCTCTCTCTACAGATGGACGTCAGGTTGTCCAGTTTATGTATCAGGACGAACGGCCATGTGTGCTGTCCAATCAGTCGGATTGCTGCTGCTGGATTCAACCCAGGGATCTAACCTTTTATATAGGCCGTCGGCTGATTCTCTCCAATACTTTTTTATTTCGAAAAATAAGAGGAAAACTTATTGAAAAAGGAGCGGCCGGGAGGGAATCAATAAAATGAGAATAAAGGGGGAACAGCTAGCAGTTCAGGAGCAGCACGTCAAAGTGTCTAGTCCCGATGCTGTTCTGGCGTTTGTTTAGCGCCGATTGGCTAATCGTGGGGACGAGGCACCTGATGCCGCCGATCCCGCACACATCACCCACAGCACACAGCAGCACTAACGCCAGGCTGTATGGGTTTTTCGAGATGTAATACAATCCCTTTAGGGTCGAAAAAACACGGAGGAGAAGAGTTATATATTGACAAAGTTTTTGATCCGGCATTTCCATTCCGCTCACGATCTTCTTCTTCTTCTGCCTCTTCTCTCCCTTCACACGTCTATCCTACACATATACAGCTAGCGCGTGTGTGTTTAACGCATTTGCCGAATGGGCGGAATCGACTTGTCTCATCTCTCCCCCGCGCGCCTGCCGCAGCACACGTCGCGTTTTAAATTCCCTTTTGACATTCAATCACGACGCCCAAACTTGACAATAGAAATAACATTTCCTCTTTTCATTTTTGATTCCATTTTGATTGCGGTTTTATTTATTTATTTATTTTTTTTTTCGATCTTATTTTAAATTGAATGAAATCAACAGTCGGGGTTTAAGAATTAAGTTGAAAATCATTTAAATCCGCTGCTGGTGGGCGGAATAATTATATCAGAAAACTTTTGACTTTTCCGTGTCGCTGGCCATCGCTTGATGACGACACTACAAAATCAAAACAACAAGGAGAAGACCTACCAATTCCGCCTGTATATATAAGGAGATTTATACGTAGTATAGCTACGTAGATATTGGCTATATATACCTTTATCTATTGCAAAAGTGGCGATTTCCCTCGGAGAGAAAAAGAAAAAGCCGACGCTCATCGACGTCAATATACGTCGGCTGACCCTTACCAACTTCCCCCTCGTGCTTCTCTACTACATCATCATCGGCCTATCTCTCTCTCCTTCCTTCCTTAATATCTTTATACATACTGTATCGAAATAAAGGAGGAAAAAAGCTATACACATGTATCCTATATATCGTCATATAGGAGCTATAGGAATTAGCCTATAATAAGAGCCATGGTATAGAGAGAGATATATCAAATGCTCCTGCTTTTCCGTGACTATGGCTGCTCCCTTCATCAATAGCAACACACGCAAAGTGAACGGTCCCCTTCTTTTTTGTGTACACCAAATCTCTATAGCGTGTAGCACGAAGATTTGGTTAGTCCGCCATCATCCGAATAAATAGCAAAAGTAGAAACAGAGAAGAAAACATTAAATGAATCAGAATTTTTTCTTCGGACATGATCACATTTATATCATATCATAGAAGATGAAACCATCTCGCCGGTCTTATAAAATATAGGAGATATCATTGGCAGCTCAGCTTTCAGCTCTCTCTCTCTCTCTCTCCTGACTGACTGACTGATGACCGAGGCCCATTGATCAAAGTCAAAGAGAACTCGGTATAGCTACATGTACATCAATATAAACACACACACAAAAGCACCATGACGACGCGTGACCAAAGAGCCGCCCAAAGAGCCCAAAGAAATCAACGTCAAGATATCAAGTGTCTGCTATAGACTGATGTCGTCCTCTTCTTCTTCTCTAATAGCATCCTCTACACATATTATTACTACGTAGGCTATATAAATCAAATATAATCGGATAATAATATCCCCAATCAAACTTACCCCTTTTTTATTCCCGGCCGCGCGGCGATGGAAGTGATTGATGTCCGGATCTGTTTTTCTTGATAAAATTTTTCGATTGGGCAGATGTCAGACAAAAGATTTTCAGGGCAACACTTGTCGAAAACAACGGCTATAGCTACTACGAATCAAGATTGTTTTTGATTTTTCTTTGATTTTTCACACGGCGAAAAAAGGAAAGAAAATTCGTTGGCGAGTCTCTGCGATGGGGATGTCTGATGCAAATTTTTGGGGCGCATGCACTTTTGCTTTTTATATAGTCCTCGATTATGTGCCGCCGACGTACTTGACTGGGACTCGACTGCGATCCTTTGGTGCTGAGACGGCCGAAGCGTTTGCTGTCCCGATCGAATCACTAGGACCGTAACACGAAAGCATCGACACACATTCAATTTGTGTTGGTTGGTTGGTTGGTCGGATGGCTGATCTTTTTCTTCCCTTTAAAAGCTTCTTCTTCTTCTTCTTCAAAGTTTTGATGTTTTGTTCGTTCGGCCCCGAATTGTTGCAGTTTGAAATTGCGTTCAGGTTTTGATTTGATTTTCTCCTTTTTCCCGCCCAGCGTTTTTCTTTTTCTTTTCTTTTAAATCCTCTGGCTGCCGGCCGCTCCACACCAACTGCGATACATACAGTGGGAAAATCAATTAATGACACTGAATCGACTGCAGTCTACACACACAATTCAACACAAATAGCGCCAGCAGAGAAGCCGATGGCGTAGCTTTTCATTTGAATTTCCCGCCCTAAATTGAATCGAATTCCGCCCGTCAATTTCGACTTTGTCAACCCAATGAATTCAAACTCGAACCAATTGGAAGTGTGTGTGTGTATTATTGCTCCAGCCGAAAAAATTCAGTTTCTTTGCTGAATCGTCAGAACGAGGAGCGCAGCGCGTTGACCGCCGAAAATGTTTCAAATCTGGCGGCCCGCTAGCCGTTCCGATGCGGCCCATTTCCCTCTCCATTCCCAGCAATACCGGGAGGGAGAAAAATAAAATACAAAATGTGAAATCCCCCCCGTGAATAGACACACACGATTATAAATGGTCCCCAATTCAAAAACTCAAAGAGAATAAATGCAAGACAAAACCCTAAACAGCCATCAGAAATTAGTGGCAAGAAGAAATGAAGTTAAAAAGAAGAAGAAGAAGAAATACGGAGGAGCGTACGGAGGAAGGAAGCTGCGGCAGGCGTTTACGGCGAGTGACTGTCGAGCGAGAGGGTCGTGTAGTGCCGTGACTACTTGCCAGTTGCCAGTCTGCCCATCCAGCACAGCCAGTCGAGGCCGGGCCTCTATTTCTCTCTCTCTCTCGTCCACTGGAGGGCTCCTCCTCTTCTTCTTCTTCTTCTTCTTCTTCTTCTACGTCTGAAGCGAAAGGATGGATATGTACAAACAGACGACACAGCAGTAGATACGAATAGCCAAGGAAAGTCTTTCTATAAGAAGACGGTGATGAAACTCGAACGAAGAAAGAAGAATCAAGAGAGAGAAAAAGGGACCGTCAGAGACTCCGCCCCCTGATGCTCCGCGGCCCAGGACGCCCACGCAACTGCACATCTCCCCCCCACCACCACCACCACCCCATTTCTCCTCTTTCCACCCTCTCTCTATACAACAAGAGCCGAGACAAGAGCTTTTCTATACATGTACTGTTAGTTACACTTGGCCAGCGTCTAGATAGTCCCGCGGTCATTCCCGCGCAACGCGATCTAACCGTCAGCAGCAGCAGCACCGGCAATATCCGCACCGCCCGACTCAACTCTTATAGATAAGAATTGGGTGATGCGCGCGCTTTTTAATTATCATTACTATACTCACATAGAATATATCCGCATATCTCGCACTCCCGAGTTTCTTCTCTATACCCATTATACATGTACAATGTGTAGAATAGATATAGAGTTGGCAACGCTTGTTATTCCATCAAGATGGCCATCAAAGAGAGCGCTGACGGACCGCGGCGCAATCTATACACACCGTCCGTCCCTATAGGCGTTGCTGTGTGGTTATACAGGTTTCATTTATTCCGCACTTGCTGGTCTATTATTCGGATTTTTTTTTCTTTTTATATAAGAGAGGAACGAAAAGACGACTGTCAAACAGAGATAGCAGAGCTCTGCTCCCACGATCGTGATCCGCACGTAATGTCACGTCGTCTCTGCTGCTGCTGCTCCTGCTGCTGTCCGGCATCATTTTTATTTTTATCTGGCCGTGTCCAGCTCCGTCCAGCTCTTGTCCACATCCTTCTTCTTCTAGTAGGCCGTTATTATAATAATAGAAGCGATTGCATAGCTGCTGTATAATGAAGCCGACTATTCCTTGGTGGACATACAGTAGCTATTTAAGAATGGATTATTATGATGATTGTCATAGATCCCAAATACATTTAACTATATCAAATTAATAGTTCTATTTCTTTTATTTTCTTTTATTTTATATCTGGCGATAGGCTGGAATGAATGTGGACTGCTGGATACAATATGTATACATACAAGGTCCAGTGCGGATTCTGCTCTATTTACCTCGACTATTGTATATAGTACATCCACCCAGCTAGTTACATCATTAATGGAAACGTGTTACAGAATCGAAACGTGTAATCATCTCGCTAATGATTATTGCATCATCAGTATTAGCTAGTATACCTGTTACGGAATAGAGTTCACCATAACGGACAGCTATGTAGCTCCGAAATGGTGGGCATCAGATGAATTATACATGTTGTATAGCCGCGCGGAGGAAATGGGCTGGATCTATATAGGTCCAGCAATTCCATTACGCCATGTCTATACTATATAGCTAGCCTATAATATTATAATACTGTACAGCTGTTATTATTATTACATTGTATAAAATTGTATTGATCAATTTTTCGGCGACTGGCTATAGCAATATTATATATCTAGTTCCGGTCCAAAGCTCATTTCCGACTCTCGTTGCCCCCCTTTTTTTACTCTGTTGCTCCTGCTGCAACAACAAACAAAGTGGAAAAGAGCTGCTGCTGTGCTGCTGCTTCTGTGCAACATCTTCCATCATATCTCCGGCAGCATTTGAGCTTCCGCGCGCGCGGCCACATATTTTCTACACGTCTATAGTATATATAGCTTTCTGATATGATGTCTTCTTTCTCTGCGCGCTGTGCTGTGTTGCCCGCCGCTGCTATTCAAGTTCAATCAATCTCGCCCGTCCCAGAAGAAGAAGAAAAAAACGGGCCGGCAGGCGGTCGGCAACAGCAGCAGTAGGAGCAGCCAACAACAAACAGTTTCGCACAGTCGAGCCGAAACGGTAGGTTGGTAGCCGGTAGCGCCACACACAGCAGCATCATAGCGCCACCAGGCCTGTATATTATATTTCATTGCTGTGCGAGCGGCCTGTCAGCCGCAAACTGTGTGTCCGCGTGTCTAATATCTCTGATGCGGCAAAATATTATAGCCCATCCAGGAGCCGGCGGAATTGGACGGCGCTTTGAATATATATACCAAAGGCGGTGGGAGGAATTAATTTCCGCTTTTCCGATTGAAATCGCTTTCATTATATAACACGGGCCAGCCAGCAGCAGCCCAAGCAGCACGACCGAAATCAAAGTCATTTCCTATGTAACATTATATTTTTATAGTATATATCTATACTAGTAATACTATAGTATAGACAATCTCGATCGTTTATTGCATTTTCCCCAATTGAGATTGGCGCGAATATTTGTCACTCGGAAGGCGTTGTCAGGGCAACGGTAAATAATCAAAAAAAGGGATATTAAAATGTTTTCCGTATTACAGCCCGGCCTATATCTATTTTGTGACGTCCAAACATACAACGTGTATATGAGGCCTTACAGCTGAGTCTTTCAAGGGGGTCAGGGGTCGGTACAGTGGGGGGGGGGGGGGGAGAAAAATAACAAAAAATGAATATATATATATGTATAATATAATGGATTAAAACAAAACGCAATGTAATATATAGTAGCTCTAAGGCAATAGACGTATATACTTATAATATATATAGGAAGCCCCAGCAATTCCTCCCTTTTGAAATGACGTCATCCCCGACGACACACGGCCCAAATTCGACTGACTCACATGACAACCGAAAACCCCCAAATCAAATCAAATGAAATGATTGTCTTTAAGTTGATGAAATTTAGGAGGGGCGGGTTATTCGTTAATATAGAGCTTTCACGACTCGGTGAATTGAGACGGGCCGGTGTCGTCCCGGTGTCGTCAACAACAACGGCCACTTGTGATTCTTTTGATTGTCCGCTATTTGAACCGGCTGTACAGACTACAGAGAGAGAGAGGTACTGGTAGATATATAGGGACGGCACACTCGTGTTGCTGTGTGGCGCAGCATATTATTATTATAGACGTACTATATTTCCCCGCCGGCGTCAATGGGCTCTGGCGCTTTCAGACTTTCTTAATTAAAACCCAATAGAAATTGGGCCGGCAGCAGCACTTGCGTCTACACCATTTTCCTTGTAGGTGAGACTGGTGTGAGAGCCTTTTATGTGACGCGTTTAGATGCTGGACATGTCGATGTAAATGATAGCGGCGCCAAATGGAAGCGAATTCAAAAATAAAAAATCTGAGATGAGAATTGGTGAAATTAGAATCCAATTAATGAATGACAATGGGGGAAAAAAGTGCCTCCTACGCATTAGAATAAACGCGTGTTTTTTTCTTCGGTCGGAATATAATATTAAATACTTTTCTATTGAAATATAATTACAAAGCGTCTGGAATGAAAGATCTAGGTGTGTTGCGCAGTGGGAAAAGAATGAAGAGGGGGGGACTGTGCTGGCTGTATAGTAGTAGTATATAACTACTCCACTTTGGGTTCTGCTGCTGCCAATGATGTAAATGAGTTCCATTCTCTGGCTGCGCTTGATTCTCATGATTTATTGTATTTCAGACATTTCTTCTTCTTCTTATCTTCTCTATTTTTTTTTTCTTTTTCTCTTGTCATTTTCAAAACCCGCATCAATCAAGGCGCGGGCCTAGATGCAGCAGCAGCAGCAGCAGCAGCGCTCGTCCAATCAGCCCGGTAGATGGTTTTGACAGACTCGCTTGACACTCGGCTTAACCCGTCTAGTTTTCTCTCTCCCCCCTTTTATTCGGCATTCTCTTTTCTATTCGAGATATTTCGAACTATATAAGCGCCTTTCCAGCAGCAGCAGTCGCAAGACCATGTGATATCGCTGCAGAGAGATTAATATCAATCTCTTTTCTCTTTCTCCGCCGCGGTAGAATCAAAGAAAAAAAATTCAATAAAAAACCCGCGAAAATACATCGAGATTTGAACACGGAAATGTTGGACCAGCAATCGATATTATCACAGGCATGATTCTTGGGTCTATGTTACACAACACCATTACAAAAAATGGTTTTTAGTAGATTCATTAAGATTTCCTCAATTAAGATACGAAAAAAAAAGTGCGGGAATTTCAAAGTATCTAAACAATGTCACGGGGAAAGGGCGGCGACTGCAATGTTATATAAAACGGGATGCTGCTGGGCGGCCGGCCGGCTGGATGGATGGATGGATATGACAATAATGTGGAACTCCGCCAAACTGTCTCAATGTCACACGATGGCATATACGGGGCGGCTGTATACAAACACACACACACACAACGCCGGTATAGCCTATAGTAGATATATTAAAAGCGATATAGAGCACAACAGCAGCAGTAGAACGTATTGACATTCCTCCTGACTATGATGCGACTAATTAAATCTCTCCGCCCACTCCTCCCAACCCCCCCTACGCAACCAAATGCAGGAGCCCCGGCCATATAGACACATATTATAATAGGGCGCCCCGGCGTCCATCTCCTGTTGGTCCTCATCAGCGTCTACACACACCACACATCGTCTGCATGTAGAGTCTATACCCGACGCTATTTTATCGCCCACGCATATTATTATATAGCCCTGAATATAATGATTACATGTATAGCTAGCTCTATTTGGAGGCCTATATATAATAACCGCCACCTTTTGTCATCTCTTAATAATATCCGCCGCAATCATATGCAAAGCAACAAAACTTCCCATATGACATTTAGTACACACAGCACAAGACGCGGGCATATATATAGACGGCCCAGCATCGTCACATTCCATTTTCAAACAAAGAGACTATAATAATGAAATAGATCGCGACCATCCGGAATGAAGAAGCCAGAAAATCACACCCGCAGCACGGGCTCAGCAGCAGCAGTTGAATTGTTTCATGATGACGACACAATTCCGCCAGCCAGGAAATGTTTTGGAAAAGAACTAGAAATTTTCCTGGGGAGATGAATACAATATTAATATGAATATTATACGTTTTGAGATGAAAGATATTTAAAGTCAAATTACAGGGTAGCTGCTGCTGCTGCGCACCGGATGAATGCTCGGCCCTGTGCATCAGCCGCCCAGGAAGTCTTTTTCTCGTCTCTTTTATAACGCAGCTAGCTAGAAAAAAATGGCTCCAGAGAGAGGCTGACCTTTTCAAACTCTCTCTCTCTCTCTCTCTCTTTTGATATTCCTTTAAGAAGAAAAACGCTGGCAAAAGAGGCTTTGATACATCAGCACAAATATAGCAGTCGGCGAGCTCCTATTTCACTTATTTTTTTTCCAGGGGAAAATGTCGAGCGTAAGGCCACCAGATGGGGTTTCGCACGCATTTGATTTACACCGACCATTTTCCAACAACCTTTTTTTTCGGGTTCGAATATAAATTTGAACCCAAATTGTGTCCTCTCTTCTTCTTCTGACGAGAGAGAGAGAACTACTCGCTTACATTATCTATTTAGCCTCGAAAACATGGAGACTTTGAGTGCAGCAGATCCATTATCTCCACACTTGAGCTCCTACAGTATGTATACTATTCTAATAACTATCAAGCGCCTCCTCTGCACACACACTTTTGACACAACGTGTAGCTACTATACATACACTTGATAACGATGAACGGATGAATTCCATCATCCGGAATGATTTCATTTTTACGCAAAATTCTTTTTCGCTTATTTTTAATTCTAGACTATAGAGGATAGAGTACCACATGAGCAGAGCATCTCTAAACATATCCATTCAATAAAGGCGTTGATAGAAATATATGTTATAGAAATGAACGTGCCAAATTAACTCCATTGACACACATCGCGCGGGAGAGAGCCTATTTCTTTCCGATTTATTCGGCGGGATTCAGCCTCGGCTGATCCCGAAAAATCCTGCTCTTGTGATAGATATCTCGGGAATATTTTCTGTCTCAATCAATGTGATAATATCGAAAGACAACGGCAGTTCATTAGAGCGTTCCAGCAGCAGTGAGAGGAGAGGCGTGAGCACTCGGCAGCCGGGCGAGGCTTGGCTGGGCGCGTGGGTTGTTTTCCTTATATTCTATCTGCTGATGTTGGCTCCTGGCGCGGAGAATATAACGGAGCCCAGCAGAAAAGGAGCCCAGCCAAAGGAGAGAATGGCGAGGTATTAGCGACTGATAATGAGCCTCGTCAATTCGACATATCCACCCAGCAGACACTATAGGCTACACTACACACATATATACATGGATGAAAGCCGATGACGGGCTGCTGAGAGGCCGTCATCGTGTAGGTTTTTTCCTTTTTTCATTAGAAACGCAGTTGCCTGCATCACCAGGAGCCCTTTAGATATTGTCTGCTGCTGTCTGTCTATCAATACGAGGCACAGCTAGGAGCAAAAAGCTCGCACCCAAGAGTCCAAGGCCTCTCTCTCTAGAAACGGGCGATTGCAGCAGCAGAGTCTGCCGGCATGTCTTAAGGCCGCCATCAGCAGAGAAATCTGTATTATTATTATTGTTCATCATCATTTCTATACATGTCTCTCTTTTGCTGTGTTGTGTTTTGTGGCTATTCGCTCTTTGATTGGCCTCGTTTTCTTTCAAGGCTCTGAGACTGCTAGCGCTAGCTGTGATGCTGATATCATCTATACGCCGGCCTTGGCTGCTGCTGATGTTGGCCCATTTTGGCCAGCTTTCAATGACATTCTATATAGGCCGAACTGAATAACCTTTTAGCGGGCGCAATCGGTTCCGCAGTGGGTCACACACAGCAAGACATTCCTTATTCGTTTTATGAATGAAATAAAGAAAGTCATAGATTTCTATAGCCAAAGCGCTTTTGGACCCCCCACCCCACACACACACACACACCTTTTTCCGGCTTCCCTTTCACTAGATACGTAGTCAATCGCCGGCCTTGTATAGTTCATATGAGAAGATGTGTGTACATAATATACACAGGGCGGAAGCGATATAGGCCCGGGCGAGTCTATAGCTGATGGAGCGGCAGGAAACGCCGAGTCAACAAAATCTCTCGACAGCAGCATCAGGAGCACAAGGCGTCGCCGTCGCCTTATTCCTATTCTCTCCTTCTATATATTCCCAGATACAACAAACAAACGCCGGCATCAGTCGACTATCTACTACTAGATATATAATAATAGCGCATGCAGCATTTCTCTGCTGACGCTGAAACTGATCTATTCCATTCATCCGTTCATCCATCCATCCAGCAGCCAACTCTGCTGGTCCTCCCACGCCTCCATTCATGTATACATATAGGCAGCAAACACCTCCGCGCCAGGAGCTATATCTCTCTTATATGGCTCTTTTTATTTTTGGGGAGAAATCAACTGCTAACAAAAGAGTCAGAGCTTTTAGGAGTGAAATCTCTATGCACGCATCATGAACAACAACCAGGAGCCAAAATCTATTCAGTCGCCGGGCTGCATGGCTGTTTCTTTTCTTTTTGTTTTACAAGGCAGAAATCAAAATCATTTTCAACTGCGGGTGTACATTGAAAGAGACAACGCCGTCGGGGGTAGCCGAGGGGAAAATAGAGACCGGGCTATATGTGTAGATGTTTGCACGCGGGCTGTCGCCTTGAGGTGCGGCACAATTTCCTTTTGCCTAGCATCAAAAACCGGCCCTGCAAATGACAGGTCGAATCCTATCCATCTCTCTGCTCTTTTCACATTCTCTCTTTTGACATTGATCTCGTCATCACAGGAGCGCGTGTATATATATAGAATGATTATTATTATGCAGAGGTGCGCGCGCGCGCGCGTGATTTAAAATAGTCCCGCCCGTTCATTCACGCAAAAAGCGGCCCGTTTGCGATGAATGGACGGTGGGGGGAGACGGAAGTTTCATTCACACCGGAAAAAAGAAGAAATGACATCACAGGCATCATCAGTTGTGTGAATCACACGTACACAGGAAAAGAGGGGGTCTCTGCCACACGCCTTTTTATACATCTATACATAATATCAGTTTATATTATCACTCCGTAGACACAATAATAAGCGTTTATCGTATATTTCTAGAAAAATAAAAGTCAACATGTGTCATCTAGATATCTCACGCGGAACTACATATATTTATAAAATAGCCTTGGCGGGATATTTGAACGCCCAGTAAATTTGACATTTGATACGCTCGAATATTATTCTGATTATTATTAGAATAGAGACCCGACCGACGCCGACGCCACACACACACACACATGAATGTGGATAAGATAACATAAATGAAGTGTGGCGGCGGTGGCGGCTGGCAGGCGGAAGATATCGCCAGCCGATGACGTCTCGCGTGAATCCTGTTGACCTGGGCCGCGCTCTAACACGAACGTAATAATAATAATCAGGAGGGCCAGCTGGTCGGCTTCGATTAGGTGTGCCAGACACACATAGAATAGTATGACCGGGATTATTCGATCGAGGATCAATCCTTCCATATTGCCCCATCATCTGTGTTATACCTGTTAGCAGAGTGTATACTACTATACGCCAGCATCGTCTATTATGCAGAATATGGATACGTAATCCCCTTTGAGGTTGGCCTCAGGGTTCCACGACATCAAATATTAATGAGACTTTCCAGATTAAATCGCGGCAGTGTGTGTGTGTGTCTAGGCTACTAGCCTGGATTCCTTTTCAGCGCTTCTATGATTTATTAATTGATTTCTTTTTTAATTCCCCTATATTACTCGGCGCGATTGTTTCTCCGGAGTAAATAGAGCTGCTACACGTACCCACTAATAATACACGTGCTATTATTCCCAATTGGCTACCATGAGAGTCTTAGGTCTTTTTCGGTCTTAATAAAGTAATTATCTGGGGCTTTCATGCAAATTTGTACGTTTTTTTAAATTATTCGTTGTAAGGTTGTAAGTGTAAATTGATGAGACGAACTATTTAAATGTTAAAATAATTCCGATCCGTCCAGCGAATCCACTTTCATCGTATTTGACTATTCGCGGTTTAGATTTAGGGTAAGGGGTCGATTTGTAATCAAATTTCTATCGATATCTTAAGGAAGCATGGCTGATTAGAATATTAGTGTCGTCTGCTTTGTTTCACAATTTCGATTTTCGAAATAAATGTAGTCGTCTCATCACAGGTGGTGTGATGGAATCGCTTCACATACATTCGGTGCTGTTTAGCAGGTAAATAAAACTGAAAAGATAAATAAAATGAGTATAGGAATTAAATGAGAAGAGTTAAACGTTCAACCTTTTCCAAAATTGTGAAATGTTGGTCTTGAGCTCTTGATTCTTGACTAGCAATTATCATGTAAGCCCCCTTGCATGGCATTTTGTTTGCTCTTTACATAACCTTTTCTTTTGTGCAATTGTGAGACTAGGGCCAGCCCAGACCTAACCATATGCCAGTTTTCCTTGTGCCTGTCGTCAGCAACAATCTCACTGCTTGGGTAATTATTTGTCTTACTTTTTATTCCTGCGACCTACTAGATATTTTAATGATGCATATGTTTGGCTTTCACCCCACGTTTACCCACTATCCCATTTTCAATTGACTTACTTGTTGTTTCTGCCAATAAGTTTTCGTAACCCAACTTTTTAAATTTTTCATTCAGATTAAACAGGATTCCTCTTGATTGGGAGAAACTATAGCGATGACGATCGAGTTCTTCTCTTTAAATCCTCTCTGCCCTCGTGTATGCCCATGTGTGTGTGGGTGTATTCACGAGGACCCTACCTTGTCTGGTGGATTCAACTTTTCAACGGATGGATGGCACTTGTGGATGCCTGGCCGTATATTTCCCAGGCTTAAAGGTAGGAACAATTTTTAGCTATTCTTCCTTTTTGACCAATTGGTGCCGTTGATTATCAATCGTTATGGAGTAGGATTATTTTATTCCCGAGTTAGGCGTTTGACTGGAACTGTATCCTCTTGCCATTTTCGTTTGCTCAGTCACTTAATAATTCATTTGTAGAAACGACTGCAGATTTAGGCTTGTTTTTTACAACTTTGTCTGTGGGTACAAACGATCAAATGTGAAAATATCTGAACTTTAAACACTTCCAAGAGCAACTTGGAAAATTGTGTGACCACCTCCTCGAACGTTGGTGGTATGATGGTACCGTTCAGATTTGTATTTGCAGGCCTTCAATTCTATATGAAACTTTTCCCCCCTCTCTTTTGCTCTCCATTTGGGATAGGACGGTGACGATAGGGACAAGCCTAGAGCAGTGGATTATTGAGCTGAAGCCAGCCGAGAAGTTACAGATAACACTCAGGAGAGAGAGACACCCTAGGCCCCCTCACACATACACACAAGGAGCTATCGCACTCTTACAGCTTCGGCCTACATTACGTATTTCAAACCCAACTCTTCTTCTTCTTCTTTTTTCCCCTATATCATCAGAAATAGGGCAAATGTGTACACACACTATAGGCAAAAGTAAATCGATTCGTCGGTTTTTTCCACTCCCTCCCCCATCTTTTCATGTGTATATAGTATAGTGTCTGAGCTGTCGACAACTTTCTAAATTCACAGCCGGGCCCCATATATTTCCATCCCGTCGCTCTTGTGTATCTCTCTCGACTTGGTGCAAAACTGGTCGACTGGTAATTCTGCATGCCCCTGTACTATACTATACTACAGGCAGCAGCCTTTGCCCTATATAGCAGCGCGCAATACTCTGGTTTGACCTTTGAATATGTGTATTTATTCGGTTGGCAAATCGCTAGACACAGCAGCTGATGGGGGTCCTCCGCCCATCCAATCTTCTCACTTGATCCGCACCATATGCACCGCTGCCTTTGTGTGTGTATCCATTTTGTGTATAGCACATACTACATTCACTTTGCAACTATATATCTCTTGTGTGTGTGGTTGGATAGAAGAGAGTCAAGCCGCCGTGTTGTTATGCGCCAAAGCCACACAGCACAGCGAAACAAGTTTGAATCTTCTTTCGTTTTTCTTTCCCGCAATTTATAGACTTGATTTAAGTCTTTCGTCTAGTTCCTTTTGATTATCGGTGACGTCGATCCACTTTTTGTGAAACTTATAAAAAAAGGACAAGATGCTTTTCAATATGTTCAAGCCATTAGAAAGTAGTCAGTTTGGCGCTCAATTTCAAATTTTCCCGCTCTCAGATCACATATATTTTTCTTCCCTCCTTTCAGCCAATGCGCGTCATTGTCTCTTTTTTCTCCCGCAGAATTTCGTTACCGAATATGTCTCGATTAGTCTTTGGTTACACGGTTGACAGGAGCCCATCAGCGTCTCTGCGGTGCTGTGCTGCACGCGATACATATTAGAACGGGGGGGAAAAAGAGAGTGTCGTCGCTGGCAACGTCTGTAATATTTCCATATCATTTTCTCTTTCTCTCTCTCTCTCGATTGCGGCAAATGAAGGTTTTTCAAATGACGTCAGCACGAACCTTTTTCTTCTTATTTTTATTTGGTTCGTCATCTCTGCTCGGCTGATTTATTCCACCGAATTCTGGGGGTTTTTCTGTTCTGTTCATGTTGCCCCCTCCTCTCATACATATGTTTATTATGCACGCTTTTCCTATTATAATGTGCGGGGAGGGGGTCGAGTGATGGGCGACTCTTCCATCACGAGGATATCTTCGATATGCGTCTCCGTTTATTGGATTTAGATCCGCCATCTAATCGTTTTCTTATTAGATGGCCTGTCCTTCTATCCTCTCTATTTCTCATCCCGTTTGTTACCATCATCAAGTGTAGAAAATGATTGCCGATATTGTTTCGATTGATGCTCTCGAGGACATGATACAAGAAAGAGAAATAACATAGGAGGAATAGATATTTGATTGGAATCTTGAGTGTGTGCGACGTTCTATGTAAACGTGGGAGTCACCGGATGATTTCATTTCCATTCGTTTGGCCCCCCTCCCCCACAAAATGTGATTTTCATTCAGATATAAATTGATTCCTGATGGGCGACATGTCGTATAGTTGATAGCAATTAAGTTTCACGCCCTATTGGACTTAAAATGTGCTATACGTACGTAATATAAAAATATCCTGGGCTGGATCATGTACGATAAAGATGCCAGGCAGGGCTGGTCCCTTTTTTATTTCCTTTTGTATTCTTCTCACTCGTCAATTGGACCGAGTTTTATAGAGCTCTGTCGCCGTGTTGTATAGCCTAGAGCCTACACAGCTCGTAATGGCGATATCAATCTATATAGGGACTGTATAGGACGGGCGGCTCTTGTGCGTACCTCCCCTCAAATCACGCCGAATGAATGAGACTTTAGACGAGAGAGAAGGAGGAGGAGGAGGAGAGAGTTGGGTGGTCGGGCCAGCAGGAAGACGACAGATAAGAACATGGCAGTAAAAGAAGAAGAAGAAGAAGAAGAAGAAGAAGAGTGGGAGGCGAAAGAAAGAAACGACACAAATACACATGGAGAGAAAGAAAGAGAAATAGGAGGAAGACACAAGGATCCATCGTCGTCGTCCGGGTCGAAAAAGGGAAAAAAAGCACAAGGGTATTAAGACTCATCCGGTTGGATTTGAAGTCATTGGCTGGCGCTGGCGGATAGAAAGAAAAAGAACCATAAGGATCTCTGTGTGTAGGAGCCAGGAGCTATAGCTCAGAGTGAGATGGACCCCCCGCCCACGCAATGTATAGTGTCTCTATACTACTACCCTTCGTCAAAGGCAGCAACAAAGGCACGAGGAGGATATTAGATACATAGAAAAGGAGCTAGAGAGAGAGAGAGTTTGGCGACTCTTCCATCAGCAGCAGCAGCATATCCGATAGTTGGCCGATGTGTACAGAAAGCGATGGCCGGGTTCCGCCCGACTATACTACGTCTACACACGTTATCAATAACTATAAACTTGTGTGGTTGGCTGCACTGCTGGCCCCCCCTTTTAGACGTGTACACATTCCCAAACGGTTTGAGATTTCCTCCTGCCCAATAGAAATTCATAAGAGGTCTAGCCAGTCCAGAGAAAAATAGCCAACGTTATTTATTGCATGTTTGTAGAAGTAGGCCTATAAGTTATGGACGTATATAAAAGAAAATAATATAGGCGATAGACACACCTCTATGTGAAGAATAGGAATATTATAGGAGCCCTCCAAACTTTATTTTTATAAATTTTTAAATCGCCGAAATTTCTCGATCGTCGCATAAATTCATTTCAACTTTTTTCTTTTAAAAATTTTTTTATTTTCCCGGCGTTTGGAGCGTGCTGGAATGTGTCGATCCAACACGGCGCAATATATATATATATAGGCGAGTCTGCGGCGGATGTGGATGATGGATGGATCGATTCCATCAGCAGTTGGCCTCTTGTGAAAAGGGGAAGGCGCGATCAATATAAAATACACACATCAATTACGCGCGGGGAAATAGTTCCGATTGACTTTTCCCCCTTTTTTCTTTTGTGTGTGTGTTGCGTGTAATGACGTCAGACACATTCGATTTATATTTGAAAATTCCCCGACGACGTTTTGAATTATCTTCGTACCCCCCGCTCGGTTGGTTCAACTCTCCGCGTGATCCTACAATTTAATATAATAATGCGACTAACAACGAACATTTGATGAGATCCAGAAGCAGCCGAGAGCTATATAGGACTAATACTTTAGCATTTCATTCTCTGCTGATCATGTCAATCATTCCGCTCCTGTGCTGATCCAGTCGTCTATACATGTACCTCGACCCTGCGATGAGTTGATACGGGCTCCATTAAAACCAAATTGCAGCACTCTCGGTGCATTACGCGATGTAGACTGAAATTGTCCCTTTTTCGGGTCCCGCTGCCCAAATGAATTTCCTTTTCTACTTGACTCTCGATCAGTCCAACTCGTATCAAATTTAATTCTTTTCTCATTTCGTCGACACCTTGCAGTGCATGTGGATAGTTTGAGCGTCTAATATTTATTTAGCCGAGAAGAAGAAGAAATTAAAAAGTCGGTGCGGCCAGGGATGAAGCGGGAGTGTGATGGATGGGCGACGTGATGTATACTAGCCTGTGTGTACGGCCCACTGTACATTACATAGAGAGAGAGACGTCCAGTGATTCTGGCTCTTAAGACAAGCACAAGACTTTCTTCCTCCTTCTAACTGGGGGATGCGCTGGTCGTAACGGTACAACAACTTCAATCACAAGACCCGAAATCAAGAGCGACTGAGAGAGACAGATGGGCCGGTTGAGGTGACGTGAAGATGCCCACCAGCCGATGCCCCCTTCCGCCTAGTGTACAGGCCCGAAATCTATAATGAAAATCTAGCCGGTGACGCCATCATCTTATTCATTAAACACAAAACAAGGCCCGTGTGAAAATGAGCAGATGCGCCAACGATACCCGCAAAGAAATTTCCTCTCTCTCTCTCTCTCTCTTTTTTTTGTTTTGAAATGGAACAAAGAAAACTTGTGCATTATTGCAAAAAGGTTCAAATGCATCATGCCCTTAATCCCTTTTGATGACGATGATGATAATTTTCGACAAACGAATTCCTAGAATCGTTCTAGGCTACATTATACCTTTTAGATACGAACGCTGTTTTGCGGCTGGCAGTGGTAAATAGATTTTCTTTTGTATAACGGGATGAATAGTTTAGAGGACGACACACGTGCCGCACTGGTCCTTTTCTATTTTGTTTTTGCCAGGCGATATATTTCGTGTATACGTTGAAACACAAGTTTTTGTTCGTCCCATTCACGTAATGTCGGATCCATTTCGGCCTCGGCGGGTCGTCCCAATATGCCCCGTGCATGCAATTCTATATCCAGTGGTATTTAAGTGCTGCCGGAGGAAATCTATCGATAGAAGAGTCCTAACTCCTAAGTACTACTATACTCCTACCGTGTATATGTGATCGCAGCACATGATAATATCGTTATATGATTATTACATTCATTTCTTATTGGTTCTGCGCTGCCGGTGTCCAACATCCCCAAGGCAACAAGTATGAATGAAGGCCAGCAATTTCAATAGCCAAAAACATCTCGAGTCCTATTTTTGTGCAGAAACCGGCCGGCCCAAAAAAGATGCCTACTATATGTGTGTGTGTGTTTCCATTCTTCTTCCATTCGTTTCCGGATGTAGTTTTCAATGGAAAACCGCCCCCGGCATCGAATTTTTATTTTTCATTTGACAAACAGACCTGAATGAAATCAGGGGGAGCGATTGAAAATGTAATTTCAAAAAAAGGGGGGGGGAGGGAAACGGAAATCCGGTGGCGATAGATCGTGAACTAGGATGTGCGGAGGAAGGGGGGTATGATCCGGCTATTTTTCTTCCGCCCCCCAAAAAAGGGCTAGAAGAAGGGAAGACAACAGCTGTTTGGCCTTTCAACCTTTCCGCCCGGAATATAATAAGAGGAAAAAGAGATTTGATTCCTTATATGGATGGAGAGTTTTGGGGCTTGCTGCTGGCCGTGACGCGTTCGCTCCTCCCGATGCCGAATCTGACGGGAGCCGACAAACGGCTCTACACAATATGACGGCCGGCCGGCCAGAGAACTCTGCACAACAACATTGTGAACAGATCGATGTGTAGTATAGGCTCTTTCGATAAGATATCGAGATGTATTCAGCATAATATTACAACGGTTCAATGATTACGTTGCGCCACGTTATCACGCGCCATTGCGCAATTGATCGCATCGCGGACTGCGGAACCCTTTCAAGCTCTTCTTTATCTCCCCGACGTACAAACACAAACATTTATCTTAATCTCGTTTGGCGAGATTTGTGGACGACTGAAATTTTTATTTATTTATTTTTTTTTTTTAAAGAAAAATTTGCGGGAAAATATGAAATCCGATTGCGTTCATTTTTTCGAACGCTGAAATCAAGTGATTTTGTATTGTGTATGTGGCCAATTGCGTGGGCGTTTCGAAATCATTCCGTAGGGAATGGCGCAGTGATAAACATGTTTTCTAAGAATAGTTGTCGTTACTGGTGCTGTCGTGTAGGAATTCGTAAATCCTAATATATTCTCTTGGTTTTATTTTGATTTCTCGGCACCAATAAAAATTTTCAGACAGTTCAATAATATGACATAACCGTCTGGAACAGCACCCAGCACAAGGTTTCTCTCATCCTATACCTATATATGATATTCGCGAGATATTTTCATACATATATCTGATATTATCCAGGCTGCTTTTTCTTTCTTTCTCTGGATATACTGGATGAATTCCACACCGTCGCCCACGTTTGCCACCTCTTGGGAAAATATTAATCCCATCCAGCTGCTGCTGCTGCTTCTGCTCCGAGTAGTGCAGGCTATACCTTTTCCCTCTTTCTTCTTGATGACATTTCTTTTTCTTTTCTTTTTCTCTCGGCTCTTCTCACAGCCGACAGACGCTGTTTGAGATTGTTTCTCCCTGCGCATTGATTTCGTTTCGTCGCGACAGTCTCTCGTCCTTTGCTTATGTTCGCGGTCTACCAATGACGATGTCTTTTGCCGTGTGTGTGTTTTTATTGCTTTCCTTCCGAGTGAGGAGGGCCATCAGCGAGCACATTGAACACACTCGGACGCACTGTCGATTGGCCCGGACTGATGGCGGGCGGCGAGAGGAGCCAGCAGACGACGAGAGTAGTAGTATTGAAAAGGCCCTTTCCGATTGGATGGTCATCGAGCGAAACGGGAGATTGTTTCTTACTACTTGCTACTACACGGCTGTTTTTGTTATTACCATCCCACACGACGGCACGTCTCGTGTGAGTGTCCGATCCTTGGGTCGTGAATACTTTCGAGCCACTGTGTACGAGGCGTATCAAATCCCCGCTGCCATCCACTATACAATATCTGCACGTGTGTAATGGGAATCTTGAACCGGACCAAGTCTACAACATTGTAGACATCCCGCAACAGATCAGCTGCTGGGCGTAGAGTGCCAAGCTGCTGACACGGGCGATGAACATCACCGGGTGACAGACGATATTGTGCAGTACGGTATGTATACGAGCCACTTGGAGACATTGGCCGGTCGGGATATGATATCAAGAGAAAGAGATCCCGTGAGTCAAAGAGGACGGATCAAGCGTCATCGAAAAGTCGCTTATATGTGTACACTCTGCTGGGTTGTTACGTACAACAACCCCAATGTCAAATTGTAGGCCTTTACCGTCCCCCGTCCCCCCAGGCAGGATTTCATAATGGCGTGTATACACAATGCATAACTCTATGTAAGAAAGAGGAACATATTGAGCAGTGAGGGGATGTCGTGAATTGAACACGAGCGATTCCTGGTGTGTAGACGGCCCTGTAGAGAAAGAGAGAGTTGAGCGACCAGCACTCGAAGGATCAGCCCGGCCAATGTCGAATGAAATGATGAAAATTCTTGTGCCACTCGCAGGAGGAACGAAGAACCGGCGAATATGAAGATGGCAAAGGTCAACCACCACTATAGGGGGAGGGGGGTGTGCCAGCCCAGCAGCTGTACTTGCCAAACTTGATGGATATTGTCCTATAGACGTCATCCATACTTTTCCATCCTCGGCCCAATCATAGTGCCGTCTAGCCGAAATATATTTACACCAGGCAACATGCGCACACAGCAATAAGCCCAAATTTCAATAAAACAGATGGCGGGAGGGGAGAAATCTCATTGATACACACGTGCTGTGTGGATGAGGTACTCCAACTCCAGACAGCCACGAGAAGAGAGATGCCAGATCTATACTCTAGCGAAATGATCCTCATTGAAGATCCAGGGAGGGGAGAGAGGGGGAATTGTGCTGAGACAAACGGACTCTGAATGGAATCTCATCCACCAGTATTTTAGATATGGTGGATGAGAGCTCCAGGCTGGATGTTGTGCATATCTCAATAAATGGCGTCTAGAGCTTTCCCATGTCACGTGGAATAAGATATAGACACACCGGCATTCAAATATCTAATAGAAGAGAACGGGTGGAGAAGTGTGTGATGATGAGATGTGTGTTTTTCTTTTTCTTTTTTTTTTTTACTACTCCCCCTGTCAGTTTGACTTCCTTTTCTTGATATTATTATACAACGGGAAAAAAGCTATTTTGCATACGCCTATAGACTCAGACCGTTTTTGGCCGTTTTCGTTGTTTGGCTGTCGAGAAATATAGAAATCGGCTGCCTATGTATATCACGCGGGGGGAGGGGGGCTGTGAGAGTCGTCGACTGTGTCTATATAGATGTTGAGAGAAGTCGAAGGGATTGATCCGCGGAAAACTCTATATGGAAAACAAAAGAATCAAACTGAAGAAAAATGTAAAGCTGCTGATATCAAAAGTGATATTACAACACCCACGCATCTTCAACTTTGACTAGTGTCTTTCCCCGAGATATTATATTCTCGGGCTCTTTCTATATTGACACGCTGGAAACTCTCTATAGAGATCGTTTTATATAAAAACGTTGATAACAACTTTGGACGTGCCAGGCAGTCCCTGTGTCCTCATGAGAATGATAACCGAAACAACCAAAATCGCCTTTGAAAAATCTTCGTTCGGGTCGGTCATACGATCTCTTGGCGTTGTAGAAAAGGTATACTATGCATCCCCCCCATCTGCTTTGTACCCAGTAGCCTCATATATCATTGAGTTCATCACGGCTCTTTTTTCTCTTGCCGGAGCATTTAAAAAATAAAAAAAGTTTCTTATAAAATATCCTTGAAATGATTTGATTTTTCTATCCGGCGCCAAGTTTGAAAAAAAGAACTGGTGGGACAGCGACCCAGATGGGGTCTAAAGAAGAAGAAGTTGTGTGCTAGCTGCTGTGATTTGAAAAAAGAAATGCGGGAAAAGTGATGTGTGTATATTCGAACAAATCTTTCGATTAGAAGAGAGCCTTGCGGGGGTCAACAAGCTGCTGCCGCACAGCTGTGTGCTTCTCCTCTTCAAAGTACTCGCGCTACTTTTTCATCTTCTTCTTTCTTTTTTTTTTTTGTCCAAAAAAGTTTAGATTCAGTGGATCTTTTTTGTTTTTCCCTTGTTCCCGCTCGATCGACTCGATCCCGCTCTGCGCTGGCGACCGTATTACACGTATATATATCTCGCGGTATACACAGCACACTCCAATGATAGTGGTGTGAATCAATACTTCCGGGGGGGATTTGGAAGAGAAAAATAAAATAAAACAAAATAAATCTATTTCGGACAATATTCTATAAAACAGTTTATATAGTACACACAGTATACTCCTCCACGATTGCAAGTCTTGTATAGATCGTCGTGAGAGAGAGAGAGACGACTGAATGGATTCATTGATGGATGGGAATCGTATCCAAAGACGCGAGAATCTTTTTTTATTTTATTTTATTTTTTTAAAAAAGAACAAACTATTAACAGATGTAAAGAAAATCAAGTTTGGCGGAGCGCGTCTTCCTTTTCATTATATTGATTTCTTCTTTTGGTTTTTGCGCCAATATAATAAACAAGACCCTTGAGGTCTATCGCTTTTTCTACCCCACAAAATCACAAAACTAACCTTTTTTTTTCAAGTGTACAATATGTTGCGTGTGTGCTAGGGAGAGGTCGGATGAGGCCTCTTTTTTGGGGTTGGGGACGTTGGTGAGATAGTCTTGGATACAATCTTGTCACAGCTGACGCGAGTCGTCGCTAAACAACAATACCATCTGGCAGCATCTATAGTACACACCCCACACACGATGGATATTTGTAGTAAAATATAGGAGGCGGGTCTCTTTTTTTCTTTCTCTCCAGCGTCGCTCATTTGCTGGCGTCGTTTTTTTTTCTTTCTTCTTCTGCCTGCGACGGGGCATTGGGCTCACGCTCCTCCGGGCGATTCCCGGGTAGAGACTTGCAAAATAGATATCTATATAGGCTACACTTGTTTGTTACCCGCGAATATCTAGAGAATTTTTTAAAAAAGAAGAAACCTTTTTTCGTGCTGCCGTGCGCCGGAAGAAAATCTATAGAGTGCCGGGCTATATAGGCAGAAAGGCGCAATAACAAAGAATAATACGTCATATAAGAAAAGCAGAGAGAAAAAAAAATGTTGATGGATTGCGAGCGAGGGGGTGGATGGTTGGATGGATGGAAATCACAAACAACTTCTGCGCTCCTTCATACGTACGTTGTGGATCTCTTTTTTTTTCTTTTCTTTTCTTTTCCTTGTGTCGTATACTATATGGGCCGCTCATATCTCGTCCTGGTTATGCGTTTGCCTGGTAATAATAAAAAAAAAGAGAAAACGAAAAATACGCTGGCCAAGTGCTCCGGAATCTCTCCTGCTGGGCTATTCTGTGTTATATAAGCCGATATGTATGGGCTATATAACCGTAATACTATGTCGTTTAGGCTCTCCTGCACCTCTCCCCTACACAATTCAATATATAAATCTAGGCTGTTGTAAAAAATAGAGAAGAAGAAAAAGGGGGTCATTTCATTATTCTCCATCCAATCGGAAATGACCGGCCCAAGGAAAAATAGAGACGGTCAAGTATAAATATTGACGATCACGTTCTCCCGTTCAATATGATTCATTTCCATGTATTTGAGATAGGCCTCTAGACCTACCATCTCTATACGGTACCTTATGGATGTAATAGGGTGTATATTTGATGACACGTTGAATGGAATACGGCCGGAGATCTCCATAGACCAGTCGGCCGTGAAACGGTCCCAATAACTGCGCCCATTGGTCTATAGCCCCTCTCTTCCTATTGTGCGTTGAAAGGCATTCAGCCGTATATTACAAAGCCCACGAGAAAGAAAAATAAAAGAGTGAACTTGCTCTGATTCTCGATATAAATAATCAAAATAACAATCAATAGAATCCCAGTAACGCGATTTATTTCTCTCGGAGAAAAAAAAAAGAAATGAAATTTTTTTCAATTCCTCTCCAACTAAATGGAATAACCTTATACACATCACTTGGCAGTTTAAAAATCCAATAAAATACAACAGCTGATCGACATCTGCTAGAGCCGATATATATTTCTGTTTATAAAATTATGTAGAAAGTTACGACCTCATTTCTATTTCAATAAATGCTAAATGGAGTTATAGGCTAGGCACTCAGTTATTTGATTATGTATATGTACGCTTCATGGGGCGACATGATGAAACATATCATCCTCATACGTGGAATTCGCCTCATCAGTAGCCGAATTTGATGGCCCAGCTGCTGATCATACTAAAACGTCTACAGCGGCAAGAAATGACAGCAGCCGCACAGCCTTTAGTATATAAATATAAGTTTATCTCGACGGCCACGTTCCCCGACTAGGAATATCTCTCGATCCCCTGTATACTTTCGCCTTTTGATGTGTCGCACACATAGCGCCTATATTCTGCGTCGTATATAGATAAACTACAGAGTCTGTAATAAAACATGGCGAGTATATGTGTATATCTAATATAGAGATAAATAGAGAGATGGCAAGAGGACGGATGAGGGACGACCTATAAATTTGGGCAGCCACCGTTTTTTAAATTTGTTTTGACGGCTGCAAAGGTCGAGCGAAATGGCAGTCGAAGGATTAGATAGGCTGAAAAAAAAAAGATGACAAATTCCAGCCTTTTTTTTTTGTTTCACCCGCCCGCCCGCCGATGCCCTTTCACAACCCCACACCCATTCCATTGTAACCTCTCACTCCCGGCGGCAGGCGCCCAGCCCAGCGTGAAATGTTTCCAAAGCCGCTTGATGATCGGAGAACGATGTGGCAATGGAGTCTGAGCAAGTGTTTTGTCGAGCGTCTGATTCGCCCTTTTAAAGCAGTTGGCTGCTGTTGCGCATTAATAGCCTGTTTCGGCTCACGTCGTCGTCTCTTAATACCCATCAGCCACCGAACGTTTGATTCCCTTTGATTATTTGCGCCGCTTAGCGCCGTTGTTATTATTTTGGGTTTCGAGTTATGCATGTGCGGTCCGTCGAACCAGGGCGTCGGTCACTTCCGGCACTTGTCTTAAAATGCTCTCCCTCCCCCCGACGTGTTTTGCCACCCAATTCTTCGCCTGTCCACCCCGTTCACGCAGAACGAAACAGCAAAATTTATTGGAGGGGGGAACCCATTCGCTCGACTATTAGTAAATCCTGCAGGATCCCCAGGATCCATTATAACGACTATAGAACGATGAAATGACGGAACTAGTTTTGTGTTGTTCCGACTTGAAAATGCGCGTCTAGACTATTTGGGGGGGGCTTTGCGATTTTCGATTTGTGATTACGGATAGACTCGTGCTGTTGATGGCTTATGGTTGGAGATGCCAGTTGAAATGAAACTAATGAAAGTCTGGAAGCTTACAGTTCACAGGCCTTTTTTTTTTTTAATTTAGACTGAGAAATAAGGCAATAGAGCCATCTAGGGATGTGAGCAACAAGATTGTCGAGTTTTTTTTGCAACTCTTGATAGTGTATATTCTTTTCTTTAAGTGCAAGAATACCAATTTCTGGATATTTAACACAATTCCTTGTTTCTCTTTTTAGACTCTGAAATCTTTGGACTACGACTGACATAGGAGCAAATACTCAGCAAATACTGGTTGGTGGTCTTTCCTCACTTGTTGCGCCATATAAATGGTAATTTCTGCTTGCATTCTTTAATATTATTTTATTGTTTTGTGTGTTATCCATCTTCTAGAGAACCTAGGATAACTGATCGGTGGTTCCATGTGTAAGTTCAATTGTCATGTCACCAAAATCGTCCAATATCGTCAATTGCAGAAATGACCATGTTACCAACTCATATTTTTAATTTTTTGGTAAGTGATGATCGAATTTTCCTTACTGCTACGTTTTGAAGTTGTAGGACGAAATCAGTAAATTTTTTTTCCACGTTTTATCAACGTGTTGCGTCATATTTATGATAACCAGTGGTTGTTGAAGTTTGTTAAAAGTTTGTTTTCAATAGGTAGGGTTAGAATATTTTTTCAAGGTTGGGGCATTGGTTGGGGTTGGAATTTCCTTATGGCGACGTTTTGAAGTAATTTTTTCTACGTTTTATCAATATTACGATTACAAGTTGTTGTTGAAGGTTGTTTTTTTGTTAAAAAGTAGTTAATAAAAGGTAGGGTTAGAATTTTGGTCAAAAGGTTGGGGCATGGGGTTGGGGTTAGAATTTTTGTCAAAAGGTGGGGTTAGAATTCGTCCACCAGAGGGGTTTGGTGTTGCAGTCAGTACATAAGTATTCAGGTACAGACTGTAGAACTGGGACGCCGCACGGTCTGCCTATTAGTCATGTCAGCGAACTTAACAAGCGATCTCCCACTCAACCGGACCGAAATGGTGGGGGTACTTTTCGGATCGTAATCCGGAAAAGAACTTTACAAATCCGGACTAGGTCTAATCTGTTCAGAATCGCAAGGCGATTCCAACGGAATTAAGTCCGGATTTTTATCTTTTCCCGTTCACGAGATAATCACGGTTGAAAATCGTGAAATATCACGAAAACCCAAAGTCTCCACGTCCGACTACATCGCTTTAAGCCGTATATTCGGCTTGTAAAAAAAAACTAATTGATACAAAATGTAGCCCTTTCATCCCTCTTTCAGAATCCAAAAGGATTTTTTATAATTCTTTGAGATGTTTGAGATATCACGATTTTCGTGATACCCCCATTTCGACACATTTTTCAGGCATTTCATTCGGCGTTGCCGATTGCCGTATATGTGCTTTTCGCCCCCTTTCCTGTCCACTCCTTCGCTTTTCCCCTGTTTCCTATGTATCAAGGCCTTGTATATCGATACAGATGGGACTTGATACATAGGAAACAATGGAAAAAGCGAAGGAGTGGGGGCGAAGTCACATATACGGCAATCGGCAACGCCGAATAAAATGCTTGGAAAATGTGTCGAAATGGGGGTATCACGAAAATCGTGATATCTCAAACATCTCAAAGAATTATAAAAAATCCTTTTGGATTCTGAAAGAGGGATGAAAGGGCTACATTTTGTAACAATTAGTTTTTTTTTACAAGCCGAATATACGGCTAAAAGCGATGTAGTCGGACGTGGAGACTTTGGGTTTTCGTGATATTTCACGATTTTCAACCGTGATTATCTCGTGAACGGGAAAAGATAAAAATCCGGACTTAATTCCGTTGGAATCGCCTTGCGATTCTGAACAGATTAGACCTAGTCCGGATTTGTAAAGTTCTTTTCCGGATTACGATCCGAAAAGTACCCCCACCATTTCGGTCCGGTTGAGTGGGAGATCGCTTGTTAAAAGTTTTGCATCGTGAAGATAGAAAGGTATTTCTTTTTGGTTATCACCTGTGAATGCTATTGTGTATGTGAATTAGATGTATTCTGCAGTCGTGTGTGAATCTGAAGGTTATTTTGCCTAAAATTTCAGTCCCACACTCCCACTCCCAGCGAGTCGTCTGACCATGTGTCCTGATCCTGAAAGTGCTGTCGTTGCTGTCCGTATGAAGAAATGTCGTCTCGTACTAGAAAGTAGAAACTTGAATGGAATGGTAACTATTTTTGATTTGTTTTCCAATTAAAGACAAGTCTAATTCAATGTATTCTGTATGGGATATTTCATCACATTTTCAGCCATTTTCATCCACTTTCATCCACTTTCATCCACTTTCATCCACTTTCATCCACTTTCATCCACTTTCAATTTTGCTTCAACTACACTAGACTAGAGAGTAAATTCCTTTGTTTAATTTTGGTGCAATTCTTCGTTAAATTTAAGGTAAGGTTTTACGTGATTGAATCTATACCTTTTTTTTCGAATTAGTTTTGAATTTTCTGTTCTTGACATAGTAAAGCTTTTTTTCCTTTGGGGTGATGATGGGTAAATGTTTAATGATAAGTTAAAGGAATGAGCTAGATCGTCTTTTTTGTTGCATGAAACTGTACTTTGATATAAATTTATTTTATTGTTTGAAGCATGGCTTGCATGTCTTTCCTTCCGCGAAGTTGTTGGATAACCTTCACCTTAGTCATTGTGAATTACTTTCTTACCTGATAATTTACTATTCTAATTCATACTTTACAATTCACCAATGAAATTCTGTTCTATGTGAAATTATAGGTAACATTAACAGTTCCTTCAATTTATGTTTGGCAATTCCATCTGATCATGCGACTTGCCTTCCCAAAATGTCGTCTCTTGCTGTATGTTGCATGGTTCGTCAAAAGATGAGTTTTTTTCTCGCCATTCGTCTAAGCTGAACCGATAGTGAACCAAGTTTAAGCAAATAAGTAAGTGAATCGTGAGAGATGGGAGTGTTTGAAAAGCCCATTTGCTTATCTAATTCCATCTATTTGTTAAAGCAGATTTCCTTTTCTCCACAATGTGGTCGCGGCCGTGCCATGAAAACGGTCTTTGTGAGGGTCTACTTTGCTGCAAACCCGACAAATGTGTTGAAAGGAGCGGGAATCTGTTAAGGTAATTAAGTACTTGTTAGCTAATTCAAATAGGTTAGCCCATATGTTAATAAAGCTTTGTCACATATTATTTCATGTCTCCAATTAAGAAAGTTTTAGTAGAAATTATTTTGTAAATTTGTATCTAATAAAATGTTTTATTTTCTAGTTTAGAGATGCACTTAGCTTCTGCGGACATCCACTCGAGTTAACAATTGGAAAAGTATCTATCCATCTGTGTGTATAGATATAGTACTTAACTAATAATCTGACCACTTTGGCTTCAACTGCAGTCCATTTGGCTGAGATGCCGTCCATTGTTACCTGTGTGGGATGATTGTAAGTATATCCCATGCAGATACTTAAATTTGTGTAAATTTCCTTGCAATAATGCAATTGATTTTCTTTATTATGTTCAGGTGAGAGGTTCCTTTCCTTATCTGCTGAAGAACTTGAGGACATGGCAAAGGCTGAACTACATTGCTGTCATGCAGGTGATTCTGTTGCAGCCGGCTGGTGAAATCGAGTTCAAGTCAAGGTTAGCTGAATATTCTCGAAGTAGTCTACATTGCTGGTGTCATCCTGAAGAGGGGTAGCGTTACTTGCAGTGTAACAGCAACAAAGACATCTTGAAAAGGTAGTTTGATTTTGATTATGGGCTGTAATTGGGGAAGTTTCATGAAGTCTGATCAAAATATTGTAGTGGGGTAGAGTTTTGTGAAAAGATAGTTGCCTACTTGATCAATCCGAGCTGACTTGTTAGTTTCTTTTTGATTGAACTAGAACACAAATTACCTTTCTAATAACTTTTTATGCTATCTTGTCTTGTAACTCAAAGAATTTGCTTCTGCTCCATGTCATCTAAATTTTAATTTTGAGACATGATTGTTTTCTTTCTTGTCTTACAGTGTTTTTACATCTGGTATAGTTTAAATGTAAGTTAATGATTATGCTTTTATCCTAACAGGACTTGGTGACGTTGTTAAATGTCGATCTTCTGCATGCATTTCATGAAGCTGGTGTTATCCAGAGGTGTTGCAGGGTGACTTGGAGCATAGATGCAAGAAAACCTCCAGAAATGGTAATTTATGAGTTTATTATTTGTAACTCGGGAATTGTGTAATTTTATTGAAAAATAGTAATCAGTCACGATTGACTTAACTGCCAACTATAATATCTGTTTTTGTTTGTTTTTTTCTAACAGGAGTTGGTGGAAATGTAAGTGGTTTGGCTGTCTGGTTCCTGTTTTAGCTGTTATGCTTCATCTGCTGAAATCCTTGAAGTAGCTGATGTTGATATTATCCTTCAGTTGGTTTTAGTGGAATTTTGGTTGTCTACGAAAATATTTTGTCTTATTTGTTTTCATCTGTGTAGTGTATAATTCAAACTATTTGATATTTTGGTTTTCAATGTGTTATGTTGCAGCTTATGGTGGTGAAAGTTCTTTGTGTAGTTGTCTTCGTCGTCTTAAAGCAATGTTTCAATTATTTACTTTATACTTGAAACCTAATCCTTAATTTTGTAAACTTAATTGCTTATCAAATCATGTATAAAGCACGTTAAATATACTACTTTATGTTCAAATTCGAATTTTAAACTTATTTTAATCAAATTAAATAATAAAAATTAATTAATAAAAAATAATAAATAAATAAAATTATTTATTAATAAATTCAATATTATGTGATTAAATTAACTGTTATTGAATTATATATAATTAAATTAAATTTAATCTAATTAACTTGAATAGATTTTATAAATTTTTTCCAAAATTATTAAAAATTTAATAAACAGAGCGTCCGGTACAAGGCAATTGATTATTAGTACAAGTTTTAAAACAATTTATACCCAAATAAAACAAACCTAACCAACTTCTTTGTGTCATTTGGGAGATAAATTGCTTTAAAAACTCGCACATGGAGTCAATCAAGACAGGTGGAGACTGCCTTAATTGACTGCAGACAGGGAGATGGTAGGAGAAACCGGAAAAAGAGCGAAGAGTTGAGGAACAGTTATTACGAGAACGATTAATCCTATAGTAGGCTTCCGGCTTAAGCTTGCAAGTGCCCCATTCGACCAGCACACTCTTTTCCTCCTGGTTGTCATTGGTTTTCACCAATGGATGAAGTCCATGATAAGTAGCGAAGGAGTTACCCTGCAGGCAGAATGAACATTTATTAGGACAGTTATTTTAAATAAAATTTTAGCGACAGAAAGCAATACCTCAAACCAAGAGGGCCTGTTTACATTTTAAAGAAGTAAAAGGGGATATTCAAGTAGCAGGCTAGCAGCCAACGGGTTACTGTATAGTCATTGTCCTTTTTGTTCAATGGACATGACTTCTCATAAAGTCTGTCATGCAACCCAAGAACCTGTAAATAAAAAATAAAGTCACCTTGTCTATAATTTGTGGCATCAATGTGCTTGATGTCTATGATCTAAAAGAATAATTAAACTTAAACATTAGATAGACATAAGTGCAGAACGTGCAGAACTTTAAATACATATAAGACTGCAACAAAATAAATTTAGTGACATGACAAACAAACTTACACACTAAACCACCAATCGGTTATCCAAGGTTCTCTACAAGATGGAATGAGAGATTGGTCCGTGATGGGGTTGGTGATCTGGCAAGTTCCATAGAATGATTCAGCCGATAATAGTGATGAATCCTGACAAAAGATGAGAAGACTATGTTCCAGCAATACTGTACTAAAGCTAGCATTGGTTTTTACCACTCTGTCATTTGGATGACATATTCAGTAGGATACCAGGATTTTTAACACAATACAAGACAGTACAGGCTTCATGCACCTTTCACATTTTCTCCTGGAAATGGATGAGAAATGATGATGTTATAATCACATAAACGGTAAAGAACACATGCCAAACAAATTGCACACGAAATCTAGTCAATTTACCAGCGAATTCATTAGTAATTTTCGAAGAAAATAGCTGTAGCTAAACTTTTGGCAACGAGCCGCCATAAGCCATAAGCATATCTGACACAACAAACAACATTCTTTCACGCCATCTATTTGACACGTTCAAAACTAAATATCTAAAGGACTGGCCTTAGATAGTCAAAAGTCATAAAAGTAATCAAAAAGACCATTTCTCTTTGCTTAAAATTAGCATGGAGTCTTTAGAATTCTACAGAGAACAAAGCTCACTTGCTAGTTTTATGCAAATTTTCCGGAAGTATACCGGAAGTAAGCGATAGCGCCTTAACCATTGAGCTGTCGTCAAAATAAACTAAATATTCGTGATCTACGTAAAATTTGGGGTCGATTAGGTGTAATTTAAGCGAAATCCAGATTTTGGTCAAAATCGAGAATTTTCCTGAACTATAGTTCAGGAAAATTTTTGAAACCGGAAGTACGCTTTCGTACAAAATAAAACATGAACTTTACCACAAATTGAACGAGGATCACGAATTTTTAGTTTGTTTGTACTTCAGATGAATATTTACTGAACTACTGACTGAAAAGAGAAAACCGGAAGTAGAAAAAAAAACACAATATTAAAAATCTAACAAGTGAGCTTTGTTGTCGGAACAGAAACTGACCGTTATCACCCAAAAGTTTGTTTGTAATAGCAGCGAGAAGCAAAGTAAGCGTAACTAAACTGAGTGGAAAATGATATCAAATAAGCTATGCTATGCTGTCCAGCGTCAGAAAGAAGAAACGTTTGACAGTACCATGAAAACAATGTCCGAACCAATCTCGCTTGTTGAGTCGTTGATACCCAATTATTAAAAGAACTAACAAATAAGGGCAAATAACCGTGATACTCACGTAATATTCATCCCTGCAAATTTGTGTCTCGTCTTCGCAGCATTACACATCACAACAGACGAAATCCCCAATCTACAATGAGTAGTGCTTCTAAATGCTTCTAAATCTGTTAGTGATTCCAGATTGTTGACGAAATATCTTATTCTGATACCATCACCTTTTAAACTTTTAACTGCATTCCTGTCATCCTGCACTTGGCCTTACTTGTGATAAATCTTTCTTTTTCTCTGTAGGTTTCGATGGCCATTGATGTTTGGCTGATACTGGAGATGCTAGCTGCCTAATGAGGAGATGGTGAAAGGTGTGTTTAAAGCTGTTGCTGCTGCTGTCCTTGGTGTCACAATTCAGTGTGTTGTTCGTTAGTTTGTCTGTCCTGTCAAATCTTTTCCATCACTGTCGTCACTCAAATCTCATCCATGCAGTATACAATAGAGACAATGTGATCTTTCTTGATCTAGGAGTGATTCAATCGACTACTGCTAGATTGAAAAACTTTCTATGCCCAACAAATAACAACGCTGTGTTATTATCGCGGTTGAGAAAGCATCAGGCCCCCTGCCATCCAATAAAATTATGGGTCTTTTGTTTAATTTAATTGCTTGGTGCAGTATTATGTTGTATGAAAATGAAAACAAAAAACAGAAGAAGAAAGTAACAGATGAAGAAAATAAGTTGGGATATATAAGATTTATATATAACACTGTATTTTGAAAATATAACTTTACAAGCTTATTGAGTTGACACTATTACATACAATGTTTATCATCCATCTACACTAAATTAATTTTATCAATATGAAATGTTCAATTTTCCTTACAAAGTTCAGTCAATCAAGAAGGGGGAGACTGCCTTGATTAACTGCCCAAGGGAGATTACCTGGACAAGGAAGAAGAGAGGAGTCCGAGGCCAGTTTTGATAGGGAGCGATTAGTGGTCGCACACAAGAAAACGCCATCAAACATGGCAAACAGCCAAACATAATCTAAAGAGTAAAACTCTGCTGTGTTGAGAGCTGGGGTAACTTACAAGTCGGCTGGGTAATCCAATGATTCTGGCATGTGGCCGCGTAGTTGGAGCAAGCTCAATTCCCCGATGAATCGGAGCGACGAAGGACGAACTGAACGAGCAGTATTGCTGAATGACAGCCCGTCAATTAGTCGTCGTTGAGCTGTCGTCTCTCGTCAGGTTCACAATCCATGGAATAGCGTCGCTAACTTGAAATGAGAATGGATATTATTACTTTTTGATATACCAAAAGTTTCAAAGAAGATGGAAGCGACACCAAGCAATACCTCAAATCGGGACCGAAGTCAAAGAGGGCAAGGTCAGCCGGGTCAAGGAAGCAGCCAACGGGTTAGCAAACAAAGAACTTAGTCGACTGTGTTATTGCCCCCTTTACTTTTCCTTGGAAGAAATCCAGATGGTTCTCATCCAGTATATTAAGCAAAATCTAAATGAAAAAGAAGCAAAAAATTATAAAACTACTGTTAACATGATGAAAATTCTCATAATTTTATGTAAACATAACTTACAGGTAATCTATAATGATAACAAATCAATAGAATCTTTGTTGTTGCCACAATAGCAGCACCACTTTTTTCCTTTGGAAGTTTGCTGCACGCTTTTTTTTTGGGAATGGATTATATACCTGGTATATACCTCCTTGATTACACACAATATCAACTGCTTCACATTTACCAATTACTGAGAGTCAAGAGAAACCTGCATACTAAAAAATATTAAATCATCTTGTTTACAATTGATTAAGTCGTGGTGGTTACCTTTGGTATTCTTCTACCAATGTTTGGTAGCAGAAACTGTGGTTCACACAAAATATTCAGGGACTTGAATTGGGTGTTGTGGAACTGGGAATTCTGTAATCCATAAGTACAACCTGATAGAACAACAAAACACATGATTATCTAGGAATAGTAAAATACAGAAATGTGTGTGTACAGGCATTGATAATATTTTCAGCATGCTGGTTTTCGTGGTATGTAACCAAATAATAAACAATGAGAAACTCATCAAACCTGAACTGTGCACTTTAATTTACTCAAATCTAGCTTCAAATCTTGAGAACTTAATTGCAAAACAAAGCTCAATTATTTCAGTTTAAAATGTGTTTCAGTGTTCTGCTTACCTTTTTCTTTCTACAATTGTTGGGTCATAAATCTGATCTTTAGTAGCTGCACATGTGGTTAGTAATAGAATATTGAGAAACTCGTTGTTATCTGGGAATGCCAATGGCCCATGAATATCACCTGATGGGACAACAACAGACACAATATCTAGCAATAGTAAAATAGAGGAACATGTGCAACAAAAATCAATTATGGCGATCAGTCTACAATTATTGACTTGTCTACGTATGATTATGGTTGAATTTGGTTAGTAATAAACCGATAAAAACACTCACACACAAACACAACTTCCGACATTTGTTCTCCACGAGACAAACAACAATACCGTACGCCATCTAGTATTGAAATTCGTAAGTTTTTGTATTTTTTGGCTAGAATGCTCAATCCTGGCATTGCACAATTCCACCCCTCTGTAGGTTATGCATGCATAATTGCATGTCTATTGAGGGAAGAAACAACTTCCTCCTGAATGATAAAAAAAACTGTAAAGAATCCCTCTGAGAAATTATTCAGACGGACGATTAAACGAACGACGGAAGCACATTGAAAGTATAGCAACTTGCAAAGGGAATTTAAAATCAGATTTCGTGAAGCATCTCTCCTATTGACGATCGTCGCCCCCCTGCAGTTGACCCGAGTTATTGGCAAATGATGAACCAATTTCTCACATCCTCTCGCGATTTTCGCTCGGCAAACTGTTCACTCTCGTCGTCCCCACAAATTTCAAAGTTGATCCAAATTGACGACCAATGGGAAATTACGGCTGACATGAAGCCAATGGAGTGCCTTTCAAACTCGACTCAACCAAAATGCAATAATGAAAAGTAACGAGAATACCGATGTATTTCGCTTCGCGCCATTGTTCCCAACTAATTTCAGGACCAAAATTGATTCCAGTGTTTTTTTCTTTTCGTGTTTCCACTCAAATCTGTACAGCCAATGGAGGGGTCGGGAGAGGCAGATGGAAGAGAGGAGACAAACATTTGAGTAAAGACTACAGGAAAGCGGAGGCAAACAATCGAGAGGTTTTTACTTTCGGTTGCAGTTTTCTCGGTTCATTTCTCTTGCATAAATGTTTGACCAAGTTTCATGTCATCGATGTCAGTCGTTTGTGGTGAAGGTGGAGACGGACGAGTTACAACAATCGGAATTACAAATTCAGAAAACCAGAAGTTAAACATGGGGTTTATTTTATTTTGTTTTCGTTTTTTTTTACAGGATTGGTGACATAATCCGCGACTGACGACTATAAGGTTCAGGGGAGTTGGGATTCCATACACAAAACTCAAACAAAACTTTTTTTTTGTCTGATTTTCGAACCATTTTCTTTCACCTTCTCCTCCTGATCGACGTCTCAATTACAGAAAATAAAAAAAAAAATAATAAAGATGACAGACTGCGAGGGAGGGATGGTGAGTTGATTGCGTCACATAAGATACAAGAGAACCGTAGATTGCACTCGGAAGATAATCAACAATTTCCTTCTTCATCTTCACTTGTCTTCAATCGAGGGCTACAATGACTTAATTGGTTGAAATGATAATAAACATTGGGTGAGGAAGGGGGGTAGAGAGTGGGTGGTGGTGTACAAGGAGAGAGCAACAAGAGTCAATCTACTAACCGAATCGAGCGACCCATTTACTACCAATGTCTTTTGTTTCCACCTTTTCGAGTACAACTTGCCGACAACACGCATCAACATCAATAATGCAAAAGAAAAAAGAAAAATCACCCACTTCAATGAGATAGACATTGCCCTGGGATTCTTCGACCGACACGTGAAACCCCCCCCCCTACCCACACCCTACCCCGCAGGCTAAACGAGATTTTTTAAAAATAAAGACATTTTTCAAACGGGAAAAAAATTTGAAGAAATCGACCTCGACGACGGCGTATCACATAAGGTACCATTCCCTAATGTCTCCTGTCACGACCGGTAAGGGCCTCACACCACCCACCTCTCGTGCCACCCAAGTTCGTTAAGTCTCCAAACTTTGCTCATTAACAAAAAGACAAGACCAAAAAAAAAAGGAACAAATGACGAACAAATTCAAGACACGTCATGCCATCTCGAGTACCGTCACGGCGGTCTGGAATGTCGGGACGACATTCAAAGAATAATTTAAATTCAGCGACGGTGAACGCGTCGGCGCTTTTCTCTTTTCAAACATCCGGGCGACGCTGTCTCAATGTCTAAATGGGCGAGACGCACACGTTGCCTATCCTTTCACTCACAAGAAAATAAATTAAAAATCGGCCAACAACAGCTCCAGCGGGTCAAATGGACGCCGAGTCTCGTGATCGGCAAATCAAATTTCGCAACGCATTCCGCAATCGGAATGGAAATCCTCGTGATGGCAAACATTTCCCGTTTTTTGTTATTGTTTCTATATGAATTCAGACCAAGCGACTGGTGATATAATAGTGATGGAATTCCATTGGCCTGTCTTGTTTTCCCATCAAATTGTGTAAAAAAAAATTAATAAAAATTTTTAAATCTGATTTGATTCGAAAACACACGAGAATGGGAGGGAACGATAGTGGAGGGACAGCTTGTTTTCTCATCAAATGGATATGATTCTCCCTGCCCAGGGACTGTGTTTCATGAAAGTTAAGGTGGAATAGATGAAGTCAACAAACTGGAAGAATGGATGGGAATCAAAAATCCAAAAAAATAATTTCAGGACCATTTTTATGAATGAGAGATGATGGTTACGTGTTTCTTGTATGTGTTTAGTGTGGGGTGGTGGGATGATGGAGAAGTGGTCGGGTGGTTGATCAAAGTGAGCGACGAATTGCGGTCGAATCGGAAGACTGTCATGAAGGAACGACGACCTGCCGAGGCGAATCCGCATCATCGTCGTCGTCGTCATCATCTTCATCGTCATCGTCCTCATCTTCGTCGTCGTCATCCTCCTCCTTTTATAAACGGAACAATCAACAACTTGTCGTCATGGAATGGCTGTGGCAAAACGTTTTTACCTCATCGTCCAAGTCACCAACCTCTTCGGTCGGTTGGTGAACAAACGACAAACATTGACGGCGCTCGGCCTGCAACTGCTGCTGATGGCCGTCAAGTGGCACGCCCGTAAGCCACGGATGAAGTAGACACTCGGCCGCCGTTGCTCGCTGGTTCGGATCAAACGCCAACATGGGATGCAGGAATTCGGCAAAGTCCCGCGCTTGCTGGATATCCCACTCGTATTTTTCCGTTAGCACCTCGAAGAGACCCCACGGCTTCAGCTTCGTGATGTGCCGCAATTCTCCTGTGACAATCAACAAAACGCAATGAGCATTTCGTCATCTTCCAGCGGACGCGGTTCATCCGTCTCACCCTTTTTGTTGAAGAAGACCCGCGAGTATTTCCCAGAAGCCGCAATGTGTTTTGGAATATCACCCAAAAGTTCGATTATGTGGGCCAAATGGTCCTCGTCCCTCGAATAATCTTCGCCAGAGTGCGGCTCGAACAGGTAGTCACCGGTCGCCAGCTCGAACGCCATGCAGGCCGTGCTCCAAATATCGGCCGGAGTCCCGTATCCAGCACCCAGTAAAACTTCAAGGCAACGGTATTGCCTCGTTTGAATATCCTCCGTAAAGTGGTGATGCTATTCGATAAAAATAGGAAAAAGAGTTTCAGCAACCGACCCACAGGCTCCAATTTCTCTTTACTTACCACCCAGCAGGCGTTGCCCAAATCTGCAATTTTCACCAACATGTCAGGCCAGACTTCTCGGACGGGATCTGGTCTCTTGTCCAGCAACGACCGCTGATCTGGAACCGAAGACGTGCGACGCATCCCGCTTTCACCTGCAAGTGTTGGCAACAAGAAATTAATCCCAAATCTCGGCATCAAAATATGAAGAAAACGCGTACTGGTCGTCGAGTTCTCGTTGCCGTTCGGATTATCCTGAGGGTTAAGGAAGCCCTCGGGAGCGGAAGCAGACGAAGCCGGATGAACTTGAGCCTCCGTCATCTCCGCAAAACTCTTGCGATGTTCTACATCTGGAAGAGAGAGAGAAAAACAAATAATTAGTTCACTGCTAACTTGAATGAATGAAATTTTGCTTTTACTGTTGGATCCACCGTTCCTGAGAGTGGGATTCGCCGCGCACGCTTCATCCGCAGCTTGCAAGCTCGTTCCGTTTGTTTCCGTCTCTTTACATCCTGAAATCATTACAGTCCACCGAACAACGAAAACAACAAAGAAATTTCGTCAACAAGTCAATTGCAGGCAAGTCAAGAGCTTTAAGAGTCGCCAAGAGAAAACTAGTGAAAGATGGAGAGATAATGCGACAAATATGAATTGAAAATGCAACGTAAATATTCAAGACATGGACGGCCCAGTTTCAGAGCGGCTCCATCCGCGTTGCGCATAAACGCGGAACCCAAACGCAGCACAAAAGACCTCGGAGAGATCGATGTGTTGCGTGCAATCGCTTTGTTCGGGGCCAATTGAGACATTTGTTCCTTGAAATTTTGCCGGTAACATTTTTTTCAGTTTTAACTTTATTTTCCTATACCAAGACGGAAAGTGTCAAAGAGTAGGAAAAGCGACCAACTCGGCGTTTCGTTTCGCAAATGCAAATTTCTTCCCTAAAATGCCTAGAAAATGGAACTTTATTCAAAAAGAGACGGACGGAATTCCATACCGTTAATCTGGAGATTCTCTTCCAGCTCCTCCAATTGCTGGAGCTGCTTTTCCAGTAACTCCGCCTTCTTTTTGGCCTTCTTTTTCATCTTCTTCTTCTTGCTTTTTGACATGTTGGTCGTATTGGTAGACTGCAGTTCTTTGGGCGCCGTACTCACTGCAATGTAAGGAAGCAGCAAAGAATTAAAGACGGTGGAAAACGCTATAAACACTCCACAACAACAGGCGTCTGCCCACGTCTAAAAGGGAACAACAGAAATCACAAGACAAAGGAAACGAACCAACAGAAAAAGAAAGTCGAAAACGACAAATGAACCACTCCAATAGCTTAGCCAAACGAGATCGGCACGTCCCGTTTACACGACGACGACCAGAAACGCCAAGGAGAGCCAACACGTACCAAAAACGTATAATTTCACATGAGGATATTGCTGGGAATAATACCTAAAGAACCGGGGAGTTTCATGCCCATCTTGTGCCACTGGGTAGCGTCGGCTGCGAGTTTCCGAATGAATGGCTCATCGACGCAGATCAAAATGTTCTCGGGTTTGATGTCCGTGTGGATGATGCGACACTTGGTGTGCAAATAGTCCAAACCTTCGAGAACCTGTACGAGAAGAAAACAATCAATTAAGAAATCGATAATCTTCCACATGACTGCGTCGATATCAAACCTGGCGGATGATGGTCTTGACGTTGAGCAGAGGAATGCCTTGGTACTGGCTGCGTATGATGAGTTTGAGAAGATTGTGACCGAGCACTTCAAAGACCATACAGACGTGCGTGCCATTAATGCCGCTGATCTTAAAATCATCAAGAAGCTGGACCGTCTTCTCGCGTTTCGGGTCCGTTTCGTCGCTCTCGCGTACGCAACGGAGCAACTTGATCTCGTCCAGCGCCGTCTCCGTGTAATGCGACGCGCTCTTGACCACCTTGAGCGCCACAAACCGTTTCGCCCTGTATGAAAATAAATAAATAAAAAAAGAAAAGGGAGAAGCCATGAGAATATGAGGAGATGGCACGAACACCAGACATGATCCGAATCAGAAAAATGAAATCAAAATAGAATCGTGAAATAATAACTGACACCAAGTCCCAGCAGAGCCAGACGGTGGAGAAATGGCCCCAGCCCAACTTGCGCACGACATGGTATCGATTGTGAAAGAGATCGCCGATTTTCACCGGATGGTAACCACCTGGAAAAAAATGAAAGAAACAAAAAAGAAAACCAAATAAATAACGACAAGAACAACGAAAGTTGGAAAGGAATCGAATGAAATGGATCCGCAGGGAATATGGAGTAGAAATCGATGGTATGGCATGCCCAAACTTGAAAGCTGGATCAGGTAGGATTCACAGGGGAAAACAGAAAAGATATAGGGTGGAAAAAAGAAAAAGAGTCAATGATGCTGATCGATAATGTTCTACCAACCAACCAGCTGGGCACGCACACACCACCCGACATTAAAAGCACAAAAGCTCTGGCTCTGCCTCTTGCTTTACTTTACCTTTGGTGTAATCCCTTGGATCTTCTTGTTCGTCATCATCGGAGCCGAGGATCTCTTCGTCTTCATCGAGCGTTTCGGAAATGGATCCTTTGACATCGTTCCTACAACAGCCAAAGAGAAAACCAATACACATCATCAATACCGCAAGAATAGAAAAAAAAAAAAAACGCGTAGAGATCGGCGATGGCCACGTCAGATGAGGCGCTCAACTCGTGATTGGGCAACGGGAAGGCGGATGGAAGATCATTTAATCACAAATCAGCTGTTGGCCTTATCAGCTTTTCGTGATAAGGGATAGCAATCAGCTAAGGAGGGAGACTGGGCAGCGATTCGTTGAATCGGCTATCTCTGATGGTGGTGGTGTACGCTACTATCATACAACATTAACCTCATTTTCCTTCGCTCCGTGCCGCACACAATTCGCCCCGACGTCCGCCCCTTTAAGCAATTCCATCAATCGATAACTTGGTTATGCTTCGCCTTGTTACCCATCAGCCCGCCGCCGTGGTCATGTTGTACCCGAAACGACAACAAAGCGAAGGTCAGATCCACTGGATCCAAACAGCGGCAGGTGGGATTGTCACGACTCAAAACGGGACCAGCCCAAACAACCACCGTCTCTTTTAGCGTCAAGGAAACATGTAGAGGACGTCGTCGACTCAACAAATCGATACAAACAAGAGCGAGAGATGTGAGGGTGTGTGTGTGTGTAGTGGGGGAAAAGGCGTTCCTTTGTCGCATCGTCGCTTCGCCACCCGGATGTCATCCAGCCAAAAGAAAACTCGGAGCGGACTCAGAGTACATATATACAACAACATGCCGGATCGAATGATGGCTGTTCTGAATCGATCCATTATGTTCCATTTGAAATTCAAAATGGGAACCGACCAAAGGCACAACTCACCCGCTGCTGGCAGTATCGAATTCCCATGAACAATCAGACACGGCATCGCTAAACGAAATCGACATGGATGAGGGGGCCGTTGCGAATGATCGGGCGCTCGAAATCGATCGAAATTCGAATTCATCCGAGTCGCTCGTACTGGCACTGCTGCTGCTGCTGCTGCTATTGTTGTTGTTATTTCCATCAGGCCGGCAGACATAGCAGGCAGTCAACGGGGAACAGATCAAAAGAGTTGGATGGAGTGGGGATTCTCGCCCAGTCACGGCCAATGACTCCGCAGCGCCAGACGAGGACCAACATCCATCCGACGAAAGTGAAGTCACATCGCAGAGTTGCATCGACACGTCTTCTTCTGCCTCTTCCAATTCTTCCTGATACGTGACGGCGCAGAGGGCCGGCTCGGCGGGCAAACCCAAGAGACGGCCCGAATCCAAGACTCCAATGAAAAGGCGATCGTGATCGTCTTCAACGGCCGCAGGATCCAATGAATCCGAATCGTCCGCAAAATAATCGATCCAATCCCCATCGTCCCGCCACCGTCGTCGCGGCCGCAAAGGTCCGCCGACCAGTGGACTGCTCGGGCCGCCGCCCGTCGGTAAATTCCGGTGCCATCCAATTAAATTCCGAATCACTAAATAGGCGAAAATCACGGTCAGCATTGCGGCAACCAACGGACGGGCGGCAGCAATGACGCCCGTTTGTTCGACTTTGCCCGGCCTCTCGGCTCCCGGTAACCAAAAGACGCAACTCGAATGACCAACGGTCCACCAGCACTCGAATTGGCTCTGATTGATCAGCCAACGGTCCACTGGTGTCGACGATCCGAGCGACTCTGTCCGCACTGGCGGCGGCCAAATCGGAAGCGGCTGTGCCATGGACGTGCCGTTAAAAGCGTCGGCTGGGCAGGTGCACATTGCCGCCGATTCGTCTCTCACTGCTCACGAAAAAATGACTAACGCATTCACCATTCGAAAAATCACTAGACTCGTGCGCCTTTTGTTTCTGCGGCGGACGCGCCCGTCAAACCCAAAAATAAATGTTAATAAAAAACCGATTGGAGGGTGGTGGGGTTTCTTCTTCTTTTTGGGTTTTTTCGAGTAGGCGGAGTGTACGACGACGACGGATGGCGATGCGAGTTCACGGGGGGAAAACGGACGACTAGTGATGCACAGCCAGCATCTCCACACTGTGTGTTGTTCTCTTGGCTTGGCGGAGGGGAAATTAGAAAAGAGCGATGGAGTCGGGATGGATGTAGGCCGCCGCCTCATTCTGATGGCTGGCCCCCAAAACGTTCCAAAATAAACGCAATGGGACAGCGCAAAAAGATCCCAAGGACAAGGCGGTAGCTATTTCCGAATTGGCCCGGCTTGGCAGCGGCCAAGCACCCTTCTGCGTCTCGTCCGCTTGCACTACGTATCCATCAATCCAGCCACCTCCTCTCACCCCCAACCCCAACCCCCCTTCCTCTCTTCAACCGCCCAACGGCTCCACCTCCACATGACACACTTGGATCGATTTGGATGGCCAAATCGATTGCACCAAACCATCCATTTTTCTATCTCCTTTCCGATTCGTTTCATTTTTCTTTTAACCCCGTGCAAGGGACAAGGCAGATTAATCGATTACACGCAGCATATGCAGCCGAGAAGATTCATTTCTTCTCCTCTCTTGTCCTTAAAAAAGATAACACAATAGGCCACTCTTCCATCCGACAATTATTCTCATTTTTTTCCCAGTGCGGATTTAGAAGTCGCTGTTTGGCTCGGCCTCCTCAGACTCTCATCTATAAACAGAATGCCACAACGACGCACGACAAATAATTTATGAAAATTGGCCCAAAGCACAAATGGATATAGAGGAACACACAAACAGTGCTCACAAAGAAGAAAGAAAGAAAAGGAAAAAAACACCCTCCCCAGAGATGTAGTATATCCGGCCGGAATTCGGATGCTATAAACAAAGCAAGAGGCAAACAAACAAACAAACATTGGGGTTGGTGGGGGTCGGATGAAAAGCTAGCGGAACAACAAAAAAGTATCTCGTGAGTTGGAAGCTCGGGGGCTTTCCGGTTCATCAACATGTCGAAACGCAAAGTAATGATTGAAGAGTAAGAGGGGGAAAAGAGTCAAGTTTCGACGAATGTAAAAAACAAAACAACGAAAAACCACGAAAATAACGCCCGTCATTATTCAATTCCATTCATCCATGCAGGACTCTCCGGCAGGAGAAATGGTGTTTCAAAAAGTCTACACGAACGTGAGCGCCCACCCAATGAGATTAGTCACGTCGACAGGCCACTCCATCGAGCAGCAGAGTTAGATAAAGACAGTTTCTTGATGCAGGCAAGTCGGTTGTGACGTTTTCATATGAGATGCGACCCAAGAGGACTAGCGACTAACAATCTTACTCATCGCGTTCTGCAGTGCAGCGGCCCTTAAGTGTGCGAGAAGCATGGGAGAGCAGCGAGAACTTGTGCGAGCATCTGTTTTGGCAGCAAGTATTGCCATTTCGTCTCTGTCGCTTTGCGCCCCCCTGTCTCGTTCCGTCCAATTTGATCAAAGCCGGGAGACAAAGAAGAAACTAGCAGCTAGAACAAATACAAACAAGGAAAATAAGAGAGAGAATAGAATCATCTCCTTGTCGTGCATTGGGGGGAGGGCGGATCTTATCGTGCATGGGCGAAAACAGCTAGCCATGGAGAAACACGATACGTAATCAAAAGTTTCGATAAGCCTATACCCCCCTTTCACTCTGATCCTGTCGTCTATACCCTCCCAACTCTCGATCTTTTCAGACATCCAAAAGTCCTTACAATATCACGACGGAGCACACGGAAAGTCTCAAATTTGAAACAAAACAGAATGAGAGGAGGACTCGATCCTCTTGCCCTTCAACAGAAGAAACAAGGCAACCAATCAGACCGTGGAACACGTAGGAGCGGGGTCGGCCACCCGTGGACGCAAGAAAATCGACCAGCGTCGGGAGAGAGTAAGACTAGCAACGGCAAATTCAATACTACTCTCTTCACTTTTTCTCTCTTTTATCTCGGGACGTAAAAGCCTCGGTTAACAATGCATCTTAGGACAGCGGCGCGTGCACAGAGCGGGATGGCCGTGAGGTGTCGAGTAACGTCCGTCACACCTCATTATCAACATCCATCAATAAGAAGCTATTTGGCAGCACGAGGCCAATCCGGCTAGTAGTAGCTAGATATTGCCGCTAATGCTCCTCACCCATCGATCTCTTTTCGTCTGCAGTCATACTAGGTCGGTTCCGCACGTCCGCGTGCATTCCCAGAAAAAAAGCTGCACGAGAAAAATCACCGACAAGACATCAAAGAAGCTAACGACACACGACATCCCTAGTTCTCTTCATTGAACTTTCATCAGGAAATGGCGGCCGGAAAGGCACCACACACACACACACACATATATAATAAATATACAGACAAGTCTCCCCGCCGTTTCAATCATTCAAAAGGTTACTACTAGAGATTTCACTAAAGGCAACCGAAAGATATAGCAAAGAAAACTTGACACACACACACACAGCTAGGAGGTCCTGGAACCTTTTTTCCACCACGTCGTCTTCCTCCTTTGTGCCCGTCGGTCGATTCAGGTCTGCTGTGTCGCTTCCAAACGAGAGCAGCGGAAAATAAGAAGAAGCTCTTATATATATTCCCTTCCATCTTTTTCCCTCCCAAGAGCTCAAACGTTACATGTAGAAAATTGGATCGATTGGCTTACGGACGAGGGTTGCATCTTTTTATTTAATATTTTTATAAAAAGGAAATTCAGTTTTGCCTTTGAAGGCGAGGAGCCGCAGCATTGAATGTTTTTACCTGGCCGCCAATATGACGCTGTTGCGGACGGGCTGGCGGGAGCGAGACGGACGTTGCATGTCGAGTCGGTAATGTGCGAATTCACCGAAAGGACCGCAGAATGAGCCGCCTCCGTCGCCGACGTCATGGAAACGGTGGCGACGCATAGCCAAAGTGGTTGTAGAAGCAGAAGTGGATGAGGTGATGGTGTTGTTGGTGTTGTTGATGTCAAGCGGCGGATCGAGCCCACTTGGCGGGAGGGAGAGTGAGGCTTGTCGGTATTGAGGGCCGAGTGGCGGGGCACGAAAGGCCGATCCGGTCGAAGGAATCATTAGTGAGGGATTCTCGTGAGTAGCAATCGTAGACGCCGCAGCCGTGGCTGGCCATAAATAAGGACGGGGTGGGATTATTACTCCAGCCGTGGCGACCGCTTGACTGGACCCAATCGATAAAGGTAAGGCGGTGTGGTGATGTGATGGGGTAGTGAAAGGCACAAGGACTCCGGTTGGGACATAGGCAGTGGGATCGGTCGTGGACAAGAGGGATGGATGCAAAAGAGGCAAAGGACTGGGGGTCGTATTGATGCTGCTGCCGCCGCTGACGCTTCCGCTGAACGAGGAAGCGTCCGCCGTTCGGTATTTGGGGGAGCGCGGCGACAATGCGCAAGGACGGACCAAAGCCGGGCAAGACGTCGTGCTTGACTGGCGGATTAAACTGCGCCGGTTCTGCGTCTCCAGATACAAAAGACTAGGATCGCTCCCGGCAATACTGCCCTGTTGCTGCTGCTGCTGCTGGTGCTGGTGCTGGTGTTGCTGATGAAGCAAAGCCGCCTCTTCCAATTCGGCTTCCGCTCCGGAAGAGTAATCAAACGAATAAGGCCGGCTGCAGAGTTGAGAGCTTCTGGCTCGCTGACTTGTCCCAGCCGGCAGGTACGCGGCAGCCGATTGGAGGCCAGCGGCGATATCCGCATCGCTAACGCAGGGCACGTCGCACGACAAGGGTCGTGGCAAAAGGCGTCGTGATTGGTTGATAACTTTGGTTGCGGCCGACACGGGCGGCACAGGCAGTTTCCTCGACAGTGAGAGCTTCGGTGAATCGCGGGCGCTGATGACGGATGCCGATCCGGACGACGGGCGGATGAGCGCGTCCATTTCGTCCATGGCATCGGCCACACTCGCCATCATCAAATCGCTCTGACTCATGTGGTGAACAGCTGACGACATCTTGTTGTGGTGGTGCTGCTGCTGGTGGTGTTGGGCCCGTCCCGGAACGGGCAGCTTACGGCCGGCCGCCCCAATCAGCCCAGACGGATGAAGGACAGACGACGAGACGACAGGTGCCGATGGTGAACTGGTGAGCGACAAGTGCAGTGCACTCAAATCGCAAATATCAAAACTGCCACCGTATGTTTGGGTCAAGCGGAGCAAAGATGTCGCCTGCGCCAGAGCCGGCGACGGCAGATGACGTCGCGGTCTGTGCATATCGGCCGGAGATGATGACGTCGATCCGAACCGATCGGCCGACGGCGGCATAGCGGCGAACTCATCCATCTCGTCCGATCCACCAACAACAACAAATAATACCCAGGAAAAACAACTGGGGCGATTTCACCACGGCGCAACGCAACAAAAAATCAATCACCTACAAAAAGGAGGGCACCACAACACACATCTGACGGATGGCTACCTCCGAAAGCGACTGAGAGGCACCGTTCCTTTGCAACGGTCGGGAGCCAAACCCCCTCGAGGGGGTGGAGCAGGGGTGCGCTCTGACCTGACGCGCTCCTCTCTCTTTACTCTCCATCGCCCGCTCCTTCGAGCTCACCTTCCATCCAGCGACCACCACCGACGGCCGAGCACACACACACAACAAGGTAGCGAATCAATAACAAGAGCCACACCAAGTGTGCAGTTGTATAGTAGTAACGTAGCAACGGCCATTGTCAGTTGACAAAGATGGGAGGGTAAAGAGAGGGCGGTACGTCCAGTACATATAAGGTTGACGACTTGTTTCACACATATTGAAATGGGAGGAGGAGATTGAGCTTGGCAAAAAGAAGAAGAAGAAGACTCTCAAAAAAGTAAAAGAAAAAAAGTATCCAGTCAGTACGACGAACTCTTCATCGTCGTTTTGGTCCACTTGACGAAACATCGGCAGTTGGTAAAGAGGATTTTCGTCTCAAAAAGATTTAGATTCAGACATAGAGAGAAAGTTGGAAGCGACAACTTTTGTAGAACCCACTCCGCCGTCATCACACACACACATTTCTTTCTCTTATTCGCTGCTATGCGTGGAAAACTAAGGCGGAACTATATTTTTCTCCCCATTTTTTTTCTTTTACTTTCTTTCGTTTCTTTTTTATCCGGGACAATCAATACCACACAGAGGCGGGAGGGTGTGTACGTTAGGGCGGGTCTCCATCCGATGATGGAGACCGGCTCTTTAAAAACCCGATATCTACGGTTGTGGGGGGGTTACGTGGACGCCTCTCACAAAGTCCCCTGTCGTTGTACACACAAGTCATATTGTTATTGTTTCGGTTGCCTAGACGACACGGAACACACGACATGCAAGACTTACTTGGCGGAGTCGAGCTCGTCAGCGACATCTTCCACGACGACAATCACCGATGATGAGGTGACGGCGAATTGACGCTGTTTGCGAACCGAATGGCGATACTCTCTCGAGTTGCCGCTGTTGTTTTCCCTTTCAATCGCGTAGATGAGGATGGCGCAAGTGGCGACCGGAATCAGCAGGGCCCAAAAGGTGCCTGGCAAGGCCACCGTCCACGACAGGAGCCACTGATCCATAGAGTGATGCAACTAGAAGTTTGATACACAAATTGAACGACGCTTCTGCTGCTGCTGCTGCTTGGCACACAATTTAAAAGTTGAACTATCCATCTCGCAAAGATGGAACACAACTAGTCAGCTCCCCCCCTACAGCAAAAGATAACACGTGCGAGTCACGTGAACCCATGCATTCGTACTAACACAGAGAAAGAAGGGTACAAAAACCTCGAGGCTGGTTTTTCCTCTGGCCCCGTTGGCACTTAGCGCCCCACGGACTAGTGATCGAACAGGCACACACAACCGCCCCTCTTTCAATCTATCAGCAAAGTGGAAGGAGAAACAAGTTGCACAACCAAAGTCGTTGTGGGAAAAGAGACGAAATCCGGAAGGGGGTTATCAAGAGACTGTATAAAAGAGAGCGAGGTAACAAATCTTGATGCCAGGGTCGTCGTTCAAACGTCAAGTCGGCAGATCAACGTTATAATCAGACACTGGCCAATGTGAGATGTGTCTACCTTGTTTAGGCGCGGATTGGGGGCTCCAGAGCAGATCGATTTCGAATCGACTCAAATGCCCATCAGATGACCAAGGTCAAATGTTTTTCTAGCAAAATCTACCATTACAAGGAAACATTCAGCAAACGCTCGAAATATAACCTTTAGGTTATGGGGGGGAAATGGGAAGAAAATATTTAAAAAATCGCAGAAGACAGTCGACGTTAAATAAAACGGGGGAATATGGAGATTTAAAAATACTGGCTCTAAAAACACGCATTGCATAATCCATAAGAGCTTGAATTGGGAAATCAAACGGGCAAAGGAAACACGTATGTCACACGCATTGAGAAAGAAATGTCGATGGAAAATGGGCTTCTTGACCCTAGTGATATTGCCCTTTTGACATGCTCACGAGAGCACTGTGACGTAGGTTTCAGTTCCAAAGGTGGATTCGATAAAGGACGCACACGAGTGAAGAGATAAAGGCATGGTGTCAATTACATTCATCTTTTAAAACCATTCTCGATTTAGAGCAGATCGAGATGTTTGAAAGAATTGAATTTCACTATTGGAGAGACTTTCAAGAGTGAACCCTGATCTTTAAACTGAGCATCGAGCTAACCCAAACATGTCATTTGAAACAGTTAAGAGAACTAGTCTGTTTGCAGACTTGGAAATACAAATTTTGCTTACTCACTCAGGGGTTTTGGGTGTAACAGCTGTGTCTGTTTTTTCTGGTTGGATCTAATTCCCTTCTTTTGAATATTTGTACCTCTTCTTCTTTGCCAGGATAGTTAGCACTGTTTTATTTACACAAAACAGAAAGTTGACGTGGACCAAGTGGGGCACGAGATCAAATGCAAACAATCAAAAGACATTCGTCAGAGAAAAAATAAAAATTTTTAATTCAATAATGCAATCTCGTGTACTCACCTCTAAAGTTAGTGTCATTCTTGATTACGCTCATGCTTCCTTACAAAATCCTTCTGATACCAACAACTAAATCTAAAACACTGAACAACAATCGGCGGCCATTATTCACAAAATTGGGCTACGTTGCCGGTTGTTAGATTATGATTTGTAAACATTTTTTAATTTTGAAAGATTGTAATTTTTGTAAATATAAAATCAGATGAGAGAGCCAAGTAGGGCTGTGGCCCGGGACGTTTTTAGCGTTTTTTTTTTTAATGGGTTTTTTAGACGGGTTTTTCTTCTTCCGCGGGTCGTAGCGGGTTGGGCCAACTGAGTGACCGGGTTTGGCCCGGGCCAACCCATGGGTCAAAAAAATTTTACCGGTCGGGTAACGGCCCGGGTAAAAAATCGGGTCAAACACACTTTTTTTTTTACAAACTTAAAAAAATTCCCTAAATTTCTTAATTATCTTCTTCTTCCAACAGTGACACGTCAATTCTGTCTTCTGAACACCCCTGAAGGCCCTTTTCTACCACTTATCCTACTTTTCATGCTACGAAATTATCGTAGAGCATTTGGCGGCAATATTTTGAGGCCGCAGGCATAGAGAATATCGAGCTTCTCTATGTGACTACTAGATGGCGCCACCGCTCGGGTTGGCCCGCGGACCCGGGGGTTCAACCCGTCGCCCGCCCCGTTAAAAAAAATGCCTCGGTGGGTCGAGTCGGGTTGGGTTTTTTTTCGTTCAGCCCGGGCGGTGGCCCGGGTTTTCATCGCCCGGGCCACAGCCCTAGAGCCAAGATGAGATGTTAACCGAAAATCATAACCCAGCGCGCTTTACCAGGTAATTGACCAGGAGCGCCAAGTGAAAACGTACAGTGGCTGGCTCGGGCTCGCCCACAAAAATATCTTTCATTTCCGTGATTGGTACCTCTGAGAACGTAAAAAACACACAGAACACGAATGAAAATTAAATTAAAATGATAGCGAGCAGAATGGTGGGTACTGACATTTCTTTCTGGGTGATTTGGCAAGTTGTGGCAGCTATTCCTGATACCTTCAGAATTCTGGGAAAAGTAGAAAAGAGAAGAGGAAAGCCTACAAATATTTACCATTAATGTGGATAGAAAAAGTAGCTGGAAAACACCGTGGCGGTTGCAGTTTTGCTCCATATAAAAGCGGGATATGGTTTACTCTGTATCTAAAACAAAGTATATATGGCACATCTCAATCATCTCGAATCTGACACGTTTATGGCTTTAGACTAATTTTTTTGGATAATTATTCCATGGTCGATCGGTTTAGAGCCAAAAAACATTCAGCACGATATCGCATGATAGCAGTGTGGAAAAGGAGAAGACTTAATGAGACATGCAAAAATATGACAAGTAGAATTCTCGTCAGCATGTTCTTGCGTAGTGGGACTTGCGGGGCTTTCCGACCTGTCTGCTGGCCCGGTAACAATTCCCAACAAAAACTGCCATTCTTCCACCCTGGTTGTTGAGCCCGTTCTCTTTCACACACACACACAAGTCTACTCAACACATATGAAGAAGCCCCTTCTATTAGACGTAATACATGAAGGGGATTGCCTCAGCAGCTGCTAGCGGTCGGGATACTGTACAGTGCGCAGTGGATATATGGCGAATCCGCTAGGGAACGAGGGCAATCCATTTTGTGCATCGGATACCGCGCACGCGAGAACGTCTAATGCATAGCGACACAATCGAGACGGAACAGACGCCCGCCCACCCTTCTTCGTCTCTCCTTCTGCCTCCCTTAGTACTCCATAGCTGAATGCCAAAAGACTTGGTGGAAACATAAAAGGAATATATCAAGACAAAAAGGAGAGACAGAGAAACACGATGCCGATTAAGGTTGGTCGACTGCCCAACTTTTCTCTACGATTGGAATAAGACCATAACTGTTCCAGCTGCTTTTACCACTGGATCGATATAAATTCTAAACTCCCAAAGAGAGCTTTAATGTGAAAAGCGTAAAGAAACTGCTACCTAATGAACTAGTTTCTTTTTCTTTTTTATCTTTAAGTTATTACTATTGGATTTCATTTCAGGGAAAGGGATAATTTAAATTCAAACAATTACCAGGGATGTATAGGAGAAAGAAATAAAACTTTAACCATTTGTTTATTTAAATTCATCGAAAGAAGAATAATGTCGGGAGTAGAAAAAAAAATCGTTGACAACTTCTTTTTTGTCTTTACGCTTGGTGGACGTGTTTTACGCTTGATGATTTTGTGCATACCCGGTAATATGTACGTTTTCACGTAAGGTGACGGCAACTCGGTCGCTTGTTGACAAAAGTTGCCGAGCCTCCCACGGCAATCAAATCGCAACCATGTTGGATCCTGACATGCAACTCGCTCCGAGTATATTGGATCGATATCTTCAACTCGCCTGTAGAGACCAACGGGATAATTAATGGGAAACGAAACGAATTATGAGCTTAGTAATAACACCAAACCTTGAACGTGACCATTGGAATTGGCGACATTCCGTATGACTGGACGAAGACTTGTTGCGCCACTAGCTGATGACATAAGCATTGGTCTCTTCATATTGATCGAAGACGGGGGAAAAAAAAGTGGAGATCTATTGCAAACGAATTTAAAAGCGGAGGCAGCACTTTTGATGAAACTCCGAAAACTCCCGGTGACTACGGAAGTTCAGTTTCTTCACATCTGTTCGACACGCTGAAGGCCCACGATGTAGATGTACTTTAGGGACCATAAAGTTTCTGAACTATACCTCTATTCGATCCTGGTAATTTTTTCGTAGAAACTCGCTGATTTTTTAATTTTAAAAATTTAATATTTTAATATTTATCACTAGAATTCATTTGCTGTCGATTACCTCGATTATTCGGCCGTCGGTAGCGAGAGCGTAGGTTTTCGGAACAAACTATATAGCTAGTCGATGCTGATATGGTCTCCATGGAAATGCAGCTGAGCCAAATTGTGTATGAAGAGACTGAATTGAGCGAACCAAGAGCAAAGTGAATCCTCACTCATGCGCGCGTAAAAAGCCATTACTTCCGCCTTTGGTTTTTCAGGGAGCAATCCGAGCAAAGCTTCCAAACGTGACTAATGGCATCGGCATTGACGCCGGGAGTATTCCAAGTGGCCATTAACGCCAGCAAATGAAGCAGAGAATTGCTGCGCTGTCGGACAATACTGAAAGCCGGCAAAACGTTATTGCTGCTAGCTATGAACTAGATTCAGATTTAGATAATATTTCAGTTTAATCCTTGGCAACATGGATCGAAAAAGTGTTGGAATTTCCTATGGTTTGTCCCCGCCGTTGATGGTGTAAGCCTTGCTGCAAGTCGAATGGTGTACGGTCCCGTTTGAAAATCCGGAACATCTGCGCATTATCAAAGAATCCATATGGAAAAAGATGACTAGAGGATTTTACCGGATTTTACCGTAATATTGCCGTTATTTAGATCGCAGACATCAAAGACATAAGTGGCCACGCACACGAAGCCGTAAAATTGTGCACTGCTGGTGCCCAATCAGCAAACGTTCGATCCTTAACGATCCCGTTAATCCATGATGTGCCACTGAAAGGAAAATAAAATACAAAAAAATCAAAGCCATCAAATACACTTTATGGGAAAACTTTAGATAAGAATTGAGTTACCATTTAGAGTGTGACTATCTTGAAGCAATATATCCTTCCAAGTAAGGAAGAGTTTTGAACTGAGAAGTAGAAAGTCAATAGCAGGGAGGACACTGTAGAGAAAAAGTATAGATTCGACAGCAGGATCGATAAGATATCGATTACTCATTCTTCAAAAGAAATTCCCAACGATTTGATTTGGTATCTTTTATTAGAAAAAGTTGTTCTTATTTTTGCTAAATGAAACTTGAACGATGAAAATGACATCATGACAATGCTACAGGGATCTCTGGCGCCAAAAGAAGGCAGTATCACATGCACAACAAACACGTGAATTAAAGCAAACAATTATATCGAAGGTTTGTTCGAAAGTTTAAAAAAAGAAGAGGTGTTTGTTCTCTTGATCTTGGTCTTTGAGAGTCAGAGAAGTAGTGCCTAATGAGAAATTCAATGCATCCATAATGATTTTTGACGTTGAATTTGTCCTTCAAGAGTTCTTGCCAAGAAAATCACAAAAAGCTGTAAAACGGAATAGTAAAAATGTAATAAAATTGTTATGTTCATGAAGGAGAAATTCCCAATTACCTGCGCAAAAGCCACAACAGTGGCTATGCCCGCTATAATGTAGAGGTTACCATACACCCACATTTCGATGATTGAAATGCAGCCACTAATATGAATTTTCTTTGCAGCTTCAAGCTCCTAATAAAATTGTGTTTAATTCGATACAGGTTAATCAAACGATCTCGAATTAAAACTGATTAAAATTATAAATGATAACTTACTGTAAGTTGTTGCGCCTCATAACCGCACATCACGTTAATCAAACCAGTCTGGAACCAGAAAAAAAAAAATTTCCAATAAAATTATCTGTGTGAAGCAATATGAAATTATCAAGGTAACAGATTTCCGTACATTAATGTCCGCAGGATTTCTGCAACATGAAAACGGAACAGCACATCTTTCAACAGAAGGATTAGTTTTTGTGCAGTTGAAATATTCATTCTGAGACCAGTCCAAGAATCCACTTTGACTCAATCCACAACATTTGAACTAGAAATAAAAATAAATGTGAATCTTTGATCAATTTTATAGTTTCAAATAACTTACTTCTTGCTGAGTAAAATCAATTATGTTCTGTAGATCTGGATCTTCTCTGTAGAATTCTATGAGTTTCGAAGTCAAATGCTTTTCTAGCACGCCTGTTACTTTCTGAGGAAAAACAAATCCAAGTGTAGCCAAGGCTAGTTCGGCAATGAAAAACAGTAGCAAACAAGCTGAGTACTATATGTTAAAAAAAAATCATCAAGAACAAATATCATTTTTGAATAAAAGTAAAACAAAAAAAACTTACAAATTTGAGAAGACATGAGTTCTCTCTGAGAGCCCCTACACAGCCAGCAAAACTGACAGTGAACATGACAAAACCAACAATAAGCATGATGATAGATATATCAAGAATCATTTGTTCGGCATTTAGAACCAAACTGTAGCCGGTGCCTTTCCATTTCTCAAAGAAGGCATACAAGCCAACTCCAACAAAAATTCCTCCAAGAAGCTAAAAACCAAATAAAAAATTATTACTGTGAGTATAACCAAGAAAGTAATGCTACATTGTTGCTTACCCAAAACACAAAGTTGAAGAAGAATATGGTGTATTTGACACAAACGTTGATGTGGTTAATGTTACGGCCTCTTCTTCGGCCATAACCACTCATTTTTTTAAAGCACACTGTTAAACGGCAATGTTAAATACCCGTGAGAAGTTGGAGTTAAATACCATCAACATACGGTATTATTATTCGACGAACAGCATTTAGAAAACCATTGTCTAACACCCAACGACCCAACAGACTAAATCTGCTGTCAAATCCACTGTGGGCAGCTGTAGCCTGTGGGGGTCGATGCACTAGGTTTCGGCAACCTTGAATTGGAACAACAACAGCTATTTCCAAGCCGTAGAAGGGTGTGGTTAGAAGCGGTTGCAGAACGCACACATTTGAAACATCAACCCAACTTGAGAATGTGTGCAGCGCGCGACGTCCAAAAAATAATGGCAATGACTCATTGAGCGTGGTTACATCAACATATTTTCCCATTTTACCACAGCATTATTTCGTAATATTCCTTCATTTTCAATTTTTTAAGTTCTAAGTAGGCTATAAAACGAACGCAAGTTTTTTTAGTATCGTGTGACATGTGATTGCGGACGCAAACTAACAGAAAACGGATATATTTTAGAACTCGATTTGCAGGATATTTGATAGTGGCAAAACATGCAGGTTTATGTTTGTACAGGTTACTGACTTACTGGCTAACCTGACCCGCGATACCAAGCGGTGGCGCCAAGGATGGTTTTCTTAAAAAATAAATTAAATCTTGGAAATAATATACGAAACTTAATCCAATACATTCAGACCTTATTTGGAAAAAGAGAAACATTCTACAATAAAACTTGATTAAGATATCTCAAACGGTCTAGAAGTTGCGAACAAACAGACATTGGACACGATGATATCATAATCACATAATTTTAACTACACCACGGCTTCCGCAAACTATTATAAAGCCTACACACATTAGTTCAACGTTCAAACAATACATTCATAATCACATTTTTGAGGAGACTTGATCCTTTGGTTCCGTTCGTAAAAGAACAAATAAAAACTTCTATAAAATGTAATCATTTGCTTCACGGTAAAAGAAATTAAAGGAAACAGAATTCAAATCCAGAACATGTATTGTGCCGCCGTAAATTTATGTAAAGAGAGACCTATAAAGCAAAACAAACTATCCGATCTAATTGTCGTTTTCAATGTTAAGTTAAGGAAGAAATAGGAAAGGAATTCCACAAATGGTACCAGGTACCTAGTTCTTAAGCAACTGTGCGATTCTTTTAAAGTCAGCCGAATGACTGTGAATGAAAGCTTTTGTCTCCCAAAGCATTGGGATCAATTGATCGTTTCGAGTTTCATCTAGCGCAATGTCTTTCTCTAAGCAAGGAGAAAGACGAAAATACGCACATCCGATCATGCTACACCAGCTTCTTGCCCGATCTACAACCTGAATACGCGTCAAATAGGGGATGTTATAATTGGATTGCACTTCAATTAAAAAACTAAATTTTAATTAATTTACCCTTCGATCCGTAGAGGTCACCTAGTGTAGGATAACATTCATAAAAAACAAACATTGCATTTCATTTTTTTTTTTTTTTCAAATTTAGAAGTTTATTTACCTGTTCAACCAATAACTTCCCAAAGGCGGACGCACCCCATGCCAAGCGGGCAGCATCAATCAGACTTTCTGGACGAAAGACATCAATCGTATTCACCTGAAGATGTTAGAAATTTAAAACATTGCAATTATTTTTGCTTCCAGAATTTCTCACCTGTTCAGTTGGTTTGCATCCTGTTCCGAAAGACACAACTAGCATAGGCTGAACGGAACTACCCGCACCTAGAGCGTTCATAACCGAGTTGTATTCTTGTATTTCCGTCAATACGTCCAAAGTCGGATTATTTGCAATCAAGCCACCATCAAGAAAAGAGCCAAAAGCTCTAAAATTGTGGCAAAATAATAAAGAACACGTATAAATAAAACAAACATGGAAACAAACCCTTAAAATATTTTACCTGAAATACGTTGGTGCCGCTCCTGATGCACGCGCAGCTTGCCAAACCATTTGATCTTCAGCTTTTTTAGATTTATTTACTTCGGGTATGCTTAACAAATCTTGTGGTGACGTATAATTACGAAAGATATGGAGATCAGCGGGAATCGTATCCGCTATGACCGCTGTGACCATCAACCTAATGCAATTAAAGTGTCACAACTAAGAGAAGAAAACACTGAAATTGAGTAAAAACTTACTTTGGGCCAGTAATATCAGCCATAGTACGATCACCGAATTCAGTTCTCAGAAAACCCTCCAAATGATCAGCGTTGTAAGGTCTTTTGCCAATAAAAACTTGGTCTTTAAATCGAAAATACATCGATTTACATTCGTAAATGGATTTGCCTTTAAAAATACGACATTTTTCCATCAGTGGCTGAAATGGAAATAAAATAAAAAACGGCTTTACCACAACACAAAGCTAGGGCGAGAATTCCGCCAGTACTAGTTCCAGATATCCAATCAAAATGTTTGATTACGGGCCCCCCAAGAATGGTTTCCAATGCCTCTAACATTTGAATTAGAATTAATCCACGTATCCCACCGCCATCTAAACACAGGATGCGTCCGCCAATACTTGATTTCCTTAACACGAAATCTATTTATCAAAATCTTTTTAATGGCAAGAGCATTGTCGGAAAAACTTACGATCCTTGATTAGCACTTGCTGAATGTTGACACACCTGATGAAGCATGGCGTCGAACAGATAACGCGTTCGAGGTATTTGGTCTACCCCGGAAGATTGCCCATCATCTTTTCCAGTAGGACTACACCCGTCTCCGCATTTTGGCATTTTCTGGGAACAGCGTTTTGCGCCAACAGCGTGTACACAGTACAGCAACTGTGGAGCAGTATTGGAACGCATACCAGCAACTAAATGGCGTGGAGACTCACCTTGATCATTCAGCATGTTCACATTAGAACCAAATGCTATTAATGCCTGTAAGTATACGTATTTTTTTTTTAATTAAAAATTTGGGAAATATTATAACGGAAAATATACCTGAACTATCAGCAGACTTGCAGAGCTAGACGCTAAATGAAGAGGTGAATTGCCAGTAGAATCCACTAAATTAGGATCCGCTCCACAACTCAAAAGAGCAACAACACACTCAAACCGATCTCTTTGTACCATAACATGCAAGGCAGTGTGACCACTAAAATTGCGAGCATCAATGCTACAACCGAGCTCTACAAGGGCGATAACCACTTCTTTCGTCGTAGCCCAATGTAAAGGTGTGCCTCCATTTTTCATATCCTATGATGAGCAAAATGATTAACAAAATTTACAGAACACTTGTTCTGTCTACAAAAATCTACAAAATTTACTTTGACGTGAAGTTGATTGGGGAAAGCTGTTAGAATTTCTTTAGCACACGCGAAACTAGTGGCGACCGCAGTTTGAACGATGGAACCTTCATCATTGCTAGATGCGTTGACATTCGCCCCTGCTGCTATGAGAGCTTTAACATTATCCGGTTTATCCGCTAGGCAGGCTAGATGGAGTGGCGTTTGATTTTCTTCGTTCTTAGAGTTGATCATTCCTTGTAAAGGACAAAAACCTAAAGCCTAGTACAATGGAAAAAATTAAGTTACATAATTACGCAGTCGGTAACAGCACTACTAACTTAATTACCTCGATTGTTTCTTTGTTTGCTGTTGCGGCGTAATGATACACAGTATTTCCTTTATGATCTCTTGCATCAAACTGCACATTTTCGGACATGGTGCTACTTATTACAGCTTTCACGAACTCTGCTTTCCCGCTTTTGGCTGCCACATGCATTGGCGTCATTCCAGTAGACTCGTCACAAAGGCAAAGCAGACTGATAAAGTATTTAGTACGTTAATCTAACGATGTCGACTAACAGATCAATAAAAAACAATACGCGGAAAGTGAAGGATCCTTAAGGCCATCTTGCAGACCATAATAGGCAACGATATGTGCAGCAGTCCAACATGGATTAACAATTATAAGAGACCAGACTTCTTGAAGTTGGGGTAGCATACACAGCTAGAAATTTAATTAAAATATATATGAATCAAAACAAAATATTATTTTAATATTTGGTCGAACTTCAAACCTCTACTGATATTTTCAATAGATATGGCAGTTTATCTCTAGCCATTTGAAAATGATGTTCCACAAATGTTTCTTCTGAAGACCTGCAAAGGCTACAAGATATGGTATGAATATTTGAATTTCCACAAAATATTGAACAATAAAGGTTTACCTGAAAAGTTTATCCCTACTACCTGTCATGATCAACTCAAAACCAGCAGCATTAACACTCGCACCCTTTCCATACAATACTAAACATTGGTCTCTTTTACAAACATTTCTAGTTATTAATGAAGATGAGGAAACTTCTGTGACTTTAACAGGATCTGTTATACCGGAGGAAGTAAGAGAATTAACCAAATTTGTGGCAACAGCAGAAGCTAACTGAGAAAAAAAGGACATTCTTAATTCTTTAAGGAACTTGTGAAGGTTACACTTTTTTGGTTTGGATTTTGAAATGCAGTAAATCAGAATACTGTTGTTAAATTAGGGTTTTGAATATTTTGCTGACAAGACAGAAAGATAATAAGTGAATTCTCGCAAATGATATGATTACTGTTTTAATCACTATCTGATGACTGGCACTGACAGATGAAGCTATGGATAAGTACAAGTAGGCTAATACGAAATGCACAAGTAGGACGAGGGAGATATGCGTTTTCTTGATATAGTTTTCTACCTAACGTAAACTAGAATGACGTTTATTCAAGTTATCCTATAAATTAACGGTAGAATCGTTGAGAAATGTAAAAATCTATGTGATCTCTCTCACAGGACTGTTGTTCTTTCGTAATTTTCGTCTGCAGATTTATTGCATCATAGACTTCGTCTGCTCTTTGCAGACGAAAATATTATGTTTTGTGTTTTTGTATTTTCGTGTATTTTCGGGATTATCAGGCAGGCAACAATCAGACCTTAAATCACACTTAAATCAGTATTTATAGTAAATATGTGGCGTCAGTTGTCGTTTCGAATATTTCTTACCCCAAAGAAATCATTAAGTAATAATACATGCAAATTGAATTCTGCTTATCAGCAAATACATCATCACCAAATAGTCAATGGGATCAGTCACAAAGCATGTTTTAAAAGAGATTTTGCTAACCAACTTGAAGGAGTATCTCGATTTTTGACTTTTCGACCACAATTAATGAATTCCTTAAGACAATTTTCAGAAGAAAAAATTGAGATAAAGTCTGATGCAACTGAATTGCTAGATGATGAGAGTTGGCACAGAATTGGCGATTCAGAAGAAATAGAAGAATTTGATGAATTTGAAGGAGTTTCCTTAGAGCGAGGGATCACTGGAGTATTTGATATTGAAGAATTTGTGGACATCTTATCCCAACAAAAGCTTGACCAAATAGTTGTAATTGCTGTTCCACCAGAGTTGAATTATGTAGATTACATGGTGATCACTACTGGAAGATCTCCTAAGCAAATGACTGCTATTGCAGGTAAATTATTTATTTTAAAATTAAGTGTCTATTTTATTATTATCTGCATCATTATTGTCTATACTTTATTACAGAATTCATAAGAAAAGTTTTCAAAAGGCGGTGTTTTGAGACAGATCCTTTACCAGTTATAGAAGGGAAAGATAATAAAGATTGGATTGCCTTGGATCTGGGAAATATTGCACTGCATATATTTTCAAGCAAAACAAGAAAAATATATGACCTTGAAACATTGTGGACATGTGGAGCAGATTTTGATGACCTATCCAATGAGAAGGAGGATGTTGTGGCAAGCTTAATGAAGGAACATACTTTCCCCAGTCTGAACTCATAGTTCATGTAAAGATGTTATTTTTTTGCTCAATAGATGATTTTGTACTATCATGTTTTCAATTTATTTTATCATACCTGTTTTTGCATTATGCACATAGCCATTCTATAGCCATTCTAAAGCCTAGCTAAAGAAACATAGCTATATTATGTGTTGAATTACAACTTGATATGTGTAATATTCTACATTTACTACCAACTGTAATGAGCTAAGTTATCTAATCTAGTGCAAGATATTTCATTTTTCAAAAAATGTTTCATCATCGAGTAGATCACACGAAATAAGATTTCTATACTCTATTACCAACCAAAAGAAACAAAAAACGATGATAAATCTTAGTCCGTGTATAGCATAAGAAGATTCGGTCGTGAGTCTAAGGGATTGGGATATTGTATGGACAGCGCAAATAACTGGCAAATGTTTTTTTTTACAGCCACATGCATCAACTTTCGAAAAGAAAATTTTGCCGACTGAAAGGTAAGACCAAAGGTGCTCATGTCTTACGGCCAATAACGGACTCTTCGATATTTGAATGCACAGGTTAATAGAATAGCATACGAACGGCTGCATAGATGTAATTTTAGCCAAACTGAAAGTTAAAATTGCCTGGACAATGGCCGCCCATTCCACCGCCACCCATGCCTCCCATTCCTCCACCCCCCATGTTACCCATCCGGAACATGCTTGGACCACCGAAAAATGCTTGGAATATTTGATTAGGATCCATTTCGCCTGCAATGAAAAATGGATAAAAAGAGAAAAAATTAGCGGTGCAATTTTATCACTTTAATGCGAATGCTGATTTTACTTGAATATCCGCCACCGTCATTATCATCGATATCATGCCCATTATCATATCTAGATTTCTTTTTGGGGTCTGACAGGATACCATAGGCTTCTCCCAATTCCTTGAACTTCTTTTCTTGCTCTTTCTTTTCCTCTTCAGTAGCACTTGAATGACGATCTGTGGCAAGAGTAAAAAACATTGTTAGAAAGATTCAAAAGTATGAGCGAATTTTACTGATTATCGGTAATAAATACACACCTGGATGATGAACAAGTGCTCGTTTCTTGTAAGCTTTTTTTATTTCATCGTCGTTTGCGTTACGGTCGACGCCCAATATCTTGTAGTAATCCTTTCGTTGGGACTTTTTCAATGCCAATTTAGCTTCATGTAGCAATCGTTTGTATTCTGAATTTTAAAAATTGTTTAGTCAAATTCTAAGGTTATCAATTTAAAAGAGAGTTTAAGACCAGTTAAACAAACCTCGATTTTTTTCCATTTTGTTGACTTTTTCATAGTCTCTTACGGCATCTTCAAACTGTTCAAGGTCCATACAAATCTTAGCCCGACGCAAGTATGCTTTGATGTAAGTTTCGTCCAACTCAATGGCCCGGTCACAGTCGCCCAAGGCTTCTTTTAGTTTGCCTAGCTGCAAATGGAAAAAGACAACAACACATCATAACTCTGTAGTGCTGCTGATTGAATTGGCAAATCAACATACCTTTACAAGAACTACAGCGCGGTTAAAATATACTTTGGCATTGGTCAGTTTGTTGTTAGGATCAATAATCAGCGTGGCTGTGTACAATTCATGGGCTTCTTGATATCGCCCGGCCTTGAAAGCTTCGTTGCCTTCTTCTTTCTTGGTTTTTAGTAATTTTGCTCTCTGCAATTGAGTAGACAAACATGATAAGCAAACAGAATAAAGCAAATATTAGGGGGGAATGTTTTACTAACTCTGAAGATATCACGAGCTTTAACATGGTCTGGAGCCATGAGCAGAACCTGTTTAAAGTGAAGGAACGCCCGTTCGATATTGTCTTGATAATAAAAGCACAAACCCCTGACCAAAAGGGCATCCGCATTTGTTTGATCTGATCTGAGAACATCACTGTAAAATCAAAATGAGAGTTAATGAACTGAAAGAATATAATACGTAAATGGAAATATTGGCAAACGTACTTGGCCATTTCTTCTGCTTCGGCGTATCGACCAAGTAACGCGAGACATTCTGCTTTGGTCAATTTCAGACGTCGAGCAGCTGGGGCGTGTTCTAATGAGCGATCGCAGCAGAAGATTACCTTAAATGAAGACAAAGTTTTAGCAAACAACACGAATAAAAAAAAGTAACAGAACAAATTCTGGGAAATACTTTGCGATAATCGCCTTTGGCGTTGGATTTGATAATTTCTTCAGCAAACTGTTGGAGAGCTTGAAGTGAACGCTTCTCGTTTGTCAGGTCGGAATTCGGATCGAGTTCTTCTGCTTTGTTGACGGCGTTGAGGGCAGCCGCTGTATCACCCAGTGCAAGGCAGCATTTAGCTATACGGACGTAGCCTTTAGCGAAGCCGGAATCCAGGCGTGTACTCTCACGGGCATCTTCCAAGGCGTCTTGGTATAAACCCATCATCATGCGACAGGCAGCTCGGTTGCCATAATAGGCCACACTGTCCGGGCAAAGCTCGATAGCTCGCGTGTAACAAGCCAATGCTTTTCTGTAGTCTTTCACCTTGTAATGAGCATTGCCTTCCGCCTTCTTTTCCTCCGCAAGACTGCAAAAAAAAAACAGAAAAGAAAATTGCAAATGAAAAAAGCGAGCTAGAAAAAAAATGTGCCTACACAAATCGAGACTTTTGCCAAGGACGCAAAACAAAGCGATTATTTTAACATGACGTCAAGCCAACAACTTTCTCGGTTGTGAGCCGGGCGCGACTGGAAAATGAATGATTTACGGCTAAGTGATTTTCATTAAGGCGGTAGAAATTGTACATTCACATTTATATTATATTAGGAGAGACTGTTGGTGATGCGATTTCTTTCCTGGAAATCCAGTCAGATAAAATATTGACGAATGCCAACTGCCCACGGAACAACGAAAGTACGAGTCGCATGAAAATGAAGTGGTTAAGGTACAGTCGAACATGTTCTTTCTTCAGTTTGGAAATGTTAGAATAAAGCGGATGTATAGGAAAAGGCAATCTGTGCTGAGGATATGTTTGATGGCCTTTCCCATTTGGAAAATCCTACCTCAGAGTAAGAGCCCAACGACGGCTGTTGGTTGAACCACTCGCCGGGCGGATTGGTTCATCCAGTTCGATGTCCAACTCGGGTTCGAGATCTGACTCTACGACAAGATTCGGCTTTTCCGCAACGAAAACGGGACCATTGATAAAAATTGACGAAGTGTTTTTACGACTAGAGATGGGACTATCAACCATGGGAACTCTTGGATCCTCATCCGGAACCTGAATGTCCCTTTCTGGGTCAATCACAATACCAGAGTCGTCCGATTCCACCTCAATGTGAATGGGAATGATCCGAACGACAGGCGGCTTACGTGTCGTCGACTGTCTGTACGATCGCGACGACGAATGTTGACTCGGCTGCTTTGAGTCTTGCGGTCTTTGTCTACGGTAGTCTTTCGGCGACTCGGGCGGCTCTGGAGTCTCTTGCCTTTCAGGAGTTTCCTCCTTTCCTACGTGAATCTCTTTTGTTTCTTGAAATTTCTGAGATTCTTCATATTTTGGATATGCTTGGGGCTTTTCTGGTTCTTTCGCTTCTTGGGGTTTTGGGGGCTCTTCGGCTTCTTGGGGCTTCTGTGATCTTGGAGGCCTTTGGGGTTCTGGAGTCTTTTGGGACTTGACGGGATCTTGGAACAAATGCTGAGACCGATGATTGCCTCTGTTACTATAGCTGTTGCTCAGCTTGATGGTGATGACATGCGTTCGAGTGGTCGGACGTGGTTCGGTTTTAGATACGGTGATGTCATCGACACGGACAGAAGGGGCTGCCACATTTGTATCGGTGTCCATATTAGCCGTCGACGATGTTCCAGTTGCCGCTGACTGAGGCTTAGACTGACTCATTCGGCTATAAATATCGGGGCGAACGGGGTTATCCGTTCGGCGCCAGTGTAAGTCGGCAGACTTAGTCAACAGTCGATGCAGTCTCTCGGTGAGCGCATCGGCACGGGCCAAAAGTCTTTCAGTGGCCGAATCAGCTGTCCGACGATGATGGTACCAATTCGATCCGTCACTACGGCTCTTGAACGGACTGCTGCTGGATCCAGTACTCGAGTTTGGAGATGAGTGCGGGGACGAATGTCGCGGCCTATAACTTGCCCCACTGTTCAAGCTGCTCGTCTCGGGTCGAAAATGACTGAAATCATTTTGATAATGTCGTCTCGTGTATGACGACGGTGGCGGCGGCGACGGATGGGATGGATAGTACTGCTGACGGTACGAGGGAGTCGAATAAGCGGATGAAGATAAGTGGACCGTGTGAAGGAACACGTTGCTGGCCGGATTGCTAGTGCGGCTCTGTTGACGAAATCGATTTCGTGGGGCCGTATCCTGGTAATAAGACGAATACCAAGGCATCTTCATGTCTTGCGTACGTCACAGGGAGGAGGGAAGAAAATTCGATAGCAACAAGGATTTCCGGCGAATAAAAAAAGAGAGCACTTCGAATCTTGTATGATGAAATCACACGAGAAAGTGACGGAACGTGACTTAACAAATATGGTCCGTCAAGACCAACCAAAACACACACGCAAAAAAAAAATAGAACTGTTTTCGCCAAGTTTTAATCCGTCCTGGTTGCCGCAAGGCGGTCTCGCAACGACTGAACGCGCTAGACGAAGATCGCAGTCTCTTTTGAGAGTTTTCGTAGTGCCCATACCTCCCCCAAATCGCCTTTAAGATTCAGTAACGACTCACAGCTCAGCCGCAGGGGCTATTCACGAAGCAATGACGAAGTCAACCCGCCGGAAGAGAAGCCAAAACAAATCCAAATATAGCAGACGGCGTTCTCAAAATATATAAAAATCTCCCCTCCCACCTCCTAATGACGTGTGCAGCCCTCCCCGAGACGACGAACAAATAACGAGTCTCTCCTTGAGTCCTTTCACTGTCGGGACTGACCGGTTGGGAGAAGAAAAACAAAAATTTTTGTTTTGGGGAGACGAGGAGGGGGTTGTTGTTAAGATTTTACAAAGTTCGGCAACACTAGCAGCGTCAAGGCCAGCCAGCTTTGTTCAAACATGAGCCAGCAGCAGCAAGCAACCTGAACGATCCTGCTGCAGCAACTTTACGTCATGCGTCAAGGTCTCTTCTTTCTTTTCCTCGATCTGTTGACGACTCCACCTTCCGAGCGAACTGTATATACCATATTAGAAATTTTTTAAATACAAGATCCCAACGAGAGATCTTCAGGAAACAGCTAGATGTCGTTGACCTTCAAGCTCGCTGCTGCTGCTGCTGAACACTTTTCTCGAAAAGGGATGATAATAAACAAAATCACCTATCGTGATGAAAAGATTCACGTGCCCAAACATGAAACAAACTTCAGGGTCATGGGGAATTTTACTGACGAGACTTTTTTTGTTGTTCAAAACAATGTTCAAAATGAAACGAACGAGAACCCAAAGAACTCGTTGGCTGGTTTCACATCTGGCGGATGGATAGTTAACTATAATCCATGTAGAAAAAGTTGTTGATTATTTTGAAGGTAACAAAGAAAGGAAGTATTTGAGGTGTTGCCAGAAAATTTCACTGCCTATGATGCCAACAATGAACCATTTTCAGATTTTCATGAGCAAACACTTTCCTACTTGTGGGAGTAACCTACATCCATAGATCATGCCCGTCCACAAATGGTAAAATGGACCTCCACCCAAAGCATTTATCAGGTCAAGTACAGCATCCTTAATAATGATAGACCAAACAGCTTCGTGGGTAGAAGAAAGACACAAGTCTTCAACCTACATTATTCTAGCAATAATTTAAGACAAATTTCTATTGCATGATTCATGGAACTTTTTCTTTCTTAGCCTGTGGGGGAAAACATGTGTTAATCTAGTTAGAAAGGCGGTGGTCATCACATGACACGAATAAAGCTATTTAACAGCAGGTTCTGGGAACTTTTCACTTTGACATAAAATTTATAAACTGTAATTGTTCTTACACTTCAGGTGGTGGTGTGATATCGACGATGTCATCTTGTGACCCGTGGGACGAATCCATCATGTCATCTTCATGAGTGCAGTCCGTACCGTCCAACGTGACCAAATCCTCCAAACACTCGACTTCATTTTGGTCGTCATCGGCCAAGTTGATTTCTTCGATAACACGACCGTCCGATTCTGCCATGGTAGCAAGTGTTTAAAAGAGAAGGAAGTCAGTAGATCTTTTTCCGAAATCTCTTCTCTTCTAGAACAAAATTACACTTGCTTAACCAAGAGTTTCCAGAACGAGCTAAAAAGTAAAAAGAACAAGTGAATCGATTCGTTTCGAATCGATCACTAGCGAATCGATTGGTACTTGACAAATGTCAATACGTTGTCATAACTACATTATTGAATAAATAATTTAAAAAAAACTCTTGTTTGTAAAAAAAATATGGTATAATTTGATCTGATAGTAATTTTCAATTGAAGTATTTTTGTTTTTTGGGCAATGCAAAGATGTGGCCACAAGTGCGCTCTTGAGTCGGCTAAGAACACCGACTGATAGGAGAACGCCTCTAAAATAGCTAAATAAATACATTTATTTAAAACTATCCATAGATTGTACTTTAAAAAATTAGTACTCATTTAAATTTTATTGTATAAATGATTTCGAGAAGAACTCACGCTGAATTGTTAAATTCACGCTTGTCCATTTATGAATGTGGCAATGTTGAGGGGCAGCTTGCAGCTTGCAGGCTTTTCCAAAGCAGCGGTTCCTAATGGAGTAATAAAGTGATTAAATATAGAATTCAAGTTTGACATTTGATTGAATATTATTTCCGGTCGTTTTGCGTGACCTGTTTTTCCGTTCTCATGAAGGCATTGATATTTGAACGACACATGTCTAGAAAACAGACGAAGACGACCCGTCTCCAGTAAGTCGGATAGAAAAATTCTTCCCTCATATCGATGGCGATATCGCACTGACTTGTGTTTTTTCGCCCTTTTCTTCACCAGACGGAACTCATTTTGATCATGCCTAGACTTATTTCGTCTTTTTCTGTCAAAAGATTTTGAAGAACTGTGATTTTTTTGTCCACATCAGCAAGAGTTATCATGGGTAACAAACACTCATTGGGCTGCTGTTATTACAACGTCAGTCCTCAACCCCAACGAAAAGTCAATGATGTATCTGAACGAAGAGTGTTAGAAGCACATGAACCCTGCAGGGCCGAAAGTACAACAAACCTACAGCATATCAGTGAGAGAGAACCTGAAGATTGGCAATCAGACCCGTCTCTCCACCCGAAAGCTGAAACAATATTTATGGAAAGATCAAGAGCTGCTATTCATGGTAAATAATATTTAATTTGGTTAATGTTAATTATACTGAATACAAAATTTTGTATGGAATCTCTAGAGGGACTAGAAAGGAGGAGAAGCCAACTTCAGGTACATTAATATTGATTTATTGCCGTGTCCATTTCCTCATTCCATTCTGTTTATTTGTAGCTCCATGATAGAGGGACCTTGAAAAAATCCAACTCTTGTTCTACCATCTATGTAGATGAGAGTACTGTTTGTCAGCCTAATTTAAAGAACACTATCAAGTGTGTGACACTAGCCATTTACTATCACATCAAGAACCGACAATCAGATAGGCAAATGGATATTTTTGACGAGAAACTTCATCCTTTGTCGGTCAGTAGACGTCATCTTATTTTGGTTGTCAGCTTTAATTTTGCTAATTTATTATTTCACTATTATAGAAGGACGGTGTTTCTAATGACTACTGCCGGTACAATCCCGACCACCGCCAAGTCTACAAGTTCGTCAGAACGTTATTCAACGCCGCCCAACTGACAGCCGAGTGTGCCATCATCACCCTGATTTATTTGGAAAGGTTGGACGTCATTCGAGGAATTACGAAATCAGCAGTGCAATAACCTGTTGTCTTTCCAATTCAGATTATTAACCTACGCAGAAATCGACATTACCCCTGGAAATTGGAAAAGAGTGGTGCTGGGTGCCATTCTATTAGCTTCCAAAGTATGGGATGATCAAGCAGTTTGGAATGTTGACTATTGCCAAATTCTCAAAGATATCACAGTGGAAGATATGTAAGTTGGCATAGCAAGAGATTAAAAGCTTATCTGAATGAACCGGGTCTCCTAATGCTTTCCTTTATCAATCAGGAACGAGTTGGAGCGTCATTTTTTGGAAATGCTTCAATTCAACATCAATATTCCGTCGAGCGTTTACGCCAAATATTATTTTGACTTGCGGACGCTTGCCGAGGCGAATGAAATGAATTTCCCAGCTGAGCCTTTGACGAAAGAGAAGGCAACCAAGGTAAAAACAAAAATTGTTTCACATTTCGCCATCCAAGTGAGCTGATGCAATAACCTTTTTCAAATTACAGCTCGAGGCCATGTCTCGTGTCTGCGAGGATAAATTGGCATCTGATATTTTGCGAGCAAATTTGAAACGCTCAGCCAGCATGGACAATGTCAACATTTCACGCCGGAGCATAGCCATCCTGTCGTAAATGAAGACGTCTTTTGTCATTGTGTAACGCATCCTCCGTCTTGTTTTTTGCACTCCCAGACATTCAAGATCCCCCAAACACTTTTTTCCCCCCTCGTCTACCGTATCCTTTCAAGACAATGAGGCTGGACTTCTTCCTTCCCACTCCGTTGGCTTCTTCTTCCCATCAAAAGTGCCTCATGACACTCTCATGACTTGTGAAAAATCCTTTATCCCATTGATTATTTTCCACGAGGAAAAAAAATTTACTTAATCAATTACGATTTCTATTTTCTCTCTCCCTACTGATTTTTTGTTCATTTTCTTGCCTTAATTTTCTTTTTTCACTTTTTATTATTTTTAAAAAAAATCCATTGCATGCTTGAAATGATTTAGCTCTCCTAGTCAATCAACGTAGATTCGAGGATGAAACACCAGGCGTTACGCCACACCAAGTCTCCCGAAAAAACACGCCATTTAAACTAACAAAAGAAAAAAGGACAGAGTAAAAGAAAGAGAGAGAGAAAAAGATAATGACTTAACCAATGTAAATTTTCTTTACTCCCAAACTACTCGTCCTACATATTACTACCGAAAAAGAACTACACAAAATTCTTATTTTCTCCCCTATCCCCAAAATTTCCCAGCCCTCGGTTTCCGTTTTTTGACAGTCTCGATTGGATGCCTAATATTCCCCCCCCCCTTTCAGCTCCCCCCTATATCCCTTCCAAAATAAAAAAGTTTTGCGGTTTCTTCCTTTTGTTTTTCAAAAAAAAAAATTTCGGTTTAATTCTTCCGGTACATATTTCACATGTGATGATATGCCGTTGATGGACAATTAATGATAATAAAGACATGTCATTCAAATTCAAAATTTTTAACTTTTTACAGTTGTATACAAGAGTCAGGGAAGCAGAACTTGGTAAATTATGCTATGTAAAAAATGTTGTTGTCTGTAGGTTTTTTGTTGCTTTCGTGATGAAATATGAATATGGAAACAAATAAGCAAGGCGTCGAATTCCAACTGGTTTTCAACCCTGGCGAGTGTTTCTTTCACTTGCATTTTTAATTGCTACACCGCTGCTGCTGGGTTGGTTATGCGATTATAACTTGATGCGTGCGTCAAGTGAGCCGTGATGCGCTCACGAATGCGAAACCATAGCGTGAGTCTGTATAAATTGTCTTTTGAAAATTCCCGTCCGAAAAAAATGTTTCCTTTTTTCTACAAAAATTCCATCCGAGCGGAATCGTATTTCCTTAAAAAAAATGGCGGAAATAATTCGAACGCGCGCAACTGAGTGTCGCGCAGGTGTGTTTCAACTTTTTTTGTTTGACTTACGCAACCGGGTCTCTACGGGAACACCTGTTGAGCGCGCGCGTCCCGCGGAAAAAAATTTATACTCGCAACTGTCCAATCACAAACCTTTTCTGGCCAGCAAAGTAATATTACAACCAAATTCCACCGGAGGGCTTCCAAATACTATATAATACACACAGGTTTCCAACAGCAAACGAGAGCCCTGCGTGTGCGTTGGGTTGTTGGCCTCCTTTCCCCCCACCACTACTACTACTACGTATACTACTATCACGGATAGGTGGTTGCTCCGCCCACCACCAAGGCTGACAAAAAAGCCCGACGAAAAAGACCCCACTGGCCACGTAACCCTCGAGCCAAACGCAGCGCGGGATCCCTATATGTATACGTCGCGGGTCGTGAGAGAGGGACCTGCGTATAATTCTTTTTTGTCTTCTTCTATCGCTTGTTAGAGTCAGTTGCATTGCAGAGTCGGTCGCCTTAACTGTCGTGGACGCCAACTTGATTATTTCGCAGCCAACTCCGGTGTAGTACAGCGCCGTACAGTGTTGTGTTTTTCGTGACCCGACGCGCTCCCGTTTGGCCAATTCTTTTGATTGTGCGTGTGGTTGTGTGTGTGGACGAGTCGTTGGTGAATTCTTTCGGCGTGCGTGAAAGGCGACAACTGCCGTTTTTCAACAAGTTGTTGTGTTGTTGGGCGTGTCCCCAACGCGATTTCTCGGCGGTTAAAAACAACCCAACAACAGCAAACACCATCATGGCCGAAATGAAAGATGTTGTCGGGTCGCTTCTAGGCCGCTGGGCTGTGCCTGCCCTCAAACTCATCCAAATCGTAAGTTTTTAACAACATCCCGCCCGAAATGAAACCATTTTTGAAATTAAAGAAATTAACAATCGATTGTTGCGTATTCTAAAACAGCGCGCGGTATTTATTTTCCCGCACGGCAAACGAGTTGTGCGCCATAGAGAGACGCACAGCTAAGGTAAAGGTCACGCTTTTATAATGTACTACACTGCGGCACACAAGGGCGTCGTATAGACTCGTTTCCTATTCCAACCTCCGCCCCTCTACCATACACACTAACAACTATGATAATGCTGCTGCTGCCCGAACGTGACCCGAGGGCAATAGAGAAAAAGCGTTGCCTTTTGCCGTGGTGGCGCCTTTGATATGAAGGGTCCGACGATGGGTTTCCTGCGTGAGAGGCACACGAAAAAAAAAATAAAAACTATAGAAGACGACGACGACATAGTTGAGAACAGGTACAGGCTAGATTTCTAACAAGGACTTGAACGCGATATCAAATGAGGAAACGCGTGAGTCGCATGGGCAAAAGACAATCCAGCAACAAATGAAAAGACAAAATTTCCTTTTTGAACACAATTTTCAAGCCGAGCATTGTAACGATTCCGACACGCAATCGAGGGGAAATGTGTACGTATAGAAATAATTTGTGTGTCACGGACCGCAAACGCCGAATGGGGGCCACAGCGTCGGTTCCGGTCCCCCCCTCCACAATAACAAGGAAAAAAAAGAAAAAAATTCCGTCATTCAAAACCTGATGGACGGGACAACAGAATTCCCGGAAGTGATAACTTGCACAAAAGGATAAAAAATGTTGATTGAAAAAATATGAGGAAAGTAACGAGATTTTTAATCGTGTTTTATATTCATCCCGTCGTTGTTTTCCCGCAACATTGTTATGGATAGATTTGTATGTATACCACCTGTCACGGAGGTAACAGCCATTCTTGCATTAACGTCAATATTACCTTTTGTACTTTTTTTACGACGTCTGCATTTAAAATTCAAACATCAAAAGTTATAAGCGCATTAAACAATCGATAATCCAATCTCCGAGATAGACTCGGCAGGGTTAAAAATATAAAGAAACTGATGATAAAGAAATGATTGTTTTGGGTAGTATATCTCTTCCCCCTGCGGTTATTATTACCCTCCACCATGAAATACTATAGTGTATTGGATTATTTGACAGTCAAAGGCGGGACTGACTCTCTCGGTCGTGTTCTTTTTAGACAATTTCCCCTCCAACTCTTATGTCTGAAGCGTGTAATCTTATTGTCTTTTTTCTCTTCCCCCTCCGGTACCGCGCTCGTATATAGTTGCTGGCCATCATTTGCATCGCCCTGTTGCGCTATTACAATTTATCCTTCGGCGGAGAACTCAACCAGGCCTCCTATCACGATCGTTACCTCTTCGGTGTCATGACCATCGGTGGTATGCTGCTCGTAACCATTCCCATCTTCGTGGCCCACCTTTTCGGATCGGAAATTCGACCAGGATTGGTATGTTATAGGCACTCATTTTTACTTCATTATATCATGATTGACACCACTAATGACTTGATGAATAGGATTTGATTTACTCGCTGATGGGATTCGTCCTCTTTCTGACGGCCGGAATCCTCTCGCTTGAATTTTACGTCATCTACCGCAATCGGCCAGGCAATTTGAATGCGGGGCGATCGCTCGGGGTATAATTTTTCACCTAAAACTTTGCTTTTTAGTTAAATTTGTATTTAATTTCTCCTTTTTTACACAGTCGATGCTCATCATCAATTCATTCTTCTTTCTGCTCAACACAATCGTTTCTCTGGTTCGAATTTTCCTCAAGTAATTCGGCAGTTTCATCTCAACTCTGAAGCACAAAAACAAGGAAAACCAAATTTTCAACACAAAATCCAATCAGACAAAATTAGTTTAATATTTTATCTAGAAATTTTCTTAGATGTTTCCAACTCTTCATTTCGAAAGGGTTGGGCAACGAATTTTGTTGTGTACCATATTTTTTCTGTTGAGCCACCACCATGCAAATCACACACACCAAACTTGTAACCAATATCACACAATATTTCTTATTAGCTCTATTTAGAGATGATGCCCTTCTATACTATTTTAAAAAAATGAAGTTGTAATAACGTCCTATCCGACTGCCGATACCGGTGCTCTAATTTATCAAGAAAATTGGCACTGCAACCAAAATCTCAATTGTGTAGAGTCTGAAATTAAGTAGATGACGTTCTGTTGACGTGTGGAAACAACGGCATCAAATACAAAAGTATCTCATTTTTATTGGACGATTCGCGAACGCTTTGATAGAGATAACGGCCCACAAAATAATGATGAGTCGTCTTCAATTCGTAGTAGATGAGATTCACAATAATGCGGAAAAAAATATTTCCAAGTAAAAAATATGACAGGGAGGGTGAAGGGCTGGTTGTCGAACAAACGTTTTGGGTAAAGGCCATCCCCTTTGGCGAAATAACAAGGAGCAACTGGCCAGCATAAAAGATGCAGTGACGGACATCATCTTTACTAGTCATTGCCCGACTGCAGTAAAAGGAATACAGTTTGACATCTTTCCTCAAAAGTAAAACAATTTCATCAAATCATCCGACAATGGCCGACTTCAGACTTTTGGCTCGCACTCACGGCTTCATGAAGCTGGCTGAAATTGTAAGAAAATCATTTTAATCAATTTTTATTGAATTAAAATTACTCATTTTGTTTTTTGAAACTTAAGATTATTGCTATTGTCTGCCTGATCCTGATCCGCACGTACTCGTTAAATTTCGGCGGTGACGTCACAACGGGATCGTTCCACGATCGCTACAATGTCGGATTGGTCACGGTGGGCGGTATGCTGCTAGTGTCTCTGCCGCTGCTCATTTCCTACCTGTGGAGCACTTCGGGAACTTACCAGCCGTTCCTCGAGATCATCTACAACACTTTGGGTTTCATCCTCTTCTTGACTGTTGGATCGCTGGCCTTGGATCATTACCGCAACTACGCCGGAGTGACTCACACCGGAAACGACAACAGGGGAGACACCAATCCCAACAACAACTGGCTCGGAACTAACAACTCGACATGGGCCGATTCCGGAATCGGTAAAGCCTTCGGCTTCGGCAACAACACCGAAAATGCTAATGCTGGAAAAGCTCTCGGGGTATTTAAAACAAACATTAGTCTTTAGAATTTTAAATTATTCATGTCGTTTTAATGAATTGTTTATAGGCTCTTTGCATCATCAACGCTTTCTTCTATTTGACCGATGCTGCCTTGGCACTCCGACAAGGTTCCACCGTCTGAACGAGCTGCTGCGTTATCCTCATTCAATCACGAGAAATTCACATTTGCTCGTGAAAATGAATTTTCAAGAATAGCTCGTCAAACTTCCTTATATAACAAATTTATTGTTTTTTTTTCCTACATGTGAATTTAGAATTTTCTACCGTGTACGTTTTATGTTTGTTCTTAAAAAATAAATATATGACGTCATGGATAGTACAATAACGAACCGTGTTGGGAAAATTATTTGGCAACGTTTCAATAAGGATGGTGGGAAAAATATGTCCCACGTATTATGTGGGAAAGTGGCCATGGATGGATGAATTGTTTACGCATCAGTGGGTCAATAATGAACGATGTGCTTTATAGTTGTCGCCTTCCACGTGAACAAATTATACCCGAATACTTTTGAGTTAAAAGAAATTGCCATAATAATCCAAAAGTGATGTTTTTATCCGGAATCTTTTATTCTCACCTATAAAATGTGAATTATAACATTTTTAGAGGAGCGACCGCAATTTCGTCTGCGGTCGTTTCGTTCATTCGTCGAGTGTGTTGTATGCATTCGACCGATATGAGAATTATTGTTCATCCCACACACACGCGACGCTATTTTTCTTCTTTAACGGCCGCAATCACCGTGGCGTCCGTCAACCGCATCCATCCATTCTGGACACTGAAAAGGTTTTCCATTTCACGCATAAGTAACGAATAATGTTCTCTAACGTGTTACACGCCGCTGCTTCTAATGCGCATAACTCACAGCACTTTAAAAGAAAATTGTTTTCAACTTGTTACGTAATCGGAAATTCAACAGAAAAGTTAAGTTCCGAATTTATGAATAATTCCCTTGGGAGAGAAAGTCTTTTTCTATTTGCGTCGTCGGCTCAAATGCGAATCGTTAGTAAAACGCCTGGGAAATTCCGTTGAACTCGACTAGGGGAAAACCGAGGAAGAAGAACGTTGATCGAGATACAACCAATAAAACATTTGCAAGTTGAAGCGCATCTTTCCATCATTCCACATCCAGCAACCGAAGAAACGACAGCCAAAAAATAATTAAAGAAAATGTCCGATACACGTGCACTGGCCCATGCTCGAGGAGCGATGAAAATTGCCGAAGTGGTAAGTGTGAATTATTTCCAGTCTTTTGTATTTAATGTGTGTTTATATGTACGTTCTTTTGTCAGGCTTTAGCTGTTGTTTGCCTGGTCGTTTATCGTCACTACAAACTCAGTTTTGGCGGAACTGATTCGGCAGCCGCAGATCGTTACATCGGTAATAATTCTTCCTGTTTCACAAGAGTAAAAATTTAATGTTTTATTTTGAATTTTTCAGTTGGAATAGTTACATTCGGAGGGATGCTACTCGTCTCTGGTATGCATTCAAAAAAGTGTTGAAATATTTATTGGATTCAATTTGCATAATCTTTATGTGTGTGCACAGGGCCTTTACTTCTCGCTTACATTCGCTCGCCGGCCGGCATTGTGAATTACTACACACCTTTCCTCGAAGTTATTTATAACGTTATCGGCTTTGTGCTGTTCTTAACGGTCGGAGGTTTGGTGTTGGAGCACTACAAAGGACATTTAAAACCTCTGACAGGCAACGAGCCTGGAGTCGCCCTTGGGGTAACGCACACAACTTTTAAATATATTTCTTTGGTGTGTATCTAATAAAAAAAAAACATTTTTATTATTATACAGGCGATTTGCTTAATCAATTCCGTTATTTACTTGATCGATGCTTCCCTGGCTATCAAGCAAGGACTTGAATAATGCGACAAGTTACGTAACCGGAAGAAGCCAAATGAATTTTTTTTTACTTATCCGATGCAGATTAATGAATGATAATGTTGAAGGATGAATACAGAATTACAGATTTACTACTTGATATTTTCCAATGCTTTGTTTAAAAGAAAAATAAAATAAAATAATCGCATACGAATTGTGAAAAAAACAAAATAAACAAAATTCTATGAAATCTACGATCATGTGACGATTTAACCTCGAGATAAAACCGTTAAAAATAAACATGGGATTTTGAATTTTGAATGGTTGGCTACGTGCGATCTAAAATATCGATAGCAAAAATATTTGAAAACGGCGAAAGTGAAGCGGGAAAATATGGCAACTCTGCCTGACCCGCGTGTTCAAGCGCCCCCTAGACTTTTCAATCTTTTTTTCTGACTAGTTCCGACTCTCGAACCAAAAGTGCTCTATCGGTGACATTCATTCATCGTCAGTCGTATTCCCGCCAAGTTATATTTCGTTTTGTCACGTGAAATAATATCAAATAAAAATGGTTAAACGGAAGGTATGTATATTTTTTGCATTATTAAGTGTTTGTTGGAAATAATAGCAGGGGCTCGATAGTGTGTAGATGCCGGTATTGTGTTGTCCACATGAAACCGTTAGCATTGTTGAGCTTCGACATACCTTTGGGAAAACATTTTCACAACTAGCTTTGGGTTTTTTAGAAACTAACTGTTGATCTTAATTTTTTTATGTATGATTTTTGGAAATATGCCATGTATGTGTTTTTGACATTTCCACAAAAGTATATTCTTAAATTTGTATTTTTCTTTTTAGGTTGCTGAAGTTGAAGACAAACCTGTGGAAGCAGCCAAGCCAGCAGCAAAGGCAGCTGCCAAACCCGCTGGAAAGCCAAAGGCAGCCCCCAAGAAAGCCAAAGTTGCCGCTAGTCCAGACCAAAGCCCTGTGAAAAAAGTTACAGAGAAAGCAGTGAAACCAGCCAAGGATGTACCAGCTGCTGAACCTGCTAAACCAAAAGCAGCACCAAAAAAAGCAGCACCAAAAGTAGCTAAAGCATCACCCAAAGTAGCTAAAGCAGCACCCAAAGCAGCTAAAGCAGCACCCAAAGCAGCGCCAGCTGCTTCCAAAAGTAAAGCAAAGAAAACAGAAGAATCGGAAGATGAGGCACCACCACCACCAAAGGCTAAACGGGTTGCCAAAACAGTTGCCAAAGAAACAACAGCAGTCACAAAAGTAGTGAAGGTTCCAAAGCCCAAACCTTCACCAGTCAAGGCCAGGAAAGATCTAACAGGCAAAGCACCTATCTCTAAAGTTCCCAAGTAAATCATGTTGACTGCTGTCTTTAAACATTTAAAATCCTTTTACTAAATATTTTTTGAATATTTGTATCTAGAGTGGCCACACCAGAAAAGAAAAAGGCTGCTGCTACTAAAGCAAAGAAGGCATCGTCAACCTCTGAAGTGGAATCCTCATCTGAAGAAAGCCCTGCAGAAGATGTCAAAGAGAAAAAAGATACTGGCAAAAAGAAAGCAGAGATTGCTGAAACTAGAAAGCGAACAAAGGCTGTCAAAGAAGTTGTAGCTTCTAAGAAACCTAAAAGTATGGAAAATAATTAAAAAACCTGATTTATTTGGAACATTTCAGTAACCAGCATTCATTTCTAGTTGAAATAGTTGTCCCATTCCGACACACACGAGGAACCGGCATGGTTCTCTCCATGGGCCAAGGGGACGTAGGCCAACTTGGATTAGGTCCTGATGTTTTGGAGAAGAGTCGACCTGCATTAGTGGATAAAGTCAAAGACGTAATAGATGTAATTGCCGGTGGTATGCACACGGTCTGCCTTACTAGTAAAGGTTAGTTTACAATTTATTCGTATTTTTCTAGGAGAAACAGTCTAATTTTATGATTTTATTTTCAGGTGAAATTTACACTTTTGGGTGTAATGATGAAGGAGCCTTAGGCCGTGACACTAGCGAAGAAGGAAGTGAATTTGAACCTGGACTAGTCAAATTGCCCGGCAAAGCCACGTTAATATCGGCGGGAGATTCGCACACTGCTGCTTTACTAGAAGATGGACGTTGTTTTATCTGGGGCACATTCCGCGTAATATACATTCTCTTTATGCCATATGGAATTTTTCAACTTAACCAAATTTTTGTGTTGATGACAGGATTCTCACGGGCCTATGGGATTGAACGAATCTGGTTCGCAGAAGTTACCAGTTCCTATTCTGGAGGGCATCCCCATGACACAAATCGCTTCTGGTGCCGACCATCTAGTATGTCTTACTTCCGACGGACAGGTTTATACTTGTGGTTGCGCCGAACAGGGCCAGTTGGGTCGCGTTGCTGAAGTTTTCTCCAATCGAGGAGGTCGAAAAGGCAAAAGTTATCTACTCACTCCACAGCCGGTCGCGTTGGGAAAGGGCAAGAGGCGGATTGTTATCGATAATGTTTGGACAGGATCTTATGCCACATTTGCCCGTGCTAAAGAAACTGGCCTCATTTATGTCTTTGGTCTGAACAACTACAATCAACTTGGTACTTAGCAAACAAAGCCTTTTTTATTCTTTTGAGTGTGACTGATAATCTCCTGTTTTCCCCTAAAAAAATAGGATTACCAAGCCAAGACGCTCGTTTCCAACCTGAAGTTTCCGATGGGTTCAAGGGTCATCGTTGGCTGAGCATTTCCTGTGGCCAGCATCACACACTTGCCTTGGACGAGAATGGTAAAGAGAAAATTTACAGAGTTTTTTTAAAACCTTTTTAATCTTCAACTCCTTTTTATTTTTTACAGGTCAGGTATACAGTCTTGGCCGAAAGGAATACGGACGATTGGGTATGGGTGCTGATGCCAAGGACTTAGCGATCCCCACGCCAATCCCTGCTCTTCAATCACAGAAATGTGTCGAAGTGACTGCTGGTGAATCTGTTTCTTTGGCTGTCACAGAATCTGGTAAGATAAACTTTTTAAATTCTTGAAATTAAGCCGTGTTCTGAATTGTTGTATTGTGTTTTAGGAATGGCATTTTCCTGGGGTATGGGCACGAATGGCCAGCTCGGTCTCGGTCATGAAGATGATGTGTTGGAGCCGACGACTATTAAGGGCAAGGCGTTAGAGAACCGACTGGTCCTTTTGGCCTCTGCAGGTGGTCAACATACTGTTTTGCTAGCTGCCGACAAGTCCTCAACTACGACAGCCTCCACTGCTCCGCCGGCTCAACCCGCTGCTGTAACTGTAAATGCGGCTGACTGATAGATAGACTAGGTCCCATTCCGTATCGTTTAAAACCTCAAACCGATGTGTTCATCCCCTACCCGTTCACTTCCAATTTAAATGGACTTGAATACCGCTTTATCGGGTGGTTTTTCTCTTGCAGTTAGTTTTCAATGGTTCTAACCCCTTTGTTTTTTAAATCCAACCCATCCTGATAGGACGCGTTGGGTAAAAGGGAGACAAACAATTAAACAGTTGAGTAGCATTTTGTGTCACGCGATACGGCGTAGTCCTCACACCCCTCATCCCCAATTTTAATTTTAGGAACCTATTTTGTCATCCACTCTTAACCTCACATGCACACTCCTCAGAAGAATTAACACGAATGAGATGGAAATAAATAGCGAAGAATTTCATTTTCAAATCAATTGTATTTTATCTAAGTATATAGCTTAGGCTGTGGGTTAGGTTCAATAAATGAATGTACAATTTATATTACTACTCTTAGAATGACACGATACGTGTTGTAAATGAGATGTCGAATTTTACCAAATCAAGAATGGGTATCACGTTTTACAAGGAGAAAACTTTAGTTGAGTTATTAACGAAAGTAAAAGGTAATATGCAAACCGGTTCAATTCTCGTCTACCTCATTTTGTGGGTTAATGGCAACAACTCGCTGAATGTAATCTAATATGACTGGATCCTGTCGTGTATGTTAAAAAAAAAAAAAAGAAATTAATAATGAGAATAGGTCACGACCGGAATAAACGTAATGGAGGAATAATTACATAGAGTACAGCCATGTGGTCTCTTTTCGGAAATGCTTGGACGTAGACGGGTTGTGACTGCTCCTTGGTCCATTTACTACAGGCAGCAAGACTGCGAACATTGACAGTGCCATCGCCATCTCCCATAATGATAGTGGCTTTACCAAGTGGTGTTGACTTACTGTAGACTAGACGCTCAGCTGTATCTACACCCGTTCCGAACTGCACAAAAAATAAACAAACGAATGAAGATGAATGAGGGGGTAGATAAAACTGCTATCAAGTGAACATACTATGCAATGGATCTCTACGCCTGGTGCTGTCAAATCGTGCACCAAAGGATGCGTGTCCTGCCACATATCATATCCGAGCGGGAAATCAATATCTCTGAATGAGGGAGACGAACAAACAAAACATCTTTCTCTCAAAAGAGGAATTCAAAAGCATTATATAACCATGGGTATCTTACAGGAAGAAGTCTTGATAATCTTGAATAGTGTAATTCCGACTTGAAGTCTGAACCATCACTTCATCCGTTGTCCAGAACTTGTCAGACGGCATCAACCAAGATAAACTCGGACTTGTTCTTTTGGGTTGTTTGAAATAAAAAGGGACGCCGTAAATAAGAAACAAAAAAGAAAAAGGTTTAGCTAAAAGCTTAAGCTAAAAACAAAGAAAAAAAAGGCTACCTTTGTTGTTCGCGCAACGCAGTTTCACTCAATACACGCACTCCAAGGTTATCTCCTGCAATGAGCAACATATATTTAGTATGCAAAATATTACTCTGAATATACTTGATTAGTGCAGACCTTGGGCAAATACTTTTAAAGCTTTAATAGTTCCACCCCAACAACCAGCCAGAGAAATCCATGTTTTGATGTATTTATTCTTCCATTCTTGTGTCTGACGGTTTAAAAAGTAGAGAGTCATGGGAGATCCCATACTGTGAGTAATAAATACAATCTTCTGTCCATTTGTTTGAGTGAATGTATCTTCCACAAGAGCTTTCATGTTCACAAAGAAGTCTTGAAGTTCATCTAAACATTTTTAAATAAACACTAAGAACTATTTGACAAAAGAATGAAAAAAAAATATTTCTTACTTGGTGCTTTCCTGAAATCATATGGTGCTCCTCTCAAAGAAACATTTCTTTCATAGCCAAATTTGAGTATGCTTTCAGCGATGGTGGCAAAATAATTTCCAGCTGAAGCCTTACTAGGATCAATCCATTCCACTGATGTTGAATTGCCAAAATCAGGAATTCTTATGTCGACACCAGGATTGTTTGTAGTTGTTCTGGTAATATTATCATAAGTCAGTTTCATATTGTCAACCCAGCAATCAATTACTATTGGAACTAAAAGTTCCATGTTCAGCCATAAACTGAACCAGTAATCAGTCTTCTTGGAGCAAACATAGTGAACAGAAGTAGGTTTATCAAGCTTCCCTTCTATTTGACTACCACCATCACCTGGAACTATTACACAATAACGACGTATTTAATGCGAATATTCAAGTTTTGATCCAGTTAAGTTAGAAAATAATGTGAAAGCATTTCTTACCCAGAACCACAGGATGAGCTTGCAAATCTCGAACAGCACCACAAATTTGGGAAAAAAATAATGTTATGCAACAAACCTTAAACCAATGTGACATTCGCATAATCTGTTTTGTCATCTCAACGTGATACATATGACGACTGGCTACTTGAATAAAACTGGGTCTAACAACACGAAAACAAACTCTTTTGAATGAGTGAAGGCTAAAAATGCCAGTAGATGTCGCGTTATTTTGACTAACTGACAACGCAGCACAATTATTCAAAATTTAAATACGCAATTTAAAAAAACCTCCCATCGAAATTATCTGCACAAATTCATTATCAAGATAATAAGTGAGATATTAAACAGAATATTTATAGTAACAAGTCTGGAAGTTTAGTGAAGGTACATTTCTTAGTACATTATTTAGGTATTAAAAAATTAGGTCAAATGGATTAGCTATAAGACTCATAAGTCATAACTCATAACCCTTTCGCTTCGAAATATAACTGGTTCGGAAATTTTAAATTTGTTATCGCATAGATTCGGTAAAAATAAATAAATAAAAATAAGACACGGGGGATAAGCTTGACTTAGTATTGGCTTCCGCTTCCTGCTGTTTTTGTATGCGTCATTGAATATGCGCAGTTAGCATAATCACATTGAGTTGGGCGCGCAGACAGAAGTCGGTTTAAGGTAATAAAGAATGTCGTCAACAGCAGTAACCAAGAACTTTGCTGACGAAAACGTTGCATAATCCAATATCCTATATCGATATTTTGCTGCATCACGATTATAGCGGACATCAGTGAGTAGCCCACAAATATGGAATCGATTACACTTTACAAAATTACGGTTCTATTCCATTGAAAACATATTAATAAACGAATGATGATTTCAGACAACAGATTTTTACATGTTAACCTGCCATTAAAACGAAATAAAATGAGATTTCATCAATTTCTCCACAAAACACATCGTGATTGACACTCTTCTTTGACTTTGTATTCTTTAAAGTATTAAATTATAAAGAGCTGGAATTTGAAAACTTCATAGAACACACATAATGGTCAAAGAGTGGATGTGCAAGCAAGCTAAATATACTTTAAGCTTTTTTATTGTACTGTAATTGGGATGCATTTAGAGGATTTTCTGGGCTTTTAAGCCATTCTCTATAGAAACAAATTATTAAATAAGTTATAGGTTAATGGTGTTTGACTTGAAAATCACAAGCTTACCTGTGTAACATTTGTTTTATTTGTGAAAGACGCATATTTGGATTTTCTTCGCGAAGACGTGGTAGATTTCTTTCTTCAAAAGATGTATACGAGGCTTTCATTCGTTTTTCAGGGTGACGCTCAATATCAGCAGGAGAGTCGGCAATTCTACATTAGGAAATTCCAACATTGAATTCAACAAATGAGATATAAGTTTTAAAATGAAAATTACCTTAGAACTTGAATAGCTTCATCAACTGAGCTTGCCACTTCACCATCAATTACCACCCTATTAATATTTTCTGGAATTGGGGCTTCCAGATCTTCAACTGGTACAACTTTAGATGGTGCTCCCTTTCCTTTGGCAGCAGCCTCTCTTTTCTCCAATTCAGCCTACCAGAAATGAATTTTTTTTTATTTAAAAAATACTTGTGATTTTATAACTGTAAATAATAGATTACAATAGTACCTGAATTTGAAGGCGAGAAATTTTGCTCGATGCTTGCTTGGGTTGCACTTTAATTGATGCCATTTCTTGGTCGGCCAAAGATTTGAGTTCATTTTTCTTTTCCTAACTCACCCAACAGTAACAACATTATGTATAAGCTGAATCTTATCACCACAATGTGATTGATTTAACAGTTACCAGTTGTTCTATTCTTTTCTTCTCCTTTTCATCTTTACGTTGTAATTTCTTCTGAACATTTTTATCATCATCTTTCCAATATTCTTCTTCTTTTTTCTCTTCCTTTTTCTTATGTTCTGCTTGTTTGACTGCTTCCTTACGGGCCTTGGCTACGGCCACTTTGGAGTTTTCACCATCAAATTTCTTCGGCATTTTTTACTTAACTTATTACTTATGATATCAATACAATTTACTCCTTAAATTTCAAATGTTTAACGAATCTTCTAGACTCGAAGTAGGGGATCTCTTCCTAAATGTTGAAGAGGGCCTAAAAAAGAAAACAAGGCGCAACGACATCTGACGGAGGGTATATTTCGCCATCTGCCGAATAGAATTAGAATGTTGGATCGATCCGAAATTCTATGATGATGGCATGTTTGAGTAAGAAATAATCGAAACATGGGCGTGATTTCAAACAATTGTACAAAATAATCTTTTGCTCACATCATGTAAACAGAACAATTGTAATTTTTAACTCTCAATTTCGAGATGAAATCATTCATCAATTTTAAGGTAATGTACACGTTTAAGTATATGTGCATCGTAGATCGTACATCCGTCGGTATGTGTGGTATGCATCTGAATAAATTTAATTAAGACTCGCATTGAAGGTTTTGGTTATTAATAAAGATATTGTTTACGTAACTAGATAATACTTCTAATGGTCTCGTCATTATTGCCGTGGCCAGAGTCCAGCCATCCATCAATAGGATGTTCAAGAGAATTCTCTTTTCTAGTCAGAAATTTTGTTTCAAAGGTGAAAGTAATTTATTTATAATTTTACAGAACTCAAAACTCATTTGATCTTATTATACAGAAATGGATTCCATTGTTTAACAAGTTTAAAGTAGACATTCCATTGAGTTGTCCCCTGCATCCAGAACGGGACATTTACCATGTAATTCATCAATCAAAATTCCAAGTTGATCCCAGGAAATGGAGCTGTTCTCTCTGTGGAAAATCATTCCATAGAGAGCCTTTCCTTGACCTTCACATGTTAAAGAAACATCAAGACAAACTTCAACTAGTAAAACAGAATATTATCATGATTATGAATGGGTTTTGGACTAATAATTTCTCAAACCTCTTTGTGTTATTTCTAGACAGAGGATAGTGTTTGTCCTGCTGACTTTTGTGATTTGATACGCTGTGAGGTGCTTCACTTAGCAGAAATATCAAAGAACCAAAATCAAACCAGTGAATTCCAAAATCCTAGAGAACAGCAACAAACAATTACAGCTTTAGTGAAAGCCACCCCTCGAGCACATGCTCTCAGCCGTTATAATCAGCAAGCAGATATTTGCCTGACAAACGATGAACAATGCAAGAGAAAGGGTTGGCTAATTCTTCCGTCGCAACTACCACAGATGCACTGCTGTTCCCCAGCGCCTTCCAGTCTCGCGAAACCGGTCTCTAATCAAACGGTTACTCAGTGCCGTACCAACAATACAAGTGACGTCAATCCAGAGACGATGTTGCCTTCAACCTCTAAAGAAGAAGAACTATCTGAACGTATCAGGCAGAAACAGAGCTCTTGTCGAGACGAAGACTTCATTCAACTTCGTTCGGAATGCGCCCGGTTGATTGGCATGTGTACTACTGGTCTAATTCTACGTTTGAGCAATCAACAATTTTTACATCTGAGAGGTGAGGAAGTAATGATTTCTATAGAGCCATAGATTCTTATTAGTATTATGTAATCTTTTTTTTTTAGATGAGCTCAATCGTACGGTCTGCTGGCATTTACAGTGTGATCGTTATTGGACCGAGGTTATAAGCGCAGAGGCGAGCACTTCTACATTACTTTTAATAGGAATCGCATTCGCTGCCGTTGGATCTGCTAGTTCATACATAATTGTTTGCGTTCTTTGTCGGTAAGTTCTTCAGATCAAAAATTGTATTTCTCATATTAAATGGCATATTAATTTTAAAGGGAGCCTCAGCCATCGACTATTCAGCCCAGCGGCTGTGTTGATCAGGTTCCTAATAAGGAAAGAAGATCGCGGTTTAACGGAAGTGACGAATGGAATACTATTTCACATCCCCATCAAGCTAACATAAATCGAATAAGCAAATCGTCTGAATCATATTTGAAGTGCTTAGAATCATCATCTTTTATCATCGAAGCCGATGTGGAGGAGAACAGCTTAATTTGAAATTGATCTCAAAATCAGGTTTTTACTTTAGTCTAATGCTATCGCGAACTTACTACGGATAGGTAGAATTTAACCTGTAATATGGCTTGTAACCGGTGACAATTTTTATTTACTTTCAATTCGAGCAAGCAATCTTTCTAGTCAAGTATATGTCAGTCCTCTTTAAACATCACCGTAAATTCCAAATATTATTAGTGCACATTTGTGTTACTATTTATAAACCATGCAAGCGATTAGTACAATACCTTGATTATTTAAATTAAACTGTACCATTAGTACAACTGTGAATGTTTCTTTATATCTAGTATTTAAGCTTGCAAACTAATCAAAGGGTTATCTAGATGGGATTTGCCGTTGAGTGGAGATGTGCTTTAAATTTCCGAGCCGCTAGAGCAGCGGTCATAGCCGTGCTGATTGATGTAGCAGATGGAAGCATTTTTGCTCGTCTTGCTTCTCGTAAAGCTTTTTCTTGTAGAATACGATGAATTTTGGCGAAAAGACCACCAACCGGAGAGCGAGCTTTCTGCCACTGAGGAGGAGCCAGTTGGTTAACTATCCGTCGAAACATTTCCTCCTCCAAATAACGTTGACTGTCTTGATTCGTTCGGGTCGATAGACAAGGATTCCAGCGCAAGTCAATTTCTCTGAAGAAAGAAAGTGTTTTTTTCCCCATTTTTTTAATGGAAGTATTGAATTTAAAAATTTGGACTTACTTCACCGGTGGTATTGGTTTAATTTTGAATTCTCTACGCGAAGAAAATTTCCGACGCATACCAAGCATTTGTGGATAGCTTATTCTTTTCAACCCATCTCTTCCTAAAGCTTTCGCCGGCTTATTCATAGATGTTCCTGACGGATCTTCTACTTCGTCTTCTTGCATATCTTCGTCATCTTCATAGCATAGCGAATGAGGATCGAGCACATTGACTACTTTGCGGAATTTTTCATCCGACTCCGCGCTTCCGGTTGTGGAAACGCTGTCCTGAGAACTGGAAGCAGTTTTCGGACGATCTAAGAGAAATAGGAAATCCAAGTAGAATATAAGATTTGAACTTTGAGAAAGCATAGCATTACTGATATCTTTGTTGGTATATTGATCGAGTTGCCATGGTAATGGTACCAAATGTCTTCTTGGACGGCTCTGCAATCCCAGAGTAAATCGTGGCACTACTTCTTCATCGTTGCCCAGTAGTCGGGGTGCTTTTGATGGATCTTTGTCTTCCGAAAAGCATATCCAGTAATTTTATTTTAGTTTTATTTTAAGGTTACAATACTAACCAACTGTGGCTTGGATAACTTTAGGAGGTCCCGCAACGTGAATAAACTCTGAAAACTGTCGGCAAACAGTTGTTACTTGAATTTGTTCCAAATTGAGGCACGATACTGTATGCTCCTTCATTCGGCATCCCTTAATCGCCAAAAATAGAAAGGTGTGATTTCATTGAATTAATAAATTCAATGAGTGATAGAGGTAATATTACATGGTGATTGGGGACAGTTGCAAATCGTAGAACTTGTTGTTGGCAGCACGAGTACTTGCCAATGGGTTGAAAATTTCCTTTGTTCCGAGTAGTTCCCATGTAATGACTGCTTTCAGGATGGAATAGACATTTCATGAAATCTGTAGCAGCAAACGGCATGCTACAACTCGAACACTCTAGAAAATGCGTTTGGGACCAAAGTCTCCAATAAACTCGGCGCCAAGTTTTCAGAGTTATTTTTAAATTTTGAATATATTCTGTCAGATTCCAACTTGTGTCCCTAAAGTTTCCACAATTATAAGAAGCATAGATTGAAGCCAACATAATTGTCAGTTTACCTTTGATGGCGGTAAACTAGTTGACCAGTCTTGGTCAATATTACTCGGCCAGAAGTACAGGGAACCTTTGATTGAACTTCTTCGGTAAGTAAATTGCCACAGTGCACACACTGAAAGAGAGTAGCGGCTGTTTTGAAAATTCCTCTTTTCGGATTAGTCTTTGTTGAGCACAAGTCTACTATAAAAAACGCATATAATCTCGCTTGAAGAGAAGATCTCTGATGTCCTAATTGCTCCACTTCGGCAGCGGTAAATTTTGCTGCAAGCCTTTCGTGACAATATCAACGTGACATAATAACATAAATTTCAACCTTGACTAATAGTTTTATACTTTTCGATGAGCTGATCGTTGAGGCAGCTGAAGCTTTGTTTAGCGTCTAAAATCTGATTAGTCTGGTTGTGACAAAAATTTAAGCATTCTTCTACCAGCGTTTCCGTTTCCAAGAATGCAGCGGAAAGCAAAACTGGTACCACATTCGAAGGCTCTGATTAAAATAATAAGGAGGTAGAGTAAGAAAATATGGAAATATTTTTAGAAGCAGCGACTGACCAAGTAGTGGAGGGTTATTAGGTGAAATCATCCATCTAGTCAACCATTCAAAAATATGCACATCACAGTGGACAGTTATGTCAACATCAGACAAAAGTTGACCTGTATTTGGAAATGATGGAATTCGGCATTATAGCCGTAATTATTAAATTTCTCCATTGGAATACACTCTCACAAAAATACCTCTTGTGGCTTTTGCGAAGTAAGGCATCTTCTCGAGTAAGATGTTGGCCTAAAAGACATATTACTGCGCATTAAAATGGAATGTTTTGGAGAAAGTAGAAAGTATTAAAAAAATTTACTGGCAAAGAAAAGTCTTTCTGGCCTCCTCTAACATCATCCACTACATGGATCACGACCTCATTCGAACCTAATGATTTATTGTTAGAGTCATCTTCTTCGACGATTGCCGTATCAGCCTCTGCTTCCACAATTTGAATTGTTTCTTTGTTTTGCACCGGTTTGATCTCTGTCCACAATTTGGCAACGGTGTTCTTATTCTCTGCAACGATCGATCCAATCCAAGGAACAATTGGATCAAATATGCCTTGATCGGCCATTAATTCGAGTTTCGAATGTAGAGATTGTTGAAGAAGTTTTACAACATCACTTAGTTGGCTCAAGTTGTAGATGCCCGTATCGGTCGCCTCACATTTCGCATGCTTCACCACGTTGTCCACCAGTCGCACAACCGGCTGATTGCGGAAGCCAGGGATATAAAGGTTCAAATCTGCTGAATCTTTCGTAGTCCAGTCACGAGGAAGAGTACCGGAAGCTCGCATAAATCGTAAAGAATCATGAATAAACTGTAACACTTCTTTCACAGAAAACTCTTGGGTCTCTTGAGACATTCTACAATTCTACACTAGAGTGGACTAGTGAACCTAAAGAGCGTCCGGCTTATCGATCAAACACCCGGTAGCCAAAGATACGAAGAATGTCGCTAAAAGAATTCAATGTCTGAGATGTAATTTGAACTAGAATAAAGACAAATCATATAACGTTAAGCTGCCAATGATGCAACGCCTCCATAAATGTGGAGAACAATTAAAGCCATTGTCACTGAAAAGACAGCTTTAAATGCAAGAAGTGACCAAGAATACATGTGCAAAACGTGCGATATCATGTCACAAATCACAGATTTGTAACTATGAAAACCAATCAGGATGACGACTGCTGGTACCAGTTGTTTTGGTAAATCATGGCGTGAGTGAAGCCAAACTAAGGCAGTAACAGAAAGGAAATGAACCTTTTCAGAAATAAAAAATGTTAACCACAGTCAATAAAAATTTTAGATCCCAAGTTTCACTTACAATTGAAATATTTGCTTCGAAACTCTTCTGGATGTACTTCCAATCGAATTCAGTTCCGCGCGCTCCAACCCACAATTCTAATAGACGACTTAAAACTAATTCAGCACCAGCCCAGCCAAGCCCTGCAATCAACACTTTTGTATGCCCTTTGCCAGCTATTCTGGACATGACAACACTTAAACCAATCAAGTCAATCAAATCAACTGTGCACTTCAACAATTCTTGAAGCTATAAAAATAATAAAAAAACTGGTTATTTTTCTTTTATAAGAAAACTGGGGAGAAATAAACTTACAGGAGAGAAATTATCAGGATCATCCTGTAAGTAATCTCCAGAAGTAGGGAAGAACGTAGCCAGAAGAAGCATTTTGCCTAGTTGTGTTAATGCATATACTCCTCCAGCTTGGACACATTTCCAGAAAGCTCCATATTCAGAACTGCAAAAAAACATTCGAAAATTAACTATTTAAGAACAGCTAGAAAACTGGGTTCTCAAAAACAGAAAATTGTGTGCTTACAGTCCGCAATACTTGTAGACTATCCAAAATGGAATGTAGCTCTAAAATAAATTTGATTTCTTTATACATCAAACGAAAAATGATAAATTTTTATTTTACCAATGCAAGACAGTTTCCAAAATGATATAGAGTCATTCTAAAAAAAACACTTGAAATTAGATTTGATAAAAAGGGGATGTGACTGCCGGATTATTGCTGTCAAATTCAAGCGTCGACTGCTTAGGCTGAATAAAATGTATGAAAGCTTTTGAAATGAACGGTAGAGGGTGTTTAAACTGTATAAACTACAAAATTCCGCGCAAATTATGGCGCGCATGGCCAGAGATGGAAATTTGGAGTAACTCATAGGAAACTCATGGGATGGGATGGTAACGTGCCATACGAAGGAGCGGGGCTAGTTTCAGCTTTTTTTCTCTTGTAGAATCGTCCGACTTGTTCCGATGTCAGTATGTCACCTTTGAGTTACACAAAATTTATTATCAATAATAAAAAAAAACCTTTCATTTTCAATGCTTAAAAAAAATCAGCTTTTAAAGCTAACTTTGTCGACTTTATTTCTCAATATCCGTTATGATGGTGTAATGTATGTACAGCACTATTGACTAGAAATGGTTGTGTACATTCGTCCGGATAATAACCATTCCAGTTTCTTCATTGATTTATTTTTCGTCGGCAGGGACAAATTCAAATTTCAATCCACTGCTTTCGAGATGCTGTTTAATAAAATCGTCGAAGCGTCGGTTAGTTTCCCGATCAAAGTAGCTGCGCCAGTCTCCTACAAGACCATTTCTCATAAAAGGCGCTTCTTCCTTGTTTCTCAGACCCAAGTCATCCCAATGCGAGTAATTAACTGATGGATTTCGGGCCATGTTATCAAATCGGGTGTGGGCAGCAATAAGGCGAACCTTGATAGAAATGACATGATTGAAACCTCGCTGGGTCGAAGGTGGAAACACCGAACAATTTACCTGATCATCTGTCAGAGGGCGATCAAGGAAATGGGCAACACGTCGGATAGAACCTTCAGGATCTCTGTGCATCTCCTCATAAGTGATCCATAAGAGATTACTGCCGTAATTTGAATTTTTCTGATGCTGCTTCCAATATCCGAGAACATGTTCAAAATATGGACCGTACGGAACTGAAACATACAGTTGAAAATTTTACAACATTCAAACTGTCTTTCCCTTCTGTATAATGTTTTACCTTCGCCTTTAATGAATTTTTTGATAAAATCGTTCATCCCACCACGGTAACCCACAAAGGTCGCCATACGAAGAAAATAGTAGTAACTTACTGCCACATCCTTTGGATTTCTTACTATGTAAATCACCTAAATACAATCAAAAATAAATATCATTGTGTTAAAAATAAACTTGCTTGCCTACAACACCTTGGTCCCATTTTCCAAGGCAGATTTTGGAAGCAAAGACAAGGGCAAATGAGTTTTGATAAATCGCGGACCCTCTGTTTTCTTAATAGCTGCTAAACCAGGATATGGATGTTCCAGGTATGGAAATCTTGTCTCAAGAACTTGCTTCTGAGCTCCTTCAAAATCCAAGCCAGTTTGAATCAAATATACAATTTCTTGCATCCATGTTGTTCCTTTTGCAGCATAAAACAGTTTTATTAAAACTGAGTGAAGACTGTATTAATATGAATGTTACCTGATTTAGGAAAGCTGGCAACAATAACATCATTTCCCTTCAGTTCAAGAGATTCCAATTTTTTCAATGTTCCAGATTTGATTATGTCACCAGGAAATATGCAAGATTTGCAGCGATAGAACTCTGAGGCCATGGAAGATGTATAATCATTATCTGGTGGCAGCCTTTCACAATCCTCCAAGCAATCTCGAAGTCTTTGGGCTTTGCTTCTTTTGCTGTAAATAGCTAACCCGAGAGTTGCACTGAAGAGAACACCAGCTCCTACTCGCTTTATGAGCCTCATTTTTCGGACTTCATCATCCGACCATTCGCCATTATTAGAAACATTCCTTCGACTTGTTTTGAAAATACAATAAGAAGACTTTACTAATCTCTCAGAAAGATACTTGTTAGAACAATATCGTATTAAAGGGTCTAGTAATAATCTGTTTTGTTGCTGGAATAAACCCATTTTTGTTTTGAATTACAGACGAACCACCAACCAAAACAAACAGTTGACATCAACGTCGTCTAGCCTAGGGCAACTTGCAGAATTTCATTCAGTAAATTGAACAATTTGTTCTTCAAGTTTTTTTTTTTTTTTTGCGTTACATGTTCCATTATGAAATTACTTAAATTATTTAGATACATTTTTTTATAAACTGAAATGAATGAAATCCTATTGTGTGTTTAGGGATGTTAGCAAGCTGGATGATCGAAGCAGTTAATATTTTATCCGCTAGTCGAAGTAGTTTCTTTCGTTGCCGCAAGTCGTGCATTGAAGTCTGTGAGGCTCTTTTCCAAGCCAAGTCTTTTCTAATCAACGAGTGCTCCCATATTGAACATGGCTGTTGGAAAGAATAAGGGACTTTCAAAGGGGGGTAAAAAGGGTCTGAAGAAGAAGATGTAAGTAAATTTTTCGTGTTTTTTCTATGTAGGTTCAAAATGTTGATAAGCTTGATGAATTTTCATTTGTGCCTGACGACGGATGTCATTGATTATTTGGGATGTAAACCCGGCGACGTGTTTAGCTGTGCGTACTATTCTGAAGAAAAACTAATTAATTGCTATTTATTACTATTTCAGTATCGACCCTTTCACTCGCAAGGACTGGTATGACATTAAGGCACCGTCTATGTTCGCCGTCCGTCAGGTCGGCAAAACATTGGTTAACAGGACCCAGGGAACACGTAAGACTTGACTTGTATGTCTTTGGAACAATCTCAGGATCTAATTATTGTCTCTTAAAGGTATCGCTTCCGAGGGCTTGAAGGGCCGTGTGTTTGAAGTTTCACTAACTGATCTTCAGAACGAGTCCGATTCCGAGAGGGCATTCCGCAAGTTCAAGCTCATCTCCGAAGATGTTCAGGTAAGAAAGTTTGATGCATTATAATGACTTGAGTCCTTCTCATTTAGATATGCACATATCTACAAGTTTGTTTGTTTTAATTGTTGTAGGGCCGCAACTTGTTGACCAACTTCCATGGTATGGATATGACTACTGACAAACTCCGCTCCATGGTCAAGAAATGGCAATCCCTGATTGAAGCCAGTGTTGAGGTCAAGACCTCTGATGGTTATCTTCTCCGTGTTTTCTGCATTGGGTTCACCAAGAAGGAAGCTGAATCTACACGAAAGACTTGCTATGCCCAACATGCTCAGATCAAGTCTATCCGCAAGAAGATGGTTGACATCATCACCCGTGAAGTTGGCTCAGTTGACTTGAAAGGTTAGTCAATATTCCTACTCCTATTTAATATTTGAAATTCTAACTTTAATTATATCTGCAGAGGTTGTCAGCAAGTTGATCCCCGACTCCATCAGCAAGGACATTGAGAAGTCCTGCCAGGGCATTTACCCTCTCCATGATGTTAACATCAGGAAAGTCAAAGTCCTCAAGAAGCCCAAATTCGACATCGGTAAACTCCTTGAATTGCACGGAGATGGTGGAAAGTCTGGAGTTGGCGGTGAAGGTGGAGTTTCTGGATCAGTCGACCGACCAGAAGGCTACGAACCCCCTGTCCAAGAGTCCGTTTAATTGAAGAAATGTTTTGCCATCTTCTTGAACTGACATTTGAGACAGCGTGAAGGCGGTGGCCCCAATAAAAAAAAACTTCAAAAAAAATTTCGGTTTATTTCATTTACTATTTTAAAATAAGTTTTTATTGAAAATGGGAGTTTTCTACTGGGAAAGTTACCCTGTATTCAATTTTATTGTTCATTATTTTTGAGAATGAGAAGTAATTCTTCGATATTAGAAGTTAAAATTTGTGGTTGAAATCCTTTCTTTTCAGCGCATATCAGATTTATTTATCAAGTAAAGTTTGATTCATTTCGAAAATATTCGTACCGACATGTATGTAGTTAGTAGTACCTGTTGGTCTGACTAGAGGGTTATGTTTGTAGCAGGCATGCAATATAATACTGTATAGCAACAACCCTTAGGCGGCGATCTTAAAAAAAAAATCAACAAATGTTGTCTAGTCCAGTTTTTTCCAACATTTAAAAGTTTGAATCCCTGAGGAGGTTTGGCGTACGCTTAAGATATTGGCCGAGTGGTAGTGCTAAAGAAATTCTGCTGTGTCATGATTCTCTAAGATAATCGGACGTAGTCTTACTAGACCATGGTTAGTCGGCATCCAGCTGTATTGCTGGAACATCATACTGGCTCTGGTCTCCCACATTTCCTAGCCAGTTTGACGATTTTGTTCGGTGAAACTCATCAACATTTGCCTCAAGCAAGCTGTAAATCAGAGAGCAATTTCTTTTTTATTGGATTCTACACTTAATTTCGTCTACACATTTTTAGATCCCAAGAACAGGAAGTGATTGGCCAAGGTGGTGATTTAATTGAAAGTTTTAAAAATGATTCAGCCAGGGATAACTTTGCTGCTGATTTTGGCTGTGTTCAGTAAGTGTTTATCTTGTTTTCTTATCAATTTTGCCTTCCTCTTGGTGGGTGCTGTCAAATGCCATGACTGGGTTAAGGGTGAAGGTCACATAACAAGTTTTTTTAAAACCAAGCTCGTCTCTAATCAAGTTGGACATTGTGCCATCTGTTTAGTTGGCATAAACTTCCATGTCTTAGCTCAGCAAATTTAATTCATAGCATGTGTTGAAAAATATAATTGCATAATGATAATCATTTTGTTTTATTTTTACAGGTTCCATCTGTCAGCAAGCTCCTGGTAATGTAGAAACCCTTCTCAATTTCCATCTAAAACACACAATTTCATTTTCAAATTTGTATTTTTTTTTTAGCAACCAGCACTAGACAATATGAATTGGGGACCACATATAATTATCACTACACAGCTGCAGTATTATTGAATGAGGCACAGCCACTGTTCTCTCAAAATTCAACTAAAACAAAAGGAACTGATGTGGGATATCAAGTAAAAACTATAAATAATTTTTGACTGAACTACTGCTTTATTTTAAATTGTGTTATGTAGGTTGCAGCAACTGTTGAGTTGACTCCTGTGTGGCAGAACCCATCTAATACTGCCAATATGTTATTTGAGCTCTTGGTAATAGCGTGTAACTAACTCCATCTGGTCATCGTAATAAAAGTTTCTTTTGTAGATGTCTAATCCGAAACTTTCTATTCGGTCCCGTAAAGCCCAACAACCCGACGGATTTGTTGATCACTCATCGCCCTTGGATGATACAGAATCGACCGCCGTGTACATCGACTGGAATGATGGGAAAATCTCTAACATTTACGCTTTCGAGTCGGAATCTATTTCATTGGTCAACTTTAAAAAGGGCATTGCCAGCCTTTTCCAACTCCAAACCTCGGCTGTTGAACTTAACGAACTTGATGCTTCGGGAAGCTGCACCGCTGCCTATACAAATCTTGGTGGCCGATCTTTTCTGAAAATAAAAAACGATTGCCAATTTCAAAGACCGACCACCTCGTTTGCCCAGGCTAAAAAAGTACCGCATATTAATTTTAAAAATTTATGACTTTTGAACTCAAAATAATAGGTTTAATTATTTTATTTTAGATATTGGGTTTATCATCCGTTAGTAGCTATCAAACCAAATACAGTTTTAAAAGTGATTCAGATGTGGTAGACACATTGACGTCAACCGAAGTCCACAGCATCAGAGTAAACCTGCGCTCTCAAGCCGGAGCCTCTGTAGTATCACGTCAATACCTCCGATTAAACGGTATAAATTTTCTGAAAATCAGTTACTAGGATGGGACGTATTTTAAAAGTATATACATTTCATTTCAGGCGAATCCAAATCGAAAAAGAAAATTTCCGCAGTGTCATTGACCAAAGTTATTCAATCCGTTACGATGAATACCAACGTAAATCTCGTCGAGGATAACCTTCAGCTAGTGGAAGAATCATCTGTACTCGCCTGTGAGACCTCATCTTGCAAAAATGTTTGTAATTGTATTACATTATATTTTTTCCATTTCACATCGAAAAATCTGAATGCTCATTTTATTTTTATTTTTTTTTAGCTTAAAAAGGCTGTCAACGAAGTAAGGAAAAACCTCCAAACCTCAAAAGTCGCAACTAGTTTGGGCGCTAGTGCATTCGTCACGCTTTTACCCGTCGTTCGGCAATCGTCCAAAGATGATATTTTGGTTCTGTTAAAAGATTCCAAGAACAAACAAATTTTGTAAGCTTTTACTAACCCTATTTAAGTTATTCCGTGAATGAGCGCGTATTTTTTTTTAAGACCGCAACTGATCGATGTAGTCGCAGCCGCTCAAACCGCTGAAAGCTATGCTGCTGCTTTGGAGGCGATCAACTTTCAGTCTGAAAACATTGATCTGGCTGAGCGATTCTTGCAAGTAGTTTCACTATCGACTCGACCATCTGAATATCTACTTGGCGGTAGTTTATCATTTTTATATTTACTAACATAATTCAGGCACTGGAAATTTTGAAATAACAACTTGTATTTCAGGTTTGTTGAAGTTATCCAAAAAAATCAAGTCAGAAAAACTCAGCGAAACAGCATTGCTGAGCTTGGCTGCGATTACAAAAACTTTTGTTATAAATCAGCAAGAGAAAGCAAGTGACAAGGTATGCATTTTATTTTTATAAATTTCGCATTGTAATATTTAAAGCTTTTACTTTTCCTAATTAAATAGCTAGTTAAAGATATCACCACCTACTTTACGGACAACCTGAAAACTTGTGCCAGCGAAGATTGTAACCAACTTTACATGCGAGTCTTTAAAAACTTGGGCTCGCCAGAAACGCTACCCATTATTTTGACCCACATTGACAGCCAGGATAAGAAGACATCAGTATGGGCAGTTAAAGCTTTAAAAGCTCTTCCCGCTTCCGTCTTCCTCGACGATCGTGTTAAACAAAAATTGGAGATTATTTACTTTCAAGTTGATCGTCCTTACGACTCGAGCGCTCGCACATTGGCATTGGATATGTTGCTCGATCACCAGCCTGACAGCACTTTTCTTATCAACGTCTTGATTTCTCTTTCGATGGGAGGCAGCGAAAATTTGGAGCTAAACACCTACTCACTGCAGCGATTGCAAGAATATGCCGGAAATGACCCAGTTGTCCGTTCTCAGTTGAAGCAAATCTTATCAGACCGACCTTCTCTTAACAATTATCACGTATTCGCCCAGAATGGAATGTCAACGACCTTCTCTCGCGATCTGTATCGCAACGTTGATGGCAATGGAAGCTTTAGGTTAGGTGCAAATTTTGATATTTAACCAAAGTACGCATTCATAGATAACCTTTTATTATTCTAGTTCTTCCACTGAAGCGGCAAACAAAATGATGAAACGCGCCGCTTTTGATGTTTATTTGCGAAACCCCGAAGACACTTTTCAGCTACTCTCGGTATAATTTTGTGAATTGTTATCCACAATATATAAGAAACTAAAATATTTCAAACATCAACTTATAATGGTATGGTAACAAATAGGTCGGACTTTTTACCGGTGGAATGGGTTCTTTGATGGGTTTTTCTACTGAAGGTGACGAAGAAGAACCTACAGCAGGCATGGAAGTCACACTTGCTGGTGTCCAGCTAAGACCTGTTATTTTCTTCTCGGGTCAAAGCGAGCTAATGGGCCATGTCTGGTAAGTGTATATATTTTACTATATTCCATGCTGTTTTGGCAGGTAAACAAAACTAAAAATGCAAATGGAATGCTTATTGGACCTTGAAAAGAAGAGTTTAACCTGGTCCAAATTAGTAAAATTCTAGTAACATAGAACTAATACCATTTGTCATTGCCAATGTCCAGGTCTGGCACAGCATCTGAAAGAACCACAGCCCTACAGGTAGATTACATTTTGTTTTTCAGAGTTTTAAGTATACAGAAACTAAATTCGGTATTGACATTTCTATTGACATTCATAAACAGGCTACTGTGCTGCTTCAGGATTATCGTAATGTCGTACCACTCCAAAGTGGTTTTGTTACTACACTCGACGTGCGTGGTTCTGTCTCTTTTGATTTTGGTGGCGAAATCCAAATCAGTATTTGGAACAGAAATTCTCATTCAGTTGTCGAAGATATGTAAGTCAATTTACAGACTGGATTTCTGATCATAATGATAAAACTCATATTTTCATTTCAGCGCTGCATGGGAGCTAGAGGGGTCATTAAATTTAAACACGCCGTTTGTTAAATCATCTGTTGATTTCACTGTGGGTGCTGAATCTCGGGTCGATTTCGTCAATGATGTTAGCTTTGCTAACGGAATTCTTTTATGCTTGCGTATGGGCCAAGCTGAATTCAACATAGAGTGAGTGTCACAATTATTTTTTCAGCGTCGAACTAACTTAACATCCCTGTGTTGTTTAGTTACACTGTGCAGAAGCGCGAAAGCATTCCGGGAACTAAGCACTGGATTCACAAAAAGAAGAAACGCCAAGATTTCGTCCCAGGTCGCACGTTCAAACTGAATGACCAGAATTCTGGCTTCTGCAATGAAATGTTCCCTGCAGTTGAGAGTACTGGATCATCTTATTTTTAAAAGCAATGTGTTTTTCTTTTTGTTTTTAGGTAAATATTTTAAATGACATAATTGGGGTCCAAAGATGCTCAAATGAAGCAAAGTGGTTTAAAGTAGTTTACAACTTTCATGGTTCTAATTGAATGTAAATGAACAGGGACAATGTAAAGTAATTGTCACTGAATAGATTTGAATGTGTTCCATCAAAATAAACTGCATTTTCATCCATAATGTATTGATCAAATGGTTATTATTCCAAACTTTTTACTAAGCATTGATTAACAACTTCAAGTAGATTGCTGTTTTCCAAAGCGGCTGAGACTCTTTCTTTGTCAGCTAGCTGTTTATTAACAGCTTCCTCTGAAGCATGTGAACCTGGGGAAATGTTTACTTCAACTTTGAACCTAGGTGGTAGAGACCTGAGAAGACACACTTTGATGGACAGTCCTATTAAAGTTGCCATGCTGCAATGAGGGATTGTTGGAGTGTAAAAGACTTTAACACTGCTTTTTTTGTCATCAACCTGTACATACATAAAGGAAATAGAGGTAATGATTTTGTGTGAAATCAGACATTTCATATTTTACTTCTATATTCGTGATTTGTACAACATTCAGTTCTTCAAGTGACATAGGATGCTCAGGATCATTGATATCCCTTAGCAAATCTATAATTATGGAGAGATAAGCGAATTTGTTTAATGATGTATTACGCAAGTGCGAAAGTCTTTACCGAATATTTCCCTCTCATCTATGGGATCCTCTACTGATTCATCTTCTTCTTCACTTGTTATTTCTCTTTTTGTCTTCTTCGTAAATAACTGTGGATTCACATTTTCGATCCCTTTGGAAGTCATTCTTACAATTCAACACTTTGACAAGTTTATCCGACTAATAACGAACGCAATCGCGAAACGAATAACATGCGAATAACTACAAGTAAACAGAACTAGTAACGGCATCTAGCGATACCGATAAATGTTTAGTTGTGTGCGCGGCGGCGGCTGAGTGAACTATTGCGGAATCGGCAATATTTAAAACTAAATAACTTAATAACCATAAAACATATTGGCAAACGAATTTTACTAATTTAACTATTTTTGTAAACAAATTTTAGGACAACTCTGGTAGGTACTGTATTATTTCTTTTCTTGTTTAATTCCACCACCACGTTACAATTTTCTGCACTAGACGCTCCAGTTGTGTCAAGGCATTGATCTTTAGTTGACATGTTTTTCTTTTTTGGGCATTTTCGACAGGTAAATAGAGATTAAAATTGAATCTGCAGCCGGTTTTAAATTAAAAAATCTCTTATTATATTGATTTTCTTGTTTAGGAGAAACGTTTGCTCTCGGAGGTCATTCCCAATATTGCCAATACTGGAAAGTGTGGCGAAATGTCGTGAAATTTATTCACTATTCGTCGTCTACAGTTTGTTTTAATATTTTTGGACTTACTCAAACATGCCTTTTGTTGAGCCACAAATTGGTCATCATCCCGCCGTCAAAGATGTTGATTCGGCTGGACTTGCTAATGGAAGTGGACTGAATTCAAGCACCAAAGGCCTGAGTATACCCGACAGGGTAGCACTCCTCTACTACAAACATGGCCTTCTGTGTTCTAGCTACCCCTGGTGCACAATCATAGTGGCAATTATTATTGTTCTCACTTCGTGTCATCCTTTATTGTCCTTGCCTTTTCCAGGCAATGAACCAGAGGAGATATCTTTCCCGCTTCCAGAGAAAAGAATCTCTTCTGATCTTGAATTTGGAAAAAGCTTTCAGTATCCAACCAGATGGGGAACTCAGCAACCATCTTTTTTCATACAACAAATAGTTGTACGGTCCTCTGTCAATCCATGGACGTCTGATTTGGGCATGATGGATGCTTTTCGAGGCCCATTGAGTGAAGTCTTCAAGCTGCATTCTGATGTAGTGGGTTTCCATTCACCTAGGAGTAACCTGACTCTTAGAGATGTTTGCCTTTACGTGGAGAGTGTGGCCCCTAGAGCTCGTTCGTTTCAACATCTTCTACCCGAATTCAGCTGCATCATTTTGTCGCCGGCCAATTTGTGGAAGCTGGACGAAAATACCTTCCGCAACGACGCTCAGTTCTTAGACACCATATTTTCTTTCAAGAACCCAGTGGTAGAAGTGCGATCAAGTATGGCCGACATACTTTACGGCGTCCCGCTCAAAAATAGTGGATTGAAAAAATTCCCAGTCAAGACTCGTTCTCGCGTCCTTACGTACGCTATCACAATCTTACTTAAAACTCATTCTGAACCGTTTCTTTATGACTTGCGGTTAAAGCTCCGCAATCAATTTCCTCTCCACTCCACCACTCAAGAATCCACATCATCTCGACGCACCATCGTTCACATTTACTATCCCGAACGTTTCAATTATTTGGAGCTCATCCCGCTGACTTTTGTCTACTTAATCCTGTTCCTGTACATTTACTTCTCTGTTCGCAAGATCGAAATGGTTAAATCCAAGTTTGGCATGGCTTTCAGCGCCGTAGTGACAGTGGTAGCATCGCTGGGCATGTCGGTCGGCCTGTGCACGTGGTTCGGATTGCGCTTCACTCTTCAGGGACGAGACATTTTCCCTTATTTAGTGGTGATCGTTGGTCTGGAGAACATCTTAGTTTTGACTCGCTCTGTCGTCTCTACTCCAGCCAATTTGGACGTCAAGATCCGTGTAGCACAGGGACTTAGTCGTGAAGGATGGAACATAACCAAAAATTTGTTAACAGAAGTGACTATTTTGACGGTGGGCTTCTTCACCTTCGTGCCGGCCATTCAAGAATTTTGCCTCTTCGCCGTCGTCGCCCTTCTCTCCGATTTCGTTCTGCAAATGCTGTTCTTCTCCACCGTCCTGTCCATCGACATATTGCGCAAAGAGTTGTCGGAAATTCAGCGCCAACGACGGCAGCTTCAACCTGGTCAGCAGTACCTGTCGACCAACCACACCGTCCATACTCTCAGTTCAGCAGAAAGGGCATTTACGGGGAATGCTGTCCATCCCCACTTGCGCACCCGAGTCCACTCAGCAGCTGTTTCAGCCAAAAATACCCCAACGGCCGTCGTAGCACCATCCTCCTACACGCACAATCGATCAGCTGCGGCCAGAGTACCACGTCGGATAAGGATCGTTCACTTTTGGGCTCGCACGCGTTTGTTTCAGCGTACCTTTATGGTGGGTGTGGTCATATGGATGAGCATTTTCTTTTACAAATACGTAGTGATGGAAAATTTGGCTGATCAATCGGCCGGATGGTCTGTCGAAGCCAATGATTCTTCACAGGTTGAATTTCCAGCACCACATCCTAATCTCAAAGTTTCGTGTTCTGCCGGATCCAACTGTATTGAACCGGAAGAACCAGATCTTTTGAAAGAATCCACGATTCTAGCCAATTCGGCCGCACCAGAACTATCAGTTACGTCATCCAGCGGCAAAGAAGTAATCGATTGGCAGAATCGGTTACAACATCCCAAAAACGTCGAGCTCTGGAGGAGGCTCTCTTATCGCCACTGGCCCGACCTGCTGGACATTTACAATATCTCGTTGGCCGGAAAGTGCATAGCCATGTTGCCTCCGATTCGAATCTCTATCCCAGTCAACCCAGAACGAGTGTCAGAAGTGCGCAACAGTCGCGATGGCGAGTACCTGACGCGATCGCGATGGAAATCTCTGGCATCAGCTCTCGATACGCTTGATGTTCTTGACGGTGACGATAGTGATTTCGGCCTGTCCGGAAGCCATGGTGACGGAAGTATTGGCGGCGGATCAGGCGGAAACGGTGGCTCCGATGAAGACAACAAGACTCCCTACGTTCCTTCGTCGCCCATTCAAATTATTTTAACCACTTTATTAGCCATACCGAGCGTGGTGTTTATCGCCTACGTGACTGTCGTGTTATATCGTTGCATCTGCTCTCGGCACTACGCCGAATGGAGGAGTTCTTCGACTTTCTGGGGCTGGGCCGGCAATGCTGGTGGTGGGTTGACGCAAGAGTCTCGCGAATACTATTCACAGATAGTAGCAGAATCTATGCCTCTCGTTCTCGACGGTCATCGTTCGCCCATCGAATGCATATCCACCGATGGAGATGTCGTGTCGAGTGTCTGCTTGGCCGGCCAGCTCCACATTTGGGACATCCAGACGGGAGATGCCGTAGCTCAAATTGATAGAAACACTTATTTCGCCGCTTTTCAGCAACAAACGTCGCCGGCCTCTCCCAATTTTCCACGCCACGATACTTACTCATCCACTAACGAACTGGGCGGACTGTTGAGTCACGCCGTTTCTAATCCGATTGTATTTAGATCCCCGGGCTCGTTTCATTCTCCTCCGGCCAGCCCTAACAACCTGTCTTGGAAAGACAGAACTAGTCCAACGAGAAATAATAAAACGTCTTACTTTCCATCGCCCGTCTGGTGCATGCAATGCTTCGATGGCCAAGTGGCACTGGGCTGTGCCAACGGACGCATTGAAATTTGGAGCCATAATTCCGGTTTGCGTTGTCTTTACGACGACGGCAGTGGTGTCGGAGTGGCCAAACTCAAAGTTTGTGGCGAGTATCTTCTAGCTGCCCGATTGAATGGAGTCCTGGAGTCGTTCCAGTTTCACGCCGATTTCGACAGTCCTGTGGAAGATGTCAGCCACCACGTTCATTCTCGTCGTGGCGCCGACGAGTACGACGAAGAGGACCGATCATCTCCATTAGCTTTCCGTTTGGTCCGGCTCAACTGGGCTAGAGCTCACCAACAGCCCATCTCAGTGTTGGACGCTTCGGCTAGTGGCAGCCGCGTCGTTACGGGTTCGCTGGATCATTGCCTCAAAGTCTGGCGACTGGAAACCTTGACAGCCCTCTACTGTCTTCACGGGCATCGCGGACCCATCACGGCCATGTTTATCGACGAAGCTTACCCCTGCAGCGCATCGGGAAGCGGAAGTCAAGACGGAATGCTGTGCATGTGGGATCTCTCCAGCGGGACTTGCGTCTACAGTTTGCAGGCTCATGACGGTAGCGTGTCCGTCCTGACTTACACCTCCTCGTACGTCATCAGCTTGGGCGCCGATGACAAGCTGTGCGTTTGGGAGCGATTTCAGGGTCATCTGCTCAATTCTCTTTCCTTGTCCCGTCTGGCTCTGTGCGGCAGTTTAGCTATGCTCAATGATCGGTTACTTGTCACCAGTCGGCAAGGATCCCTGGTCGTCTGGGATGTCCGAACGGGAGAATCGATCCGTGAAGTTCGTCTTGGCGATGCCGACTCGAGTACTTTTGTTCGTAACGTCATGGTCGTCAGAGACAACGTCATCTGTGACTACGGAACGCAGCTTCGCATCGTTTCTTTCCCCATGATTTCCACCCACAAAGTCGAGTAAATTATTGTGAAAAATTGTTAGCTTTTTTTGGTCTTTTTCCTTCCCTTTTTTTCCCCCTTTTTCCTCAGCCTTTTTCATTGTCTTTTTCAGATTCTCTTTTTTTCTTTTACTTTAGCGTGTCACATGTGATTGGGTTTGTGGATGACAACATAGAGGCTATTGAATTCTACAACAAAACATACCAAAACTGTTGCCGATTGAATAAACCGACTTTTTTTCATTGGAATTTGTTTATCCTAGAGATCATGACTTCATTTACGTAAAAATGGTGTCTTCAAAAAATTAAAAATCTTCATTATGTCTTATAATTTCGATGGCGCTACTGTCGCATCGAAAAAGATCCGTCTGCTAGCCCCTTAACAGTCAGCTGCTCATGCTGCTTAACTTACGTCAAAGTGGTCTGTGTGCCTGTGTTTGCAAAATAAATTTTTAATTTCATTGTTAAGAGTGAAAATCCACCAATCCATAATTTTTGGATAGCTTGGAACCTATTATCCACTACCCCTTGCTACCCCTTAACCATTCCCGCGTAACAGATATAATTTCAATTATGGTACGTATATTTAGATGATTATTTTGAGGAAGCCGGTCTCAGTTTTGATATGATAAATGGTTTATTTGAACATGTGAACTAGGCCCTTCTCATGAACGACATAGTGCTACCGAAGGAGGCTGATATACCTAATCTGTTGCTGCCAAAGCATGCAAGTTTCTTGGCAGCATATGGAAACAATAAGGATGATTATGAATTTTGTATGACAGAGTACTTGAGAATGAATGGAATCTATTGGAGTTTAACAGCAATGGATTTGATGGGCAAACTTGGTGAGATGGACAGAGATGGTATTATTTTATTTATAAAGCAATGCCAGCATGAAAATGGAGGTATAGGAGCTAGTGTAGATCATGATCCTCACCTTCTCTACACTTTGAGTGCTGTTCAGGTTGGTAATGAGAGTTGACTCACTTCATATGCATCTGAAAATTGAATTTTTTTTCTTCAGATTTTGTGCCTGTATGATGCACTTGATGCAATCGATTGTGAAAAAATTGTGAATTATGTCAAAAAGTTGCAAAATGATGACGGAAGTTTCTGTGGTGATCAATGGGGTGAGGTTGATACAAGGTTCTCTATGTGTGCAGTTGCATGCTTGGCTCTTTTGGTATGTGGATTTACTGATTGCAATTTTTTTATGATTAACACATATTTTTGTACACATTTTTACTCCAGGGAAGGCTGGATGCTATTAATATTGATAATGCAGTAAATTTTGTAATCTCATGTATGAATTTTGATGGAGGGTTTGGATGCAGACCTGGCTCTGAAAGTCATTCTGGGTAAGTTCTAAGTTGAGATAATTACAAAGGAAGAAATAATACTGTTTCTTTTTTGTGGTTACCTTTTCAGTCAAGTGTATTGCTGTGTTGGTATGCTGTCGATTACAGGTCATTTACATTTGATCAAAGCTGATAGCCTTGGCTGGTGGCTATGTGAACGGCAGTTGCCGAGTGGCGGTAATTACTTTTGTTTTTAGAAATCTTTCAAATAGACGTCTCTTAAACTATGTAACTCAATTGTTATTTAGGTTTGAATGGTCGACCAGAAAAATTGCCGGATGTTTGCTACTCTTGGTGGGTAGTTGCGTCTTTGCGGATTATTGGGCGAGTTGATTGGCTTGATAAGAATCAGTTGAGAAAATTTATTATGGCCTGTCAAGACGTCGAGACAGGCGGATTTAGTGATCGCCCAAATGACATGCCCGATCCATTTCACACCCTCTTTGGTTTAGCGGGTTTATCTCTTCTCGGTGAATCTAGTCTTAAAACTATTAATCCTGTATTCTGTATGCCACAGCAAGTTATTTCCCGGCTGAAAATTCAACCACAGATGTTGTCGTTATAGCAACTTTATGAATTATTGCTTTAATTGTCCTTCAGAATACAAAAAAGGTTTTTGCATAATCGACATCTAACACATGCAAACTACTGAACAAGTCATGCGTAAAACGTAATCTATTTTCGGCACCAGTATTTCCATTACAATGTTGGTTTAAAACAAATTTCAACGTGTTTGGTATCCGTTTAACTCTAATTTACCTGATTTTTTAGTTTCCCTTTTTGACCAGAGATTAAAGGGATGTTCCAACCCTTTTGTTTTTAAATATTTTAGGTGGTTCAGTGGAAGAAATTTTATTTTCTGAGAAATACGCCTTCAAAAAGTGTAAGTGACAACTATTCTTAAACATAATTTATTTTTCATCAAGTGGATTGCAATATAAAATTTGTCAATATTTCTAGAAAGCTCAATGATAGTCTATTCAACACAATAACCACTTTTTGTACCAATCACCACGAGTATGTTTTCGCGCATCTTTAATTGGCATATTTTCCATCCAAATCTTAGGCTGAATGAACCTCGCCTGTATATGCTAAATTGTCTTCTCCAAGGTCTTCTCCATTTTGTTGATATTTGATTGCCTCAATGTTTGAGGGCTTGGAATCGCTGGTCTCAATTGCAGGAGATTCATCCGAAGAAGTTTGGTATGATCGTGAGCGCCAGAACTTCACGGAGCCCGAAGATATTTTTGTCGAATTACTGGTGGCACGTGAAGCAGATTCCTTGATTTTGACCACACGGTCCCTAATCATTTTGTAAACTTCGGTTTTGCAAACGAAAAAGTAAAACATGGCCGGTCCGATCAACATGTAGAGAGAAATACTGAAGATGAGCAATTCGGGAGTGGCATTGTCTGAATCGACTATTTCGTGAACGATTCTCGGTATCGTGTAAAACTGCATCAGTAAGAAGAAACGGAATATCGTCGTAATCCTGCGTAAAAAAAAGGAACGGTAAGCAACATTTGTTACATCACCATGAAACTATTCATATTTAGATATAACCTTTGTTTTTCCAATTTGCTGAGAGCCACGGGCGAAACAGAAGTTTTAAGGAAACGGAGACTTCCATGAACTTTAAGAGCGCTTGGAATGAAGAAAATCAAATTGGCCGTCACCAGAATGACGTTCGGTGTGCTCAGTAAATGTTTGACTGAAAAATAATCCATGTGTGTTAATTTTATTATTGCAGGAAGAAGACGAATAACTGAAATTTACTTATGGGATTTCCAAACCAACAAAGACGGACAGGTGGTCCCAAACTATCACGATAAATAACCACAGCCATTTGTAGTACGAATGGCAATCCCCAAGCGTAGACGGAACACAATACAAAACGGATGAGCAAGTCCCGTCTATTTGATGGTCTGGGACCTGAACTAAAAATAAACAGTTGCATTTGAAAAATAAAATTCCACCAAAAGGAGAGGGCCGTAAAAAAAAGTGAGTTATTACTTTAACTGGTTCCAGATGTTGAATCCCATCACGGTAATCCAGGTTGAGGACGCATACCGAAAATAATTACTAGCAATCGCTAGTGAAGAGAAATTTTTTTGTAAGGATATATAATTAAATAAAATTTTTAATAATAAATTTTAACCTATATGAGATTCTTACTTTTGAAAAAACACCAGGTGTGGGGTTCGGTGGGAAGTGAAAGCAGGATTCCGTATTCGAGTTGTACGATAATCATACAAATCAAGAAGCAGATCATCGAGTACCCCTGGATGTTATCACGAAGTGGAGGGAAGATGGCATAGACGGCCAACGTCAAAATGAGGAAGAAAGCCGAGACGTAATGAAGGTACGAATAGACACCCCACAGGAGATACCGCACCAATTTCATTCTCCACGGCAGGCATATCATGGCAATATCCTAAAGGGGATCAAAAGAAAAAGTTTCTTCATTGTAGTAAATTAACATTTAATAGGACCCTGATATAACTATACCTCTTGGTTTCCCTCAGCATCGACAGCAGTATCAACACAATAATTGTCGGAATGACGCAATACTTTGTACAAGGCTCTTTTCACAACAAAGTAGCCGGATGCGTTGACCTCATATCTGTTATCGACGAACATTTTTGGCACGTAAATGTTGAAATCATATTCGCAAGTCAACGAAGAATTCTCCACGACTTTGAATGGCCATCCGGCCGGAGTAACTATTTTGGAAGCGTTGAAAACTCGATCGTTGGCGATGCACTCCATGATCGAATTGCGTTTGACTGATTGGCCCATCGGACAACATTTTTTCACTTGCGCTGGAGTGCGGCAGTAGGCTACGACAGTCTCGTTACGAACATCATTAAACGCAGTGGAATGAACACAATACTGAGTTATTGTTTGATTGTAGCGAGGTTCTACAATGGCACCGTCGACGGACTGGTTTTCCATTTTGAAAGTTTCCCATCCATCGGAACACTGTAAAAGTGGATCGTTGACTCCGGATTCTTCCTGGTAGGTTTTGAACACCGCGGGATTATCGACGCACTTGCGCAATTCCACGTCCAACACCTGATTTCCAGGGCAGCACTTTTGCGGGAATACTTTGTCTCCGAAGGTTAATTCCGCTAACACGGTTATCACAACGACGCTGGCACACGAAAGTAATCCCATTTTCTCTTCTTTGGTCACCAGATGTAGGCGATCGTTCAAATTGGGGTGCGCTGGAAATTCGGAGGGCTGTGTTTAATCCAGTAGAAACCGGATTGGACCATGATCGCAATTAGTAGACCGCAGCAAACTGGACGAGAAATGGATCAAACGCGTCCGTGTCAGGAGCGAGCACCAGCCGACACATTCGCCCGCGTGGAAGTGTGCTCAAAGACTAAGTATCTTTCTTCAAACGTATTACAATTGAGTTTCTTCACAACGCACGGTCTTCTCCAGCACTTTCGCCCCCTAGCACTATATACTTTGAGCGTGCCCGCAGCTACACACTCTAGTCAAAAGAACGCCCGCTGTATCCCTCAGGTAGGATGGTTGTTGCCGTTCGTTCGAAACGAGCTTAGTCAAGGTTAAAAATCTCCTCACAACGTTTCGGTAACACTAGACAAAGAGCGTAGAACATTCACGTGTTGTTGACGTCACATTTCCTGGATATCTCACGATTTCACGTCCACGAAAATGTCATATTTATTGGTTCACGGAGTAGTACCAGTCTATCATGGGTATCTTTCACACCGTTTCCGGTCTGTCTGTTAAGTATTGAGTGGTTCGCGTTGCTAGTAATATATCCCAATTCTTTAACAACTGCGATTGTCAAATAGGAAACCGTCTCAGAGGGACTCTGAATTTTTATAGTAACTAGACTAATTCCTCCCTCCAGCAAACGGTCCGTGACTGGAACTCTAGGCGCAAGCTTTGATGTTTATGGGCACTATCACGAAAAAACAGCCTGCGGCCTGCAGACTTCGAATTCGCCGCCTCCCAAAAGAAAATTTATTCTTCTATGTATTTGTGGTTTGTGTGGATGTCTATGTTGGCGTTCAATATTTGCTCAACCGAGCGAATCCTCAAAGCAATAGCAAGTTTGAATATATACCGGTAACCGCCAGTAACTGGTTTGCCTATACCAAGGTCGCAGGTGGGACGCAAGAACAGAGCAGCAGTTCACGCAGACATATGGTTCGAGCGTGAAGTAGAGTCGACCTTGGCAACAGATCGCGACATCAAATTCCTTGTTGGTCGTCGTTCCCGAACGATTTTCCTGGAGGTAAAAAATGCGTTGATTGCGAACGAAATCTCTTATTTGAGATCGAGAACTGGTTGTGAAAAATTGGAAACACCTTTTTTTGTTTCTTTCTTCCAGATTCTCAAAGTTTTCTTGAGAAGAAAAATCATTAAACGTGTGTTACAGCTGACATTTCGAAATTCTTCTCATCACGCCCTTGAAACTGCTGCTGCTGCGCTCGTATGCAGATGAAGTCGCGTGAAAGTTCGTGTTCAATGTCGAAGGGCCTTTTCAAATTTCTAGTTCTATTGGAGCTTTTTTGCACAAGTCCATGATGGGTATAAGATGTTACAGGATGACGAAATATCTTTAACGCTTGGGGTTAATTCATGCGTGATCGCAAATTTTTAAATTTCAGGCTTTTTTGACCGATAATTTATACGGTCTCAAAAAATGCCACAACAAGCTGAGCTTATTTCCCGAACGACATTTGAAGGATATAGCCTTTTACGTTGATAGTAGTATAATATCCTGGTATTTGTATGTAAAGATAAGAATTATTTTACACGGACGCAAGAAATGCTATTACAAGCGGAATTTTCCCGAACGACAGTTGAAGGATATAACCTTTTAAGTTCATGGTGGTATTATATCCTGGTATTTGTATGTATTATGTTTGTATATGTTTGTAAGATAAGAAGGAAATTATTCCTTCTTGGCAGTCATTTATCTGCGGGTTTCGTGTAAATATTGAATTTTTTTCTTGTCTGTGGTAGGGTTATTAGATCATTCTAAAATAATTCCGATCCCTTTAGCGGATGTCGAGTGCGGGTGGGAAAACCACTTTTATCGTATTTTGAGTGGGTGTTTTTTATATTTGTGGATTTTTTAAATAATTTATATCGATATTTTAAGAAATAAATGGCTAATTAGGAAGTTAGCGTCGTCTGCTGCTTTTGTTTTGTTTAGTTTCGAAATAAACGTGGTCGTGTCCACTCTGTGGTCACATCTCTTAGGCCTACTCTCTTTACAGAATCACTTCGTACACACGGCTGATTACCAGGTAAATAAAACTAAGAATACCTATAGAATGACTATAGAAACTGAATTTCGAAGAATTAAACCTTTTCCAAATTTTTTTAAATGTTAGTTCGTCCTGACCAGCATTTATCATTTAAGCCCCTCTGTCGATGCATGGCAGTTTGTTTGTTCACTATGTAACCTTTTCCTTAGTGCATATTTGAGGCCAGAGACAGCCATCAACAAGATATGATGTAACCATAGACCTGTCATCAGCAGCAATCTCAGCATCATCGCTTAGGTAATGATTTTCATTACACCTTACTTTTATTCGAGTGGTGTGTGACCTGCTAGATACTTTAATTGTGCAATGTAATGCAGGACTTGCAAAAATGCAGTGTATTACATGTAAACCGTCTGTTTATTAACAATCAAGTTTTACTCACTGTCTCATTTTAAACTATTCCTTGCTTGTTGTTTCTGCAGATATTTTTTCGTAACCCATTTCTTATTTTTTTAATTAGTTTAACAGCATCCCGTTTGGATTCTGGATTGAGAAACTATCGATGTTGGCCATGTTACGGGTCTCTTCTTCCCTTTTCTTTAAACGGCCTCGTGTATGCCCATGTGAGTGTGGGTGTATTCACGAGGCCGCCCTTTAATATCCTATTCAATTATTCTGCGGATGGATGGAGAGCACTTGTGGATGCCTGTCCCGCTGTCCGTATATTTCCCAGGCCTGAAGGTAGGAAAAATGTATTCCTATTCTTTATTTTTTGACTGTTTGTTGGTGTTAAATCGTGACATAGTAGCCTACGGAGTACGATTATTCCTGAGCTAGATGCGGTTAACTGGAGTAGGTTCTCTTGCGGTTTTTGTTTACTCACTATAACTCAGTAAGGGTTCATTTAGGCGAAGTTTTTGTTTACTCAGTAAGTAAGAGTTCATTAAATTTTAGTGTTGCAGAACGACTGCAGGTCAGACCCAGTTTTGTACCTTACAACTTTGTCTGTTGTTGGTTCACAAACCTCAAATAAAAAAATATTTGAACTTTAAACACTTCCAGCAAAGTGCAACTAGAATTTATTTTTTTTCCCAAGAGAAACCTGCTAGTTTTATCCAACAAATCCTGTTCGAGGAACCTTCCAGCATGACGGTTAAAGAAATTCGATGCACAACGCTGACGTCATTATTTTTCCCCGGTTTCGTTCGCCTCAGGAAAATTGCCTCCGTCAGCCACAATTTTTTTTTTATTCACTTGACGTCATCAACATTCATTGTTTGACGTCACACTTGTGCGTGAGTCGATGAGGGGCGCGCCAAAAACAATTAAGTGGTGGTTCTCTCAACGCCATTTCGCAACCACGGGTTTTTCCGGTCACGCTTATTGTCAATTTACCTCACACGTTGACACCCGCGTTATTGTCCTATTTTGAGTTGACAATTTTTTGTTCACATTGTTTCTCCTCTTCTTCGACGAAATTGTTCTCGGTAAAGTGACTTGCTAACTCGACATTTTACACTTTCACGTAAAACAACTTCAGGTGTTGTTTGGAAATAGGGCAGTATAAGTCGACTAATTTGCAAAGATACTATAATATATTGTTCACACAATAGAGATAGCGGATAGTCACACTTTTAGCAAATGTTGGCTAAACGCCTAAACCTATAATGATTGGCCTAATTTACCATTCCAGCACCGCCGCCTATTGTCAACCAGGCGGTGTACCATTCGTTCACAATGGGGAAAACATCTCGGCAGGTTTCACGACAATTTCTTTGATTTTATCTTCTAACTTTCTTCGAATTTGGGTTTCAGAATTTTCGAAAACAGTTAATTTATTGTATTTTTCCTTGTCGCCACATTTTTCTGCTTTGCTTTAATTGTACCGGTCATCAATCTTACAACAATACGACGTGTTGCAGCACATATGCGGCTCGGGAGATTCTACTTCCTCGAGTTCTTTGTGTCGGGATGTTGTCGTAGTGAATGAAGGCGAATAAAACTCCAAGGGCAAAAATCTTAAAAAGGAGTTTGGACTCTGTTAGGCACTTTGACACAGCGATAACCACCATATACGTAAATCTCATGACAAAGAAAAAGGTAGAACTCGATGAAAACCGGAAAAGGCGATGTGGCATTTGCTGAATATAGCTTTAAACTATTAACAAAAAAAACATCTTCCAGCCGACCGGTCTCAGACAAGTTTACATTAGCTTTTTCATTGACATTGACTTTAAAGGACCTTTGACACATTGCAGAGAAAACTAGGTGTGGCGTTTTGAAAATCGAAATATTGTACCGATTTGATTCACCGGATTCATTCGCAAATTAAATATTTAATCATTTTGTATCTTTTGCAAGCCGGAGCACTGCGAAATGCGAATACGAGGCTTAGAAAAATTAATTTGGCGTTCACACAAACACAGTTGCAATCGAAAGCAAATAAAGCATTGAAGGTGACCTTCGAAATAATGTTCGAATCGTTCGCGATGCGAATTTTTAAACACCTTTACAACATCCTCAAGCTTTCCGCTTTGAGGGCCGTCAGGTGAAGAATGATTTAGCATTCATTTCGGCGAGTGTCTATGTGCTTTAATAGCGTGATTCTCACATTGGATATCACGTAGGCACATTTCTGTTCGTCTGACTTGCCAGTCGAGTCATCGTGAAAGACAAATTTCCTTGCAGTTTTTATTTTGTATTCTTTGTTTGATTAATTAATGTCAGAAATAACGTTAATCATCTCCTTGTTCTTCAGAGTTATAAGGGGATTTTGGATTTTAATTTGAGAAAATATTTCCCGACATAAACTTTCTTATTTATCCATCCTTTATTTTTATATCTAGCCTAAAGGATGAGTCGCGCTCGGGGCTTGTTTTTAAGCTGATATAAATCACAATCACATTTGGGAGGACGTCGCTTTGGGCTACCATCCGCGCCTTTTACGTCGTTCTTTGTAACTTTTAGAAAGAAATTAAATTCAATGGAATTGTGCAAGGTCGTTAGGATATTTTTCGGAGCTTTAGACTTCCTTATTGCTACGTGTGTTGACCATCATTGCATTGAAACAGATTTTCAACCCGAAATATGTTCTTAAACCATTGCGAAATTCTCTCTGATGCTTATCACCTTCAACGTGTGTGCGCAAGGTAATACTTAAGTTATGGTTTCTAATTTCCTTTTGCGCTAAAAAGAGATTACTTGATTAGGTTGTAACGACTTTGAATGAAGGTCTTGAAAATTGAATTTCCACCAGCTTCTCGACATTTCGTCACTAATAATATTGTTGCATCATTCTGCACTCGTCCTAATGCGTCGTGTTAAAATATCGAGTGCTACTCAAACAACTAAGTGCGCTAGCTGGCGCAGCTTAAAGAATTTTGTCTTTTGTTTCTGATGGTGTTGTTTAGATAAATCATGATGGTCAACGACTCTAGACAAATCGAAAAACGCGTCGAGGCAAATAACTTGGCACGTCACGTTGAAGTGGGGAAAATCCCATTTTTATATCAATGCGGATCTTGTTTCATTTGCATTGCAAATATTTTGCGCATTTTCTCTTATATAGCAAAAAGTATAAAAATACATCTAGACTTGTCTTTTCCTTTCCGTGGTCATTCCAAGGTGACCGCTAGATATGCAAATTCTAAATCGTAATTCACGAACGAGAAAAGAAAGCAGCAAACAGATAGATCGGTGATCGATAACATTTTTATTGGCGTTTTAAAAAAATAAAATAAATAGTATGCTGGTCATTTTTCGATCGGGTACTGATAATAATACTCGTACTATTATTAAAAATTTCAATTCTTCCATAGCTTTTCTAGGTAACGTGATTCAACAATAAGGTCACCTGGTTTCTCTGTATTACTTACACGCGCTGTTGCGAGCGATAGTTACAGTTGTTTTGATGGTCCCACATTTGGTGAGTGTGTTGATCATGCATACCGCATTGGGGTAAGTCTTTCCGTCAGTCCCGCAAACTGGAGCAAAGTTGTCCGGGCACCCACATTGTGTTTCGGATACTTTGATGGGTGTTGTTTTACATTCGCCGTCGTGAGCCTTCCTGATGGGTGAATCGATGACAGTTCCACATTGAGTGACTTCAACTTCCATGCAGTTCTCGTTGTCGTAGGTTTTGCCGTCTGTTCCGCAAACGGGGGCGAATTTGAATTGACATCCACACTCAGCCGCCGCTCTCTTGACTGTCTTCGTTGATTTACATTCGCCATCGTAAGCTTTGCTCTTTTTGTCGCACTCCAGAGCACATAGGTTGCCGTAAGTTTTCCCGTCTGTGGCGCAAACTGGCTCGTACTGCAACGTGCAGACACAGATTGCTTTTCGGCCGATCCCCGCTACATGAATTAAATAGTCGCAAATGTTATTAGTTCAAAAATATGATGTATTACTTTTAGCAAATGCACACCTCCGCAAGCGCCGGGTCCGTAGCTTATCACGATGCTTAAGGCGAAAAATATGAGGAACAGAGACGAGCATGAGAAATTCTAGATTGTTGGAAGAATGAAAATCTTGGTTATCTTAAGAGTCTGCACAAACTCCGATAATTACAAAAATAATAATATAATTTACCTTTGAGTAGAACTGAAGCATTTCAAGAGAAAAATGTTTGAGTCGATGGAGAGCGAAGGAAGTTTTAAATCTGAAAATGTTGTCTATCGACGGACACCTTTATATAGTACTGCTGTTTATGTTATACGTCTGTAGTGCCTCGATTCATCAGGATTTTGTAGACTGCAAACGCCCAGCGCCAAAGGGGATTATTTCTAAATATCTCCATGTTGGGAAAATCCAAGGGAACAATTTCCACATTTTAGTTACAACATACGTTTTTTTTTTAAATAATAACCCCCGTTTTTCAGTTCCGTTTCGGAGAAAAAAGACAACCAATAGGCCTTAATGTTTAGAACATTATTGATTTCAATGGCGCGACGAATACGTCATATTACCTACAAACTGATGGAAAGAATGAAGCGGAAGTATATTCTTTTGTTGAATCATAAAACAATGATGTTTTTAACATTGTAACCTGCTCTATTTTCCTCTGTCAAAATCCTTTGTTCCCGCGGGTTGCATACCGAGTTATATTCTACTACGCAGTAGGCTACATATTACGCGGCCATTTTGTAAAGATTTAGTGGATTCAAAAATGAATGAAACTACGTATCTAGGATCGCTTAAATATGCACCCATCATTCAACGGATATCACCCTCGCATTTAAACTAAAGCGTTCGATTTTCTTGCTCTTGGTATGCGTAGGTTAGACATATGGTATGGAATGTGAAGTAAAATCTCATCTCAGTCATGTAAATTAATCAATATAATTTTAGATGTATTTAAAAGCCTGTATACAATGAGTGGGATTGCACAGCAAATAGCACAAGTATATAAAAGCCCACTGGTCATCATAATAAAATAGCGTGACGAAAACGTACTAAAACATTGTTCGTATTTGAAATCAATAATGAATAAGAGGGGATCACTATAATTTTGGAGTTACTATTTAATGAAAATAATTTGTCTCCGCCATTTTATGGGCTCGCTTCTTTGCATGCACCGTCATAAGCCTTTGTGATGGACGACTTAGTCTTTCCACATATACCTTTAGTCTCGACACTCAATACGCATTCGTTAGAGTAAGTTTTCCCGTCTGTTCCACATACTGGGGCGTAATTTTTCTTGCAGTTGCAGCTAGGATCCTGGTCTTGTGGAACTGAGAAATAACATGACATAACAGTTATTTATCTATACAAAAATTAATATGTGAGCGTAATTTCATACTTCCTTGGACGCCAGAGCTAATCAAAATCAAAGTAACAAGTGAGATGAGAAGAAGAGCTGCGCTGAATCGGTTCTATGACGGAAATTTCGTACAAAAATAATTAAGTATGTACACAATTACATTGCCACTTTTGGGGGAGGTACATATTGCGTGTTAAAGAATAATACCATTTCAATTTGGTGACCGTTTATTTTCGGATTCCTTTTTACAGAGTATATGATGTGAATGTTGGACAAAACTGTAAGAAACTGATTTGTTACTATCCAAGCGAATTTGGTATATGTAGCTTTAACCAGTGTCGTAAAAGTATTTGAAACGCCCAGTGCTAGCGGCTACAAACATGTAAACCGGTTTTCTGTTTAGATTTGAGATTGCTAGTGCATACTCTCACGCAACTCGCAAGGAGGAATTTGACGACGAACAAACTAAACGGTTCTCCATGCAGGTTTTATTTCGTGCAACTTGTTTTGGTCAACGCAACTTTCCAACGTACATAGTCACCACAATAACAACGCCAAAAAGCACGCTACAAAGTATCGTAGTGTACATTAATCTACTACACACAGGCAGGTAAAACGAAGTTGTCCTAGAACAGCAGAAGAATATTTTAGTTGTGAAATAAATGTTGTTAAATAAATCTAAGTGAAATGCTGGCGCTGAAGAGTATAGTTTGGGAAATACTAATTAATTAGTTAACTTAACCTGTTAAACAGGTTTTAGGATATCAAGTCGTCTTTGTTCGTGTCCAGAGTTTGAGCTTTCACGAAAAGTTCTTTCACTTAACGAGCAAGTGTAAGCTGTCGTAATAAATTATTTATGAGTACCGCGAATTAAATTGTAACAGAATTCTCGGAAAAAAAACAGCGCAAGACAATGGTTTGCAATGGAAAGAAACGGCAACAAATAAATTAGGTAGAGAATGTCGTAAAGAAATCTAGTATCAATTTAATTAGCCTACACATTTTTCTAGATTCAAATTTTCCGAAAATTTACAAAGAGATTCACACAGATGGAACACACGAAGATGCAGGTACAAAGTTGTTCACCAATCGCAGCTAAATTTGATTGTTGACATTCACCTTCATAAGCCTCACTAACCAACGATTGCTCAGTTCCGCATTTCGTAGTTTGAACTCTCAAACATCCTTCGTTTTCGTAGGTTTTCCCATCTGTTCCGCAAACTGGGGCCCATTGTCTACTACAGACACACTGTGGCCGGTCAGTTTGTTGTGAGATTTCTTGTCGAACTATAATTTAATAAATTAAATGGTAAATTTACTTACTGGCTTTAGGAAAGAATTTATTTACCTCCTTGAACACCTGATGGGCTGCTGCTCACCAGAACAATCAAGGTAAGTGCGACGAGAAGCAGAACAAAGCTTAAACGATTCTAATAAGGAAAGAATCGAAAAATCCACACTTGACGAGAAGAAAATTGTTGTAATCAGATTACCATTGATACAGCTGCTGAATGCATTTTTAAGTTCATCCACAGGATCAGTAATTATGGACAAATGAAAAGAAGAATTACATAAGAAATACTGTAACTGTAACGAATGTGTAAAGCTTACTGGGCTTGGCTACTATCCTTTAATACTAGTCTTCCTTTAAAGCAACTCAGTCACATTCTATCAATCGGTTGTCGTCAGGTTGAAACGCCTTTAGCGCTCTGTCAAACTCGTTTTTAGCTACAAAAAGGACTCTTCTTGTAAGGAAATCGTTGTTTCCGTGTGTTCTTTCTATTATTTAGTTAAAAATTCATGTTTGAAAATAAGACATTTTTAGATTTCGTCCTTCCGGGTGCTAAGGTTTTGCCATTTTGCAATTCATCAAATCATTGTCTAAATTCAGATCAAAATATTTTATGAATCATAGTAGTCATATAGCTAAATAATGGGGATTGAAGTAGCTCACGACACTCTTGTCTGCTGGTCAGGAGCTGAAAGAATGAAACAGAAACAAGGGACCATGACGAGAGATTATTATCAAATTGATTGAACTCTTGTCCCCTTGTTCTCTTTTCCTAATTGCTGTTTTTTTTTGCATCGTTTCCAGTTCTTCGATGTTCGAGATTTTTCCCCATTTATTAGCGGCGAGTTTGAATATTTCCAAATGTTTAGATATTATTGATAGATGGCGTTCGCATCAACGTTTGGCACTTCGATATTTTTCTTGAAAGATTCACGACCGGTATTCTGATCTTCTCCCATTGTTGACTTCTTTATGTTTTAAAAGGTCTGGCTGCAATTAAGTTTATCCTGTGAATCAAATCTTCAACTGATATCAGTAAAGCGTGACTTTACTTTTTAAAGTCGGCCTAAAAATGGCATTGGACGGAAGTAAAGTACAAGCGTTGGTTTCGGAAGCATTGGTATGATAATCTTTTCAAATGAAAAATAAAACTAATATACTAATGCTTGAGTCAAATTACAGAAAGTTGATGCCATTGAAGAAGCTTTTAATGATTTCCTGATCCAACGCAAGGATGAGGGAGTTAAATATAGTGCCTTGGAAAAAGATTTGATAGCGATGATGAATGACTCTCAGGCTGAATCACAAGATGCTATTTTGCCTCAGTTTATTGCTGTCATTTCTGGGGTCAGTAGTGATTCACACTCAAAAATATTATTTAAACTTCTGGAAAGTGTAGTAAACACAAATATTGCAACATCCCGGTAAAAGATTCAATTTCATGTATTGTAATGTCCTTCTGTATCACTTTTTATTCCTTTATTTCAATAGGAAAGTATGTGACTCACTTTTGGGCAATGAGAAGCTTACTCCTGCAAATCCACTTTTATGGCAGGGAAGCTTCTCACTCATCAGGAAAATTGTGTGTCATGTGGATTACAAAGGAGTACGAGAAATAATGAAAACATGCCTGGAAAAGGCACAACTCTTGCCAAGCCGATTTTCAACATCAGAATATCCAAATGTAACAGCATTGGAGCATACTTTGAAACACATTCTAGACCGCCAAGTCTGTCTATTGCCAGCCTATTTCATCGTGAATGAAATAAGAAAAATGTATCCAGAAAACAAAGACTGGCCTCATTGGAAATTGGCTGGTCTATTATCAGAAGTTGTGGATAGCTTTCGCCCTTTGGTGCAAATGCTCTCTCCTATTGGCAGACCTTTGATGTTCCCTGTGGTTGACCCCTCTGCCCATGGTGTCCACCACAGTTGGAAACTGGAACAGGGTACACTCAAACTTGCTTTGAAAGGGAATTTACCCTATGAAAAAGAGTATACGGAGCCACAGACCCGCTTGATCCGGTACGTTTTGGAGCAGCCCTACTCCCGTGAAGTACTTTGTGGAATGCTGGGCTTACAAAAGCAACACAAGCAGAGACATGCAGTATTGGAAGAACAACTTGTAGAACTACTGGTGCAAGCTATGGAACGTGCAGAAATCGCCCCTGAACAGGATTCAGATGCCGCCGACGAGTTGGGCGTTTCTCATTGGCTCTGGCACCACTTATCCAGCCAAATCATTTACTTTGTTCTTTTCCAGTTCGCCTCATTTTCCCATCTAGTCACGTTATTGCACGAGAAATTGGCAGAACGAAAACTACGCAAAGGGCGCGATCAATTAATGTGGGTTCTTCTCCAGTACATATCTGGCAGCATCCAGAAGAATCCTCTGGCCGAATTCTTGCCTCTTTTGCGGCTGTACGATCTACTCTATCCTGAGCGTGAACCTTTGCCTGTTCCGGACTACACTCGACCTATCTGCGTACATCAAATGGCCGTTGCATGTATATGGATACATATTGTCAAGAAAGCCCAGACAGAACAACAAAACGCCCAGAAAGAAATTGCTGCAGCTGCTGCGGCCGCGTCGACTGCCGGAGCTACCGGCACCAATCCTTCTCCTGCGGCCCCAACTGGAGGGAAAACGGATTCTCGAGCTTTTACGACTCTGCTTCAGAGACATTTTCCTCAGGCACTTAAAAATCACCAAGAATTTCTACAGCATAATGCTCTTAATCCCCCAAGCAGTGCTCCTTCTGGGGACTACAGGGTAGCTCTGCTTTGCAATGCATTCTCCACGACGTTAGACTGTTTGGCTCGCCCTATGGGTTCGCTAATGGAATCGTTGCACGGAAACCTAAGCCAAAAAGGTTCTGGGAACGCAGGAGGAAGCGCTGGTGGTATGCCAAATACAGGACCCATTTCACCCATTCCGCTGGCCTTTTTAGACGCACTGACTGTGCATGCTAAAATGTCGCTCATTCATAGGTAATCACTTCACATGCTTTACAGTTTTAAGGTTTTCTTTATTAATTTCTTATCATTTTCTTTGTTCAGTATTGTGACGCACGTTATCAAATGCGCACAAACAAAAATGAACGTTCCTTTAGCTCCGGCCCTCGTTGAAACGTACAGCCGCCTATTGGTCTACACTGAGATAGAGTCGTTAGGTATCAAGGGCTTCATCACGCAAGTGATGACTAGCGTTTCGAAATCACAAGCGTGGGGTATCTTCCATACCCTGGTGGAAATGTTCACTTTTCGTGTTCACCACATGCAACCACAATATCGCATACAGCTGTTAACTCTGTTGCATTCGTGCGCAGTGCCACAACAGCATCAAACACAGCTGACACTATGTGTTGAAAATGCGGCCTTGAGGCTTATAGGATTACTTGGTGCAGCAGAAATGCAACCTTGGTAATAATTTGGAACCCTTCAAAAGCAACAACTTAATTTCTGGTTTAATTATCCATTATTTTAACAGTTATTCGCGATCAGCTGCCGATATTAAACCACTCTTCTCAAGCGATTCGGAAGAACTCAACAGAGCGCTCATCCTAACGCTTGCTCGAGTAATCAGCGTCGCTGGATGTGAAACGCAACATAGCAGCTGGTACAAGGATCTGCTAACTTTAATACAGCAACAGACGCCTCATAGCTGGTCCAGTAACACACGCGACTGCTTTCCTCCACCCCTAGCCGAGTTCTTCGGACAGGCAGCGAATCAACCAGTCAAGGAATCAAAGCAGCAGTTGAAGCAAAATATCGAAGAAGAGCACCGAAAAGTATTGACCATGAATCCAGACGATTGGCCGGCTCACTTTGCCCCACAATCAAACAATCCGCCATTTTTCCTTTGCTTGTTGTGGAAGCAACTTCTTGAAACGGAACGTATCAATCCCGTAGCTTACAAGTGCATCGAACGCATAGGCGCCAGAGGTTTGGGCAGCCACCTGCGTACATTCTGCGACTTCTTGGTTTATGAATTTGCCAATTCTGGCAAAGGTCAACACGTTAACAAGTGCATTGACGTGCTTAACGAAATGGTGTGGCAATATAACGTCGTGACTATTGAGCGACTCGTTCTCTGTCTGGCCTTGTGAGTATTTATAATGCATAGTGAATCTAGTTTTCTTAATTAACGAGCTGTTCATTACTAGGCGTCCCCTGGAAGGTAACGAAGCCCAAGTTTGCTGTTTCATCATTCAATTGCTGCTTCTAAAAACACCGCAGTTCCGTTCGCGTGTTCAAGATTTCGTCAAAGATAATTCGTCCGAGCACTGGCGTCAAAACAATTGGCACGAAAAGCATTTAGCTTTCCAGCGAAAGTTTCCAGAACGCTTTGGACCTCCCGAATCGGTGCTTGAAAGCATTGGCCAGGGTGGCTCTTACCAATCTCTCCCTACTTACTTTGGTAACGTTTGCCTCCGTTTCCTTCCCGTTTTCGACATCACTATTCATCGTTTCACTGAGATTCCACCAGTAACCAAATCGCTCGAAACCATCCTAGAACACCTAGGCTGCTTGTACAAATTTCACGATCGACCAGTCACTTACCTTTACACAACGTTGCATTACTATGAGCGTAAACTGCGAGACAGGCCACTACTAAAACGAAAACTGGTTTCCTCCATCATGGGCTCTCTTAAAGATGTCAGACCTCCTGGGTGGGCTTTATCCGAGTCGTACTTAAACTATAGCACTCGTCAAGCTGATGATTTGAATTGGCTGCCAGAATTGGATTATTATGTCAAGTTAGTTGGGCGCCTTGTTGACACTACTGCAGGACGTTCTCCGTTTCCCTTTCCGGCAATGGACTGGCGTTTTAATGAATTCCCGAATGCTAGCTGCCATGCCCTTTATGTTACAGCTGTTGAGCTCTTGGCACTTCCTGCTTCACCTGCAATCGTAGCCAATGCATTGATGGATGTCGTCTTACAAGGATACAATCTTTTGCCAGTTTCGGAAGCAACACCATTAGAATCTTGGGTGAATGCTGTTGGCCTTCTTCTGACATACTTGCCGGAGTCGTATTGGTCGGTCTTGTATGACCGAATCGTCGAACTGTTAAGCGGTCCACAGCTTTCCACATATACGTACCCCTGTTCACCATTGCATCTCTTCCATTTCTCGACAGTCGTTGGCCAAGGACTTGATGCTCCTTTTGTCCTTTTGCTCGCCGTTTCCCATGCATTCTTCACCCACGCAAATATAGGTCAAATGGGTGGCCTTCCACAGTTTGTCAAAGATCGCTTGCATCCACTTATTCGTACTGAGGAACAGTATCTTTGGCTTTGCCATTTGATCGGTCCAACTTTACAGCGGTTCAGTGTCGACAAGCCCAAATGCGTTTTTGATTTGACGGTTGAACTCTACGAGCTGCTCGAACAAGTGGACAAGAATGTGGCTGAAATCAGGATGATTGACCCTATTTGTGATCTACTCTACCACATCAAGTACATGTTCACTGGCGATCAAGTGAAGACTGAAGTAGAGCAAGTTATAAGGAACTTGAAGCCACCATTACGACTCCGACTTAGGTTTATCAGCCATTTGAATCCACAGTGATTTCTGATCCTCAAAACCGACTGAAATCGTTTTTAAAAATGTCGGAAATACTATCTATTTTTCTTTTCTATTCCCAACAGATGTGTACAAATTGAATTACGTTGTCTTTGATAATAAAACAATTTTGGGCCCATCTTTGATGGTTTCGTTGGTGAGATTATTTATAGTGCATGCGTGGGAACTATTTTCCAACGTCTCATTTTTGGGCAACAGAATGATGATGCAACATACTCCTGAATCTTGCCTGGATGAGTAAGCAGTTCCAATTTCCTAACGATTGCACTGGTTAGAACTAGTCAAGTGCTCTAGAAGGAAGCCAAAGAAGACACAGGTACCGGTTATATAAGTTTATGTTTAGACTTGCGAGTAGTATACCCGTAAATAACTCGTCCCTCTTCTTCTCTCACCGCGCAAACTAAAGAGATGAGGATGAGATATAAATATCATACGCACGTTTTAGAGTGTGTAGTGTATATGTTTTCAAGTTTCAAAACTTCTTATCTGTGCATGTTTACTTTCTTTTTTACTTCCCATGCACAGGTGCGACAAGTAGCCTACACGACCGCGATTAGAGAACGTCAACGGGAACGGGATCAACAATAAACATTAGACTGTGAGCTCTTAGCTATAGAATAGTACAGATATTATAAAAAATGAACGACGCTTCTCCGTGGGAGGAACAAAAACCCTAGTGAATGATAGACAATGCGTATCGTTGTTATTCGGGCATGAAAATAAGAACGACGGGATTATAGCTGGGCTGGATGTTTTGTTTTGTTTGGTTCTGATATCTTGTTTGTCGTAGTACCGAAAGCTGGTTAGAGTTGTTTAAAGAGCGTCATAGTTCGAGACTTGGCCGCTAAGAGAAATTTGGCAGCTCGGTTGTATCGCGCGAGTCAATTGTCAAGTGCAGAAGTTCTTGAAGCTGGCTTGGTGTGGAAGTTTATATTGTGTGTCCCCATCCCGATGACAGTTTTTAATCCATTCAAGTTGCTGCTCGAAAGAAAGAACATACCAGTCATTAGTTTATAGACAACCGTTGATTAGTGAGTAATCTCTCAATTAGTTGATTTGGAACAACAAACTGCAGCTTTCACTGCCCCAATTGTGGCCACGTAGATCAAATCTGTTGCGCATAGATTTTATACGAATTACGTCAGCTGAATTCATTTTAAACTAATTATGATTTCTTTCTAGAAGGTAACAGAATGAATGGGATATCAGGCTTGAGGCAAAGGACAACAGCTCCTGTCTCGAAAACTGCCAACACAGATTGCTCCTCTCATCCCACGATACCAGCAGTGAACCCGTTTGTGCATAACATTGACATGAGTGCATATGACAAGATCAAAGTTTATATCTTGACGGTCATATTGCTCCCTCTCCGGCTTGTTGCTGTTTTTGCCTGCCTTTTGATTGCATACTTGCTGGCCTGTATTGGTACTATAGGTTTATCTCAAGAAGATTTGATTCACAAACCCATGACAGGATGGAGAAGGTAATTTTTGACCTCTATCTTTATTTTTATTTATTATTTAATAATCAGTAGTGTTACTCAGTCAACTTCAGACTCAAGAAAGGTGCATTTGGGAAGCGGGAAGAAACTATAAAAGTGCAGCTTTTATATATGGTTTCCCTCCCTGGATTTGGAGGCAAACCAAATAATTCTTTGATTCTTTTGAGCTTCCTTAGTGGATCATAAAATTCAGAAATGCTAATTATTTTGCTTCATATTTTAAGGAGCATATTTAAAATTTCCATGTTGACTTGCTGCAGAAAATGGCATTTCTAATTTAGGATCCACTTTGTGTCATTATGTTTATCATGCCATTCGTCGTCGTAATTTTATACGTTGATCATTTTGCTAATGGAGGGGAAGGGATCGCATGCTACACAGTATCCGAGAGCGTCGTACGACTTAATTCATTCCGTGATAAATGGTTGTATTAGGGAGCTTCGCACGGTGATCTGCTGGTGGATGTGCAAGATGTTTTTCAACATGGGGTTCTACCGAGTAACAATTAAGGGAATCAGGGCCACCGAGAGAGAAGCGCCAATCTTAGCGTTGGCACCGCATTCGAGTTTTTCGGATGCGTTTCCTGTTGTACTTCTCACGGCGCCCAGCCTCGTTGTCAAGCAAGAAGTTCAGGAGGTGCCATTTTTTGCCAGTGAGTGATCAATTTCTTTAGAAAGCCAATCGTTTCTTTCATACTCACTTTCCAATTTTTACTTTTCATTGATTTTATTTTTTGTTTTATTTATTTTTGTTTCGTTTTGGTCCATGGTTTTTATCTATCGTTAGCTTGGTTACTGCTTGGCTCCGTTATCATCTCTCAGCCCGAGTATAATTTCATTTTCATCTTTTTCGTCGTATTACGTTGACCATAGTTAGCACTCTGAATACCCAAAGAGAAAGTTTTTCTTTCACCAGGATGAAATTCTGACCACGTAGATGTTGGTAGAAGACTCTTGTAATAATCGAATTCTTTAAGTCGTTAGTATTCAATGTGCATGCTATTTTTCTTTTCGTTTCTCAGCGTTTATCTTGCTTAGTGATAGGGGCGGCAAAAAATTTAAGCGTGCGTTCGAATCTATCGGCATATAACTTATGCCAACAAGCAGCTGGAGGTCATTAAACGCGTTCCTATTTATAACAATACATGGACCCTCGCGTTGAAGTCAGTTAGATTGACCGCACCACCATACTCCCAAAGAACAAAAAAAGGAAGATGAAGGGTCTAGACCGTCTGCCACGCCCCACCTTGGCACGCTCCGCTTTTCTCTGCGTTCAGATGACAAAAAAGTTCTTATTGATTTATCGGCTGGAAGCACTCACTGCTTTGTATTAAACAATTGTCTTCGTAATCTATGTTACTTCATTGATTCTTCTTGGAAAGTTTTCGGGCTGAAACAGAGATCTGCACTTTCGTCACTTGGAATTGTTATTTTGACAATATTAGTTTACTAATAAGAGACGGACCCAAGCAACAACCAATTCTAATTGGACCTTTGTGACTGAATCTTTTGTGTATCATCTTGAGGGACAACCACGAGGCTGTGCGTCGTAAATGAATTATGCGCATCCTGTAAATAGCTTGTGACTAAAACATTTATTGCTGTTCATACACACGCAAAGACAAACGCATACACACAATATTGATTGCTTGGTGGTGCCCCGATGACGTCTGTTAATGGATTGCTTGACTGGACATAGTATTAATTATAGCGGGTATTGTTCTGGTCTAAACGGGTGGGGAAAGAGTGGTAACTGAATCCATTTTGTTAATAATTTAACTAATGGCTCAAGTGTTATTGTGTCCTACTCTGAATTGATGCCGCATGCAGATCTCTGTCGAAGCTGATTACTGCCACTTCGCGCTTTTGCTTCCGATCATGTGGTTACCGTGTGCGCGTGATTGGTCAACAGGCCACCGCCAAAGAGGCGCCTATCTTGATCTTCTCCCCGCACAGTAGCTTTCTTGATGCCTTTGTAGCCCACTGGACCGGCCTGCCCTGCCTGATCGTTCGAAGTCAAGACAGACAGAGACCAATTTTTGGACGTAAGTAGTTGCACTCCCCCCAAAAACAGCATCGAAGATTCCTCTCTTCTGCTAACATCGCGTCAATCTGTCCTCCCCCCCGTTTCGTCGTCTAGAATCCCATCGACGCGGGCGAATCGGTTGCACATAATTCATGCGATCCACACTTTTACGATCGTCTTTCGCCTTAAATTTATTGCTGCCGAGTAACCATCTCGTCATTCGTTTCATTTCGAATCGCATTCTGGTTTCGGTCGTCACGCGGATGCTTCAGAATTAAATTGTCAGGGTTAGAGAGTTACTTGAGTCTTCTACGCATGCAAGCTTCCTTCTTCTTCGCCTTTTTTTGTTTTGTTTCTTTTTACTGGTGTTGGTTTTCGTTTTTTTTTTATTCATTTTATTCTATGCTTACTAATAGCACACGCTTATTCGAAATTTGTTCACTTGTTCTCTCGAAATTGTATGAGTCACTGTGTCATAATAGTTGTTCTTCATTAGAACTCATCAACTATACCCAGCCAGTTTACGTCTGGAGGGAAGATCCTGATTCTCGACAGAATACAATCAAGGAAATAAAAAGACGTACAACCTCGCCTGACGGATGGCAGCAGATCCTCATTTTCCCGGAAGGAACTTGTTCCAATCGTAAAGGATTAATCACGTTCAAACCGGGAGCCTTTTACCCCGGTGTTCCTGTTCAGCCTGTTTGTATTAGATATCCTAATCGCTTGGATACTCTTTCGTGGACTTGGCAAGGACCTGGCGCGTATGTTTTTATTTTTATTTTTATTTTATACGTTAATCAAAATAACCCATTGTCACAAATTTGATTTTCAAATATTTTAGTTTGGAGCTTCTCTGGTTAACCATGACTCAATTTTACACGTATTGTGAGCTGGAATTCTTGCCTGTATATGTTCCAACAGAGGAAGAGAAATGTAATCCTAAATTGTTTGCAAGTAATGTTCGAGACGTTATGGCCAAGTAAGTTTTCCTTAATCATAACATTTGTAATTTTATTCTATATACTTTACCTTATTAAAATTTCAGAGCACTACAAGTCCCGATTATAGATTATTCCTATGAGGATTGCCGTCTTATGAGCAAAGCCAAAAAGCTAGGTTTACCTCCTTCAATTGGACTGATCGAAGTCCAGAATGTTCGGGAAGAATTCGGGTACAATTTGAATTAATCTTAGATTGGTTCTCTTATTAAGGTTTCCTTCTATTTTTCTTTTAGTTTGGATGCAAGAGTGCTGGAAACTGATTTTTTAGAAAAGTTTGCCAAAATGGCAGATGCTTCAAGTGGCCTGGCAACTGCCAAGCAATTTGCTAGGTATTTGCGTCTCCCTGTGGAGCACCCTAAAGCAATGGAAATATTTGAAATTTACGACTCGGTATGTACCCTGGAAATCTCATTCACTTTTTTCATGTCCTTCTCATTGCCAGTTTTGGTTTCATCTTTAATGTAATGCAACTTTTACACCAATTTTAAAATTAGATGAAGCAAAAATAAAAAAAAAATAACTAATTTCAGGATCGATCTGGTATGATCTCGTTTAAAAAATATGTCCGAGGTCGGTGCACGCTGAGTGGATCAGTCAAGAACTCTACTCGAACCAATGTCAGTTGGGACGTTGTCAAACAGCGCCTTAAACTTTCACCACAGGATTTGGAAACGATTGACTCATTCGTCACGAATTTAAAATCCGATGCGAATGAAAATGGTAAAGATAAATTACAACTAGTAATCGATGATGTTTGTGTAAGAGTAATTTTGATTTAGATGTTTTGGATCACCTTTACGCCGCAGTACCAGAATGGAGTTGGATTGTTTCTGACTTGTGCAACTCACGATTGCCATAATTTAAGGCCCATCTTTATATTTATAAGCTAACCAAGGATCCCGTTTCTTCCCACACGTCATCCACCCATAAACATTTACGTATTAATTAATCCTGTTTACGAGTGCCCCTTTCGAAGGACGTCAAGTTAAAACATGACTCTTCTCCAGGCCGAGAGAGCAAAATCCGCGCCAGCAAAATTTTTGAAACGGTTGCTGTGTACTAGTCTTACGAAATCTTGGGTGTTTATTTTTGGCTGTCTCTAAGTGTACTTAGCTGATCGTATTCAGTGTACTGCGCGCGTTTCTTTATCGATAAGTATTTCAAACAGAATGCAACCCACAACTTACGTTCTGTGTGTTTGGCTTCAGTTGCCGAATATTTTTGTCTCTTCGACGGGAATTTTGCAAAATTTAACAATCTTATTCATTAGGATATTTGTTCCACCTTTTCTTCCTACCCTCTCGAAAATATGAAATAGTTCACTCATGTCGTCGAATGTGACAGTGCCCGGATTATTAAGTGTCCACTTCTTAATTCGACATAAATTTTGGTTAGATAAAAAAACCTCGTCCTGCGCGATTGCGAGGCTTATTATTTAACTGTTTTGTGAGGGGTGTAATTTGTGTGATAGAGACATTTTGTATGTATGTATGTGAGTGTTTGACTTGAGCAATCATACGGCCTACAGAACGAACAATACACAAGATCAGATATAACAAGGTTGTCAAGAATTTGTATTGTTCGTTCAATTTATAGGGTCAGTGGGAGTCCATGTACTGAATGTCGGATAAAAGCAATCGGGTTCGAGGTAGTGGTCGAGGCTGAGGTGACAACACCGTAAGCATTTGCCGTTCTAAATCCACGTTATTCCTGTTGTAAATGCACGAAATGTCATAAATAAAATAACATCTGATTTAGGACGTCAAAACTTACACACAAATAAACCCAGTGACGTTGGTCTGAATAATATCATCTTCCCCGGATTCAGCCATACTAATTGAAATCAAATGATGCAATAATTGCTGGCCTGCAATACAGGGAACGTGAAAAATAAAATTTGTCAGTCTCTAAATTAGATAAAAAATCTATACTTGGTTGAACAGTGACTAATTTCGTAAGTTGATCTTCTGCTTTCATTCCCAGAGGCATTAATGAATCCGGTAAGGCCGGCGCACCAATTTTAAATATTTTAACATCTGAAAATCTCACTTCAAATGAGTGTGGATAAAACTGGGCTGCTGATCCGTAGAAATATTCGCGAATTTTCTGATCTCGAGATTCTACTCTTGCCTGCCGACTCCGTTCCACAACCTAACACAAACAATAATTCCAGAATTAAGAGTTGTAGCTATGACACAAATAATTAACAAGCATGAAAACATACTCCGCCACTTTTGGGTTGAAATACAACTTTCACGGTTTCAGGTAAATCACGCACTAGTTCGTTGTAAAGTCGCTCTTGGTCAAGGACGATTATTAGATCAACTTCAAACGCTTTGGCTGCGTGAATAAGCATTTGATACCCTTGGCCCTTTACCCAGCCACATGTGTTGATTATTACTCCACTAACAGCATCTACACAGAAATTTAAATAATTTGAATGATTGAAAGAATATTACTTTCTCTCCTACTCTGTCGATTTGCTTCCATTCTCTCTGCAACTGTTTGGGCTAATTTGGTGACAAGTAAATTGTACAGCATTACATTACTCCCAGGTTCTTTGTACCCATAGTGGTATATTAGTGGGCATACTTGGGAAAATCCTTCTTCAACATCAGCAGGACGTTCAATTGCCATTGCACCAATAGTGCCTGGAATGGAAAGTTGTCCCTGGCCAACGTCTAAATCAACATATATAGGCCTATTAAAACATAAAAAATTTTATTCTATTTCTTCAGATATAAAATGTTTTATAGTGTTTTCTTAATTTGTCTACCTTCTACCCATTCTCACTGCATAGTTCAAAAGCAACTTGCAAACTGTTGATTTTCCAACATCTGTTGGACCAACGATCATGGCTATAGGGCCTCTTTTAGTCTCGTCAGCATCAGCTTTCTTCCTTATCTGAGGAAAAATAAAGAACATACACACAAAACATAATATTGGAAAACTTTTAAGTAATACAATTCAATCTGCATGTAACTTTACCTGTTCTAATCCAGCATGTGTATTGAGATAAATAATCATTGGAGTTTCTCTTGCCACATAAGCCGCTTCTGTTTTCCCTCTCAGTTCTAAAAGACAACCTTGCCATGTGAAAACAGCGATCTTGGAACCACCACCAAAACTGTACACTTTTCCTTTGACAATTTCTGTTCCAAATACTTCTGCCAGTCCAGATTTCAACTATGAAAGAAATTAGTTAGCTAGTTAGGTTGAATGGAATTCTGACAATTAAAAACAATTTAACACACCTCTAATGTGACTTTTTCTTTGCTTTCAACTTCAAAACGAAGCTCGTTATCTTGTTCAAGTTTGAATTCTTGGACCACTTCAGACTCTTTTTGTCGTTGCTCCTCCGACATTTTCTAATTGATAGTGCACTTTTTAGATTCGAAGATGTGTATAGAAGATAATAATTTGTTGAAATTTTAAAAGAATAAACTAAAAGTTTAAACTCAGACTTTGTCAACAAGAAGACTTCGGAATCAGATCAGACTGAAAAAACCATGCGTCATAGCTGCTGCTGCTCTAATGGGGAATATTGCGATTGCGACAAGCTGGGTATTTCATACCTGGCAATGCTGTAACGTCCAATATGTCTACCAGAGCTGCGTCTACACAGTCTACGTCCAGTCCGGGTAATCATTAATCACTAATCAGATGATTAGGCCAGCATGCAGTGCAGTGCAGTGCACCCATCTCTATAAATCAATCAATAAAGAATCATAGCATTCAATTGTGGTTGTTGAAGTTTTTCAAGTTTGTTTTCAAAAGGTGGGGTTAGAATATTTTTCTCAAGGTTGGGGCATTGGTTGGGGTTGGAATTTCCTTATGGCGACGTGTGGTAAATTTTTTTCTATGTTTTATCAATATTTATTATTACAAGTGGTTGTTGAAGGTTGTTAAGATTTTTGTTATAAGGTAGGGTTAGAATTTTTTGTTCAAAAGGTTGGGGCATGGGTTGGGGTTAGAATTTTTGTCAAAAGGTAGGGTTAAAATTCGTCCACCAGAGGGGTTTGGTGTTGCAGTCAGTACAAAGTGTCAGTGTCAGTAGTTAACTGCACTGTAGAACTGGGACGCTGGCACGCTGCACGGTCATTTTCAGTTCGGCTACGTGTTAGTCATTTCAGCGGAGCGAACCTCAACGTTTGGCATCGTGAAGATAGAAAGGTATTTCTTTTTGGTTGTCACATGTGAATGCTATTGTGTATGTAAATTACTGAATTAGATGTATTCTTTAGTCGTGTGTGAATCTGAAGGTTATTTTGTCTACAATTTCAGTCCCACTCCCAGCGAGTCGTCTGACCATGTGTCCTGAAAGTGATGTCCGTATGCTCAAATGTCGTCTCGTACTAGAAAGTAGAAACTTGAATGGAATGGTAACTATTTTGTATATGTTTTCCAATTAAAGATAAGTCTAATTCAATATATTCTGTATCTGTATGGGATATTTCATCACATCCATTTTCATTTTGCTTCAACTACACTAGAGTAATTCCTTTGTTTAATTTTGGTGCAATTCTTCGTTAAATTTTAAGATGTGGTTTTACGTGATTGAATCTATACCTTTTTTTTTCAAATTACTTTTGAATTTTCTGTTGTTGACATTGTAAAGCCTTTTTGTTAGAATTATATCTTCATTGAGATATTGTTTTGACAGTGCATCATATCTTGCCGAGTTGGTGTCCCTAGAAGGGATATGATTGCTACTGAGAGGTACTTTTCCCAACTTGTTGAGCCATATAAACTCCTTGAATTCTTTAATATTGTTTTGTGTGGTGAATTTACAGGTCTGAAAGCTTACAATATATACTTGTCAACTCCATGTGTTGTTGTGGAGTGCTCTCCAATTTCTGAAGACTTTCACTGCATGTTGAGATGTTTTGTTGCATGGAGAAGTACTTTTACTTTGAAGTAAGTTTTTTTTTTTCTATTCTGTTTGTGTTGGATAGTTTTAATGTTTCTCATCCACTTCAGGAGGAAATGTGCAATGGCCATGCAGCTTACTGTCCACTATTTTGTTCATAATAATTGTTATCTACTGAATTCCAAAGCTTAAACAATCTTTCTCCTTAACTTTAGTTGGTATATTAATTCAAGCTGTTGAATGATGGTGTTTGCTGCTCGATGTGAAGATGGTGAAAGGAGTGCTTGACTCGGGATAAGCTGCCATTGTTTCTGGTGATGGTGAATCTACATTGCTAACAGTCTTCTTTGGACATGTGTATGTACAGTAATGTTTTCTTGAAAATTAGGCTAGTTTGTCATTGATGTGTCCAAACATGTTGGTTCAAGAATCAGTCAGAAAGATAGTGCTGAAGCCTCTTGAAGAAAGATGATGGATTGCTTTTATATTAATCTTCTCATGCTTCACCTGGGAATCATTTCAATTGTGAAGTAGATATTCTTGTCCCAAGGTTAATTCCACTTGGCCAAATCATCTGATCTTGTCTGAGCTTGACTATTGTCTATTGTGCAGAAACCAAAAGTACTTGATAAAGAGTAATAATGTTTAATATTATCCTTAAAAGCAAGCTTTCAATGTCAATGATTGAAGACTAGAGACTGTAGAGAGTAAATTCCTTTGTTTAATTTTGGTGTAATTCTTAGTGAAATCTTAAGTTGTGGTTTTACGTGATTGAACCTACACCTTTTTTCGAAATAATTTTGAATTATCTGTTCTTGACATTGTAAACCTTTTTTTCCTTAGGGGTGATGGGTAAATGTTGAGAATGATAAGTCAAAGGAATGAGCTAGATAATTTTTTTTTGTTGCATGAAACTGTACTTTGATAGAAATTTATTTATTTATTTTTTCGAAGCATGGCTTGCTTGTCTTTCCTTCCGAGACGTTGTTGGATAACGTTCACCTCAGTCATTGTGAGTTACTTTCTTACCTGTATATTTACTATTCTAATTCATACTTTACAATTTACCAATGAAAATCTGTGCTATGTGAAATTATAGGTAACATTAACAGTTCCTTCAATTAATATTAGGTAATTCCATCTGATCATTCGATTTGCCTTCCCAAAATGTCGTCTCTTGCTGTATGTTGCATGTTTCGTCAAAAGATGAGTTATTTTCTCGCCATTCGCCTAAGCTGAACCGATAGTGAACCAATTTAAAGTAAGTAAGTGAATCGTGAGATTTTTTAGTGTTTGAAAAGCCCATTTGCTAATCTAATTCAATCTATTTGTTAAAGCAGATTTCCTTTTCTCCACAATGTGGTCGCTGTCGTGCCATTAAGACGGTCTTCGTGAGGGTCTACTATGTTGCAACTTGCAAGACAAATGTGTTGAAAGGAGGGAATCTGTTAAGGTAATTAAGTACTTGTTAACTAATTCAAGTGTGTTAGTACCTTAGTTAAGAAAGCTTTTTCATATTATTTCATGTTTCCAATTAAGAATGTTTTTGTAGAAATTTCTTTGTAAATTTGTAACTAATAAAATGTTTTATTTTCTAGTTTAGTAATGCACTTGGCTTCTGCAGACATCCACTAAAGTTGACAATTGGAAAAGTATCTATCCATCTGTGTGTATATATATAGTACTTACCTAATAATCTGATCACTTGGGCCTCAACTGCAGTCCATTTGGCTGAAATGTTGTCCATTGTTACCTATATGGATTGATTGTAAGTATATCCCATGCAGATACTTAAATTGTATAAATTTCCCTGCCATAATGCAATTGATTTTCTTAATTATGTCCAGGTGAAAGATTACTTTTCTTATCTGCCGAAGAACTTGAGGACATGGCAAAGGCTGAACTTCATTACTGTCATGCAGCATGCAGGTGATTTTGTTGCAGCCAGCTGGTGAAAGAGAGTTCAAGTCAAGTTGGTTTAACTGAAGCTTCTCAATGTAGTCTACATTGCTGGTGTCATCCCAAAGAGGGGTAGTGTTACTTGAAGTGTAACAGCAACAAAGACATCTTGAAAAGGTAGTTTGATTGTGATTATGGGCTGTAATTGGGGAAGTTCCATGAAGTCTGATCAAAATAATGTAGTGGAGGAGAGTTCTTGTTAAAAGATAGTTGCCTGCTTGTTGCTTGATCAATCCGAGCTGACTTGTAATTTTTTTTTGATTGAACTAGAACTCAAATTCCCTTCCTCATAACTTTTTATGCAATCTTGTCTAGTAACTCAAAGAATTTGCTTCTGCTCGCATTTCATCTAAACTTTAATTTTATGACACGATTGTTTCCTTTCTTGTCTTCCAGTGGTTTTACATCTGGTATAGTTGAAATGTAAGTTAATGATTATGCTTTTATCTTAACAGGATTTGGTGACAATGTAAAGGGTCAATCTACTGCATGCATTTCGTGAAGCTGGTGTTATCCATAGGGGCGACTAGGAGTATAGATGCAAGAAAACCTCAAGAAATGGTAATTTATGAGTTTATTATTTGTAACTCTAGAAGTGTGTAATTTTATTGAAAAATAGTTATCAGTCATGATTGATTCAACTGCCAACTATGATGTCTGTTTTTTTTTTCTCACAGGAGTTGGTGGAAATGGAAAGTGGTTTTGCTGTCTGGTTTCTGTTCAAGCTGTTATGCTGTATCTGCTGAAATCCAAGTAGCTGATGCTGATGTTATCCTACAGTTGGTTTTCCAGTGGAATCTTGGTTGTCTACTAAAATATTTTGTCTTATTTGTTTTCATCTGTGTAGTGTATAATTCAAAAGATTTGATATTTAGGTTTTCAATGTGGTATGTTGCAACTTATGTTGGTGAAAGTTCTTTGTGCGGTTGTCTTCGTTGTCTTAAAGCAATTTTTCAATTATTTACTTCATATCAGAAACCTAAACCTGAAATTACTTGTTTAATTTTGTAAACTTAATTGCTGTTTCATCAAATCATGTATAAAACTCGTTAAATATACAGTTATTCGTTCAAATTCGAAATCGCAATTTGCATAAATTTTAATCAAATAAAAAACAATTTACAGAATAAAATTAATAAAATAAAATTTTATTAAATGAAATTTATTTAATTGAAAAAAAAATAATTTGATTAAATTAATTGTTATCGAATTAAATATAATTGAATTAAATTTAATCTAATTAACTTAAATACATTTGATTAATATTTCCCAAAATTATCAAAAATTTAATAAACAGAGCGTCCGGTACAAGGCATTTGATTATTAGTACAAGTTATAAAACAGTTTATACCCAAATAAAACAAACCTAACCAACTTCTTTTGTGTTATTTGGGAGATAAATTGCTTTAAAAACTCGCACATGGAGTCAATCAAGACAGGGGGAGACTGCCTTAATTGACTGCAGACAGGGAGATGGTAGGAGAAACCGGAAAAAGAGCGAAGAGTTGAGGAACAGTTATTACGAGAACGATTAATCATATCCTTATGGCTTCCGACTTAAGCTTGCAAGTCCCCATTCGACCAGCACACTCTTTTCCTCCTGGTTGTCATTGGCTTTCACCAATGGATGAAATCCATGATAAGTAGCGAAGAAGTTATCCTGTAGGCAGAATGAACATTTATTAGGACAGTTATTTTGAATAAAATTTTAGCGACAGAAAGAAATACCTCAAATCAAGAGGGCCTGCTTACATTTTCATGAAGTAAAAGGGGATATTAAAGGGTAGCAGCCAACAGGTACTGTATAGTCATTGTCCTTTTTGTTCAATGGACATGACTTCTCATAAAGTCTATCATGCAACATTAGAAACCGAAGAACCTGTAAATAAAAAATAAAGTCACCTTGTCTATAATTTGTGGCATCAATGTGCTTGATGTCTATGATCTAAAAGAATAATTAAACTTAAACATTAGATAGACATAAGTGCAGAACAATACTTTAAATACATATAAGACTGCAACAAAATAAGTTCAGTGACATGAGAAGTAAACTTACACACTAAACCACCAATCAGTTATCCAAGGTTCTCTACAAGATGGAATGAGAGATTGATCCGTGATGGGGTTGGTGATCTGGCAAGTCCCATAGAATGATTCAGCCGATAATAGTGATGAATCCTGATAAAAGATGAGAAGACTATGTTCCAGCAATACTGTACTAAAGCTAGCATTGGTTGTTACCACTTTGTCATTTGGATGACATATTCAGTAGGATACCAGGATTTTTAACACAATACAAGACAGTACAGGCTTCATGCACCTTTCACATTTTCTCCTGGAAATGGATGAGAAATGATGATGTTATTAAACACATAAACGGTAAAGAACACATGCCAAACAAATTGCACACGAAATCTAGTCAATTTACCAGCGAATTCATTGGTAATTTTCGAAGAAAATAGCTGTAGCTAAACTTTTGGCAACGAGCGGCCATAAGCCCATATCTGACACAACAAACAACATTCTTTCACGCCATCTATTTGACACGTTCAAAACTAAATATCTAAAGGACTGGCCTTAGATAGTCAAAAGTCATAAAAGTAATCAAAAAGACCATTTCTCTTTGCTTAAAATTAGCATGGAGTCTTTAGAATTCTACAGAGAACAAAGCTCACTTGCTAGTTTTATGCAAATTTTCCGGAAGTATACCGGAAGTAAGCGATAGCGCCTTAACCATTGAGCTGTCGTCAAAATAAACTAAATATTCGTGATCTACGTAAAATTTGGGGTCGATTAGGTGTAATTTAAGCGAAATCCAGATTTTGGTCAAAATCGAGAATTTTCCTGAACTATAGTTCAGGAAAATTTTTGAAACCGGAAGTACGCTTTCGTACAAAATAAAACATGAACTTTACGACAAATTGAACGAGGATCACGAAAATGTAGTTCGTTTGTACTTCAGATGACTATTTACTGAACTACTGACTGAAAAGAGAAAACCGGAAGTAGAAAAAAAAACACAATATTAAAAATCTAACAAGTGAGCTTTGTTGTCGGAACAGAAACTGACAGTTATCACCCAAAAGTTTGTTTGTAATAGCAGCGAGAAGCAAAGTAAGCGTAACTAAACTGAGTGGAAAATGATATCAAAAGCTATGTTGTCTAGCATCAGAAAGAAGAAACGTTTGACAGTACCATGAAAACAATGTCCGATCCAATGTCGCTTGTTGAGACGTTGACACTCAATTAAAAGAACTAACAAATAAGGGCAAATAACTGTGATACTCACGTAATATTCATCCTTGCAAATTTGTGTCTCGTCATCGCAGCATTACACATCACAACAGACGAAATCCCCAATCTACTAGAAACGTTTGACAGTACCATGAAAACAATGTCCGATCCAATGTCGCTTGTTGAGACGTTGACACTCAATTAAAAGAACTAACAAATAAGGGCAAATAACTGTGATACTCACGTAATATTCATCCTTGCAAATTTGTGTCTCGTCATCGCAGCATTACACATCACAACAGACGAAATCCCCAATCTACAATGAGTAGTGCTTCTAAATGCTTCTAAATCTGTTAGTGATTCCAGATTGTTGACGAAATATCATCTTCTCTTCACGTATCACCTTTTAAACTTTTAACTGCATTCCTGTCATTCTGCACTTGGCCTTACTTGTGATAAATCTTTCTTTTTCTCTGTAGGTTTCGATGGCCATTGATGTTCGGCTGAAGATGCTGCCTAATGAGGAGATGGTGAAAGGTGTGTTTAAAGCTGTTGCTGCTACTGTCCTTGGTGTCACAGTTCAGTGTGTTGTTCGTTAATTTGTCTGTCATGTAAAATCTCTTCCATCTTTGTCACTTAAATCTCATCCACACAGTATATGATTGAGGCAACCTGATCTTACATGATCTAAGAGTGATTCAATCGACTCCTACTAGATCAAAAAACAGTCTGCGCCAAACAAATAATAACGATTATCGCGGTTGAGAAAAAACCCTGTCATCCAATAAAATTATGGGTCTTTTGTTTAATTTAATTTGTTGGTGCAGTATATGAAGAAAATGAAAGAAAAAGAAAGTAACATGATGAAAATAAGTTAAGATACTTGAGATATATAAATATATACAACATTGTATTTTAAAGAAGAAAATATAATTTACAAGCTTATTGACACTGTTATGTACATATGTTTATCATCCCTCATCATACATATTTATATTTTACCTCCACTAAATTAATTTTATCAATATGAAATGTTCAATTTTCCTTGCAAAGTTCAGTCAATCAAGAAGGGAGAGACACTGCCTTGATTGACTGTGTCCAGGGAGATTACCTGGACAAGGAAGAAGAGAGGAGTGCGAGGCCAGTTTTGCTAGGGAGTGATTAGTCGTCGAACTCAGGTAAACTCCCTCATAAACATATCGCAAACAGCCAAACATAATCTAAAGAGTAAAACTCTGTGCTGTGTTGAGAGCTGGAGTAACTTACAAGTCAGCTGTGGGTAATCAAATGATTCTGGCAGCTGGCTGCGTAGCTGGTAGCAACTCAGCTCGTAGCAACTCATTGATGAATCGGAGCGACGAAAGGACAGCACGTAAGTTGGCAGAATTGCTGTAAATGACAACGCGTTATTAGTTAGTCGTCGCTGAGCGTCGAGTCGTCTCTCGTCAGGTCGTCCATGGAATAGCGACGCATGATTAACTTGAAATGAGAATGGATGTTACTGATTTATGTACCATTTATAACTTATTTATATACCAAATATTTAAAAGAAGATGGAAACGACACCAAGCATTACTTCAAATCGAGAGCGGGCTCGAAGTCAAAGAGGGCACGGTCAGCCAGCAAAACGTCAAGGTAGTAGCAAACAAAGCACTTTTTGAGTCGACCGTGTTATTGCCCCTTTACTTTTGCTTGGAAAGAAATCCAGATGAAAGAAATCATTCAGTATATTAAGCAAAATCTAAATAAAAAAGATGCAAAAAATAATAAAACTGCTGTCAACATGATGAAAATTCTCAAAATTTTATGTAAACATAACTTACAGATAATCTGTGATGATAACCAATCAAGTAGAATCTTTGCTGTTGCCAAAATAGCAGCATCTGATGTCAAGGTATGGTGTTTGGTTTAGGTGGTGTGGTTATAATTTATGGAGTATAAGATATGGATGTACAAGTTACACAATATCTTGACCGTACCATATCATGACAGTAGACGATGATACCGGAAGGTTCTGCCAATCGAAGGTAGTCAAGGTACTGCTGATGAAATAAAACTGTCAAAAATTCTCTATAAAGCGTTTTCTTGCGAAATATCTTAAGACGACTTACGAAATAACGCGACAGCTTACGCCTGACGAGAATGGCCAAATCATAGAAGCAAGTCCTATCCATATTGGGAATCTTCCATGCTGCTAAGAATTTGAAAAACAGAATAATGTTGAACGTTAAAAATAAAAATTGGATATTAAACCTAATGGTAAAAGCGGGTAAAAGTTAGTACTCTTTCAAAAATACATATCACACGACTTTTGAAATAAAGGTACTTACTTGATAAACCATTGGGATCATAACACAACAGGAATTCTTATTTTAGGCAAACACAGTTAACACAGGAAGGTGTTGTTGTCACTGAATGTTTGAGTTCACTTCATTTAACTACTGGTTCTACATCATTGGATTCTAGAGGTAACTTCAACCGCCACACTGTACTTGAAACTGTTGCATTGGGTCCAAGTGGTTGGTTGAGTTTGAGCTAATAAAAACACACAGAACAAAATCTTATTTTGTAACACTTATTTGTTTTAGCAAGGAGAGATTGAAAAATATAAAGCAGGCAAATCAGTCCATGCCTCACTTTTTGCACCAGTGGGATCTGGGGACGTGGGTTGTTTCAACTATTTCCTTGATTTGGCGATTTCCAAGCTCATTGCCATGAAAAGCTGGATGGCGGCCATGGCGGTGGGATCCGAAAGAGAATTAAAAGCAGATATTCGATTAACTTTTAACAGTTAAGTCAAATAAGTAGGAATAGCCTAAAGAATCGCAAATTAAACGGAAACTTTTTATGCACAACTCATTAATCGCTTACTACTTTATATCGCACGGAGATTGTTGGGAATTGGGTTCCTAGAGGTGCAATTAAGAAATCCCTCTCGCAAGCCAAGTCCATCGGGTGTAGGGATAGGGCGCTTGAGTGTTTAACGAAGGCAGCCATGGTGCTTCTCTGCTTGGTCAGACCAGAAGCGGAGATTGAGTTTAGCAATCGGGCCGGATAACTTGAGCGACTCGAGTATAAAAAATTTTCACACAAGAAAGTGACTCGATAATACTTGGCCAAGTTATAAAAAGTTATAGAAATGAGAGCCTACTTGCAAGTGCCATCGGAGAACATGATAACAGAAAGATGAGATGATGTGGGTCTTGGCAGTGTTGCTGTTTGATCCATGGATAAGCTGGTAGTAAAGCTGAATGGTCCTCCTCTCCTGTCTGGTTATGAACATTTCTAAATAGAACTTGTATGCAACCTAGGTGGGCAGAGACAGATTGTAAAAAGTGGCTGTGTTGAAGTAGCCAGTAGGCTTTAGTAAATATCTGCATAGCTACTAACACCATCACAATCACTTCTTGAACATTAGCTGCTTCAGAAGAATCAATTTTAACTAGAAGAGTAGCAAAATTGTAATATGTTTACCTGTTACATACACAACTTTGAGGACACAAGTTTTCTTTGAGGACGCGGAAGTTTTGAATAATTACAAAATTTATTCAGCAACTTGGTGTAAAAACTTGGAATGTCCATGATCCATACAATCTAAATGCATAACCTAATGCTAATGCAATAGCTTGATGAGACGACAGCAGCGGGTGAAACCTATTGACTCACCCAGCAGCGTGACAGCAGGCCTTCCAAACATTACATAGAATTGTAGAATACAGAGATGGTCGTAAGTATAATCTAAACTATGGTGGTTATACTATACTACTATGATTTATTTACCTACATATAATTTTGGGTTGAATTGAGTCCATAAAAACCAAGAATATTGAAAACAATAGCGACATTTCATCGAATTCAGCTAAAATTCGACTGGTTCGGCTGGTTTGGAAAAGCATTCCTTTCGCCATCTAGTGTTGCATTAAGTTACTACTCCAAATTAATCGGCTAGTAGCCACCTAGCGCCGGATATCGAGAACTTAAAAAAAAACTCGTTCAAAAAACGGGTAACTTCATGCTCCAAGTCCAACTCTGGTACGGAACTCCAAACAATACGTCTCCGGATGGATGCTGATATACCCACCAAACCTGTGATTAAAGGAAACTCATTAGACAATTTAGTCACAACTCACAACAAATTATCCACACAAAATGAGCTTTATTTCTTTTTAAATAAAGAATCACCATCGTCGCAATGGAAATTTGTAACAAGTGTATTTATTCTAAATCGATATTTCGTTTTGGCAATTTGTTTTGTCGGAATATACTGTGGTGTAGGATATAACCAATCAAAATGAATGCCCCTGTAGGTATATAATAAGATCATTGGCGTGTGTGGTATGTATGTACAGTGTGTGTTACACAAGACACGAATTAAGATGTATCATAGAAATACTGCCGGCGATGTGTGTGTGTGTAGTATATAATCTGCTAGTATGCAGCCATCGTCAGTATATATGTGTGTGTGTGTGTATGTTTTGAAGAAATGAAAGTTGATCACGTTCAAAACCATCAACCTACATTCTTCTTCTTCTTCTTTTTGGGCTTACAGAAAACAATATCTTTTCAAACTCATTCTCCACGGTCCTAAATTGAGCCTCGAACCTGCATCGACTCGCCTTTTGGTTTGGTGTTTTAATTTTTGTCACGCGCACTTGATCGTTTCGTCTTTGCAAGGATCCTCGCACAGAATTGAGCGTTTTATATTTATAATAATTAATTTTTGGGTTTGGTTTTTGTTTTTGTTTAAATCGAATGGGGAGAGAGTAGGGCGTGTCCGTCCATTGATCACTCACTGACGGACGACGTCTGGCGATTGAGACCCAGGAGACGAACGGCGTGACTGCTGCCGCTGCTGCTGCTCCCGCCCACCATGGTGGAATTGTGGCGAGTCTTCCGCAATCCGGGCTCCTCTTCCTCGCAGCCGGCCAGATTGGAGAAGGCCACGCCGAGGCCGGCAGCGTTGGACAGGGCGGCCGTCCGATCGAAATCAATGGTGGCGTAGCCTTCGGCGCTGATAACGGCCTGAGACTGCTGGGCCGACGACAGATCGGCGACGGCCGTCGTGCTGGCCATCGCCGACGCCGTCACACTGGCCAGGCTATTCATAGTCCGGTGCGGCGATTCCGGGAACGAGGCTAACGATCCTTCGGGCGAGTTGGCCTGCAATCCTCCGCCCGTCGTCGTCGTCACCGAGGCCGTCGTCGTCGAATCCGATCCTTTGTCCAGGTCCAGGAGCACGTAGTTGACTTGCTTCAGCGACGGCAGCGCCATGTGATTGGAATCCAACGATCTCGGCTTGGCCTTCATTTTGATCAGATTCAAATTAGATTTCAAAACATTTCACTTCAACTCTGATTGAACTTAATTACCTCGATGGCATCCGGGCCGACGTTGATGTAGAGATGCTGCTGGTTGTCGGCTTCGTCGGCCGACAGGTCGTCCTGATCGGCCATCAGGAGCCGCGGGTCCTTGACGGCGTTGCTGTTGTTCAATTCGTGATGCAAATTGGCGTAGGCCACGGGAGGAGGGACCAGGACCGTCTCCATGGTCACGGGACCGGTCGTCATCATCATCGAAGGATCCAGGTGATGATGGAGTAATCCCGTGTCATTATTGGCGGCGGCAGCAGCAGCGGCCAGGAGAGCTTCGTTGTTGGCGTAGAGGTTGCCGGCCGCCGACGGACTGATGGGCGACGAGCTACTAGAAATGAGCGAGGAAGAACTAAGTGGCCTGGAATTGGGCGACCAGACGGCCGGACCCGGCTGCTGCTGCTGACCGGCCAGTCGGATGGGTTCCAGGTAGGAATTCTCTTCAGCCTCGGCGGCATCTTCTCGATCGACGGCCAGGCCGTTGCCGCCGCCGCCGCCGGCGTGGCTGTTGGGGAAAAGTAAAGAGGAGGCGCTTCTGGGAGGCATCGAGTGGCGGATGCGCGACCGCGAGTGGTTGCTGTTGGCTCCAGCCAAGACTCCGGCCAGCTGCTCCTGCTCCTCGTGACGGGCGGCCACTCGAGCCTGGACGTGATTGAAGAGTATCTCCGCGTTGCGGCAGTGGAAGGCGTAAATGCCCGGTCCGGTTGGACAGCGTCGGCCGCACTCGAAGCTAAAGAGCTGGGCGTCGAAACCGTAGCGCCGGAGGGATCTCAACGGCCAGCGGACCGGCGTCTTACCCCGCTGATATAATATCAGGTCGGACTCGCCAACTTCCAGTTGGCCAGGACACAAACGCCGACCCGTATCGTCCACGTTCATCACCTGTTGATGGACCAGAACAACAACAACAACCAGAAATTAATTCAATGTTTTTTTTTTTTTTCCAAATTCAAACTTTCAACAGTTTAATGATTTTCTTTTTCTTTTCTTCCGTTCCAAACAGGTGTTATCGATCGACTTGAAAGTAGACAGTGGAAACCCCCCCCCCCTCCGGACGGCCATTTTAATCTGTGACATGACACGGGTGGCAAGAGAAACCGGAAGAAAGATCGATTGGTGTTTCACAAACTTATGGAGGGTGGAAATAGTTTTTACTATCCGGCAGCCGTCGTCAAGCCCTATTCCAGACTACTATCCTACATGATGTAACCGTCTGCAATATATTTACATACTATCCCCCCCCCTCCAGTTTTATGACATGGCGACGTACGTCTAGTCATCTTTTTGAACGAAGGAAATAAGAAAGTTGCTGGGCGTGGGTTTGAGTCCAAATACGCGACAATCAGAGGTATGCACAGGGAGAAATTCCGTCTCTTGTGAGAATCGAGAGGAATTTCATTTCCAGTATAGTACACAGAGCGCCAGGAAGAGAGAGAGAGCTCGAAAAGAAGATAAGACCTTTGACAAGTTGAGGACAATGGAATTCTCCATCTATCTATCCCGAATAACGAAAATAGAAAATGTCGACAACGAATATGTAGAAAAGGAAGCCCTTTCAGTGTGCCCAGTGTTTTGTATACAAATTGCGTGGGCGTCGGCAATCGACAAATGGATGTACACACTATAGACATCAGCACAGGTGACAACGGCAAACAAATATGATCAAAACCGGCCGATGGGTTTGTTTGGGAGAGGGGGGCAGCCTGGGAATTGGACGAATTGAAAGATATGCAAATCACCTGGAAAAGGTTGGCGTTGGTGGCGAAACCCGCCACCGCGTCGTGTTCGGCCTTGCTCGAGACGCAACCCATGTTGATGAGCTTCGTCTTGTAGTCGAGCCCAATTGGCTGCAGAGATGATTCCCTGCGTACAAAAAATACAAAAATAACCATTTTTTTTTCAAAATTTTAAACATACCGATTACGCAATCGACTCACGCAACAAATGAAATAGAGAAAAATTTGAAAAATTTACGTGAGCAGCATAGAGGTGGTTTAGCACCACGGATGAGTTGGAACAGCTGGACCGGTCGATCGCCAACAAATGATTTTCTCTTCAGATGAATTTGATTTGTTTCTTTGATGAATGAATTTCCGGTTTTCCTTCTGTAGGTTCACGTCGTTCTTTTCTTCGAAAAAATAAAAATCCCGGGACCAGCAGCTCACAATCTTCCACCCTCTATCCTCGTTCGTACGGTTGATTATTCGTTGTCGACGACTTATTGATTTTGAAAACTCACGGGGTTGGGGGGGAGGAGGAGGGAGGGAGGGTAGGAGGAGGGAGGCCACTGCCGCCAAATGTCAAAGAGATCAGAGGCAACTGCGCTTCTCCTGCTGCTCCGGCTGGATGGAGGACACTGACACGATCGCAATCAACTTTGACGACGACGACGACAACTCATCGCCGCACATTGTGTGAGTGTCGTGTCTTGTGTAAAAAAAACACAAAAAAAAAAACTTAAAATTCGTTGATGAAAAAAAAAGAACGATGGACGATCGTGAGCGAAAATAAAAGAAAAAAAAACGGACGAACGAACGACGTAAAATCCTTGTGTGTGTTACACGAGTCGAATAATCTGCCCCCAAAAAGTGACGGGATAGCAAAAGACTTGCGCTAGGAGCGACGGCGGCAGCATCCACACGGCATGGAACCGATCAATACCATCACGAACGAAAAGGGGGGTGGGGGGGTCTTGGTCGGCAATCGGCGACGACTAAACCGGGAGCCAGAGATAGAACGCACACGCGGCGGGTGCCGGGAGAGAAGAGAGAGAAGAGAAGAAAGATGGATGAAAGGAGAGGAGGAAGGAAGAAAATGAGACGGACAAACACACACACGGGCCAGCAGCAGCAGCAAACAGGAAAGAAGAAAAAGAGGGTGGAAAAGAAGGAAGGAAAACAAACACGGCTCGATATATGTATTTTCGGGTGTTTTCTATTTTGTTTTTACTTTTTTCTCTTTTCTTGAGCGGGTATGGTGGTGTTGTTCCTCCACCCTTAAAAAACCGGGAGGTTTTTTTTTTCGCACAGACACACGCACACCGAAAAAATAAGTTCACACACGAGTCTTTTGTATAGACTCAAGATTCTTGTCCAAAGTCATTAGTGTCGTCGCACAGGATTTTTCCGTCTCTTCTGGCGCCGAGGTGTCAAACCCAACCAGCAACACCTCACCATTTCGGCTGGTTATGATCCGCACAAAACATTTCTTCTTTTCTCACTGTACAAATAACAAAAACACAATTTGCGTTGGGTGGGAAAATTGAATTTAAAACAGCCCCCTAACCAACTAACTAAACAAATGTTCACTGTGGGATTTTGAGTCGTCGGCGAAATGACGATGGGGACCCCAACGAAAAGTGAAGCGACGGGTCCAGCGGTCTGGAGTCGACTGGGCTGCTCCTATCTAACGCCCGCGCCCTTTAAAACCTTTTTTTTTACTCTCTTCTTCTTCTTCTTCTTCTTCCTTATTTTCTCTCCTTTTTCTATTTTTCTCAAGACTTTTTTATTTTTTTATTTTTTATTATTCCCCCCCCCCTTTTTTCTTGACTCCACCCGCCGCTGCGCACTCCGCCACACAGACTCGACCCGTGTATATTTGAACGGAGGCATTTGCAGCCAGTTGGCATCGCCTCGTTCCACAGTTGCCAGGCAAAAATGGGGTTTTCCCATCCCCTTTTTTTTGCTCTCTTTTTCTCTTCATTCGCTTTCTCTCTCTCTCTCTATCCTCTTTTTTTTGTTGCCCCCCATCATCTATACTGGCAGCGTCTTTTGTGTGTGTACACATCTTGTAAACGCGATCAGATATATGTGTATAAGCTGGGAATATATGTGACATGATTGGCTCGGCACGTCAACTCCCTGCCCAATTGCAATTGCAATTTTTCTTTTAATTATTATTTGAATTTCAATCAAAAATTATGGATTCTTCTTCTTTCCGGGAATATATATTTCCACCCTAATTTTTATCTATTCTAAGCTATAAGAACTGTTTCCTGATGTTACGTGTGTGATTGCGACTACGATTTGACTATGTGTGTGTTGTTGTCGATGAAGAAACCCCAAATTAACTTAAAGCCCCTGACTGGAAAAGTCTTCCGAGTCTCTAACCGTCCGCCCCTCATCTTCAATCCACTTAAAACGTGTAGACAAGAGAATAATAACAAAAAAGGGCCTCCACCCCCCATTTTCTTTTTTGCATATTATATTGACGTAAAGTCTTACAGAGTGAAAGAAGCCAACAACCCGACAAAAGGTCACGCTAAAAATCTCTCAGACAGAGTCTACATACCTATTTATGTGTGTAGATGTAATAACAATCCCGCACACGCGAAACGTTCTAATCGCGAAACCCCCAAAGGTTTTTTAAAAATCCGATTTGACTTGAATCACGAAATTTTTATTCTTTTCACGAGATTATAACGCAATTTATTTTTATTTTTCCGGGTGTGTCTATATATAGTCCGTGGAATATTATTAGGGATTCAACAGTTTGTCGAGATTGTGACGGAGAGAAAAATCCAAATGAAGTTGCGTGTTGGAATGAAAAGGAGGAGGAGGGTATGAGTCGCTGTGTTGGGTTTATGACAGCAGCGGGGCTTCGTCAAAGTGGTTTTTCATTGCTCTGTGCTGTTGTTTGTGTGTTGTCGGGCGGACATCCGGTGTCCGTGCGGATGAGGGCACCGAGAAAGACAAAAATTCGAAGGGGAAAATGAAAAAAGTTGCCCTCGAGGGCATATTATCCTGTGTCCCCCCCCCCTTCGTCTGTATAGGTACTACTCCTTTTACGAGCCGTGTGTATTCCACCTGTGCGTTCAATCTGAAGAGGACAAGAGGTGAGCTGACCCGTTTCCGTTCCATTTCCTTCCCATCTTCATCCTGCCCCTTTTCAACTGGTTTTCCTCCATTTTTCCTATTCACAGGAAGTCGAGATTTCATTTTTATAATAATTTCTGGACAAAAATTCCATTCAGCTCAAAAAATCCAACAAAATGCCAAAAAGGAAGGAATTGAATTAAAGTCGGGGGGAGAAAGTGACGCACCACCGGCCATTTTTAAATGCCAGTTCCGGCAGCGTGAACTCCCGACACCTCCGCACAAACTTGCACAGATTCTTTTTATTTTCTTATTTTTTTTCCGGTTGTCGCGCCCACCACTCGGCCACACGTTGAAAGAAAATCGAGGGACAAGATCGAGTACGTCAGCAAACGAGCGGACGACATCCGTGACTAATGTCGCATCCATCTTGTCTATAACTGACTACTGTGTAACTTTTAATACATAGATTGAGGTGATGTCCATCCCGCTGGATCTATTTCGCAATTATTTCATCAAGTTATTTCAAATCTTTTCCAAAAAAATAAGGCCAACCCATACAACCGTGTGTGTATAATAAATACCGTTAGATGCTGATGCCATAAAAATAAAATAGCCCCTCAAAAAGTCACGTTGAAAAAAGAAGAAGAGATAAGCCGGAGCGACTGAGAAATGAACTCCAGATGGCGATAGTGACATTCAGGTCAACTTGTGAATGGGTTCTCTGTGTGGGTTTAACCGCAAGCATCACAGCATCGAAAAAATAAAATCACATCGACTTTGAAAAAAGAGAAAAAACATCGTCAGCTGATTAGCTCCGATTGATATTTTATACAGACGCATATTTGAAATCGTTATACAACGCTCGTATCAATTTAATAACAAGGATGTATACAAATAGCGTACATGACAAATGAGAGGTATTGAATATAAGCTTTGGCTACATCAAATGAAATGATTTTTCCATGAAATTCTGGCGTAGCTCTATGCTGCCGCCATTGACAATTCGAATTGATCAACCGAGTTACAAAGAAGAGCAAGAATTCCCCACAAAACAAACTGTTTTAATTTATAAAAAGGTGTAGTACAACAACAACCATTTCTATCGAGTGATTTAGATAGGTAAATCCGTAAAAAGAATGGTATGCGCCGACAGCTTGATGGAAAAAAAACATTCGTAACAGAATTCCCAACGGTACAAATGAAATCGAGTCTAACCGGTCCCGATGGCCGCACTAAATACAGACGATGGGATAGCAGCTCTTGTAGAGCTCTGGTTTTTAACATTGATTGTTAGCATGTATACGTAGGTATGCTGAGAAACTTAACACGGACATGCGATGCACGTCTCGAAAAACTATTCGGGGGAAAACTGAAGCCGCGCCAGCCGGTGTCAAATAAAAGCGGCGCGTCACAGTAATACCGACACATTATTACGTAAGCCATATGCGCAGCCGGGGAAAAAAAAAGATGTAAACACACAGCACACAACATGGAACATAATAATTTGTTTTGGACGATTCCTATTGGGTATAGAACGTGAAACCGAATTGGGTTCAATCCCGCGGGAGTTATGACAGCGCGTGCCTCAAGCCACGTGATGTGTAATTCAATCTAAAAAGTCGAGACGTTGGAATGAAATTCCATTCATTTAGTTTTGTAGAATTGAATGTTTCAACTTTGGCAACGTGATGGCGCTGCTGCCAGTAGCTGCTCGATTCCCGAAGGTTTGTATGGCGCTGAATTGAATTCAAACGAGACTTTTGCACATTGTTGAGGTTTTTAAAATTAAACAAGTTTTTTTTTTTAATTTGATTTTTTACCCGCAGATTAAGTTGTGAGGTATAAAACAAGCCTGATACCGTGCAGTCGCTCTGCAAATGAGTTGTTTAATTAACCCTGATTGATACAACAGAAACAGCAAGAGAAAACAGTTCCAGTCAAATGGCCTAGCTCAGGAATAATCGTATTCCGTAACGTTATATAACCATAACGCCACCAAATAGATAAAAAGGAAGAACAGGATTACATTGTTTCTACCTTAAAACCGAGGAAATCCACAGCCAGGCAACCACAAGTGCTCCATCCTCAGTCAAGTCACGGTTGACGCCAGTCAGGATAGGATAAGGGGGTCATCGTGAGTATACACTCACCTTCACATGGGTGTACACGAGGACAGAGTTTTCCCAATTAAACTAGGAGCTGTTTATCTAATCAAAAAATACAAAACAGGTTACGAAAAAAATATTGCAGAGACAACAACTTGGGAAAAGTTAGAAAGAAGACAGTGGTTATCCCCTTACTGTTAATAAACACGATTGCTTAAGGTTTACATGTAATACCTGGCAGTACCTTTTTATGCAAGTTTTAGGCACCATTTATATACAGCAGGTAACAGGTTAATAAAAGCAACAAAAATCTTTACCCAATTAATGATGCTGAGATTGTTGGTGATGACGGGTCAGTGTCAAAACTTGCAAATCTTGTAGTTACGATGGCTGGCTCAGTACTGAAATCTACACAAAGGTAAAGGTTATACATGGAGCAAACAAACTCTGTCATGCATCGACAACAAGCATTATTACATGATAGATGCTAGTCACTGTAGTTGGGCACCAACATTTCACAAATTTGGAAAAGGTTGAACTCTTCTAATGAGCTTCCAAAATCATTCCATTCGTATTTCGTATTCTAGTTTTATTTACCTGAGAAACAGCATGGAGTGGAGAGCATGGCCACGAGTCACGACACCAAATAAGTTTGCACGACGACCACATTTTATTTTGTTCTGCAATTTCTCTTGCAGCCACGTACACGTTTCCATCAAACCAGTGATCCCTTCAGTTTTCTATGATAAAAAATGTCTGAACCTTCGTCTCTTTTAGCTTTTTCGAAACTGCGAAACAAAAGGAAAGCAGACGACACAAATATTCTAATTAACCACGCTTAAGAAGTTAAGATATCGATATTAAAAATCCGCCCTCCGCGCCTCCCACTTCCCGCCAAAATCAAAGAAAATCAACCCCTTCCCTAAAACCAAACCGCATGGACAAATCGGGATATATATTTCACATCAAATTGTTCTTCTCGATAAGTTACATCAAGCCCACCCTGGACGGACAAGATCCGAGTAAAAATTTGCACGAAACCCGCCCTAATAACGAGCTCCAGGGTGGCTCGTTGGAACGGAGAGAAATCATCGCCTGGAAGCGGAAAAATTGCGCAGAGTTTGGTGTTTTCTTGATCTGAAGAATTTGTTTTGATGGCAATGAACAACGTCTGATTATATACCCCCACCAGCTATTTTATGTCTGTGTATTTGCATACGTCATTAGGATGCATTGGCGGAGGCTCTTCTTCCAACCGCAATTTGCCCGTCTTTATCGAAACCCGTCAAGCGCGGGAATTTTCAAAAAATTTGATTGACGCCAATAACCTCGTCTCGTGGAGATTGTACACAGACACGGGGAAATATACTGAAAAAAAGAGAAACAAAATTGCTGCAATATCTCTCTCTCTATCCATGTAGCGTGTGTTGACTCAACTGTTATGTGCTGCTGCGTGAGTGTCGTGTTTGACGAGTTGAACCAATATTGGAAACATTTCATTTCTATTTCTCACATTTGATTATTTCGGTGCTGAACATTTCCTTCTGCTGCCAAAATGAAAAATTCTAAAAACACGCTGGAATATAGTATAGACCCAAGTCGGACACAAATCCCTTGCTAACATGTGACTGTTCCAGCGGATCCTATAGGAGGTTGGCACAACTGCAGACGGGGTACAGGAGAAGACGAAAAAAAGATGGTGGAGGTCATCCAGTTACAAAGAGAAAAGCAGCGCACACGCATTTTGTCGTACTAGGTCTGACGTTATATATATTTAGACCGAGACGACGACGTGGACGACGTGCTGGCAGTGTTATGTCTGTCTGTAACCTACACACGCACCAGCGGTTTCTGTTTTCCCGCCGATCAATCGCCGCACCCCCTCGGTGAAAGCTGACGAACGAATTAAATATCCCAGACGGGATTCATACACAGATGCCGGTGAGCCGATCATGCGCGCAATGCGACACCTTCATCTTGTATACTTGCGGTGAAGGTTAACTGAAATAGAAAAATGAATTAAAGTGAGAAAAAAAAAAGAACTGTATTTACAGATAATCTCTCAAAGTGTTGGGGAAAACGTACGTACAAGAATAAAAGACGAAGCGTGATTCTTCTTTTCTTTTTCAAAAGAAATCCAAATGCAAAAGACAAAAGAGAGAGAAAGAAAAAACAAACAAAATTACAAGTAATAATCATCATCAAAAGAATTGTTTTTTTAAAGAATGAATATGCTGTTCTGCCCCACATTTTCGATTGTCATTAAATTGCCCTTTTCTTTTTGCTGTAATCGCGAGAATCGCCGCCCTTGAAACAAGTGAACATCAATTTAAAAAAAAAATAGATTAACGGGAAAGGAATAACACTCCAACAATCCTGTTGGTAATTTTTTGTTTGTTTTTGCGTTAAACAAAAAAAACTTTTATATATTGTAAGGAGAAAAGCTTCGGGCAAGTTTTTTTGAATTTGTTGTCGAAGTATTGGCCAAAATGATTATTTTTATATATATATATATGTATATATATATATACACATACACGTGCATAAAAAAGGGAATGGCTCGAGTCCATCTGTCAAAGGAAAAATGGGGAGGAGTCAAATGTGGGTGGGGAGGGGGTTGACGAAAAAACACATGGCCGACAAGGCTTGTATATGTGTGTGCCATCATCTTTGATTGTCTTTTTTACACAACGGAAATAATCTCACAGAATTGTTTTTAATCTCTCTCCGTGGGGGTGCGCGCGCGTATGTGTGTCAAATATGATTTTGTGCCGAGTGCGTGTGTTCCCTACTTTTTGTTTTCTTCTTTTCTTCTGAAAAGAATTGAGTCATTGTCTTGGATGTTTCTCGAGACATTTGAACGATCCAAAAAAGGTGGCGGTGGTTCGAGAGTGCCTATTGCGCCTTTTTGGAGCGACGCTCCTCGACGGTGAGACGTGTTCGGTTGAAAGCTTCCGTTTTGATGAAGTCGACAGTCTTGTAGACAGTCGACGAAGCCTGGTGGTGATTTTGGTGATGGTGACCCCGTTCGGGACTTTTGGGCGATTGGAGAGACGAGTCAGACTCCAAATCCAAGTCCAAATACTGGATATCGTCCAGCTGACGGCCAGCGCTAATGACCCTCGAGCCCTGAATGAAATAGTAGATCTGTAGGGGAGACACAAATGAGAAAAAAAAGGAAAGAAACCGCGGACACCACCCAAGGTTAGTTTTAGTTGGTCAGCAAAGCGAGTTAATTCATTAATTTTTTAAAAAAGGAGGAAAATGTTTTACCTGCTCCTCGTCATGGGCGGAATTGGGTCGGGTACTGCCCCGACTCGATGGATCGTCAGCATCGTCTGAACTGCTTCCGTGGAAATCGGCGTGTTGTCCGACACCAGAAACGGGACCTGAGAAGAGAGAGAAAATAAAAGATTGGCATCGTTAACAACACCCCAAAAAATCGATAGACCTCAAACGAGACCACTTACGATTGGGTTTCAACTGGCGGTTGACTGAGGGCGGTGGAAGGGGTCCATCAACGACGCCGGCCGCACCAGAGGATTGCGTCTTGGGCTTGAGTGTTCGGTTGACTGAAGGCGGAGAAAAGGGGGTCATGGGAAGGAGTGCTGGACTCGCCAAAGGGAAGGGGCTGGCCAGATTCGAATAAACGCTGGGCGACATGGCCGAAGCGGCAGACAACCCGGCCGTGACGGCGTTGTTGTTGAACGTGAAAATCTCAGCCGCTGCAGCCACAGCCGATGACGACAATTCGCCAGGTGCAGCGTTCGAGTAACAGTGCCGTCTCTGGGCATCCTTGCCCGTCTTGCCGTCGTTGCCGTGGTCACCCTGGTGCGATCGCGGGAAATCGTACCTTAAAATTTCCCCAAAAAATGAAACAATCAATTAACCAAGGTCTGCGCTTCATTTACTAATCGTTGAATAATTACCAGGAATCGGCGTTGGTCGGCGTAGGTAAAGGAGGCGATGTCGACGATGGAGAGCGTGGGCTACTGCTGCGACTGTGCGATCTGCCACCAGGAGCGACGGAAGTTGGCGATTGCAGCTGTTCCAGATTCAGATAATTGTGCGAAGGCTGGTCGATTAAATGAGGTGGTTTGGGCGGGCGAGGCGGCGGCACAAACTTCTGACTGCCCATCAATTGGGGAACTGATGGTCGTTTGCTGGCGCCAGTGGCCGGTTGCAGTCTCTTAAAAGAGTGCGCAAACTTGTCCTCAAAGCTACGAATTTGCTCGTGAACTCCTTGGTCGTTGCGCGCCGACGAACTGACGGGCTGCAGTTGCTGCGATTGACCCAATTGTGAGTGGCCGGGCGACGACAACTGTCTGGGCTGGTCGCAGAAAATGTCCCAGCCCTCGCGCTGAGGCCGGCCGCGTAAACTTTGAGTTCCGAGAGCTAAGCCTCGCGCTGTCGGCGCTGGAGTCACGGGCGCCGACGACGGCTGGCCCACCGATCCCATAGCTTCTTGAAAGACGAGACTGCGCGATCCTGAAAGGCATTCGCTCAACGGGAAATAAGGGCCCGAACTGCCGGTCGGCGAAGTGGGCGAGGTGGGTGGCGTGTCTTCCAACAACTGGCTCACTTGCAAAGTCCTCGCCATGGCCGAATGGACTCCGCTGGTGGCCATTGTCGATGACGCGTTAGGGACGGGCCGTGTCAGAGTCACAGACGAACCGGTCTCTTCATCTTCGCGATAAAACACCTTGAGACCGCAGACGTGACAGATGCAACCCACCCAGCTATTCATGTCTGATTCACTGTCGGCCGCCAAAAAGTAGACGCGCTTCGGTGTGCGGATGTCAAACATGTGGGCATACCGCTGCTTCCTACTTTCAATCGTCAGCCCGGAATCCACCTGTTACAAGAAAAAACATAATTTTAAAAATTATGTTGAACAAATTAAATTAAAAAGTCAATTCACCTGTTCGCATTGGTCCAAATCGATTTTGCCCTTTAATTTTCGACATGTTCGATCCGTGTAATATTCAAGGAAATATTGTCCAGGCAACTCGCCAGAATGTTTCAACACGAACCATCTTCTCCGCCATTTCTGTGTCACCAAAAGAAGAAGAAAAAAAAGGGATAAGAAATTGATGGGCCAGGCACACAAGACATTTTTGTATAATAATAGAAGGGTCTCCTCGCATGGGGGTTGTCGTAGAGTGAGAACGAGATCGGCAAACATTCTCATAATAAAAAAAGAAAGGGGGGAGAGGAGAAGAAATTCGATCATATCTAAGTTGAACGAAGAGGGGAGGGGAATGCCATCAACAGATCCGATTACAAAGAGTCGGTCATAGGTCAGAGAAGCGCGCATCTACCAAAACCGTGGGAACAACATCCTCCTCTCTTCCACAGATATCGAGATGATGAAAACAAAACACAAAATATATAGATCGAATAAATTTCGTTGCAGCGTTCACCACAGAAACCGGGAAAAAAAAACTCGCCCGATTGGTGGCAGCCCACAAAGTGTCACAAACAACCATGCACCATTTTGATAACAAAACAGCTCCTGCATAATTTATTTTTGGAGGAATTTTTTATCTCGGGGGGGAAATGCTAAAAAGCAGTTATCTAAGTTTATGAATCTCCAGATAAAGCTTGAGGTAAACTCTGAAAAATGTGATGGCAAGTCTTATCTTGATGTTGAGCAACCAATACAGCCCAACGCTTAAAAAAACACAGAGAATTCCAAGATTTATCAGGGACCGAGTACATGCCATGGTAATGCTGGGATCAGCTAAATTTCTACTCTCCACACATAACACAAATGGGATAATAAAGGATAATTTGGCATCTATGATTTGAGAAACAAAGAGATAAATAATAATGGGAAAATGATTGGAAAAGAAATGCTTCATCGTGACCCACTAACAGAGAGAATGGCCAACAGAAGCTTGATAATAGTATTTACTATTTAGCACTCTGAACCATGGAGTTTTATCAAGGTAAAAAGAGCAACTGTTCAATAATGAGTAACCTGTTTTAATTAAAATTGAATCAAATTACACTTACAGCTCTCCATATTCGTTTGGTGGGCGGAGACTTGACAAGCCAGCCTTCATGAACGATTTCCGTGTTGGCCAAAGCCATGGTGCCTTGTAGAACTGAGCGAAACAAAACTATACAAAACAATTGCACTTAATATTTAAGGCGTCGATTCTATTGACAAGACGACGACCATCCAATCGACGGAAAACGGGTAACAACAAAGGGGAAAAAGAACTTTTTACGACATTTTTCCAGCTCAAATTCCACAGCCAAGTTGGAGAAACACAAGTGAGCTGGGATGGATGGGATGACTAACATGACGCTGCCAGATCTCAAATACCTGACGTCTATTCTCTCTTTACAGCGTCCAAAGTTTTCCATTTTTCCTTATCTACTTTTGTATGCACAACACGATAGAATTTTGTTAAACCAATCAGTTTTTCATATCAAAATAGTTTTACTAAACGCTTTGAGAAAATGCTAATGCATTTTTATTTGTTATTTGGGGAGCGTTTTCGACTTTTCCTCCGTAGGCGTTGATAGGAGGAAAAAGTTTGAATACGCGTCGCTAGGTGGCCTAACCTATTCAAAATTAATTTGCATTTTGAAAAATTCATTGGTCAGCGACTCAACACGCTCGACGGGAATGGTCGATTTTCTATTGTTGATTTACAAATATCGATTAGAACATGATTATGGAACTGGATAGGATAGATCCTGTATTTAAGTTTGCGTTCCATTTAATCTAAGCAACACTTGTGCGCGAATACCTGTTTTCTCTAAAGCCATACAACCAAAGTTTAAAAAAAAAGAAATTTATTCGGAAAAAAGAAAAAGAAGGTAACATGCTACTGTCAAAAAATAAAAGTATAGTTGTTATTATAGTGGCGTGCACCTAAAAGTCTATGCGTGTTCTTACCACATTCACGCTCGGTCCGCCCCGCAGGTTCGATAACAAACGCGCGCGCAACGCCACACGCGATATTTGTTTTCAACTTCACGAACGATTTTTTTTTTCCTTATCTGCATCACCTATAGCACTGGGTGGTGATGAAGAATTCATGTCAAGTGGCGACTCAGCAAGTGTATCCTACACCTTATTGGCTGCCGCTTCAGTTAACAGAAGGGAGACCAGCAGAGACGAAATACCTCAGGAGGGCAGGTCGATCGATTCAGGATCAGCTGATCGCGGCTGTCAGTCGGACAGGGAAATTTCGTCTGGATCTCACAGTTTCTTTGTCGATATGTTTGGCTTGTGCGTTTTATTTAATTCTTGATGTTTGGCTTTTTAAAATCGGATTAGTTTTAAATGGGTACGATTGCCTCAGTCTTGCAATGGAAATGTGTGATATGCCTACAAGTTAATCCAACTGAAAAGAGCTGTTGCTTCAATTGCGGGGCAAAACGATCTTGTACAATAGAAAAAGAAGAAGACCGTCCAATGTGTTCACCAGTCAACTTTGAGGAAAACAATCGGTCCTCGAAAAATCATTCACAACTTAAACATTCTGTCTCCTACTCTAGTTCTTCATCAGGTATTTAACGTTTTAATAATTTATCATCTGCTGGGTGGGAATCTCTGTTATTCCATTATTACTTGTGTATTCTTAGCAAAATGGACTTGCCCTCACTGCTTATTTCTGAATGTGGCAAGGTTAGTTTGAACAATCATCAATCAATTTCTTTTTGTTAGAACCTATTAATAGACAAGATATACCAACTTTTTATAGTGCTCAAGATTGCATGACTTGCATGACCAGCAAACCTAAAGGAATTTCAGCTAGTCAAGAGCAAAATCAAACTCTTCAACAGCCAAACAACAATAGCTCAACATGGTCTTGCAAACGCTGCACATTTTCAAATCTTATTGATCTCCACTGCTGTGAGGTTTGTGAAGCACCTCGCTCTCCCAATATCCCCTTAACATTACCACGAAAACCCATTATAGTTAAATATGGAACATCAGGATTGGACTCAGACAACAAGTATGTATTGTATTTTTAAACTCTATAGTGTTATGAGCAATAGCATAACTTTTTTACTTGAAACTAACAAAAGGGAATTGTTTGTGCCTGACAGCCATTCCAAAGAGGCAGCCGTGAATGGTAGGAAGAACGGTACGGTGGTCGTTAATCATCAGTACGACGCGAGCTGGACATGCAAAAAATGCACTTTAATCAATCCAATCGGGGAAAATGTTTGCTCTGCGTGTAGCTGCTCACAACTGTACAGCGAGAAGAAAGTAGAAAGTCAAGGCTCTGCTCATAGTCCCACGAAAAAAGACACCTGGTCATGTCCTCAGTGCACGTTGCTTAACTCACACTCGATTTCCAAATGCAGAGCATGTAAAACCGCTATGACTCCGCAGTCCCAGACAAAGGTACGTAGATATTGCAATTGTATATAGTTTTCATCTTATTATCCTTAATATTTTGTAGCGTTTCTTATTTTCTGAAATTTATCGATTATCGTTTAACTTAATTTTATAACAGGTTGGAACACCGACCATCGGCAGCAGCCCGATTCCTTCTTCGCCAGCGAGAAACATTCCGTCATCAAAGCGTACTCCCGATTCTGCGATGGGAGGATGGCAATGTTCTGCTTGTACATTTCACAACAAAAAGTCTAAATCGTACAGCTGTGAAATATGCCAATCCAGTCGAAGTCTGACAGCTCTTTCGCCACCTGCTCCGGCCGCCATCTCGCGCCATGAAAGTGAGCCGTCCGCTTCTCTCCGCCACACGGAAGAGGAACAAGCGCGTCTCAAATGGAAGCGTATTGTTGGCTTTTGTCGAACCAGTGGCGATAAATTTGTCGACGATTCATTTCTACCTACTGGACGCTCTTTGCACAACAGCACTCAAGAAGGGGTTCAATGGCTCCGACCCAGTCAAATAGTTAGCAGCGCTGCTTCCCATGTCAAGTAAGAAAATGGAATGTTCAAATTCATACCAATCACGTTCGCTCATCACAATTCATTTACAGGTGGGCTGTTTTTCGTACCCCGTTGCCATCCGACATATCTCAAGGAATCCTGGGTGACTGCTGGCTATTGAGCGCCTTAGCAGTGTTAGCCGAACGAGACGAATTAGTTCAAAATGTTATGGTCACACGGGAAGTCTGTAACGAAGGCGCTTATCAGGTTCTTATTAATTTCAATTGTACTTCTGCTGTGCGACCCATAATCTAATTTGTATTTATTACAGATACGCTTATGTAAAGATGGAATGTGGCGAACTGTTTTGGTTGACGATTTGTTGCCTTGTGACCAACGTGGACATCTGCTTTACTCTCAAGCTAAAAGGAAGCAATTATGGGTGCCGCTAATCGAAAAAGCCATGGCGAAAATTCATGGAGGCTATGGGGCCCTTGTTTCGGGTCGTTCAATCGAAGGTAATTTGATCCGAATCGTTTTAATTAAAAAAGTACGTACTTAACTCTTGATTACGTCAGGTCTTGCCTCGCTTACAGGAGCCCCTTGCGAGAGCATTTCCCTCCAGCCATCAACCAACGGAAGTAACAGGGAAGAAGCTGAAGTTCTGGATGAAGATTTGATTTGGGCACGACTCCTCAGCTCTCGCACTGCAGGTTGGTTAACCTTAATTCGCATTTGGGTAATGTTATTATCATTGTTTCGTTTTGCTTTTAAAAGGTTTCCTGATGGGCGCTTCTTGCGGTGGTGGCACAATGAAGATAGACGAGGAAGAGTATCGCCAAAAAGGACTGCGACCCCGGCACGCCTACTCCGTGTTAGACGTTCTTGATTTCAGTTCCAAAGGTGGTCCTCGCCTTCTCAGGTCTAAACATGACTCTCTTGGCTTTCTTGAAACTTTGATCTAAAAGTTGGAATTGCACTTTAGGATGCGTAACCCATGGGGTCACTTTTCTTGGCGTGGTGACTGGGCTGACGACTCCAAACTTTGGAACCCCGAACTTCGTGCCATTTGTATGCCGCACGGGGATGTGGAAGGTGTTTTTTGGATATCATTCCAGGTAATTTAAAAGGAATTCTTCTCTTTTTTATTACGATAAGATTTTATTTTTCTTGGAAGTAAAAGACACAAAGAAATTCCAAAACTTTTTTTTAACAAACCGCGTTGAATTTCAAATTGGCGTGCTTGGAAAAAAAAACTTGCCGTATCGGAATAAAAACTACTGGTTACACTTTTCAAAACTGTTGTGGTGACACGATCTACCGAAGAACCACTTTTTGAATTATTTTTGTTAGAAGGAGACTATATAAAATAACACAGCTGTTCATACATAAATGAGCACATGGCAGTGTGCTATACGAGTATCACGCACTGACCATCCGTTCTTTACGATATTCTTTACATGACTGGACTATCCCCTACTGTTCCTTAATGATATCCTGTGTGCCTACGCAATCTGGATTTGTTTGTTTGTCGATAAAATCTCAATCGATTAAACAATAAAACCGCATTCAGCAATGACCCATAGCGGCATTGCCGAACCAATTGTTGGGATCTCCTCCCTGCGGTTGTTAGGAGCACGTGCTCGTAGGGCCCTTTATCAACTGAATGGGTGAATGGGCAATATTTCACTGAAATGTTTCTTTTTGGTTTTCTCCACAGGATACTTTGGTTTTCTTTGATTGCATTGATGTCTGCAAGGTGCGATCAGGTTGGAGTGAAGTTCGATTGCCTGGTCTCTTGCCTCCTTGCGCCTTTTCAGACCATGTTTTGGCCGTCCTAGTGACGGTGGTTGAGCCAACCGAATTGGATTTGAGTTTATTTCAAGAGGGCAGCCGACACACGGACAAGTCACAACGCTCACCCGTCGATCTCTGCGTCGCCCTTTACAGAACTGGCTCAGTGGCTGCTCCCCAAATTGGCCAATTAGTTGTGCACAGTCGACGGCAACTGAGGGGTTTCGTTGCCACCAATGCATTCCTGGAACCTGGATTGTATCTCATCGTCTGTCTCGCTTTCAATCACTGGGATTTGAATCCAGTTGAAGGTGCCGTCACCCACTACCCGCCGTGCGTCTTGGCATTGCACAGCAGCAAGCGACTTCTTGTAGAGCATATCACTCCTTCACCATTTGTTTTGGCTGATGGACTCATTAGTTTGACTATGGCCAAAGGCCAGCGCTACGAGGTTCGAAATGATCTTTTACCGTTTAAAAATATGTTCTAAATATAAACTAAATTTTTGTATCTATAGGGAAGAGAGGGTATGACTGCTTATTATCTCACTCAGGGTTGGGTAAGTTATCATTGTACATTTTTGTAGACAATTTCTATTTTTAAAACATTTTCCTTTTTGCAGGCCGGACTAGTAGTTACAGTGGAAAACCGCCATGCAGATAAATGGTTGCAAGTCCGTTGCGACTGTCAGGAAAGCTTCAATGTCGTTTCTACTCGAGGAGCTCTGTTGACAGTAGACGCAATTCCACCACTGCATAGACAAGTGCTCTTGGTTCTAACTCAGCTGGAAGGCGGTGGTGGATTTTCTATTGCACATCGTCTTATACATCGTCTTTCTCCTCAAGGCGGTCTTAATGATTGGGGGCCTCCAGGTGAATCTCATCAGCCTTTACTGACCTCCGCCGTTACTGGGTTACACACTCCTCGACCAATTTGAAATGTAGGATTACTTATCGGAAAAATTCCAACCAGTCATCACAGTGAAATCGTTTACCCCCAGCCCTCCCTTTTTCAAAATTACTATTCAAGTTGCGATTTTAAGGATCCGATCATTTGTTCTCTAAACTCAATTTTATAACAGAAAAACAACCTTGGGTAGTGCTAGCAATTTGCCTCGCGTATCGCTCTTTATTTGAGTTTTGTGTACGTATTCGGACTAACTAACCTAATGTGTGTGAGTGCATCACAAAATGTAATGAGTGTAGGTGAAATTTTAATGTACACTGTACGAGTCTCAAAGTATCGCATACTATTCTGCCATTTTGTTTGTAAAATACATACGTATCATCAAGTGAAAAGTTTACGAATTTAAATGTATCGTTGTCTGTATTAATGACGAGATTAGGTATGACAAACAATAGCAGAACTTAATTGTGTGTACGGCTCAGGGACGGACATTGAAGTAAGAAATCTAAACCTCATCTCTTTAGCAACAATGAGATGCCGCCCGTCGGATATGTACCTAGCAAAACATCAGAATTTGTAAACAGTAGTTAGTGACTCGTGTTGTTGGCTGGATTCGACTTCCGACTGAAAATAAAGATATAATAAAGTAATCCTTGAATAAAATGCAAACAAGTCCAACCTTCCGGTATATCGCACCCACCATTCTATCACCAAATTCGTAGATTCTAAATAGAACAAAGAAACGAGCATTAACATGCCGACCTCCTGCTGAAATGGCGGAGAATTAAGAAAATCAGAAGTGAATCAAAAATCGCAATTTGTATGTCGACATTCCACAGGGCATTTTTTTTTTGGCGAGATGGAAGCTATTTTTCTAACAAACATAGTCCGTCCCGTCATCGACTCCACAATATCAGATTTTCCTTAGTTTACCGACCGCTTCCGTTGTTACCATTTTTAAATGAAAAGGTGAAAAGGGTGATTCCAGGTTTAGGTGAGAGGGAAAGAAGGAAATGCGAATACACAACTAGAATTTAAAAGGGAAAAAAGGGGGATTCTAGCAACTAGTACCCTCCCCGCCGATATCCCCGCCCACCCCTGTACCCACCACGACCACGGGGGCGAGAATCTAGACAAATAGAATTATCCATTAGAATTTTTGTTGATGTAGACGGCAATATCGCCAATATGTAATGGGTCATTTACCTGCGCCATGCGCTGACACGTTGGCACTAAATTTGCCAGTAGGAACAACATATGGTTGCCTCACACGGTTGTCTGTATTAACTCGAACTTTCGGCGGCGAACTTTCAAACGTGATGGGAGCATGACGCTTAGCAACGCCGGCCGCTTCACTTGTGCTCTCGTTATTAACTGCTACCGCTGCTGTCTGTTTAGCTGCCTGAAAGATTCAGAAAATAATATTGATTACACCTGGTTACCATTTTGTTTTGTGCAGCAATATAACTTACTTGTGATGCATTTGTCGGTTTGAATGATAACGTTACGTTGACTTTGTAAGAAGGCGGGTTTCGGAACAAATCCCGAATTAGTGAATTGATGTTGGAAGTAGTTCTCAAAGCAGTAACCTTAATCCGACCCTCTTCATCTCTCAGTTGGTCGACACCTTTATCTTGCAACGACTCACGTAGCTTCTTTATGTAGCCTTGCACTCCTCGAGCAAAATATTGTAATCTGCCAGGATAAATATTTTTATGTTGTGTGAAAGTTCAGACAAATCGTTGGTGATGAGAACATACCGTGATCGGAAATCCTTGCTGCGATCGGCATTATCGGTCAGAAATTCGCGGTGTTGACGAGCCAACTGGTGAAAGGCGAAGATCAATGATTCAACAAAAGTGAACTCTAAGCGAATTTCGGTTTCTGTCGTGCATCCATCTCCATTGGTTTCTTCCAATACTGGTGGTGGAAGAGGCATGTATTCCTAAGAAATAAAAAACAGGAAATGGTGAAGATGAATTTTTAAAAACTATTTCCAATAAATTACCAAGAGGGTGTCGTACACGATTTGGATTCGCTCAACGACTGGATCTAGGGGGCCGCAATTAGAGCTCAATTCTGCCAGCAACTTAAATATGTCCAATTTTTGTTCACTCTGCCCAATTTCATTACGATGGGGCAAAACTTGGTCACAAATGTAAGAAACAAATGCGGTCGATTTCACCTGAGTCTAAAATAATTTTCCGATTAGTTTTAATCAAGACACTTGTTCTAGGTATAGAATATAAGAAATATACCGAAAAATAAGGTAGAGCATGTTTGATACAGATTATGATACGATCTAGGTGTTCTTGGTCAGCAGGATTGAAAACTTGAGTGAAATTACACTGTTCAGCAACCAGATCAACTAACTGTTGTTGACCACTTACTGAATCAGCTATTTTGCATTGTCCAAGAATGGCCATAACTAAAACAAACTCATCTGCTGTGACATCCTATGTAAGATAAATGGTTCATTGAAACAATGCACTCTATAATCAACTCAGGATAGGCAATCATAAAAAAATAAATTACCTGTAAAATTTTTTTGCATTCCTTAACCAACAATTCTTTAACTTCTGGTTTCATGACTCCGGTTTCAAGAGTTCTAAGTTTCATTGCCAACATCTTGAGGGTTCTTTCCCGCATAACTTCATTATCTTCAGCCAGTTCGGAGAATAATGCTTCAATTGTAGCTAAAGAAAATATATTTAATTTAAATAATACTTTTAAAAAATTTCTTTTAAATGTCATTACCAGCAGGGTCAATTTGATATAAGGAGGCAATTGAATTATGCACAGCAGTGACTTCAGAATTGTCTTCTGATTGAAGAATTTGAGCAAGAGCATAAGCAATTTTGCGCACAGCTCCTTTATTATCCTTGCAAATGTTTACAAGATCTTTGATTGCTTGCTTTCGAATCTGAGAAACAACTTCAAAATCAACATATGATCCAAAAGAGAAACAAGCCACACTTACCAATACGTCATCATCTTCACACAAGTCAAACATGGCATCAATCGTTTCATTCTCCAGGTCAGGGAAAGACTTGGCAAATTTGGCAATAAACTGAGAAGCTAACTTTTTCTCTTTATCAGATCCTTTGACAGCTAAAAGTATATCTTCATACTCTTTCCTATGCTAAATTCGGCAAAACAAATCAAAATTACAGTTGACATTTAAAATCGATTCCAAAAATGTTTTGGTACCTTTGCAATATCATCTTTGGCTTCATTTAAGATTTCGTAATGCTGGTACAGTTTATCAATGATGTCCATAGTGAATTGTGTATTCTTCGCTTCTAAATTGACGGGGAGGTTATCTAAGAAATTTTAAGAAGAACAATGTGATAATTGTTTGCACGCCGAACAAAACTCTGTATGACGCCGGGCCGGGTGAACTGAAATGAAGGCATGCAGGTTGCAACATTGCGTTGAATGAGAGAGGGAGGGGAAAAATAAATAGATCTTCAATCTACTTCAATATAAATTTGAATTAAATTCTAGATAATTCTATTCTGCGTTTAGAATTTATTTATTTTAACAAGATTACAATCAAATAAAACATATTTTTAATTTCCACAGGAAATTAAACACGTTAATCTGGCAATATTTTTAGCAGACTACGCGTGCAATGTTGTTGCATAGGGTTTCAATGAATTGGGTCGGTGATATTTTGATGCGTCACGATTCGGAATCGACTAGATTCTTCAAGTTAGATCTGTATTGTGAAACTCTTTGAATATATAGCTTTGAGCTTTCCGCGAACCTCTCATTCACATTCGTTTGGTGGCTGTGACAAAAATCATGGAGTTCCCGCATTTAGGAAAACATTGTTCAGAGAAAACTTGTAATCAACTTGGTATGTATCGTTGTTCTATTTGTGTTGTACTTTTGAAACCCATCACTCTGAACACAAATAAATTCTTATTGTATTTTTCATAAAATAGATTTTCTACCCATGAAATGTGATGCTTGTGAAGAAACATTCTGGTAAAACTGAAATTCTAATTTGAAGCTGTCAAAATGAAATTAGGTGTTAAGCATTTCCCTTCTTTATATACAGCAAGGACCATATCAGATACGAGTTACACAAATGCCAGTCATCCTACAAAAAGGATATCCAAGTACCAGTGTGCCCTCTTTGCAATCAGCCTGTTCCATGGAAAAGAGGTGAAGCACCTGATATTGCAGTCGGTGATCACATTGATCGGGATTGCCAATCTGACCCTGCAAAACAAAAAAGAAAGGTAGTCACAAACCTGGATTTATTATGATTTTAAACATTTAAAATAATTATTTATCAAATTAAAGGTCTTTGGGAATCAATGCACCATGAAAGGTTGCAAAAAGAAAGAAGTGGTTCCAGTAGTATGCGATCAGTGCAGAATGAATTTCTGTTTAAGACACAGACATGCTCAAGATCATAGCTGCAAGGGAAATAATCCTGCTGATAAAGCTAGGTAAATGACTCTAAGGTTAATATTTCTCACACCAAAATTCTAATGTTTATGCAAATGTGTTATTACAGGGAAGCTGCTTTAGCCCGTGCTTCTACCGGATCAAGTATTTTCACAAAACGATCCGGTCCTTCTAAACCGTCCAGCACCGTTTACAGCACTGGTAGTAGTGCCAGTAGCGCTAGCACCGCTCGCAGTAGCAACATGCAGCGGGCATTTGCAGTTGCTAATGTTCAAGGAAATTTGGTATGTAGTAATTGATTTTAAAATCATTGAAACAAATGTTTAGCAACATTATCATTACTGAAATAGAGCGAAGATGAAGCTTTGGCTCGAGCTTTGCAAGCCTCCTTGCAAGATCAACCACCTCTTACAGCTCAGCAACAAGAGGAAGCAGACCGGATGTTGGCACTGGCCTTACAGAGGGGAGAACAGCCACCAGCCACCGCTAGCGCAGCGCCTTCTAATAGCAATTGCAGCTTATCATAGCCTCCCACCACACAACAGCACTTGCATATCAAATTGTACAATCATACTACATAACCCCTTTTATTTTGGCTCTTCTTACTTCAAACTTTGGTGAATCTGAATTCTCTGTTTTTTAAATTTCGAATAAAAAATAAAATGTTTACCCTGCATTTTCTTAAGTCAGGAGGAAATTAAAATTAATTTAAAGCATCTTGAAGGAAGAAAGAAATAAAACTCAAGTTGAGGGTTTAAAAATTGTATATTAAATCAAAGGACTACATACATGGAATCAAACACCTTATGCAGATCGGATAAAGCATGAATTCAAGTGGTCATGGGCCTTCAACTGTTAGGCGGTGCTGGAGATTCCAATAGAATCGACGTTGATTGAGTCGCTTTGAATTGGTTTAGTTGCATCTTGGATTTGGATATCCTGCTGAAATTGGCCCTGAGTCAAGGTGATTGCGCCACTGGCTTCGTTCGTGTTGTAGTTGCCGACATTTTTGGTGTTGGTGTCGAGTGACTTGAGAAACTCGTCCACTTTTCCAGTCGACTTGACAGCAGATTTGCCGTAGCTGGTAGTAGGAGAGCGGACAATGCTCACCTGCTCAGAAAGCTGTTGGATGTTCGTGATAGTGGGCTCAGCTTTTTGCTGAATGATGGTAGGAGTGTCTGCCTCTGCAACATTTGTTACACGGACGACCACAGGTAATGCGTGAGAAATCCGAGTATCTCCAATTTTGCCATAAGTATCCTCAGTCTTTTGATTCTTTTCTACAACGCGAACTACAAGATCGGTAAGACCGTCTGTGCTTTTAGAGGGAGTCACAAGGCGGATATCCTCAGCAGTTGTCTCGCCTGTCGTTTTCGTGGGTGTCGAAACACGGACATCAGAAACTGCTGCTGCAGAATTGTTCTCATCAGCAGCAACGAGGACGACTGTTGTTCCGCTGTTGTAAGAATCTTTGACCGGAGAAACTACTTGAACCCCACCAGTGTTCCTGTTAACATCATTCGCGATGATGGTGTTTTTGTAATCTAAAGCTTTTTGCTCGACGGATTTAGTAGGTGCTGTACGAATGAAAGGGAATGGTAGAATTTTTCTACCAATTGGGATCAAACTTCCCCTGGTTTGGAATCCCAAAGACTGGCCAGAAAGCTTGCCGGCTACGTACTCTGATTATAAAAATAATATACATAATAAGAGGTGAGTGACTAAAATTCTAAAGATAACATTACCCATTTCTCGCATTTCGCCGAATGAATCGACATATCCAAATCTACCAGTCAAATAACCATTGGCGTCCATATTTTCTAACCGGAACGATCCGTCGGAGGCTTCGTAACCGAACGTGTAAGAGCCATCATCATTAAGTTCATTGATTTGCTTTAAGATGGTTACGGTGGGCACAGCAGCGTAGGATGTCGTGGAAGATTTGCTAGTCCCATAATTAGTAGGCATAGCCAGTGAGCAGGCCACAGTGAAAGTCAACAGCAACTAATTTTCCATGTAAATTCAATTCATTTTAAACCAATCAAATTTAATTAAGAGAATTAGAAAACGACTTACGATGATGGAATTCATTTTCAGCTTTTAGTCTCTGACGATACAAAAGGACGAAATCGAAACTCGTTGAAGTGACTGACGAATCGAATGAAACTCGCGTCTTTTATATACAGAGTAAGAAAGAGAACGTATAGGAGGAAACTAAAAGAAACATCGTCTCCTTTTATCACCATACCAGGCCATCCGGATGACCTGTATAATCAACTTTTACTCTTGTATCATTTCAGCAAATCTCTCAAGAAACACGGTGCACACTCAGATGGTGGTAATTTCTTACGGGTATTGCAACAGGCCAGCACTGATGGTGGCAGAAATAGGATATATACATTTTTCCTTCCAATTTTGTCGTTTGATGCCTCGCAAGAGGGAATCCGCTTTCTTTTTCACCTGTCTCGTTTTATAACGATTCCATCTTGTGCACTGATGTCCTATACTGTCCGAATTGCTGAAATCATGACGAGAGCATAGGGGTGGCAGAAACTTCACCCGAACCTGTTTCGTTTGGCGTAGGCGATCAGAGTTAAGAGAAAAGGTGAGATGCCCTTTGTAATGTTACCATAGGTGAATCATATCATTTGTATCATTAGTTGAAACAGCGACGAAGACGATCTTTTATCGCTCCTTTTATCCGACAAAGTGAAAGGCACTTTTAAGGTCAGAGATCCGCTATCATCCACTGATTTCGGGTTACAATTAAATGCAAAAGTATTTGAGTTCCAAAGAAAGAAAAACATAAAAATTTGTAATACATTATTTACCTTATTTGTGTATTTGAATTTTGAATTTATGTAAAAAATATAAAATTTTAATCAAGCCGTGATCGTCTAGTGGTTAGGACCCTACGTTGTGGAGTCTGGCAATACCGTAGTAACCCAGGTTCGAATCCTGGTCACGGCACAATACTTTTATCACGATAGGATGAATTATATTTCTGATACCACAAATATTCATTGATTCTTATTACTTGTTGCCAGGAGATTCAAATGTTGTGTGTGTCGTAAAGATTAAACTGTGTAAGGTGATGTAAAGAAAAAACAAGCAGACTGTTTAGTCGGTTTGGCCTTGGGCATCTTAAACTCAATGGCGAATTGGCGATTCATTAGTTTCAGCCAGCTGATTTATCAGTCGTTAAATATTTTTTGGTGAGCTCACAAGTGTACTGCACGTGGCCAGTGTCGAAAACGGTAAGAGCTTAATGTAATTTTATTACTTGTATTAATATTACGAACATGTTTTGAAGTCTTGCAAATAATTCACTTGTGAAATTTTTGATGTTTCAGTTTACTTCTGCAATTTGAAAATGTTTTAATGTTCATAATTTAACCAGCACTAGTTATGTTATAGCTGCCTGTTAAGAATGACTCGGTTATGAATGGATTACTCTTAAACATGAGTTTACATTTTCTGTCAATCAAGGTACAAAATGGCGTCGCGTGAATTGTTTGAATGTTCTGTTTGCCGAGCTTTATTTCGAGCCAAGCCTGAACTGACAGCACATTTGAAATCAAGTCCCGTCTGCAAAACAGTTCCAAAAAAGCGTGACCCATATGCTTTTACATGTGAATCTTTTACCAGTCATTCGATCCCGAGTGCAATCTACTCGAAAACTGTGCCCGACACAGTCGTCAGCAGTTCGCGTAGCTCCTCATCAACTTCCAAAACATCTTCAGTAGCTGATGGAACTCTTCTAGCAGCCATGGAAGCAGGGATGAAGAAGATTGTCGTAAAGCCCAAAAGAAAGAGTGGTCTTGAAACATCCATTCTCTCAACGATTGCAGATGGCGACGAAGAATTGATTACTGCCTACACTAGCCTCCCTTTGGATCCCGTCACCGGTGAAAGGCGTCTAAACGAAGCCATTGTCGGCGCCGTGACATTAAAATCGAAAATCAACGTGGCTCATGTGGCCGCTGTTTTAACACGAGCCCATAAGGTGACTATTTGTTTCCTTCTCGACACGACTGGAAGTATGGCGAACTATATTTCGGGAGTCAAAGAACAAATTGTGGAAATTGTGGACCGGATAGAAAAAAGTGGCTGTGTCATCGAAGGACTTGCATTCGTTGGTAAGTCACTAATTAATTCGAAATTATTTTTTACTCTAGCTAATGGGTTGTTTTATTCGATATAGGCTACAAAGATTGGTGTGATGGTAAGGTCATCTAAGTAAAATTATTTCAGAATTTATATCATTAAATTAACAATTGATTGATTTACATTTATAGGAGAAAACCACTTTGAAGTGTTGCCATTCACAAAGTCGATTGCCGAATTCAAGGCCTTTGTGGTGAAAATTCGAGCTACTGGTGGAGGAGATGCTCCAGAAGATGTTCTTGGTGGATTAAACAAAGCCATTTCTCTCTCTTGGCCAGAGCGGAGTGGAACGAGGATCATTTTTCATCTTGGCGATGCCCCTCCACACGGGAAGAACGTCTATCACGACGGCAGTCAATCCGACAGTTACGAAAATGGCCATCCACGTGATCGACCACTGGTGGAATTGTTCAGGGAAATGCTACACAAGGAATTGTTGTACTATTTCGGCCGCATCAATAATGAATGTGATAAGATGATTTGTGTGTTCGAGAAACACTACGGCAAAAAGATTGACCCAATGGACAGTTCAAAAGTCGGAACCATCTGCACGGCCGTGACCGAAAGCGTTTCAAGATCTATTTCTGTAACTTACCGGGCCAAAACCTCTTCAGCCCTTGGCACCACCAAGGATCTGAGGAAATACACACTGGATAGAATTGAACCGGATTGGTGTCTGCTCCCGCGGTACGATGGAACTATTTTGACATTCGACTTGCCAAATTCGATCAAGGACATCACTTCTTTCGCCAAGTTGGAGGATTCCATCAAGAAATGTCGTCTCCAGATAGCTGTCAATCCATTCGCCAAAGGCTCCGTCCGTTTGGCCTACTACGGCAGGATCTTTTACGTGACGAAAGATGATCCTGTCTCTCCAACTGCCGAAATTGTCGACGACGTTGTCTTCAAAGAAATGATCGCCCTGCCGAAAGTCGTCGATTTCGATCGCCAACGTTACATGACCGATCTCGAAGTCCAGACGGTGGCCGCCAAACTGGCGTTTGAATTCAACGGGATGCTCTTCAGGACGTCGTTGACTCCCATCGTCAAGCTCAAATTTCTGATGGCCAAAGTTGTGCGGATCTTCATGGCCGGCGACAGCTCCCCGCGTTTTCTGGTTTACGAGAAACGATTCCGTGGAGACAGTCCCAATTTGATCAAGTACACCAACAATTTGAATTACGTGCTCAATCCTGAAGGATTGGACGACAATGGACGTCGGAGACTCGAACTGGCCGTCGCCTTTTCTCACTTCACCCACGACGTTACCGACGGCTACCTGCTTGTTTGCGATCTTCAAGGTGTTTGCGTCATCGATTTGAAAGGCAAGGAAACTCTGCTGCTCACCGATCCTGCCATTCATTGCGCCAAGCACCTCCGCTTCGGCAAAACCAATCTCGGCAATTTAGGGATGGAAAAGTTCTTCAAAAAACACGAGTGTAACAAATACTGCCAAGCTTTGGGATTGCGGATGCCGAGCGAATGACTCGGTTGAGAAATGTCTTCCTTATCTCACTCCTGCCTTATTTATTCCTGTCGACTTTTGTTGTCCAGCTTTGATGGGCTTTTTGTTTGATTTTCGGTGGTTTGAACAAGTTGGTTTGCCATTCGAAAAAGACCTTTAACTTAGAAATGTCGATTTTCCAATGCGTCAAACGTAATTCAGTTATTTCATTATTGGTTGTCCTTTGTTTCTTTTGTTGTGGGGTTTTCTATATTTTGTTTTCCATGTGCATAACTCTTATTTCTCAGTATTCTAATGGTAACCGTCGGTATAACTGTGAACTAGATTCGTGATTGCACAATATCGTTTGCCAACTTGGGACCCTGCAATGTTTCAACGAAAGAGCTCAGGTATAATTCAGATTCCAATATAATTTCATTGGTTAAAAGTTCTCAATTTGTAATCTACTTGATTTAACTGCAAGTTGCTCAATCGTTATCATTCAGTAAAGAGATTGAGATTTCTGAGAAACTCTAAAAAGAATTGATAAAGAATCAAGTCAGGTCAATTAAATATAACAAATGGTCTTTTATCGCTGTTCCATCATCCCAATACAATTCCAGCTCTTCATTTGAATAGTATACACACACAGACACACCAGAACTTGCTTTTGTGGTTCTATTCACGCAACACAGATCTGTGGGCATGATACTGTTTTGTTTCTTGTTCTTCGTTACCAGCACCAAATAGAGGAGTTTTGTTTAGCTTCAGCGCTAGTTGATTTACGAGTTGGAAATACTTTTAAGGCAGTAGAGGAAGTTTGGCATCCGTCACAAGGCTGGCTCCTGTCACTTTTCACAGACGCCACAGCACCAGACATACAAAATTTATATTTTTTTAAAATTGATGAATCACATTTCCACGAAGGGAAAAATCAAACAAAACTAGTCCCGTATAGAATCTAATGCAATATAAGCACGCGCAAGCCAGCGGGGTATATAATGAGCAATTATAATAAGACGCAAAGAAAGATGTATTAGTTCGGGTGATTTTGTATATTATATATTTACTTGGGCGCTGTCGCAAAGTCAAAAGAAAAAAAATCCAAATTTAATTCAAAGGAAATGTTTCACTTGACCGTAAATCATTCCGACTGCTGAGGCTGCTACCCTTCCAGCTCTCTTCCAGTTGTCTTAATGTTTAATTCAATCTACACAGCACATGCTCGTTTGTCGTTGGCTTCCTGTAAACACAAGGAGGCGGAGACGATGGACCGATGAGAGTCGAGACCCCCCTCCAAATAACTTTTCTGGCTCCTTGTGGGTTAATTGGTATAGGCGAGGAACACCAAACTAAGCCACCGAAAAGAGGATCAAACAAGCTGGTTTCTCCCCACTTAAAAAGCAAGGGAAAATCATGTAATAATCCTTTTAAATAACCTCCCCCATGTTTTATTAATTTTCCAATCAAACTCACCCTTTGTTGAAACTCATGTAATAGATGACACATACCGGTATATTCCTGGATTTGATATGGTTCATTAAAGGAAGTGACGGTTGGGAAATCCTGTACGGGCACTGGGTCATACGTATGGAAGCCAACGACAGGTGTGTCGTGTGTAAACGATTAATCATGACTAGATGGAAATAATGGTGCCTTGGGCTGATGTATGAATCCACATTGACAGCAGTGAAGAAATAAAAATTAAAGAAAAATACAATCTTTAAAAAAATACATTTTTTTCTCCAGGTATAATACAGATGGCGCAAACGTCGAAATAAATTTCACCGACTTTTCAACGGCCCCAATGTTCCTCCCTCGATATCAAACGTAATAATCTCAAATCAAAAAAGAAAGGAGCGTCGACTGGGGGGGGGGGGGGGAAATACCAAATCGATTTCTTCTGTCTTTTATAATTTTAAGTTTTGAATCAAAAATAATAGAGATGAAAAGATTATTCGCAAGACAGCCGCCGACGGACGAATATTACATCTGAGATGTTATTACATACTGCCAATAAGATATATCCTTCCCATATCAAACTGTGTGCCTCATAGTGTATGTATATAAAGGTCTGCCGGCTGTGAACAGATATTACACCTGTACCGGGGATTTATTTATATTTGTTTCCCCCCCCCCTTGGTTCTCCGCCGAGCTGCCTGCAGAATAGATTATCTACAGAAAAGATGTTTCATCGAAATATCTATGTGCATAAGCGATGGCTGGAGACTATAGTAACTATCTCGGAAGGCTCAGGAGGATGTTCGGCCCACCTGCTGATTCTCCTTTGGCCAAAGGAATATAACGATCATCGCCTTCAGGAGTCTCAGCAAGGTCGTTTAGGATTCAAAGAGAGCACACCTGACACACATGCTATACACAGTCCTTTTTTTTCTCAACTATACTATCGGCAAAGAAACATTAAGGGATTTATTGCGATGGACGTCCAACAGGATGTCTAATATTATATAAGATCCTTGATGTAAAAAGAAAAGATGAAGCGAATCTAACATGTGGGAATGACATTATAATAATAATAATAGAATGAATAGAAAAAGGAAAACCTTGTAATCGAATTTATATCTAATCCATACGTCATCCGACTATTTGATCGTAAAAGGGAATTTCGACTGGAATTAAATTCGGTTTGTATTTTTATATTCGTCCCTATAAGGTTTTTTCGACATCCGCATTATTACATTGATACATGTGTGTAATATCCACCGTTTTGGAACAACGTACATAATAAATATCTAATATAAAGAGTGACTCAATTAAGCGCTTCTTATTAGTTAAGAAAGAAATAGAAAAAGAAAGAACCTTTTTCATTGCTTCTTTTCTTTTTATGTGTCTTTCGTTTTTATTGAGAGGTGACTCGGTTGGGTGTCTTTTTTTACATGTGCGTATATATGGTACCCAGGCTGATTACATCCACTTCCGTCTCGAATCCACACAATTACATATATATTTCTCTTAATTTTTCTTTTTTTTTTTCCGTTGGCTTTTTGAAAGCGGTGATGGTTATAGTTAGTGTACACGGCCACAGTTTATGCACTACAAGGTGATATTCCGGCTAAAAAAATGTAGTATACTCTAGTACTAGCGACGTATATATAATAATATAATACACGGACTAATGATGCATATTTCGTTGGCTTTAATGCCCCCAGTCGGCGGTCTGAAGGGCACAGCAGAGCTGCACAGCTGGGAAATATCACCGGCATATCACACAAGCAGATAGAGAAAACCCTTCAGACCAGCGAGGACACAATTTAAACAAAAATATGTATAACACACTTGGCTAGAAACTCGGTTGATCATCATCATTTTTGATGCGTCAGCTATACTATAGTACATGACCACTAGCTTATTAACTATAGCCAGTTGTAATACAGCACCATCTTTATAAATTTTGAACAGAAAATCAATTCGCTACGGCCAGACGCTCTCTTCAACCATTTTTTAATCACCACCACCAGCAGCAGCCAGTTGAGTTTCCAACTCTTGTGAGATAAAAGGACGAATCTGCTATATAAGAGCCTATATTGACTACACACATTATTATCAGGTACATATATACAGGGACGACTTTTAATCTGGGGGGTGACGAAGGTGGAAATGGACAGGTGAGATGATGGGGGGGGGGAGGATTTAGAAAAGGGTTTACAGTGAATAGGACCCACACAACACGCATAGCATTCATTTGCTCGCGATTGTTCCTCGCGAGCTCTGAAAAGAAAGAAGCTTTCTGGCCGTCTATATGAAAAGATTCGAGCTCCTTTCTGGTTGTATTAGTGTAAATACCCACCGTAGACTTTGGCGTGACGTTGCGCATTTGGCTGGTGAAGAGAAAAGATGCTGAGGATGGAACGGAATATCCCATCGCATTTTCTTTTCAAATTGGGATCTGAAGAAATTGCGGGTCCTGCTGCTGCTGATGTTTACGACGAACAAAAATCCCTGTCATCGCTCAGACTCTCTATAAACAAGCTCCCAAAAGGCGGAGTAGTAGGGTTGGTAGTACTCGGCTCCTTCCCCCTCTCACGAGAAACTCGACGACTGTCATTAAAAAATCTAAAAGGGGGGGAGAGACAAAATATATAGCTTAAGAACAAGTTGACGAAAGTCTGGCACGATGGAAATTGACGGCAGGACAGGTTGTCAAGTCAACTTTGGAAATCCATTATTTATTTATTTATTTAGTGAGAGGGGAGAGAGACAGGCTTGACGAGAAATATATAAGAATTGAAAAGTAGTTCTGATTGAAAAAGGAGTTTCAGCACCAGCACCCAGAGAATAATACAACAATTTTTCTTCTTCCATATTTTTTAATATTATAAAAATATAACTTTTCAAGTGTTTTTACTGGAAAAGAGAAAAAGAAATAATATTCTACCACACTCGACGTCTCTGCTGGTGAACGGCTGGACGGTTTTTGTTGTCTCGAAATGGTCGTCGTCGATGAGGGTCTTTGGCACACGGCAGAGATGACAGCAGCAGCACAGGTTATATGGATTATGCAAATAAACAACGCCTATATTTGCAGTATTATTTTTTATTTATTTATTTATTTTTTTAAGAAAGGAAATAATTTATATATTTGAACTCAAAATCTGTGGCCCGGCTGATTATATAAGGAACACGCAAATGTAGATATACAACACACAAGGAAAACGGGAATACGGTTATGACCGAAACCTGTGTGCTGCTATAGGCGATAAATATATATATATGTATACAAATGCATTCATGCAAGAGAAGCTAAAAAAGATCTCTCGGGCCGGCCAGACCGGGGCCAGCTAGCTAGAGAGCAGCTACTATAGCAGTTTTGCCCTTACAAGGCCGTCATATATTGTAGAATTTTTTTTTTTTTAAATATTTTCCAGCTGGCAGAAAGAAGGTGGTGGTTATAACCGGGCTCTAAAAATGGGAATCAAAAAAGTTCACCTGTGTTGTTCATATAGAAGACTAAGCCAGCCAAGCCAGCAGTCGAAATTGCTGGGCAAAAGGAAGAAAAGAAGCCGAGGAAATGGTGTAGATACACAGCACAGCCAAAAATAAAAATAAAACCAAGAAGTCCAATTCTGGAGAGGTGATGCATTAAAAAACTATATGTATATACAAAAATCCGTCGAAGGAAAAAACATATTCCTTGTATATTCTAGATATGTTTATAAATAATAATAAGTTCTAGTTATTTTTATTTTTTTCGGGAAAAAACAAACAACCTAACCAAAAAATAAAATAAAGGAGCTGCTACTATGTATAATATAATATACAGCATCAGTTGAATATATAGGACTGGTGGCTGTTATCGTGCAAAAGATTAATGGGTTTTTGTGTTTTTCTCTTTTCTGGGATTGGCGTCTGGATTTCTGGACGACGACGACTGGCGTCTGATGGATTTCCTAAAAAAGAGATCAAGTCGCCAATCGTTATATATATTAATATACATATTACCCTATGCTGCTATGCTCGACTGCTGACTGCCTCCTATATATACATAATACGAGAGGGGCCCCATATCAAATCAAAACAGGTGCGACGCTATATCCACACAGACACGCATAATAAATGTATTCAATTTTTTAATATATATTCCAGAGAAACAAAAAACAAAACAAAATCGAGATAACAAAATATATAAAAAAACCAGTTGGGATAAAACCAAAAATGGTGAATTTTTTTTATATTTTATTTGAAAATTGAATTAGAAATTTAGAAATTTTATTATTTTGTTTCGATTTCAAAGTCACCAAATTTATGGGCACGATCGCATAATAATTTTTTTGAAGGATATTAAAATATAAAATCAGAGCGCTCTCTAAAAATTTATTTTGCTTTCTTCGTTAGATCGTTAAGAGTTAAAAATATCCAGGGTAAATGAGAGACGAGCTATATATAAGTGAGTTTTAAAAAAGAATAAAATGTGAAATAAAATAAAAACGAAAGGCCATCGTCTTTTCTAATTTCACGGTAAAAATATAAAAAAAAAAGAGTCTAACATCATTTTTTTGTTTATAATAACGTGAATATTTTTAAAAAAGGAAAAATATTTAAGCCCAGCGCTCCGGCGCGTCCATTCCAATTCATTAAGGCGGCAGCTCGTCGCTTCCAACCGCCCTCCAGTCCTTAATTTTTTCTCTCTCCTTGTTATTCCCGAGTTAATTGATTTTTTAATTCACATCTCTGCGTGCATTGATTTATTAATTTTCTTTTTTTTTTCGCAAGGGAAAAATTGCATTCATATTACGCAGTGCGGAATAAATTGAATTTTTATTCAGTAGAAAGACATGAATAAATGGAGAGAGAAAAAAATATTAGCAGGTGAAAAATCGGACCACTCCTATAACTCGTTAAACTGTCGATGGGATCGAATTTCTTCACGTCATACTTTTTTAACGCTATTATTCAAATGACTTTTTTTTTAAGTTGTAAACTAAGCAGGTGGAAAAATACTCGACACACTTTTTTTATTTTTTATCCAAAAAATAATAATAAAAAGTGGCGCCAACATTTGTGCAGCAACAACGCCCCTACGGTAAAAAAGAATTAAAGTAACTCGAACACAACTGAGAAAAAAAAAGAAAATTTTTTTATTTTATAAGGGGCTCGCGGGAAATTCCATATCTTTTTATATTTTATATAACTTATATAGCTGTGGGAGCCGAATATAAGCCGATCTACCGGGGCTATAAAAATAAATAAAAAAAAAAGAACTTTTTGGAGACACAAAAACGAAAATGACGACGACGACGGCCTTCGAAAAAGATAAATCGATTCAATGGGCTTTTTTTCCAGTCGTGTATAACTTTTTTTTTCGTCGGCGTGTGTCAATAATAATTTAAACAAAAATATAACCAAACGGGTGACGTATTATTACATAGTCACATATACAGTATATTTCCTGGTTGGCACTATTCTGCTTTCTGCTGTGTGCAAATATTGACTGAAATTTTTGTTTTATTTTATTTTTTGAACCGAAACTCGCCGAGCGCCATCGCTCAAGTCCCGAACCACAGCACGTACGACAATTCCCGTAAGACATTCACGTCGTCTTTGATGTGCTGGGCGATTTGCATACGCATTTTTCACGGCGCAACGTTGAAAGATGACGAAGCCCCTTCTTCGTCCTGCTGTCTATATACGCCAAAAAGAAATGTGTACACGTTATTACAAGTGTGAGACCCCCGAAAGTATTTAAAATAAAAAAATAAAAATTCATTTTTATTGACGACTTTCTTTTTTCTTTTCTTTGTTGTGTTGGAAGATTTTTACATGTGAATGAATTCATCATCACACAGGCTAGAGGAAAAAAGATATTTTTCCTTCTCCCAAAAAGAACTCTTTTGTGTGCAAGAGTCTGAAAGAGGATCATCAAAACAGCAGAGAGAGAGGAATGTCGTTTGTTATAATGTTCACTATAACTTAATCTATGCGCGCTGACGGCCTATATTTATGTTGGACGCCTATCGAATTTCCAGAAAATGTCGACGGGCAAACATTTTTTGGGGTTTTTCGGATGATGGAATCCGAGATGTCTTTATATAATCGTGAAACACAAGACCCTCACACACCGTCTGTGTTGTTATTATTTTGCCTTTCAACATATCTAAATCCTATTTTATAATAAAGAAAGGCCCAGCAGCTTTTTGGGGTTCTAGTTAAAATGTATCCGATAACCAACGGTAATACACTCGGCTGCATGGGCTGCCAGTTGATTAGGTGAATTTCCAAACTGATGTGCTGTGTGTAGACGTTGTTATTCATGCAGGAGAGCGTATACGGCACAGCAGAAGAATATTATTATTATTAAAACATGTTTTCTTCTTCTTTCTTTATAGGGAAGTGGTGCTGCCAGTCGATGTGCTGCTGCTGGTCTGATGGCCGGGCGGCGGCGCGCAGCACTCAGCTGTGAAAAATCACGCAGTGATGCTGCTGCTGGCCTCGCGTGAGTCATGCGCCGAATAATGTAACGAGGTCCAGACAAGAAGGCGGACGGCATTCCTTCACCGATGCGCCGGAGAATCGAATCCATTCGCCGCCGCTGTTGGATTTGTGCTGGGCTTTTATATATTCGGCCCGAGCTAGCTCGCGCGCATATCTTTTTGATCGATCGATTGGAGCGCCCAGCTGCTCCTGCTGGATGGCTGGCCGGCTGGCCGGTGCTGTATGTTTTCTTAATTCTAGGTACTGTATAAAATAAGTAGGAGAATTATTTTTCAACGATTTTTATTTTTTGACAAGGTTGTCACGTTGTTGTCGCGTGATCGAGAAAAGAAAAAATGGCGGGACCCCAACTGATTTTGACGCCCGGGAAAATTTAATTTGTCTTTTTTTTTTCAATGATGGAAAAATGAAAGAAAATAAAAAAAGAGCTTTGTGTTAATATGGCCGCGCTTCCAGTCGACGCCACGGCGTATTACATGAGAGCTTAAATACACACACACACACACACACTGATATATCTAATAGATATTATATAGGAAGGGAACGATTCTTTTTCAACTTTCCCAAGACTCTTAATTTAAAAAAAAGGAAAAAACGTGAGCGCTCGCACAAAATTATTTTTTATTCTTTTTATTCCCCCCATTTTTTAATGAAAGAAGAAGAAGAAGAAAAAAAGAGCTCATTAAATCGGAAATCGTTTGGATTCAACAGCGTGACGTCATTTGCTGCCGCGCTATATAATTGTCCTCGGGGGCTGTTTCTTTTAATGGCGTTTTCTTTATCTTTTTTTTTTCTTTCCCGTTTTTTTACAAGGGGTGTTAACTTATAAGAATTTTTGTCGTTTTCTTTTTTTCCCCAGGTAGTATATATCCATTTTGTTATGGAGAGAAGAAAACGACGCACGGACGCCAGGGACGCCTATAAGCAACAGCAGAGTCTGCTGGAAAGGCAGTCAGCAAAGTGTCGTCATGACCCTAAATGGTAACGCAGAGGGAACCGGCGCGTTTGTGGTTTTTCTTTTTTAAAATACGCGCGCAAGAAAAAAAAAATCAAATAAAAATTTAGACACAAAATGTCTTTTTATTGTACACACTATCTCTTATATTCCTCACAACTTTATTTTCCGTTTGTTTTTTTTCGCCTTGTTTCTTTGTTGAACGAAAAAAGTTCCATCGATCCCGCGTGAAAAAAGAATAGCCATAGTCTCAATAAAATGACACATTCTTCTTTCCCGCGAGCCGTTTCCTTTATATTCCCACGACGGGTTTTTATTAGTATCTTCTTCTTCGTTCCGTTTTTCTATATAGCTAGGCGCCGATTAAGCCATCTTCGCTAATATACCTCTCTCTCTCTCTTTCTTTTTGCTCTTTGTTGTTCCTCCTGCTCTTATCCCGCCCTCTTCTTCTTCTTTTTCCGACTTTTGATGGCGGCAACGGCGGCGGCGGGCGCTCTATTAGCTGATGCGCGCGTTCAACACCTCATGGCGGGATATAGGAACGTCGTGTTACATTCTTCTGTAGGCCCAAACGAATAAATACATCCCAATACATTTATTATACCCGTCGTCTTCGCTACGAGATTTTCTCTGCTGCGGTTTACAATATTTATCGATTTTTCTATTGAGCTTAAAGGTGTTTAATAGTGTAAAATAAGACAATTTTCAATTTCCTTTGATTGTTGCTTATTGTTTCTTTTTACGGATTGCGACGAATCAATTCAATTTTCTTTTGTTTCTTCTTTTTTTGGTGTAGACTTTTATTTTATCCATTTCTTTCCGGGAAATGGACGAAATGAGAGGGGGGAATAGGCCTATCCAATTTGTTTTACTACATTTCTCTTGATCGATTCATGTTTTATTTATATGTCAATCCGCCTATTTTTCCCCTCCCTCTTTAGGTTTTGTTTTTTGTTTTGTTTCTTTTTATCTTTCTGTCATTGACTCCTGATTGATTTCTCATTGCTGGGAAAAATAACACAAGACAAAATGTCGGTAAACGATATCCTCTCGGCTCCGTTTCCAATCAGCAGTCGATTTTGTAAATATCCAATACCAATTTCAATTTTCTATACATCAGCTGATTGATTCCCACGCTGTATAGGCTATACATTACGCATGATAATAATCCTATATAATGAATTCGTCAATCGGTCGGATCGAATGTTTTGTGCTGAATCTGAAATCTCCACTAATCGAAAATCTTAATTCAATTGACGATTCAATTAATGAGATATTACATCGTCTTGATTAATCAGCTGATTGTCTTTCTCTCTCTCTAATAACTCATCTCCGATTCGATTTCGCCGTCTCATATATCACGCCGAGCTCAATTCTTTGATGATTAAAAAATATTTTCCATCTGAATAGTTTTGATTATTCTCTCGTCTATTCTATTGCACTCCTCCTCGGTTTCACTTGACTGGGCGCTGCGCGGCGACTCCGCCCATTTCTTCCCCCATTTTCTTTTGTTGTATTTTATATCGTGTAATGCCATCATCATGCGCATAGAACATATGCACGTACATCATGCACCGACTGAAAGAAAAGAAAGAAATGCGCATGTTTTTTCTTCCTTTTTTAACTGCGTGGTACACAGCACACACACGGGTGGTCCGCGCGTTCGCTTTCATCTTTCATCTTTTGGAATTCTTCTTCTTCTTCTTTTATCCCGCCGGCCCGCCCGCGTCTACACACACCATCGCATTCAAATCACCCCTTTCGGTCACGTCACACACACACAGCCTGCAGTATATAGCCTACATGTATGCTGTATGTATTCCTTTTGCCGACATTTTCATTTCATTTCCACCCTACTACTTTTCTTTCTAAATTTAAATAGAAGAAGAAGAAGAGAGGGAGGTGCTGCTGCTGCCCCCACCGTATAGAAACTCATTAGGGCACTTTGGGAATAGAGCGAGGGACTGACTTGAGCAACGACGTTTTAATTGGATCGTTACGGAGCGTGCTGTGCTGTGTGCAAGGAGAAAGAAAGAAAGAAAGACTCTCTCTACAAATATATATATCCTCTTAACCGGCTTTATATATCTAGGCCGGCAAGCTCCATTAACCGTGACCCGTGCGGTGGGTGGTCGGAGGTACATAGTAGACCCTACCAGGTGCTGTTGTGCTATGTGTGGGGAGTGAAGAAGTTGAGAGGGGAGGAAGGACTTGTTGTCTATATTTTCTTCCGGTCGATTCCGTATAGTATTATGTTTGCTGTTATCCAATAGACCGGGAATTGATGGAATCTAAAAAGATTCCGGAGAATCAGGCATGCGAAGAAAAGAATCTCTCTATAGTACGTCAGAGGTTAGACGTTCCGTAATATATAGATGTTACTATCGGTTACTATATGTCTAGATTTATTCTTTCGAATCTCTTTTGTCGTCTGCTATTTACCACATATCCGGTCGAATCAAAAAGATTTTTCTAAACATTTTTAGAAATAAAGATGGACCCACCGGCCGCTGGCCCTCGTATAAAATCAGAAATAAAAGATTTCTCGGAGAAAGTAAAGTTCTTTCAGCTACTGAAATGATAGGACTGTTATTATGCGCTTGGATAACAAATGACGGTATTAGACGTTAAAAAGAAAAAGACTTGTGTACATTATTCGCGACAACATTTCCTGTGTCCGGCGAGACCGTATAGTATAGTAACACCGCGCCATTTGTTTAGTATTTATTTTACGATGTACTACGGAATTTCGCTCCGTTATTTTATTATTTTCCACAGAGAAAAAAGAAGAAAAAATATATACTTTTGGGATGTCCGGGCCGGATGTCCCATTTCACCGATGTGCGACCATCGCCATTTTATTGTTTTATACACCTATACTAGTTCTCCCCAATCACCTATAGTCTCCCTTTATATTCAACGGCGGTTTTTTAGTATTTGTCAAATGAAATCCAAACGTTCGGTGACCTCCATGTGTTAATCGACTGATTTTTAGTTTTTTTTTTAACGGAAAAACGCAATTTTGCTTAAACGTTTGCTACTTTTCTTTTCCCGATACACACAAAGAAAAAAAAACGCGCAAAAGTCTGGTGGAAGAATCATAAAATGGTTGGACTCGTTATATCATCGTTTCAATCTGAAAGTTACGACGATGTACAATTTTTTCGACCACAAACTGTAACCAACAGAACTGTGACTAACGTTAATTGGCTCGGTAATTGATGGTTGCGGTGGTGGTTTGGTCTACTACGGTGTAACAAACAAAAAACGAAAAATTTTTAGGTTTTTTCTCTAATACACGTTTGCCTCCTTTCCAACTCGTCGACAGGCGCCATCACGAGTGGGAGGAGCCTGGGCATTGTTGTGTGGAAGGTTGTTGCCACTGGTGACCGCCAGATCGCGCTGGTGTCGGGTCGACCCGAAACGTTTCCAAAAGGAAAGCGAATCCAGGCCCGCGCCAACCAGTTGCCTCTTGGCGTTCGTCGGCTAGTGTCGTCGTTTTCTGGTGTCTATAAGAATTTTTGATCAACAAGTTTTGTGTGTCGTGTATTTTCCTTCGAAATTATCTCCCGTTTCACTGTGTGTGAGAGACGTGAAGAAAGACCCAAGTCGAGTGTTAACTGTTGAAATCGAACGGTCAAAACGGTGGCGAGTTGATCGGCCCTGGTATTTCCATTTTTCAAGACCAATCGCGTCTTCTTTCCAGAGAGAAAACGTGTGTGTGTGTTGCCGACTTATTTAGCTCCAGGGTGACTCTCTCCCCTTCTCTTTCTACAAGAAAAGAAATTTTTTATTTTTTTCCAGAAAATTTACACATTTTCACGTCGATTATCGCAATCGAGTGGTGGTAGAATTTTGGGTGCCAAGTTTCTTTCGTGAAAACGACAAGTGCGCCACGTGATCCTGCGTTGCAGATGGAATCAAAACATTGACCGTCTCACATTCCTACCGTCGAGTCTGCTGTTCGTTTTTTGTTTGTGCGAAACTTTTTTTGATTTTATTTTGGCGAAAAAGCCGAAAAGAAAAAAGAATCAAAAAGAGAAAGGTGTTGTGTTTATTTTGGCCGGGTCTTTTTTGGAAACAAATGGCGGCGCTCGGCCGCCATCTACTCAACGGTAAGATTTTTTCGTCTGCCCACCTTCTTCTTCTTCTTCTTCTTCGTTGTAATTGCAGATGATTGTGAGACGTTGGGTATATAAATGACGTCGTGATGTTGATGGCCTTTTGTAGAGTCGAGGAATTTTCAGCGCCCACGCCCGCCCTTTTTGAAAAAAAGGCGTGGGAATGATGTAAAAAGTATTACGTACTCTTAGCTTACTTTCTTTTCAAGAAACTTGTGTGTGTGCAAAGTCCTTCAAAGTGGTTGGCTGTCAAATTGCCTGTTGAAAATCTCCCAATTTTCGTTGTGGCCAAGAGGAAAAAGAAGTTGAAAGATGCTGAGGGGTCTCCCAAAAAGAATGGAGGGGGGTGACGAGGATTTTTTCTATTTTTCAAACATAATAAAAACAGATTTTTACCATTTTCTACCCCTCCACCCGAAATGACCTGGAAACCTCCCCGTATAGCCGTTGGCTATGCTTCCCCCCCTCTTTTTATGTATATATATTTTCGAAAAAAAAACGACCATCTTGTAAACACGTTGAGGATGGTTCCAAATTACAAACCCGAAGAAGAAGAAGATGGCCTCCACTCTTTTAACAGCGGACGCCTCTTTTATTATTTTTTCGACCGGGCACAACCCAAAGTTTTGACCCTCTGAACACGAGTTTGACACTCGTGTTTTTCGACCTATCGCCCCGTTATCTTTTTTTCAAATTATTCTTTTCTCTCCCCCTCGCCACTCTTAAACTTGCAAACTCTTTTGGGGGCGAAACAAAAGAGAGCCCTAAACCCCCCCAAAAAAACTGATTTGAAATTGAGGGGGGTTTAAAAATAGGTGGAAGGATTAAGTAGAATTTTCCCCCTACTAAAAGATAAATTGGAAGGCCCCTTCATTTGCATGAATTTACAATGTGGCCGATGAGTCTTTTTAAGGCTCTTATCGGACACACACGAAAGATTCGACAGTTTGCCTCCAGTGCGTGATGGATGAGTAGACCCGCAGGATTGTCTTTCGTGACGGAATGTACTGCACGTTTTTTTTTATTATTTTTACGAGTCATCGAATTGCACATCATCACGCACACCTCCGAAATGGATGGCCCACAATAAATGGGAATCGTGGAATTAAGAGATTGTGTGTGTTGGAGCTAAAAAGATACTAGAGGGAGTATGTTTTTAAGCCTCTTTTTTAAGTTTAGTTTATTTCTAATCTCCATTGTCGTTGGGGGAAATAAAAAATCCTTCCGGTCGGATTCGTCAAATGAATGAACTGCTTTCCTTCTATTCAGCGTAACACAACAATTAACGGGATTTACGGGCCTCTGGAATTTCTTGTCGTCCTTTTGAAATAGGCTCTCACCACCAAATCTCTCCATTCACCGAAATTGTGAAAGAAGTATTTAGCTACTGTTTAAGTTTTCTTTAAAAGAAAAAGGAAATTCGCTATTCAAAAACAACTTTTTAAAAGTGGAAATTCTTGCGTGATGAGACACTGTTTTATATCTTAAACGGTTATATTCCATCAAGCTCGAATTTGGATGATGACAGAATCTCACATTCCAGTTGATTTCTGCCAACCTGTTTCCATTTTTCGGTTCAACGGCTTTTTACTTTTTTTTCGGTAACTGGATTAAGTTGGAAATGGGCGGAATTGTCACGTTTGCGGGTCAGCCAAGAGCTACACTTTCTGCTGGCAAGCAGGAATTAGTACCGGAGTGAACATTCTTCTTTCTGGGAGGGTTTTGGTTGTTTTGCTCATTTTCTTTTTGAATGAAATTCAAATGTGTACGACCGTCCGATGTAAGAATAGAGACGACGACGCTGTCTTTCGTCTTGGGTGGGTTTTTCTTTAGGTTTTTTTTTACTTCTTCTAAAGATTAACTCGAGAGAGAGAGAGTTCCGGGAGTGAGCTCAAGTCACGTCATTTGGCCGTGCACATCGAGTTTAATGTTCTATCGCAATATCATCATAAAGATACTGTCTATAAACAGTATTATTCTTTTTCTTTCGTGCAGTTGTTTTTTTCTTTTTTCCTTCTCTAACGTCGTTAACATCTTCCTTAAGGGAATGTACTACGACGATTTATGGTATTGCTTGTACCGGGAATGCGCCTTTTTCTTTCTTTCTTTTTTTCTCTCTGACGAATTAAAATGTGGCCGTGATGACAGGTGGAATATTCTCGTTTTTCTTTTCCAGCCCAGAAATAAATAAAAATGAAGAAATGCTAACGAATGAGAAACAAACAAAAACCAGATTTTCTTATTTTATTCTTCTTTTTAAGAGGGCAGTTGCATGTGTGTGGGGATGAAAGCAGCAGCAGTAGAGATTGCATCAAAACCAGCCAAACGTGTCCGCTCATTTGAATACGGTGTACATACCTTTTTAACCCAACATTTTTTCCAGCTCGAACGCTCACGAATTTCGAGAGGCCTTCGTCCCTTTTCCGCATCGTCTTCGTTTATTTGTATTTTTAATTCTCACTCGAGTGTTGGATGAACAAGTCCAAGAACCTCATCTACACTCGTCCTTGGCAGCATGGGCCTTCGTGCTGGACCGGTCGGCCAAGCGCTGACCGATTTTTTTCTTTACAGGCATGAACCTATTAACACGAAATTCTTTTTTGTTTCGTGAATAAAAAGTAAAAAATCCGGTCGCCAAAGTCATAACAAACATGGAGACCCCGTGGAAAAGGCTCGGTGCCAAGTGGGACGAGTCCAGTTCTATTTTTGAGGCTATTGATCATCAACTGGGAATAAGATTTTTCTTGTTTTCTCTTCATCCCTCCGCCGTTTTTTTGGGTTGTTTTGTTTCACTTGTTTTTTAACTCGCCCTCATCAACCGGGAGCTCAGAAAACACAACAAATAAAAACTCTGATGGGAATCGATGGCCATTTTCTCCCATTTTTTACTCCTTGTGTATACACACCCTTACATGGCCAAGGGTGGTGTAGTTGGCTCCCAAAAAGCCATCATCTTAGACACCCGAACACAGCCAAGGCCTATTGAAAAAAGGTCGGATGCGTAACCGCCCCGTTCCACAAGTGCCTTAAAGTTTTCGTTATCTTTCGAAATCATTTTTTTCTTTTTTGGGCTTCTTTTCTGTGTTGTTGTGTCATTGTTGTTCCTCTAGGAAATTTTTTTTTTTCATCTTCGTATGTCCCTGGGTGCTTTTCTTTTTTGATCGTTTGAAAACGTCTTTTCTTCAGACCTGTAGCCGCCAGGCGTGAATTTGATGGTAGTCCACAGGTAACAACGGACATTCCTTGACAAATGACTGATCTCTTTTTAGGGGGGGGGAAAGATAAGAAGAGACTTTATTCTTTATTTTTTTTTCTCTTTCTTCATCTTGTTTTCTTGTTTATTTCTCCTCCAATTTTCGTGGCCAATCAAAATGGACGATCGGGGCCCAGGTAGACACGATTAAAGGTCGTGTCATGTTTCCACTGAAACAAGTCGACTGTCAGAAATTATTTCCCAACTTTTTTGTCTTATCAAATACTTTCCACGTGTATTCAGCCAGGGCTGTAAATGTTTTAAATAATATTGTGTTTTCTTTTTAATTTTTTAAATCAGTTATCGTGATATTGGAAATTCACGATACCAACTGGAATAGAACGACCTTGTTTTTATCCTCTGAATATTAAACCGTGTCCTTATTGTCTTGTTTGGTCGTTGACGTTTTCTAAATCCATTCCTGGACTTTAATTTTTGTTGTTGTTGTTCTTTTTGGTTAAAAAACAGGAGGAATCGGAGGCTGACATTGTGCGAGCGGTTGATGAACGAGCGTCTCGAGATTGAAGAGGACGACTTGGACGACGAAAACGGGAGGAGGACCGTTTCTGCTTCTTCTCCTTTTACGAGTCCCTTATAACCGGTGCTGCTGCTGTTGTTGTTGTTTCGCCCGTCGTTTGGCGATTACATCATGGCCGCCGCTTCTGTCGGTCCCCGCTGCTACTCTTGCTCCGGCTTCTGGACAGCGTCTTTAGTCATCGCCAGCCTTCTGGCTGCTGCTGCCACTGCTGGTATGTGTTATTATAGATAGTATACGTTCCTTCTTTCCGGCTGCTTACTACTACCAGGATCAATAAGTCAACATGATAAACGATTGTTTGTTCTTGACGACTTGAAACAACCGCAAATAAATACACACACACACAGAGAGAGAATGTGCGTGTGTGTTTGTACACTGACGGTTTTTGTGTGTTGTGCAGTTGATAAAAACCGCGACAAGTAGACAAAAACATTTATTTTTTTTGTTTTTTATTTTTTTTTTGCAGTTGGTGGTGCTGTGACAATGACGTCGGGAGTGTCTTTCGTCCGCTCACCTCAGCCGATCGTGGCGCCTCCCGGCGATCGAGTCGTTTTCGAGTGCGAGACCAACGTTCCGGCCGAGCGGGTCGTCTGGCTCCACAATGGCGCCGATATGTCAGCTCATTACAATAGCTCCAACAGCGGAGGAACTGCTTCGAATCGGCGTAAAGGCAGGAGAGCCATCGACGATGATGCCGCCTCGTTTAGAATGTAAATCATTTTGATTTATTTCCGGGTTATGACCCCCCTGACGCAATTTTCCCATCAGAAAATGACGATAATAAAATTCCTAATGTGATTTACAGGCGAGAGGTGGAAGGATCGTCCAAATCAGCCTTACATCTTATACTCAGGATCAATAAGAATCCGCATCGATATCGACAACAAGCCGGAGACTATCAGGTTTGTAAATTTCTTTTTTTATTCTCTCCATCTCATTTGCAAAAACGTCAAATTTAAAATTCCGGCCTCCGTTTCCGTTTTTGCAGTGTGTTGCATGGTTTGGTGCCGTGGCATTGACGTCACTACCTGCCCGGCTGTCCATCGCCGTCCTGGGCGATTTTCCACATTTGCCACCGTCGTTTGTAACGTCGTTGGAATCCGAGTGAGTTTTTCCCCATTTGTTTTAAAATTTTAAAATTTAGTTCGCAGTTTTGACTGGACATCCGGGTTGTTATTTGCAGGTCAGTTCAGTCATCGGGACCTGGCCGGCCGACGTTAAGAGATAATGGCAGCGGGTTATCGAGCAGTGGCAGTGTCTACGTGCTGGAAGTGTTTTCCGGCGAGACGGCCGTTCTTCCATGTCCGCCGCCCCCATCCGATCCGCCTGCCACCATCACCTTTTTCAAGGATGGCAAGCCCGTCATCAACAATGGTACGACACACTAACGTCTAACGGTCTTGTACCTTTTTAGGACGGGCCGGATTATAGTCCCCCCCTCTCTCCTCAGACCATTACTCTTTTGGCCGGCAATAAACCGATGACCGTGTGATGGACTTTTCTTCTTTACAGAGCGTGTGAGACTGATGTTGTCGGGTAATCTGCACGTCATCAATGTCAGCTCGTCGGACCAAGGGCAGTACAAGTGCACGGCAGCCAACCACATCACTGGCGAGCTAATCGATGGCCAGCGCGTTCTCAAGTTGGTGGTTAAAGGAGCCCCGGTTCGAACCAAACCGGCCACAATCACTTGGCAACCGGAAGAGCGATACATCAGCCAGATTGGTGGGCTATTTATTTTGAAATTGATGATTTTGGTTATTGGTTATTTTCCATTGAAGAACGACCAACCGCATGTTGCGGTCGTTGCCACAAATGATTGGTTTGTCCGGGAATGATATTTGATTATTTGAATATGCAGGGCATAACGTCACCCTGGAATGTGCTGTGACCGGCTGGCCGAAACCGCAGATCCGATGGATCCGCGACAGCAACCGACCACTTCCTGTGGGCCGTTCGTATTACCTCGGGGGAGGAGCCCTGGTTGTCACCGGATTGATGGACCAGGACGAAGGGGGTTACATCTGCGAAGCGTCGAATGCGGCCGGTCCGCCCCTTCGATCGTCGACTCTCTTGCAGCTCACCGAACCGGTTTCCATCGTCAAATCACCCAAAGATGCCCGGGTCGAAGAAGGAGCCCGTGTCAGCATGTCTTGCGAGGCTCGAGGACGGCCGCCACCCCAGCAGTATTGGGTCTTTAACGGCAACGCCGTCAGTAACGACACTCACGTCATCATTACAGGTACGTTGGTTATGATGGATGACGGGATTTTCCAACAACAACAACAAAAGGAACCGGTTCACATAACGATGATTGGCATTTCTTTTTCGTTTGGGGGATGAATTGCAGATCAGCAATTAACCATCATCAACGTCACTAAACGTCACGCCGGAATCTTCCAGTGTTTCGTGTCCAATTCGCTGAGCAAAGTGGACGGCGGGGCAGCCACTCTGGAAGTGGTGCCCCGATCCAAAGTCGCTTCTTCCGACTCTTCCAGTTCGTCGTCTTCGTCCCTCACGGCCTTCTCGGACGAAGAAGAGGACGACGATCTCGATTCGGATAGTTTCTTCGATCCCATGACTGGAACATCTCCGCCGGCCAAACACGCCCAGGATGCAGAGAAAAAGGGCAAGGGCAAAGGTGGCAAAAATCGACCCAGAGGTATGACTCAGTGACGACTCATTTCTTTTGATTATTTTAAATTCTAAATTGAATTTGATTTCTAACAGAAATGATTCCGCCCACTCGACCCAATATCACGCGGTTGACGGACGAGTCGGTCATGGTTCGCTGGTCGGTTCCGCTCAACGAGGGACTGCCCATCGAATTCTTCAAAGTTCAGTACAAGGAATCGGACAAGCGGGGCTCGCGCTGGAAGACGATCGACGAGGACATTCCTTCGCATATTCGCAGCTACGAAGTTTCCGGTCTCAAATCCGGACAGACTTACAGGTTCCGGATAGCGGCCGTCTACTCCAACAATGATAACAAACTGGGTCCCAATTCCAGCCGCTTTCTCCTGGAGAAAGAGGCGCCGAAGAGGAAACCCGGTTACAGTCCCCTGATTGAAATCGCCGAGGCCGTCAGTCAATCGGCCATCATGATCCAGTGGAAGGTGAGTCAACTCAGACAAAAATTAATAAATAATTAGCGCCAAAGTTTGAAATTCCTTTTCTCTTTTTCCAGTATCCGGAGCTGGACAGCGTTCCTCTAGAAGGTTTCTTCATTTATTACCGTTCGACGACCAGTGCCGGAGATTACACCAAGGTGACGGTCTTGGGCGGCAACACCCGCACTCATATTGTCACTCATTTATTGCCCGAGACGCACTACGATCTGAAGATGCAGTCCTTCAACATGCAGGTACCCGTACAGTAACAAACTTTCGTTTCCATTTCTCTCTCGCCTCCATGGAATGTCGTGAATTAAAATTTCCTTTCCACTTTGACTTTGCCGTGTGCAGGGTACGTCTGAATTCAGTCGAATTGTGACGGCCAAGACCCAGGGTTCGACGATCTTCACGCCATCTTCTTCAACGAATCGACAGCACAATGGACCCCATCGTGACTCGGACATTAGCAACAGCATAGGCCCGCTGGATGTGGTCAGCTCTGATACGGCAGTCACGAATGATACCCTCTACGTCGTGCTGGGCTCGGTCTTGGGTGGTCTGACGGTCCTGGTTGTCCTCCTAGTCGCACTCTATCACTGCCGCCAGAGGAGCGCCGAGCGAGGTACCTACAATTCAATTTTACTCCATCGGGTTGACAGTCGTGACTGATCGAGCTCATTTTCACCTTTTATTTTTTCTTTTAAATGTAATCCGATAGAACACGATCGTTCCGTCTGGAATGGTAAACCGGTGACGAATGAAAATGGCAATACCATCACGGCCTCGCCCAATCATCAGTACGTGCACCACCATCACCACCACAAGATGCACAACGGGTTCGCCGATCAGCACCGGCCGCTCTACTCGTCGGTCGATGGCGGCGGCCGTGATCATCCGGATGATCACGACGAGACGGCCGAGACGTCGTTTTGCGATCGGACGCACCGATCGTCTGGCGATCTGCTCCGCTCCACCGACAGCCTCTCGCGCAATTCGCTGAAGCGCGGCTACATCCGCAATGGATCGACGCCCAGCCTCCATCAGCATCATCCGGCTGGCCGGAAAGTGATCGACTCCAACACTTTGCCTCTGCTAATGCACGGCAACGGCAGCCGTCGCGATCCGTGCCTGGATGACGCCGAATGGGAGGCCTCTGTTCCTCCGGCTGACAGCGAGAAATTCATCTGAGAGGAAACAATCAATTTTTTCGATTCCAACCAGATGATGGCCCCCAGTTAACTGTGTACCTCAAGTCGAATCTAGAGAAGAGTGCCAACGTCTTGCGCAAATTCCTAACCGTTTTAATATGGAAAAGAATGTGTGATTATTATTATTATCTTATTAATTATTCTTTTGTCTTACATTTTCGGATTCGCTCCGACGTTAACTCTCCAGTCCTTCCAATTCATAAGCTCATTATAAAACGTCCTCCGGACATTTTCTTCTCTTTGATTCTTTAATTGTCTCGTCCCCATGCCATCATAATCCACAATTCTGATTGGTCTCTGATTATTCTAATTTTATATTTGTAAATATGTAAATGAAAAGCTGCTGCCAATCGTTTTGTATTAATGTATACGGACCAACCGACTCGTTGAAGCCCAGATTTATGTTTTTTTTTTTTAAATTGAAATATAAAGAAATCGGAACTCACTCATTTTTTAAAACCTCACGAGATCATGTTCCTGTTGTTGTCCTTTTGGTTTTAAAAATCATTTGACTACCACATGAAAATTATCTTCTGGGAACGTGAATGTGCATTAGTGTAGTAACACACTGTTTCGATGAAGTCAACTGATTCCACGAGCTTTGTATTCCGCTGACAACGATGGGAACAGCCCCCGTTAAAAAAAAAGAGAAAATAAACACGCACGATGCTTATCTGGATGATTGAAACAAACGACTATATATGCCCAGCATCTGTGTGTGAACTGGTTTTTATTTCCATCCAGCAGCCGCTTTTCGATATTTCAGATTTGGGAAATGAGTTAGATTTTTGTTTAAGATTCTTTTTTTCACTGGAAAATAAAATTTAAAAAACTACGCGTTGGATGTATTCCTTAAAAGATGTTGAGACTCGGGTGGACTGAAGAGTGAAAATGCTGTTATCTCTCTCGTATGCAAAACCGGATAATAACCAACTGGATGGCTGTGTGTGTGTGTGTGTAAACCCGCTTAGAAAACATTTAATGTTTGAGACCCTCCGGTTTGGCTTCGTGCCTACATAGGAAAAAAGAAAAGAAAAGACAAGGTTGAATGAGTTGTTGTTGTGATGACGAGCTGCTTATTTTTTAACGGCCGATATTATTCTCATGTTACCAGCGTGTGAGATCGAGACGAGGAATTTGATAGCCGGAGCAGTGCTTGCGTGGATTTGTTTCGCTGACGGCCTCTAGAGCTCGATCTTGGATTAAATCCAGCGCGTCACCATTATCGCAGAGGACTCGGGCCAGGGTCACATCACGTATGGAAGCCAATTGCTCTGCATTCATATGCAAATGACCCGTCCCGTTTAGTTTGGGACCGGTTCCACTTGATGATTACGGCGGAATGGTTTTTTGTTACCTGGAGTGAAGCGAAGCAGCGGATCGGAGGTTTCATACCAAAAACGATCGCCTCTTTTCGCTCGGACAAACTGGTCGGCAATGATGCAGCTGGCCATCGGCCCAAGGAGCCCATCGGCCAACGGGTTCTCTGCCAACATTCCAGTGAACAGATCCAAATGTGTGGCATCCCTGTCATTATATAATCATTTGACCTTTTTGTCTTCTTGTTTTGTAATAAATAACACAGCACCGAGAGAGTGTCTTACACGTAAAAGCGCTGAATGAGCTCGAGGGAATGCGGACGGAAGAATTCCTTCATCTGGGTAAAGTTGTTGGTCGGCGGCAAGTTACAAACTTCGCGCCACTTGTAGTAAGGCGGCAGACCGTGATCTCTTCCGCGCTGGATGTTGAAAGCAAAGAGATCGAAGCCGAAAGAGCTGTTGTCTCGTTGAAACAGATGATTAGCCACCTGGAATTTAAAAAAAAAAAGGAATTTAAGTTTCATCTATTTCTTTTTAAATCTTTTTCATATCAATTTTACTTCCGCCGAAAACGAAGTGTGAATGGGCCTGGGGTTTTGCGCCGCACTCCCGCGGATCAGTTCGTCATTTTTACCAAATTGCCACAGTGAAAACGGATTGTACAACATGGTGTGCAACGGTGAGAACTCGGTGACTCCGGATCCAGTTTTCTCAAAGGCCACAAGATCCTGATATCCAATTGAATAATTTGTCAATTTAATCCGCACAAATATTCAATTTTCTACATCAGGTAACGCACCTTGATCATGCTGTGATAGAAGCGGAAAGCGGCTGAAGCGAACGAATTGGCCACTCCGGCATCGAGGGTGTCATCGTATCCGTGAAAGTAACCTTCCTTCAACGGGCTCAACTCCAGCGACTTGGTCAGCTTCTCACCTGTGTACATAGTATATACGAAGTGGCACAAATGCGCTAGGTGGTTTCGCCTTATAGCTGTACACTTGTAAGGCTTGGCTTGTAGAGCCTATACGTACCGATCAAAAGCGGAACGAATTCGTTGTAGACGACGTGCTGCATTTCAGCAATGACGACGCGTCGGGTTTCTTGGTAGAGACGCTCGTCGCTCCAATGATCTCCATTGATTTTGATGAAGAAATCAGTGACGCGGTTGTGCTCGCGCATCCAAATCTGATTCATATTCGTTAATCCGATGAATTCGTTCACTCGCTGATCACCTGTTTGATTATCACAAATCATTTAGATGATCGAATTTGTATGAGATTTGAATGATGGACGAACCTGAAACGAAGCAGGGCGTGTTGGCTTCCAACATTTCAGGGGTGTTACAGCCGTCGCTGAGTTTTTTAGATCGCAGCAACATGTAACGACCATCCGGCTCCGTAGGCGATTTGAGATAACCGCCATCGATATCCCGAAGTCCGTGTTCATCTTTTTCCGTTGTCGAATAAACGTTGGACAAGTCGATGTAGCTACTGGCTTGATTCAACTGTTCTCGCACACCTGGCAGACATTTAATTTTGTTAATTTGGCTAATGCATAATTTTTAAATTGTCCTAATAATTACCAATTTGGCATTGAGGTGCCGGGGCAGAGCGAACAAAGTCCATGCACATGAGACCTTTCTCCTTGTAAAACGGATCGTTACTTTTGAGTTCCAGAGCGAAACATTCCGGATGACGTGATTCAACGGGTCCGCAGCACGGAATAGCACTCCGGTTAGCACCTGCGTTATATATACGTTAAACGTTTTTAAAAAATAAAAGAAGAAATCAATTTGAAACCTTTGTAAGCGGCAATGTTGCTCATGTCGTGATCGAGGAAATGAGCGAAATGAACGAAAAGCATCGACAGTCTCGGCTCGTCCAATTGATTGGTAGCATTCTGCATGCAAATGCTGACCTGGCGGCCAGGAGGATGAATTCCGGTCGGGAAAGAAGGTTTGGGTACGGAGAATCCGTCTTCGTACTCGGCCGGCAATATGCGGCGGAATGGCTGCAGGGCGGAACCCCAATGCTGGTGCTGGAGATTGTTACACATTCCGTCCATCCAGCGGAATCTATCTTTGGCCGAACATTTAAATTCGCCGAAAGGTGGCTGACCTTCCTGACATTGCGGCCATTGTTTCTGTAGGTAACGCCAGTCGGATTTCTTCAGCTCTTCCAAGTCCACCTGTTTCTCTATGAGGCAACGCAAAGTGGCTTCGGCCATGACACCCGATTGGATCCAATCCACCGCTTCTTCGTTTAGCGCCGTTGACATTTGGTGGTAAAAAGCCGGGCCTTCAGGCTCGACCAAAGTCTTCTCCATCATATTGCGACGGTTCATTTCATTCCAACCCCGAGTGTGACATTCTTTTAGCAAGTCCATGTCAATGGACGGTGTCGTCGACGGTTCCCAAGAAGCCGTATCTATTTTCTTGAACTCTCTCGAACGACCTGGGTGTCACATTTACGGTGAATACATGGAAATGACAGGAAGTATATTTATTTTAAAATTTACCTCTTTTAATGGGGAAAGAGACCTGAAGAAGCGGTTGATCGGGATCTATTAGCGCATTTGGAATGTCCGTTACAGGGACCACATCATCCGAACCGTCATACACCAATACATAGACTGCGGCAACGATTAAACTAACAGTCACCCTGAAATACATTTAAAAAGGCCATTCCAATTCATGAGTAGTTGCTATTAGAATATTGTTAGAATAGTTAACTCACATAACAGTACTGAAAGTGATTATTTTGCAATTACGACGACCGGAGAGGCTTTTCTTCATGCGGTTGTAATGATTGAAAGTTGGCGCCCGCGCCCCCGACTCTGCTTCGGTGTAGCCGCACAACGGATCCAGCTCCGACATCTTGGCTGAAACTTGATTGATTTCTTTAGCAAAAATGAGTAAAATTATGGAATATGTCAACAAAATTTCAAGAACAACTGAGCTCAATGTAAAGAGTTTCAACTCTGTTGCCCGACTGACTGTCTGAGACGCAGCGACGAAACCTTTTTGATGGGTGAAACAAAGCAAAACCGGATATACTAACAGAGGATTACATACTACTTTCCTGTCGTCTTGTTTCATCCGTCCTACCTTTACTAATGGGATGAAGCCCGTGCTGTGCTATAGACGCAATATAAGCCAAGTATGGGGCGAACGGAAACGTAAATGCGTAACCTACCCTTCACTCTTTACAGTCATTCTTCTTAAATTTCCTTGCCTATTGACAAGCAACAAAGAAAAAAGAGACAATATTTTGATCGAATTTTTATGGATTATGTTGTGTATTTTCTAATGACTGACGAATGTTATTTTTTAATTTTTAACAATCTGAGCACTTGCTGATGCACGCGCGAGCATAGGGTGCCGTTTTTGCTTTCTATCGACATACGATTATATGAAGGAACTTACAAAAATGTACGAACATAAATTTTAACTGATTATCAGTGTGTGCAATATTAATCAAACGAAATCAAACAGATATTATTTCTTTTTTTTTCTATGCAATTACCCGAAGGTTTTCTACGGGTTTTCGTTCCACTGATATGGATTAGTTGTCGATCGTCTCGCTAGATGGCCAATGCCAATCAAGCGAAAATACAAAAAAATACTTTTTTACCACTTCGATTTTGGAATGACCATAAGAATAGGTGTTGTCGACGACCACGGTCCACGGCCGTTTTTAGATTTCATTGTTGAGTCAGTATTACGCTGTTGCTGTGGCAGTGTGGCTGCTGGAGTTTGCCTATTTTCGACTTTTCGGGTTTCGCCTCGTGGTCAATAATGGCGTGGCCGGTCGTCTGTCTGACAATGACTGCAGAAAAACCGCTGTCCTTAATAAAGGTTTGAAGAATCTCTTGCTTCTTTACTTCTATGCATGTCTCATCTAATGCAGAATCACTTCATAGCAAAGGTAATTTTGCTGATCATTATAGTAATTGTTCATGTGATCTAGTCTCAATTCTTTCAATCTACTTGTAGCCTACCCCTTTTACCATTCCCAACCTGTCCTTCCTTCTACAAAATTTTTCAACTGACTACTCTTGGGCTACTACTTTCCCAATTTTTACTAAAGCTACGGTGTGATGGAAGTCAAACTCAGCCCCTTCTTGCCTTCTGTTTCCTTGAATGTCAAATCAGTAGCTCCGCTCAAAACAGAAATTAAATGCAGACAAATCTGGTCAAGTGAGCTATGTCTGGGCAACTGATTTCAGTTTGTATCTGTTTTCTGTGTTCTCGTCTTTGTGAGCTGTGTGGCCCTATAGTGCAGGAATAATATAGTGACGTTCTGGAGAAAATGCATGCTTGCTTGCTTTCGATAATGCCTTGGCACTTAATGCATGTATGTGGCTCATTTGATCCTGACTCTGGAAACTAGACAAAGTTTCACCCATCAAATTGGTTCCCCTGAACTCAGTTCCTCTGATAAATTTGTTCAGAAAATTCAGCAGTTGGCTGGCCATATGCCACATCTTCCTAGAGTATATCGAATAGTAGTGCAATCTACCTCTGGCTATCCCCAAAGAAACTTGTGTAAATTTTATATGTTAACTTTTTGTTTCGGATGTGTCTAATTAGTTCTTTATTCATTCGACAGGTTTTAACTGATAAATTGTTGATCAAGACTTTCGTCCAGTGCATTCATCCATCCAGTACAATAAGTTGCATTCAATCCACAGCTAACAAAAGTTTTCGCCAAGAAGATTATTAGTGGATAAACTCTTCTCTTTAAGTAAGAGCAGACATACAATTTAATAGAACTAAAACTAATAAGTTTTACCTTTCTCCTCATTCAGTTCGCATTTAACAGCGCCATTGGGGCACCTTTGATAAATGAGTGAACTATTACGTCATACCATCGACAACGAAATCGTCCCCTGTTGGAATGTAGGATGTAAGGAAACAAATTCGTATTTTAAAGTTTGCGATAATGGTAATCCTGACCCAGTGTCTCGACTGCGAACAACTCCAACTGGGAACAAGCTGTCTTTCCTCGTCAGCTGATTGATCAAATTTAGTCATCTTCAATGTGATTCCCTTGACAGTAATTGTGAAGCATGAGCGACAGCCGGGAACGGCAACAGTGTTCTTCAAATGATCTCCAGTTCATCAGCTGCTGCCGAATTATCTTCGGATCACGAGCTTATTATTCGCCCTTTCTGTTTGTTTGATAATTATTTGTTTGGCCAGTTGCGTCGACTCCAACAATTGCTGCCCATGTCACCGCACTACTTCCGCCACTAGACAAGTGGGAAAAGGACTTAAAACGTTTCATTCATCGTTGATATCTCGCAGGCGTTAGTACTCCGGGAAAGAGCCGACAGCTAAAGGTGACACTTTCGTATTTCCTGTGACTTTTCCCCTCTCAATTTTCCGCAATACTCTTCGTGAAACGTCTTACGATGATTTATCTGGCTTTCCTAAAATTGTCTTAAGTAATTTCCCTTTAAATACTGCAATGCATGTGTTAGTAGATGTGTTATTGAGAGTTCTTTTGCTTAGTAGAAGGAGGAGCAGAGTTATTTTGCACAGACAGATATAGGTAATATTGAGGGACATAACATAGACATTTGGGGCATCAACGAATATGTGGAGGGGTTTGAAAGTGTGTCATAACCATTAAGCCATGATCGCACATCCGGTTAGAACTCTATTTGGAAGTTGTCCCTAAACGTACAACGGATATGGCTCAGGGTGTTATTAAATTTTTTATTTTGTGTTTTTCAGTCTGCCCCCAATTCTCTTAAAACGGATAACGAAGTCCTTTTTTCCAATAGGGAATTGCGCCGGACCACTCCCGACCTGCTTGTGACTTACCTCTAATCGATATTTTCGATGTGAAAACGGAGCGACACAGGAAGAAGAAATGAAGAGAAGGCATTGACATCGTGTTTCTACCTTGCCTGTGGTATCTGTTGTTTGAAATACGAATTTTTCTTGTAACGCTCATCTTTATTGTTTCAAGGTTCGAGGTATTGAGTTCGACCCGGTGGTGCAGCACTTCTACTGGATAGACTGGAGTTAACTAACAATTCGTCGTGCGCTAGATAACAGTATCCAGGCTTCAGTCGTTATGGCCAATCCAACACTAGTTCTCTTTTGGAGTTGCTCTAGGTTAAATGCGATCAACGCTACCAGAATCGATAGTCATATTTCTGTTGGTATCCTGGTTGGAGGTCCGTCTTCACCAACTTGCCGTCCCAAATCGAATGGTGCCGTATACGACGGAAATAATCGCGACAAGATAAGAGAATCGCGACAAGATAAGAGAAATAGATATCGACCAACCTTCAGCGCCGACTATCGACACAGAAGAGAAGATGATATTTTGAGCTGACACCAAACAACCGCAGGAAGTTGACCCCTTCTAAATTAGTCAAGCCTACAGCATCAACAGTTCACGGACAGCACAATTATTTGTTGGAGAAAGAAGGCGGTGGAGAAAACGGCGTTCCATTCCCAGGAGGTACGCAGATATTGGAAACGAGTGATCGAATACGATTTCCTTTTCTCAGTTGTGTTGAAGATGGCAAGCTATAAATCACAAATAGATCATCCGAGTCCGAGCATATGGAATAAGAATTATTCAGATCACAAAGATGAACTATCAACCCAAATCAGAAAATGCAACTGACGGCCGGTAAAGTTTTGTTCGCGCTGGAAGAATAACGGAAACATCTCCAACTCTTCTACCGATTTCCGATGGAGTTCTGCTATGTTACCCATGTTAGTTCTAAGGTATCAAAGTGTTTTTTAGTTTATTGAATTGAATGATAGTTTGGTGAACATTTTCCCAAGTTCTCTTTTGTTTCTCTATTTCTTACATGATACCAGGTTAATTGCATGTTGGGATGTTTCGTCACATGCATTTTTTTTTCTAAAATTCTGTGTAAATGTTTGATAATCTTTATGTTTCTTTTACTTTCAGAAGGAAAAATTTTAGAGTTGTGCAGCCTACTGTCCACTCAGTTCAAAATCATTCTACTCTACTGAAGGTGCCATCAAAATAATACAGGTAACAACCAAAATTAGATTTATTAAAGTAATTGCTGAAACTTGTTATTTTCATCCTTTATAAGGATTCATCTCTCATTCCATCTTCTGGAGAATCTAGGATAACTGATCGGTGGTTTATTCATGTAGAAGTTCACTTGTCTTTTCACTGAACCAAATCGTCCAATATCGCAAATCTGCAGAAGTGAGCATGTGACAAACTCATATGTAAGTGATCTGATTATCCTTATGGCGACGTTTTGAAGTAGTAGGATGAAGGTGGTTAGTTTTTTTCTACATTTAATCAACTTTTTGCTCTTCTATCTATGATAACCAGTGGTTTTTGAAGTTTGTTAGGTTTGTTTTTTTTCTTCAAAAGGTTGGGTTAGAATATTTTTCTCAAGGTTGGTGCATTTTTCGGGATTGGAATTTCCTTATGGCGACGTTTTGAAGTAATAGCCAATGGAACGAAGGTGGTAAATATTTTCTACGTTTTATCAATATTACGATTACAAGTTGTTGATTTTTCTTAAAAGGCAGGGTTAGAATTTTGGTCAAAAGGTTGGGGCATGGGTTGGGGTGGGGTTAGAATTTTTGTCAAAAGGTGGGGTTAAAATTCGTCCACCAGAGGGGTTTGGTGTTGCAGTCAGTGAGTCATGTCAAGGCATTCAGGTGCAGACTGTAGAACTGGGACGCCGCACGTCTGCGTTTTAGCATGTCAGCAAACTTAAAAGTTTTGCATCGTGAAGATCAAAGGTATTTCATTTTTATTGTCACCTGTGGATGCTATTGTGTATGTGAATTAGATGTATTCTCTAGTCGTCTGTGAATCTGAAGGTTATTTTGTCTACAATTTTAGTCCCACTCCCAGTGTAGACGTCTGACCATGTGTCCTGATCCTGAAAGTGCTGTCGTTGCTGTCCGTATGCAGAAATGTCGTCTCGTTCTAGAAAGTAGAAACTTGAATACAATGGTAACTATTTTTTTTATGTTTTCCAATTTAAGACAAGTCTTAATTCAATATATATGTATGGGATATTTCACCACATTTTTATCCATTTTCATTTTACTTCAACTACACTAGACAAGAGAGTAAATTCATTTGTTTAATTGTGGTGTAATTCTTCTTTAAATTCTATGATGTGGTTTTACGTGATTGAATCTATACCTTTTTTTTTCAAATAATTTTTGAATTTTCTGTTAACATTGTAAAGATTTTTGTTGGAATTATATCTTCATTGAGATATTGTTTTGACAGTGCCTCATATCTTGCCGAGTTGGTGTTGGAGAAGGGATATGCTTGCTACTGTGGGGTATTTTTCCCAACTTGTTGAGCCATATTAACTGCTTGAATTCTTCAATATTTTTGTTTTGTGTGGTGAATTTACAGGTCTGAAAGCTTACAATATATACTTGTCAACTCCATGTGTTGTTGTGGAGTGCTCTACAATTTCTGAAGACTTTCACTGCATGTTGAGATGTTTTGTTGCATGGAGAAGTACTTTTACTTTGAAGTAATTTTTTTTTTCTATTCTGTTTGTGTTGGATAGTTTAAATGTTTCTCTTCCACTTCAGGAGGAAATGTGCAAGGGCCATGCAGCTTACTGTCCACTATTTTGTTCATAATAATTGTTATCTACTGAATTCCAAAGCTTAAACAATCTTTTTCCCTAACTTTTGAAAGGTAGATTAATTCGAGCTGTTGAATGATGGTGTTTGCTGCTCAATGCGAAGATGGTGAAAGGAGTGCTCGACTCAGAATAAGCTGCTATTGTCTCTGGTGTTGGTGAATCTACATTCAAAAAACCGGTCTTTAACTTCTTTGGACATGAGGTATGTACAGTAATGTTTTCTTGAAGATTAGAGCTAGTTTGTCTTAGATGTGTCCAAACTCTTAAGAAAGATGATAGATTGCTGTTGTATTAATCTTCTCATGCTTCACCTGGGAATAATTTCAATTGTGAAGTAGCTATTCTTGTCCAAAGGAAAATACCACTTGGCCAAATCATCTGATCTCATCTGAGCTTGACTATTGTCTAGTGTGCAGAAACCAGAAGTACTTGATAAAGAGTAATAATGTTTAGTATAATCCTTAAAAGCGTGCTTTCAGTGTCAATGACTGAAGACTAGAGAGTAAATTCCTTTATTTACCTTTGGTGTAATTCTTATTGAAATCTAAAGTTGTGGTTTCACGTGATTGAAACTAAACCTTTTTTCAAATTATTTTTGAATTTTCTGTTTTTGACATTGTAAAGCTTATGTTTTCCTTTGGGGTGATGGGTAAATGTTGAGAATGATAAGTCCAAGGAATGAGCTAGATAATTTTTTTGGTTGCATGAAACTTTGAAAGAAATTTATTTTATATTTCAAAGCATGGCTTGCTTGTCTTTCTCTTGAGATGTTGTTGGATAACGTTCACCTCAGTCAGTGAGTTACTTTCTTACTTGACAAATTACTATTCTAATTTATACTTGACCATTAACCAATGAAATTCTGTGCTATGTGAAATTATAGGTAACATTGGCAGTTCCTTCAATTTATATTTCGCCATTCAATTTATCATGCGACCTGCCTTCCCAAAATGTCGTCTCTTGCTGTATGTTGCATATTTCGTCAAAAGATGAGTTATTTTCTCGCCATTCGTCTAAGCTGAACCGATAGTGAACCAATTTAAAGCAAGTAAGTGAATCGTGAGAGTATGGAGTGTTTGAAAAGCCCATTTGCTAATCTATTTCAATCTATTTGTTAAAGCAGGTGATTTCCTTTTCTCCACAGTGTGGTCGCTGCTGTGCGATGAAGACGGTCTTTGTGAGGGTCTACTATGTTGCAAGACAAACTTTTTGAAAGGAGGGAATCTGTTAAGGTAATTAAGTACTTGTTAGCTAATTCCAGTAGTACCTTTGTTTATAAAGCTTTGTCACATATTATTTCTGCTGAAGAGATTGAGGATATGGCAAAGGCTGAATTTCATTGCTGACATGCAGGTGATTTTGTTGCAGACAGCTGGTGAAAGCGAGGGCAAGTCAAGTTTAGCTGAAGCTTCTGGAAGTAGTCTACATTGCTGGTGTCATCCTGAAGAGGGGTAGTGTTACTTGAAATGTAACAGCAACAAAGACATCTTGAAAAGGTAGTTTGATTGTGATTATGGGCTGTAATTAGGGAAGTTTCGTGAAGTGTGATCAAAATATTGCAATGTGTTTAGTTTTGTGAAAACATAGTCACCTACTTGATCAATCTGAGCTGACTTGTAAGTTTCTTTTTGATTGAAGTAGAACATAAATTACCTTTCTAATATCTTTTAATGCAATCTTGTCTTGTTACTCAAAGAATTTGCTTCTGCTGGCATTTCATCTATAATTTATTTTTGAGACTTTAATGTTTTCTTTCTTGTCTTACATTGTTTTTACATCTGGTTTAAGTTTAAATGTTAGTTAATGATTATGCTTTTATCCTAACAGGACTTGGTGACAGTGTTAAGTGGCAATCTGCTGCATGCATTTCATGAGAAGATGGTGTTATCCATAAGTGTTGCAGGGAGACTTGGAGCATAGATGCAAGAAAACCTCTAGAAATGGTAATTTATGAGTTTAACTGAGTTTACTTGAGGACATGACAAAGGCTGAACTTCATTACTGTCATGCAGGTGATTTTGTTGCAGCCAGCTGGTGAAAGAGAGTTCAAGTCAAGTTTAACTGAAGCTTCTCAAAGTAGTCTACATTGCTGGTGTCATCCCGAAGAGGGGCAGTGTTGCTTGAAGTGTAACAGCAACAAAGACATCTTGAAAAGGTAGTTTGATTGTGATTATGGGTTGTAATTGGGGAAGTTCCATGAAGTCTGATCTAAATAATGTAGTGGAGGAGAGTTTATGTTAAAAGATAGTTGCCTGCTTGTTGCTTGATCAATCCGAGCCGACTTGAAGTTTCTTTTTGATTGAACTAGAACACAAATTCCCTTCCTCATAACTTTTTATGCAATCTTGTCTTGTAACTCAGAGAATTTGCTGCTGCTCGCACTTCATCTATAATTTAATTTTGTGACATGATTGCTTTCTTTCTTTCTTATGTTTTTACATCTGGTGTAAGTTTAAATGTAAGTTAATGATTTTGCTTTTATCTTAACAGGATTTGGTGACAATGTAAAGGGTCAATCTACTGCATGCATTTCGTGAAGCTGGTGTTATCCATAGGGGCGACTAGGAGTATAGATGCAAGAAAACGTCAAGAAATGGTAATTTATGAGTTTATTATTTGTAACTCTAAGTGTGTAATTTTATTGAAAAATAGTTATCAGTCATGATTGATTCAACTGCCAACTATGATGTCTGTTTTTTTTTTCTCACAGGAGTTGGTGGAAATGGAAAGTGGTTTTGCTGTCTGGTTTCTGTTCAAGCTGTTATGCTGTATCTGCTGAAATCCAAGTAGCTGATGCTGATGTTATCCTACAGTTGGTTTTCCAGTGGAATCTTGGTTGTCTACTAAAATATTTTGTCTTATTTGTTTTCATCTGTGTAGTGTATAATTCAAAAGATTTGATATTTAGGTTTTCAATGTGGTATGTTGCAACTTATGTTGGTGAAAGTTCTTTGTGCGGTTGTCTTCGTTGTCTTAAAGCAATTTTTCAATTATTTACTTCATATCAGAAACCTAAACCTGAAATTACTTGTTTAATTTTGTAAACTTAATTGCTGTTTCATCAAATCATGTATAAAACTCGTTAAATATACAGTTATTCGTTCAAATTCGAAATCTAAATTTGCATAAATTTTAATCAAATAAAAAACAATTTACAGAATAAAATTAATAAAATAAAATTTTATTAAATACAAATTAATTGTTATCGAATTAAATATAATTTGATTAAATTTAATTTAATTAACTTAAATGCATTTTATTAATTTTTCCCAAAAATATCAAAAATTTAATAAACAGAGCGTCCGGTACAAGGCATTTGATTATTAGTACAAGTTATAAAACAATTTATACCCAAATAAAACAAACCTATCCAACTTCTTTTGTGTTATTTGGGAGATAAATTGCTTTAAAAACTCGCACATGGAGTCAATCAAGACAGGGGGAGACTGCCTTAATTGACTGCAGACAGGGATTGGTAGGAGAAACCGGAAAAAGAGCGAAGAGTTGAGGAACAGTTATTACGAGAACGATTAATCATATAGTAGGCTTCCGGCTTAAGCTTGCAAGTCCCCATTCGACCAGCACACTCTTTTCCTCCTGGTTGTCATTGGTTTTCAACAATGGATGAAGTCCATGATAAGTAGCGAAGGAGTTACCCTGTAGGCAGAATGAACATTTATTAGGACAGTTATTTTGAATAAAATTTTAGCGACAGAAAGCAATACCTCAAATCAAGAGGGCCTGTTTACTTTTTCATGAAGTAAAAGGGGATATTCAAGGGTAGCAGGCTAGCAGCCAACGGGTTACTGTATAGTCATTGTCCTTTTTGTTCAATGGACATGACTTCTCATAAAGTCTGTCATGCAACATTAGAAACCCAAGAACCTGTAAATAAAAAATAACATCACCTTGTCTATAATTTGTGGCATCAATGTGCTTGATTTCTATGATCTAGAAGAATAATTTAACTTAAACATTAGATAGACATAAGTGCAGAACAATACTTTAAATACATATAAGACAGCAACAAAATAAGTTCAGTGACATGAGAAGTAAACTTACACACTAAACCACCAATCGGTTATCCAAGGTTCTCTACAAGATAGAATGAGAGATTGGTCCGTGATGGGGTTGGTGATCTGGCAAGTCCCATAGAATGATTCAGCCGATAATAGTGATGAATCCTGATAAAAGATGAGAAGACTATGTTCCAGCAATACTGTACTAAAGCTAGCATTGGTTGTTACCACTCTGTCATTTGGATGACATATTCAGTAGGATACCAGGATTTTTAACACAATACAAGACAGTACAGGCTTCATGCACCTTTCACATTTTCTCCTGGAAATGGATGATAAATGATGATGTTATTAAACACATAAACGGTAAAGAACAATGCCAAACAAATTGCACACGAAATCTAGTCAATTTACCAGCGAATTCATTGGTAATTTTCGAAAAAATAGCTGTAGCTAAACTTTTGGCAACGAGCCGCCATAAGCCCGTATCTGACACAACAAACAGCATTCTTTCACGCCATCTATTTGACACGTTCAAAACTAAATATCTAAAGGACTGGCCTTAGATAGTCACAAGTCATAAAAGTAATCAAAAAACCATTTCTCTTTGCTTAAAATTAGCATGGAGTCTTTAGAATTCTACAGAGAACAAAGCTCACTTGCTAGTTTTATGCAAATTTTCCGGAAGTATACCGGAAGTAAGCGATAGCGCCTTAACCATTGAGCTGTCGTCAAAATAAACTAAATATTCGTGATCTACGTAAAATTTGGGGTCGATTAGGTGTAATTTAAGCGAAATCCAGATTTTGGTCAAAATCGAGAATTTTCCTGAACTATAGTTCAGGAAAATTTTTGAAACCGGAAGTACGCTTTCGTACAAAATAAAACATGAACTTTACCACAAATTGAACGAGGATCACGAAAATGTAGTTCGTTTGTACTTCAGATGACTATTTACTGAACTACTGACTGAAAAGAGAAAACCGGAAGTAGAAAAAAAAAACACAATATTAAAAATCTAACAAGTGAGCTTTGTTGTCGGAACAGAAACTGACAGTTATCACCCAAAAGTTTGTTTGTAATAGCAACGAGAATCAAAGTAAGCGTAACTAAACTGAGCGGAAAATGATCAAAAGTATGCCAAAACTCATCACTCACTGAGACACTGAGGCAATAATGGAGCACCTGTTGGCCAAACGTCCAAACTTGGTGTCGTTGTCTGCTACGCTGTTTACTTTTTTTTCGAACGTACTGGTTACTCGGTTAGTGGATAAATCACCGTGGACTTTGCGTGAAAATATTATTTAACTAGATTAGTGCACATTAGATTATTTGAAAATGCAAAATATTCCATTGTGGAACCAGTCACGCCTGCCCTGTCCTTCTACTTCTGCTCATAAAGTAGACTTATCATTATCAACTCAATTTCAAGGTAAAATTTGTTAATTTGGTTTACTCATGTTGATGTTACTATTTTTGTTGAATTCCAGGAATCATGTTTAGCTTTCTAAAGAATTCTTCTGAGGAATCACAAAAATTAAAAGAATCTTTTGTGTTGATGACTTCAGAGATTGTTCTCTTAAAGCAATTTTTATACAAAATTGCTGCAGTTTTTCATCATGACAAAAGCTACAAGGTGCTGAAGCAAATTTATAAAACTGTGGATAAGTTCTTAGAAGCTGATGTGGTATCAGATCTAACAAGTTTTTTAGAACAGCATACTGTTTGCTTTGCTAACGTAATGTTTGTTGCACCCAAACCAAAGTATGAATATATTCAAGTGCGACTGCAAGGAACTGTCAGATTGCTGGCACACATTCTTTGTCTTTGCCAGTATTATGGTTCAATAATGGTCCAAAAGATGAGTATAGGGCACTTCGTGAATATAGTTACCATTTCCATGTCATTTGCTGCCAGAATTTGGTAAAAATCTTGTGTGAAAATTTTCATTTGCACTATTTACATTTTGTCATTTCACTAGGGCATTATCACTTCACATGATGTACTTGCTAATGAAAATGTATCATGGTATCAGCCAAATTTTCAAAACTAAGGGATTAATACCTGATAGTACTGTAGCCTTCCTTCCAGAGGACCACATACTACCACTTAGTCTGGAACACTGGCTAAACTCAGATGAAACTCTCAAGGACATTCATCCACTGTAAGAATAATGTTGACTTTTCCAACTTACAATCTATATATATTGTATAATATTTTTCTATGATATAGGTTGAAGAGAAAACAAGAGAGTAAACAAACTGCCACCAAATCAGAAATTTGGCAATCAATTAAGATTGACGATTACGAACGGGAACAGCTTGTGCAATTAAAGGAACTTGTGACTACCTCCACCGTAACGCAGATTGGAAAAAACAGTAGTGAACATTCATCAAGTGTTGAAGTATTGTCACTGGAAAAAATGCAATCTAGTATTGCTACTGATATTGGAGGTAACATTAATAATAATATGTTTGTTTGACCTAGTATACAACTTCTTATATATAGAGCTGGTGATGCGTAACACGTTCGTATCAGTCAAAAAAGGCAAGAAGAAACGAGCTAAGAAATTAAATGGAAATAAATTAGAAAACTGATGAAATTCTTTCATTATCCCACACATTTAATACACTGCAATCGTTATAACTGGAATAACTTCAATGAATTCGTGTTAGATCTTCTATCAGTTTAATTATATCTTCTACTGTCGCTTCTCTTTTCATTCCGCTTCCATCATCCATCTACGGAAAAGAAGTTGTGTAAGACAAAACTTAAAATTTAGTTGAATTTTTATCTTTACCTGTAGGCCAGTGGCAACCTCCTTCATTTTGTCGCTGGACAAATCCAAGAAAGATTCTATTAAATCCCCATCAATAAATCCTTCGCACGGTTCAACTTTTCGTTCTGTGGCAAAACTCCTCCAAAAACTATGTTCTATCTTTCCAACAGGTTTGATAACTCGAGCCATACGTGTCTGAACCTCAGACAAGAAGTGATAAAATTCGCTCGGTAGTTGTGTCACAACACCTGCAAACAATGACTGCATGATTTTCCTTGCTCAAAATAAATAATAAAAACCACAAAAGATTACCTATGGCTCCATGGACCGTTCCAAATAAGACGCAGCCTTGTGTAGGGGTAGTGAGCGTTTCTGCAGCATGGTCCATCACCAAAGATCCGTGACGGAAAACGTTTACCATGTCACCGAGATGAAAGCGGCCAACCTCGGTCAACTGTTGTCGTTCTTCTTCTGTTGTTGCCGCACTAAAAATTACAACGTCAATTAAAACTTCCATAAAGAAGAAACAAAGTTACGTTCTAACCTATCTTTTTGACAAACAAAGAGATTGAAAGAATTTTCAGCTCCAAGGAACGTGTCATCATCCAGAATCTCGACAGCGGACATCCAATTCGGATTACTATCTCGTGCCATCTACCAATTGATGAGGTCAAACACTATTAGAAAAAAAAACCCAACAACCCAGTTAGAACAGAAACGTTTTACCTCCTCAAAGCTGCCTTCCATAGTTTTATACTGCAGCAGAGTAATAGACCTCATCAGATCACCGACCAAAATAAAGTCACCTTTGCGCTTGAGGTATAAGGCAATAATGTGATTGAAGTTGCTGCACTCAAGTCGCAATTCTTTCTCAGCTGTCCACTCATACAGCCGAACCTTAGGTTTTGGAAAACAGTTTTAAGCATATGGCTTCTTCTGAGTAACAAACATTTTCAGAATACTTACAACATTGTTAATAGCGGCTAAAATTTTTGAATTGAAGTCCACCAAGGAATAGCAGGCACCTTTCACCTCTTTTTCAGCTACAGTTGTCAATTTACCATCGGCCCACTGAAATAGTACAATCCTGCCTTGTTTGGGTTCCGACTCTTCTGGTACTACGAGTGCCGTTCCGACTACATAATACGGATTAACATCGTCACCCAAGCGAGTAGAAACGATGCTCAGAGCATATTCATTCTGCATGAATTGATGCGCGTGCAGAACTATTTAATAAAACACCGTATTAAACGCGTTATTTGATTTTGATTAGAATAAAGAAATACCGGCAAATGAGTGTTGATCGACAATAAGCAGGTTGTATACTTCAATCTCTTGGCCAATTTCGGCTCCCCCACCACTCCCACACGAATCTCTTGTACTCACTGGAGCTTTGATCGCCGATCCCAGTGAACTGGACGATGATACAGACTGTGCTTGGGTAGAAGCCGACTGACGTGCAGGGGTCAACCCAGAAGATTCGACTATGTCTACGCGAGATGTAATCACTCCGAAAGTCTAGCAATATCCAAATGAAGTTGATAAGTTAATAAGAAAACATCATTGAATGAAAAGTATGAATTTTGTTACTGACTTGTGTGTTTTCCTGGTACGCGATTCGACGCGGTGATTCTCCAAGAGGCACGGTGCGGATGTGAAGTTTTTGAATTTCATCAATAGTTCCGATCGTAACGGCCGTATCAGTTGCCAAGACTAAACTATCTGGATAAGCTTCCGAATTGAGCGGGCACATGTGCGCGACCTCTTTCAGATTGACATTGCTGAACACCAGTTTATGATTAGAAGAATAGATAACAGTCGGTCGGTCTGAGCACGCAAAAACGTTAACAGTGGACTGGGATCGAAATGGTCGAAGAACAGTCGGCTGAGTTCCCAATGTTACCTGAAAAGTTTGTTAATAATAACTTTATTAAAATTCTTGCAATGCAATTCAGAGTATTTGTTTACCTTCTTACGGTCACCAAGCAATTTGGTGACCGGATTCATACTAAAATAGAAAAGGGATCCGTCACCCAATGCTACAAGCAGGTAGGGTGTACCTTCAAAGAGTGCCATTAAAATAGATCGGGGGATGATTTCTGTAGGGAAAAATAGAGAGAAAAATGGATTGATCAGCCATGTTCGAATTACTGTAAATCGTACCTCCTCCAAGTGGCTCTTTGTGAAACTCTTCCAAGGTTGGTAATTTGAGAAGTCTCGCAGAAATGTCTGTCCACAGACCAACTGCACAGACTTCAGCTTTTGAGACGGTTGTGTTTTGTTGTGAGCCTATCGAAATGGGAGTCAAATCGAGGCAAGCCACTTCGTAATCTAGAGTTACATGACTGTGCAACATGAAAAAAATGTGAACGGACCGAACCAACATAACAAATATAATTATTCGTACGTCTTCAAAACAACTTGAGTGTCATCTTCCATTTCCAAATAGTAAAGTTCTCGTCCCGCAGCACAAAGCACCTGGCCATGATTGCATGCAACAACATTAAGCATTTTTCCATCCGGAGGTGTCCACTCACTAAAAATAAAATAGAAGAAATTGAGCGATTAAAAAATGTAAAACTAATATTTTCAACTGATACCTTAGTTTTTGTTTTGTATTCACGGATATAAGTCTGACACTACCGGTCGTGATTTGCAAAACGGAATCTTTTCCGACATTTCCGCAAAAAAAGGTTTGCTGATCAGCGGTAAGACCAGGAATTTCTGTTTCTTCCATTTCTTCTCCATTCAACATCAGCACTCTACATCAGATGAAAAAAAAAATTGTAAGAAAACCTTGGAGGAAGCAAGAATAGATAATGTTTACCTTGTCTGTCCAACAAAAGATAGGACGACTGTATCATCTACTGAAGGGTTACCGGATGAACCCATTTTCAGGGCCCATATTCCCTTGATACCAGGTAGATCGATACTGGCTTGCTCGTGTATACCGATTCCGTTACGAATAATACGCAATGAGCCTTCCTTGTAAGCTCCTGTAAACAAGATTTTTATGAGTTACATCACGCTCCAAGTTGGTGGTTGTTCTCCTAGCCGGTACCTGAACACGTTACAAGTTGTCCTTGTCCCTGTCGATCAAGATCGACAATGGTCATATCGACGATAGGCGCCAAGTTGGTGAACGTTTCCATAACCGTAACATAGGAATTGTTATCATCAGGAGTGACGTTCAACTTGACTAACTGGGAATCTCCGAACCGGGAGCCGATAAAAACTACACCATTGTCCAAGTAAGTCAAACACTCTGGAATCGAGACTTCTCCTAAAAGTTCGATTTTAATGTCACGGACAGTAACTGTTCCATCCATTTTTTCTTCTTTTTCCAACACTAGCATAAATAGGTGACCGGCTAAATCTCCCAGTAAGTATCGTGATCCATTAGGATCAACCTTGCCGTAGCAGGTGACTGTACTTTGCTGTTGGTAAAGAAATTAAAACGTCAGCTATGATATGTTTTCTTTTGATGAGTAGTAGGTATTTACTTTAATGATTGGTGGGGCAATGGTGACGTAATTTTGTCCGTTGTGGTAGGTTATTGATTCCTGACCAATAATCAAGGCTCCCCCATAGGGTTCTGGAACTGGTAACAGCATCGCTGCCTCGGTTTCGACGTTGTCTTGCTTCCAGGAAGTCTAAAAAAAAGCACACGCAAAACTGTGAAAACTGTATGAATGGGTGTTGTAAAGAATTTTACCTTAGCAAACTCTTTATCTCGTAAGGAAATTTCACGCGTCTTAACATGTCTACCATGAGCATCTTGATGGATAATGACCACAGTGGGATTTGCACATCCATATAAGAAAGCTATATCCTGTATGCAGAGCTCCTCAATCCTGTCAAAGTCAAAATAAGTAAATTACTTTGTGTTAAACTGGCAACCCTAAATATTAGTAAGTACCTGATGTTGTAGGCTTTAATTTCGCTGCTGTCCTTTTCTAATGGAATGATCTTCAGCAAACCATCATACAAACGAAGGCCAATGACTCTGCAATCAGGATCTATAATAGCAATTATGCCTGTTTCTGAAGGTTTCCCAATTTTGTCAGCTACATTCCCTTGTGTTCTTGTGATAATTTCCATGTTCTCTCCTTCCCCAGAACATTCCAAAATCATGGCATTGTACCGAGCAGTTAAAATGAACAGGGAGTCCTTTTTGTCATTCTGCAAAGAAGGCACATTGTATCAAGAAAATTCAATTATGTTCTCTAAAGAAACACAAAGACATCTGCCCAGGTCATACAACTAGCATTCAGATGCAGCCTCAATTATTTCATTTGAACATGCTTAAGAATTATCAACTTGCACAACCTCTCAAAATAAAATATTTCTTACCCCAGATTTGTATAGTTTCATCACAGCTATTTTCCCGTAAATGCCCACTTCCTTCAGAGGCCTGAGACCTTCTGGTGTCACCAGATATATCTCAAGGCGGTAATTTTTGGCCACAATCAGGTTAAGATCATTAGGTGATGTGAAATTCCCTGCATTGAAAATGAAAAGAGCGTTGATGGAACGAAAAATACGATTCAAGCCGCCACGCCACCGGTAGGAAAAACGTTAGCAGGCATCATTAGATCATTATCAACACAATTTATTTACTAACCAGTAACACATGATGTAACTGCTGTTTGTTTATGGGCAGTAACCACATAATTGTGAGCCATAATTAAGTTGAATATCCGATATAATCAACGAGTCAGTTGCGATTTTGAATGTTATTGAAGACTTCTGAAAGTGATAAAGGACTAAACAGCAACTCAATTCGCCCGTCCTCGTTGGTTTTCTCCTTTTTCTAATCGAATTCCATGGGCGCTGTTGTCAGATTAGACACAAATCCCGTGACATTCGGAAAAATGGGAAATCAATGAATGACAGTGATAGTCGCATTTTATCTACGCTAGATACTAAGATGATAGCGGAATAATTAAAACTGGAAAATATCAACGCATTAAATTCTTTGAAATTCAGCAAACACGAATCAGCTCGGTCCCGTGAGACAATGCATATTGCGTGACCCGTTAGCCGTCACGACGACAGCTCGCCATTTTCGGTTGATTCGCCATAGAGGAATCGATTCCAGATAGGGCGACTAAACGAACTTGGTACTTGAGTGTACCAGTCGCTCTGCTGATGGCGCAGAGCCAATCTTCAATATTATATCACCACTATACCTAAGCGAACGAATGGCCTGAAAATATGGTGCGTTTTTGTCCCGTTTCTTTCCCTTTTTACCGGGCCAGAGGTGGCATCAACTTTTTTTTTTCTTCAGTGATTACCTTTAAACACGGCACACGAAAGGCACTATCTCGCACGCATCAACGCCGCGACGACAGTATAAAAATAAAATAAGAAAAACCGGAATAGAAGCAGGAGGAAAGGGGACCACGACGTCGTCCATGGAGATGATCTTTTTCCGTGTCGATGGCAGTGTGTCCGAGTCGGAACGGAAAAAGGAATCGCCAGAAGGGGGGCGGCTCTAATATGTTATTCAGATACCCGAAATTAAATTCAAGTTCCGCACGTGAAGAGTATCGGAATCCTTTTCAATAAGTTAGCCTATTCCAAGGAATGTGGTTTTCACGACCGCTAGGTTCTCTTTCTGCTCTGTTGTTATTTTTATTGTTAAAAGTAATGTAGAAGAACGGGCTAAAAATAAATACGTACCGTTTATATAATGGCGTCATCGCTAGATAATATTCTTTCGTTGTACTGTTTAAACGTAACCGTTCCGGCGGCTGAAAATACTTTGCATTCATTCGGTAAAAAAAGGGAAAGAATAAAAAGATAGTCTTATCTTAGATGAGCGCAGTTTGACGTGATTGTTATTATATTACCATGCACGAGCTATCACGAACTCAGATGACTGATGTCAATGACTATTATACCTCAAAAGAGTGTGCCATCCACCCCCTCACCTAAAAACCTTGAACGAAAAGGCACAGAAACTTTAAATGAAAATAAAAAAAGGAAAATTCAACAAAAGAAAAAAGGGAAAGGTATATTAGACTCGCCGTCAGTCGTGTGTCCAGGTTAAATTTTTCAAAAGAGGCGGTTTACCACCGCCGCAGCAGTGGTGCATATTACCAGCTCGATTAACTCGAAAACGACACATCACGAACCTACACGCGAGTTTGGTCGCCTTCTAAACTACACACAAAAATAATAAAAATAAAACTGAGAAATGGTATGACAAGAAATTCAAACCGCCATTATCATCACGTTGTTCCCCGGCCGTCATGGGCTTGTCCGGTCGTAATAATACCTTTTTATGGTGTCGTTTAGATGAGAAGTCGATACTCTTCTTGAGTGTTGTCGAATAACAATAAATTGTTCCTTTTTCAAATGATTGCGCATACTGAACACGTAGTTCTCATGAATTGTTTATATATGTGTGACACAAAACGACTTCGTCGTTCAATAGAAATATGATACAAACTCTGACCAGAGTTAAATTCGAATATAGGGTTTAGGGATCTTGAATACAAATAATTTGTTTTTCTTCTTAGATTTAATGGTGGTGGTGAAGCCCGGTATATTCATTTGGAATACTTGGTGCTGGTCTTCAGGTATTTGGCAGCCCAGTCCGTCCGTCCGCTGACGAGCCTCGGGATCCTCTCCGTGACGGCCCCCGACGTCGGGACGGACATGCGGGTCGATGCGGCCGATACAACTGGCGGAGCGCTAGCAATCATGGCCGGACTGGTGTAGCTGACGGGCAACATTTTTCCGCTGACGGGGTATTTGGACTTGATCGGGTGGGAACTGTGGCTGTTGTACACTCTAGATATCTGCTGTGGCGCGTTTTGAACGAAAGAATTCACATCGTTGGCCAAGGATAATCCCCTACATGAGTAGAACAAATAAATTTGCTTTTATCGATCCATTACGGAAGGATTATTTAAAAAAAAAAAAAAAGGATTACTGGAAAATGTCTTCGAAGCCATCGTCGTCTTCCAGGTGCTTATTGGTTTCTTTCTTCTTGTCGTCGTCACCGTCGGGCCATTGGGGCTTGGGCCGGGCCGGCTCCGATTGAACGACTTGTCGTTGTTCAGAGAGTCTAGCATCCGAAGACAATTTCAGGTGAATAACCGAGTGTTGCTGCTGCTGCTGCAGGTGAGGCTGCATGCTGCTGGAACGGTTCGGCCCCAGGAATTTGACGCCCGATGTTGTCGAGGTCGACAGGACCCGACCGGTCCCACCTAACCAGGTTTTGCTGGACGACATGGCCGACGAATTGTGACTCGACCGTGCGAAAAACGAATGGCTGGAAGATTGTTGGAAAGAAATTGATTAGAATTTCGCCATTATTTCCACATTAGGAACTTGATTTGTTCCTTGTGATTTTGACCTATATAATTTGTGTTATCGACAATTTGTTTTTACTTGAGAGCTTGCTGGGCTGACGGCCTCCTTGCCGGATTCCACTGAAGTAGTAAATTGACGAGTTTGACGGCCTCGGGACTGGCTTGCATCAGCAGCTGGTTGAGCGACGAGTTGTTGAATTGCGGGAATTTGAAATGCATTTTGGACGCTAGTTGATAGCCATCGGGCCATTGACTCTGCATTGCGGATCGAATTGCATCGAGATGAAAATCGCTTTAGCCGTTAAATTCACGATACCGTGGCTGCTGGCACGGTCGTTCAACTGAGAGCCGTTCGCCATTCACATCAAATAATAACCAACTCCCAACAACAACATTTCAAGATTGGTCAGCGTTTATACCTCTGTGGGTGTTCCGAGGAGAGCGCAAACTTTGAAAAGCTGGTCAATCTCACTGGAGCCGGGGAATAGAGGCCGGAAGGTGTAGAGTTCGGGAATCATGCAGCCCACGGCCCACATATCGATGGCGCTGTTGTAGTTTGTCGAGTGGAGCAGGACTTCGGGAGCCCGGTACCTGTCAGCAATTCGTTTTAGTTTTATTATTTTTTGTTTCTCTGATTAGATCAGCAGGTAGTCTAACAAGTGCCCAACGTTATATCGACTTGGCTGGTCTTTTAACGGTACCATCTGGTGGAGACGTAGTCGGTAAAAGGCGGCCTCGACCGGATCTCCCTGGCCAACCCGAAATCACCGAGCTTGACCATTTCTGTCCCGTTGCAGAGCACGTTCTCCGGCTTGAGATCACGGTGGAAGAAGCCGTGTTTGTGCATGTAAGCGAGGCCCTGCAGGATCTGGATCACGATTTCCTTGAGCGCCGGTTCCGGTAGCGACTTCTCCCTGTTTGTACGTACACGAAAATGAGATCGAAACGAAACAAAATTCATTAGAACCATGTACATATACGTGATCAAATAATAAAAAAAAAAAAACTTACCCTCGTTCGTAACGCTCTTTCACGAGCTGGTAGAGGTTCTCCTTCATGTGCTCAAAGACGAAAAAGAGCGTTTCATTTTCCCGGATGACTTCTTTGAGTTTGACCACGTTCTGATGACTCAACTTTTTCAGAGACTGAAAAAAGAAACAAAACAAAACTCATTGCATTATTCAAATCTACTTGATGGATCGACATTTTGGCGCGTTGAAGGTTCTCCGCAAACATTTTGAATTTCACATGATATGCGTTAATACTACAGATGTATACTAATAAATTATAAAATGCATCAAGAAGCATCAGCCCGTGTGGAACGAAGCGGGTTTTTTTAGGGACCACCATCACCTGCCCCCCTCCCTATTTTTATTCTTCCACCCGCTGTTATCGACAGGAAGGACTGCAAAGTTGTAGAGTGGTGGGTCGGGGGGGAGGTCTCCATGGCAACCGTAAACAAAACAAAACCCACATTCGCTGTCGAAGCCGAAGCCAGCATAAAAATTTGGAGGGAATCAACAACATCAATAGATTACAATCGACAATGACACGGAAAATGTGGCAGTGCCCTCTAATCCCGCACATCTCCACCCCCGTCCACCCTTGTTGTTGTCACAACTTCAAGAGAAGAATGTTGTGTTTTCTTCAGATATAATAAAGGTGTAACAGTATGGGACGCCATGCTAATCCAGGAGAAGATTGGGGGATTTTCCAGATAGATTGAATAATAATGGCGTTAGTTTCATACCTTGACTTCACGAAGGTTCATCGCCTCCTCCCACGAATGGCACTTTCGCTTCATTCTGCGAATTGTACATCATAATCATTAGAAAAATGAAGATAATAATAAACAATTTGATCAAAACTCAAAGGGGGGGGGGGGAAATGATAGGGGAGACTGTTATTGTGTGGACTATCCACACGACAGGTGGCCTTAAGACGCCCATTAGACACATCTCCGTTACCAGCAACAACAACACACATCTACAACAACTTCCACGGCCACTGCTGAACTGTTATTAATAACAACAACCACCGCTAAAGACAATATCATTATTGAACTCGACTCACTTTTTAATGGCCACTTTCTCGCCGGAATCCAGTTTGATGGCCAAAACGACTGAGCCGTAAGCCCCATCGCCGATCCTTCCCAGAATTCGATACCTGTTCATCCTTTTCTTGGTGTACGCCGGATTACTACTGGCTCTGTTTATTTCCAACTGTTTGAGAGGCTTGAATTATTTCTGAATGCACCTCAGTTCAGACAAACAACACGGGGCGATTCATTTTGACACGCTAATTAATCTCCAGCGGCTGGAAAACTATTCTAACGATCAACTCCCCGATGTGTTGATGGTGTATAGTCACATGGAAAATATCGGATGCCGTAGTACATCAACAATGCTGTTAGTCCACTGTAGAGAGAGAGAGGCACACACACGAGCAGCGCAGTACAGTCATAGACTATAGACACCGGGGTAGTATGTACGGTGGTGGTGGGGGGTTGTGTAGAGCGCGGTCACGCACGACTCATCCAGCGCAAGTCCGACCCGACTGTGAGTCTTTTCCCCCCGTCAACTCTGACATCATCAACGCGGGGCCGCAGAAAGCGCAAGAGCCAAAAGAGACAAAAACTACACACACACAAAACAAAACAAAAAGGGAAAAACAACGTCTCTCTGAAAATGCAGCTAGGGAACAACAGAGTTCCTTTTTTATTTGATTTGAGCCAGGTGGGGAAAAAGGGGGGTGTGTTGTCACGGTGCCAGACGTCACAAACTCACGATCGAGTTGGAAATGAGGGGGCAGGATATACTCCCCCCCCCGTCTCTTTTTTTGTTTTAAAATGTAAAAATAACCTATTTCTGCACGACACGACACGATATGCAAATTTGAATTGCCCATACTGGGAGACTATATATACGATGTAAGAAAAGACCTGGGGATTTTGATGTCTTCTTGAATCAAAATGAAAAAGTCAAAAGAAAAATTCCAAAAGAGATTTTTTCAATTTTGGTTGACCAAGGTCGATGGGCTTGCGACCTCGATCCATCACTGATGATGTTCCGGTTTTGGCTTCCGTGCTGATGAAACCTCCAGCTAGAGAAAAGCTCATCCATTATTCCGGTATGGTATAGTCTTATCTCCCTCTACATTGTAAAACAGCCTTGAACTCGATATCTCCCAGTTGATGCTACACACAACTACTATAATAATAATAACGTAACGATTCGAATCACGTCGTTCGGATTGGAACTGGTTACTTGAAAGAAAAAAAAACAGAGCCAGACGATTTTTAACCTTCGCCACAAGATCGTGCGTACCACCATTTCTTTTTCCCCCAATTTGCTCATCAAGGAAAAATCTGCCTCTCTTCCGATGAATTGCGAAAACAATCCAAAGCCAAGCCGAGTCTAAAATGGCGAGAATGATTAGTTGGACGAGACGAACCCTTCTAATGCCTCATCCATCTTCTTCTTTCGTTCGTTCGTTCGTTCATCATTTCTTCGTCGTCATCTTTCACGCGTTGTTTCACGCGCATAGACGACCGATGCGGTCACCCGATTACCTTCCAGTCGTATAGACAAAAGTTGCACCTAGGGGCGATTCACACAGTCAATGAAATCCAATCGAATTTGAAAAGTGAGCGTTAGCTGCGGTTAGAGTCAAAATATACATCGGGAAAATAAGTTCTGGGACGTGTTGATGTTTTTATTTTCCGTTTCATTTCGTTTTTTTTTTTATCGTCCAAACCGTTGGGTAATAATATAACAGCCGAGAGCCAATTATACCGGGCGGCTCGAGTCCGGTGACCGCGGCGGCGGCGGCAGTGAACACACTCACGTACGTACCTCACCGTGCCTTGCTCTGCTGCCCGTTTCCGGATGTTTCGCCGCGCTGCTATGAGAAATGTTCAACCGTGAGGCCAAAGGACGTCACCGGGATGGGCGGCCAAAACCGACGGACGCCTGCGCGATTTTTCCTGATGACAAATGTGTCGTGACCGTGCCAATCCCGACTCTTCTCCAACCCCCACCCACTCCCGTCAATCAATTATGGACAAACTCCCGTTCCCTTTTGTGTTGCCAGGACGAGTCAAATCAAATATGCGGGACTGCTGCTACCAGGATTTGATTATTCTGACACATTTGCGACGCATAGAACCTCCGCCCTGATCGACCGGACTTGTTGATGGATCAAATTCGGTTGATTATTCACGCCGCTAGATGGTGTTGGCGATGAGGCGTCGCTCCGGTGTCTGTTGACTTTGCCCAGGTAATAAGAGAGCGCCAAACACACCTGGGTTTGTCCCTCCCACGACTCTTTCGAAAAGAGCTGGAGGCTACCAAACCAAGAAGAAGAAGAGAAGGGATTGAGAAAAAGAGAGAGAGAGAAAAAAGGGGGCGTGAGGAAGAAGAAGAAAATATACTGAAAGAGCCCCCATCCGGCCAAACGGTTTCTCAGTGCGACACCAACCACCGAGCGATAGCATTCAACCTGCTGCAGCTGGCCCACATCCTACTCCTCATTCAACATTTTTGACAAATCGTGCTGTTTAAATTTTAAAATCAGAATTATTACCTAAGTTTTAAAAATAAAGGTAGGACATCGATAGCTGTTTTGATATTATTTGACTGGTTTAAACACCTGGCCAGAAATAGTGACTAGTGCGACCTTGTGTGTGTGTGTGCTGTTCCATCAGCGTCTATTTATAGAGGAGGAAACAAAACGAACATTTCCATTCGTTTGCGTCGATAGTTCATAGAAGAGAGGAGGACTATGTGCTTTTAAGCACAGGTGAGTTGCCATTTTTTTTTTATTGCTATCAAACTTGCTGTTGTGTAGACTGTATATAGGAGGAGGCTAGACAACACGAGACATGGGAGCAAGCAAGCAGGAGCCAGGGTGAATGTTTCGTGTGGGCCAGCCGGAGGGAAGGTGCGACCAAGGTGGATGGAAGGGGGGGGTTTTGTGCGGGGGGGAAACCAAAGGAGGAAGAAGAAGAAGAACTTTAGAGGGTCATTTCCTACAATTTTCTTTCCCCTTTTTGTATAAAATATAAGACCCCCCTCTCCTTCCCCTCAATAGTTTGATATTTCTTTTCTTATAGATTATTCTGTGGCTTTTGGTTGTAGCTTTTCTTGTTTTATTTCTATTTTATCCGCTAGACATCGGCGACTATCGTCTGTATCGTGACGGCCGAGTTATACAACAATAACATGTCTGATTACGTATAAATCGACTGGAACTGGAGCGATTTCATGTCTCCCTGACAGAATTGGCTCAGGTGAAAACAAAAAAAGGAAACTATTCCACAACACACGAAAAGAAGGATGACCAAGCTCTCTCCATCTTATCTTTATTTATACTATAGACGTACGTATAGAGTCGACTGCTAGTCTACAACAGAGAATCATGAAAGAGTTTCCTTCTTTGTTATCTCGATGAACTAACGAATGGCCAGTCGGTTTGGCCAGCAGAAGAAGCCAAGAGAGAAAAAAAATGATTAAAGCTGGTTTATATTTTCGAATAATAAATGCACAAGAGATGACGGAGAGAGCTCAAAAACTAACGCTCGTGTGAAATTCGTGTGCGTGTTTAAGCTAGGGTCTCTGGACCGGCGGGAAAAGAGAAAGGTCCAACATCTCTCTACCCCCCTACGTGCGTTATTTCGCCCGTGCTCTGGTTATTTAGATAATATCCAATTTAGGCCAGTTGCCAATCTGTGAGATTGTGTAATGATAGCGTGGACGACATTCATCATTTTCCAAACATTTTTTTTTGTTGTTGTTGTTGTGCCATTATTCATAATTATTTTTATTCTTTTTTTTTAACAGATCCTCTTAAAAAGCCAGGACAACAGCAGTTTTTAAAAAAGAAAAAAGAAAACAATAAGCCGAGACAAAAACTTTCGTCTTCCATTTCGCTCACGAAATGGATGCAAAACGGCGTTCAATTGCGGCCGTTTGGCCGTTACTACTTCTTCTCTTGCTGGCCGTTTGGAGTGGAGTGAGTCAGGCTCATGTGGCTCTAACGTTCCCGCCAGCCAGACAGCCCGCATTGGATTTTCTAGACTCCGGACGTACTCCACCACCGTGCGGCGTGCCAAAAGGTACCACCACCTTACTTTACACAAACCAATCACGAACAACCTAAACAAACAATGTCCGCTATTTTATTTTTTAAAAAAAAGGAGAAAACAGAGTTAGGAGGTATTTTATTTGTCTTGTCACCGACAAGATTGAGGTCGGCTGATTGTCAATTAATCGGGTAAACGAGGCTGAACGCTTCATCTGTTGCTCGAAATGAGATCTGCGGTTTTTGTGACACTCTAAAGAGAAACTGGTTGCCTTATCGATCGGCTCGGTTCGTTCAACCGGATACACAGTTATACTATATTATCAGCCCTACCTTTCTTTTTCTCTTGTCGCCCTATTCTACTATCTCGAGAAAAAAGAAAAGTCTCTTACGTATGGTACTCTTGTAAGAATGTTTTTTAACCATCTTCTCTTCCGGTGACGTCATTTCCGCGATCGGCAAGACTATCGGCCTCGCGCCAAGTCAGTCGTGTCAAGCGGCTGCTGTAAAATTGTCCGTTTCATTATGCATGCAGGTTTTTAGCTTTTTTCATGACGAGAAAACTAAACACACAATCGCCAGTGCAGTAAAATTTCGGATTTCGTCGCCGTGTTGCGGGATTAACTAGTTTCCAACTTGCTGGGGTGTGGTGGGACAACTTTGGGTGGCATCTCAATGAGGAAATGCACCGAAAAATTCCTGTTTGATGGGTAAATACAGGATTGCTAGGAATTTGACCAAAAAAGAAGAAACAAACAAAAAAGAGGGGCCGTGCATGTGTGTTTTGTTTACGAGTTGCGTGACCGCCATCGAACTTTTGGCTAAGAACATGACGTCGGATCCGCCGGCGTAAAGGTTTACGGTACTTTGAAAATGTGCCATTTTTGTTTTTTCTTCTTCTTCTCTTTTACGTCACTAAAGCACGGGGGGGTACATATCTCCTTAATATCTTTTTTTCTTCTCCTGCAGAAATTCGATTTACTTGTAAAACTTTGTGCATTTTGTTTACCGTCACGGTAGAGTGAATTCCCGTTCGAGTTTAAAAAGAAAGAAAAAAATGTCAGTTAATTGTTTCTCGTGGCATAAGCCACGACGTCGTTATAATGCCCCGCCCTGTTGAAACAGGCCGTGTCGAGTTTGGGAGAAATGGTTTTTTCTTCTTCTTCTTCTTCTGTATTTAGCATTATTCATCTAGTCGGAATTTGTTTCTCTACAGTCAAGCTTGGAAATAATGAATGCGCTAGTCCTAACGACCGTCATTGTTTTCTTGTTTTGTATCGACAACATTTGAGGTTGTTGTAATGAAGAAACTTGAGAGAGCCGACATTAGAAATATATACAACCGCAAATAACAAGTGGGTAGGGTAGAGAGAGACATCGTGACCAATAAGTCCTTGGATATATACCTAGACGAACAAAAAAGTCTCATCTCCCGACCGACCGACCGACTGGTTTTTCTTTCTAACGGCCATTACGACTCGTATAATAATTTTTACCGTTCTCCTGCCCTGCCTTGCCATGTTGAGAGAATCCGTTCCCGACCAGGAAAAAGATTGGGTGCATCTTGGCACACAACACGTCAGGGAATGGCGAATCGGATTTCGTTATAGACTCTCTCGACACAGACGAGCACTGCTCGTTTGGTTATCTCTGAAATGTATTAAAACACATTTTTTTTTTTTTTTTTTAAGTTTTCTTTCTGTATTCAGCTGAAGGCTATGCGAAGCCTGAGGGAAAAGGGCGCGCGCTTTCTTTTAAAAACAAAATTGTTCTTTTGAGGAGAAAATATAAGAAAAAAGTGATGACCTTCTCCCAGTTTGAGGTGCAGAAGAAGATCCAGTCAAAACTAGCCTCTTCTCTCTGCCGGGTTGAACGACCTCTGGCTTCTTGCCACACATTTCTGACACGTACCTGTGTAGAGTGATAAAATAAAAGAAGGAGTCGCATTAGTTGCGCAAGAGCCCCCCTCCGAAAAGGTCTTCACTTAACTGGTGGAGAAATAAAAAGGAAGTCAGAAAACCCAGAGAAATTGTCTTCCAGTTCAAATGTCGCCAGGAGGTCGTCGCCCAAAACTTTTTTCTTCCTAGTACCGCACTATAGGCGTGGAAAAGGGGTGTTGATTCCAATCATTTAGAAAACCAAACGGGATAAGATCGATCGAGTCACGATCGCAGAGCTCCAATGAAAACAACAACGCTCCGAGGAAATGAAAAGAAAACAAGAGCAGCAGACACTGAAAACTTTCGCTGCCAATCAGAAATACACATTGTGAATTTCTCGTGAGTTCTCGTCTGGCTTTGGTCACTCCTATACAGCCAACCGACACTATTATATTTTAAAGTAGAAAAAAGAAACAAAAAATAATGTCTGGCCCTTTTGTTTCGGTTGGTGACAATTTGAATAAAAAGACCGATCTGCATTTACGTAATAACAGAGTCCATTGTCCCCCCCCCCCCCGCAGATAGCCCAGACTATTTTTCTCTTATAGACAGTCTTATAGTTTTATTCGAGTCCCACGGTGAAAGTGGCAACGTGACGTTACGCTAGTAGATATATATACATACATACACATTTTTCTTTCGTTAAAATAATTCTCCTTTTCTTTTGTTCCAAATTCGAATGGTGTAGAAAGACGTGTACATGCGCACCGTCCATCTGGTTTTGTTGGCCTTAGCTATTCAATTGGCTGGGCAAAGAAAGAAAAGTTTTCCCTTTTTCGGCTACACCTTTTTCTAAATCACTGCCTCGCTCCAAATCTCGGTTGCCAATCAAAATTGAAATTCTCATTGAATCAAAAAAAAAGAACGAATTTCTCTTTTCTTCCCCCCAACCTTCTGTTCGCTTGAATGTTCAATTTGACTAATAATAATATGTAACGCAGGGACCCTCAAGACATCGATTCTATCCGGCTCGTCGTTCAATGTCACCTGGCACCTGGGCTACCCACACCGCGGCGGCTACAGGATCCAGGTGCTGGACTCGCGAGAGAAGCCCATTTTGGATTTGACTCACGCCGGCCAACCGAATAAAACCAACAGTTCCGTCTTCGTGGAAGGCGACCCGACCGCTTTGTCCTATCTGGTCCAGTTGCCAAAAGATCTCGAATGCCGTGACTGCACCATCCGTCTCATCCGCCAGGCTTCCGAATGGGGCAAGAGCTACATGTTCTGGAGCTGCGCTGACGTTGACATCATTCCTCGTAAGTCAATTGACTCAAAAGAAAATCGACGATGTAACATTTGACTGACGAAATTGGCTGTCAGGTCCGGAATATCGCGAAACTTGTTCGGGTCACGGCAAAGACATTGCGGGACGTTGTCGCTGCAACCCGCTCTACTCGGGACACCGTTGCCAATACCGGGACGAATGCAGCGAAGACAAGGACTGCGGACGTCACGGCAAGTGCGTCAATCTGGAAGCCACCACCCACCCCAAGAGGCAGTGCTTTTGCGAGATGGGCTGGTTTGGACCCCAATGCAATAAACGTAAGAACCTGCCCGAGCGCAAACTTTTTATTTTATTTTTATTTTATTTTACCTTTTTATTATTTCGAAAAACTCTCTCACGCCGTTCGTTCAACAATCGACCCCGCAGACGGCCGCAGGGCTGTAGGAAAGAAAAAAAAAACGAACCAACACCCAAACATATTTGGATCACATCCAAATAAAGAGAAAGAGAAAAATAGCTAAAGGTCGCGCCATTCCTTACACACACACCGGTTTTTTACCGTTGCAATAGCTTTTTTTTTGTGAAACGATGCAACGGTTTCTCTCCGGCGTTTGGTGGTGATGTGGTGTTGGAAGACTCTCTCTCTATACATATTTTTTTTTCACGGAGAATGTGTGCGCGCTCAAGCTCGCCGTAATATAAGACCGCCGCCTCTTGCTACAATATACGTGTAGTATACTGGATAGCATTTAAAACAGCCCGTAACCTACATCCCGCTTTTTAATGGTCCTTTCCTCTAGCGAGCTTCTTCTTTATATGTACATGTATTTTGACTGCTACTGTTCGTTATAGTAGCAAAAAAAAAGAAGAAGAAGTATCAGCTGGTCAAACCCCGCTATGTTTCGGTATATAGCGTTGTTGCTACACATTTTCTTTACAGGAAATGCTACAACCCACGCTGAAATATTAAAAACAGGGTTTTTTTCTCACAGGGTCGGGTCATACGCGTAAATTAAAGCCGGAATTTTCATTCAAACTAGATTTTTTTTTCTTTTTCTCATCTTTTTTTTACTATTTGGAAAAAACAAAAATAATTAATTCAACCCTTTCACAATTTGTTCGGGGGAAATGCCGTTAGCGGAGAAACAGAAAAGTTCAAATTTGGAATATCTACAAGGCCAAGATAAAAACTCGTTTTGGCAAGGTCTTTTTCGGCTTCCACGTCGTGACTGCGCAGCAGCAGCAGCAGCAGTCGACGGGAAAAACTTTTAGAATGTCATGCTTCTTAATCAGAATATTAGTCAAGACTTTGTTAAGTGGCCAAAACGATCGTAATTTAAACATCAAGTCATTTCGCTCTTTATTACACTGTTGTACTTGTAAGCTAATAACGGTTCATTATAATATCGACGACGGCTGTACGGTAAAAAAACGGTTTTGTAATAACAGAATCGCCGGTGAAGGATCCGAGCATCATCAACTTTGCCGATTACCGCAAGGAGGTGATGAGCGACGCCTTTGAATTTTACTGGCGAGTCTTGCGCAACTCGCAAGAATTGGAGGCCGTCATGGTGGTCAAAGGCGGGACCAGTTACGCGGCCGTCGGATGGAGACCCCTGGCTCTCACCGCCGCCTGTAAAGGCTTCCCAATCCTGGAAGACATGCCCGTCGAGGCCACCAATCAAACGGATCTGCATCAACATCACCCGGCGTCTTTATCGTTGCCGCTGGATGCCGCTCCGTCGTCCGAGTCAGCAGCTGTGCCTGAACCTGAGCCAGAGCCCGAGCCGACGGTGGAAGAAGCTAAACCTGAACCGGTGGCGGAAGAAGCCAAACCCGAACCGGTGGTGGAAGAAAAAGCCGAAGTAATTGCTGAACCCGAGCCAGTAGCCGAGCCATCCGTAGACATTTTACCAGAGGCCACAACCGGCGCCCCATCAGCTGCCAATCACAGTGACCATCACGATCATGGCGACCATTCGGCGGATCATCCGAATGCCGAATTGCCTACTGCCAAACAAGTTTCGGGTAATAACGACAAACGGGAAGATTTGACTGAAAGTCCGACCGAGATCCGCATCCCGACTGTCACGACAACTAGAAAGCCACGCCCTAAATTGCCCGTGCTTGGTCGCTCTCCACTTGCTCCGAAAACGAGCCCAACGACGACGACAACAACAGCAGCTACAACAACAACAACGACGTCATCATCTTCAACCACCGAGGCTAGCGTAGGAGAAGGCGAAGGAGAAGTGGCGCCGCAAGTGTCGACGACCACCGGCGCCCCAACGACAACCAAAAAGTTATCGCCGTTGGATCGATTGATCGCTAAGAACAAACTCAACAGCCGAAACGCAGCAGCGACAACAGAGAAACCGGCAGTAGTGGAGCCTTTCGTTCAAGCCAAAGGATCAGTGACTCGCATCCAACTCTCGGACCTTCCGGAAGCCGGAATCAGCACCGGAGTAGGCGGAAAGAGATCGGCCAGAAATGTGGTCGATCAAGAAATCCTTTCGTCGTTGGCGGACGCTACTCGGCGTGGAAGACAGTAAGTGTCGATTAGTGAAATCCAATTGTTTAGATCAATAAGTTTAATATGATTTGGTTTCTTGAATTATTAGAATGCCCATCGGACCGGTAGCTTTCCCTGGCCCACGATTGAACACCTTCAATAGCCCGACCAGCTCTGTATCAGTCCAACCTGCCGCTCCTAGATTCCCGAAACCCAAACCTGGTTTCAGTCCACCAAGTGGATCTGACGGATGGATCCCAATAGCTCCATCGGGTAGTCTGGCATCTCCCACTCCAGTCAAAAGTATTGAGCCGTCCGTTCCGGTTGTGGACAGTCCCAATGACCGGATGGATGACATTGCTGAAGAAATGTCTGTTCCCTTGATGGTTTCGGCTGGCCGCAATACGGTCACTGTGTCTCCAACAACATTCGCCGTGACACCCAAATTGAATCTGAAAGCGGGACCCACCCAGGCGAAACCGACGACAACAACAACAACAATGAAACCGACTGAGCCGGAACCAGAGCCGGAACCGTCAGTGGAGCCTTCGCCGGAACCCGAAACGTCACCAGAACCGTCTCCTGAGCCGTCCCCAACTGAAATCGTGAATGAATCAAAAGCCAAACCTACGGAACCCGAACCCAAACCCGAACCCGAACCTGAAGTAACAGCTCCTGAACCTGAAGTGGCAGCTCCTGAACCTGAACCCCAACCTGAATCAGCTCCTGAGCCAGAGCCAGCCGCAGAACTAGAGCCAGCCGCAGAGCCAGAGCCAGCTGCAGAGCCCGAACCGGCTCCTGAACCGGCCCCTGAGCCTAAACCAAAATTGGAAGTGGATGGGCACGACCATAGCGCACACGACCATAGCGCACACGACCATAGCCACGGCAGCAGTGGACATAGCCACGGCAGTGGACATAGTCATGTTCACGATCACAGCTCTCACGAGTCGGAGCCAACGAATTACAAACCAGCCCACAAATACGCTCCTCGAGGCGACTTTAGTCCGATGGATTGCACGGATATCGTGATTGGTATGGCTCGCGGCAATTATTCGCGGATTGGCGATTATTACACACGCGACAGGTGAGAGAGCGATTTCTTTTTCGACCGTTTCTATAACCGTTCCGTCAGAGAGAAGCAGCAGAGTTTCATCTGTTTTCTCCAATCAATTTTAGATCGACGCCGCAGCTGGACAGTTTCTACGGTGGGCGACAGGACTTGACGGCGGCTTTGGGTTTCGAACGCGACGGCCAGACGATCATCCTCTTCCGTCGCAAGTTGAATTCCAGCGACGAAGCGGATCACATTATCGGCTCTGAGCCCATGCAAGTCATTTGGGCGAGAGGTCAAGAGCACGGAAAGTACGTCCATCGTCCTGCATCCGGATTGGAGAAGGAGTCGGCCTCGATCACCGATTTCTACAAGCCCGACGAATTGAAATACCACGGGCAAGGCGACCAACGAGGTGTCACTGTCATCAATTTTATAGGTAATATAGCACACCACGGGAATGACCACATTTTTCTCACTGCACAAAATTTCGCACGTTAAACAAAAATCTCCGCTTTCACTCGAACGAAAGGAAAAAAACTTTCACGAAACGATTTTTATTGTGTAAACAATCTCGAATAAATCCCGAAATTCGTTTTTTTTCTCCTTTTAGAACCACCAGCCAAGGTTGATGTCGTTAAGAATGAAAGCAATGCTGGAGGTGATCATCAACATGGACCATCGGGCGCTGGCGATCATCATCATCAACATGGGAGTGGCACCAAACACGTTCACAAGAGTTCGGCTCTGTGCGGAGGCGAATGGAAGTACCCCGTGTCGTGTGATCCATTCGAAATGGACTGCACCTACTACGCCAAATGGGAGTATCTGGAATTCAGCGACCAAATTCGTTTCACCATTACGGCCAATCACACCAACCGCTGGGTGGCCATCGGTTTCTCCGAGACCACTTCTATGGTATTGTTTCCATCATTTACGAAATATATTTGCTTGTTCCCCCACCGACGACGACGACCTACTTTCACGTTGTTTGTTGTCTTGTTTGTCTTCTTAATTATTTCCAGCCTCAAACGGACGTGGTGCTCGGCTGGGTCGACGCAAATGGTCGCGCCTTTGTTGGCGACATGTGGGCCGTCGGCTACACGGCTCCCAAATTAGACGACAGCCAGGATTTGATCAACGCAACAGGTCGAATTGAGGATGGCAAGACAACTTTAACGTTCCAACGCCAACGGCTCACCAAAGACAAGGCCCAGGACGTCCAATTTACCGACGACACTTGCCTCTACTTCAAATTCCCCGTCAACGGCGGAACTCGCAACGCCGTCAACAAGAAAATTGGCAAACATTTGCAAACACCTTTCATTTCATCCGACCGTGTTTGCATCCGCTCATGCGGATTAGGTAAGTCGCTAGCTGTGGCTTCGTCACGACCGAGAGATTACATCTTTTTCTTTTGTCCCGAAATGAAAAAAAAAGGAACAGGAAATGTTAACGGAATTAGTTACACAACGACGCCGCCGCCACCTACTATTGCTTATAACATCGGCTTGAAAATGGTCGGTTTAGCAAACGATTTCGAAGTGCCACAGATGGGTAGCCCCGAGTTCAACGAGCTCGCCCGACGATTTGGACAACAGGTGGAAAACGCCCTGCAAGCTGGAAAAGTTCCCGGATTGAAAGAAGCTGCCGTAACGGAATTCTTAGAGTAATTCATTCATTGCCATTCAACCGTAATGAATTGGTTTGCTAAATTCTCGATTGTTTCATCTACAGGGAGGAGGGAGGTTTGGTCGCCAACATGATTGTCGTGCTGGACAAGAAATCGACGGAGGAATTTGAACAATCGTCTGATCTGAAAGTTGAGACCGAGGACTTTGTCAGAACGGCACTGCGAGGCGCCATAGCCAGCGGCCAAGTTGGCGGCATCCGGGTGGATCCATCCTATCTCAAATTCGAAACTACTTTAGGTACGTTTACAAAGCATATTGCGTCTAGTGACAGGAATGTTAATAAAAAGGTTTGCGCGCGGTCCCACAACAACAGATGCTGACTCACTAGATCCGCTCGAAGTGTCTGGCCGTGGGTGGAATTCAAGTTTGACCACCATCAGTTTGTACTGCGTTATTGGCTGCATCATCGTCTTGGTCATTATTGCCATCATCCAGGCTTCGTGCACCATCTACAAAGTCTCCCGCAAGTCACCGTCGTCAGTCAACAAGGTACGAATCGATTGAAATTGTCTTTTTTTTTAAAAAAAAAACAATTCTACAAAATTTGACTCGACAATTTAGGATCAGGTGGCTGTAAATTGGCGTGATTACTCCTCGACCAACTACGCTTATGAGCCATTCGAGACGGACGAGGCGTTGAGAGCGGCGGCCGTTTTAGCTGCCAACGGGAGCAACGGACACACGATGATGACGGCCAGCACCACCAACGGACCGGCTCCGAGGGCCATGCAGAGGCCGCCATCCAATGGCAGTTTGCAGTCAAAGGCGACAGCTGATCGAAATAACACTTACTCTTTACCCCACAAAGCCAATCCACAGCCAATGGGCAATGTTGGTCCAGTCGCTCAACCGAACGGGCGACCCAGGACCCACTCGAGCACTTCAGTCCACCAGCCCGATTTCTACTTCATGCCTTCTCAACGTCGTTACTCTGGTTACGCAGATTAAATGAATAATGTAGGGTATAGACTGTTGATCATATCAAACAGAAACAAAGAAAAACAAAAAATATTAAGCGCAAAATGATTCTGCCTCTTTCTGACCATGTCATCCGTGTTTCTCCGTCCATTCGATTTTTTTGTTTTTAAATAGAAAGAATAAGATTATACGAAGTATTTCCTCATCGTTCATGACAATAATGTGAGTGCGTCTTTTATGTAAGTGTTTCCCCCCCCCTTCAAACATTGCGATGGCCTTATACGAAAATATTATTCAGTGTTTTGAAAAATTGATAAAAGTCCGGCTCAATGTGTGTACATATAACAACATATGACAAAATATGAAATTAACCAGAGCTCGAAATACACCGTCTTTTTACATCCATTTCTAAACTTGAATGTGTTTTTCTTCAATAGGAATGTTGTGTGGGAAACGAAATCGAGTCCATCTCTAAAAAAAGATTGCTCTCGAGTCGTCTATTCAGTAGACTGCTTTCATAAAAGAAGATACCGTATTTCATCCTCTTTGTTAAACCTATAAAAATAGACCATTTCGATGGTTGGCTGTTGAATGTCGAATTGCGGGACTTTATTGTTAGAAGTAGTCAACAACTGAGCCGTGGTGGGACAGGAAAGAGAAGATGGCCTTCACGGCAACCAGACAAGGAAAAAAATACGAGTCCTGGAACCCAGGAAGTAAAAACTATAACGACTGCTGCAAGTCAACAAATAACCGAGTGAAAGTTTTTAAAAAAGACAAAAAATGCCAATAATTAACCGTGAGTTTATGGGCTAATTTTTCGGAACCAACCACTTTTTGACTATATGATTTGCAATGGGAAAAAATAGCTGAGACATGATTATCGTCAAACGCGACTTGTTAATTTGAACACATTCAACGTCGTGTTCTTAAACGAGAGAGAGCGGTTCCTGTGAAACGCAGAATTCCCTAGATGAATAGTTCTTTTGATTACCGCTGATTGTAACATTTTATTTCAAACCGCATTATTGTTTTTCAGTTTCCACGGGAAACAAATTGAACGGTTGACTAATTATCAATGCAAATAACAAAACAAAAAAATCTCTATTGAGCAGAACACAAAAAAAAACAAGTGCAATCGTACTTTCCATTTTGACTGATCAGTCACCTCCTTGCGTCGTTATTTGGTTGAGTGGCCTCAATTCGATTGTTGACTGCATAATCTTTCACAACAATAGCGTACCGATACGCTTCCCTAAACATTCAATTGGAGAAGTAGGTCCCTGATAAAAAAAACTAGAGATCGAGTGCTCTAATCTGAAATTTCGAGCAATAGGTGGAACGAAATCTTTTCTAGAATTGGAAATTCAACACTCTTTTTTGCGAGGGCATGAAGACGATGAAAGAGAGATGTACTGCAAGGAAAATATTTGCTGCCAGAAGGGTGGCGCACAAAACCGATCCATCACTGAACTGAACGTGTAATTATATTTTGAACGGAAGGCCTAATTTGGTAGACAAGGAAATGCAAATGGAGTAAAAATAAGTTTCACCACCGATATTCAACAACCACCGAATACCGTATCGTGCATAGCTGGGTCCAAGAACTTTATCAGCATTCATGTAACAAGTCTAACAGTTAAGCAGCCGTTAGACAACAAGTTAACTTAAACAAATTGAATTGGAGAGAAAATTAAAAGCGCGGGCTAGTTTAATTTTTTCACCGATTCAAATCGACCAGTACACTGAAACAGCTTACGATTCAAACTGGGTGGTCGCGAGTCTTATTATAAAATCGTGCGAGCAAAATAAAATCAAAGAGTTCTCTAGTCGGTTAATATGAATTACGGTACATTGGTAGGTCTATGAAAACGCAAGATTACGCAAAGTGCTTCACTTTAAATCTGTTTTTATGGCGCAGTAAAATTTAACGGCAATAAATCGCAGATGTGCAAAATGAGTAGTACCATTGAAAGAGCCAACCGCAAGCCAAGTTGACCGAAAGCTTCACTCGAAAATACTAGAAGAAAGATACTACTAGCAGCAATTAACAACATGTCAGTAATTATCCTGATGCACGACAGGTCTCGGTTAATGGCGTAAAAGAGTGGTGGCTGGAATTGCGGGAAAAATAGCCGATGCGATGGGCACTAACTGGGACGTGACAAACCTGTTGTTGTAACTTGCTAGGCTTTCATCTGAATATAGATGGGGAAATTAGTTTTTCTTTTCTCCTTCCGAAAAACACCCGGCACGCCATCACCAATGGCAACAAACGTCGGCAGAGAAAGCGCATGAATCCACTGCAGCGGTGTTGATGGTCATTGAGTTATGACTTTTGGAAAACAATTCAGAGTGAAATTGAACGATGATGGCCAACGGGAGAAGTAATGTGAGAGCCTGTGGTATAGCCACGTAACAGCCGTTTCGATTCTCGGGAAAAATATTATTACGCCGTTAAAAGTCCTCTGCAGACAATCAAAAAAGCACTTACGGATCTTAGAAAGTGGCACTCTTTTTATTAAGTCCATACGCTACATTTTAAATGTCTGTATCAGTCTTGTTTTTGTTTTTTTTAAGAATTGGGTTAACCGATTGGGAAATTTACAATTTTTATTCAGTTTTACTCTCGGCTACCATCATCTTCTTAAGATCGGCCGTCTGACTGGATAGAAATTGTAACTCTTCAACTAGTTTATCGGCATAGTCTTCAGCTAAATCGTCCATCCTGTGTTCCAAATCTTCAACCTGTTCATTCATCAAGCGCCACAGAGAAAGTAAATCAAGCGTAAGTAATTGAGAGTATGGTATCGATTCAGACTTTCATACTCGATCGCTCAGTGAGCCGATTTGACTCGTCAAGTTCTCGCTGCGGTTCAGGGCAGGCACTTGCCAATCGACGGCTTCAACTAAATCAAAATAGTATAGTTCTCACTGAAATTACAAAACAGCCACAAAATGTTTTGAAATTCAATCTTACTGTGCTGATGGATATCTACGACCTCAAGGACGAACGGACTTTTAATTTTTACAAAGAAAAATTAAAAATTAACACTCAAGGATCGAGGAGAAAAGTTATAGACAAACAAAGTAATACCAAGAACTGTCGTTAGATTGCAATTGATTGGAGAGAGGAACCAGAGCACCGGTTGGGTCACGAAGTTTGAAGACAATCTTTTCTTCGTTAACAATATGGACCAAATTAAGTTTTCGATAAACTTGGTATTTGAGCTGTAGTGTGCTGGTCTGAGCGGGAATCGATACGCAAACCACGCCTCCTGACACAAGCAAGAGAAGTAGTTGAAGTCGATTGTATATCATACAAAAAATTAATCTAGACGGGGCTAAACTCACCATCGCTAATCGAATGATCTTCACGCAGTTTGTTACTTAAAAGACGTACTTGGAACCAGAGCTCTTTGTTACGCATCGTGTCGACATTACAACTGAAAGAGAACTAAGAGAATGCGTCCATTTGGGCAGCATCAGTGCGCATGATCAAAAAGACTGGATGAACATTAAATGAACATTTTTTAATTGCTGCTTCAACGACAGTCTCCCTAAACATTTCGGACGTTAACTGTTTAGCTATTTACCTTCTGAATTTCCCGTTAACAATAATAAAGTTCTGAAATATTGGCAATGTGTAGTCACTTCGGCAATTTTAATTAAAGGGCGCATTGGCGCATAGCAACATGATGGAAAGGGCGGGGTTATAAAAAAACTTCCAGAAAAAACCAATAAAGACCATATTGATTACAACTTTGGCATTTGTTAGTATGGAAATGAAGCAGCGGGACTTTTAGCACGGTACATTTGGTAAATTAAAAGTACTGTTTGATATGCTATCGCCCGATCTTTTCCAAACGTTTGTGTAACTGGATGGCAAATTTTTTTACAAATAGGTGTACATGAACCTGGACATTTTTTTTTTTACTAACTGTTAAAATATTAACGGGCAAAATCAACTTTTGAAAGATTTTTTTTTTTTCAAATGTTTTTCGTGCCACATTTTGAGACAAAAATCCTCCATAGATGGCACTAACCGCGCAAGGAAGCTATGTCGTCTGTCGACAAAACAACCTTGCAAGTTGCAACTTTTGGTTAGTGGTAATCTTCTGTGGGTTCTTGACATTTAAGCATCAATACAAGAAGAATAAAATGGGTAAAGCCGAAGTCGGAACGCCAAAATGGATAGGAAACAAAATGAAGTCCAAAGGTTTGCAGAAATTGCGCTGGTATTGTCAAATGTGTCAAAAACAGTGCAGAGATGAGAATGGTTTCAAGTGCCACACAAGGTATTGACTAAAATTAATGAAAAAGATGCAACAAACTAATTTGATGCTATTATTTTCATAGCTCGGAATCCCATCAAAGACAACTTTTACTGTTTGCAGACAATTCTCGTAAATACCTTGACGAATTTTCACATGAATTTGAAAAGGATTTCTTAAACCTACTGAGAAGACAATTTGGAACGAAAAGAGTTCATGCCAATGTGGTGTATCAAGAATACATTAGAGACAGAAACCATACCCACATGAATGCAACAAGATGGACTTCATTAACAGGATTGTGTAAACACCTTAGCAGACACGGCAAGGTTGTAGCTGATGAAACAGAAAAAGGTTGGTTTATCACATACATTGACCGGGACCCAGAAACCATTGCTAGAGCAGAGGCAGTGGCTAAAAAGCAAAAAATGGATAAAGACGACCAAGAGAGGGTTTCAGACTTTATCGAAAAACAAGTTCAAAAAGGCAAGCAAGAAGGAGAAGAGGAAGAGACTGTCTTTACTGAATTCAAACGAGAAAATCCAGAAGAAAAGATTCAAATTCAACTAGGTCCAAAAATCAAGAAGGAAGAAGTCCAACTTGCCCCTTCAACTAGCTTTTCTGAAATGAGAGATGCTAAACCTGGTAAATCCTCAGCCACAGATGATTCTGTCTTTAAAGTACCTCACAACAAAGATATAAAAAAAGAAAAATCAACCGAAAAACGAAAGCTTTCGGCTTTAGATGAAATCATGATGGAACAAGAAGCTTCAAAAGAGAAATTTGGCAGAAAAGATTACTGGCTGACTGAAAACATTGTTGTCAAAGTTGTCACCAAATCTCTTGGGGATAAGTACTACAAAAAGAAGGGATACATCAAGCAGGTCATTGACAAATACGGAGCCATGGTGACCATGACAGATACTGGTCATACCTTAAGACTGGACCAGTCTCACCTGGAAACTGTCATTCCAGCTGAAGGTATGTTATCAATAAAACCAAAGATTCAAAAAATGAAATGTTGACGTGATTTGAATATTTTTCCAGGACGAACAGTTATGATTGTCAACGGTGCATATCGCGGATGTCGAGCCACACTTAAAAGTCTCGATGCCAAAAATTTCTGCGTTTCAATCACAATCGATTCGGTAAAAACTTTTGAAATATAATCTATTAGCTATGAGTCATACAATTCGTATTTTTACTTGTTGCAGGGACCTGTAAAAGGACGAGTTGTCGAGGGAGTCCAATATGAAGACATTTGTAAAATTCACACTGAATAACTGATTTTTCAAGAATACACCACGAATTCATTTTCTTATTTAATATTTTGTTTCCTAACAACCGTGATGTACTGGTTCTTGAATATGATTGGGGATTCTTCCTCGCTGACAAAATTCCTGCATGGCCGTGAACTCCGATAGGGATTCTTTTGAGGAGGCATAAGAATTTCTAAAGGATCACGGCTGGCTTCTTGTAGACGTTTTAAATCTAAAGGAGCCTCCGCAGCCGTGTACGCCGTCAAAATTAAGGGTACACCCTCCTTAAAAAAAATGATTTTTGTCAATCAAGCTTACGTACGTAATACTGTAATTTAACATACTTTCAGAAGACAAGGTATAGTTTTTGCCCACGAATCAGATCCTTGGAAGCCTGTCTGTCGGTAGAGTCCGCAGTTGAACGCGACCACAACATCAGGGCGGATGTAATTTTTACTTTTCACAAAGTCATGATAAAAGGTATTCGGTTGGAAGTCGCAGACGAAATGCTTATTGTTTCGTTCACAGTGCGGGCAGCGGAGGTCGTCATCCCACGTACCTGCCGGAACACCCGTCAATTCCGGACCCGTAAAAGTTACGTAAAGTGATTTCAAAGCCGGAAGAGTATTAAGAAAGAAAACATCCCACTTTGCCAAATTATTGCCTGAATCAGGAAAATAGGAAATAAAAGGCGTTTTCTACTGAAAACTCAATCAACATGAAAACTTACATTCAAAAGGCAATTCAGCCCCAACGATGTGAACCACAAGAGATTTTCGATCTCCCAAATGTGGAATACCATCTGTTAGTTTGGCCGCTTCCTGGAGGCCCCAGAGAACTGTCAACGGATAAGATGCAAATTCCGTAAGTAATGTCAGAGAATTTCTTCCCATGGCAAAGGCCCCCATGGCACCGACCATTCTCAAAACAAGGAACTCCTGGTTGCAATCGAATTTTAAAAATAAGTGTGGTAATGGAAGACTCCCGTGATTGTGCAACTGACTTTGAGCGATGCAGGGAACTCTTCGAAAGTTTCCAACAGTTGGTGAGGCAACATGCAATCGATCCGTCCTTTTTTCGACTGTTCGATATTGAGATCGAGAAGAAGTTTCAAGTCTTTACACCATTCTTGATGTGTTATCGATAAGTGCTGGTCACAGCAATAAAAAAACGAGTGGCAGTCGGGGCATTCGTTCAGTTTAGTTCCGTCATCCATGCGACATTGATTGCATACGCGCGGATACAAGAACATTTCCTGCTCGTACGGTTGCATGGATCGCTAAATGAAATGGAGAGGAACCGATGAGACCAAGTTAAAAAACGCAACGCGAAAATATGATTACAGTCAATGCTTTCTCCACACGGACCATTAGATTGTAACGAAAAGCCTTCCAACTTTCAGGGCTCAAATTAAGCTTTTCCACTCCACTGAACAAGCTTGGTCGGCCCTCTTTACGTAAAACTTGTTGTACGACTTTGCACAAATCCTGAACACCAAAAAATGAAACCAAATAATTACTTTAGAGAATTGCATTCTGGAAAAGATGTACCTTGTGCTGAGCCCAATGCTCTTTCTGGTGGGCTAATCCACAATAAGCAATCATACGACAACCAGAACAACTAAGCAATTTGATTTCACTACCCGATTCCGAATCATGGCGCATGGTTTTACAAACATGACAGGAATTTGGAATGAAAATAGCTCTGATTTCGCCTTCTTCATTCTCCACGCCGTCAAAATACAATAAATCGAGAGTACACAATTCCGTCATTGTAACTGATGTACTTTGAGGGAACGAAAAAGAGAATAGACGTTCTTCCACCACGACTGCACGAAAAAGAACGAATAACGTTATGCAGCCCTCTATATTCTGCCGACACAACAGCTTCCAACCGATCTATTTATAAAACTGAACTCCCTTATTTTAGTACTCCCCCGTATTTCGGTCTTACACTCACTTTCGTAAATACGCGTCTAAGGAAATAGGCGAGGGGAAATTTTTTTCGAAAATAAATAGTGGTCGACGTTCGACGATCACTATCAGCCTTATCATAAGAAGAGAAGGCATTCATATCCCCCCGTTTAACTTTGATTCAAACCGAGACATGCAAAATATTGAAGCAGAATTTTTCCTACCGTGTTGTGTCTGATCGATTCGTAACGTGATATTGCCATAATAACCACGTGGTCGTCTAGCTGTGATGACTGAAGATAAGGCAGAAGAAACACCATGGCGAAGAAGCATACACGAATTTGAATCGCCTTTTATTTACTGTAAGAAAAATGCAACTATTTAGTCTGCAGGATATTGGCATCAAAAATGAAAAACTAAATCAGAATGACTATCGTCCATTCAGATAACAGCATCACCAATATTGCATACATTGCATACCATTTTAGATTCATGGACAAAACTATACTTTCTCCATAATAGAATCATAGAATGATGAATAATATACATACAGTAGTCTAGAATATATAAACTTAAAGCAGGTTTAAATAACATTTTGCAGTACGTAAGTGTTTCCTTGCAAAACAAAAATTTGCACAAACACTGCTGTGATTAGTTTGATAATACCTTGGATAATACATGAATGAAATTTCTAATACAAGATAACTCAAGCAATGAAAGCTAGAAAACATTTATCAAGAAATATGTTTAATACAATATTATACCATTGTATGATTCACCAATCACCATCCACACACGTGCTCGAAAAACTCAGTCTCGAAAATTCACTGCTTTGGTCTGGCTTTGGTAGGCTCAAAAGTCAAAAGTAAGAAAAGCACTAGCAGGTAGGGCATCATCACTCTGTTAATTGTTAAAGCACGTCATTTTGAATTTCACCGGCGTTTGCGCCTAAACCAGCCTCGTGTGAAATTACCAGCAAGACAGGGTTTCGTGAACAAGATGTGCGCTCCAGCCCACGTCCAGCGTGATTTTGACGTCAGTCGTGAAATCGTCTGCAAACATAGATGCCCTCTGGCGAGTGTCTGTAGATTTATTGATTTTTGGATCTGAAGTGTGTGTACTAGGCAGAGCATTTTTGACATCTGATAAAAAGTTGTGTTCGTGGACGTATTACGATATAAAATGGAAGAACAAGTAACAGATCAAGAAGAGAAAAAGAAAGAGGAGACAAGTACAATAGCTCGGGAATTCAGTCGAGATGCTCCTCCAATATTGCACCTTCTCGTCGTTGGATTTCATCACAAAAAAGGGTGTCAAGTTGAGTATTCATACCCTCCTCTTTGCCCTAACTCTCCTTCCGAATCTCATGAATGTCCGGAAATGTGGAAAAATTTGCCTTCCTTGGCGATGCCAGATGGCTCACATAATTTTGTTGAGGATACCGTCTATTTCCACCTCCCATCAATGGCACATCCAGGCAAAACAGTTTATGGTGTTTCCTCTTATCGCCAAATTGAGGCAAAGGTATGCATTTAGCTTTGTATTTTGGCAATGTTTTTATCATTAAAATTTGGACAATTTGAACAGATGCTCTCTAAAAAAACTGCCGACATAACCAGAAGCACTGTCCAGAAAGCTGTATGTGTTCTTTCGAACCTTCCTTTATATGGTCATATCCAAGTAAAAATGGGATTGATCACTGAAGCTTATTTCCGTGAGGGGGATTTTACTCAGTTCATGTTGCTCCATGATGCTTACAACAATCTCAACATGTGTCTAAACCCGGACTTGTTAAATTCTACTCAGGCTATCATTGGTACTATTGAGCACTCTAGTTTAGTGTAATTGTTACATAATTTTAATCGCGACTTTCTACTTTCTAGGGCTACCACTACGTGAGATGCTAGAGAGATTCGGTCACAAAGTAGTCCAACTATTTAAGCTGATTCTACTGCAAAAGCGAGTTCTCTTTTTTCATTCACCAGTCCGACCTTTGTCTACATCTATTCTGGCGATGCTTGCACTTTTCCCTGGAGTGGTCGAATCGGGTCTGGATAATTGCACCGCCTTAGCTAGTCAGCCGGAATTAATCATCGCCGAGACGTTGGAAATTCCCAAACAATTCATTCCTCCACCAGATGAGGAACCCGCCGGTATTTTCTCACCTCAAAATCAGTCTAGTGTGTATAACGGACTGACAGAAAAACTATCTTCTTGGAAAGATAAATTAGCTGGAAGTACTAAATCCGCAGATACTCCCACGGTTGACGCTACTGATGATAGCAAAGTAAGCCGGGAAAGTAGCTTTGAAGATCTTCGAGCCCCCACTGCTCAAGAAATGGAAAACGAGGTAATTCTCTTATTTCTAGGCCATTCTCGCTAAATATTAATTGCCAATTTGTTATTGAAATCCCTAGAAATCAGGACGCATTTCTCCCTCTATCGTCGCCGGCCTGCCTAATGAAGACTGTGGATTGCCTCTTCAACTCTTTGGAAATGTTTGTTGAATTTGAAATCTATCTTTTCTATCGATTTTACAAACTTTTAATTGTTTTTTGCAGGGTTATTTGTGTCATCCGTATCTGTCACTTTCATATTTAGACCTCTTGAGCGAGCCTAACATCCGCGGTTACATTGTTGGCGCTACTAATGTGCTATTCAAGCAGAAAAAAACTCTTTTTGATGCCATCATCGAGGTATCATTTCTTATTTAAACGATTTAAGTTAAATTTTCCTCACATTTTATTCACTTTTTAAAGTTGGAGACTGGCCGCATCGACATCACCGATCCGGAACTACGTCGTCAACTTGAGTTGACTAAAGAAGACATGCGATTTGCAGATCACATAGTCCGTCTCGTTGTCCAGGATCGAACCAGCAATACCTTTTTGGACGGCGTTGGATGGGAAGGTGGCGACGAGTGGCTGCGGGCTGAGTTTAAGACTTATCTTCTTTTTATGCTGAGAACATCCTTGATGGACGGTATGTCTTTTATACACCTAGGTGCTTAGATTTCAGACATTTAAAGCTGTTGTGTTTAAACAGATGGATGCAAGTATTTGGATGAATTCAATCCCGCTTTTATCCAAGCATGGAAAGCCACGAGTAACTACGCGAAATGGCTCGAAACTCCACATCCTGCTGTCTTGGAACTCCATCCTGGTCATATGTTCTCCGGCCAGCTATCAATATCGGATGTCAAGCTTAAAATATCTCAAATCACTCAGTATGTTTCATGACAGCAACAACTTAATTTGACTGGTATTCTCATGATTTATTGTTTTTGCAGAACGATGCAGAATACGGAAAAGGGGCGGAAGATATCCAATGCGGCCGCTAGCACAAGTCGAGCAGTAGCCAACACCAGTAAAGTTGTTGGTAAGATATTATTCATTGGTTATTTTAATTCGTTATGTTCGAAGAGAATTTACTCGAATTCTTTTTAGGAGGGGCTATTTCGCAAGCTAAAGGAGCGTTTTCAAGCTGGTGGAGTACATTTCATCAACAACCGACCGAAGCAACTGAAGAAGCTGAGGAAGCATTAGGACCGAATGGAATGCGAATGTCCGACATTGATCTGACTGAGTGATTGCAACAAGGACAAAAATTAGCGAAAACGAGTAGATAATAATCGTGGTTTCGTAATTTTCGTAACAAATGCAATCATAGGTTGTATGCGCAAGGCGTGCTAGTCAAATTTTTCATCGACATCGAGAAAAGTCGAAGTCGCTTGTTTGTTTTGTTTTTCTCTTCTTTGGGATCTTATTATTTGTCGTTCAACTCGTTCACTTGTTTGGTTTGCGTTCCATAATTTGCATGCGTATATACTCAGCTTGCAGTCACAATTAATTATGTGTTTTGTTTTTCACTAGTTGGGTGAAAGTGAGTCCCTTTTTTCCCAATTCAACATTCCAGTTCCAAGTTTATCTCATTTTTTGCGACGTGATTGGAAAGCTTTCAGAGAAATTCGACTCTATTGGATTCATGTTGGCGATGACAGTCAAGCTTCCGATTTTCTCTCGCGATCTAAATGAGGAGATGAAAATTTCAGTCAATGTTTTGAGTACTGTAGATATAAAAGCACACTTGGCATTTGTTAATCCAGTAGTCCTTGGATGAAATATGTACGGTAACTCGGTGGGTATTTAATAAACGGAGCATAAGCGAAATCGATTGTAAATTCTATTTGGTGCAGGCTAAATTAATTCAATCAATCGAAACGGTTTTTCATTCACATTCAATTGTCGGTCAGACCATGTAATTTTCTTTTACTAGTGAGAATTGAAGTTTTAAAGACATTGCTTTCACAATTCGAAAATATCTTTCTTTACGTTGTTCTAAATATTGATTGAAAGCTGTTCTTTTGCTGGACTGTGAGAGGTGCGTTGGTATCGAGGAAGAAATTTCCTGCGGCTCTAATGATATTAACGGCTATTAATATTACGGTGTTATGTGCAAAGTAGTGCGAAGAAATTGAATTTTATGCTCACGATGTTGAGACTGGAACACCCAGAAAAGTTTTGAAATTGTTGGTGCATGAGCCAAGCTTGAATTCGTCGTAAGAATTGCACCGGGTGGCGATGAACGGAACATCAAGGGATTCCATAAAATATTCCACTGCTCGCCTATGACTGCAGATACCTGTGATTTTTAATAGGATATTTTATAAAGTCAAATTAAAAAAAATTATAATTAGAATCCCACCTCCAAGAAACAGGTTCATAATACTTGAGATTCCAGCGCTGTTGGGGATTTCTATACAGCCCTATGCACAGGCAATTTAAAATTAGTATTTTCTTTAACTTTAACAAAATATTTAAAATATCATACAGGTTGAGAAGATCCACCATTGGGCCAAAAATCGACGTGTCCGATGGCAAAATCGACGCCTATTTTGCCATTTTCCAACTTGCCAGCATTTGTATGGATAACATCAACAAACTGGGCATCTGTTTTCTCTAGAACCTCGTCTGGGTTAGTGAAATCAAAGTGAGGGAAGGCTGGATCCAAACCTTCAATTGGCAAATTTCGAAAGATGCATTCGGGGGTCTAGTATAGTAACTGTTAAACTATTACCTACCTGTTATTCTAGGTAGTACACCGTTGGCGATATGTCCAGCCAGTCCAACCACATGCGCCCCCATACTGAAACCAATCAAGTGCAACTTGATAAGATCAGTGCCCTGTGAAACCAGGAAGTTCACAAAATTACCCGTGAGTAATCCTACCAGCCTAGTGTTTGCCGCTGCTCTAGGATAGTCGGGACCTGCAGCCAAGGATGCCCACTCGACTGCGAAAAAATTAATATCTTCTTTTTCGAGGAAACCTGTTGGGATTGGATTTATGATTCAGGCGGAACTTTCTCACATGCCAACTCCTTTGTTAAAGAAGAATACTTACGATTGCGTAACCTGAAACTAAGATCACCTTGCCCATTTTCAGTAAAACCATGGACATAAATTTTGGTAGGATTTGTCTTAACATAAGAAGAAGCAGCTAGGGCATTTACATCGTTGATAAAGAGTTCTTGAAATAGAAACGAATTTCGTCTGAAAGACGCATCAAATTGTGTTATGCTAATTATTGTAGTATTTTGTCGCAACGTTAATTTATTAAATTACCTTGTCCAGAGTAAGAAGTGAACTTGTGATGCTGCGAACGGTTCGGCCATCTCCGATAGAAGACCACCAGCATGTCTGATTTCTTTTCCTGATAGGCGTCAATAAGGAAAAGCGCACGAAACATGGAACAGCAATAAACATTAATCAAAGTTAACACAAACGATGTAAAATAGCCGCTTTTACTTACGGAAAAAAATACCTTCCGTTAAAACGAGGACGGAGAGAAACGGAACGAGAAGTAACCAGAACGTTTTGATTAACGTCATGTTTGCAGCTTGACGATCGAAGGTTAAAACTTTTCTAAATCTATCAATGGTCTTTTATACATTTCAAATATCATATATGAATGGAAAAATTATAAAACCAATTGATAGATTATAAATTTTTTCCGCGAATTAAGCAAGCTTTTTCATCATCGCGCCCTTCATTCTGGAAATTAGTAACTGTAATCGTGATCAAGGCGATGAGCTTTGTAATTAATGATTGCTCATCGCCTGAATCGGTTGAAAAATGCAATTAATGTTGAAAAAACCCCAAATTATAAAATAAACAGGATAATAATGGTTAAAACAATTTATTTCAACATTTCATTGTATCATTCTGCTTGCGTGCCAATCGACTCACAAGGAGAAATTACAAATGTAATGGAAATTGAAAGCTACGGAAGCTTGGTTGTCTGTTGTCAACGAGACTGCGATTGATTTGGTTATACTAACCAAGTGCAAAAGGAGCTTTCACGTTGGTTAAAAGAAAATAATCGCCTTTGGCTCTGTTCAAATTGAAAAAGACTGGTAATATTTTGGTCAAATTAATTCGTGGTTAACGATCAACTCACGATGTAGATACGGAAAATCCCATGGTCGTTTGCGTGTTGTTTGCACATAAGCCAATGTACCAATCCATGTGAGTTGAGCATTTGGTAGACGTAAAAGGCTTTTTGGTATTGATCGATTCAGTAAAATAAATCAACGCTCTGTAATGGCTACAAGATATTAAACTACAACCCTAAATACAAAGAAAGTTATCAATTACGAGACCAATTAAAAACCGGAATCAATGAATTAATTTTCAATTTTCATACAAAGCAGACATCAACTACTAATAAATTATTTAAATTTACTTACCGGTTGAACAATGCCCCCATTAGGCCAAAAATCTACATGTCCGATTGATGTCGTAAAGCTCAAGCCACCGTTTAACAAAGAATCACTGTTTGTGTGAATAATGTCGACGAATTGAGCGTCCGTCACGTCTAGTCTTCCGTCCGTATTATCAATTGAAAATCCGGGATAAGCGGGGTCCAAACCTGCAGTCCCATCGTTAGATTTATGCATGTTTGTAGATCTTAATCTAAATTACCTGTAATTCGAGGGACTGGTACGTTAACGCGGAAACCAGCTTTACCAGCAATGTGAGCTCCCAAACTGAAACCAATGATATGCAACTGACTAACATTTAATCCTTGCTTGATTAGAAAATTTAAGAAATCTCCCGTAAAGACGCCGATTGGTCGAATCTTGGCCGCCGATGAGAAGTAGTCAGTGGCAGCAAAACTTTCCCAATCGACCGCTATAAAATTGCAGTTTTCTTTAATGAGGAATTCTAAGATATGAAAATAGAATAACGACCTATTCTTCTGTTATACAATGTTTTGACCATACCATTTCGAAGGGTGAGCATTGAGACATCGCTATGGCCGTTCATTCGCCAACCGTGAACAAATACTTTTGTAGGATTAGACCGGTTAAAACTCGATTTGGATAGAGTAGCTTCATCGTCAATGAGTAACGCTTGTGCTATTTTTGGATTGGTTCTGGTCCACAAATTGAAGTAACAAAATGATTTGATTTCGTTTAGTTCATTGCCACCCATACTCCTGGCACCACTGCGGAAGACGCCCTTGATGAATGAGAAGACGGATTCCTGCCATCGATAATCTCTTTCTTCGTCTTCGTCGTCTAGCAAAACTGTCTGGCGCTTTACAGGATCTCTGTGGATTAGAGCGTTAAGCTCTGCTAAGTCGGTATGACCTTTGGTGGCAGATGACAGGGGCCAAACGACAGCATTATTTTTTTCAGCTAAGCATTAAAAAGAAATGTTGTCAGAATCAGTCTCAAGCAATTAACAGTGGTTTCAGAGTCCTCATAAGTAAAACAAATAACTCAAATAGCTGGGGTTTAAAAATTGAAGAGAATTTTTCTTCACTTGTCTTCTCAGTGCTCATTGAGAGAAAAGAAAACCATAGAACTTTATGATGTTACCTAAAATCCGATTATATTTAAGTGACAAGATCTTTAGGCCAATCAGCATGTGCAAAACTCATTAGATCTGTTGTTTTGATGGCACAAATAATATAATGTATCAGACTTGTTTTCAAGCATATCACATTATTATTTCTAGGAACTGGGATGGTATGAGTTTTACACTTACGTATATATACTATGATGTAGTGTAGTAGGCTATAACTATAAAAACTTTCAGCAAGAATAAACAGTTTTTGTAGTAATCACAAGCAAAATTGTAACAAAATTAACGAGAGAAAACTGAAAAGCAGTCGATGCTAGTCATCGCCAAAGGCCAAGTGGAAATAAAATCTTCTGATCGATACAATTAAATCGATTAAAAACAATCACAACAATTACCTGATGCGGAGTAACCAATCACAAACATTACACCAAAAAAGATGAGCAATTTAATCTGTGCCATAATTTTTTTTTAAATCACCAATGACGGGAATCAATTCTCAGCCAAATTGCTGCCGTTGTGACCTGCAAGAACGTTGGATTTTGTGTGATGTGTCCATAAGTCTAGAAAGCGATATTCTATAAATTCTTGTATGTTATTCGATGTTGATTGCGGTCAGGAAAGGAAATGAAATATTAGTACCCAATACCACAACCTTCCTCTTAGTTCATTTAATGCATTATAATCCTCCTTGGTGGGGGACGAAAATGTAGATACGTTGGTTTATCACAGTTTAATAAATAGACAAAAAATGACGTGATGCCGCTGAAACCATCTATAGAATCTAATATTAATTCAAAAATCAAGTAATGAAATCTAACTCAAATACTAAATTCAAAAATATAGTTAATTTTGTGCATCAAAATCCATTTGATGGGCGAATGACCTTCCAGCATAGGTGTCAAGGAAGAAATTTCCGGCGGCTCTTGTAGTGAAATAAAAGAGTGGTTAAGAGAAAATCAAATATTATTTTAAAAACATGGTATTGCACTCACAGTGTTGAAACGGGTAGGCCCATTCGAGTTTTAAAATTGTTGTTGCAGAGTCCGAGTTTAAAATCTCTGTAAGTATTGCATTGAGTGGCGATGAACTCAGAACCGGTGATCGATTCCAGGAAATATTCCATTGCCATTCTGTGACTGCAGACGGCTGCGCTTGTATCAATTAATTTACTGTTAAAGCCTGAATTAACTATTCAAATAATAATTTTTTAATGATAAGAGTATAAAAGACCTTCAGAAAGCTTTTGAATAATAGTTGCTATTTTCCCAAGCTTCACGTTGCTGCTCACACACCCCTGTAATTTAAATTAGAATATTTGTAAAACATTACAAAAGACTTCTATTATCGCACCGGTTGAATCGATCCGCCGTTTGGCCAAAAATCTGCGTGTCCAAGGGTAAAAGGGAATCCTTTTCGGCCTTCTTCTAACTTTCCAGCATTAGTATGTATAATGTCTACAAATTTAGCGTCCGTTTTGTCTAGTACCTCATCCGCGCTGGCTTCCTCGAAAAGTGGATAAGCTGGATCTAAGCCTTGGAATACGTTTTGCGCATTCAAATTTGACGAAACCAAGAGACAATCAAAATGCGTGTACCTGTTATTCTTGGAATTTCACCATTCATTGTTTGGCCAGCTTTCCCAACAACGTGCGCTCCCAGACTGAAACCAATCAGATGAACTCTGCGCAGATCAGCACCTTTTAAAACCAGAAATTTCACAAAGCTTCCTGTGAGTGATCCGACAAGCTGAACATTGGCAACCGCTCTGGGATAGTCGGGACCCGCAGCCAAGTGTCGCCAATCGACATTTATAAAATTGCAGTCTTCTTTTTCCAGAAATCCTATTATAATTAAGATTAATTTGATTTGATTCACAGGGGGGAAAATAGTAATGAGTACGGTCACGTAGTCTGAGACTCCAATGGTTTTGTCCATTTCCTGTGAACCCGTGAGCATATATTCGTGTAGGATTCTTCCGGTCGAAATTGGAGGCCTGCAGAGCGGCTGTGTCGTTAATCAACAACTCTTGAAATTCGTTGGGATTACGTCTAGAATAAGCAAAAATTCCCTTTAATTACCACAAGTAAAATTGTAAAATTTCACTTACCGTGTCCATAATAGAAAATGATGAGTTACTAATTCCGGATCGGTTCTGTACGTTGAAAACTGTATGTATTCTTGTTGTTGTTGTCTGGTTCTCATCCCTGTTAATTTAGTTTGATAAGAACGTCTAGTTACACAAAGTCAGCTTGTCTGTTTACACGACTTTTAAAATGTTATCATGGAAAACGCTAGCATTTGTCAACATAGAAAGTAACTAATGTTTGAACAAGAAATACCTTCAACTAGAATAGGACAAATGGCAGACAAACAAACAACAACACCGATAGCACAATACAACGTCATCTCAGGTCGATTTCCGATACTTAACAGGCTTGGGTTTTGATTCTATCACAGCCGAACAACCTGAAAACCTTTCCCTGAAATGACCTTCATGTCCAAACAATATCTAATTAGCGAAAAACCTTTCCCACGAACTAACTGGTTAGGTGCAGAGGTGAATGACATAGTATATAAATGCGAATAACGGTCATTGCTGTTTGAATATTTTTATTGACAGAGAATTTACACAAAATTGCAAAAGCAATCAGTGTTTTAAGAAAAATTTTAGAAGAGTGTTGCTTTAGTGTATCGTCGTCAGGTATGATGTGATTAACCAAGTGCGAAGGGAGCCTCGGAGTTGGTATCCAGAAAATAATCACCAGTGGCGCTGCGTGAATAAGGAATGAACCCATTTTTTAAAAACTTGTGCGAGTGATGAAAAACTGTAAGCAAATCAGATGTGACTCACGTTGTGGATACGGTAAGACCCATTGAGGTCTGGGGATTGCCGCTGCATCCTCCAAGTTTCCAAGTAGCGTAACTACTGCATTCGGTGGCTGTGAAGGCCGTTCTGCTAGTGATCGACTCTGTGAAATAGTCTGGGGCTCGTCCGTGACTGCAGCCGGCTGCACTCATTCAAATCAGCAAATAAAATTTTTAAGTCTCTGATTCAATTCGCGCCACAAAAGAAATAGCCACACTTACTAGCAAGATCGATGATATCGGTACCGGTTGCGAAGCAGCCCTAATACATGATGAAATCCAAATATAGTTATTAGCCTTTAATCAAAATGTTATTGACTATAGAACCATACCGGTTGGGAGATTCCACCATTTGGCCAGAAATCAACGTGCCCGATACTGACTGGGAAGCTGAGACCACCTTCGGGAAGTGTTGCGCTGTTGGTGTGAACGATATCGACAAAACGGGCATCCGATGTGTCCAACCTTTCGCCGGTATTCGAAACGGAAAATCCGGGATAAGCGGGATCCAATCCTGTAAACAGAAAAATATTATGCGACTCAGTGACCTCGTGATGATTATGCAAAAGGAGAATTTTTGAATTACCAGTGATACGAGGAAGAGTTCCTGCGACAGCAGCTCCTGCATTGCCAGCGACGTGAGCTCCCAAGCTGAAGCCGATGACGTGCAACTTGCTGTAAGTAACGCCTTGGGAGATCAAAAAGTCGATAAACTGGCCAGTGAGAATGCCGACTGGAAGGGTATCGGCCGCAGATGCGTAATAGTTGGCGTTATTAGCCATCGTTTCCCAATCAACCGCGATATAGTTACAGTCTTCATGGTTCAGGAAAGCTAAACACAGAAATGTGACCAAAAGAAGTCGGTCAAAAATGTGGCTAAGAATATTACAATAACCGGTTGTACCATTTTTCATTGCAATAACTGTCCCATCGTTGTAACCATTCATCAGCCATCCGTGGGCGAAGATTTTAGTCGGCTTGGTAACGTCAAAGTTGGAAGCGGCCAAATTCAAGGCATTTCCGTTAATGAGTTCCTGATAAGACAATTGGTTCGATCGCGTCCACAAATTAAAATGGGTGTTGTCCGAAATGAAATCTCTGGAACTGCCAACACTTTTCTCCGACAGACTCTTTGCTGAAAAAAAAAAATAAAAAAAAATAAATAAAATTGAGCAACAATTAATTTGACAAATTATATGTAAGTAGTCATTTGGTCAAACCTGAGACAGCGGAAACAGCCAACAATAACACGGCGAAGAATTTCATTATTATTTTTTCTCTCTGCTAAGTTTCAATAAGTGAAGATGCAACCGTAGAAAGAACGAGGGTCTCACAGGGAAGTTCAGATTTTATAGTTTACCGTAAGTTGGTTATCTTATAGAAAGTCCTATCAAAACAAGACGCCACAGACGTCACGTGGATTCAAACATAGCGGGATCGATCATGGGGTTGGGGGAATCTCGATTTTGTTATCAGATAGACATGTTTATTATCGGACGCTTAACTGGAGTAAAATGCAGACGTAGCAACGGACCGGCTAACCTGCCAGTCAAGACGAAAACAACTGACGATTAAAACTTAAAACCTGTCATCTAAAAGTAAATAAAAGTTTGGGATTTTCCAAATCCTTAAGGTTGATGTAATCTTATATCGGTGACCGTCTCATCGAAATCGACAACAGCACAATTTTAAATTATATGACCCACATTATTTGGGTGCGTCTACACTATACCCGGAAAAAATGTCTTATGTATAATGTTATCTATCATGAAGTGAACCCATCCATTATGCACATAAAATGTACAAAACTGGTAACTTAGTAACAGTTATGTATTGCCGGTTACTTATGCATTGACAGGCATATTCCGCAACAACACAGTTAAAAAACAATAGATTAAGTCAAAGTCGTAAAGCTGCCATGATTATGGGCATTAGGGTCTTTGAGTAAAAGGCATAGGATATACAGATTTACAAGTGCAACCGATAAATCATCCCATGGAGAAAGGAGGAGCGTCAAACGTGTTGAGGTAATAATCACCCGTCGCTCTATAGGATTAATAAAATACGAATGCCATTCAAAATAAATCTCTAAAGCCGCCAAGAAAAGTGCAAACGTTGAAATAAAAACGTGACTTACGATAGAGAAACGGGCAGACCCATCAAATCTTGTTGATTTCCATTGCACAAACCAGCGTCGAATTCTTCATAGGACGTACAGCGGATAGAAGTAAAACGTCCACCATTGATAGTCTCGGCAAAATATTGGTAGGCCCGGCTATGACTGCATCCCGCTGCAACGCGAATAATGAATATAAATTTAAGTGATCAAGTAGAGGCAATAAATTGATTGCAAACTATTTACTTGCTATGGCCAGAATATCAGATCCTGTAAGGATGCAACCCTGTTCAAAGAAATACTAAATTAAAGTTGCTATTAGATTATTATAAATTACAGGAAATCATACCGGTTGAACAATGCCTCCGTTCGGCCAGAAGTCTACGTGACCAATTGACACGGGGAAACTCAGTCCACCATCCAACAATGATGCGCTGTTTGTGTGCATAATGTCGACAAACTGGGCGTCCGTCACGTCCAGACGTTCGTCCGTATTTTCTACTGAGAATCCAGGATAGGCCGGATCAAGACCTTATAAGAAAAATGATGTTACATTTCAGTTGATAATCTTTCCACCTGGTATTCCACGCTATTACCTGTAATTCTTGGGATAAGTCCGTTGACGAGGGCACCAGCTTTTCCCGCAACGTGAGCTCCCAAGCTGAAACCAATGACATGAAATTGATTCACATTCGTTCCTTGTGCAATCAAAAAGTTGATGAAATCGCCGGTTAAGATGCCAACTGGTTGGGTATTGGCAGCCGAAGAATAATAATTTAAATTATTCGCCAATTCTTCCCAATCAACCGCGATAAAATTACAATTTTCTTTGGAAAGGAATTCTAAGACACAAATATGATGAGAATTACGTTATTGTTTGAATCACAAAAATAACTTGTCATACCATCACGAAGGCTGAATACCGCATTGTTGTCGTACCCATTCATTCGCCAGCCGTGAGCAAATATTTTGGTGGGCTTAGAAATATCAAAATTCGATGCGGCTAGAGAAGCGGCGTCTCCGATGAACAGTTCTTGCAACGTGACAGGATTATTGCGAGTCCACAAATTGAAATGGGTAAATTCAATGGGATCAGCTTTGCTGGCCATGACATCTGCGTCTCCAATGCTTTTGCCTATAACACAGAATGAAAAATTAAGCCAATTAAAATACGTTGTCAAATTATTTGAAATTAGTTATTTGAAATTAGGCATACCTTGGACTACGCAAAAGATGGTGCAAAGTGACAACGAGAGCGCTTGTAGGAACTTCATTTTTTGGTTAAAGAAATGACTGCCTGGTACTATTCGGTATTCCACCGCTTGAGATTTATATAGTCGTCTCACCGCCCAATCTAAGATGATTTTCCTTATCAATCAGACGAGACACCAAAAGTTTCCACCTCATACTTATTATGCAAAGCTGGAAAGCCCATACACATCACACTATATTACACATCGAAAAATTTGAAGTGCCGAGATTACAGTCAATATCCGCTTATTATCATTAACAAGGCCAAAGCAAATGTTTACCCAACTTTTCCACAATAGCTACAGATAAATTACTTTGGAAAATCCAGATGGCTACCATGACCGATTGCTCAGATAGACATTTAGCGCGTGACATGTTTTTGAACTGGAAAATTCCGATTCAATTTTTACTTTAGTCAAGAAAATCGCGATGTTAACGCACTTTTGTACGTGGAAACAACTCGGAAGAAATAGCAACTGGATGTAAATCTAATGCCGTAATAGATAGCAATTTGCGTTGGCTAACGCAGTTTTACGTAAATGGAGAATTTTCAAGTGTTAACGGAAGCGCTTATTGTGAGTTTATTTTTAATATTTTTTCCTATTTGATTAACTATCTATGTCAGGCCTAAATAGTGGCTACATAGTAGTGGGCTATCGAGTTCTTTGTCGCATTCTCTGAATGTTGATCAACATCATTTAAAAAATAAAACTTTGACCCTTGGCGGTGAAACCCCATCTATGAAACGCACCGAAAAAAAAAATATTAAAAACAGTTCTTGAAAAGTTGCATAAGTCGGTCGCCGTATAGGCTAAGGATTCATTCAAAACTCCCTTGAGGCTTTAGCTTCATTCGACTCCCATCATTAAAGATGGCGATTCGTTTTTTCTGTCTCTTCTTGATATGTGGAGCGGTTAGGGCGGACTTTCCAGCGTTGGCCAGTCAAGATGAAGTTACAACTGAAGACGTCCACTCTCAACTGCTGAAACTACGCGAGGATGTGGTAAAAGACTGCGAAAAAACCTTTCGAATTCCCACTAGTAGCTGCTAATCGTTTCTCTCTTTTGTGTCTGCTCTTTTCCAGAGACTTTTGAAAGAGAGTTATCATCAAGTCGTCGTCGAGGCAGCAGCACAGACACAGCAGCGAGACGAGATAGGAAAACACGAGATGGAAATTCAAGGCCTCAAGAAAATTGTTGCCAGATTGGAAGAAAGACTCGAGGCCCTTCAAGCGGAAAAAAGGGAGCAGATGAAACCTCCAAAAGTTTCCAATTCCACAGCAGTAGCGCCGAGATCCTGTGAAGAGCTGAGACGCTCCAACGAATCAGTCGAATCGGGCATGTACTGGATCGATCCCGACGGCCACGGAACAGGCGATGCACCCATTTATGTCTCATGTAACATGACGACAGGTTGTCAAAAGAGGATTGCCAATGTTCTTTTGTCATCGTTACATTTTGTTTTTTTTTTACTTGGAAAATAGGATCTACTTTAATCCCGCACGACAGCGAAGAAGCCACAGATGTTGGCCAATGCTGGGATGCAGGATGTTACAGCCGCCCGATCCAATACAATGCCACTATGAGACAAATGATCGCCCTCTTGGAATTATCATCTGATTGTACGCAGTCTGTCCAGGTATCGTAATTTGCCTTAGAACAACAGGGTACGTGTGTAACTGAGTTTTCTACCGGGATTTTAAACAGTACGATTGCAAAATTGCTCCATTGGAATTCAACGGAGAATCTCAGAGTTGGTGGACTGATCGACACGGGGTCCGACGTAACGACTTCACCGGTGGGAACTCGACTCAATCGAAATGCCAATGCGCGCTGGATAATTCCTGTCTCGATCGTAAATTGCAGTGCAACTGTAACGCTCTTTCACCCATAGAGACTACCGACACAGGCAAGTTGGTAACAACCTTTTTACGAAAGGAAATTACCTAATCGAAAGGTAATCTAGGTTTAATTATGGACAAATCCTTTCTTCCCATCACGCGGCTGAATTTCGGACGCATTTTGGCTCCACCCTCTTCCGGCCGGTACATCCTCGGACGGCTGGAATGTCACGGCCTTCAAATGATCTCAAGTGTTAAACGACTGCCAACTTCGTGCCAAGATGTGTGGCGAACTGGCTACACAACTTCCGGTTTGTATTCGATCCTGCGATCCGAAATATCTGAAACTGTGTTTTGCGACATGACTCAAGTGCCAGGTGAGGAAAAGGCTCTTTCCTCATTCGTTTCTACCGAACAATTTGTAAGTATAATTAACAATCCATTAAAAGTCTTGACTGCAAAAGTAACAAGATTATTACGTGCACTTTAGAATTTAATAACTGAGCGATTGGATAAAGCGGACGAGCGAATTCAGAGACAAGCAATGCGAATAAGGAACTCCGTGGTTCGATTGAATTTGTTTCTAGGTAGACAGAACCGGACAAACAGCTTGCAAATCCGCAAATTAGTACGTAAGCGCCAATAGACTTTTACCTATACTATTTTCGTGATTCACCAATGCATTGACATTGTTCTAAAGGAGTCGATAGATGAGAAACTAGCGAGAGATTTGCGAGAACTTTTCAACGGCCATCAAAGACAAAATGAGGAAATAGCAGAACTTAGGAGAAGATCAGATCGCCCTGCGGGAAAATCATTGACGCGGATGCCGGCAAACTGTCACGATTTGAAGACTATGGGTCACGCCCTGAGCGGAATTTACCCCGTCAAGGGAGACGATAACATCGATATGGTCTACTGCAACATGACATCAGGTGAAATTCTAATTTCTAACAAGAGGTGGGAAAAAAAACTAACTTTGAAATGTTTCAAATCAAGGGGCCCCTCGAGAAACCTGGATAGGAAAGGCGGACGTGGCGTCATCTTTGGTCTATTTTTACGTCCTAAGGAAATCACCGTTCTACTTGGAAGGAAGAGGAAATGTGCAATCGATCCTACCTTTTGAGATAACTCGATCCAATCAAGGAGGTGGGATGGACGCGAAAAAAGGTGTTTTTACTGTTCCCAAGTCCGGAACGTACGTGTTCCGGTTCTCCTTTGGAGCCATCAAACGTGAAAAGCCCCAGCATGTGTCGGTTACTTTGGTGCTGAATGACGTCGAGGATGTGGCCAGCATCTACGGCAGCGATCACCAGGGCTTTTTCTCGCTTTCCCTTCAATCAATCTTGAACCTGAGAAGAAAAGACAAAATTCATTTAGTACTTCAGTCTGCATCGGGAGGAGGAAATTATGAAGACATTGACATGACTACACACTTTAGCGGCTTCCTACTTGATGAACAGTTGTTTTGAAATTCTCATCCTAAAATGTTAATTTCCAAAGATTAAGTATTTTCTGTTTGTACTACTGTAATTTGTTTAAAACCTGACATGTGGCACGAGTTAATTATTTTGAAAAGACTTTTGTCGCTATCGATGCAATAATTAAAATCAAAATGTTATTTGTTGATCTTATAACGCCCTTGAGACCATTTAGTACACAATTTTCCTTTTTAGAAAAAAATCTATTTGAATTCATTTCCGATTTAAATATCCATTTAGGGGAGCCCCAATTAAGATTTACATTTTGTCTGCGATCAAGTATGTCGCGCTTCTTATCGCCTTCTCAAAATGTAAACAACAAGGATGATTCTGGCCCTAGCCGATGAAATATCACACCCCAAAACAACTCGGAGGTCCTAGATTGTTATCAAATAATAACATAAACATGTTTTTTTTTTTTTCAGTTACAAGAGTCGGTCCAGTGCACAAGCCAACGTTTCATTTAAACCTAGCTTCTAAGGATCTCTTTCGACACTCATGAACATGAAAGATGGCCAAATGTTACCTTGGTTCTGAATGATGTTTTGGCCAGCCAGCACCAGCGACAACGACGGCATTGAGCATCACTTCTCTTGCATGGTAATCCGTCTCGAACCTGAAAAAGACTAAAGCCGGAGTTTATTAAAAGATGAAGCATTTAGGCACTGAGAGAAGGAATCTAGGGTGCACTCACTTTAGCGGTTTCCTTCTAGATGAACAACGAAATCTCCTTTTAACAGCTGAAAGATGTCAGGCAAAACCCTAGTGATTCCTTCTAAATATGCTGCACCCGGTTAGCTCAAAATGTCGTGTATAACAACGGGTTTAAAAGACATCCTAGTACATATATTTCGGTGCAATTTTTTTTTTTAGCTTACGAATATATTTCCTCTGGTTGAATCTTATAGAAGTTTGAATAGAGAAGTTAACGATACAAATTCAGAACGGAAACGAAAAAGTTATCTAGGATGACCACCAAATTATTAGAACATATTTTTGAAATAATAATTAAAAATAGGGCTTACGGTGCTACCTAAATGAGTTTGGTTATCGTTAAACTTTTTACTACTGGTTACACCTGTGGATGGAAGAGGCATTTAGTAAGATTCAAGCAATCAGGTAAGTGATATGCTTCAATACGACGATAAGAGATGGAATATTTTCTTTCAACCCAAACCTAATTATAACTGACTGGAAAAGATTTTCAGATTGAAAAACTGGAATTCATAAGTTTGTTTAAAGGAAAAAAGTCTTGTGTAAATGATTCTTGATATTCATACAAGCATTCCATTGCTTCCATCAGCTATTTGCGTTGGCAGCAGAACTGTTGTTGAATAGTTGCAGCTTGACCAACTTGACAGCATCTCCAGCTTGAGGGACGACGAATCTAGAATCCATAAATATACTTTGATGTTTGTTGCATTGAATCTTTTAAAAAACTCTACCAACCTGTCTAAATCGACAATAATAGTTTCTTCGCCTTTTATGTTCCCATACTTGAAAGTGATAAATTCCGGATGTCGCTTTTTGCTAGTGATTTTCATGATTGAAGATAATGAACGATTTACGCTGATGCGCGCGAAACCTGGACGATCTTCAATTTCTCTTAGGGCATACAAGTGACTTGGCGTAATCAGCAAATAACTTTACAGCAAAACAAACGGATTACACATCAAATTTGCATAAACAGTTTTAAAGAACTAACCTCGGAAATGCATGCCCACTCTCCTTAACTTCATGACAACGGAATGAGTTGATTACGTCTGGTCTCTTAAGCCACGAAGATATGGCTACCAGTTCCTGGTTCGGTGCGTCTGCCTCTCGCTCAGAACTTCCTTCAAAAGTTGGATCATCTATAAAATAACACAATCATGAATTACTCGCTTTATAATTATTTGACATTGTTTCTATACCTCCATCTTGATCATCGTCAATTGAAAATACAGGCGCTATGTTGCGGTAGAGCTTGCCGGCTCCTTTGCTTTTTCCTCCGGTACTAGGATTTTCTAAAATGAAAGAATTGCTTAAACTAGTGAACTTGAAAGCACACAAATTAAATTCCGCACCTTTACTCTTGGACTTTGGTGTCGGTTCATTATCTCCAGCTGAAATAGGATTAACAATGTAGTCGAGGAGTTTGTCTTTAACTACTGCGGACTTTGAGCGCATCCGCCCAAAGAAATCGGTCTTGTTAGATGAAGAAGAGGAAGATCCCGTTGCGTGCTGAGGTGTTCCCTGAGCATTGCTTTTGCCAGCAGCTGTCGGCGACTCTTCAGATTTGTTGACAGTACATACAAGGCACAGTGATGGATTGTGATCGACAAGTCCGACCGGTTCAATAGAAACCGATGTGGCGACAACCCCATTTTCAATCTGAGCTGCAACCAGAGCTTGGTGAACAGCAGAAAAGCCGCCTTGGACTAGGCCAACAAACTGAACGTGTCTTTGAAGGAAAAACGCTACAACCATGTGGACATATTGGTCTTCTGCTTCTCTGCCCGATCCGAAAAACACCAAGTGCTCTCCCCCTGCAGCCGATTGTGCAGCGATGGACTGTTTCTGGGAGGATAGTAACGCTTGGACAGCCACGCTAAATGCTTGAGGTTCAGTTAGCATCTGTTGAAAATGATACATGTGAATGAAAATAAATGCTAAAATTCTATTCTCAATTCTAAATTCTGTCTGATTTAGAATCTTACAAGATTAGAGTCGAGGTGGAAAGCTGTAGGGAGATGGCCAGCGTTATATTGCTCTGCAGGCCGACAATCGACAAGGAAGAAACGTAATGCTCTGCTTTCGGCATCAGATTTTGTAGGAGGATTCAATAAATGACAACTGACTAGCAACTCTTGCACAGATACCGGCAGGCAAAGCGCTTGGGACAAGACCAAAAGATCCATTCTTTCATCTGACGCATCTTCGCCAAAAAGAGCTTGATGGTAGTCCTACGTTTCAAGTGAATATGAATTTTGAATAAAATTTATTATCGTATTTTAACATCAAAAAAATTTAATCTTACCCTCTTGTACGAAAAAGGAGTCTGTGCAGAATACAAAACAGCTAGTGAGCAAAAGTCGTGAATATCACCAGCTTCCATCTGTTGCGGGAGTTCGGCTATAGTTTCCAATATTTTTTCCTTCTCACCTTTGTGAGCCATTATTTCATCCCTGTTTGATCATTTCATGAAGATCTTCATTTTAAAAATTTGAAAAAGGATAATTAGGCCTACTTGGCATTGATGACGAGAACCAACGAAAGAAAAAATATTAAAAATGGATCGCCACGGATAAAGTAGTAGTCCCACAGAGCGAGAACAGCTTGAAGGTTACTTGAAGCTGCAAATAAGGATAGAAACTAGAAAGTTAAACAAGTTGCCAATCATTAGTCAATGCAATTATAAATAAACAATAGTGGATTAATTACCCATTTCTGTGTATACAAATTTGGTGCAATTTTATGTGAATCAAGGAAAGAACATAGTTCTGGTTCGTGATACAGCAAAAGTAATCGAAACAGATGCATAGCTACTCCATTAAAATGGCACTGCCTGTAATAAAAAAAGGATTCTGTTCCTAATTTGAAAACATTAATAATGCTATATATTTAAATGTTTACCTAGGAATATATGAATCCAAGATTGCATTAAAATAGCTGTAGAGTTCATTTTTGGGTAGTTTTAAAGAGACTAAAGGTGTGAGAATGTGCATCCAGCCATTGTTTGGGTCGTAATTGATGTGACGAGTCTTGCAATAATGAGTAACAAGAGACTCGAGATCAGAAAGGATGGAAACTTTGTCTTCTTCTTCGTTGTCCAACTTCTCCACAAAGATTTTACAGTCTTCTCTTAGTTTAGATTGATTAGCTAGGTCAAATATTTCGTTGAATCGTTCAAGTCCATCAGCAGGAGAGCCGGTGGAAGACCCCAACAACCGATACCAAACTTGTCCACGCATGGAATCGGGGATGCTTTTGCTACGACAAATCAGACGCAAATCGTGTAGACTGCACTGCTCTTGTAATGCTCCTTCAAGAGCCAAGATCCTTTATAATACACAGGTAGAGTTATTTTATTAATTGAATTAATAACGCTGCAAAAGAATAATTATTACCAAGAGCCATCGTCTGTGTCTAGGTCGTCAGCCATTGCACAATGTACATTTGCACCTGTCATATTCTCAGATGTTGTGTTTCGTCAGCAGACTATTTTCAATGACCAAGCTGGCAAGCTCCGCCTCCTACGGTCCTTTGCCCGTAGTAGCTGGTAGTAGTAACCAACCAAGCAAGTTGCCGTTTGGTTCAAAAATCGTTATCGCATCTACTAACCCATATCTACCCTCCCCTCCCTTCCTCGTTATCTGTTATACACTTCCTGTCCCAGTTATTAGGACTTGGGATGAAATGGAAATAAGCTGATTAATCTGAACATTTTGTTTTTATTTCTTGAGTTGTGATAATAAACTGAATAGACAACACACACCAATATATAGGTTTGCTCAGTAGAATGCTTTCATTTAATTCCTGTAAAAGAAAATGTGTCGTTTCCTTCTGGACCAACATAATTTCAAATCAACAAATGTGGAAAAGTGCTGTAGTCTTCCTAGTCAAAGAACTTTTTAAGTCAATTTCTACATCTCATTTGTCGCAGATGAAAACCACATCTCGTAAATTTTGCATTGAACACTACGCAGAGCTGTAATAGATAGCCAGGGTATATTGTATAAGAGGATGACACGTAACACAAGGGCAGAACACCACCACACGGTCTACACTAAAAGTGTCCTGACTCCTGACATTGCATTTTTTTCCCCTTTTACTTCTTCAACGAAGGGAATAGGGAGAAATGTGAAGCAAAAACCGTTTACAGCCAACCTTCCAAATCTGTCTCACAAGTTTCGTTCAAGATCTTCCGGGATTAATCGCCAGTGGCGCTGTATGAGAATCGGAAAAAAACAAAAAACAATGTTGAATAGAATTTGGAAAAAGGAAAAAAAAACTGCACTCTCGAAAATATTTCAGCGAGATTTCGACAATGTGCACTAACAGATTGAAGCCTGGCTAAATAAGATTGCATCAACATACAAACAAATAATTTGGGGAAAGGGAAATAAGTTGCTTATGAAGCACTGAGCACCAGGCATTGTATGTAATTGTTGTTGTTGTTGTTGTTGCTGTGTTTTGGTCAACCAGCTGCTGGATTACGTCCGCTATCTGTTAAGCCTTTACTGTTTTTCACTTTAAATCCCTATACCCGCTGTATATATCAACGGCCTTCACGGGCGATGTGAACGTTTCTTGCTACAACACGCGCAAACACTTATACAGCTTATAGGGACAACCAATCCAATAACTAAAGTTCCCATGAAGGTTATGCCAGTCTTAACTGGAGGGGAAAACATTAATAAAGGAAACTTTCGGGATTACAAAAAAAAAATAAAAAATAAAGAAAAAGAAGGTACAACAGGCCCTTTCCGAGTGACAGGAGTAGAAAGAAAAAACAAACAAAACAATAATAATAAAGCTCGGCCGTTATGTTGGAATTGAAATGGAATGTTGGAAAAGCGGCTACGTGTACAGTGGATAACCGTGAATGCCAATCAAAGATTTGAAACCATAGTGAGGAGGGAAGGCGTAGCAGGGATGATAGAAGCTATTATTTTTGTGTTTTTGTTGCTGTTTCGCAGGAGGGGACCTAAGGTACATGAACCACTACAATCTACTTGGGACATTTACACAGATTCAATATTTTTTTTGTTTGTTTGTTTGTTTGTTTGATTTTTTTAGTTTTTTTTTTGTTTTTGTTGCTATCTCTCCTTCCCACTGGCTCTCTGTGCCGTGTGTGCAACAGAATTCGACATCTCACGGGGATGGCCACAATCCGATTTGGGTTTTTCTGGAGTGTGTGTTAGGCAATCGACACTAAAACATCTAATCAAGGTTGAAGGGGTTAGCGTTTGACAATAGACAGCGTAGTTAGGCGCAAGTGGTAAAGGGGATAGTGATCTTCTAGATCTAGAGTTGGGAAATGGGGATATCTTGGCAGGTTTCTCTAAAAAAAAATGTTCCTCTACTTTTATGTATGTTTTAAATGGTTGATGCTGCCTCTACAGTTTGAATGAAAATTCTTCGCGATCTTCTTCTCCTCATCCTGAAAAATGTTGCACGCCAAGTACACATCACCTTGTTCAACTGGTGTTGACGTCGGGAGGCGTCGGGAGGAATTCATCAGCTCTCTTATGATCTGTCAACGCTTTGATCGTATAAGTGTCGTGGGGTAGTTCCGATTTACGTCGAAGTAACGGTTTCTCGCGATTCTTCACTCGTTTAGCCTGCATTTAAAACAAGTTCCATTGAGCATTTAAGTTACATTAAAAACATGTTTTAATTCACTGCCGTTCAACACCATTACATTTACACAATACAACATATTACTGTCACTACAGTACCTCACGAGCTTCGGCTTCGATCTTTTCATAAGAGACGTTGTTTGTGTCTTCATCCTGGTCCTCTCCTGAAGCTGCTTGTCCTGCAGCCGACAGCGCGGCGCTCACAGACTGTGCCAAAGCTCCACCAGAAATGGTTTTGGGCATGAGATTAGCCACTAAGTGGTGCTTAGGATTTTTAATAGCCTCAGCTTCTATTTGGCTCCAAAACTCCTCCCGTTCTTTGAATTTTTCCTTCTCTTTCAACCGCTCAGATCTGTATTGTTGCGTACAATCGTCAAACAGTTTTTGGTTCATCTCCATAAAGAGCTTCAGGGCGTTGTAGATCAGTCCATGAATTGTTCTGAAAGAAATACGTAGGAGAACATGAACTTAAATTTCCACAGACAAGGCAAAAATGAATTCTACTCACTTGTTCCAGTGCGACTTTGAATTTTTATAAAGAGCCGGGAACATGATGGGCAAGATAACTGAAGCGTTGTCACTGATCAAGCTCATAATGTACTCATTGTTCCAATAATATAGAGCACGCTCAGCCACTTGGAAATGCGGGCTGGAAACGCAACGTGACAGCTGCCTAAAGAGTTGTACCATGACCTTCGAAAACTCAGCTGGCTCCATAACATCAAGAATTTCTTCCAGTTCATTTAAGAACATCACCTGGTGATTACACGTAAGTAAGCTCAAAGACAACAAAAGACACTTGCAGAAACGGATCTTACCTCTTTGGGAGAATGAACTTTAGGCCAAAACTTCAAAAGACTGAGGACAACCGGTTCCGTCAGTGATGGATCTTTTTCCAAAAACTGGACGACACAATACGCCAGTTGTGGGTGATAAACGGACAGCGACTTGACCTTGTGCAGCGGCATAAGCACTTTAAGAAGGAAGACCTTGTGCTCCTCCTTTAAAGGAAGCGCGAAGCCATTAATAATGCTACCTAGGATTTCCAACAGCTCTGCCACCCCATTGTGATGCTCCGTTTCATAAATGAATCTGAGCAAAGAAACAGGATAAAAGGTTGTGAAAAGGCAACGCAAATATCGCAAAACAAATTGTGAGTTACTTATAGAATATGTTGTTAATTTGTTTTCGAATGTAGGCTCGGAGACCGAGAAATTTGCCGTATATCCGATGCAATGTAGTTTTAAGAAAGTCCCGTTCACGGGGATCTTCGGAATCAAATAGATCCAATAACTGAATTTATATAAATTTGTAATTTTGTTAATTTCGTGATAAAAACCATCAAGTCTTTTGTCTAAATGTGTCACCTGAAGTACAAACTTCTGGTCAATGCATCTCTTGGCTATATTCGGCTGAAAGTCGGGAGATTCCAAAAACCTTTTTTCACCAAACCAAAAAAATAAACTTTACGACATCTATCAAACTTCAGTGCAGGTGGTGAACGTTACCTCAGGAAAAACTCGTAGACAAGTTGGAGGTGAGGCCATGCAGCTTCCAGGGTCGGTTCATCCTCCTCTGGGTCGAACTCGGCTCCGTTGGGATTGCTCGAAGGCGGCAGGGCACGAAAGAGATTGGTGGCAAACTGAGAACAGAACATTTAATAATGTGTTTCCAAAAGTAATGTATAACCATAAAGTACCATATTCACAGCTTCAGGGTAGATTGCTTCAGTAATAACACCCCTCTGTGAAGTGACGTATTCAACCATCTCTAATAAAGCCCCACGTTTGACCTCCTTCCATTTGAGGTCGCTAAGTGGATCGGCTACAAAGTCAAACAGAACACAGCACTGCTGAATCTTCTGCACAAATAATTCCTCTCTTTCTGCTGGCGCCGCATCTGAAGTATACGAAAATAACTATGTAAAAATCCTTCTTGTAAATTTTAATTAAATTAAAATACCTTTGAGCAATGGCAATTTTTGTATTTCGCGATTTTTGGTAATGTTGAAGCGCGAAGAGCTCTGCCGTCGGTTTTTTACCACAGTTGTACCCGTGAACTTTATTTTATTGATTTGTGCTGGCGGTGGTGGTCCAGTCGCCAATTTGGGTCCAGAAGAGGGCGAACTTCCGGGGCTAGTTCTCCCGCTCTAAACAGCATAATTAACCGGTGATTAATATTAATGTATGCAAATTGATAAAGTGATATTTCAAAGGGCAAATGTAAACACACATTTATAAAAATAAATTATACGAAAAATAGTTTCTGAATTAATTAAAGGAGCTTCAGTTTCACTTTGGTTTAGATGTAACCAAACCATTCTGGTTTGTTAGAATATCTCTTTTGCAAGTAATTTGACTCCCAGACTGGTCAAATGTGAAAATTTTACTCAACATAATGTGGCCTGAATTCTTAAGCTATTCTTTAATAGGCTTTCTACAAAAGACAACCATCTTACCTCTTCTCCATTTTCTGTTGATGAACCTTCTTTGGATGACTTCCCATTGCCAACTTTGGGCTTGCCTGTGTCCTGTAAATATAAATAAAAGGGGAAAATGGGTTAGGTTGAAAAAGTTGACCTTGGTTACGAGGGCTGAACAATTTCTCCACTACCAAGCATAATTTCACTAAAATTCAAAACATGGGCTGCTTTTGTAAACAAGAACACTGAAATCGGGTAATGATAGTTAACCGAACATGTTACAGGTGACATTTCAGCAAAGCTGGCCAGCCACTGACGTGACGCCAATAAACCCTCCCATTTCAGCATTCCATTCCTGAATTTCGGCTTGAAGTTTTTTACTCGAGATTCCCAACCACTGAATATATCTTCCTGAACAGTTTTCGACTTACCTCGGATCCTTTTTCTTTTTTCTTGTTTGGCATATTGGGCACGAAAAAGAACTTCACTTTTCCACCCAAGTTTACATCGACACACTATAGTACCATAAGAAGGACCTGTCAGTGAGTGCCAGTTTGTCAACAAGAAAAACGATGATGTAACCTTACCAATAAATTTATTTGCCAAAAAAACTACAAATAAAAATTAATTGTCTAAAAGAACCCAAAAACTACATAATTAAAAAAAAATTATTTAATTAAAGTTTTTCTTTGGCAACGTCAAAGAAGACAGCCAGGCCCACAATCCACCACAATATTTTTGATTTTTCATCATGTGCACGAAAACACATTTGTTTCAAATATGTCGAAGGGTTGGATTTAGTTCTTCTAATATTGGTTACCGACGTTCAGTGAGCTCCAAAAATGACGACCTTATAACACCTAAAGATAAATGTCTTTCAGGATCTATAGAACTAACCCGTAATATCGGTATTATGGCCCATATTGACGCGGGCAAAACTACCACGACCGAGCGAATGCTTTTCTATGCAGGTGTTATAAGATCTCCCGGTGAAGTTCATAAAGGAGATACGGTGATGGATTATATGGACCAAGAAAGAGAAAGAGGTTTCATGTTTCTCCTTCAAATTCGAATTGGCCATTGATACTTATTACTATCTTTGGTAGGGATCACGATTGTGTCTGCTGCAATTACGTTTCCATGGAATGGCCATCATATAAATCTCATTGACACCCCTGGACATGTCGACTTTACAATTGAAGTTGAAAAGGCTCTTAGGGCTTTAGATGGAGCTGTGGCAATTTTAGACGCTTCTGCTGGTAATTTGTGAAGCTCAACAAAGAAAGAGTCAAAAGCGTTGTTTGATATATTTTCGTAATCTAGGTGTTGAGGCACAAACCATGACTGTGTGGAGACAAGCTGATCGATATGAAGTACCAAGAATAATTTATTTAAACAAAATGGATAAAGTTGGTGCTTGCTTTAATACTTGCATCAAGCACATTGAGAACAAACTAAAATGCAAGCCTCTTCCAGTACACATCCCTATAGGTTCAGGAAAGAGTTTCAGAGGAGTTATTGATCTAGTTGATCTTTCCAAGAAGGAGTGGAGTTCAAATCATAATTCACTTGGAACATCTTATTCAACAAAGTTGTTTAACATTTTTATTCACAGTAATGTGCTGTATAATCTTCACGTTGGACTTTTGTTATTCAAGGAAATTGGACTACGAAGGCGATCGTGATATTTGGGTTGAAGCTTCAGAACAACGTGCTGATCTCATTGATAAGATGGCCGATCTTGACGATAATTTGGCAAATTTGATAATTGAAAGAGATAGTCTGCAAAAAATTAACCCAGTTGAAATGAATCAAGCTTTACGGAGAATTACACTTGCAAGAGTAAGTCTGCAATTCAGTTTCACTCAAGATAATGCAGTGATATTTTTATTTAAATTTTATAGACAGGAGTTCCAGTGTTGTGTGGTAGTTCTTATCGCAACATCGGCGTTCAGCCGCTATTGAATGCCGTCACACATTATCTCCCAAGTCCAAGAGATCGTAGCTATGAATTTGTTCAATCATACGCTGCGAACGCAGATCTTTGCTCTTTGGCATTCAAAATTCAGAATGATGCTCAACGTGGACCGTTAACATTTGTCCGAATTTATAGCGGTCAAATTGAATCAGTAAATTCATTACCTTCACATTGGTAATGATAGACGAAATTCTTTTAAAAAATGTATCAACTAAACAGGGGCAAAAGATATACAACGTTTCACGCGATACGACGGAAAAAACGGGTCGCCTATATGTGGCCAGTGCCGATGAATTGAATGAAGTTCAATCATTGTCAGAAGGCAACATAGCTGTAGTTACGGGTCTTAAAGTACGTTGTTTTCCTTCTAATTCCTTCAGATAATAGCGTACTGCACCTTCATTTGCTCTTATTTCTCTCAGGGCACAGTCACCGGTGATACCTTAACAGTATGTGACATCAATTCATCCTACTTAATGTTATGGATGCATTTAATCATGTATCATCATTACCGTTATATAGTCTGGAGTTACAGCAATGAATGCAGCACGCCGTTGGTTGGCTAAGAAACAAGGAGTGTCAGAGGCGGAAGTCGCACCTATTCTGGCTGGAGTTGAAATTCCAGATCCCGTATTTTTCTGTTCTATCGAAACAGCATCTCTTGTAAATATATATTATTATTTGGACTAATAAGTCAATCTAAAAAACATTTGTATTACAGGTTTATCAAAAGAAGTTGGAACATGCATTGGAAATGCTTCAACGAGAAGACCCTAGTCTGAAAGTAAAATTTAACGAAGACACAGGTCAAACTATCGTTTCGGGTATGGGGGAACTCCATTTAGAAATTGTTTTAGAAAGGATTCGGTCAGAATATGGAGTTGAAGCGAGTCTCGGAGCTTTTCAAGTAGCCTACAAAGAAACGGCTCTTAATGAAATTACAGATGTATTTATTTTGGACAAAACGCTAGGTAATAAAAATTTCAACTTTCTTAAAATTGACAGTGATCGACTGACGCGTGTAAAATTTCTCATCCCAAGGTGGAACAAAACAGTTTGTTAAAATGTCTATGTCAATTAAGCCAAATCCTAATGCACAGGGTGCAATTCCTCTCGAAAAAGGAACGTCGAAAGAATCACGCGATCAACTTTCCACCGTGTGGGCCATTCATATGAAAGCAACCGAACGCGGGGTTGCGAGCGCTCTTTCATCCGGGCCGCTGTTATCATTTCCAGTAATAATGTTTTCAATCCTGTCATTATATATATATATTTTTAAATTATTTATTTTATTCTTAGGTCACGTGTGTTGAACTACATCTTCATTCACTTGAAGTAGGGCATAAAACGTCTGAGCTGATGGTTGCTGCAGCCGCGTCTCAATGTGTGTCTCAGGTATAAAATCTCTTTACATGCAACATTTATGCACTATTCGCAAGTTCAAACGTAACCGCTTTTCCAATAGTTACTACGAAAAGGAGGTACATGTTTAATGGAACCATTTATGAAATTGGAAGTGATCATTGAAGAACACTTCCTACACGCTGTTCTTGGTGACTTTGCCCAGCACCGTTCAGATATTCTCGAAGTCACTGAGCGTCACGAATTGAAGGTATGCGTTGTTTTCATCACGGTATAAGTATGGCTAAAAGTTCGTATGCTTGCACAGGTTGTTATAGCCGAGAGCCCGTTGTCCGAATTGCGAGGGTATTCAAAACGAATCCGCATCTTGACTTCTGGAACAGCTACTTTTAGCATGGAATTTTCTTGCTACAAACTAATGTCACCCCTAGATCAGAAGAAAGCTACAACAGAAATCACGGGAATTGAGATGTAATTAGGATAACAAATTTGTTGTTGTGTAATTAAGCATTTCATTACATAGTAGATCTTTTATATCTTTTTATTACTTTTGATACCAATAATTTTGAGTGAACCCATATACAAAGAAAACAAAAAAGGATAACTAGCAAAAAATGGCACACGGGGACCAACCAGAGGGGGATGCCAATTAAATGAATGGCGAGCCTGTTTCACAAAGATACATCCACGAAATATTTTTCTATTAACACACCAGGCAATAAAATCCTATCCCTTTCAATTTTGTCTTGATAAAGGGCGCAATATTTCCTAATTCAGTAAGGCACTTGAGCGGCGACCAGCGAACAAAGTGCCCACTGTAGGTTCTAGCCGGATATGTTCACGATGATTTGGCTTTAGAAATATTTGCTCTGGTGTGATTACTAACACCTGCTGCAACCTGCGTGCCCATTGTAATGTTTGTCATTTGTTGCGTTACTTGCTCCAATCCCGATCCAGCCATGTTTAAATACGCCGGTCGTACAGCCTAATAAATCGATTCAAAAATTACGTTTAATTCTGTTGACCAATCAAGATTGAAAACAATTTAGGCAAAACCAAAGACCTACTATAGTTTTCCTTTCAAGCTGCAAATACTCAGAATGGATCAAGTAGTCAAAGTTACAATTTGAAGTAATAAATTCTCAATGCTTACTTTTTCCCATATTGCTTCCGCCACGAAGTCGATCACCGTTCCAATATCTCGCATTCCTCCTGAATATCTGCAACCATGAAAATATAAATTTGAAATCACGACTCGTGAACTTTTCGAAACTACGTGGATTACTGGAGGTTAGTTTACAAGGTTTACACATCGGCAATGTTGAGAGAAAAGTCGATGTATTCTTCTCTATCAAAGGGGAATTACATTTTACCCAAAAGTTGTTATTTTTAGATGAAAATGCTAAAAGCAGAATAACGAATAGAAAATGTCAAGAGCTAAATTAGTGCAAAAACAAAGACCCGAAACCGAATAAGCATAAATACAACTTGAAAAGCTTTTTTTTTGTGGGGAAAAAAATTTAAAAAAGTTTTGTCAGAGTCAAAATAATCGGATGCAGTAAGAAAGCAGCTATTCAAACAAATAAAAACAAACAAAGGAACCAAAAAGAGAAAAAAAAAAAGATCGTGCTAGAAATTTTGTTATGCACCCAGAAAAGTTTAGAGGAAAACGAAACCGAAATATTGCAATGAGAAAGAGAAACGTGCGCCTCACCTGATGTAAGCCCATGTACAGAGAGTCACCAGAGTCAAGCCCATCATGAGATTGGCCAAGTTGGCCAAAGGATATAGGCCGAGTAAGCCTAAGAATCCAGACACAAAGTAGAAAAAAATTGCAACTACAAACAAAGTAGCTGGTGTTTTAAATGCTTTAAAAATATTTTTGCTTTCGTTTTGTGTCCGATAGTGACCAAATTGTTCCTCAATTTCCTGGAAACAAAAGTAATCGTTCATTCTAGGAGACTACAGTTTAAAGACATTGTAAAAAGGCATACCTGTTCTAATCTTTCTTTGTACTTTTCTGAGAATTCAGCTCCACCCATTTTCCTGCGCCCCACAAAGTGTTCCATTGCTTTATCTTTTACGCGCAAGTGTTCACCATCCAGTGCATTTGAACTCATGAAAGGTTTGTCTCCGCCACAAATAGATTCCATCATGGTTGAATAAACTTCTTTAGCACCAGCGACGGCTGAAAGAGAACATTTTGTTTAGTCAAACGCATACATAAACATCATTAAAATTTTAATATACCTGAAAGATTGTTAGCTTCAGCAGTAGCCTAAACGACAAGTAGTTTCAGAATAACAAATTTTAAAGGGTGTTTTTTTTTTTTAAGAACAGAAAAAAAAATTAAATCCTACCTCTAACATTGATTTCGGTTCCGGTAATTCATCGCCCTTGTAAATAGCCATGTAAGACTGAAAGTAATGAATAATTTTGGTAAGTAATAATAAATTTGGTTTAGTCAGACGCATACATATACACAATTAAATTTTTAATTTACCTGAAAGTAATGAAGTAACTCTTTGGCTCTAATACGGTTACCGCCGATCTGTTTTACCACTAAATTCTCTGGTGACAGAAGAAGCGGAACTAATATTTTTAACTGATCCTTAAAATCTGGTTCAATATCTATGGAACAAATAAATATGGTATAATTAACGGATGAAATCTGCATCGGAAAAGAGTGTGTTACCAGTTAAACGTCCATCAAAGTTAGGATTGGTGGCTACTTTGAGCCCGGGATGAGGCATCAAAAAACAGGAAATATCTGTAAAACAAGCACGAATATGTCTGCGAAGAGCTTGAAGTTCAGGATGCTGCTTGTCAGAGATCTGCAATCGACGTTCGAGAATTGACGATCCGCCTTCTTGCCCATAGGAGGCTTCGTATGGGAAGCTCCAATCGCGAACAAGAAATTCCAACTTTTGAAACGGAACATCTCCAGAATCTTCTAGCGCAAGTCGCCCATATTCTGTAAAAAGCTATAAGACAGTAAGAAAAACATTTATATGAATATTTAAAAATTAAAAAAAAAAAATAAAAAAATCTGTGTGCAATAATCTAATCACTTGTAGATGTTGCAAGTCATCCTCCTGGATATTCTGAGAAAGGTTGTAAACTTGAACACTGCTTGTCATAGTGCTGAGTGCAAAAATAGTTGCACAATCTCTAACAGTGCTTTGGCTGTCAAAAGCTCCTTGAGTATCTAGCAAAAGAACAGCAATCTAAACAGGAAAAAATAACTCACAATTATTTTGATTTTATACATCATAAGTTCAAAACACACTTTCTCTCCATTAGGAGCATCCACCATTAAAATTTCAGACCATGCAAGAATTCCTGTGGTATCCCTTTCACAACCTCCTCTCCAAGAAAAACCTGTCAAAGGTCGATCTTCAGGCCCAAGCCAATCAGCTGAACCCTAAACAAAGTACACAGAATGAATATTTTTTTTTTAACCAAGAAGTAATAATTGAAATACATTCGCTTTCAAGTAACGAAGAAAAAAATCTAGAAGGAAAGATTTCCCTTTGCGAAATGCTCCTGCAACAGATATAACAGCAATGTGTTTGTCTTTCACATGTTCTTGACACACAATATTGGCCAGAGCTTCTTCATCCAATTCAAATGTATGGTCTTCTTTAGCCACCACAATCTGAACAGGCCTTCCTTCCATTCCTAATGAAACATAAGAGAAAAAATGTCAATTTTTTAAGGAATTTGATTGGAAAACCAATATTAAGTTTTGTAAGAAATTTGACAAAGCGCTTTACTCTTCCTCTCTTAAAAATCCTTAGAACACAATTGGTTATCTAAATATTGCCAGAAGTATAGGGGGGAGGAGTTTATTAATAAGTTTTTATTCACTACCTGTTTGGTTTTTTCTACATTGCCCAACAGGTATACCTGTTCAATTGAATGGTGAATCATTCATTGGCTATTGTAAAAAGGGTTTCAAATTGAATAAGGCTAATACTGTAACTTCTTAATAACGAAAGTTTGAAGACAAAAATAGATGGCGAATTATATTCCCAACTTGAGTTCAACGACTGTGTCCAACAAAGATTTGTAATGCCACCAACAACTTGAAAATAGAGAAATTTAAAATAATTGCATGTGCAATAAAACTTACCAGATGAGTTTCCTGTTTACAATTAAGAACACTCACTTATCACATGAAAATCCAGTGGTAACAAGTAGTCGAACACTCGAACCTGGTCGAACCTTTCTTCTCCTGCCTTTCCTTCGCTCGAAAGAATTGGAAACTGGAACACTTCTTGTCTGCAAATGGCATCTCAGCATGGAGGTGACGTTCCGATTTATTTATAACTGATATTTATAGAAGCTTTTTTTGTATTATTTAAGATATCTCATTTATAAATTTGATTTTAAAAATAAAAAATTATTTTCGCATGTATTTGAATAAAACCTAATTACATTCAACATTTTTCAACAAGTTAACCTACTCAAAGCACAACGCAATCCGGCAACATAACTTTCTTTGCATATAATTTCGTCTGCAGTCTGCACCTTCTGCAGCTTCTAGTTTGTAGCACGTGTATATGTTGGGTGAAGAAATTTACACAATTAAATGTCTCGCAGTGATTCCAATCAACAATCGAGCCGACTTAGGTATGAGGGCTGTAATTTTTTTCGTCAAAGATTGGTGCTAGCTACGCTTTCGTGTAGACCTGTTTCAATCGTAAACATTCGATCGAAAGAAAATGATCCTGGTCTAAGAGGTAAGAGCACAAATAATTGTTTAGATTCAATTAAACATTAATATATCCTATTCAATGATTATGCAGAATTTGAAGCTAGTTTCATTCGACTTCTAGACAAAATTACAAATGGTTCAAAGATTGAAGTTAATGAGACAGGCACAGCTGTTCATTATGAACCAGGTCTCCTTTATGGCGGAACCATTGAACATGATTGTTCAACCCAACGCTCCATTAGTTATTATCTAGAACCTCTGTTACCCCTTGGACCTTTCTGTAAAATACCCTTACATCTCACTCTTAGAGGAGTAACTAATGATCAAACTGATCCATCAATTGATATCATCAGATGCTCTTCAATGCCTATTCTGAAAAGATTTCTCTTGGTTGATGATGGTTTAGTGTTAAAGATTAATAAAAGAGGGGCTCCACCTAAGGGAGGAGGAGAAGTAATATTTACTTGCCCTCTCAGAAAACAATTACGGGCTCTGCAGGTATAAAAAAAATTCATATAAAATTCGTAATGTTCAGATTGTTACTAACAAATTTTTATTGTAGTATGTAGACCCTGGAAAAATTAAAAAAATTCGGGGCGTTTCTTATGCTTTACGCACTTCCCCGACAATGACAAATCGTATGATCGAAGCCGCAAAGGGAATACTTTTAAAATACATTCCTGACGTATTCATTCTCACTGACCATAGAAAAGGACCCGCTAGTGGTCTTTCTCCTGGTTTTGGCATTACTTTGACCGCAGAGACCATAAACGGTAATTTAAAATGAATTTGGTACTATTTTAGTCGATAAAATACTTCAAACAATTCGATTTAGGTACATTTTTGTCCGCCGAAGCTACATCTAATCCACAAGGAGACAAGCAAGTCCCATCAGTGGCTGAAGAACTAGGTGAAATAGCAGCCCTTCGACTTCTAGAAGAAATTTACCGAGGCGGGTGTGTTGATTCTTCAAACCAACATCTAGTTCTATTATTAATGGCTTTAGGACCAAAAGATGTCTCAAGAGTTCTGCTTGGGCCTTTGTCTCCTTATACGTGAGTTAAATTATTTCCAGTTGCTTTACAGTACATAACTTTAATTTCCTTTGATAGGATTCAGTTTTTGAGACACATGAAGGATTTTTTCGGAACAGTGTTTAAGATGGAAAATGAAAATAAAAACGATGAAGATGAACTAAGGGTTGGAACTGAAAAAATATTAATGACTTGTGTTGGAGCAGGTTATACTAATTTGAGTAAAACAATGACATGATCGTGATTTATCTGTAATACACCACTATTTGTTTATTAATTCTTTTTGCCATTTACATTTCACCACACCTAAATTGGCCATTTCCACTGATTAGCAGGTGGCTCACTAACAAGGGGTTCCCAAGGTTTCCAGGCCTGCATTTTTCTTGACAAAGTCAATTCATTCTCAGCTTGAACAATAAGTTCTTCTACTTGTCCACAATTGATACGTTTTTCTAGCTTGGTAATGTCCTTCTCCTGTTGTGAGAATAAAGATGTAACGTATGCTATGTGTACAAGAACATATTTAATTAATAACAATACCTCAGTCACTGCCAATGCTCGCTCCTTGATTATCTGTTCAGTATACCGACGATAAGCAGCATCTTCAGGCATGTTTTGCAAAGTACGGAGAATCTTGCCATAGAGCACACTTAAAGTGTGATGGGGGTTTTGAGCCACTACCAACCCAGTCAACCCAGTAGTAGCCTACAAAAATTTATTTAGTTAGAAGATTATTTTTTATTTCTGAAGGCCTACCAAAAAAGAACACAACAAACAAATTCTAGGCCAATAATTACTTACTGTACCATAATATGTTATGCCCCTATGTTGTTCTGACTTTAACACTTAATCTTATTTTAAAGTTTACAAGTTCAAACATTTCAGGAAAATATGTAGCTAATTTCAACTATAATAATAGTACTATATTATATAAATAATTTAATATTAACATTTTACCTTTCTTAAGACACCAGCCATTTTTCTAATGTTCAACACTTAGCAGACAACCTAAAAAGTAGTGTTTCGAACAACGGCCGCCAGGTGTGTCAGTGCGCCGCTCCTCAGGCAGAGCCGCAGTGGCCGCAGTCTGCAGAGCGAATCCAGAGCGAATCAGAGGAGAAAAACAATTTCGAATTATTAAAAAAAAAAGCATTTTATCATTTAACACAGAGTTCAAAATGAAGATCATGTAAAAAATATTAACACAAATAATCCTATTTCCCTCAAGTTTTGAATTTTTGTATCGTTCAAATCCATCAGCTGAGCCCCCAAGGGACTGGCGTCGTGCTCAGTGAGCAGATTCTGTTTAGCAGTTTATCGTTTGAAACAAGTCTGTCTAGTAATTTTTTCGGTTGTGTCCGTAAAAGATATTTTTCCGTCCTTGCCGGTCGACAAGCAAGTACGATTATGGCTGATTTGAATGTTTTGAGCGATTCAGAGTTGCGAAGAAAGCTGGCTCAATATGGAATGACTGACATACCAATCACACAGACGACTCGGGATTTGGTCATCAGAAAACTGAAGTCGGCAATGGAAACAGCCGGCAATGGCACCTCCTCCCATGAGCATGAGGAAGCTGCTATCGAAAGTCGTTCTTCATCTACTCGAAGAAGATCAGTAGGTGGTAACATGGTTTCTTCTAAACCCAAAACAAGACAAAGAGCAAGCATAGCAGCTCCTCCCCCTCAGCTTGACTCTAGAACTGATGAATCTGACGGGTGTGATACTGAGCCAAACACTAGAAAACCTGCTCTTAAGAAAAACAGCCCAAAGGCTGAAAAGAAGAGTCTCAATGGGAAAAGTGAAACTCCGAGTAACAATGTTTCTGGAACAATGTCAGATGAAGAGCTTATTAGACAGCTAAAATTGCACAAAATTGTTGCACCTCCGGTGACACACTCTACAAGGCCAATTCTCATTAAAAAACTTAACCATGCAGTTGCCAAACAAAAAAGAGAGTCAAAGTCTTTTGCTGTACCTTTACAAAGTTTTCAGGATGAAGAACAGGATTCTGCACAAGAGTCTGATAAAGATTATCCTGACAACTCAAGTTTCATTTCATCTAAGGAAAGGCGTAGTATAACACCATCTCTAAGCTTCTCCCAGCAACATTCTCTTACTTTTGGAAGTAACAGCTCTTATCTGTCTAATGATTCCCTTCTGAAACCAAGACAATCAGACTTTTCAAGAACATTCATTCCTCCACCTAATCCTGTTATTAACAGGTAATATTTTTTGTATTGACAAATATTGTTTATCTTATTAATGTTTCTTTTTCATTAGGTTTGTTGAGGAGCAAGAGCCATATGATACAGGATCTGACTCTGAGAATGACAGTGCACCTGCAAAAAAGACTCCTAAAAAGAGCTGGTTCCCATCTTGGTTAAAAAAATCTGACCAAATTTCGGTATTTTTAAAAATATTATTCAAGATTTTTCATTGAAATCAGTTTTAATAATTAGTTTTGTTTTCTCTTAGAGTACTCCAATAAAAAAATCTGCATTTTATGCAAACGTAAAGGGAAAACTGAACATTCTTTGGCAGTGGCAGTTCATCGTCGTCGTTTTACCACTACTTGCGGCCTTGTTCTTTCTGCTCTTAGCCGCAGTTTATATTAGGGCTTCTTATAACGAAGCAGGACCACCTCAGGGAACATCTGAATCGGCAATGGATCAAACAATCCAAAACGTTAGAAACTTAATTGAACGTGAGACCATCTCACATCTGTGTGGTGGAGAAGAAGTCGTATCGGTAGATTCTTCATTTTTATTGGAACAGCTGAAAATGAATCAGACGGTGCTCGACAAAGTTATAGAGGCCGTAGTTGCTAATCCTCAGTGGGGTGTCAGTGTTGACGGGGAGTCGTGGAGTATCCCAAGCGTTCGACTTCCTATTTGGTGCTCGATAAAAACCTATTTATGGAACATTTTGATTGCATCGCTTATTATAATAATCGGTTGGTATTAACTTATTCATATTCTAAAGTTAAGACGCATTTTTCTTGAGAGACTTAATTAATATAAATGCCTTTTAGGATTTGGCGTAGTTTTATTGGTTCATCAAATGGTAACGGCCAGTTGCAGACAGCGTGAAAAGGAGGAGCAAGAAGTATACACCATGGTGGAAATGATAATAGATTTGTTGGCTCGGCATCAAGCAAGTATGGTGGTAGAACGTCGACCGCATGATGCTTACCTAGCAGTTACACATGTCCGCGATGTTCTCATTCCACTAAAAGAGCGGAAATCAAAGCTCAAGTTGTGGAACAAGGCAGTTCAGTTCCTTGAGGACAATGAGTCGCGAGTCCGGCCAGAGATCCAACAAATTGAAGGTGAAGACTTCCGCGTATGGCGATGGCTTCCTCCCAGCACCGCATTTTCGCCCGGCAAATCACCAGCCCATGGAGATCAAACTGATGAGGCCTCATCCAACAACAGTCTTGGTGCAGCGAATAGCGTTACTCCTCGACCGAAAGTGTGGCAAGGCCAAGCCTTTAGCACTGATAGTAGTGGAGTAAATTCGCCACCTCCCTACCCGTTAACCCAGTGCCTCAAAGTGCGCAATATGTTCGACGCAGAAGTGTAAGATTTCTTTTGTTTATAATATTTGTTGTTACTCAAGTTAAAGTTATTTGTAGACACTTGTTCTAATTGTCAACGATGAGCCGTGATTATTGTATTCTGAAGGAAAACCAGCTGACATTCTTTTATTATGTATGATTTCTTAGAGAGGTTGGCGATTCGTGGCCGGTGCGTATTCAGGACGCAATTTTGGAGAAGGCAGACAAGGGGAAAACTGTGCATATGGCTGTTGATCGGGGTTCGCGAGAAGGTTGTGTTTACATCAAGTGTGCAACTGCTGATGATGCCGGCAAGGTATACCACTCGCTCCACGGCTGGTGGTTTGATGGCAATTTGGTGACAGTGAAGTACCTAAGGCCCGAACGATACCATTATCGCTTCCCGGATTCGGCCAAAGCCACTGCCCAACTGCAGCCATCCAACGATAAGCGATTATCTCTGCAGACCAAGTTCTGGAAATCCCCTCTCGAGCATTTTTAAATTAATGAAACAAAGTCCCCAAAGCTTAATACTGTATACCCTAAATTAACACGACACGCTGATACATCGCTTAAAGATGTGAAACGTTTCTTCTGACGGAAAGCGAAGAAAAGTATCAAGCATCGTAGTGATTCGCAAATTGTTTCCTTAAGAAATTCACTGTTTGGATGAGAAGCTGAAAAATTGCTATTCGCGGGTTTTTAAAAATGTTGTCTTTTTTGGCTTGTTTAACTTGAATGGCACAATACAAAATACACTACTCAGCTCTTATTAAATTACATGAGCCAAACCTTCCCCTATTATTGTTCAAGAATTGTAATAAATGGGCTTTTAGAAATTTATTAGAAATGAAGTTAATGGGATTCATTACTGCTGTTGACACTCCTTCATTCATTTGCTGTAAGCAAATCATTTTTTGTAAAGAATCTATCAATCTCGTAGCTGACACCTGATACCTGATACCCGCTTCCGAGTTCTGTCACAGATAAAGACCACTGGTTGAAGCTCTCCATAAGAGAATTAACATGGCCAACTGTCGCCAATATTCTTGCTACCCTTCCTCCGATTTCTCCAATCTTGGACTACTTGTCCTGCCCTCTAGTGTACGTTTTCATCTCTACACTCTGTTTAATTATATTCAATTGCCATGATTTAATTGATTTCTCTGCTTTTTCAATTGGCAAACGTCAAAATTAAATACAATATGAATTCTTAATAAAAATGTTTATGAAAAAATTACCTAGGACTTTTAAACGCCGGCAAAGAATTTTACCAAAACAGAAGGAAAACAATCTTCGTCTGCAAAACCCTTCGTAGCCTCGGTGCAGTACAGTACTTTATCCGCTAGAGGCACTACAAGCACTCCAAGAACTCGGGGTCAGTAGGGATAGGGCTAAAAGCATAGACAAAGACCACTGGTTGAAGCTCTTCATAAGAAAATTAACATGGCCAACTGTCGCCAGAATTCTTGCTACCCTTCCTCCGATTTCTCCAACCCCGTATTACTTGTCCTGCCCTCTAGTGTACGTTTTCATCTCTACACTCTGCTTACTTCTATTCAATTGCAATGATTCAATTGATTTCTCTGCTTTTGTAATTAGCAAATGTCAAAATTAAATACAATTTGACTTCTTAATAAAAATTTTTAAGGCAAAATTACCTAAAACTATTAAACGCCAGCAAAGAATTTTACCAAGACAGAAGGAAAACAATCTTCGTCTGCAAAACCCTTCGTAGCCTCGGTGCAGTACAGTACTTTGTCCGCTAGAGGCACTACAATCGATACGGGAGCTCGGGGTCAGTAGGGATAGGGCTAAAAGGATAGCACAGCATCAACCAGTGGTCTTTGTCTATGCTAAAAGGATAGCACAGCATCAACCAGTGGTCTTTATCTATGGTTCTGTGACAACAAGTTCAACTGTTCAAGTAGAGTTGGTGCACTGCAAGTCGAATAATCGATTTTGGAATATGGCAACTTCGTAAATATATCGTCTGCTATTACACGTGCCCCAACGGCCCAACTGCCCCAACAAGTTAAAAGTTCCATCTCTTCGCTGTCAAGTGTTACTGTCTTGCTGAAAAAATTAATAATTGAGACACTGTATTTCCGATGAAATGACGGATAAAGCAGAAAATCACGAAAGTTGTTTAGATGCGAGTCGTATATTTACCGGACATCGTGCGCTGGGACTTGTCAGTAACCACATTCCGTTGGTTACAAGATATATTCCAAAGAGGAAGGAAACACTCATTGTTACAGTCATTGGTAACTCTTTCCACACTTACGGAGTAAGTCTTCATTATTTTTATTTAATTTTCGTTTATTAATAATCTGTTTAAAATTCAGTCCACCAAACTGAATCTCCTAAGTATTGGAAGAGCACATGAAGATGACATCACATGTCTTGCAGCTGATACCTATCGGGTTTTCACAGCCAGTGGTCACATTATCAAAGTATGGAGAAGAAGTACCGAACTTTCCAAAGAGTTTAAGGGACATGAAAAACCCATTCACTTGATGCTGCCATTCGGTCAGCATCTTCTTGCTGTTGATGAGACAAACAACCTTAAAGTTTGGGATATCAATGCAGCTGAAGTCAGCTTTGAGCTAGACTTCAATCCTGATACTTTTTCCATTTCTGCTATGGTGCATCCTGTGACATACCTAAACAAAATTTTGTTTGGAAGTATGCAAGGTACTATGCAATTATGGAACCTGAAGACTGGCAAGATGGTTTTTGCATTCAATGGGTGGAAGAGTCAAATCACTATCCTCGAACAAGCCCCTGCTGTTGATGTTGTGGCTGTAGGACTGGCTTCAGGAGAAATGTGTTTGCACAACTTGAAATTTGACGAGACTTTGATAAAGTTCAAACAAGATTGGGGACCAATCACAGCTCTAACATTCAGAACTGATGGTGCTCCTATTATGATCACTGGAAGTAGCCAAGGTCATCTGGCAATTTGGGATCTAGAACAACAGACCCTCGTTCAACAGCATCGTCATGCTCATCGGGGAGCAGTGACCGGTTTGAAATCTTTGGCCTCAGAACCAATCATCATTACGTCTTCTCCTGATAATTCGTTGAAGGTAATAATGATCTCTGTTTAGTTATTAAAATCTTTGAAAAACCTAATTCTATTTTAAATATTTTCTGATAGATGTGGATTTTTGATCAATCAGACGGAGGAGTACGATTGCTCCGTGATCGTGGAGGTCATAAAGCTCCACCAATCCGGTTGCGCTTTCACGATTTACTTGGCGAATGGATTCTGTCAACCGGATTAGATTCTTCGCTGCGAACGTTCTCAACCGTTGCTGATCTTCTTCACCGAAATTTAGGCACTGCACACTACAATCAAAAGAAAGCCAGACGGGTTGGACTAGAAAAGGCTGGCCCAAAAATGCCACCAATTACCAACTTTGCATCTGGTATGATCGAAACCTAATATTTTTAAATTTTAATACTTAACCCGGGCTGTTGCTTAATTAATCTTTTATTACAAGATTCGGTTCGAGACAAGGAGTGGGATTCTATTGCAGCTGTCCATCGTCATCAGTCAGAGGTGACGACATGGTCATTCCATCGACAAACAATGGGCGAGCATAAGCTGACACACAAACGCTTTGCAGAGGACATGGCTTTAAAAAAGACATCTGCGACTGTTAGTTGAATACTTTATTTAACCTATTTCTATGTCTTTAATCTTATTTCTGTAATCACCATATAGTGTGTTACCATTACGGCTTGCGGAAATTTTGCCATTGTTGGTTATGACTCAGGCCATATTGATCGTTACAATATGCAATCAGGAATTCATCGTGCCACATATCTTCGCTTAGATACTGAAGAGTCGTCTAAATTGCCGTTTACTCGTAACGCCGTTCGAGGGGTTGTCTCGGATGGTTTAAATCAGGTAAGGTTGGAATGTGAAACGTTGTTATGCACTATTAATAACCACAAGTTATTTTTGAATTTGTGCAGGTAGTTTTGGGAGCCTTCACAAATGGCCAGTTAACTACATGGAACTTCAAGTCTGTAGAAATTGTAAGGGAAACAAATCTAAATGCTGCACCTAGTTTTATTCAAATTAATCGACACAGGTAAGACGGTTCATGAAATTTATGCTAGAACTTTTCTAAATGAATGTTTGTGTTTAGTGGGCTTTTGGCTATCGCGATGGAAGACTTTACGATCATCATTGTGGAAGTCGAGACCGGAAATATTGTTCGACGACTTACTGGACATGATGGACGATTGACGGACTTGGCCTTTAGTCCGGATGCTAGGTGGTTGGTATCATCCGCACAGGATTGCAGTATTCGAACGTGGGACTTGCCTACTGGAACGTAAGTGTCCAAAAGCCGATTCTGGAATAGTTTAGTTAATCATTCAAACAAAATTCTTAGTTTCTTTCTTATCTTTTTCCTATAGGTGCATAGATTATTTTCTTCTGCCCAAATCTTGTGTTTCTCTGACTTTCAGCGCGAGTGGCAGTTTTTTAGCCACAGCGCATGTTGATGATCTTGGCATTTATCTGTGGAACAATCAGTCACTCTACACGCAAGTTTCATTGCGGGCACTGGAAAAAGATTTTGAACCGAAAACGGCTCCCCTACCAGGATCCGCTGTCAAGAGCAGTGAATCTGAAATTGAAGACAGCGAGCAAATTGAGGACGAGGAAGAGTTCTCCTCGCCGGAACAAATTGCTGATGCTCTTGTTACTCTTTCTCTACTTCCTGATTCCAGATGGAAGAACCTTCTTAGCCTTGACGCTATCAAAGTAAGTTACTTGAATTTAACTCTTCTACGCTTTATAATTATTGTCTGTATATATTTTAATTTGTTAACAGAGACGAAACAGGCCTAAAGAAGCACCGAAGTTGCAGAAACTTGCCCCTTTTTTCTTAACCAACACAAACAGCCTTCCATCCGCAGATGGTCAGAAAGACTCGGGTTCGCGTATTTTGAACACATTCAGCTCACCTTTTGCGATGCCGTTAACCCCGTGGGCTGAGAAATTAAACAGTGCCGAGAAACCAGAAGAATGTAAGTCTAGTGAAATATACGATACTACTAAAAAACGTTGTCTCAACATTTTATTTTATTTTTATTTTTTTATTCAGACTGGGCTGTTATAGAAGAACTCAAAGGAATGGGACCGTCAGCTATCGACACCGAAATCCGCTCACTGAGTCCTCATTTGGGAGGGTCCACCCACCTACTGTCACAGTTCTTAACATCTATCACCCTCGTCCTGGAGTCTAAGCGTAACTATGAAATAGTCCAAGCTTATCTAGGGCTCTTTTTAAAGGTTCATGGGAGTTCCTTAAGCGAGGAACATGAATTGTGTGCTCGAGCAGAGAAAGTGTCGGGTGTATTGAAAGATAGCTGGTCAACGCTTCAGACGAATTTTGAGAGCACCCTTTGTTTGGTGTCCTTCTTTATGAACGCTGTTATCTAAAAACTGAACACTTGAAAGAAAACATTGATGCGCACTTTGACCATCGCATTCTTAAATTGCTTTTTTATTGGATTTTCATTTAACAAACAAGGGCGAGGAATAATTTCCTTCGACTTACACTTTTTTTTACTGGATATCTTCACCCAACAATGCCAACTAAAAAGTTAAAGAAAAAGTATAATAATATTTGGATTACGAGTTTTTCTTTAAGAGTTTTTTCAGTACCTGTTTCAAGAATTGATTTCCGTTATTTAAAGTGGAACAACCATAGACAATTTTCTTTGCGTTACCTCCCACTGTTTTCGACTGGAAAAGTAAAAAGTAATTAAATAACTTCAAATTTTAAAAAGAAAGAGAGAAAAGATTCAATACTTTAGCATAGTCGACCAGATTTTGATACTCGGCATATGTCCCTCCACCCACCATGAATACAATAGCATCTTGGAATTGGGCACGACTCTTAAGAGGAGCAGTACTACCGCCCTCACTAGGTTTCAAAAGCTTTGGATCAAAATAACGGTAATCGTCGGTTTCTGGAGAGGGTTTCAGTTCCATCAAGTGATCAACAATCCGTGTAACTGGTAAATTCTGTTGAAAAATATTTTCATCAAATGAATTCTGATTTGAAAGTAATTCAACCAGAAAATGCTTACATGTTTCTTTACAACCAAGTTCTTCACGCCTTCCATGACAAAATTCGAGCCTTGGGACATAAGTTTCGTAAACATGTTCACTGTTCTAGTTCCACCTCCCGAGTACTGGCTAGAGCCAGTCGCAATCTTGCTGCACGACCTTAATTGAAAATAGTGAATTTTAGAAACATGTCAAACAATCCACGATTGAAATTACTCACTTCCAACGCTTCAAATAGCGCAAAGCTGCTAAATTGCAGCCAGCAGCTTTTAGTGCAGCGGCGTACTGATCAGTTTCGGACTAAACAAAATCGATAAATATAACAAGTAAATATCATTGTAAAAGAGGCTTATTCCCTACCTCAGTCATGTTAGGTGAACAAATAAAATAGACCAGAAAGAGTCTGAGTTTGTCGTCTGGAGTTCCGCACTCCGAATCACTAATGATGTCTAAGACAGATCGATCTAAGGCGTTTTTGCTCATAACCTTCTCCTCCACCTCTAGTAAAACGTCCAATTTTCGCTGCTTGATTTGCTCCAAGATGGCTAAAAGATTGAAAGTTAGTAAGTTTAGTCTTGTGTCAATTTATGGGTGGTTCATAGGAAGCCTTTAAAAAAATACATAATTTTACCTGTTGCTATGGTTGTATGCATGTCTAAAAGCCGCTTCCTCTCCAGAAGCTGGGGTAGAGAGCTAACTGCTGAAGTCAGCTTGGCTGTTGTGTTGGAAATCAAACTCATAGCGGCTTCTCCGTCTGGATCTAATCCCTTTGAAAAACAAAACGTAATAAGGTAAATTAATGGCCACAAATTTCTATTCATCGAAACAGTACCATTGATTCTTTTAATCGTTTCACTTCACTCTCCGATGCTTTGTAATCTTCCAGTTCTTCTTGGATGGATTCTGCTACTGTTGGGAAAGGACTGCCTCTATAAGATATCCAAAATTTGTCGGATGGGTTCAAATCACAAGTCTTTATTTTGGCTTTGTGAGAAGGGGTGTGCCGATGGCTATCCGGATGGTGATTGGCATCACTTTCTGGTTCCTGGACGACCACACGATTTAAAGTGTAATCCAAAACATCGTGTACAAGGGCTTGGTAAGTCCAAGTGTGGTGGAGAGGTGTAGCCATGTCCAAGTTACGGTCGAGGAGAACCAACAAAGGCCTCTGAAATCTAAAAATTTTAAAAAATATATTGTAACTGCAATTCGCGCGGCGGGTTATTTGGCTATGAAACAGACATACCCAAAACTTTGGGTTAGATCAGAAGTAAAAAGACCACTTCTCGTATCTCGCAAACTCTCCCTTAATTTCTTGTCTAGTTTTTCAGCTACCATTTCAGCTGCATTTCCTTTAGGACTTCGAATCACCGGAACAGTGCCTGCATCATTGAATAATTTGCACATGATGCACATATAAATGAAAAATAGAACAACTTTTACCCAATGTGGCAAATAAAGAGAATAAACTATCCACAATTCCATCTAAAATGTTGTTCATCTCTGTATCTGTTATTTCACCCCTGTTCATAGCTGAAATTAATAAGATAAATTTATAATTTGATTTGTTTTAAGGAAACAATGTGGCAATGGGGGCAAGAGTAGTACTCACAGTAGTAGGATATCATGTCACTGTTCTGATTTCTGAGGATAAACAAATCATCTTCCAGAGAAATGAAATTCAGGTATTGATCACAAACTTTTAAGATCTGGGCCACACTCTGAGCATTGATTGCAGCAGATGCCAAGTCCTCCAATCTTTGCCGGGATATGGATGAGATAAAATTGAAGTAATATGATTCATATAGCTGGTTTTGTAAATCTTGGCTTATTCGTCCTAGGTTCTCTTCAGTGGGCAGGCAAAAGTAAATAGCAGGCACATCTGGAACAGGGTCTCTAGGTGAGTGTAGTTGGACGTGGAGAGTCACACCTAGTTCTTGCAATTCCTTGACTGATAGAATGGGGGATATGATATCCTGTCCATACTTGTCGTACACCAAAATTTTCCATGATGGTTCCATGATAGTTGATTTAGTTATAGGTTGGTTGAAATTTATCATTTGCTTCAACAGATCTGTAAGAACAGAAAGTATAGCATGAAAAACTGAGTCTTTAAAGAAAACAATTAACAGACGTACTTATCTGTCTCTCTCGTATTGAAGAGCCCATGGTTTTTCTTGTTCAATATTCTCGTGTTATATTGTTTTATGTTATATTATATATTTGGATTTTGGATGTCGGTCAGATCGTGTACTTATCCGGATCCGTCAAAACAGATACGTCAGCAGCTGTTTTTTTCTTCTCCGCTAGATGGCTTCCAAGAGGTTGTCTGCCTGTTTTTACTTTTTTCGGCGGCAACATAAACTTTGATTGGTACTTTCTCTTTTTACGAAAATGTTGCTTAAATTATTTAGATGTTGTATTATTTGATAAAGTTTTAATATTATAACCGTTCTCCTTCTTTTTCATGTTTTTGTAACACCTTTCTCTGTAACAGAATCCTCCCTGGAGCTGGAAGCCAAGTCCTAACTCCCAAGCAACAAATGTCAGGCAACAAGGTCAGTTAATCAGTTTCACTTTTTACTTTAGTGATCGTCAACGCTTGCCCTTTATTGGAGAAATTTCCGCATTGGCTTACCTTCTAAATTTTATCAATTTCGAAGTATTTCAGTTGTTACCTCGATACATAAACCTCTTTTTCACTGTCGAAGGAATCAGAGCGGAAAATGTATGCCGCCTAAAAGTCTATAGAGTTAAATAGTGTCCCACCCTTTAGTGTTTGTTTCCTGTTTACTTTTATTTCATCACAGGCAAAGAGAAAAGTTCTTTTTAAAATGATAGCTAAAAGAAAAATAATATTTTTATTCATGTTATTAACATCCATGACATCTGAATGGCTTGATTCAATTAAGATGCGATAAAAAAAATTCTACGAAATTCCTAATTGAAGAAACACTGAATACGAAAATCGGCGTCTTATGTAACTATGAATAATATAATTTAAGCTGTATTTGTGTCCTCTTTTTAAAAGAATTTAAGTATTTAACAAATACCCTATTTACCGCAAAGAATAATAAGCCGACGGGAGACGGGACCATTTCATTATCTTCGTGTCTGTTTCGGTGTGGCCTATATTTTCGTTTTCTACTTAAACCGAGGAACTTGACATAGAGAGTCCAGAGAGACAAAACTGAAATGGAAAGTAAATGGTAGCATTTGTTATGCCATTATACTCCTTCCCTCTATGACTATGCAGGATTTCCTACATTATTGCACGTACGTATTATTTCCGTAAACTTTTCCGTTTCACAAATGGCAATTATCTAACACGTTGCGCTTTAAAGACCAAGAATCAATCCCTTGAAAATTGTTCCTATATAAGGTAAGCTTGTTGCGTTTGTAAGATAAACAGTCTTCGACTATCATTTGCCCAAGAAGGACAATTATAGCTTTGAGTCTCCGTCAACAAACTACATTCTTTAAAAAAATGAAATTCACTTTAGTTTTGATTGCAGTAATCGGTACAGTTTGATTTTGTCTTCTAAATCTTTAGTAATATAAAAAATCAATCTGACTATATTAAATTTTATTGATTTATAGGTTTCATCGCCGTAGTGAGTGCTGAATCTGAAGAGAAGACCAATGCTGCAGATGATACTCCTCGAGTAAGTTATAATTTACAAAATTTCTGATTTTCTGATATAAAATTGTTTTTTATTCGACTGGTGAAGGACAAGCGCGGGTACGAAAATGGGCACGGGGGTGTGACAAATATTGGATACGGAGTTGGTTACGGTGGTGCTGCAGCTATCGCCCAGCAAGCTGCCAATGTGGCCAAGGCAGCTCACAATGCTCAGTACGCCGCTGGAGCCCAAGCTGCTCATCAAGCTAAAGCTACCCTAGCAGCCCAAGCAACCCTTGCAGCTCAACAAGCTCAAGCTATTGTAGCTGCGAAACAAGCTCAAGCCGCCCAGATATCTCAAGCTACACAGGCCGCACAGGCCGCTGCGTTTGCCGAATCAGCCCAAGCTGCTCAAGCCGCCCAGGCTGTTCAATCAGCTGAAGCCACTAAGGTCCAGGCTTTACAACAGGCTCAAGCATTGATGGCGGCTGCAAAGGCTGCCCACGCCCATGCCGCCCAAGCGATTGCTTCTTTACACGCCGCTCAAGCCCAGCAAGCTTCTCAATCTCAAATGGCCTACCAAGCACAAGCAAACGCCCAGGCTTTGGCTTACAAGCATCAAGCTGTTTTGTCCGACCTAGCTGGTGCCCAGTTCGCAGCAGAGAAGGTAGGATTTTTGTTTTTAATTCTCCAGCTGTTTTCACTTGGTATTCATAATTTTTAAATTCTATTTTACTCAGGCCTATGCTGCTGCCCAGGGTGCGCAAGCTAATGCAATTGTCGGACATGTGCATGGTGGTCAGGGATCGTACACAACAGTCCAGAAAACCATTAGCCATGTATCTACTGGTTCTCGCTACTAAACGATGAACACGCTTTCTATTTTCTACCGATCTTGTAACGCATTTCAACCAGGGGTTGAACAGCGTAATCTATCGTAGGCTCAAGATATTTTTCCCAGAATATGTGGATCATAATCTCTTATATGATACTAGAATACTTATAACAAATGAGAAATTAATTCAGAAATACAATTTATTACAGCAATGATTGGGCAATTGTTTATTTTCAAACATCAATTTCCCATCCCTCCCTCTACAATTAAGATTTTTTTTAAAGAATTAATCAATTCAGTGTTATTCGGATATGGGAAGAAACCATCTCTAATAACTCATCTCACCTAGAACCAGTTTACAAAAAAAAAATGGAATGCTTGTGCAAGGGTGCAAACCTTTTCTAGGTAAAATTCTCGTTCTTTTCATTATGGATACTGTTGAAACCACACAGATTTTCGAATTCAATCACTCGAAAACTGTTTTATCATATGTTAGCAAACCCTGAGCAAACGTAAACAGATTTATTTTGAACACATTTAAAAAAACGATCGTGACTTCGTGCGTTCGTGGGGTTGTCAACTTTTTTGCTTGAAATAATGTAATATTATATGTAACCTAAAAGGAGCTATTGAAAATATTTGAATTTTATAAATTCAAGTGTACTAATTAATAATAATAATGAAGAATTAAATTTTAAAAGTAAGATTTAAAAAAACAACGTTAGCAATATTTGTTTTAGTGCAGCTTTATTAGCAAAAGCATTACTACACACACGTGACCACAATAAAAACGAAATTCTCGACAAATAACAGTTCAGGCGTACAGAGTCGATCACAAAGTTGTCTGATTACCGTTCTACTAACTTTCTACGAATTCCGAATTAAAGTCTTTTGTTAGGAATAATGTCATCGGGACGTGGTAGGATTTGTTGCCCTTCTCATCCCGATGCCCCTTTGGTTGATGATTGCCATGCTGGCGACCAAATTTGCTCAGAATGTGGTTTAGTTGTTGGAGACAGGTTATTGGAATAGATATTCTGGGTTTCAATATGTACTTTACCTGGCTAAATTTTTGTTCTGCCTTCTCCAGAGTGGTTGATGTCGGCTCCGAATGGCGAACTTTCAGTAATGAGGCAGGCAACGCAGATCCTTCACGAGTTGGTGGGGCAGAAAACACTCTCCTGAATGGGACAAATCTTACAACAATAATTGGGCCCAGTACGAGTGGTGGTGGGACTTCGTTTAATGAGACTGGTGGAGCAGTTTACAAAAACCGGCAAACTGTAATTTCATTTGCCAAAGTTTTGTTTGTAAAATCTATCATTTTAAACCTAACTTCCTCAATTGTTTTGTTATCCAGATGAGCAGCTCAGACCGAACTCTTGTCAATGCTTTCAAAGAGATAAGCAACATGGCTGATCGTATTAACTTACCCAGAACCATTGTTGACCGAGCAAATCTTCTATTCAAGAGTGTTCATGATGGCAAGAACTTAAAAGGACACAGCACTGATGCTAGTGCATCAGCCTGCCTATACATAGCCTGCAGGTGTGTATGACTCCATTAAAGAAAATATTTAACTATTTTAGCACTGTTAAAATGAAATTTTGTATTTTATTTATTTATTTTTCGTTGGTTTCCAAAGGCAAGAAGGTGTCCCACGGACGTTCAAGGAAATTTGCGCCGTCAGCAAGATAGGCAAGAAAGAAATTGGAAGATGTTTCAAACTGATTCTCAAGGCACTAGAAACTTCAGTTGAAATAATCAAAACCTCGGATTTTATGCCACGTTTCTGCTCAAATCTTGGTGTGCTATGAAGAAAAGTTACCTTTAACAATGTATGTTAATAATTTTAACGCGTTCATTTAATTTTAGGATTGCCTGCCGTTGTCCAACGAAACGCATCGCACATTGGAGGCAAAGCAGTGGAGCTTGATGTCGTTCCTGGACGTTCACCAATATCAGTTGCTGCAGCCGCCATCTATATGGCTTCCCATGCCTCAGAAAATAAATTGACAAAGAAAGAGATAGGTGATATTGCTGGAGTGGCCGACGTCACCATCCGCCAATCGTATGAATTGATGTACCCTCGTGCCGCAGAGCTTTTTCCTCCTGATTTCAAACTGATTATCAGCCAACTACCCCAACGTTAATCAGAGAACAGTACTTTCTGTGTGATCACTACCGAACCTGGAAATTGATCTATTAATATTTCTCACATCCTTTGAACAGTTAAAAATATGATTCGCTTCATTTCGGTCCTAAACCCATGCTCTGTTTCACCTAGCTTGTAATGTGTGACATCCATGTCTTCATCCGTACAAAATTTCGCATCAACAGTTTTGAAAATTGAGTTTTAACATTTTTTTTACACATCAGGCACGGTGTCGAGCAATTGAGGTAAACAAACTAGAAGTATTTTTTAGTAGTTCCAACACCCGGGTGCATAGCGTTGGGAAATGGAGTGGACACTTTCCAACAGCTTTCGAAGTTACTGATGATCGTTTTACAGCAAATGTTTCTATCTGCTATCTAGCGAGTTTATGCCATTCTAGCTATTACTGCCTCCATTAATCTTGGTTTGCGTAGAAGGATGTACATGATTTTTTTTCTCTTCATGCGACGTTGCTTATGGACGACTTCATGTTTTCTTGGTTAGCTAGTTATGCTTGTGTTTAACATACTTACTTTATGAGCTAAGATTGAAGCGGTCAAATTTCCTAATTGATTTAACTTCCTTAATTATACAAGCAGATGTGGCCTCAGTATGGTCGCTGAGTTTGGCTGCAAAAATCAAACAGTTAGCTGGAAGCCTGGAAACATAAATAGCAGAAGTCTATGTTTGCTCACTCTCTTTCGTCTTTCTAATTTGGCAGATAAACCTTGGATAAACCTTGAATAAAGCCTTTAACACTGATTCAGCCAGCATTTATTTGAGAAACCAAAAACTGACTTATATTTTACCTTTAGGTAAATGTTCTCATAAATAGTTCGAACTGCACCGAACGTAAGTAAACTAAAGCAGATTTATAGAGTACTATTGTTTATACATTTATGTTATTTTACTTATTCTAAGTATGGGATTAAGTATAACGACGTACGGTACGAATGTACGATGAAATAATTGATTCAAATAACCCCGTGGCTATTTCACTTAAAAGCAATCCAGTTCGTTGACTGTTTAGTGTATATTGTCTAAGCACAGCCTTGGTTATAAATAAGGTGTATGAGGCTTCCGAATTAGGAGTGGAAAATTTAATGATTTACAGTTAATTAAAAAAAATTCTGCCCGATTCCGATTCTGCGAACTGCGATAAGCCCGCGCAGGATAGGCAACGTTGTCGACGTTGTCTAAAAATATATTTAGTCGCTTCTCGCTTGTTTAGAGATCATATTTGGCAATGGTGTTGTCTTTGTCTTTCAAATTTTTTTCCGTTCCGTAGCTTTAGTTTCTGAGTTCTCTTTCTGAGCATGTCGAGACATCGAGTCGAGTACTTCGAGCATGGCCATGCTTATGAGACGAAGGGACGCCATCACGCCAATAAAGGTTTGAACTTTGAAGAATTTGTTGCTACTTTACTTCTGGCATGTCTCATCCAATGCATAATCACTTCATTGCGAAGGTAATTTTGCTAATCATTATAGTAATTTTTCATGTGATCCAGTCTCAAGTATTTCACTCTACATGTACCCATTTTACCATTCCTAACCTGTCCTCCCTTCTACTAAATTTTCCGCTGACTAATGGCGGACAAAGGCTATGTTTGCTAAGAAGTGAAACTCAGCCCCTTCTTGCCTTCTGTTTCCTTAAATGTCAAATCAGTGGCTCCACTCATGACAGAAATTAAATGCCTTTGAATCTGATCAAGTGAGTATGATTGAGTAGCGTAACTGAGTTCATTTCATAGTTATTTTCTGTGTTCTCCTCTTTGTTAGTTGTGCAACCCTATAGTGCAGGAATAATATTGAATCATTCTGGAGAAAATGCCTGCTTGCTGTCAATAATGCCTTGGCAATTAATGCATGTATTTGGCTCATTTGATCCTAACTCTGGAAACTAGATGAAGTTAATCCATCAGATTGGTTCCGCTGGACTCAGATCCTCTGATAAATTTGTTCGGAAAATTCAGCAGTTGGCATGCCCCATCTTCTTAGAGTATGTTAAATGGCAGCAAAATCTACCTCTTGCTATCCCCAAAGAAACTAGTGTTTTAGTTAACTTTTTGTTTTGGATTTCAAGACTTTCGTCCAGTGAATTCATCCATCCAGTACAACAAGTTGCATCAATTCCACAGCTAACAAAAGATTTGGGCAGGAAAATTAGAAGTGGATAAACTCTTCTCTTTAAGTAAGAACAGACATAATTTAATAGAACCAAAACTGATTTAAGTTTTACCTTCTCTTTCAGTTCGTATTTAACAGCGCCATTGGGGCAACTTTGATAAATGAGTGAACTATTACGTCATACCATCGACAACGAAATCGTCCCCTGTTGGAATGTAGGATGTAAGGGAACAAATTCGTATTTTCAAGTTTGCGATAATGGTAATCCTGACCCAGTGTCTCGACTGCGAACAACTCCAACTGGGAACAAGCTGTCTTTCCTCTTCAGCTGATTGACCGCATTTAGTCATCTTCAATTTGATTCCCTTGACAGTAATTGTGAAGCATGAGCGACAGCCGGAACAGCAGCAGTGTCCTTCCATGGCAATGATCTCCAGTTCATCAGCTGCTGCAGAATTATCTTCGGATCACGAGCTTATTATTCGCCCTTTCTGTTTGTTTGATAATTATTTGTTTGGCCAGTTGCGTCGACTCCAACAATTGCTGCCCATGTCACCGCACTACTTCCGCCACTAGACGCCAAGTGGGAAAAGGACTTCAAACGTTTTATTCATCGTTGATATTTCGCAGGCGTTAGTACTCCGGGAAAGAGCCGACAGCTCAAGGTTACACTTTCGTATTTCCTTTGACTTTTCCTCTCTCAATTTTCCGCAATACTCTTCGTGAAACGTCTTACGATGAGTAATTGATCTGGCTTCCCTAAAACTGTCTTAAGTAATTACCCTTTAAATACTGCAATGCATGTGTTAGTAGATGTGTGAGTGAGAGTTCGTTAGGTTAGTGGGAGGAGGAGGTTAGTACAGGTAGAGTGATTTTGTACAGACAGATAAAGGAAATATTGAGGGACATAACATAGACATTTGGGGCATCAACGAATATGTGGAGGGGTTTGAACGTTTGTCATGCCATAATCGCACATCCGGTTAGAACTTTATTTGGAAGTTTTCCCTAAACGTACAACGGATATGGCTCAGGGTGTTATTAAATTTTTTATTATGTGTTTTTCAGTCTGCCCCCAATTCTCTTAAAACGGATAACGAAGTCCTTTTTTCCCATAGGGAATTGCGCGGGACCACTCCCGACCTGCTTGTGACTTACCTCTAATCGATATTTTCGATGTGAAAACGGAGCGACACAGGAAGAAGAAATGAAGAGAAGGCATTGACATCGTGTATCTACCTTGTCTGTGGTATCTTTTGTTTGAAATACGAATTTTTCTTGTAACGCTCATCTTTATTGTTCCAAGGTTCGAGGTATTGAGTTCGACCCGGTGGTGCAGCACTTCTACTGGATAGACTGGAGTTAACTAACAATTCGTCGTGCGCTAGATAACAGGACCCAGGCTTCAGTCGTTATGGCCAATCCAACACTAGTTCTCTTTTGGAGTTGCTCTAGGTTAAATGCGATCAACGCTACCAGAATCGATAGTCATATTTCTGTTGGTATCCTGGTTGGAGGTCCGTCTTCACCAACTTGCCGTCCCAAATCGAATGGTGCCGTATACGACGGAAATAATCGCGACAAGATAAGAGAAATAGATATCGACCAACCTTCAGTTCTTAATATCGACACAGAAGAGAAGATGATATTTTGAGCTGACACCAAACAACCGCAGGAAGTTGACCCCTTCTAAATTAGTCAAGCCTACAGCATCAACAGTTCACGGACAGCACAATTATTTGTTGGAGAAAGAAGGTGGTGGAGAAAAAGGCGTTCCATTCCTAGGAGGTACGCAGATATTGGAAACGAGCGATCGAATACGATTTCCTTTTCTCAGTTGTGTTGAAGAGTGGCCAGCTATAAATCACAAATAGATCATCCGAGTCCGAGCATATGGAATAAGAATTATTCAGATCACAAAGATGAAATCAGCCCAAATCAGAAAATGCAACTGACGACTGGTAAAGTTTTGTTCGCGCTGGAAGAATAACGGAAACATCTCCAACTCTTCTACCGATTTCCGATGGAGTTCTGCCATGTTACCCATGTTAGTCTAAGGTATCAAAGTGTTTTTTTAGTTAAATGAATTGAATGATAGTTTGGTGAACATTTACCCAAGTTCTCTTTTATTTCTCTATTTCCTGTATGATTCCATGTTAATTGCATGTTTGGATGTTTCGTCACATGCACTTTTTTTTCTAAAATTCTGTGTGAATGTTTGATAATCTTTATGTTTCTTTTACTTTCAGAAGGAAAAATTTTAGAGTTGTGCAGCCTACTGTCCACTCAGTTCAAAATCATTCTATTCTACTGAAGGTGCCATCAAAATAATACAGGTAACAACCAAAATTAGATTTATTAAAGTAATTGCTGAAACTTGTTATTTTTGTCCTTTACAAGGATTCATCTCTCATTCCATCTTCTGGAGAATCTAGGATAACTGATCGGTGGTTTATTCATGTAGAAGTTCACTTGTCTTGTCACTGAACCAAATCGTCCAATATCGCCAATCTGCAGAAGTGAGCATGTGACAAACTCATATGTAAGTGATCTGATTATCCTTATGGCGACGTTTTGAAGTAGTAGGATGAAGGTGGTTAGTTTTTTTCTACATTTTATCAACTTTTTGGTCTTATATCTATGATAACCAGTGGTTTTTGAAGTTTGTTAGGTTTTTTTTTTTTTTTTTCAAAAGGTTGGGTTAGAATAATTTTCTCAAGGTTGGGGCATTTTTTGGGATTGGAATTTCCTTATGGTGACGAAATTTTTTTTCTACGTTTTATCAATATTACGATTACAAGTTGTTGATTTTTGTTAAAAGGCAGGGTTAGAATTTTGGTCAAAAGGTTGGGGCATGGGTTGGGGTTAGAATTTTTGTCAAAAGGTGGGATTAAAATTCGTCCACCAGAGGGGTTTGGTGTTGCATTCAGTACATATGTCAACTGTCAAGGCATTCAGGTGCAGACTGTAGAACTGGGACGCCGTACGGTCTGTGTTTTAGCAAGTCATCAAACTTAAAAGTTTTGCATCGTGAAGATCAAAGGTATTTCTTTTTGATTGTCACCTGTGAATGCTATTGTGTATGTGAATTAGATGTATTCTGTAGTCGTGTGTGAATCTGAAGGTTATTTTGCCTAAAATTTCAGTCCCACTCCCAAAGAGTCGTCTGACCATGTGTCCTGATCCTGAAAGTGCTGTCGTTGCTGTCCGTATGCAGAAATTGTTTAGTACTAGAAAGTAGAAACTTGAATGGAATGGTAACTATTTTTGGTATGTTTTCCAATTAAAGACAAGTCTAATTCAATATATTCTGTATGGGATATTTCATCACATTTTCATTTTACTTCAACTACACTAGACTAGAGAGTAAATTCATTTGTTTAACTGTGGTGTAATTCTTCGTTAAATTTTAAGATGTGGTTTTACGTGATTGAATCTTTATCTTTTTTTTTCAAATTAGTTTTGAATTTTTTGTTCTTGACATTGTAAAGCTTTCCTTTGGGGTGATGATGGGTAAATGTTGAGAATGATAAGTCAAAGGAATGAGCTAGATAATTTTGTTGGTTGCATGAAACTGTGTACTTTGAAAGAAATTTATTTGATTTTTCAAAGCATGGCTTTCTTGTCTTTCTCTTGAGACGTTGTTTGATAACGTTCACCTCAGTCATTGTGAGTTACTTTCTTACCTGACAATTTACTATTCTAATTCTTACTTGACCATTTACCAATGAAATTATGTGCTATGTGAAATTGTAGGTAACATAACAGTTCCTTCCATTTATATTTGGCAATTCCATCTGATCATTCGATTTGCCTTCCCAAAATGTCGTCTCTTGCTGTATGTTGAATGTTTCGTCAAAAGATGAGTTATTTTCTCGCCATTCGCCTAAGCTGAACCGATAGTGAACCAATTTAAAGTAAGTAAGTGAATCGTGAGATTTTTGAGTGTTTGAAAAGCCCATTTGCTTATCTATTTTAATCTATTTGTTAAAGCAGGTGATTTCCTTTTCTCCACAGTGTGGTCGCTGCCGTGCCATGAAGACGGTCTTTGTGAGGGTCTACTATGTTGCAATGTTTTGAAAGGAGGGAATCTGTTAAGGTAATTAAGTACTTGTTAGCTAATTCTAGTAGGTTAGTACCTTTGTTTATTAAACTTTGTCACATATTATTTCATGTTTCCAATTAAGAAAGTTTTTGTAGAAATTATTTTGTACATTTGTAACTTATAAAATGTTTTGTTTTCTAGTTTAGTAATGCACCTGGCTTTTGCAGACATCCACTCGAGTTAACAATTGGAAAAGTATTTATCCATCTGTGTGTATAGATATAGTACTTACCTAATAATCTAACCACTTTGGCTTCAACTGCAGTCCATTTGGCTGAAATGTTGTCCATTGTTACCTGTGTGGGTTGATTGTAAGTATATCCCATGCAGATACTTAAATTGTATAAATATCTCTGCAATAATGCAATTGATTTTCTTAATTATGTCCAGGTGAGAGATTCCTTTCCTTACCAGCTGAAGAGCTTGAGGATATCGTAAAGGCTGAACTAAATTGCTGTCATGCAGGTGATTTTGTTGCAGACAGCTGGTGAAAGAGAGTTCAAGTCAAGTTTGGCTGAAGCTTCTGGAAGTAGTCTACATTGCTGGTGTCATCCTGAAGAGGGGTAGAACTTTTAATGCAATCTTGTCTTGTTACTCAAAGAATTTTCTTCTGCTGGCATTTCATCTATAATTCATTTTTGTGACTTGAATGTTTTCTTTCTTGTCTTACATTGTTTTTACATCTGGTTTAAGTTTAAATGTAAGTTAATGATTATGCTTTTATCCTAACAGGACTTGGTGACAGTGTTAAGTGGCAATCTGCTGCATGCATTTCATGAGAAGGTGGTGTTATCCAGAAGTGTTGCAGGGAGACTTGGACCATAGATGCAAGCAAACCTCTAGAAATGGTAATTTATGAGTTTATTATTAGTAATTTGGGAAGTGTGTAATTTTATTGAAAAATAGTCATCAGTCACAATTGATACAACTGCCAACTACAATATCTGTTTTCTTTTTCTTCTCACAGGAGTTGGTGGAAATCTTAAGTGATTTTGCTGTCTGGTTCCTGTTCAAGCTGTTTGTATACTGTATCTGCTGAAATCTTCGAAATAGCTGATGCTGATATTATCCTTCAATTGGTTTTCCAGTGCAATTTTGTTTGTCTACTACAATATTTTGTCTTCTTTGTTTTCATCTGTGTAGTGTATAATTCGAACTATTTGATATTTAGATTTTCAATGTGGTATGTTGCAATTAATGTTGGTGAAAGTTCTTTGTGCGGTTGTCTTCGTTGTCTAAACTCTAAAAGCAATTTTTCAATTATTTACTTCATACCAGAAACCTAAACCTGAAAATTACTTGTTTAATTTTGTAAACTTAATTGCTGTTTCATCAAATCATGTATAAAACTCGTTAAATATACAATTATTCGTTCAAATTCGAAATCTAAATTTGTATAAATTTTAATCAAATAAAAAAAAAATTACTGAATAAAATTAATAAAATACAATTTTATTAAATAACGTTAATTTAATTGAATAAAAGATAATTTGATAAAATTAAATGTTATCGAATTAAATGTAATTTGATTAAATTTAATTTAATTAACTTAAATACATTTTATTAATTTTTCCCAAAAATATCAAAAATTTAATAAACAGAGCGTCCGGTACAAGGCATTTGATTATTAGTACAAGTTATAAAACAATTTATACCCAAATAAAACAAACCTAACCAACTTCTTTTGTGTTATTTGGGAGATAAATTGCTTTAAAAACTCGCACATGGAGTCAATCAAGACAGGGGGAGACTGCCTTAATTGACTGCAGACAGGGAGATGGTAGGAGAAACCGGAAAAAGAGCGAAGAGTTGAGGAACAGTTATTACGAGAACGATTAATCATATCCTTATGGCTTCCGACTTAAGCTTGCAAGTCCCCATTCGACCAGCACACTCTTTTCCTCCTGGTTGTCATTGGCTTTCACCAATGGATGAAATCCATGATAAGTAGCAAAGGAGTTACTCTGTAGGCAGAATGGACATTTATTAGGACAGTTATTTTAACTAAAATTTTAGTGACAGAAAGCAATACCTCAAATCAAGAGGGCCTGTTTACATTTTCATGAAGTAAAAGGGGATATTCAAGGGTAGCAGGCTAGCAGCCAACGGGTTACTGTATAGTCTTTGTCCTTTTTGTTCAATGGACATGACTTCTCATAAAGTCTGTCATGCAACATTAGAAACCCAAGAACCTGTAAATAAAAAATAAAGTCACCTTGTCTATAATTTGTGGCATCAATGTGCTTGATGTCTATGATCTAGAAGAATAATTTAACTTAAACATTAGATAGACATAAGTGCAGAACAATACTTTAAATACATATAAGACAGCAACAAAATAAGTTCAGTGACATGAAAAGTAAACTTACACCGGCCACCAATCGCAATCGGTTATCCAAGGTTCTCTAGAAGATGGAATGAGAGATTGGTCCGTGATGGGTTTGGTGATCTGGCAAGTCCCATAGAATGATTAAGCCGATAATAGTGATGAATCCTGATAAAAGATGAGAAGACTATGTTCCAGCAATACTGTACTAAAGCTAGCATTGGTTATTACCACTCTGTCATTTGGATGACATATTCAGTAGGATACCAGGATTTTTAACACAATACAAGACAGTACAGGCTTCATGCACCTTTCACATTTTCTCCTGGAAATGGATGAGAAATGATGATGTTATTAAACACATAAACGGTAAAGAACAATGCCAAACAAATTGCACACGAAATCTAGTCAATTTACCAGCGAATTCATTAGTAATTTTCGAAGAAAATAGCTGTAGCTAAACTTTTGGCAACGAGCCGCCATAAGCCCGTATCTGACACAACAAACAACATTCTTTCACGCCATCTATTTGACACGTTCAAAACTCATTATCTAAAGGACTGGCCTTAGATAGTCACAAGTCATAAAAGTAATCAAAAAGACCATTTCTCTTTGCTTAAAGTTAGCATAGAGTCTTTAGAATTCTACAGAGAACAAAGCTCACTTGCTAGTTTTATGCAAATTTTCCGGAAGTATACCGGAAGTAAGCGATAGCGCCTTAACCATTGAGCTGTCGTCAAAATAAACTAAATATTCGTGATCTACGTAAAATTTGGGGTCGATTAGGTGTAATTTAAGCGAAATCCAGATTTTGGTCAAAATCGAAAATTTTCCTGAACTATAGTTCAGGAAAATTCTTAAAACCGGAAGTACGCTTTCGTACAAAATAAAACATGAACTTTACCACAAATTGAACGAGGATCACGAATATGTGGTTCTTTTGTACGTCAGATGAATATTTACTGAACTACTGACAAAAAAGAGAAAACCGGAAGTAGAAAAAAAAAACACAATATTATAAATCTAACAAGTGAGCTTTGTTGTCGAAACAGAAAATGACAGTTATCACCCAAAAGTTTGTTTATAATAGTAGCGAGAAGCAAAGTAAGCGTAACTAAACTGAGTGGAAAATGATCAAAAGCTATGTTGTCTAGCATCAGAAAGAAGAAACGTTTGACAGTACCATGAAAACAATGTCCGATCCAATCTCGCTTGTTGAGACGTTGACACTCAATTAAAAGAACTACCAAATAAGGGAAAATAACTGTGATACTCACGTAATATTCATCCCTGCAAATTTGTATCTCGTCGTCTTCAACCGCAGCATTACACATCACAACAGACGAAATCCCCAAGGTAATTCTACAATGAAAAGTGCTTCTAAATGCTACTACATCTGTTAGTGATTCCAGATTGTTGACGAAATATCTTATTCTCCTACCTTTACGTATCACCTTTTAAACTTTTAACTGCATTCCTGTCATCCTGCACTTGGTCTTACTTGTGATAAATATTTCTTTGTTTCTTTTAGGTTTCGATGGCCATTGATGTTCGGCTGTTACTGGAGATGCTGCCTAATGAGATGGTGAAAGGTGTGCTTAAAGCAGTTTCTGCTCCTGTTGCTGTCCTTGGTGTCACAATTCAGTGTGTTATTCGTTTATTTGTCTGTCGTCATGTCAAATCTCTTCCATCTCTGTCACTCAAATCTCATCCATGCACTCATGCAGTATACGATTGAGACAATCTGATCTTACATGATCTAGGAGTGATTCAATCGACTACTGCAAGATCAAAAAACTTTCTACGCCAAACAAATAATAACGCAGTGTTATTATCGCGCTTGAGAGAGCATCAGGACCCCTACCATCAAATAAAATTATGGGTCTTTCGTTTAATTTAATTGGTTGGTGCAGTATGTTTTATGAAAATGAAAACAAAAAACAGAAGAAGAAAGTAACATCATGAAAATTAGTTAGGATACTTAAGATATATATATACAAAATTGTATTTTAAAGAAGAAAATATAACTTTACAAGCTTATTGACACTATTATTTACATATGTTTATCATCCCTCATCATAAATATTTATATTTTACCTCCATTAAATTAATTTTATCAATATGAAATGTTCAATTTTCCTCACAAAGTTCAGTCAATCAAGAAAGGGGAGACACTGCCTTGATTGACTGTGTCCAGGGAGATAACCTGGACAAGGAAGAAGTGAGGAGTGTGAGGCCAGTTTCGATAGGGAAAGATTAGTGTAGTCCCACACAAGAAAACGCCATCACACATGGCAAACAGCCAAACATAATCTAAAGAGTAAAACTCTGTGCTGTGTTGAGAGCTAGAGTAACTTACAAGTCGGCTGGGTAATCCAATTGTTCTGGCAGCTGGCCGCGTAGCTGGACCAGGCTCAACTCCTCGATGAATCGGAGCGACGAAAGGACAGCACGCAAGTGAGCAGTATTGCTGAATGACGGCACATCAGTTCGTCGTCGCTGAGATGTCATCTCTCGTCAGGTTCAACGGATTCAATCCATTGAATAGCGGCGCAGAATAACCTTGAAATGAGAATGGATGTTACTTATTTGTGTACCAAATATTTCAAAGAAGATGGAAGCATCACCAAACAATACCTCAAATCAAGAGGAGGCATGATGTCAAAAAGTCAAAAGTACCTCTGCTTGCTTTTGGGAGTTAGCTGCACTAGGTGAATACTAGCTGGACGCGGATCGACGTGAACCATGAAAATGACGGCGCATTTGGATTTCTCATACCTCCTTCACCTACCTAATTCTTCAAATTCCCGCAAATTTTGAATTATTTTATGCATCTCAAGCTCGTTTGTCAACTGTGTCACGTATAACTGTCATCCATGGCATGAGTTTCATCACCAAATTATCCAATTTCTTCCCGCTGTCAGTTTTTCGACAAACATGAGTTTTGCAATGAACCAAATTCTCGCCGATGACGGTCGTGATCCAAAGTTTCCTGAGTCTGAAAAGAGAAATAAGGAAGGATTTTTCACTAGAACAGTCACACAAATTTTAAATATTTCCTTAATTTATTGACGATGGTACCTTTATTGGGTAATTTTTCTTGTACTACTGCTCAAAATGCTGTTCCTAACTCCGAGAGTTGTCATTGTACTTGTTGCTTTCCTATTTGAGTCTGATCAAGATGCTGTGTTAAACTCCAGAGTCAAGAGCTGCCATCAAGATAGAGCTTCCTGTCTTGATACAAAATATGTAGTAAGAGATGGGACAACCCAATATACTTTTTTAAATTGAATTTCATTTTTTTTTAAATTACCCAAGGAGTATCATTGCCTGATAATAGAGTCATTAATAATCAGTTAACCCCTTGTTACTTCTTTAAAAAAATCATTGTAAAAATAAACAAAAAACACCAAAAACAAATAAATATTCTACCGACACTTTCTTTTTTAATTCGTAGAGCTTGATTAATTCATTGGTAGTGAACTGGCTTACCGACGAACCCAGAAAATATGAATGCAAAGGCAAAAATATTCGCAGTTGGTAGGATTCGAACCTACGCCCTCAGAGAGGAATTGATTTCTAGTCAATCGCCTTAACCACTCGGCCACAACTGCTCATGACAATGAAATTTAATTCATAAAAAAGTGCGTGAAAGAATGAAGCAAAGGGTTAAGTTGAATAATAACTTGTTTGGTTACTGCCTTTTATGCAGTTATCTTCCTGACAACATTTTGGTTGATGAATGTTGGAATGTCGTGTTAGCATCGAAACATCAATCATACAAGTTTACCTTGTTCATTGTGTATCACCGATCAGCAACCTGCGAGGGAAGTAAATGAAGACGGTGTCGTTGACGGCTGCATTCTCTCACTTCATTCTGCATAACCAGAATAGAAACAAACAAAGTAAGCAAAATAATTTAAATATCAGTGTTAACTGTATCGTATATCATCGAAGGTCCTCTCCTTCGATCTAATTGGAGAAATTACGAATGAACAAAAAAAAAGAACTCAAACTATGACACGGTATCATGACGATGTGTTTGACAACATCAGGATACGCAAGCGCCATCTAGCATTGCCGGTAGTAAACAAAACCTGCGTTGGACCAAAATCGCTAAAACGCATTCTTTTTGATATTCCATTTTTTTTCAATTTTGCATATGTAGTTAGTTATTCCTGTTGAAAATTGTTCCCATTCAAATCTGATGTAGGCTATCTAAAATGTCTTACTGCAATTTGTAATGCCTTTAAGTTCAACAGAATTAATAAGGAAATGGAATTTGGTTAACTTAGATAACTTATCCAAGATAAGTAACCTCTCCATAAGTCCCAATCCTACTAACCTTTTGTATATAGGACATATTTATACTTATCCCAGGACACAGAGAAAGTTAATTTGAACAGTTCAGTCAATAATTAATGGAACATCTAATATTAGTAAACAAAAGAATACATACAATCAAGAGTTGCGAAAGTCTTACTGTTTAATCTCGTTGCTCGTGCTGTAGCAGATAAGCTACAGAAGATTGCTCCACCTTTCTGTAACGACGCGGATGTATCGACTATTACAACAAAATTTGTAGGTCTGGAACCTTAAAAGAATAAAAGAAATTATTATTACTGGCAACTTCATCATTTTTACCATTAGTAAGAATTAAATTCCTCAAGTTAGAAACAATGTGTTAACACTTCAAACAAAACAAGTACTTACACTGCATCAGCTGAAACATGATAAACTTCAAATATAATCAAGACAAGAGTTTTGGAAGTCTTACTGTTTAATCTCGTTGCTCGTGTTGTAGCACATAAGCCACGGAAGATTGCTCCACCATTCTCTCTGTCGAACCTGGAACACGTGGGCGAATACTGGGCTGCCTGTCAACGATCCCTCACATACGTTTCGTCACCAACGTCGACGATCTTCTCATTTGCTGGGTAGCATTTTACTTCAGCAGCAATATTTTGTTGCCCAATTTTTAACTAGGATCCATGTAGACTAGAAATTAAGAGATTATTTGATCTTTCATCATGTATCTTCTATATCATTTTGTGTCTGGTAGCTCACATGAAAGTGGGTTGACTTTATCAGGTACTCTTTCTTCGTTTCTGGATTCTTGCTGATTTCACCAGTTACACATAGTATCTAAAGAGAGAGAGGATAGTTAGACTTGCTATCGCCTTTTAAGCTAAGTGATGGGGTAACATTGGCCGATAAAGACACATGTAACACAAGCTTCTTATCATCATTAAACACAACAAACCATTTCTCACTTCTTGCACAGATATTGAAACCCTGGGCTGTTTCATACATTTCCCTGACTTGCCTTCTTTCGTTTCAACACGTAACAACCTGTAGCTGTAGGAGGGCGGGACAACCGAAGATAGCACAAGTACTACGATTGAGAAATAGGGAAACAATCAAAACTTTTGCGTGAACGGACTTATTTTGCAAACTCTCATAATAATAGAAAAATCAATGTTCTGTGGCTGAAACTTTAACACTATGCTATGATAACATTCTTACCGTACGTGACCCTCCAGAAATACCGACGTGACACGTGAGAATTGCCTACTTTAGCAGACGAATTTCCGTGAGAACTGGATGCGGTGGCGCAGTGCTGCCAATTTTCTGAAGTTTTAATGAATTAATCAAATTGATTTAATATGATTTAATTTTAAAATTTCATATATGATGAAATGACAGCACAGCATTAAAAAACGTAAATGTCACACTTAATGGCGTTGAGGCTCAAATGAGTTCGACCAAAGTAACCAAAATATGAATGTAGCACTAGATGGTGTAGATTAAAGTATTATATTTCAAAAAAACCACAAAATTCTTCCTTCCCAACAACAGTAAAGATTTGGGATGTGATTTTGATTGATTGATCAATATAAATCCCAACTTATTGTTTAGCCTTTTTTTCCATTTTTCCATCATCTCTTAGAGTGCATATCATCATCAATTGTAATACATTACTCCCTTAAATTTTTCCCCTCTAATAACAAAAAAGTATTTCCTCTTGCTATTTTTTTTTTCCTCCCCTGGTTTAATTTTGTGGGGGAGAAGTCGCCGGGTCTATAGAAAATGGATCAAACCGCAGCCGCGGGCTGAGTCACGCCGATCTTTTAAATTCTTCATCAATAAATGAGAACGTTCCCCCTATACACCATTCACCCAATGGCAGCCCACCCTGCACCCCTATAACACAAGAATATACATTTATGTCTATACGACAGTCGTAGAGAAGAAAAAGGGAGAGAGAGAGTGGAGGCAATCACGCATCAGGGTTTTTGATAGTCAACGTCCCAGTTCCTATACAATATAACTCTGCTCCTATACCATGTACAGACTGTCATCTATACATATGCAACACACCGAAAAGAGCAGAGAAAAAAAAAAGAAGAGAAAGGGATCACTCCTCGAGATCAATTCATGAAGAGGGTGAACTATTTACTAACATCCGAACGCCACCCTCTGCTATGACGTGGCCGAGGGTCGATCCCGCGCGAATTGCAATAAAGCCTCCCTTCCCCCGCCCTGTGTATTTATACCGGTAAAAATCGGAGAGAGAGATACCTCTAGGGCCACATTTATATCTACATCTCCGAATGGTTTACATGTGACGTTGCGAACAGCGGCAGCAGCTCGTCTGGTGTACAGGATTAGATCAACTCGCTTTCGTGTATAATCGGATTGGATATGTTGGCGATGGCATTTTCAGCTGCTTTGAACTCTGGATGGTATTTGGTGTGTGTCACGCATCAGGGGGGGGGGGCGTCATCCTCCACTTGATTCCACTTGGTCGCTTGATGATTTGAGTGCTGCTGCTACCATCTATACCAGCCATCCAGCCAGCTAGCGCGCTATACTCTCCGTCTATTTTATTTTCAAAATGGAAAGTCAATCAAATTCCGTGATGTGTTGCGCGTTTCTCTCGAGATATATAATTTGAGAAATCCAAAGCTCGCAGCAGAGCGCCCGTCAATCAAAATGGCTGTGTGCTTTGCGCCGCGATGGAATTATACACGACGGATTACATCCATCCGAGATTCCATTTACCGCGTCCGGGGTGATGGGGGACCGGCGGGACCGCATATCTCCTGTCTACATTGCGACTTTTTTCTTTTTTAAATGGCGCATATAAACACTAAATCCCCTCGCAATGGTTACAAGTAGATGATGTCGGATATAGTGTTAATTTGAATCTGTCTATAAATGTGTAGAGTTAACATTGGCGGCCACACAGCTGTATCAATATATAGGCCTTGTACATAAAATCATTCATTTCCTGCGCAATGGACACAGCGCGGTCTCTTCCGCATTCGCATTGATGGATCGTCTTTTTTTTCTCTATGGCCTGGATGTTCTTTGATCCGATCATTTATCAAGGCGCAACTTGTCAAGATATTTCCCTCGTCATTTCGGTGCCGTATCCGATGATCGGCGTTCATTCATCATCCGACCGATATATATACGTAGGTACATATAATATCAAGAATAAGAGGGGATGGATGGATATTATCTAAAGTGGGAGCTGCCCCCCTTAACATTTTCCTCCTTTTTTTTGGGTTCGTTTTCCCTTAATCGGAGCGAAACCAATCGCAACCCTCATCCGACACCGCAAGAAACAACCAGATGGTCATCATCACCACCACCACGGCACATTGAAACTATATATGAGACTGGGCTGCTGCTGGATATATGGAGCCTGACTAATGAAACGTTTTCATCATTTGAAAAACCACATCACGTCCAACTATACTTTTATTTATATGTCTAATCAGCATTTCATTTCCCAAAGGGGGTAGCGAAGTGCCGATCGAAAAATTGGGGAAACTAAACAGCTGAGACAATTTCAGTTTTGAGGATATAAAATCTACACATCTTATACTACTACGCAATATGTAATATAGAAAGACCATTTCTCCTTTTCATAATATATTGTTGGGTTCCATATTATAGGAAAACGGCCGGAGGGGTTGGAAAAATAATGGCAAACGACACGGCGGAGTGAACATGTATTTGTATACAGCGGTGAGAATCATGAGACTTGCCATCAGTGACCGGGACTATTTAACGCATCAGCAGTCTTTTCTTTATACCCTCCTCTTCCTCCCCCCTTACTGCAAGCACAGGGTGCGCTCGTGAGTCACGCAACACATTTCGCCCACGAAAAGGGACCGAGGGACTCCCTCTGGAGAATTTTTTCTATTTTTTTCTTCCCCATAGAAATTCGACAGCGACACCCTTCGCCCATGATCTGCTCCCTTGATGCAAACTTCTGTAATCTCCCATACACACCCCCAGTGTTGTGCCCTCACAATTACACGCAACCCCAACTGGATATATTGCATATTACATTTCTCTCTCTCTGTTCTATACCCCCCCCCCCCCACTCGCTTTACTCCCCCCTTACTTTTGTATACATGTACAACCCCCCCTATAGTCATATATAACACTCTCGGCCTTTTATTTATATTCTATCCCGTTCGTTTATAGGCCTCCAGCTCTTCATATGGTAATCACCCATCGGCCTCTCTCTCTTTTATGTGGATGTTATACTCTTCTTCTTCTTCTTTCCGGGATAGATTTTTTTTTTTGGGTTGCCGTTTTATCTGTCCGCGGGAGAGAGAAAATCGTGAATGGCTAAAAAAAATTCCGATCTCGTTGGGATGGAGTGACACACAGACACACTCGAATCTAAATCGAATCTTGGAGCTATGAGAGAGAGAGAAGTGCATGGGTAAACAAACCAAATTATTTTACAACAACATTCGCTCGAGACGAATCTATCCTATATAACCCTGGCGAGAAGATATATCTTGTTTACACCAGCCCGTTCATATAATATTATAATAGATTTTCTACAACCCAGAAAAACGAAATAGACATTTTGGCTGCTGCTGCTGCTTTTGTTGTTGTTGCGCATCGCTCCTATATAACTTGCATAGAGATCTAGATGGCCTCCGACAAAAAGAGACTCTCTCGTATATTATTATTACCATCGGGAAAAACAGGGCCGTATAGACTTTTAGACTATAACAATCAGGGGGAAAAGAAAAGGGGTTGTAACGAACCCCTCTACTCTCTGTGTGTGTGTCTCTGCCGCTCATTGATCTCGCAACTTCCTTTATTACTTGCAGATCAACGATCCGTATTATGACCAATCGCCTTTCTTCGTTCTTCACCCCCCAACTCTTTCTCTACCACCACCACCACCCCATAGAGAGAGATAGTCCCGTTGAAAGTCATCCCTCCGCGTTATTATCGATGGATATATCAGTGACCGCATTAAATCCAATTGAATCAAAATCAGATGAATATCATCACGACGGCGTCTATAAATACACAACACGCAACGCGTCCGGAATGAAATTATTAATGATAGCGCCTTATGTCGACCAGCGTGTATTAAGACCCTGACAAAGTGACAAATTTCCCTTTTTTTCTTTATTCTTTTATGTGTACATTTATACAAGTATAGACCCCCCTGCTGCTTTGCTACTGCTGTTAGTGTTTGAATACTAAATAGAGAAAGAGACCCGACCCATTCTGTCAACGTCAATGCTGCTGCTGCTGCCGGGCTAAACACATTTTCATGTCTGTTTGTTTGTTGCTCAACAGTGTCTATAATATTTAGTGTCGCCGGCCTGAGAAAACCCCAGTCGACACGCAAGCAGCTCTGCAAAGTGGCTAAAATATGCTAAACAGCATGCGCAGCAGTCGAATTCAATTCCGCAAATTGGGCGCCAACGATCCATCATTTGAATTTACAAAAGGCCTAAAATACTATTCAGTTCGGCGACGGGAGTCTTTTATCGGATATAATAATAATAGACTCTTCTTATGAATAACATTTCCCGTGTACACGTTTCTTCACCCCGACACACAAGAGACCCTGCATATAGAAAAGGTCTGTTGACATGTCGTCTCTCCACAGCACAGCAGTACAGAGACATCTAACCTTTTTATAAATAGATCGGATCATCAGATTTGGCGAAATAAAAGGGATCGACTCCTCCATGTAACTCGCCGCTAAAAGGGGTGGGAGGGGGGAAGGAGGTCGAGATCCTGTTGCACTTTGGCAGCCGCTGAGGCACGCGACCGAGCGCCGTTCGCCACACCGTCCATTATCAATAATATACGCCCGGCAGTAGTTATACTATGAACCCCCCTTCAAAAAAAGCAACCGACTCTTAGGGTAAATGTCATTCAGATGTAGAAATATTTTTCAGTTATATACAAGTGCTTGGGACTGTGTGACTCACGAAATATCGGCGATTGCGTCACAGAGTTTGCCGGCCCGTCATCCTCCCATAATCCCTCGTCATACAGCGCTCATGATCGCGGTGCAAAAGTGAGGGGTGAGAGAGTTTAAGAGTCGGCCCACATGTGTGTGCTGCTGCCTCTCGTCTTTTATATATGTGTGTATATATGCTAAATCCCCCCCCCCGTGGTTCTATATGGGCAGCAGCCCAGAGCTATTGCGCAAACACACAATAGACTAACAAAAAAGGCGCCCTCATATTTGGTTGTATTATTTGCTTGACTTTTTCGGGTTGCACTACTACTAGCTGCTGTTATCGTTTCTATATGTTGACTCGAGTCGATACTCCAAGGTTTTTGGAGGGGCTTTTTGGTGCTGTGTGATGGACGTCTCCATCCATGACGGATGCGCCCTCATTTCCAACCCGAAACGAAACTCAAAGTGGGGCGGAGAAGCTTTTTGATACGACACACAAATCGATTATAGTTATAGGCATAAGGCATATTTCCATTCCGCTTGTTAATCAACCGCAACCGAAAATATCTATAACTGTTGGTCACAACAAGTTCCTGATGGCGGTAAAACAAAACTTGAGTAAATAATTTGAATTTTCTCTTCTCTCTGCTGGCAAACTGAGTGTAGTATAGGGGGGTTAGAAAGAAGGGGGCTGGGTTTCTCCGGGTCAACGCTGTCAACTGCAAACTCATTTCAACACCTCATACTCCTCTCTCCCTTATCCGGGAAGTCTATCGTCTCGTCTTACACAACAGTGAAGATCAAACGGCGAAAAGAGAAACGAATTTCCATTATCACTTTCAGGATGAGCGAGGAGGAGGAGGAATAGCTTGAGAGTTTCTAATCTACACAGGAGCTTCACTTGGGTTTTGACTCAAGTCAGCTGGTAATTAGCCAAACAGGAACGCGCATATAAGAATCTAGTCTACTATTAAAGAGAGAGACTGTGTTGGAGAATAAAGACTGGAACAGATGGTCGTCTCTTTGAAAGGGGCGTGCATTTCAACTGTGCAATAGGGCGGGCATCAATGATATCTCTCTCTCTCATAAGAGAAGAGCACCGGCAGTCTAAATAGCATCGATCGTACCCACACGGCGCATAGAGCCAGGGGGCCCGCTGAAAAGCTGACCGCAGAAAACAGCGTTCGCCCAACGACGACGACGACACATACCAATGGCACGCATGCGTTGCCCGCGTTCCGTGAGTGCCCAGAGTCACATGGTTCGCCCCCCACCCCTCGTCGTCTAGCTCGTACAGATAGTTTTCCTGCTGGGTGCTGTTGGATGCGTGTTGGTGCCACACCGAGTTCAAGAGGGTCGACTCAAGACGCCAAAAGGAGTTGGTCTGTCAGTCCCAACTGTCTCCCCGCCCAGATCGGTCCTGTTCTTCCCACCGCTCCCGTCCGTACCTCACTCTGTTTTACGTTGGGTGGGGATTACATCTACGCGCACATATTGAAGGATTTTCTTTTAAGTTTTCCATTCGATCGAGATGAATTGGAATTTTGATTGAATTGAAATCGAAACATTTCGGTCGGTCCGCTCGAGATCCTGTTGTTGTTTATAACCGGACCCGCCAGTTATTTGAACGATATGAAGAAGCGATCGAGCGTGGTGGCCATCAAGACGGTCACGTCACGGCCCGTTTTGTTCTTATGGTCGATCGTCTCTATTTTGGTGGCATTGCTCTGTTGCTGGTCGTATTCCCAGCCGGCGTGGACACTCCGCTCGTCCAGCGAAATCGGATCGCTCGACCAACAGCATCAGCAACCGGCCGATCTCCTCTCCTCCGCACCGGTAACTGCTACTGCCAGTGGTACCGGTGCTGGTGGTTCTAGTGCTACTGTTAGGAGAAGATTGGAACGGGCCGTTTCCATCCAAGTCCCGGCGGACGACGACATTCATTTGATGGCCGACGACGACGACGGGCAAGTCAATTCGACGTCGTCGTCGTCGTCGTCGGAAATGATGATGATGATGCCCGGCCGCAGCGCCATTCCGCTCGTCCATATCGGACTCTTTGGCATGTGCATCTACACTCGGCAGCAGCCGGAAAAGAGGCGGCCGGAAAGCAGCGTGACTTGCGTAGGTCACGCCGATTTGGATTACGAGTGGCTGCCACCCGCCTGGGAGGTAAAGACATTTGATATTTCTAGACACACATCACATCGATTGACACGCTCAATTATTTCTATGTCCTGCTGCCGTTAGACAAGCATTTTAACCACGGCTCGTTATAATCTAATATTAATACAGTCTGTCGAACCGCCAGCCAACATGTCGAATAATCCCAAAATAGAATTTAAAAAGAAAAAAGCGGGAAATTCAAATTGATTTGGTGAAAATAAATCATTCAGGGCTTCTCTCAGTGCAGGTGTGGCTTTTACGCATTGACAAAGCGGAAGGACTAAAAGAAATCAGAAAAAAAGCTGACGGATATTTTCTCTAAATCCCCCACCCCCACATATACACGCATGTTCTGTCTGTCAGCTCGTTAAGGGGCTGTATAGAGCCCCCGTGAGCTTCCCTGTTGGACTCATTTAAATGAGCATGCGGCCGGATGACGACGGTTCGTGCTGCCGTCTATAAGGGGGTGATGTACTGCCGAAGTCACCGCGCCTTCATTGTGTGTCCCTGACGTGAATTAATGCCCTTTTCATCATCTTCTTCTTCATCGTCTTGTGTGTCTTTGATGATGCAGGTGACGCGCGTTCTCTGCGGAGGCGGATGTGTGATGCTCCTGGCCTGCGCTGCCGCCTCGGTGGCCGTCGCTTTTGTCCGCCACCACCACAGGCAACAGGAGTGGATCAAAATCACGGCCATCGTTCAACTAGCCGCCGGTAAATATCCTAATTTCCTCAACAAAATCATTCCCAGTCCGTATATCTCTATATCTTTAATACCTCGTCCCCAAAGCGCAGCGCTATAGTACATAACACAACATTGAATTAGTCGTTGATTGAAGCTCCCGCGGGAGTGAAAAAGAATTCTCCCGCGTTTGTCTTTCCCCCCACCACCCACCCAACAATCAGTGGAATTCCCGGCGAGAAGGAGCGCATCTCCTTATGATAAAGAAGAATCTAGCGGCAATGATTGCTCATATTGTTTCGGTCGGTCGATGATCTATTCTATTCCAAATTAGGTATTCATTTATACGTTTGGGTCTAAAGATACTCGTTGTGTGTGTACGTATCTAGACAGCGGTCGGGGCGGAGAATATAATACGGGGGATGACAAAACCAGAAGCACAGAGTGACGATACACACTACTCTCTCCGTTGAGACGTTGGATGGAATATAATAAGCGGGTCCACCCTCTCTCCTTTTTCTTCCAAAAAATAAAATAATAAAAAAAGGGAGAAACATGTAACACAAACAGGCGAGACAGCGCACGGAGGAGAATCTAAAAAGAACAAAGTTTGGCAGTCATCCATGCCATAGCGCGCGCGCGCGCCTGTTAGTAGTATCTTCTCCCGCTGTCAAAAGGGTGTTGCGGACGGACCGACGAAAACTGGCGGAAGATGGATCCGATCTTTCATCATTCATCAAGAAAAAAAAAGGGGTGAGGGAAGTGTCGAGAGGAAGTGCTAGACATCCCCCCCCTCCTCATCATCATCTTATAAGACGATTCTTTTATTTTTAAATTTTTTCCTTTTTTAAAAAAATCAAAAAACACGGGACGGTTGGTCTTTCATCTTTTTTTGAATGTTGACGAGAGACAGAATATCTTTGTGGTGGGTAGTAATAAACAATTCCAATTAAACCGCATAGCAGACAACCAAGAGCGGCCCGTGCGGCGCGTGAAAAATGGGAAAATCAGAGCGGAAGAGGAGACCAAATCGAATTCCCCGCCGTTCGTTATGATTCGCTTTGACAGCAAAGAAAGGCTTCCGTTTTTGGTGGGGTTGAAAAAAAATAAATAAAAAGATGAAATTTTCCATGTTTTTCTTCTCTCTCTCTCTCACTCTCGCAGTGGCATAGAGATAATGAGATGCGCTCGAGCTGTCAATAATAATAAAAACACGCTGCGCTAAAGGGCCATTCAACTGTGGGCGACGAAAGAGCCCTGCTGTCGGTACACGCACACACGCACTGGGCTGAGTACAGTACAGTGTACAGTCTTCTATTTATTCACGTGTGAGTGTGCGTATATAAGTGTCGGGAGGGGTCGCCGTTTTTGAAGAGAGAGAGTTCACTCCACTATTTGGTTAGTTTTCAAAATAGATTAGACGAAAGAGCTCGCGAGAGTATAGAAGGAGAAATATGAAGGACCACTTTTGAATCCATTACGAGAAAAAGGAGTTGGGCTGCTGTTGGGTTCACCACCTCGGAGCGTGATGGATGAGCCGTTGCACATTGTCCGACCATCGCCATCAACCTTTAAAAAGGCAGCGGCAGATGCTGGGCCAAAGTATTAGCTTGTCATAATTTTAGAGCTCTCTCTCTGTGTATATTTACACAAGATTCTATAATCATTTGTGCTGTTATTATTATTATTACATATTTTTTATAATTTTGTCTATTATGTGCAAACATATATAGCTTCGCTGATGCTGCTGGGATTGTGTTTCTACCCGTTTGGGCTGCGCTCGGAGAATTTGCACCACTTTTGCGACGAGCGCTGCCAGCCCGGCTGGTCGTCGCTGGTCGCCGGCTTGTCCAGCGCAGCTGCTTTCCTCTGCCCCGTCTTGGCCACCCTCGTCTCCAACCCCATCTACGATCTCAACCCCTGGGAAGCTTATCTTTTGCTCTGAAGCCAACTAACAACAAAACAACGTCTATACACAGCACAGCAGGACAGCCAAATAATCTTTCGAGAAGAAAAAGAAGAAACGACAAGATAATGAAGTTGAACGAAGCTACTGGGTGAAATGGGAAAATTCTTCTCATTTTGTAACATATAAATTACAAACGTCAAAAAAAGATAAAAACAAAACAAAAAAAAAATGTTCTCGTGTATAAATGAATGTCGATATCGAATAACGATTGCTGTGGGTGCTGCTGCTGGGGGTGGAGAGAGAAAAGAGAAAATCAAGAGAGTCAAATGTTATCGGAGAATGTCAGTGTGTGTGTGTATCTTGTGATGTGGGAGAGATGAGAGAATGCAGTTAGCGTGTAGAATGTCGCCCCCCTTCCCGTGTGTGTTATTCCGTGTGCGTGATTGTCCATCGCCCGTCGAATTTGTACGACCGCCCCCCAAAGAGAGTCTTAAATATACAACAAATACAATCAAATGTCGAATAGATTTCTTTTCTTATTATTATAATAATAATCCATTCCGAATATAGACGCCGCGCTATAATAATGTCAAAATAATAGAAAAAGAGGAAACTTTTTCCGGGTGCGCTGTCTCTATTGTCTTTTCCCCTCCTCTATCTCATCTCAACGTTGATGGGTTTTGATGGATCTGTGAGAAAATAACAAGCTGATAAGATAGAAAACAAGACGACCATCTATACTCTATTGTGACTGGCGCTGCTGCTGCAACACAACAACCGTTCGGTTGTTGTTGAGGGAAAAACCTTTTGCGTCGCTGCCAAAACATCCGGAACTTTTCGCTGCTGCCGACGTCCTCCTCCTCTCGATCCCTGCCGGAATTGTGTGTGTGTGCAGTGCTGCTGCCTTTTTCCGTTCGGATTGAGTGACTTTCCTCCGGCAGCCAACTGAGTCACAGAGAGACTCTATACGTACGCACGACAGCGGAAATTGCAACTGCCAACTGTTTTCATTTCTTTCCTCCCCCTCATCTTCACTTGACACAGCCAGCAGCAGCCAGCCAGCCCATCCCGAGACCGCACCATAGCAATCCCATTGCAAATGGGGGAATAATAGCGGCAAAAAAAGAAATATAAGACGAACGAAAAATCTCGGCCAAATGAACGAGAGACAATAATCCGTTTGCACGGCCATTACGACCGACGCGCTCGATCGCAGCTGTGTACAAGAAAGACCGCGCCATGTTGGACGAGCAGCAGCTAAGGAAAAAGTTGTAAACGACACACAGTAGTCGTCCGCGTCCGACATTATTATTATTACGCGTACACACACAGTAGGAGCTAGACCTCCCCCCTTGGAAAAGAAAAAAGAAAGTCGTCTTGTATGCGGAGGAAATGTAAACGAGGATCTTGTTCTCCCCCCCCCCCCTCTATCACCTCCAGCACCTTATTCCATGTATAGTATCCGAACAGCAGCAACAGCAGGCAGCCAGAGCAAGGGCAACCAGCATCTTCAACTATAAAGTAACGAAAACAAACGACACCACATGGCGATGTTTACATCGTCGACAATGTTACAAGGATCAACTTACAACACGAAAAAATCTCCAGCCTCTTCTTCTTCCCCACCCCTCCTTCTCTATTAACTTTGTATAAGATAATCTTTTTTAAAAAATTGTCTTTTTCTTAAAGTTTAAAATTTGAAAATGTCATTTCCATAACATCAAATAATCAAATTCAATTGATAAATTGACTTTTGGGGGATTTGCTCGCGGACGTCCATCTATACATGGTAGGGAAAATAATAGAATAGGGGGGATCACAATCAATTAGCATATAGCGGATGTAGTATATGCGTCCATGCTGCTGTGCTGTGCCCATCTTTAATTCATGTAACTCTACAGAAAGCTCCGGCCATGGCGGACGGATTTGGAAACGAAAAAAAAAGGGAAAATAAGGAAGGAAAAAGAAGAAGAAAGTGTAAAACAAAAGACGACAGAAGGAGGAGCTCAGAGGACAATAACGGGTGACAAACTCGGTTCATAAAATGCATCAGAGGGGATTACGACGCGGGTCTTGAGAGAAGACGAACAATGACCGCATAGAGACGAGCACAGCACACGCTGGTTGCTGCTGCTGCTGCTGCTGGCCTCGTCATAAAAAAGCTGAAGGGGAACAAAAAAAATAGATCTAGAAGAACCTCATCTCTTCTTAGACTTTGGCTCTCGACATTCTATACGTAAGACGCGAAAGCTGCAGAGTATAATAAGACCACATCATTTAAGAATTTTTCTTTTTTTTTCGCCTTTGCAGAGAGAAGAAAAGGAGCTTATTAATCCGGCAAATCCTAAATCTAGTCAAGTTCTTCTTCTGATTTTATTTTTTGGCGCTTCAAGATGACGTCTAGAAAAAAGACGTGTAATACATTTCTGCGTGTGCAGGAACAATCGCAATCAATACCCGAGACTCTCCCGCCCAGTCGCCCGCGCCTTCTATAATAATAAAACACGTCTGTCGTTCCATTATTTTCCATCGCAGATATGGAAAATATAAAGATGGCGTGAAGAAAAAGAAAAAAACAGTCGAGCCGGAAGAAATATCCAATCGATCCTTACAAATATAGAGAAGCAAGTATAGACACATACTATATTTGATGGAGAGGAGCACGGCCCAAGATGCTCTTTTCTGCAGTCCTACTCTGTGTTTATATACACACACTATACGATAGATATATATTATTATTTTTTGTTCCCTCCAACTATATCAACGAATATAAAGCGTCGTCATGGAAGAAAAGATTTCTCTCTTTTCTCTTTTTCCCCTCTCGAATTCGATCTGGTAGAGAAGACGAGAGCTGCTGCTGCGTCGTCATCGAGATCGTTTCTCTTCTGTCTCTCCCCTCCTCGTCGTCCTACTATAGAAAAAGTCAAAAGTCTATCGAGTGGAAAGAGAAGAAGAAGAAGAGTCCCATAAAAAGGGCTGATCGACCTCTTGGCTGTCTGTCTTTCTTCCTACATCCAAGACGGAAGTCATCTCCAGTTAAATCGACTTTCCCAATGCGGATTTATGGACATCCGCTTCTTTTTTTCTTCTCTCTCTAGCTCGGCCATGTTAAAGAGAGGTTTTTAGTTTTCCCCCTCAATTGGTTGTTGATGTTGTTGTTCAAACAACACCCCACGAAAGAAAAGGAAAAAAAAAGGTCGTAATCATTTATTTTCGGTTCTCTAATTAGTCCGCCAGTCTATACACAGTCGAGTTATGTATATGACTACATCATAATTCACCATCGTTATATACTATATAGTAACCAATGTGATGGATTGCTCTCACGGGATTGATCATTAGCGTGCGACGCCCGGCCGGAGAAAGAGAAAGATATACTGAGACGGGCGAAAAGAAACACTCAGAGTGATCCAGCACAGCAGTAGCAGCTCCGTCTAGACTTTTTTTCTTTTTCTATGGGTGGAGAATGATGTGCATATTTTGTTCGCGTGCACTATAGCAAGATGACGTTTTCTCTCCCCCCCCCTTGGTCCGGCTTTTCTTCTTCCTCCCCCCCAACCCAACGCGTCTCTAGTTTCTAGCCCTTGTCTCATTGAAAAGCTTCTTCCCTTCGTTAACGACGTCGTCCGGAAGCGGCCGTGGTGTACATGGGAAAGGAGGAAGTTTGCGAGAAGTTGTCCCACATCTTCCCTGCTGGGCCTAGCACTACTTTTTGGGATGCCCCCCCTTCCACCCCGTCTCCATATATAACTCGACAATACAATAATGCTCGCAGACGAACCTCGTAGTCTATTATAATGCTCGCAACCTCTTTTCATCAATTCACGTTCTTTTCTTATGTTTATTTTCTTTTTTGAGACTTTTAGAAAAAAGGCATCGATGGACGGTTTGTTGTCCATCGACTGACAGATATCCACCCCCTCCCTGTTATATAGAAAGAGATGAATGATTCTTTTTACCGTCGTACACAATAGAACTGACCATTTGTCATTAAGAATATCCGACATTGGCCTGACTTTGTCGGTTGGCACAGCGGATAGGTCTCGTGGAAAATCACGGCCTGCAGGTATTACATAGACGGAATTGAATATGGCTCATTCAAGAAAAATGAAAACTGAACTCGACGATAGCATTTCCGGGTGCCCCGAGGTTTATACAGACGTCGGTCTCCTTTAATATGATCATCTAGATGTCGTCATGCCCAAATCTATGAAATATGGAGGGAACCTATTGAAGTGGATGTCTTTGATCTGTACTCCCCCCCCCCCTCCGGCCCATACACATAAGAACTTGTGTACGTATTAAAAAAAAAATAAAATAAAAAGACGAGTTTAACGACTCTGTTTACCCCCTTGACCGTCGTAAATTTCGCCAAATGAAGCTGTTTGCTCGCGCGCTTTATGACGACCGTTAAAGAAGGATGAAATGGTGGGCCCATTGCCTTCATCTTTTTTTAACTGCCCATCTCCGTCCACACACACACACAAACACACATTACGCGTCCGTTTTGGAATGCTCTTTGTATAGTTAAGAAAACCACTCACTCTTTCTCCCCCCTCCCATATCCTTCGTGTGTGTACTATTTTGATCGATTTTTTTTTAAAACCTCCGGTCATTTGCCATCGCCGACAGACAATTTCCGATTCCGGTTCCATTGCCAACGGCGCCGCTTTTTCTGGTCTAAAACGCGCAAACCTAACCCGAGGCAATTATATTGAATCACACCTGCCAACCTCCCCATTTCCTCTCTATAAAACACCAACGATTGTCTGAGAGCTTTTCCTATTATAGTTAAACTCAAACGTAACAAAGGAAAAAAATAAAAAATTGTATACTATAAAACACGTCGATTGAATATAATATTTACACAGCGACCGAAATTCAATTGTCTTCAAACCACTTGATGTCGTAGGTGGGCGGAGGAGTATACGGCGGAGGATCGCTCTCGGCTTGTGCCACGATTAGAATGGTAAGAGACCTGGAGGTCGTCGAGGCGGCGTGACTTCCGTCATTAACAAACGACGCTGCTGTCAAAAATGGCGACGTGATGAATCAGCAAATTTTGTTATACAGATAAAAGATTGGCGTTTGTCTAATTACTATTCGACTTAACTGTTTGACGAAGGTGTTGGCATTGGCTGGTTTCCATCTTTACTGTTGGCGCAATTGTTTTTGGAATAGATGAAAAAGACCAAACCGACACCAGCAGACATGGAGAAAAACACGAGGAACAAAAACAATACAATCTCAACAACGGGACTCATGGCCGAAATTATAGACTGGATAATATTCAATTCAACAGTGATAATTTGAGCTTTTTAGCTGAGCTTACAATTCAGACTGAATGGCGAGTTCAGGGGACGCTATATATTATAACAAGTCAATTTATAGCCTCTGTTGCGCACGTCAAAATTGGCTTAGTCTTTATCAATGGTCTACATTCGATAATAGTGTGTTGGCATTGGCCATCTTCAATTTTGACCGACGTCATGTGTTGTTAATACCCACTCACGTATATACATACGGATTTGTGGAACGAAAACAATTGCCACATTTCAGTGCTGCAACAATTCGGGAATTAAGTCGGGGAGAGGGGGATTTCCTTCTCGCAATCATTTAATCTGCTTGACCAGCAGTCGCCGCGTTTGTTATCAGTCGGGTTTTTTGTTTTATCTTACACCCAAAAATTCAGATTGAAAATCAAGAGTTGCATGTATTTTTATGCACGCATTTGCCTTAAAAATCAAACCAAGCCATGTCGTAAGCTGGCGGCGGAGTGTAACCAGGGGGCTGGTCGTCCTCTGTTTGAGCGATGATTAGAATGTTAGCAGGCCTGTGCTGACGGGAAGGTGTTAGTGACGAGGTAGAAGCATTGCTGTGACTTGTGTCGTTAGCATCGGCGTCTGTTTGTCAATAATGAGGTACAACGGTGAGTACGTGGATTACTTTCCCCGATTGGGCTACATCAGTTTGTAAAAATCGACTTGACTGTATGTCGCCATTTGTTGGTTTCGTACAGTTTTTCTTTGCCAGTTTTTCTTGCACACGTACAACAGAAGAGCGACTACGACAAGAAAGACTCCAAATAGAAACGTGACACAAAATGTAGCGTAAAATTCTCGATCATCGTCCATAATAACGAACGGAAAATGATTTCAGCGTCCTAACCGGGGTCCTAGCTAGAAAAGTCTTTCAATCCTATACAACTATTAACTGTTTTTAGTTGGCCAATAACTTTTTACAGACACTCTAACCAAACAGCTAATAAGTATATCGGATTGATTCGAGTGCGGTGTTGGTTCTCAAAAGATTCACTTAAAAGGCAAACGAAACTTGGGCGAGTTTGAGTCGTCCCTGAATCTTTTGAGATGCACAGCAGTCGTATATCGATAACGACGTCATTGATTTAAGTGTCTTAGTAGATAACGTCCTCATTGATTTGACAGAACATATGCTGATTCACCACGGACGTAGTGACTTCCTTTGCGCACCTGCCTATTCACGACAGCAACATTGCAACATTCAACTGCGGAAATTCTATACGTCCGTATTAATCATTCAATTGCATTCGATGCACTTCGATCGATTGTCTTGATGCACTTTGCTTCAAGTGTTTAAAGTTCAAATATTTTCGAATGTAATAGTTTTCTACCCACAGAAAAAGTTGTGAGGCACAAAAACAAAAACAAAAAACAGGCCTGATCTGAGTCAATGAGATTTTTAGTGAACACTTACTGACAAAACCAAACCGGAGAGAGAAATTAAAACAGTTGCAGTCAACCGCCTAACTCAGTAAAAAACATACTCCATGACTAAGATTTATAATCAGCGCCACCAAAAATTGTCCAAAAGGAAGAATAGAAATCAATTTTGTCCTACCTTTATGCCTGGGAAATACAGCCAGGCATCCACAGTTGCTCCATCCATCTGAAGAGTTGAATTTCACCAGACGGGATAGGGTAAAAGGGAGTCCTAGTGAATACACCCACATTCACATGGGCGTACACGAGGACATTCAATGAAAAGGGGAAAAAGAGGAAACCGTATCTCGATTGGCATCGGTAGTTTTCCCAATGCAATGGGATGCTCTTTATCTAAATAAAAAAAAGAAAATGGGTTACGAAAAAAATTTCGACAGAAACAACAAGTCAGACAAAGTTGAAAATGAGACACTGGGTAGACCCTTATTGTTAATAAATGGGAGAATTAAAGTTTTACATGTAATTCACTGCATTCATGCAAGTTCTGCAACATTGAAATATCTATAGTAGGTCACAGGTCAATAAAAGTAAATCGTTACCCAAGCGATTGTGCAGATTGTTGCAGATGAAAGGTTAACACCTGCCCAAGAAAAAATTTGCATACAGTGTGGTTATGATGCCTGGCACTGGCTTCAAACCTGCAAAAAAAGAAAAAAAGGTTACACAGTGCAAACAAACTGCCATGCATCGACAGGACAATCACATGATAAACCCTAGTCGGGATCATCTAACATTTCAAAAATTTGGAACAACGTTTCTTAGTTTTATTTACCTGATAAACAGCATGGAGTATGACGGTTATCATCAAAAACAAATAAATCTATAACAATATTCTTGAACTTCTCGAGATTCCATAGATCATCCTAGCTGACTTGTCTGCTCTGCATGCTTGTTCGAAATTTTCAACTAAATTAAAGCAGACGACACTTGTCCAATTTTCTGCTAATCAGCATGCTTAAGATAATAAGATATCGATAGAAATTAGAAATGATAAAAAATCAAACTCTCCCTCAAAATCCAAATCACACAAAAAAGAAACGGGAATAAGTTGATGGAATAAATTTTTAGTTGAAATCTAATATACCATTTCTGTTTGAAACCCGCAGAAAGACCGAAAACCCGTCCTAGTAACACAGCCAAGAGTGAATAATAATGACATGTTCTTCTCTTGTTTAGTTTTGTCTCTTCATCTTTAATATATCGTCGTATATTGTATGTATTATAGGTACTCGACGAGGATATGTAATCAAATGTTGTTGTTATTTTATTGGCAAACTACCGACGACAAGTTTGGACGCAAGTCACGTTACTATTTCCGCTATTGCTGCTGTGAATAATAAAAAACGACCGCATTGATTTGTCGTCCATTGTATCGAGGATTGACAGTTATTCATTAGACTGTCACCAATATTTTTATAGGTATACGGTATACCGCCATGTATGCATGTGATGTACACTTATAATCAATCATGTAACACCGACAATTATTAATTTAGACATCAATTCTATGTATGTGGAAATCAAACAAGGTGCAAACAAGAGTGATGTTCGTGAGTCAAATAACCCATGGCCATCTCGTAGGTTGGCGGAGGATCGTCCTCCTTTTTGGTCCTGTGCAGATGAATCGCGTGCAAAGAATCCGGATGCTGGAGCGAACAGCAGGCGCCGAAGGCCGGCAAGTCGATAAACGTCACGTCACTCTCGCCACTGCCGCTGCTGCCGTTACCATGGCTTCTGTGATGTGTGGCCGCTGCATTGCGATTGAGCGATTTAAATAATTCAATTAGTTTGATACAAGTCAATATAGCCAATATCTGCTGGGTATAGAGTTTAGTTTTGTTAATTTTAGTACCTTGAGTGTTGTTGCTGGCTGTTTCCGATTTCTCGTCTTTCTTCCGACAATCCCACCAACTGTTTCTGACGAACATCATAACGAAAAAGACGCTTAACGCTAAAAACACCGCTATTGGAACCAAGATTTCTAATAGAAAAGCATTTTCCATTGAACTGAAAAGTCGATAACACACTCTCCTGGAAGAAATAATTTAAATTTAAACGACTACCGCGCCGAGGAAAGCTGAGCCAATCCTAAATTGGAAGGCCAGAGAGCCTATTGAGAATAACACTGGCAAATGTTTGAACCGAAGAATGAGACTGACTTCTCCGGTCGAATGTTGAAAGCCACTTTGCGGTTTATATAGTTTGAGATGTGACGGAGAGATATCGCATTTCAATTTGGCGCCGGATTGGAAAATAGTCGCTGTCTATACTATAATATCCAATTTGATCGCCGCTACGCATCTCTCAGACACGACGTGCATTTCAAATTGTATAAAATTAGAACAAAAGTCCGCATTGGAATCATCACGATTTCTTTTTGATTGGAGTCGTGGTTTTATATCAGACTTGACTTCACAAGTGGGTATACACATAAATTGTTGGCCGAATTTTTTTAGATACAGTTTAAAAAATTTCCGGTACATGCGACCTTTTGTCTTGTAGTATATCTTTTCTATCTATAACGATAAAATCAAAGATGACACACACACCGGTGTATAGTATATCCGATTTGTTATAGCCTTTAACCCACATGGTTCGATATTGCAGAGCGTATGAATTTTGTTACGTCGTAATAAGAGAAAAACCCTGTGAAATTGTTGAAGGCCGTTATCAACCCGCTTTCATCGCACATTATATGGCCCAGTGGGTGACATTTATATCGCGTATAGTCTCACTCCTCTCGCTATCTTATATAATGCAAACTTTCTTTTCTATAGTTGACCTCTATTTTTAAGCCATAGATCTTAAAGAATGATTGTAAGCAGATCGTAATGCAAGTTTTTGGACAGTGGTGAGAACATGCTGGTGCCAAGGAGATTCGTAAGGCACCCAAAAGTTTAGGCGGTAAGACTTTTGACCATCAGCAAAATTGTGCAGTCATGCTGGTACACTGGTTCGCACTGGTTTTTCTATGTTGACAAATATATATAATACGATGATATGAGTGTGTATAGTCATACAAATTACATAATTGCATGACTATAATAAATTAAACATTCGATTTCCGTCCTTATTTAAAATGGTGTTTTTTGTCATTTTATTTCGACTGATAAACAAATGGGAGCATTCAGATATTCAGAATGACCGTGATCGAGTTTTTGATTTTGTGTACGTTGTTTACAACTTTCTGAATACGAAAGGGGTATTTGGCGTGAATTTAAAAAAAAAAATGTAAGTGACGTCCGATCGGATTCGAGTTCGACTTATCAGCCGTTCACAGTCTAGCTCCGTGATTTTTTTTTTAGGCTCGTCCGACAACATCACGCTGGTGATAAGACACAGGAAAAAATGTGTTTGTTCCCCTTGGAAACGAGAAAAAAATAAGTTCATATATTTCATTTCCCTTTTCAAAATTGAGCTCATGGGAATTTATTGCGACGAAACGATATTCTGCGATGAAGCGGGGGTTATATGCAATATGTATAAGTTGTTTTCGGCAATTTGCCAAGATGAAACTATTTACAGAATATATAATATAAACAAGCTGGAATTACGTAGACTGGGTCAGCAGCAGCGAATCCTGCTGCTGGAGACTAGCGATCTTGATTGCGTCTTCGTAACTCGGAGGAGGTAGCTCTTCCCATTTGTATTCAGGCGGAGGTGCGTCGTCAATTGATATGACAAAGACGTTGGCATTATTGCCGGCAGGATAAGTTTCCGATGCTCTCTCCGATCGGCCACCCCGACGACGATGTCGCCTACCGTGTCCATCAGCTGCTGCTGGATTATTCGATTGGCCGGACGGAAAGATCCGAGTGGCTTGGTTGCGGATTTTCTTCCGGTTGTTGCAGCCGCAGAGGATGAAGACTAACAACAGCACGCCGACGACAATAGCCAACACCGTAATGTCTATCGAATTCATCGTCGTCAGATCTGCGCCTTATACGGACAGAATAAACATTTCGGTTAGCAAATTGAATTAGACACGATTTCCTGTTCACGTTTTTCAATTTGGGTAGGGCCTACAACGGCACGTGATTCAAAATATTTCCTTTTCACGTGTATAGTATCCTTGCTCTAGTACTTATCAATCTATCAGGTTATAGTAACCCGTGATAATGAATTTTCAGCACTGTGTCGCTGTAAATGTTATTAGTCAGCAAATAATTTGAGGGACCAACTGGAGCAAAATGTTTTCATAGGTGTACAACCTACATACCTCGGTCTATATTTGAAGCACACTCTTCGTTGCGTGAAAGTTGACTTTAGTTATCGAGAAACTATATGTGATATAAGAGTTCAACACGAGACTAAAAATCGTGTCCCCCCCGGCTCGTTGCAAGTCGGTGGGACTCTGTTTAACTCTGGCGCTCCAACTCTATACACAGCCGCTCGGCCATGAGATTGTGGTGTGGTGTGGTGAAACATTTCGGTGTACACAATAGATAAGGAAGAAAATATTAAATACAAACAGAAACAAAAAAAAAATGAGATAGGAGGCTTTTATGTCTCAGCTGACGCTATACGCAGAGAGGCTATATCTCAGCTTATATAGCTAGCCAAAATTATTATATTATATGTATTTTGGATGAACATGTTTTCCACAACAGAATTGTCTCCCCCAAACAAGCAGACACATATTAAACGTTTGTTTTTTATAAAAATAAAATTAATCGCCGGAGTATACATTTATATAACAGCCTGGTGCTGTTGCGTAACATTTCACTCTATTATTCACACAGTAATAATTGTTTTCTCTCAATTAACTGAAGCTGCCGATGCCGGAACTTCAATCACAGTTGAATCGTCACCAACGATGCTGCTGGTGGATGGCTGCTGCTGCTGGTCGTTGAACGTTGGATTGGTGAACGATCCTACGGCTTCTTCGTAACTGGGCGGCAAGTCTTCCCATTTGTACTCTGGCGGAGATCTGATGAAATCTGAAGCATCGGATGGCCGCCGACCGTCGTCATTCTCGTCGGTGATGACGAAGACGCTGCGGTTACCGCCGAATCGAATTGCCGTTCTTCGTTCGTTTGTTCTTGGATTATCGGATGCTGAGTATGTCGTTGGAGTAGTTCTGGACGTCGAGTTGATTCGTGCACGGGCTGACTGCTGTACAGACGACATGCTCTGGCGGAAGCAGTAGTAAAACAGAGTCACAACCACCAAATAAAATATGATCCAAACGAAAACCGTGAATAGATCCATTTTCAATAAAGTTTTCTGTGTTCAAACTAAAATTTTATAAATTACGACTGGAGAGAGAAGAACGAGTGTCGTTCACTTCCAGAAATAATCCAAAAGTGACTTTACATAACGACAGGTTGTGCAACACATGCGCCAGAAACTGGGTGGACACCTATATAACTTATTCCTTATCGACAATCAGTGATCATGTATACACACAAGATAAATTTTCTTCCGTGTAAAGGTCGTTTGCAAGCCCCCAAGTCCCAACACTGTGTTGGCTGTCTATTTCTTAGGGGGTAAAAAGCTGAAATTGAAATAAAAAAGTTGAACACGCAGTTTGGTTGCTTTAAAGAATTCTGCATATATTTTCTACTATTCAAACATCATATGACCATATAACCCTAATAATGACAAATATAGTTATCGCTAAATTAACCGAGGAAAGCCGACGAACCTACAATAAAAGAATCGTCGTCATCAAAGTCATCATCAAAGTCGTTCAAGTCATCAAAGTCATCACTGTCTATGAAGACAGTCTGGACAGATGACGGAGCAAAGCTGGAAGTAGACGTCAGCTTGTTATTGTCTCTAATCATCAAACTCCCGAAATTATCTCTGACGTTATTGGTGGCGGTAGCGACGCCTCCGAAAAAGGGATTCAGTCTTCCGGAAGAGCGGACGACAGGAGAGCGTGAAACAAACCGTTGTCCACCGTAATTGCTGGTGTAGTAGCTGGGGGAGCGAAGGAGAGACTGGCCAGCAACTTGGACGAACTGCTGCTGGGGCTGCTGCTGCATCTGACGGACCACCTGATACCCTCCGCCGGCCAATCGAGCAGGTTGGATGACGCTTTTTGGAGTGTTAGACAGACGGACAATCTGCTGTTGTTGGTTAGAAACCTGGGCCGAATTGACGAAGCGGACAGTGTTGGAAGGTGTTGCCAAGCGGACGACAGACTTTTGAGTGTTCCGGCCAGGATTTACGACTCGGACAACGGACGACGGCGTTTGGGACGAAGTGGCCAGACGGACAACGGAAGGCTGGACGGAAACCTTGGAAGGATTACCCACAGCGCGAAGAATTGGCGATGCATTTTCGTTGTAAGTCTGGCCGCCGGTCAAACGGACGATATTTGGTTTGACAACGTTGCGGGTCCCGAACGATCCATCGAAAAGGTTATCGGGAAATCCATCGCGGTCGTCGTCAACGCTGGAATATTCATAGTCCTGGAATTTCTGGTCCACTGAGACGGCCGATGACAAAACTGGGAATCCTTGAGCACGGTTAGTTTCAGGGATAGCAGTTCCACGAGCTTGGAATCCTATCGCTTCTCCATTTGTCGATCCGGCGACATATTCTACAAGAATGAATTCAATTTCGAATCGAATAAGGTGCGATAATAAATAAATGTGATTTTTTAAAACTTATTACCAAACTCTTGGACTTGGCCGTTGGCATCGACGTAGCCCCATTTGCCGGATACATATCCGTCAATATCTCTGTTCTCGACGCGGAATGATCCGTCAGCGGACTCGTAGCCGAAAGTGTAGGTGCCGTCGTCATTCAGCTGATTGATTTGTCCAAGAATTTCCGTGTTGGATCTTGAGAATTGAACGGCCGGCGACCTAGAAACAACGTAGGGTGCCGGAGAGGCCAACGCACAGGCCAATAAACTGAGCACTACAATCTGAAATAACATTTTTATTAACTTAAATGATCTATCAATTTAGATTTTATATAATGTATAGCGCTTGTTCCTTACCAAGGTATTCATATTTGTTGTTGCTTGGAGAACTGATGATGAACACTTGAAGCGATTGAAGTGACTGTGATGTTGACTGGTCATCTCCCGTCAATTTATACTCCACCCATATTCCAGTGTTTGATGTCGTATACACATTCTTTGCATTGTCCGCTTGAAAGAACTGGACTTGCTGGTGTACTTTCTCCATCAAACTACCGGTCCCTCACGGCCAGCGTCTTTCAAACTTGTTGCATCCGATGGCTCTTTTTTTAAAAAATCACATAGACACCCCCTTCTTTTCTGTGAAATAATGTCAGATGCTCGAATTACTTTCTCTCTCACTCTCGAGTTGGATTTAATCTCTCTCTGGGTGTCTTTATTTGCAAAGGGGTACCCCACATCCTTATAGACTTTTTTTTTTCTGGGGTTGCATTATAAAACTGCGGGCTCTGCGTCACACTTTTATCGTGGAACCTGTATGGTTCGAAAGCCAAACGGATAGACCGAAAAAAAAATTAAAGGGTTGATGCAATAAGAAACCTCTATTTCGACTTTTATTTTTGAGATGCTGTGTGCTGGTTGTCCCATATACCATTATGATCGGCAGAGAGAAAGGACGCAAAAAATAGTGAAGCCTTGCGTTATTGTTAAAATCTCTTGAACGTTTTCATTATATCTTATTCATTTTCGGCACACGACCTTGGATAACATGGTCAAAGTTTTTGCGTCGATTTGGATTGGAATGCAAACTTATTGTGAAATAAATTTATACGGGCGAGAAGTCCGGTGGCATATAGAGTTCTAAGTATTTTTTAATGTTACGTAGCGATTTCAGTTTAAAATTGCTTTTCGTTAAGTGACGGTGAGATATACCATGGCGGGCTTGTTACATATGCGCTACATAACGTCAATTGAAAACGCTAATCAAGATTTTTTGACAGGTAGGTCACGTTTCGATTGCCGTGAGATAAGGTGTTGTATCCTATCAGCGCAATAAAGAGCTGAAGAAGGCAAAAACAACGTAGGCTATATGTTGCAATGAGTTTATTGAGTATATTTTATGTTTTGAAGGTTACTATAGTAACCAACTATTTAAAATCACGATTCGTTCAACGTTAAAATCTGTTTCGTACATTCAAAACCGTAGTCCGTATAGACTGAATTTATGTTTGGCAAATATATAGATGTATGTCATCTAATAAATATGTAAGAGTTAAATAAATTTAAAAAATATTCAGCGATTACTTTTTTACTTTTGTACTGCAGGTGTGTGTGCGTGCCTGTGCTGACTAATGATCGGCTGACGCACACAAACTATAATGCCCTATGTTGTTTGTTGAATTACCCAACAGGTCAAAGACGTCACTGTTGTGTTGGATAAACATAGATGATAATAGCTCCATAAGAACATCTAAACGATTTCAGGAAGTAAGCCTATTAATCGTGCTATACAGCTATATACCTAATATTTCCATTGAGCCTAGTTGGTAAACGAATCAGACAACCAATTACCGAAATGTTTTTTTTTTCAACACTGAATTAATCGCTAAAATATCGTATTGATTAATTCCATAAAGTACAAGCTAACCTGTTACCCATTTCATTTTCAAATTGAGAGTACGAATAAACCATAGTCGACGAGATTTCTGCGCATTCTACTTGTATTTTCGCGTCTCAACTACTTCATACATGCCTTATGGACTACAAAAATAGGAAAAATATCGAAATGAAACGCCAGAAAAAAAATCTTTGCTAAAAAATAGTGGAGGTTTTAAAATCGTCCAAAATCATCGTCAAGAGTCGCTCGAGTCCTCAAAAGTTAATGGGAAAATCATTTGAAATAAAAAATGACGCGATTGCTAAATCAACCGGAAAAAACGGACGAAAGACCGGCAGAGAAGAAATCGTCGTCATCGAAATCGTTCAAGTCATCATCAAAGTCGTTCAAGTCGTCAAAGTCATCACTGTCAATGACAATAGCTTGCTGCTGGGTTGATGACGGGGCGAAGGTGTTGGTGATGGGCCTTGGGCTGTTATTTCCTCCAACCACAAAGCGTCCCCCGAGGAAAGAATTCAGTCTTCCGGAAGAGTAAACTGGATTACGAGATACGAATTGCTGTCCACCGTAGCTGGTGTAGTATGGAGACTGGTAAACGGATTGCCCAGCATCTTGGACAAACTGCTGTGGCTGCCTCTGAACGTTCTGCTTTACCACCTGGTAACCACCGGTGGAGAATCTAGAAGGCTGGATGACGGTCTGCCTATTCGGCGAGGACAACTGGACAATCTGCTGCTGCTGCTGGCTCGAAACCTGCTGGGCTGGATTCACGAAACGGACAGCATTGGAAGGATTTTGGACCGACGTTTGAACCGGAGAGGTTAGACGGACAACAGATGGTTTCTGCTGCTGTTGGACGCGGTTGACAACAGCTTGTGTTGGCCTATCAAAAGATGTCTGGCCAGAAGAAGTCAAACGGACGATGCTGGATGGATTTCCAGCCGGAGAAGTCAAACGGACAACGGAAGGTTTCTGCTGCTGAGAGACTTGAACAGTGTTGACAACAGGAACGACATTCGGTGTAGCCGTAGCGGTCAAGCGCACATTGTTGGATGGAGTGTTCTCAATGAATGTTTGAATCGGAGCTGTAAGGCGAACAACATTCGATGGATTTTCGAACGAAGTGTGGACCTGGGTACCGGTCAAATGGACGGCGTTTGGTAGTGTGTTGCGGGTGCCGAATGATCCGTGGAAAATGTTATCGGGGAATCCGTCGCGGTCGTCATCAACGCTGGAATATTCATAGTCCTGGTATTTCTGGCCCACTGATGCGGAAGCAGGTGGATACAAGACTGGGAATGCCTGGGCGCGGTTAGTTTCAGGGATAGCCGTTCCACGAGCCTGATATCCAATGGCCTGTCCGTTCATCGATCCGGCAGCATATTCTAAAATACCAATTTACTCTACAACTATTCCGGATGGATATATAAGAAATGCAAATTTGAAACTTACCAAACTCTTGGACTTGGCCGTTAGCATCGACATAGCCGTATTTGCCGGATACATATCCGTCGATATCTCTGTTCTCGATGCGGAAGGATCCATCTTCAGACTCGTAACCAAAAGTGTAGGAGCCGTCTTCATTGTGCTGATTAATCTGACCGAGAATTTTGGCATTGGCCGACGAAAATTGAATTCCCCTTGAAGTGGAATCGAAAGAGGACGTGCTTACGTAGGGTTCCGGAGCCGGAGCAGCCACTGCACAAGCCAAACTGAACGCTAAAAGCTGGAAAAACGCACACAGAATGTTATACATTTTCAAATAGATGATTAGAATTCAGTTAATTCGCTTGTTTATTCCTTACCACGGCAATATTCATGTTGATTTGTGAATAGAAGATCAGGTAGTGAACAGTCAGAAGAGAATGAAATGACTGTGATGGTTGTTGGTTATCCCCCGTCATTTTATAGTCAACTTATTCCACGGTCCGTCGTGAAAATGAAGACAGGTACACAATTGGAAAGGGTTTTTCTCTTTAACCTATCATCTCTCACGACAATACCTGGGACTCCTTTCCAATTTGCTGTATCCGGCCAGTTTTTTTCTATAACGCTTACGAAAGGATAGTCTTGTTAGAATCTGACAAATCGCCTTGACAGTCAATGTGTCATTCTGAACGGTGCGGGTGGCGTGCCACAATTTCGTGTTTAGAAAAACAAGACATTTGTTAACTTCACTAACCATTTGTTAAACTCTGACGTATGCGATTCGATAGAGATAAGCGATAGGAAATTTGTTTTCAAAGAATCTGTTGTCACTGATTTCTTTTCTACCTTTCCGTTTTCGCAGAAGCGTTCACGGTCAATCACAAGACTTGGAGAATGTCGATATGGTGACACTGATGTGTGTTCTGCCCGTTTAATGAGAAGAAATTAATCGACGTCAAATGTGGCAGTCGATCGAAGCTAACGTGCTCGCTTGTATGACGCTCGCGGGCCTCGGGTGCCGTTTTAATTATCTGACGTAAAATCTATATAAGAAAATCATATAATATCCTGGTATCCTCATCCTTATGGGAACCCCATTGCTTTTTGCAAAACCAAACCAAGGTCTTTAATCAACTTTTCCATTCCTGAAACTTCTCATATGAACATCTTAATTCATCAGCACTTCTCAACTAAAGTATTCATCTCAACGTTAACTCTACTCAATTGATAGATTTTATTGATCATAACAAATTTAGCTGTACTAAAAAAAAAACTTTTGCTGTAACTGTTAAGGTTGTCGTTAGACAGCGTTTTTAATTTCATATTCTAAACGCTCGATGTCGCTGCTCTCGATTTGTTGCCATTTCTGTGATTTTAAAACGTCTGCTTGATTTCTCATTTCGTATAGTTAAATTTTGATTATTTTACAGTTTTAATCGAATTCGAATTAGTTATGGAAGATCGTGATGCTCTGGAAGAGGAAACTTACGATGCATACGATGGAAGGGATGCAATCATATTTTTGATTGACGCGTCAGTTCCTATGTTCAAAAGACCACCTGTTGATGACATAGATGCTGCACAAACTGAAAACGATTGTCCCTTCGTTTTAGCCATAAAGTGTGCTTACAATACTTTGTGCAGCAAAATTTTTACAGATCCAAATGATTCTGTTGCTATTGTACTGTTTGGGACCAAGAAAACTGCTCCCAACGACAAATATGGGGTTTATACAAACACGTTTCTCCTTCAGGACTTGAAGAATCCAGACTGTGAGCCTATCACACAGCTGGATGACATGCTCAATAAGGACGGTGGAATGGATGAGTATATGTATGCAGAAAGCAATCCTCAATCCATATCCTTGGCTGATTCTCTATGGCTGTGCAGTTCAATATTTTCAAAGCAGTAAGTTTTATTTAGTGTAACACAAGTTATCACAAGTCAATTCATCACTATGCTCAAGTAAAAAATAAGGAATAAGTGAATGTTTCTAATATTTTTCTTTCAATTTAGTAAATCAAAGACAGATAAAAAGCAGATTTTTCTGTTTACCAATAATGATGAACCGCATTCTAAATTTTCGGCCAAACAAAAGCAAGCAGAACGACGAATTGGAGACCTACAAGACGGCGGGGTTTCAATATTCCTTTTTCCTATAGGAGAAGAGTTTAACACAACTAAAGTTTATCAGGTAGGTATACTCTTTCTCTTTTATCTGATCGTTACTGTTACCATGTTAAATCATGTGTTCATTGCAATGTCACATCAGGAATTGCTCGAATCAAATGACAAAGGCGGCATTCTTCCAGGTAGCATGACAACGGACGAACTACTTTTGAAAATTTGCCGCAAATGTCAGAAGAAAAGAACTTTTGCAAGTTTGGTCTTCAATCTAGATTCGAACACAAAATTCGGAGTAAGGTTATACAACTTAATCAGGTAACGAGATTTACGTCGTTTTGAATTTAAAAGTACCATTGAACATTTATATGCATTTTGTTAGACCTGCCGCACAACCCAAACGAGTGCCATTGGATAAGAGAACAAACGAGCCAGTCAAATCAGTCACAACTAAATTCAACGCTGTAATGACTTATTGACCATTTTTATATATTTGATCTTGAACTTACTGTCTATCATTTGTCATATTCATCTAGGAAACGGCTGAGACTCTTTTACCAAGTGAGCTCATCAAGTACACAACCGTGTGTGACGAGAAAATTCGTCTAGACAAAAATGATTTAGCAAGCTTGAAATCGAAATTTCCGTCTGGGTTTACACTTTTGGGATTTAAACCTATCGGGAAACTTAAACTGCATTTGCATCTTAGTCCTGCTAGTTTCATCTATCCTGACGAAGATCTAGTCAAAGGTTTTGTACGAATCGCTCACACTATTAAACTTTTTAATAACGTGTTTATTTATAGGAAGTCGAATGATTTTCGGAGCCCTCATGCATCGTTGCAAAGCAAGGGGATTTGCTCCTTTGTGCGTTTTGAAAATGACAGCAGCGATGAAACCTCGTATAGTTGCTTTATTACCACATGAAGAGCACGACCCAAATCAAGCTCCTTTATTTGGTTTTCATGTGATAATATTACCTTTCCGAAACGATGTCCGCAAATTTAATTACAATGAATTGGTGGAATCTACAACCGTTCTGAACGATGAACGTAAATTTGTTCAACAAATTTGGAAAGCTGATCCCAACCAGATTGATGCGGCGAAGGCAGTTGTGTAATTTTAAAAAGTGTGTCTGGTTTTCTCAACAGTAATTCATACAAAAATTTTTATTTTCCTTTTAGAAAAAAGTTGACCAGTAAAGTTGGATATACTCCTTCTGATTATTTGGATCCTGCGCTGCGTACTAAATGGAATACCTTGGAAGGGATGGCCTTAGGTCGTGAAAACATCGAGAGCGTCGAAGATTTAGTTATGCCCGATATTGACGCTATTGACAATGTACGTCAAATTTTGTCTACATTTATTTGAACCGAATAAGGTTTTGTGACATTTTTTCCTCTACAGAGACTTGGCCAACGATCCACGACTTTCAACGATCTGGTTTTTCCTCTCGGATACCAGTCTCAATATGTACCCTCAGCTTCAAAGGCAAAAGATCCCAAAAATGAAGCTGCCGTTGAAGAGGCAGCGAAAAACGGATGGGTATGTATAGTGACGAAAACATAAGCTACAATTTTGGATTGCGATGTGATTTGTCTTTCTGTTCTCATGGTTTGCAGGTGGATAAAATGACTGTTGATGTTCTTAAAGGCTATCTTTCAAATCAAGGAATAAAGGGCGTCGCAAAAATGAAAAAAGCGGAGTGTGTCGAAAAGATTAAGTTACACTTAAATCTAAAATGATTCAAATTCCTTTTTATGAAGATACTCTGTAATTATTGGTGAATTACACAGGCATGGCGATGTAGAAATTAATGAGCTTCGCCTTTCTTGCCAGCGATTCGTTTGAAATCACTCATGTTGGTTGTCGAAAGTGGGGATCCGTAGATTGTCAAATGATCGATACGAGTTGTTTCGGTTCCAGTCTGGTTGTCTTTAATGAAAATCATTAAATTAGAAACCGTCTGAAATTTTACGAAACGAAGAAGAACCGGATTCCCGTCTAGATCTCCGGGTTGCAGACTGCCAAAAGAAAAGGTTTTATAATAAGCGTGATCATATGTTTTAAATCATAAGACATACACAATTTCCTGTGTTGGCTGTGTACTCTCGGCCGAGTCGAAATCGATGGTGCGTGGTTGATTAATAAATAATCTCAAAGTCTTTGGTCCTTGATCTTTTGGAGCTTTGATTTTTATAGAATGAATTTTCAGAGTTTGGTTGAAGGCGAGTGAGATGATTAACTATGTAGAAAATAAACGAAAATCGTCACAAATTTCTTCTAGTATAACTTATCTATCGTAAAATAACAGTTTACCTGTTCATCACAATCAGATTCAAGATATCCAGGATTGCTTGTCAGAGCCCCAGCTAATGGATGCTCATCAGACTCATTGAGGCACTCACATCCACTCTTTGTTATGAATGTAGCCAGATCCAACTAATAAAATCCCAAGAATACCCAAATGAACTATTTTTTAAAATATGGGATTAACAGACTCATATTTACATAGCCTTGTACAGTGCAATCTTCTTCTGCATCTTCTGAACCATAATGCTGTTTAACTTTCTGCTCCAATGCATCTGGGTTTCCTCCTTGCAAACGATCAATTTTTGCCTGAACATTACAGATAAACCATATTGAATGAATAAATATTTAAAACTTATTTAAGGAATAAGTACCTTATTTCTGAAAAAGATGAACGTTGGCATGGCAGAAACACCATTGCTTGCTGCAGTTTCAGGGCAGTTGTCAACATCAACTTTCAAAAAGACAGCTCGTGGATATCTCCTTGCTAACTCATCAAAGAATGGTGCAATTCTCTGGCAGGGTCCACACCTGTTTAAAGTATTATGATTATGTTAATGATCCAGAATAAATTCCAATTGCATGTATCAGATAACTGAAATAGATTTTACTCACCAGGAAGCCGTAAAATCGACGACAACCAATTTTGTCCCAGCAGCGTTCATTTCCAACGCATACTGCGAATCTTCACCCAAAACACGAACAGCCATTATATTTCTATCACAAATAAACGAAATTCGAAACGAGTCGTTTAACTCTTGTGTCGATGTCGGCGAAAATGCACGATGACAATGACAAGTTGATTGACTGATTGTTATTAAAAAAGGAAGATGGCGCTTTATTAGCTTTGAATAATGTCTACTAGATGGCGAAATAAAATTTACTCTTACTTACATATCTTCAAAATTTCTAGAAATATTTATCTAAACTAAAAAATTCTTTTACGCAACTAATCATTTTAATTTGTAAATTTCTATACAAACCGCATCACTGCATTTATTAATTGACCATGCATATGGGCGCATTGAAACAAAATTTGTTTTCGTACGTTCACGTTAAGGATAGGAAACACCAGCGTGATTTTATCTAAAAGGAAAAGTTTTTTGTTTGTTTGTTTTTTACTGATAAAAATGGTATCCACACCAACTTTTGTAATGCAACCGTGATACATCACACCAGATAAATAAGGACGCGTACAAGGTAATGCTAATCAATTCAGTCTGACCACGAATAGCAACGCTTACCGAAAGGATGTCTCGATTTATATTGTTTGCAGCTGTTCTAGTTGTTCTGTGTTCCATCGCAAAAGGTAAATACTAAATACAAGACATTTTCTTTCATGTCAGAACCTGTCACTGTTCAGGTACTCGATAAAAAGTGGCCAAAACTGGGGTTTTTAATCAGTTAAAGAGTCATTAACTTGTTAATTATTTTTAGGTGAAATACTGTGCTATTCTTGCGTCAGTCAAGGAGGGGCAGATGACGCTTGCGTAACGAATCCAGCTGCGGTAACTGCAAATACCCCCATTGTCAAATGCAAATATAAATACTGCACGATTCGTCGACTTGAGTACGCTTCAGATCCGGGTAAAAGTTAAAAATGAGATACGATAATAAACTAGCAGTCGAGATGTTTAAACGTACGCTCTTTTGAGAAATCTAGGAACTATTTTTAGTTTCTTACGCGGTTGCGAAGATGAGCCTCTTCCAAACGGGGAAAATCCTGGAGAAGATATTGTTGTGTGGGCACAGTCATGTAACTTTGCCGACTTGTGCAATATCGGTGACGGACTAGAAGAGATAACACCGGAAAGTATGGCTGGTGGTGGTGGAGATAACTCAAATGTCATAATCGTACCTGCGTCTGCTAGTTCTTTGATGATTGAAAAAATCCCCTTGGTAATCACTGTCTTGTTGGTTGCTTTATTTCGCCACCATCTGTATCGATTGTAGAGAAATCTATTAATTCGCATAATCCATTAAAATATAGCAATATGCCAACATGTAAAAATTTATACCGTATCTTCTAAAAGCGTCGACAAAATACATTTCGTAGCTATTTTTCTTGCTTCAATTTAATTCCGAGATAACGTTTTTTTTGCAATCTATGAACGAATTTCACTCAGCTTTCTTTATTGACTTGAATAGTTTTAGAACTTAATAGAAAATGTAGCGTATCTCTTATGATGCCTTTAGTAGAAAATAGAAGATGAATACTTTGCATAAAGTACGTTTGCGCGACGAAGTGCAAACGATCGGGGACCCCCCCCCCCCCTCACAAATTTTTAAAGACAAATTTATTTTGTTGAGGGAGAAATAAAAACAATCAGCATAAAATCAACGAAAGCCAATTGTGCCCCAGTTGTTTTCTACCCATATTCCGAATCTTCACCCAAAACAGTCATTAAAATTTCTATCACAAATAAACGGAATTCAAAGCGGATCGTTTAACTCTGATGTCGACGTCGGCGAAAATACAATGAAATTTCTGAACAAGAAATCAATTTAAGTTGTAAATTTCTATACCAGCAACTCCATTAGATGCATGATTGACAATTAGATGATGAGCGCATCGACACACTTACAGGGGGCAGGGAAGTACCCCTTTACCTAAAAGGGGAATTTTTTAATGATAAAAATGGTACAAAGACGACTTTTAAAGAGCAAATGTGACACATCTCTCCATATAAATAAGGATGCGTAAAGGTAATGCTCATCAATCCAGTTTGACCATGAATAACGAAATGATGTCTCGATTTCTATTGTTTGCAGCTGTTCTAGTTGTTCTGTGTTCCATCGCACAAGGTAAATACAAGATATTTTCTCCCGTTACAGAACCTTACGTTTTTATACAGTCAAGAATCTTTAACTTGTTAATTATTTTTAGGTGAACTACTGTGCTAAACTTGTGTCAGTCAAGGAGGAGCAGATGACGCTTGCAAAACGAATCCCGCTGCGGTTACCAATAACCCCATCGTGCAATGCAAATACAAATACTGCACAATTCGTCGTCTTGAGTACAAATCAGACCCAGGTAAAATTTAAATAAAGATAAGTAGTCAAAGAGTAGTCAAGACCTTCGCAGGTAATAAACTCTCGTGTAAAAAATTTAGGGACCATTTTTAGTTTCTTACGCGGTTGTGAAGATGAGCCTCTTCCAAACGGGGAAAATCCTGGAGAAGATATTGTTGTGTGGGCACAGTCATGTAACTTCGCCGACTTGTGCAATGTAGGTGACGGTCTAGAAGAGATAACACCAGAAAGTTTGGCTTAGAGGTGGCAAAGATAACTCGAAAGTCATAATCATATACCTGTGTCCGGTACTTCTTTGACGATTGAATAAATCCCCTCGGTCATCTTATTGGTTGCTTTATTTCGTCACCATCTGTATCGATTGTAGAGAAACCATGTGAACACAAATAAAAATATAATACAGTTTCGTCTAAAAGCGTGGATTAAATACATTTCATCTCCATTTTTAATACGAGAATGTTATAATTAAATGCTTCAATTTACTTCAGATATAATGTTTGTTGCAGTCTATAGCCCTATAAGAATTGACATGCAGCTTTCTCTATCGACTCGAATAGATTGAGAACTTTATAGGAAATTTAACTCTCTCTTATAACTTTCAATAGGAAATAAAAGATGAACTGTCACATTTCATGGGCCAGTTTGGTTCTTATTTTCTCCATAAGAATACAGCACGTTTGCGCGTGGGTGAAGTTTGAAATATTTTAGTCGATCTCACTTTCGGTTGGACAAAAGATCGGGCACCCCCGATTTTTCTGGACAAAATTGTTTTTTGTTGAGGAAGGAAGAGAAACAGTTCCAGCATCTATTGCTAAAACAAAAAGGAAAAGTCTTTCTTTTACCCTACTTTGGCCGCTTGAAGGGGTTTTCATTGATATGGACAAGACCGGCGTTGAATGACGAAGCGAATAAAACAATCAACGGAACATTAAAGTGAGCCCAAAGAGCAACCGACCGGAATGTCATCTATTTAAGGCAACTCGGGGTGACTTCAACGTTATAGTAGATCACTAACCAGCAAGTCCTCAACAACACTTCTTCAGCTCCACAGTGCCCTAACCTTTACAAAATCAAGATGAGATTTCAGGCAGCATTAGTTTGCGTAATTGGTAAGTAATGGAATTATAATTAACTTTCTACCTTATTTTAAGGCAATGTTTACTGCAGGATTCGTGTTGATGGTCACGGCTGAAAAGGATAGCAAAACGGAAACTAAGGATATAGAAGTTGACGACGTTACAAGAGTATGTTCCAAGTAACCTACAAAAGTACTGTGGAGTGTTAAAAAAACAACAACATTTGCTTTAGGATAAACGTGGATTCGCAAGTGGAGGAGGCGGATATGGAGGCGGTGGTAGCGGAGGATACGGTGGAGGTGCCGGTGGAGGAGCAGGTGGATATGGGGTAGGTTATGGCGGAGCTGCAGCCATCGCTCAACAGGCCGCTAATGTGGCAAAAGCAGCCCAAAACGCCCAGGCCGGTGCCGCAGCTCAGGCCGCCCAACAAGCGCAAGCATCCCTCGCAGCCCAAGCTGTTCAAGCTGCCCAACAAGCCCAAGCCGTAGTTGCGGCCAAGCAAGCCCAGGCTGCTCAAATTTCACAGGCCGCCCAAGCTGCCCAAGCCGCCGCATTCGCTGAATCTGCCCAGGCTGCTCAAGCTGCACAGGCCGTTCAAGCTGCCGAAGCCACCAAGGTCCAGGCTTTGCAGCAGGCTCAAGCTTTGGCAGCTGCCGCCAAGGCCGCTCAGTCACATGCTGCCCAGGCTGTCGCTTCTCTTCAAGCAGCCCAAGCTCAGCAAGCCACTCAAGCTCAGGTGACAACAAAATCTATTAATGAAACTTACAGATTAATGCACTTCAAAATAAAATTAACTTAAAATTAACTAACTATTTCACCCAATCTCAGATGGCTTACCAAGCCCAAGCGAACGCCCAGGCTTTGGCTTACAAGCAACAGGCTTCACTAGCTGATCTTGCCGCTGCCCAGCAAGCGGCCAACAAGGCCTATTCCGCCGCCCAGGCCGCTCAAGCTACAGCTGTCGGTGGTGGTGGTTCCTACGGCGGATTCGGCGGTGGATATGGTGGTGGCCATGGAGGATGCCCGGCTTGTTAAACTTTCGCTGGAACAGGATAAAAAAAAAAAAACAATTTTTTAAATTACAGAGTCGCTATTGATAGCATAATATTAATTATATACTACTTTACCTATCTAAGATGACATTTCTTTGCCTACATTAATATTTGAATGTACTTATTTGCTAGACGAATTCGTTAACATTCGATTAAATACAAATGGCTGAATTATCACGACCTTACTCCGGTGTCAGTAACTGAATGAAAAGTAATGTATTTGAGGGTAAAAAGAAAAATCAGAAAAGGTTTCAAGGCTATAAGAAGAAGTAAAAGAAAAAAAAATATAAAGTAAAAACGGCTCTTGATATTGTAAAAGAATTCTATGATGATGAAAAAAATTGTCATTTTACTTTTAATCAACAAGAAATTACTCAAATTAGGAGTTGCATACATAATAATAAGTATTCCCTCGTAGTTAGTTTTAAAAATTCCTTGTTCAATAGTGACAGTGAGCGACTTACAATTTTCCCAATTTAATGTCTCCTCTGGTCTCACTCTAAGACTTAAAATTTCAATCTATACAAATACTAGAAAGAAGGTGTTGAAGAAAACTGGAACGTGTGGGCAAAAACTGGGCTACCTGCTGACAGCCCAGCAGTAGGCTATTATTCAGTTACCAACATCACTATTTACACTAAGACATGATGACCCCAACTTAGGAATTCTATAAATTGATCTCAAGTCCTTACAAGGCATTATCAGCAATAAACAGAAGTGAGAATGGAAAGATACCTGTGAACATACAAACGAAAATTGCTTAAAATCTCGTAAAAGTATTTGGGTTTTTTTTGTTTTTAGTTAGCAGTCACTCGTCAGAAAGTAAACGAAGCAGTAAGCATGTTGCCATGTTGCCAATTTTCCAAATGCTATTACCAAGGATAGAGATTAGAGAATTCAAAATATAACAATTGATGCAATAACGAATCACGAATGAGATTTTCACTATTTTTCATTAATAAAAGTGATTAAGGCTAAAATATTTAGATAAAATAAAATGACTCGAGCGACTCACGAGCATAGACAAAGACCATGGTCTTTGTCTATGTCACGAGTGCCACGAGATACCCTTATCTAGAATAGATAAAAGGCGAATGTGCGAATACGCTCTGTTGTGTAAAAAAAACGTCAAAATAGAGGGAAGATGTCAAGTCGATATGGACGAAACTTGTAGTTTATTGGGGTTTCATTGGTGGCATTAAAAATAAACATTTACAAAATAGTGGGCAAATATGGTAATTGGTAATGGTAACTTGGAACAATCTTCAAAGTTATTAAACTTTATCGACATTGCCCAACTTAGAGTTTGTTAAGTTTAAATCACTCGCCATCGAAAACATGCAATCAAATGAACGAAATAAGAGAAAAAGAGTTTCATCCCGCCTATCCGTATGTAACTTTCTGTATCTTTGTTTGGTAACACGTCTGTTAACTTTGAAGGACGCAAGATTGCAAATTGTCAGTTGGGATTTCCCTGCAAAAATCATGTAATTTTTCTTTAAGATTTAATAAATCATAGGTTGGACTACAAAGGAAATCAAAGTGGCTTACCTTGGGTTTTAAATATTTGAAAATTGCGTTATTAATGAAGGTTGGATCAAGCTGATTTCTGGTTCTCTGAGAAGATGCATTTGGCTCTGATCGTATCCCATTTTGCAACTGCCTGTAAATTTGTGGAATTCATCAGAATAATAATGGAATTAATAAGCAATCACAATTGTAATACAATAATGTTTACCTGTCGTGTTGAACTAATACCAACTCCTCGTATTCGAAGCAGTAATTCTTCCAGGTTTCAAGCTCTGATTCCAACATTTTGATCTTAGACAGCGAGGCGTCCAACTGCTTCTTAGATTCATCCAAGTATATCGAACTGTTGTGGACTATATCTTCAAAAAACTGGTACCTAAATCAAAAGATTAAACGGTTAAGCGTGAAACGAGGTGATGATAAGAATAACCCATACTTTTCTTCGTAGATCTTAAGTTGGCGACGCCCTTGAGTTTCTTTACGCTGCAATTCCTCGTTCATATATTTCAAATCACGTAGTTCCTACGGGAGAAAAATATTGGAAAAATAAAAATAAACACACAAGTTCAATATTTTTCGGATGTTTTCTTTTCTGCTATCTTGCCTTTATGAGTTTTTGCCTCTCGGGAATATCGTTTGGATTACCCTCATTCAATTTTAGATCAGCTAGATTAAGTTTGCAAGCTTTGGAATTCTCTGATTTTAGTTGGTGTGAAGAAATTTCATCCAGAGCATTTTGAAGTAGAAGATTAGATTCCTCACGACGTTTTTCATTTTCCCTTTCGATTTCAGAAATCTTATCTGATGGAAGAAAAATAAAATTTAAAACAAAAAAATTATTTTATGCACCATTTTTACTAATGCCTTTAAGGTGATTGTAATCCTTTTCAAGTTTCACGCAGACCAATGTTTTTTTAATGTTATCCACATGAAGGACTCTATTCATCCTCTGCAAAAGTTGCACATCCTCCGGCAAAAATTCTTCTGGAGGTAACTAAGAAATAGATAAAAATCAAATACTGGATTTGTGGAACTAACACAATCTTTAAGACACTACCTGATTTGCTATCCGCTTATTCTGACCTGTTTTCAACAAGTTGGGGAAATTACCACCGTTGTCACTCTGTGGACTTTTTTGAGCCACACTGCCTTGCTTATTCTCAGTGTACTCTTTCACTTCTGCTATTTTTGCCTCCTTGTAATCATTCTCAGATATCAGCCATGATTTTCTTAGGTCCATTTTGAGATTCCTATCCTGGAAACCTCAAGTTAATAAACACAGGTTTTGTAGTGAAAATAAACTAAAATGAACTTACTTTCTTGCAATCTTGTCGTGCAAATTCTTCTCGTTTCTATTTATAAAGAATAAAGGGGACAATACGATATTTCGAAGATTATTTTTTAAGTTTCGAATTCTTGATACACACAGACCATGCTTACATGTTTTGAAGCCGAAGCTGAAATAAAAATCAGTCAAATTTGAGCATAGCCTTACGTAGGCTATGGATTTGAGAAAGCAGGGATGCCATGAGGGCGTTTTTTAAGACCGGAAAAAGATGGCGCTTAAAAATGCGAACAACGATTTGAATTTTTTAATGCGATTAACACTTTTTTGCTATCGATTTGGAATAATTTTAGTCTATTTTGTTTTAATTAAAATGGAAGTTCACACTTTATTTTTATAACATTACTTTGGGTTTGACACAAAATTCGAATTTCAAACTGCTAGCGGTGATGGATGTTACCAACCAATCAGAAGCCTCAGTCTCATGATCCTCGAGTTCCCCTTCCTTTCGAATTTTTTTTCGACCTCGTGTTGAAATCTTTTTTTCTGGTTACTGGTTAGTTAAGGGCATCTTCCAGACGAAGGCAGTCACCACTTCAGTGGTGTCCAGAAATTCGTGAATCAAGTAGCCATTCGATCGAAACCTTTACATATTTTTTAATTCATTTAATATTTCAACATGGGAAGCTGCAAAGAATTTGAAATAGACGAGATTTTGGCTATTCAGAAGAGAGAAGAAAGCTTGATGAAGCTCATGCAAGAAACTGGCTGCGAAATCATTCAAGAAAATGGTCAACGGAAATTCGGCGGTCCTCCTCCAAGTGAGTAACGTTCAAATTCATTATCTTCCGTACCCACTTTTTCCTTTAATTTTGGCGGGCTTATGTTGCAATATTGAATCTTTTTTAAAGGCATGAATTATTGGCATTCACGACTTCAAGTGTTAAGATTTATTAATTTACCCCTAGTGCACGTTGTTAAGTTGATAATGTAGTCCTTAATGCTCACGTTATCAAAACAGATTGGGAAGGCCCTCCCCCTCCTAAAGGGACTGAAATATTTGTGGGGAAATTACCACGTGATGTGTTCGAAGATGAATTGTATCGAATCTTCTCTACAATCGGCCCCATCTACGAGCTCCGTTTAATGATGGATTTCAGCGGCTCAAATCGTGGCTTTGCCTTCATCCAATTCGCTCACCGACAAGATGCCAATCGCGCGATTCAGTTGATGGACAACTATGTATGTGCATATAGAACACTATTCAACACTTTTGAAATAGAACACATGTTATGTACTATTGATGATCTTATTTTATCCAGGAATTGAGACCAAGACACCACATTGGCGTGGTCAAATCGATCGACAATTGTCGCCTATTTATTGGAGGTATACCTAAAACCAAATCTCGCGAAGAAATTCAGGGTGAAATGGAAAGGCTGACCGAAGGCGTAACCAAAGTCATCGTTTACAGGTGAGTCTGTTTAAATTATTTTAAATCTATTTAACCTTAAGCTTTACGTTTTTGCATTCAGTTCCATCACAGATAAAACTAAAAATCGTGGTTTTGCGTTTGTCGAGTACATTAATCATCGTGCAGCTTCCAAGGCCCGTAGAAAGTTGATTCCCGACCGCATTCAGTTGTGGGGTAAAGAGATAGCTGTTGACTGGGCCGAACCGGAAAATGAAATCGAAGAAGACGTCATGTCGCAAGTATGATTATTGCATTAATCGTGTAACCGAACCAGAGTTGAAATATATTGTTTCTCGTTTAGGTTACGGTCCTGTACGTCCGCAACTTGTCGCTGACAACAACAGAACAAGTTCTGCGTGAATTATTCAACCGTGTATCAGACGACAATGTGCAGAAGCTTAAAATGATGCGTGATTTTGCATTTATTCATTTTTCATCCAGAGAAAAAGCTGAGAAAGCCATGCGCAACATGAATCGTAAGTCATTTTATTCCTCGTGTACGGCAGTTAATTTAATGTGCTTTAATTTTAAAACTTTACAGATACGGAGATCAATGGCACGACGATCGAAATTACTTGGGCAAAACCAGTCAAGGAGAAAAAAGCGATCAAATCTAAGCCGCCATCGAGAAAAACGTCTTCGGTTTCGATGAACTCGGTCTCTTCTACTTCGTCGTACAGTCCTTGCAAACCGGCACCAAAGTTTGCTCTTTCCGCTCAGAACAACCGCATATTGTCATCGCCGCCACCACGTCCGGTTCAGTGTCCCCCGGTCACTTTGCCACCGTGTACAATGATGCAACAATTGCCGCATCCGTTATCCAATCAGATTCCAAAGTAATCGTAACTTAAATGAATGTTCTTGCTTGAAAAGTTGCTAAATTATTAATTTTCCCACAGCGTCTTTACTTTGCCTCCTCCATTCCACGGCGGTGGTTTTCAGTCAAGTCCAACTGGATTTCCTTCGAATTCGTCGACATCAGTTTTCCCACATCAAGGAAATTTCATGCAAGCCGCAACTATTGACCTCAACGTAATTTTCTTGTATTTAAAAATCTATCAAGTCACCGTAATTTTTATTTTTTTATTAATAGGGAAATCGTAACTACAACACTCATGGCATTATGGCGGATACCAACAACCGCATGCGCAAAACTACTGATCCGGTAAGATTACAATTAAAATTCGACCATCAGGGTTAATGTTTACTTTACCATTTCTTTTTCTTTAGATGATGTTCACTAATTTTGGACCACCGCTTCATCCGCAACCGAACTGGGTAAATTTTAAACTAGTATTTACTATTAGTAGAGTTTCATTAATTTAGGGTTTTATTCCTATTAATTCAGATGGCAGAGGAGCGTAGTCGTTCTGGGATGACTCGCGACTCACTTAAGTTCCCGATGGATGGCCTCAACACTCAGTTTCACAAGCTGGGCTGTATTAACAACTTGAATCGCGTGGGTTTTAATGGAAACGTCAGTGTAAATCCATTCCAAATCATCTCACCTTTCCCGTCTCGTCCAATGATGCCGTAGATATCCCACATATTTACTTATGGTTATTCGGGTATGGAATTCCACCTGCCAATGAGGCATTTTCTTTTATTAATGTACTTCATTCTCTTATTTTTATTACTCCGTTTGAAGTTTCACACTGCATTGATAGTTTTCTCAGTGCAAATCTGATGCATTTTAATGTCTTTTTCCCCTTACTCTTTGTCCCACAGAACCAATTGCAAACTTCAACTTAACTTATTTGATTTCTTAACGTAAATTACCATTAATGTCAACCATAAATTAACATTTTGATTAATAAGAATATTTACAAGGATTTCTGATTTACGTAGATACTTAAATACTGAAGGTTACCTTCTGTTTCAATTTCAGAGCAAATTTTTTATAAAAATAGCATTAGAAATATTTAGAAGTTCATCCATGAACGAAACAAATGCTAAATTTAAAAATCAAACAAATTCTTTATAGTATTTCAAAATAATTCCAAAACAATTTATTTTTCTTTTTACTTCGATTTGCGTCCAAATGGATTTTAATAATTTTGTGAGTCTTCAATGGGTTCTGTGGGTTGCATCATTTTTCCTTAACTGTTGATTATTGTTCTGTATCACTTTCAATGTTTGTGCCTTGAAAAATATTTAATCCAGTTCTCATTCTTATTATTTATGGAAGCAAAACGAAACATGTACTTTCTGACTTGCTGTTCCAATAAACCCGATTAAGAAAATCATGCCTCCGAGTTGTTTTTTAATTATTAATTTTTTTCCATTGGAAACCATAATCCTATTTGCAAGTGTGTTCGACTTCTAAGTTGCCTGATTTATAGGATAACCAAGGACCTTGCCTCTTTAGTTTACTAATTTTTCTTTGATGATGAACACAAAAACGAATAAAATTCAAAAATTGAGGGAATATGAAACCATCTATTTAAATTCCGAAAGGGGTTTAGATTCATCGACAGACATGGAATTTTCGTTATCAGATGCTTCATCCTCATCACAGTTATTAGAGCTCAGAAATTTTTCACTTATTGTTCCAGAAAACTCGCCATGAAATTGTGCACCCACAGCTGTCGATAGTAAGGCAACGATATTTCTTTCATTTTCTTCGCCGGCTCCAAACACATAACCATTAGCTTTGTCTACAGCAGCACGAACATTCTTTAGTAATTGGGAGTCAGAGATGGATAGAGGCAAGAACGAAACAAAGCTGTAGTTTTCTACCACATCAATTAAAGCAGCATTTAACTGCCGATATTTCTTCATGAAAGGATCCGCATTGATTGCTTCCAACAGGTAATTCAAATCCAACACCTCAGTGTAAAAGTCGAGACCAAAGTGCAGCCGTCCATGTTGTTCAGCCAGGTCTACTTTAGACAGTACGTTAACCTGTGGCATTTCCATTTGGAACATGGATGTCATGGCCGTTAACAACACCGATATGAATTTACCTGATACAAATGTTTGGTTACTATGGTTCTATCTGTTAACAAATGCGGGTTTACCTGGATCACTGCAATAGTGAGAGTCGATCAGTTGAACACAGCATAAACGAAAACCAAATGCTTCTAACTGTTTCATAATGTTTTTTACAGAATTGTTGTGGGTATAGAGCTCAACCTACACAAAAAAGATTATTACAACTTTTCTAGAAAACAGTATCACCTGTATTCAATATACCTGTCCCGGTAGATCGAAGATGAAGTAATGATCTTTGAATTTCTCTATTTCCACAAAGAGCCAGTCCAAATTCTTTTCGAGGAATTCCATACAATAGACCAAGGCGCCGTTCGGACCCAAATTGTAATTTTCCATTACATCTTGGACAGTAATCAATTTTGATACATCAATGGAAGAGGTAAACGGTAATAAATCATTCCCAGGATCTAATCACAATCATATTAGAGATTTTGATTGGAAAAGTATAATAACATTTTAAAATACCTAAATTAACTAGAGCTACTTTACGATTCTGGGATCGAAGGAAATCCGCCATTGCATGACAATAAGTGGACTTGCCGCTACCGGGAGGACCTTATAACATTACACGGTAAAAATGTGTAGCAAATTTACGAACGTAATTTCTACATACCGATAACGGCTTGGCCGAAGATGGTTTTTCTTACAGACATGTTGGAAAATTTATGCAGATTTTTCGGTGAGGGAAAGGTTGATCTTTAGGAATTCGCCAACTTGACGAAGAGTTTTCGGCTGATAGTCTTTAAGTGACAAGGCAAATAAAATGTTTTGCTGTGTTGGAATAAAGTTCACCAAGAAACGTGCAGCAACGTGAATTTCCTCGTCGTCTCGACCGAATAAGACTCTACAAAATTGCAATGAAAGTTAAAAAAACGAAACGAAATTGAGACGACATACAAGAATTACCGAACGCTGTAAACTGCACTGGAAGAATCGTCTTTCTGAGCAACGTCCCGACGGACTTCAACCACGTTTCCCACCTTGCCGTATTGAGTAAGTATGATAAATAACTTGTCGCTAAAAAGGACAATGAATTAAAGTGTAAGTAATGCAAGCAATGAACTAAAGAATTATTCCAACCTGAACTTTGAAATGACAACTTCTGTTGAATTCCCGTTAATCTCGATAGTTTCTGTTTTAGTCTGGACGGGAAATCTTCCCGCTACACCTTCCATATCAAACGATATCCAACCTGAAAGATATAAAAATGGTTCGTAAAAATTAGTGGTCGTATAACAGAATGGAAAGCAATAAAATGGTAATTGACGTCAACTAATTATGATGTGATAAATGCATTTTTTTTTAAATTTTATCCAATTTATTGATCACAATAATCAAAAATTTTTTAAAACTCTAGAAACCATTCTCCTCTTGTAAAAACGTTGATACTCTTCAGGCAGCATGGACAGGTGTTTCAGAGCAGATTCAACCATCTCCAACGCCTGCAGTTTGAAAGTTGAGATAGAAAAATAACCGAGGCCCTGAAGCTTTGACAGTGCCTTACTTTTGAGGCCGGTAGCGGATCTTTGTTGCCGTAAGGGTCTTTTTTATCGTACACCTCTGGACTCAAGTTTCGCCAGAAAACGTTGACTGCTACGGAGAACTCGAGTGATGTCATATTATGAAACCACAGAGCCGGGATGAAAAGAACGTCTCCGGGCTCCATGATACATTCGTGAGATGTTACTTTGGCGAACTCCGGAAAGTGTTCCAGATCAGGAAAATCAATGTCGATAACCCGAGATTTGTCGCCTTCCAAATAGAGATACGGAAGGTCTTCTGGCGAATAGAGAACGGCTCGTTTTTTGCCAGTGACTTGGACAAGAAGATTGTCCATCACATCGTAATGTGTCCACAACTGAACTCCTTCAGAAGCCACCCTGAGGACACTTGAAAAAATAGTGCTTGGTTCCAAAAACTTGGGAACTTGAAAATCTTGGCAAAGTTCAGGATAATGAGAATCAAGATTGGCAACCTCTCTTCCCCTTGAATCAGTTCCAAGTGCCCTTAAATAGTAAACTTCACTGTTTGTTAGAAAAAAGTTTTCGTGCTCATTTTCAGAAGACCTTTTGATTACTTGATCAAACGGCAGTGTTTTATAATGAAAGTTTTTGGTTAGGAAATTCATTTGCCCTGTTTCAGATACATGAATCTTCACTGGCTTATTCCCAACATTTTGCGAAAGATATTCAGCTGTCCACTTTCCTAGACAACTTCCAATGTCTAATCCTCTGAGTATGACAGGACTTCGTTTGGGATGGATCTCATCAAAAAATTGTTCCATTAGGATATTGTTATAGACGGGAACTGGGCTGACTTTTCTTTCAGTCATTTTAAAATTTACTCTACTAACGAAAGATGATCACGTGTAAAAACTTGCTTTGGCTATAACAATTGAATGTTACCTGCAAGGCGAAATGATAAAACTAATAACTATCGATAGACCGGTTCAATATACAGTTAAATTAACAGCAATGCACTTACCAAAAGCAGAGAATTAACTTCAACGGTATTGTTGTTTCGAATCAACTTTCAAGAGGAAAAATTTGAAGGAAAAATATGTTACAGCGACTGCAGACGGACTAAAACGAATAAACAACGTTGCAATTTGATCTAGATGTTTAATTTAGGTGGATCATCAACATTTATCAACTAAAATACAAATAGAAAAATCTATTGCAATAATTATTTTAAAATAAAAATTCTTAAAAAAAAATAAATCACCGAGATTATGTTTGTCCCAAAACGATTAAAAATAAAACAGCAGACTATTTTACATCAGAAAGGCGAGTAGATCGAATGTATTTTCCACTTTGAATAAACATAAAATAACACAGAATTCACAAAGAATCAATCATTTGACACAGAACACGATCCTCCTCAGTACACCCATTCCCAGAAGTTTGGTTGCTTGCATTGCCTTCTGAAGGTTGAACCCGTTCAACATCTATAAGGAGCTTGATGTTGCCTTCAGTTGGTTCAGGAATTGTGTTGACAGCCTGCTGAACCAATTCCCAAGCTTTGTCAAAATGTCTTCTGAAACGCTCTGCAATTTCCAATCTTTGTCGTTTTTGTTGTTCTAGCATAACTCTAAGAGTTTCCCTTGCTTGATGAGGCCGAAATTCATTGACCAGATGATGCATGTGAATGAAAAGCAAAGTGAGGTCATCAATTTTTGTGGCTCTTGCTTCAGACTCTGGATTTCGTATGCAGATATCAACCAAGTCAAGGAAACTAGCAGTGATGGAGTGATTGAGCTTTTTCAGTTCTCTTCTGTGGTCATAGTTATTAGGGTACAGACGTCGTATATTCTGGAATAGTAAAACGAGTATTAAAGAAAGCTTTGATTAAGAAAAAACTTCTATCACCTGGCTTTCAAGAGGTCGGATCACAGCATCATCAGTATTATATGGATTACCAAACATGGAATAATTGTCTGTGATCGGAGGAGGTGGTCTCGGTGTTCTTCCTCTTTTAGCGTTTTCTTCATTAAAAAGACTGACATATTGCATCGGTGGCAAAGGTAATGAACTAACTTGAGCCGTTTCTGACATTTTTACTTTCCCACTGGAATGAAGCAATATAGTAATGTAAACAATATAGTTTGTTTTCAAGAATGAAGAATGTGACGTTTTCTAGTTCGTTTGCTTGGGGATTTCAGCAGACTATTTTTTGATCAATGTTCTCCTTTTTGTGGCTGTCCCGACACGCCATTCTTGAATGGAAACAAATTTGATTTAGAATGTTGTAAAAGAATTCAATTTTACATTAAATTGTCATTAAATCAATTAATCGTTGTTTATTTTTTTATTTTAAATGTATATTTCCTCGATTTTATCGCTAATTTTCGGAGGAAATTAAATCCGATAATAGTTGTCGGCAACTGCCGCTAGATCTGTCCGAGTTGCCAGTATTTAGAGAGGTTTGGAGAGCTTTTTCTTCGTCCTGCTTTCATTCTCTTCGTACCAGGGTCCAGGGAGAAAGACAATGAACGAAGTTATAACAGCTTTATCAAGTGGGGACTACTTTTTTGATTAGTGATCGTTTTGTAAGTATGTTTAAAAGCTCTGCCAAACCTCTTGCAGGTGAGGTAAAAAAGCAAGGCAATTTAGTGAAACGATCACAGAACAAGAAGAGGTTTAGTTTGATCAACTACAAGAGTCGATGGTTCGTCCTTACCACAAAGTTCCTCGCCTACTACGAGGGCGAATGCGAGGTAAGGTTTAGTTCTACTAAACACGCATGGACTGTGTTCGTGAATCCCTTCATCACTAATTCATCACAACCATCAATTCCAAACAACAGAATCGCAAAGGAAAAGAAAAGGGACGTGTCGACCTCCAAACAGTGAAAGTTGTGGAAGCTGTTGATCCAGCACCTGACACACCTGCCATCGGTCCATTGGCAAACCTTACAGGTTCCATTCCGAGTGATTTGAAGGGATCTCCTGCTTTTCAGATAGTGTACAATCCTTATGAGTGTAATGAAGGTTGTAGTGCAACAGACTTGACTCTTTGCATTTTCACTCCCACTCAGCAAGAAAGAGATATCTGGCTTTGGAATATCCGAGTTGGTGAGAACATTCTCTTTTGACGTCTCAAGTAGTTATGTGTGACAAATAGCAGTATTTATCTCACATGTTCATTTTATCTCATCTAATAATTTATTTTATTTTTCTCCTGATAGTGGTCAAAGACAGTGCTCCTCTTGTGAATGTGTATCACCCTGCCCTGTGGGGGAATAGAAGTTATCTTTGCTGTGGATCAACCCAAAGGTCCACGTCTAAGGCAATAAACGGTTGCCGTTCTGTAACTTGGGCTCCCAATACACTTCAACACATGGGCATCAATTTCAGTAACATCATCCACCATCCGTCTCCCTCACCAAGTCCTGTCGCTAAACCTGCGAATGGGGCTGAAGTCGAGGCGGCCATGGTCAAACCAACGGCGATTAAACCCACGACGGAAATTCATCCGGCAATCGTCGGGGATGTTGTTCCTGCATCCCCTTCCACTTCTCACAACGCCGTTGTTGCGTTAGGTACTATACCCGCTTATGTATCCTACTAAGTGCTAACTAATGATTTACACCCGTTCGTTGCCTGCAATACTTCTAGGAAACAGTAGTTGTACGACTTCTAAGTACATGAACAACAGTTAATGTTGAGTTATTTCGCATCAAATCCTTAGTCAAGGACTTTGGGAGGGAGGGGGATTTAAGCCAATAGAAGCACATTCTAAGAAACTGCGTCGTTGGAATAGATTCAATTTGTTTTCCTTGTAAAAAAAACTAAATGGATAAAGTTATTACATCCACTTCACTTGCGAAGCTAAATTATCGGATAGCTGAAAAGATCAACTAATTATTAGAAAACTAGAGAAGTGAGTGTTGCGTGTGGCGCTGCAGTGGTTTAGAGAAAGAAAACTTGTGTGAGATTGGTACTGGCAATATTCATGAAAATTTTCTCTATTGAAAAATGTTGGGGATTTGCGGTCGGTCGGAGAGAAGAAGACCTAGAGAATGCACACAAGCTTGTTTTTCCCCGAGATTTTTTTATTCCTTTCGGCGGTTTTTAGTTCTAGCCCTCTCCCTGTACTCAGTGGGCACTGACCGCGTCTCTCATAAATCACGTTTCTTTTTCTCTAATGACGAGAAGAGGACTGCACATCTCATCAAGTCCCGTGTGAGAGCGAAAGCAAACGACAAACTGGACTATTCCTACGCGAAAGTGTGGGAGAGATGATGAAGCCAGCACAGCACAGTCTCTCATATCTCTCAGAAAAACAGCCTACGTTTGTTTCATTCAGATACTGAAATAGTTACCTGTCAGTTCGATTAGTGTTGCGCTTGTGTTTACGAGATAAAAAATAACGTGAGAATTATTGATAAGCTTCCACCTGCTGCCTTGGTCCATTGTTCAAATCTATTTTGTTGTAGTGCAAGTTTTGCAGTCAGCTCGCCCCTACCTATTTTGTTTCTCTAGTTTCAATGCGTGTATGTAAGTTTTACGTACATGGCTGATGTTTCAGAGGTTTTAACGGGCAAATTATGCGCATTTTTGGTTGCCGCTGGCCTATTTGGTCCACAATGTCTTCGGATTCTCTCTCTTATAAGATCACCGAAAGTAAATTGACTCTAGGTATGGTTCGGCTTCACCGTGTTGTGTTGTTTTTTTCTCTCATCGGTTTTCTTCTCATGTTACTACCCTTGAGCAATCGAAAATCGCACAGGCTATTCACGTTGACTCCCACCTGAAAGTCACCTGTTGAATGACTCAACAGGTGTTCAATGCGTTAAGTTACAATCGTAAACCATCGCGGTGGGTCTTTATGTGCACTTGGGTTTGGCTTGCCTTCCGACAAATTTCTGGAATTCAATTTCTAATTTTAATCTGTTGTATTTGAATGCTTGCGAGGGCAATCATTTCTTATGCGGTTGTGTTGTATGGAAAATATTTACATTTGTGATTTATTGTTTTCTTCGGGATTTCCCTAGTCCCCTTGCAGAAAATCCAGTATGTGAGATTATACCACAACTTATCTGTTGTCCGTTAATTCCTGTTTTCTTGGTTTCAACGTTTGAAAGTAGTAGTAGCGATAGAAACTTGTCGACAGTCTTGTGTGGTTGCGTGTTTCAATTCCCTCGAGCGTATTCTAGTGCCGTGTGTGTGTAAAGTGAGTTGGATGTTGATTAGATTCAAATCGACGGGAGCTCGGCTGACCTCACCTCCTCTTTCGTCAGCCAGAAATGGTCCAGACTGGACGTTGCAAGTTTTTCCTTTTCTTTTTTGGGACTATTAGAATAACTATTAGAAAAGTAAAAACCCGTCCTTGTTTACGAGTTTCTGACACGCGTACAATTCAAAGGAGCGCGTTAAAGAGAAGGGGAGAAAGTTCCCTCCTCAATTTCTCATACCGGTATCGAGTCTGCTAGGAAAAGCCTTCCTTATATCCATTGTTCGCCTGTGGTTGAATAGAAGACGCAGCAACGATTTCTCCCACACTCGTTTCTCCCATTCTATCCTTTTTTCTCTCTCTCTCCCCTCTTTTTCTCTCTTCTATCCCATTTTTTTATTTTATTTTTAGTTGTGTTTTGTATCCATCTCCAAGCCCTTGAAACTCTTAGGTCGAAGACTACATATAGACGACAGGCCTATTTTGTATGCCAAGGACGGAAGGTTATTATACGGCTGTGTATGTGTGTGTGTGTGTCAGTACATCCGCCAAATAAGCCTTTGAAAAGAAGAAGAGGAACAAAAAGAACCCCCCTCTCCCCAGCTTCCCTTCTCCCAAGTTCGATGATAATTCAGCTCTACGATGAAAATTACCTTTCAAACCATAAGACACCCCCCATCGTCTCTTGTTCGCTATCGTTGTTCTCCATCTATGTTATTTATTTTCCTTTAAACCGCCACTCATCGTGCGCTTTATTCTTTTTTCACCATTAGGTTCTTCCATCCCGACTGAACCCGCTGTCGTGCCTAAGAAGGTATGCAGTCAAAACGAAAGATTGACCCTTATTCATGTCTTGTTTATTTGCAAAAAACTAATCGTCGCATTCTTTGTGTTTACCTTTTGGGATCTTCCGTCCAGGTTGTGGCCCTCTACCCATTCCAGGCTATCGAAAGCGGGGACATATCCTTAGAAAAGGTAATTGAACTCGGCACCCACATATTTTTGGTGGGACCTGTGATTTCGCTGTCCAGTCCCAATGATGCTTTATCTTTCGTAGTCCAGAAAGGAATGTTCAATTGCGTTTTTTTCCATTTAGGGTGAAGAATACGAAGTGGTCGACGATTCCCAGGAACACTGGTGGAAAGTCCGCGACAAGTTTGGGTATGCTTACATAAAAGAAAATTTCCATACAATTCTAATTCTTTTTTCCAAATTTTGTGCATCTTTGTAGGGGAATTGGTTACATTCCATCGAATTATGTAAAGGAGAAAGAGCTAATTGGCTTACAGAAATATGAGTATGATTCGTTTTCATCGTTCTTTCGAGAAGTTCGTCAAGGAATAACTTTTTTTTTCTTTGTAGTTGGTACGTGGGAGACATGTCTCGCCAACGGGCAGAGAACTTGCTCAAACACGAAGATCGCGAGGGCTGTTTCGTCATCCGTAATTCTTCAACAAAGGGAATGTACACCCTCTCTTTGTTCACCAAAATGTAAGAATTTTCATTATACCATATATGTCATCTCAAGTATCGTGCTTTATTGCCTGGTATTTATTTGTGTATTATAAATAATCTATCTTTTTTGGACATTCAGACCCACCCCACAAGTCAAGCATTATCACATCAAACAGAACAGTAAGCTAGAGTTTTTCTTATCAGAAAAACACTGTTGCCCGACTATCGCCGAGCTGGTCAACTATCACCGGTATGATATAACATGTTTCAATAAACAAATCAATATTCCCACCCGGGAGTTGCACGCATGTCACATTTTCATGCATTTAAACTTTGTTTTTTTGCTTCCTGCAGTCATAACAGCGGTGGTTTGGCGTGCCGATTGAAAATGCCGCCAGTCGGTGATAGATCCATTCCAGCCACAGCAGGATTGAGTCACGACAAATGGGAGATTGACCCATCTGAGCTGACCTTGTTAGAGGAGCTGGGCTCGGGCCAGTTTGGCGTTGTGAGACGAGGCAAATGGCGCGCCAAAATTGAAGTTGCCATCAAAATGATGAAAGAAGGAACCATGAGTGAAGACGATTTTATAGATGAAGCTAAAGTCATGACGTGAGTAGACTTTTTATCATTCGACGTAATATCATGACGTGCTAATCAACATCCAATTTGAACGCAACAGGAAGTTGCAGCATCAGAATTTGGTGCAACTCTACGGCGTGTGCACTAAACATCGACCTATATTTATCGTGACTGAATACCTCAAGCACGGCTCTTTACTGATGTACTTGCGGAAGCATGAAACCACACTGACAGGAAATTACGGCATGCTTCTTGATACGTGCATACAGGTACGTAGCTGTTGTTTGATCATGACCTGTGCTCAGAATTCATTAGAACCAAATTTGACGAGCAGGTCTGCAAGGGTATGTCCTATCTAGAGCGCCACAATTACATCCATCGTGACTTGGCCGCCAGGAATTGTTTGGTGGGTGTAGAAAACGTGGTGAAAGTAGCCGATTTCGGGCTAGCAAGGTGAGTGAAATCCTTCTTCTGGCGAGAATCACTTCCATCACTATTATTTTTCCCGTCTTGAGCTCGAGTGCTGCTCTCTTGCTTCATTTAACCGCACATTTATTGTGTGTTTGTTTTTATTTGGTTTTCCTATTTGCCAGGTACGTGCTTGATGATGAATATACGAGTAGTGGCGGAGCCAAGTTTCCCATCAAATGGGCCCCTCCGGAAGTGCTACACTACACGAGATTCTCTTCTAAATCGGATGTCTGGGCCTATGGTAAGCAGCTTTGCCTTTATTATGAGTGATACAGCTTAGTATAACAATGCACTGATGATTTATGTCTTTCCCTCCCAAATTGTTCTTTTGCATAGGTGTCTTGATGTGGGAAGTTTTCACCTGTGGCAAAATGCCCTACGGAAGGTTGAAAAACGCCGAAGTTGTGGAACGCGTTCAGCGTGGTATTGTGCTAGAGAGACCACCGCGATGTCCAGAAAAAATATATGCGGTAACTATTCACCAACTGACGTTTTTATGTCTACCTCTCGATGCCTCATCGTCATTATTCACACGGTTCATTTTTTGTTCTCCGACATTTAGGTAATGCAAATGTGCTGGGCACACAACGCTGACGACCGTCCATCCTTCCGAGGGCTAAAGGAAGAACTCAAGCTGCTAGAACTCGACTAACCTTCAACTTTAGAATGGTGTCTGCTCATTTCTTTAATTATGGTGAGGAAATCATGTCTTGTTTTTCTAAAATGCTGTATCTGTATCCCTCGCTTGATGGTGGAATAAGTGCTCAGGAGTGTTTGACATGAACCACAAAATATTTGTGGGACCCCATTTCCACTTTTATGTATCTCATAATAGCGGAAAGATTTTCTTAAAAAAAAAGTGCAACAATCAAATGTAGAGAAAATAACTGTGACGCGTTTTTATTTGACTGATGAAATATGTATCCCTTCTTCATTTTACACGAATTCGTGTACATGTTGTTTTAAATGCGATAAATTCTTGCTTCCGCGTCCTTTTTTTTATGAAATGGTGTGCGATTTTTATTGTAATACACTGCAAATTGTACAATGTTCTTGAAGGCGTTTCCAAACAAGTTTATTATTCATGAGAAATGATTTTTCACATCGTTAATATATCGGCAGCTTTAGTTTCTACCAGAGTCTCCACCGATTCAATATCCTTACACCAATTCTCTAATCGGGTCATCATCGAGGACAGCTAGCAAGAAAAAATGTCAAATTTCTTACTAAAACTAAATGCCAATCATAACAAAATACCTGTTTCTTATCGAGAACACGAGGTTGGACCCAAGTGAAATGCGCAATAGAATCAACTTGATCAATTGTACCCTTCAAGAGTCCTTGCGCAAGAGCTTTCATTACTAGCAGCTCCACTTCATCTTCCCTGGCTCCTGTGCTGGCAGCAATGTCCTTGAATGACAAATTGCGTTTGGTGGCCGGGCGTTTGAAAGTCATCTAAACAAAAGAAAATGTCAACTTTTACTGCTTTAAAAAAAATAGTAAACCTTGCTATACCTCCATCAGAGCTAAAAGTGTTATTTTCTGCAGCACAAGTCGTTCATTGTTGACGAGATCTGCTTGTGAAGACCATTTCGATCTTAGTTTGTGGAATCCTGCAATATCTCCTGCATTCATTATGAATAAGAGGTCAACCAACCAACTCTCTTCCTGGTCCTTCAACGATTCCAAGACAGGATGGGCCAACTGCATTGCGATATGTTAGCTACATTTCACAAAGATGTTATCATATAAACATACCAGTTCACCAAGATTGTAAATTCCTTCTCCAAGCAAGGCAGCAATACCAAGGTGAAAAGCTTGGCTCTTCTGTTCAGCATTGCTTAAACTTGTGAGTTCAATACAACCCAAGTACCTATTCAAGTTATGAAAGATAAAGAAAATAATGAATAGAATGAAAATCAAGTTTGTATGACAACTTCTACTACCTCAAGGATGCACGATAGAAATCTGCATGCTTGCCATAAATACGGTAAAAGTCACTACAAAGAGAGTAGTATCTTCCATGAACAGGAGTCACTCCATCTGTATCATCAAGGATTTTGCCGATTTCTTCCATGATATTCTTAGTTTCAACTTGATCTCCTTTTTCATGTAAAATAATGCCTCCACTGAGGACTTTACAAAGAGCTAATGCTTCTTTGTTAGCCTTCACTTTTTCTTGAAGCTGCTTGAGAAAAGCTAAGCGCTCTTCCACAGTCCCCATTTGCTTCACAATGATGGCACATATCTCGGTAAGTGACAGAAGATTAATTCTAGGCACAAGAAAAATGATTAATAAAACATTTAAAAAAATTACTTGATAAAGAAGGAACTTACTTGTTCTCAAAGTCGGCCACAAAATTTTCGTATAGCTGTACAAGTTCATTATTTGATTGAAGACTCGGATGTTTGACGAAATCGAGCATCTCGATGGTAAGCTGATGCCATAGTTTTTTGTTATAGAGACTTTCAAGTTTTGCCCATTCTGCTGCCAAGTCTTGATCCACGGTATTTTGCTTAGAGTTGAGATATTTCGCGACGTCCCTCATTCTGAAATCTATTGAACCGGTCAATATTCACGTCTTCAAACAATCGCTACTCGGATGACGAGACGATTTTTTTCACTCAATTTTCTGTCAAGAAAAATGAAGAAACAATGTTGCCAGGTCACCTAGTAGAGAAGAAGCAGGTTTCCGCCGAATTGAATTTCGTCTGCTCTGTTTCTGCACGTTGTTGAATTTAACAGAAGTTGGAACAAACTGGATTAATAATTTAGACGAAAATTTGAATAGGCAACATGCTTACAAGTAAAGTGTTTTTACGAAAAACGAAAAGAGGTAAATGCTTTGAACACAAATGTCTGCCCATCTTTGTCTCATCATTGTAAATTCCAGGAAAGGTTTTGAAAGTAGTCAGAGAGCATTACCTTAGAGATGACCTATGGTGTGGTTCTGAGCTGTGTAAAAAATGCGGCCAAGAAAACAGCGATGTGCTAGACAAGTCTCCTGTGTCGTCTAGTACACTTTGTGCCTTCCCTCATTATATTGTGATTGACACCAACATTGTGCTACATCAGGTATTTAACATTTATTTGTACGATGAATTACGCTATAAAATGATTTGTTGTTGCACAGATTGATGTGTTGGAGAGTTCAGCTTGGAAAAATGTTATCCTGTTGCAAACAGTATTGGAAGAAACCAGGAAGCGTAGCACAAATAATTACAAAAAGTTGAGAGAGATTATGGCGACAAGAAAAGACAGCTTTTATGTTTTTGTCAATGAACATCACAAGTATCTTTTGTTTCTGCATTTCTAAATATTCCCTAGGTATTTTAACCATTATATTTGACAGAGATACTTATGTTGAAAGAAAGCCTGGTGAAAGTGCAAATGACAGAAATGATAGAGCTATTCGAAAAGCTTGCAGTTGGTATCAAACTCACTTGGAAGAAAGCCAGAAAGGAAATGACAAGAAAAAACAGATCAAGGTTGTTTTGTTGACTCAGGATTTTAAGAACAGAGAGCAAGCATGTAATGAGGGGATCCCTACTTATAAAGGTAAACAACACAATTTTAAACCATTTTATTTGTTGACTAAATGTTATGATTTTCAATTCCAGTGGATGAGTATGTGAAGAGCTTGAAAGATTTTCCAGATCTTCAAGAAAAGCTAGCTGCCTCACATTCCGAAAGTAATAACGAAAATCGTGAACCATTGTATCCCGAGCATTTAGCTCCCACCAGAATTATGTCGGGAATTAAATCTGGAAAGCTACTCCAAGGGGTTTTCCACTCTTCAAGGTGATTTCGCCTGGTACATATACATATATGCTACAATCTTTAACACTTTTTCTTTCCCTCATCAGAGAAAATTTTTTGGAAGGAACTGTTAGTGTTGAAGGACAAGATAAATCCATTCTCTTGCAAGGCCATGCCAGTTTGAATCGCGCAGTTGACGGTGATGTTGTCGCTGTTGAATTGCTACCGGGTATGATTTATCAATAATTTATTTGCTTCAACAGATTTATAATATTTTATTAAGAGGACAAATGGACATCCCCTAGCGGCATCGTTTTGGAGGATCAAGAAGAGCAAGATCCTGGTAACATACATTTCGAGAATATGCGCAATTTCATTTGCCTTATTAATTTTTACTTTATAGGTGATGAAATTGAGAAAGAAGAAAAATTATTGATTGATAGCACGAAAAGCAAGGATCGCCAACCAACTGGTTAGCAGAGTAGATTTCCACTCATTCGCTTTTTCTTATCAGTTATTTGACTGTTTAATTTATAGGTAAAATCGTTGGAATTATTCGTCGTAAATGGCGCCAATATTGCGGAATATTGCTTCCCAGTGTTCTTCCAGAAGGGACTCGCCACCTTTTCGTTCCGGCTGAAAGGAAAATTCCGAAAATTCGCATTGAAACTCGCCAAGCTGTAACGTTGTCTACGCAAAAAATAATAGTTGCGATCGATTCATGGCCTCGTACTTCAAGATATCCACTCGGTCATTTCGTTCGTGCTTTGGGTAACATCGGCGACAAAGACACTGAAAATGAGGTGACAATTTATACGGGATTTGCAAATTTTTCTTATTCTAAGCTGGTTTCATTTCTTTTTTTCTCTAGGTTCTTTTGTTGGAGCATGGTAATTGTTACTGTTACTCTTCTTTTCATAATCTAAACTAGATCCTTGTGAACGTCATTATTCGATTATTTCGTTATCTAGATGTGCCGCACCATAGCTTCCCAGAAACAGTGTTGGCTTGTTTGCCTACGATGCCATGGATGATAACGGAAGAGGAAGTGAAACGTCGCGAAGACTTGCGCCACTTAGATATTTGCAGTGTTGATCCACCGGGGTGTACAGATATCGACGACGCTCTCCATTTCAGAGAATTGTCACCGAATCTATATGAAATTGGAGTTCATATTGCGGATGTTTCACATTTCGTCAGGCCAGATACTGCACTTGATAAAGAAGCTGCCAACAGGTATTGCATTTCATGTGGAAATACTGTCAGCTATATTTTCATGTGTATTACTTTGGCAGAGGAACAACCGTTTACCTTGTTGACCGCCGTATCGACATGGTCCCTGAACTTTTAAGTTCAAATCTCTGTTCTTTGAGGCCGGATCAAGAACGACTCGCATTTTCTGTTATTTGGCAAGTGACTGCAGATGCTGAAATTCAAAAAACTCGTTTTACGAAAAGTGTGATACGATCTCGTCGAGCTTTCACCTATGCGGAAGCTCAGTGCAACATTGATGATTCACTTCAACAAAATGAATTGGCCAAAAGCCTTCGTGGGTTAAATAAATTGGCTAAAATATTGAAGAAAAACCGTATGGACAAAGGGTATGTACAAAGAAAGTGTTGGAATGACGCAACAGTTCTTGTTGTTTAACCTTAAATTTATTTAAGTGCGTTGCAGTTATCAAGCCCTGAGATTAGGTTTGAGGTCAGCACTGAGACAAACGACCCTATTGATGTAATTTCAAAACCAATGCTGGACACCAATAGTATGGTAGAAGAGTTCATGTTGTTGGCTAATATTTCAGTGGCTGATCACATTTTCAAGCACTTCCCCGAGTGCGCTGTTCTCCGTCGTCATCCGGTACCCCCTGCATCAAATTTTGAACCTTTTTTGAAAGCAGGCAAGACACAGGTGGGATTTCGCATTCTTTTATTAATGACAAGTAAACCACATATCTGTAATTCTAAATTTAATCTCTTGGCAGGGCTTTACGTTAGATGTAAGCAGCAACAAAGCATTGGCCGCTTCCTTGGACGCAGCTGTTAAACCAAATAATGTGTACATGAACACTATGCTTCGTATTTTGGCAACCCGCTGTATGATGCAAGCAGTTTATTTTAGCAGTGGAACAGTTGCTCAAGTAGATTTCTATCATTACGGTTTGGCTGCTCCAATCTACACTCATTTCACATCCCCTATTCGAAGGTTTGTTCGATTCACAAGTAAACCTGTTACATTTAAATATAGATATTATTATTTAGGTATGCAGATTTGTTGGTTCATCGACTCTTGGCTGTAGCAGTTGGTGCGGACGTGACATACACCGAATTACTTAACCGAAAATGCGCTCAACAACTGTGTAATAATCTTAATTATCGGCACAAAATGTCGCAATATGCGCAGCGTTCATCGGTTGCCCTGCACACACACCTGTTCTTCCGTCATCGTGTCCAAGATGAAGATGCATATGTCCTCTTTGTTCGTCAAAATGCTCTCCAAGTGCTTATTCCGAAATATGGATTGGAAGGTTCCATCTACCTTAAAGGGAATGATGGGGATTCGAAGCTTGATTTTGTCTACAATCCTGAGGTAATTAATTGTTTTTGTTTTCTTATTAACACTTAATTTACTAATGATTTCAAATTATAGGAGCCTTCTCAAACTTGCGGGAATGTAACCATTCGAACGTTTGACCGTGTAGTGGTTCAAGTGAGCCTTGACTCTAAGTATGTGCAACATCAGAAAATAGCAGTTCATTTAGTTCATCCAAAGGTAAGTTTTTTTTTTAAATTAATTATACGAGAAAAGTTGGATGTAAAGAAATTTGTTGACTATAGATTGCAGGATTGTCTGTTGATGCAATTGAAATTTCTAAAACTGATGAACCACGTACCAAGAAATTGAAGGGCGGAAAATAAATATTTTCTAAATATTAATGAAATGAAAACTGAATATAATTGGTCAGTTTGACAATTTTGTACTTTTTTATTGTTTTTGTTCCATTTCTTTCATGAACGACGAAGTAGGGAATAAGGGGACAAGCAAAAAAAAATTGAGACTCGTTACGAACAAACGTAGAAATAATACAATAAATAAATCACTGATAGAAATATTAAAGTTGACGAATTGATTCAGGTTACCAACATTCGCAAGTTCTTTCGAAAATTGGCAAAACTCCATGCCGAGTGGTTGCAAGATTTGAAAAGTTCTTTTAGACTAAAGTGAATGACAATCTTGCGTTTTCAAATCCCTTAAAATTCAGAATGGCAGTTATTTATCTACAGTATCTACAAGGCAATTGTTGAACTTTTTTCCTTTCAGAAGAGAAAGCCGCTTCGAGAAGATAAACAAAATACATCTAATAATTGTGTTGTAAATTTTTTTAAGAGGAAGAATATTTGCAAACGTTGCTGGAATTTCCCCATTCAAGCAGTAGAAGGACTTTCTTCCTCAAGACCGTAAAGGAATCTAAATGAATAAGGTGAAGCCGCAACGAAATTGTCGAAGAAAGACGTCAAATCTTCTTTGGTCGGGAAGGGCAGAGGCAGAGAGGACAAGACCGCGCCCGGGGAGACAGGTCGCATCTTGTGCGGAGTAAGACGTGAACGGCGACTTCGTTTTTGCACCTGTCCAAATTGGCGGTTTTCCTCGATTGTGGGTAAAACATTAACTAATTTTTCGGTTGGCCGTAACTGCTTTAAAGTACGCCTGGACAATTTCCAGGTAAGTCGTTGACGATGAGACGGATTACTTTGGGCATAGCCATCGTAAGGTGCCATTACCGAAGTGACCATTCTAATACACTCCTTCAACTTGTCATCTTTGACCTAGAGGTAAAAATATCAGCATTATAAAATTGGAATCGACACACTAACACAACCACTAAATACCTGAACAAGTCTCTGAAGTTCTAGTAAAACGTCTCTGATAATAACCTCGATGGCCGGCTGGTGACACTTCATTTCGACAAACAGCAGGGCGAAAGCCAAAAGTGATGAGGGAAAGGCAGCATAATTTGCGTCACAGCAAATAGTCTCCAGCTTGCATGAAAGGATCAGTAGGTCTGGCTGAAGAACGGCAGGTAAAGTCGTCGAGAGAAGTGAGTGATACAGGTTGAGGAATGTTAAGGTCGTGACCGGTTCTTCTTGGGGTAAACAAGCTAACTTGGCTTCGACAATTTTTTCCATCCGGTTGATGTCTCCGGCAGTACATTTACATTGAGATATTGTTACCAGATCTTGTGGTTCAGGAACAACCTATAAATTAAAATTTATTAGACAACCTGAATACTATAGTCAATAAAAACTGTCAAAATACCTGCAATGGACTCTGAATGGAAGATGCCTCATTGTTGTTCTGTTTAACCCTCTCCACCCATTGGCAAGCTGCTAGATGGAAGGAGCTGATTGCTATGCATGAGAGGTGTTTAGGGCGTGCTTTCATGCGGCTCATGAACCTGTCCATCATGTTGAGAGCATCCAGAAGAACTGCAGAAGGAAGATCATACCAGACCTTCAAGCAGCGAAGAACATGAGCAGCTCCATCCCTCATTGCACATGTAATTTCACCGCTTTCCTAAAACACAAACAGCAAATTAGTTGGGATTCATAATGGTAGTAGCATTACTAAACACTTACTCCTGTATTGCTGGCTGTTGACGGAAGTTGAAGCTTTGGTTGGAACTTAGCTTCAAGGGCCAAGGCTTGTTGTAGACTCTGCACCAGTGTTGATACATCGGGACAAGAACTTTTGCCCCCAGCTACATCCATTGGGACTTCCATTCTGCAGTACTGCTCGTCTCAAGTTGCACCGCTTGCAGCACCTTACCACACTCCCAGCAATTGGGTAGAGGGCTGGATATAGTAGCAGTTTTCAAGGTTAATTATACACACAAAACTCCTTGAAATTTTGCTGACTCAGAAGATTTTTTGGCGTATTGCGTTTTAAAACTAGACAACGGATTCACAGAATCTTGCGAACGGGTGATATAAGTTGACAAATAAATGAAGAGATAAATAACTTCTCAAAACTGATGCAAAATAAAATTATAGATTCAGATAGTCAATTAAATAAATGTCTCTAGATAGAATTTGAGAGTGGCTCTGAAAGATCTCTAAGTTGGGATGAGACTGAATGCTAGAGGTTGCTGCCTCTTTTATTTAGGAAAATTTACGCGGGCTGAACTTGTCTGGACTTGCCCCTCTCCCCCCAATCTGTCTATGTGCCAATCGGGAACTTTCGAGATGTTTTTTTCTTTTTCTTTTTTAAAAAGCTATTTATGCAAATTTATGAAGTAGAGGTAAAGAGACAAAAATTACATAAGCGCAAAGGGTTGGGAGAACAAATGAGCAAAGTTTTTAGTTTATACCTTTGTTTGAGATTGTAGTGACGATTTAACGGACTTTTCCTTACCACTCCATTACAAATTCTGTTTGGGCTTTTGGCCTATCAAGGCAGGCAACAAAGAGCCAGCTGATCGTCTACCAAGTGTCGCTTTCAACTACGCGTAGTTGGGCTAGTTCCTGTTATTTTGTGAATTTTTTGTCTACTGAAACCGTTGCATTCATTTAAATACGTTTTATTGTCTTTCCAATGCATTTTGATACCGTTTCATTGAAATGTGTGTCACAAAGTAGTTTTAATTAAAACCCTCAAAACTTATTTCGCAGTTTAAACCGAGCGTAGGAATACACGCTATTGCGCGGCACTGACCTAAAAATCCTTTTTTTTTCTTTTTTTTAAGGTGAAAACAGGGACGTACCGTAAAAAGAAAACCATAAGAACGTATAGTAGTATATCGTATTGAGTTTAAGGATCTTTAATTCAGATAAAATTTGGCGAACAAGGCGTTTTTCGCCTGGTTTGTGTACGCCCTATAAACAACGATGATGATATCGTGACGTCACGAAGGGCCCCCAAAACGTAACGGAAGGCTGGACTACTTTCAATTCAAATGGAAATTGAAAGTGCTTGGCCTAGCTGTTAATGGTAAGTTTCCCTTATATAGAGCACGAGCACCATTCAACACAACTAGCTTTTTTCTTGCAATACATCAATACTATCCCAAAACAAATAACTTTTTCGTGACTAAAAAAGCGCTGCATATGGCCGCCGTCATTTGTTTATTGGTGTAGCTCTTTAAATGTTTTCTTGTTGCTATGGAGACAGTGGAACACTACCGTTGGCAAAACTCTGAGTCGGTCGAGGACATTTGCTCTAAACGGAACAAGGATCACTAGACGATCGTTTAAACTCTGAATTCAGTTCTGTGCACGTGATTTACGATCACGTGATATTTACACTTCCTATCTACGCAATACGCATTACATCATAAAAAGATTTCTCTTTGTTCGCTTAAATCCTACGCGGCTACGCCTATTTAATGTATGCTTTCGCACGTCTGTTGGATTATCCAAATGATGTTGTGATATTCTTAATGCCGGATTACCAAAAAATAAAGTCATAAAATTGTATGACGGAGTTTTATTGCGTGATCAGCTCGTACGATGCCATGACCTGCCGACCGTATTTGGTCTCTCCGTGATAATCTTTTTCTAGACTATTTCTTGTCCAGACGGGACGCAAAGTGACCAGTACATGATTCAACTCGTCGGAAACTTGATCGACTTATAGACCTATTTGAAACAGCATATCGCTTTCCTGGTACGCGCGATGAAAGTTTTTCGCTTCGGCTTTCTGATATGAGATAACTTGAGACGTTTTAGCATAGAATTTCTTATAAGCTTTCGTCATCCTGATGAACCCGTGTGCAGGAGATACTTGTAACTAATTCTTCAGTTACAGGATGAAAAACGAACGGATGCCGCAATACGAGATAAACTTTGTACGATGATTTCAAACGTTAACTTTGAAATTACGTCTTTACTGAAACTGACAGTTAAATAAATAAATAATGGTCTACAAGGATCTTTTGACTTGCATTGAAGGATTGAAGGTAATCGTATCTCAACGTATGCATCCTAAACTCAACGACCTGCACTCTTTAACCTGTTGATCAACAGATAATAAATCTTAACAAAAGATTTATCAAGATTTGTCCATCAAACATCAGACTGATCAGACGATTCAAATGTCGGAATAATCTATACGATCATTGCCCTTAGGCATCAAGTTGGTGACTAGAATAAAAGCGGCAACATTGCTTAGCAGACTATACGACGAGTCGGGAGAGGGAGGTATTGTTTGAAAGTGAAACGAAAATGTTGGACGTAAAAATAAATCGAAAATTGTTGCCGATTAAGTCGCATTATTTCCTTTTTAATGCCGGTAATTTCATTTAGAGTTGTTACCCGTATCTAACTCTTATTACTTGATGAATTTTTATTTTCAGGAACTGCTCCCTTAATGCCATATATTCCAACATATGCTAAACAACTTGGAATCCCCTCTTCTGGTGTTGGAATAATGTAATAGTGATCAATCAAGTAACAAATTGTATGTTTAATGTTGTTATATTTTATGTACAGGTATGCTATCTTTCCTTTTGTGGGACTGATAGCGAAACCATCTTTCGGGGCTTTGGCTGACAAATTTAAAAAGGGGAAATTAATATTTATTTTATCCATTATTTTTACTGCCATCTTCTTTGGCTGTATTGCTTTCATACCTGCACATACCACTGATGCTTTCATGGACTTGGAGTGTAACAGTGGGGAAACTCGTTTGAAAACATGTAATGTTACTGATGGCTGTGCCTTAGATAAAATCGAAATGGAGTTTCAGGGCAAAGAAATTATGGAGTGTAAGCTAGTGTGTTATGACCCCAACTATTCATTTCTGGAACAAATTTGCAATGATGGGAACATAAGTGAAAGTTGTTTTTCCAATCAAACTCATATAGAGATGACAACATATTCTAATATTAGTGATAGTACTTTTGAACAAACTTGTCTATATTTCCCTGTCAAACATATTTATTTCAATGGAACTGACATAGAAAACCCACAATGTAATGGAGCATCAGGTATCAAGTGTTCTGTTGATTGCAACAGTTCAACAGTCATGGATTACATTCAGAATGCTATCATTGAACAGATAGCTGAACCGTATTATAAAACCATTCAATTCCAATTGCTATTTTTTCTAATGGCTGGTGCATGGGCAGCACAAGCTGTAGTTGTCTGTCTTTCTGATGCAATTTGCTTCAATCTTCTGGGTATTGTATACATTCTTAATAATATATATTCTCAATAATATTTACATATTTATGAAAATTCTTATTTTTTATCATAGGAGACAAGCCTCACAACTATGTAAGTATAGTTAAAGATATCCTGATTAAGACAAAATGTGTTGAAGTAATCTTTCCTTGCTTTGTAGGGAGCGCAAAGGTTGTGGGGAGCTGTCGGATGGGGACTTATGGCGATTATCGCTGGGTACTTGATTGATCTCGCAAGTGCTGGGCAGCTTCAAAAAGATTATACACCCAGCTTCTATTTGGTTGTCATTATTCTTGCCATAAATGCCGTATCCGTTATCAAAATCAAGGTTTGCACGTGTATCCTTTTAAAAATTCCTTTAAAACTAATTATTTAACCTTCATCTGAATATTTTAACCTCAAGGTTGACTACCACCAAGAGCCTTATCAAATCAAAAAAATTCTTATTCTCTTCAAAAATGTCAGAGTTGTGCTTTTCCTGTTTAGTTGCATCACTTTTGGCATATGTATCGGAATAGTATGGCAATTTCAGTTATGGTAAGTACCAATTTTCCTATCCCAAGTTCAAGAATGCAAGCTACGGATATATCTAATTTCACCAGGTTTTTAGAGGACTTGGCATCTGCTCAAGGTTGTGATTCGTTGCAGTGGATCAAGTTACTACAAGGGTTAGCCATGGGTGTCCAGTGCTTTCTCGGGGAGGCTCCCTTTCTCTTTTTATCAGGTTGTTTACTTGGTGTAGTAGAGTTCAATTTCACATTGTTATGATAATTTACTTTTTAATGAAGGAAGAATTTTGAAAAAATTTGGTCACGTTCATACAATGACGATGATCTTATTAGTCATGGGCATTCGACTTTTAGCCTACTCGTATCTGGTCAATCCCTGGTACACGTTGCCTATTGATTTACTAAATGGATTAACGTTAGGTGTATATTGGTCCACGGTACGTATTCCACTCTTTTTCGTCCAACTTCTTTTGAATAAATTCCTAAGACTTTACATATACTTCTACAAGATGGCATCATATGCGAATTTGATCGCGCCACCTGAAGCTACCAGTACACTTCAGGGGATATTTGGTGCGCTATTTGAAGGAATAGGTAACTATTAACGGTAATGTTATCCAGACATTTTTGTAAATTTCTATATTTCTTGGTCAGGTACTTCGATTGGCAGCTTGTTTGGTGGGTTCATCTATGAAAGTTATGGAGGCGCTATTATGTTCCGTTCATTTGGAATCTATGCCTTAGTCTACGGAGCCATTTACTCATTAAGTCATTTTGCCATGGACTTCAACAAAAGGAAATCTTCGGACACTAAACGTAAGTTATCTTGTTTTTCTAAAAGCATGCATATCGATTTGTGACTTGTATTTTTACTTTTAAAAAAGATTCGATGGATGACAAAGAGCATGAGAATTCAGTTAAAGGTACGGAGTAATTACCGCATGGTTTATGGGAAGTTTTTTTTAGCTTGCATTCGTGTGTCATGTTTGCGTCGAATTGCAAGTTCATTCTTGTGATTAAGAATGAGTATTCCTCCGCGTTCAAAAGACCAGTGCTTTTAGTTTGAACAAGGAAAACCTAATTGTTATTTTAAATTGTTGTAGATTTTTCAAACGGCGGAAGAGTTTTATCGAATTACGGATCGTTAGTTACTGGAAATACTCATTCTAATTGAACGTGTTGTCCAGCTTTCGTATCTAAAAGCTAATCGTTTTACTATTTTGAAATGACGCGATCTTTACAAACTCCTTTATATTTTGATAGAATCTCATAAACAAGTCAACTACCAAAGTTCTTCTTCTGTAGACCACCTTTACAAAAATTAAGAAATTTTAGTTTAGTCCATCCTTGAACTGCAATAAATGTAGTATATACTCTTTTGACATTTGAATATATACTGACATTCGAAACATTTCAATACAAATAATAAAAGAAGATGTACGATTTTTCGCACCCGCTGTGGTTTGGCCTGAAGGTGATTTTCTTCGTAGCCTTCAGTAAAGGGTATTTTGTTTATAAGAAATTTTTAAAATAGAAATTTAGCATAATCATTGGATGAATTTGCGCTTGTATTCAGAAGCTTTGCATTGAGAGGCAGGAATTGGGGAATGAACCCAACGTAAATTTTGCTTGGTCATGCTTGTGATAGCTTAATCATTATGACGCTTGGGGATAGCACTGTGATGTGCAGAAAGTTTGGGGTTGCGCGGGAGCTGCGAGTTCCTATCACTAACTAACGGCAATTGTCAAGCATGTCCTTTCAAATTCGTAAGTTTGTACCTAGACGGTGACCTTGCGGGTTGCGGCCAATGAATTGTAAGCATGTTATGCATACACTCAAGTCCTAGGAGGCTTGTTTAAACATATTGGAAGGGGAAGAGATAGTCTATCCTGATCACCTTGCTCTTGGATCACGTCTTCATCATTAAGCCTTGTTTATCAAGTCAGGAAGACGCCTATTTTGACCGTGATGCTTCTTCCCTACAGGCTGTTCTGGAAACTCAGATTAAAAATGAATCGTGTCCAATCGATTGATTCTTTTGGATACGATCCAATGGTCTGAACAAAGAATCGACTATAATCAATCATCCCATCCCGTTCAATCACCATTAGGTTCCCACTTCCAATGCACCCGGGCGTACGTTAATAATACCATACTTTCTAACGCAGCAGCAACTTGAATGATATTCTAGAATGTACATATACTTTTAGTATATTAATTGTGTTATTGTTGAGGGAATTTTTGTATTATTACTAATCACATTATTTATGTTTAATTTGGTTAGTAATAATAATTAAACGGGTACCTGTATGTTGCAGGAAAAATATGTCCTTCTCACCGAAGAACGAAAAGTTAACAACGGGACACATTTTCCTGCAACTGTACAGCAGTTAGACACGTATGAAATTATAAAAGAAATGTGTTGGTACAGTAACTATATAGAAATGCGTCTTATTCGTCGGTCGTCTTTTTTACTTTTAGTAAGTTTGAAGCAAGGACAAAGATAAGCTTAGGTGAAGAAGATAATCAAATTCTTGTCAAACTTTAGGCAGATAAAAAGAATTTGATTATTTTCTCTGGTAGAACAATTTTTAATATCAATTTCGATTGTTAAAGTGTTTAAAGTTATCAGAGTTGGTAGCAGTGAGGCTGACAACAGGTTATTCCAATCCGTCATGGGATTCCTTGTTTTCTTCTCCATCGATAACTGTCAATACGCCCCTTAATTACTTGACAACGCTTTTGCATTTAAGCTGCCATGTATGGTTCATTCACTTCATTGCACAAGTTGAGAAAGTTCGATATATTTTGAAATTCTAGACTTTACATATTGAACTAACTCAACTTTGTGGTTATGTCGCCAGAAACCGAATGAATGGCAAGTGTAGATTTTGTTTGCATTTCTTATTTGGGTATTACATCAATAGAAAACAAGATGTGGTAAACCATTACTCGTTCAAGTTATAATAGACATTCCTTATTTTGACTTGCCGTCGATATCAAACTAGGAATTTAAAAATATTAGAATAGCTTCTCTTTTTGATTCCCTATTATGCATAATTTAAACCGGTCCAAATCTTATTTTGGCACATCACGATGATATCGGATGATGCCCGCATAGCCTTGGTTTGTTGCCGCGGTTTGCCATCGACGTGTCTCCAATCACGTACGCCAAACTTGATGAAGTGTTAATAAACAAGTTTATTTGATTCGTGCCGATCATCGCATTCGATACAACCCCGACCAATTTTAAATTTGGCGGCGGTCTCTACTCGAGCGACTTTGTAACAGTCGACACTTTGAGATTAAGAAAGGAGGTGACCATCCCATTGGATTTCTTAATGTCAAGTTTTAATCGCTTTATATAGTGAAAGGTTGGCAACTCTGATAAAGCGTGGGAATCTGTGGGGTCTTCCTCGGGGATTCCTACCGGCTTGTGTAACAGTCACGGATATGGAGATTTGAATGCAAAACAGTTACTAACCCCTGCTAGAAAGTCCCATTTCTCAGTAGCAATCCAGACCATTGTTTTTATCATTTCTCAGTAGCAATCCAGACCATTGTTTTTATGTAAAAGAGGGGGCCCTAAACGCACTTTTTTATAGATAGCGGTTAGAAGAGTATGCAGAGCGTAAGTAAGACAAGTTTTTGACCGCAGTATAAATATCCTCTTTTTTTTTTCTTTTGCCAACGGATGTTAGATTGAGAATGTAGGTTCCGTGTTTTGGCAATACACGTTTAGTTGCATATTAGCGGCGGTATAGTCTCACGGTTTTTTCGGATAATTGTCTTCACCCTAAAACCTTGCTCCTTAAGGGAAAGAAGGCCAGCCCGTAAATACCACCGCCCCGTGATTGAAATCCAGGCAGCAACAGCGGCAGCAGCACCAGCAGCAGCAGCGGCAGCAGCACATACAAGAATGGGCAAGATAACGGAACCCCGGGGCAATACCTGCGTGTGTCTATGAAGCCTGTGTGACGTCACCGTTCGCTTGGAGAGTTTCAAAAGCAACAGTCAAGCCCGCCAATGCAATAGTAGTGTTGCAGCAACCACGAAGGCTGGTCCTCAATATTCCGATTGCTCAGGATTTCCCCCCATTGTGATCTCAAGCAAAATTTTTTCTTAAAAACCGGATTGTGCCGTGTGCAGTGTGTGTGTGTGTGTGGTTTTAACCTACTAGTGAACTTGAAACGAACCATCACAAAAACTTGCTGTCTGACTTCTTCTTCTACGTCTTTCTCCGAAACGGTCGGGAAAATGACCGAATCATCCTCGCCTTCGTCCTCTAAGGCAACGACAACAAACTCGGCTTGTAGTTTGAACAAATGGCGTATCATTCCTATTGTTGTCGTCTTTCTCATCACTCTTGCCGTCTTGTTGTGCGTCTATCGGCTACGCACCGACCCAACGGGGCCGTCACAAATCACCACCTCTTCTTCTCGGCATTCGACCAAAGCTGGGTAAATATTCCCAACACATTTATATTTTATTTTTGTCTTCTCCTCAATATTTACATTGATTGCGTCAACCGTTTAAAGTCCTATCTTCTCTATTTGGGCAAAATACCAGTTCTCCTCCATTCTTTGCCGTTGGGGGTCGTTCATGCACGCCTTTCTATACTACTCCCGTGTATCATAAGTGGGTTCAATAGTCGAATGTATGCTTTCAACCTCGATTTTTTTTCTCTCTTTTGTTTACCATCTAAGACTTAATCAAACCTTGGATAGTTGTCGCAAAATAATTTGGCATTTCTCATTGTGCCGGATTCGTCGATGAGCCGGAAAAAAAATGCTGTTTTCTGTGCTGGGCAGAGATGCCTCCTGGAAATCAATTGACAACACGTTAGAAGGTCGAATTCGAATGTCTAATGATGCTTTTTCGCCTGTAGCGATCCTCTTCGTACGGTAAACCAGGTAGTCGTGTAAATTGTCGAAAAAGAAGATGACATCGAAGGTCGCCTTAAAACATCGCACACATTTCCTTATTGTTTTGCCAATAAAACGTTGTCTTGAATTGAAGAAAAGTAAAATTTCCAATCTTCTCCGAAACTCTTCTTTTTGCTAAACAATCTGTGGGCACCATCTGCGTTTGTTATCTCCAGTGCAAGGTTGTTGCTAGTGCCCAGTCCATCTTCATACCGGTTTGCAACATCCCTGGGCATTTGGAGATGATGAAAAGAAGCCCTCTGAGCAAATCCTTTATTGTTTTGTTGCTTAATTTTGATGTTTTTGTTTCTTAGAAATACGAGGAACCGTGCCAAAGAATTGAAGAGCATTTGGGAAGAAGGACGGACCAACGATAGGTGGCTGGTTGTTACAGACGACCAAGACACGGCTTTCATTTGTTCGCTCGCCGACATCTCTGCCGAATTGGAATGGCGTATGCTCGTGGTGGGAAACAACATCAGTTGCTGCAGGTAATAGGAAAAGTTCTACTTTTTCTTTTTTCACTAGCCCCACCGTAAATAGTCGACGACGTATGGTCACTACGTATTCTTCGTTACGTGCTGTGATAGAGCAAGCAATGGAAAGTACGACCTGTTTCTTTCGTTTGTCGCTCTAATTCACCTCAAGGCTTTTTAGTGGACTAACCGCGACATTGCCCGTACGAAAGGAACGTAAGTTAGTAATGACCGATCCCGTTGCGACGTCGGAAAAACCGCGTGAAAAGCTAGAAAATATACGCGCGCGAACGTGAAAGTTTACGAATTAAGTCAGAATTCCACCAGTAAAGCAACCCCTGTGGGTTAACGGGTGTGGATTTCCCAAAACATTTTCCACCCAAAACAAGAAAAAACCTTCTCTTTCAAACAATATCTTCATCGCGCAAGCTGCTCGTGAGTGCCATTCCTCGTATGGAACATTTCACTGGCTCTCACGAGCGGGGGAAATCGGTCCCCGCGTGCATTTCCTTGCCTCTATCGTGTCAGTCTCCCTGAAAAAAGCCTAGTCATTTTCTACAGCTGTTTCGATAGAAAGCGACAAGAAACTTGCTTTCTCCTACATCAAATAATAATAACCCCAACCACCACATCGTGTGCCGAACGCATCCTTCCGACCGTTAGATTTTCATTTGATTTATTTGTTTTCAAAAAGTCACGTTTTTTCGTGCCATACTAATTACAAATGATGTGGGGGCTGGAAGGTTTCCCGACGTCCCATTTTCCCTTCGGCAAATTAATTTCAACTTTAAGGAACTGAAGAAAAGTTGCAAAATTTGCGGCTGCAATATAATCAAAAAGTCTCATTAGAGACCCAAAAGACAGGTTAAAGAGGTTAGGTGAAAAAGATAACGGAGAAGCTGGCTTTTCTTTTTCTTTCTGTGTACACCTCTTATTTTCTTCTTGAATGAGATGGTGTGTGAAAGTATGAGAACCAGTAGTGAATAAAACAATTAAGAAAGCGTAAGATTGGTCTTTGTGGTTCGACAACAGAAAAACTTCTCGTGCGAAGTCGACGCTTTCACCCAGTTAAATGTCGACGTCATCAGCATGACAGGTTCAAGAAGAAGAAAAAAATGTCTTTTAATGAAGGCGCACTCTTTATTTTAACAAGAACAAACGAGGAAACGTAACCCAAATTAATAGTGCGTGAAAAGTCCTACTTGGAACCGTGGAAACCTTATTTTTTTCAAATTTAAAAATAGACCCGCTTTTTATTTTCAAATGCGTTTTATTCATGTTCTGTGCTAACGACACATGAAAGGACGAATTTCTACCCGTCAGGTGGTAACTATGAGTTTAACAAAGGAAATACATCAAACAAATGGTGAATTCAACTTCCTATGCGTCACCTTTTCTTTTAAGAACAGCAAAGTCATTTGTTTCCCGTCGTCAAACAGTTCCTTTTTTTGTTCAAACGGTTTTCGGGCTGCTATTTTATGCCTTTTGATTTACAGTCTTATGGATATGACTGGAAATCCCCTTGGAAACACACCTTGCCATTTTATTTCACGCCAAAGCTTTTGTCCCAAGGTTTACGGGAGGCCAGAGGATTCAGCGTTGAATTCTTGACATTCCACTACACAAATTCCGACTAAAAGATGGTTGGCCAGTTGTCCCGCGGAACTCCAAACGGTGTATTCAACCTTCGTTCCACGTGTCTTCCCGTCGTTTTCAGCATCTTTGATGACAATAAATCGACGCCTAGTTTTTTTTTTCTCTTCTTTCATTCAAGGACAATTGATTCCATTTTAGTCGTCCGAAACATGTAGGAAATCGATACATAGGAGACTCTTCGGAGTCGTGGTGTCGTGAGAATCAAGATTCGTCTTTCGTATATAGTCACGCGTTGGAGACAACACGTAACCTTCCCGAATCATTGGATAACGCATGAAAAAGGAGTTGCCGGACGTTTGTTTTTGTTTTGTTTCATTTTTTCGATGATGGACGGTGGATGGACGGATGATCGTGGTGGTGATGGGCGTTGAGATTGTGTGCGTGCATTTGATCACGTTCACATGTTATAATTGTTTGCTACTTCTAAGTATAGCAGAAGAATGTTTTTTGTACTCTGGATGTGCTACGCAAAGTATAGGATGGCGGAATCCTGATTTTTCATTGCCATATTAGAATTCACCTTGGAAGGGCGTGTGTATATACTTTGCAAGGTCGATGTTCTTCATCCTAGCGGCTTGATGCGTATTAAAAAATCAACTTTGCTATTCCAATGTGTGGAGGAAGCGCCAAGGTGTGGCCCAACCCTTTTGGAACCAGTACCCTGTGTCATGTGTCATTTTACATTCAATCTCGCGGATAATTGGCAGGAAGGATGCCGATGTCGTAATGCTTCTTAAGCGATTGCCCAACTCTTTTTCTCCCCCTTAGAGTATCTAATGTCTATCTATAAAAAAAAAGCCATTAGCGCAATCTTAAAAGTTAAATTGATATGTAGAGCGAAGGATGTGGTTATTCCCCGCGTAATGGACAGATAATCAACCTACTTTACACACTTTAACAGGAAAACTTGCATGCTGCTAGATGACATGAAACTCAAGAATTTGCACTATGAAATTCTAACGGCTATGGAATCCACGTCGAGAGTTGAAGCCCGTCGTAACGCCGGTTACCTTTACGCAATCCAACATGGGGCACGCCACATTTTTGACGCTTACCCGGAGACTTATACGTCAGCAAAGATTCCATTGGAGGTAATAAACATGGGAAAAGAATGAATGGATGTCAAGTCTCCATAATAAGAATTGGGTTTTTCTTTAAAATCTTTGGCAAAAAGAAAATTTCAAAATCTTTTGTGTTTGTTTTCAGACTTTCAGACGCGAAATGTTTCGCCAGCTGCAGAACGTTGCCCTGAATGTTGCCCTTGGCGTTGTTAGCGAGCGGCCGTACGTGAAACGAGTTCAAAATCCATACGCTCATTTTGGTCGACCGGATTTGTGGACAGAAGGCTTCCGGCGAAACAATCAACGTTTCATTCATAACCATATCTATCGTATTTGCGAAGTCAGACCCCCTTCAATCGAAAAGGTAACAACAATTTGATCAATCGCTAAAGAAATAGAAAAACAAAAATATTTTGAAAGGGGAGTATTTTGTTATAGTTTATGGACTGTTACGAAGGGGATAATAAAGTCGACGAGCAACACCTCAATAATTATTACGTAACCCCCCCCCCCCCCCCAATTTGGGGGCAATCAAAACAGGTATCCCAAGTTGTGTCTAAACATAAGAAAAAAAAATATGTTTATCGTTCAAAAAGTCCTGTTAGATTTTTTGCTGCTGTTTGTGTGCTATCGAATATGTCTGAAAAAAAACCCAGTTTCTAATTTCCCGAAGGGAGTGTTACGCAACGGCTATTGGTAAATACTAGCTTGCACGTGAGTGAATTTGTATGTGAACGAGACACATTTGTCTGCCCCAAACCGATTTTTTCTTCTCATTTTCAAGATTGATTAATTTGCATGCGAGGGCGTTTAGTAATTGATTTGCAATGTTTAATTGATTTGTTACATTACACATGTGTGCAATATCGCTTTGACAGTGAGTTGCCAAGTGGAAAAAAAACCGCTGCAGGAATATAGAATCGTTTCTTTTAACTAATTTCTTTTTTTATGTTTTTCCTTGTCACCAGTTTTTAGACATTGACGAGGATTACTTTGACTGGGCAGCCCCATCCCTGACTCTGCCTGGATCAACGGTGGCACCATTCTCTTCGAAAAACACCCTGTACTCGATTGAAGCATTCTGGGGACTTGTTCTCTTTCCGACAGGCAACTCGTCGCAAGCGCCTACTATTCCTCAACATCTATTACGGACCTTATGGTAAGGCATATATCTAGAAACTAGCACATACCGCAAATTGTTGGTGGCCGAAAGGCGTTAACAAAACAAAAGTTTACATACTACTGACCAATTTTTCCCTTTTTCTTTTCTTTTATTATTCGAAACAAAAAAATAGGAATCAAGCCGTTCTGGGTGATATCGCTGGAAGTCTAAAATTGTCCTTGGCCAACGTTTCTACTCTGCAGAGGTAAATGATCTTAAATTAGAACTGACTTAAATATGGATTGGGGTTTATTTGAGCGGAACGGCGTGATTGAGGTGCAACAAATAGGTGACACGCCTTCGATTGCTTGGGATCCAATGTTATTCGTTACGGTCGATTCAATTCGAAATGCTGGGTGAAATTCTTGAATCTCTCCTATTCATGAGCTAGACACTATTATTTTCTTTTATTCGGCTTTTGTTTGACCGACCTGCCACACTTTCACTTCCGTTATTGGAAGGGCTTAAGGGCAAATATTTTTATTATTGCCGTTTCCATTCTTTGAACTCAATTGAATACCGGATTGGTTTTCCATGAGCCAGAGCTGAAGGGGGCTTACATAAAACACAAAGAATTAGAAGGGGATATCCAACTATTGAAATAGTTTTTTCCAATACTGTACTATGAAATATAAAAGCCGGTTATATGTACACTGTATTTTTATAGTCAAAAGTATCACGCCCTACATGTTCTAGTTCCAAATTTGGTATAAAACCCATTTTCTTTTAATGAACGAAATTTTGATGGGGTAACAAACAACAAGGTCGAATTGGAAAACGAAAGATATTAGTACTTTTGAAAGTAAACCGTTTGTTACCTCAGAAATGATGTTTATAGTCGGAGGTTAATTGAAATTTTGACAAAGCTATACACAACTGTAAGAGATACTTTGTTGGCTAGCTTAATTATTTTCAGCTTGACAAAAAGGTCCGCCTTTATATCTGTAACTTTCAACTCGACTCTGTATGGACAGACAAATTCTTGCCAACATGCGCGCAACTCTACGACTTTTGGTTTTTCTTTCTAACTTGTTATCTATAATTATTCCTTTTCATACCGCCCACTGATCACCTTTTGATAATTATAATTGCGTGTCTGATGATAGACGGGAGAAAAGTCGAAAAAATCCAGCTGATCTTCGGGAGCCGGATGGCCTTGCCAGTTTCCTTCTGAAATGGACATGTTCGACCAGATCGTCATTGAGCTGCACGCGCGATTTATTTCAGACCATGTTCCAGTTACACTACATCTCTTTCAAGAGCCTTGGCGTCTTGCAGAGTTGGATCAACGATCTTAAGCGATCACATTATCTTGAGCCTCCGGTTATCCCTCGCCGTAGAGGGCAGATGAACCCTTGCCTGGGAGCCGACGGTCTCTACGGTGTGGCCTTCTATCCAGCCCTTCCAGTGAAATCCATGAGTTTGGAGCAGCTGGACAGACGCAATGCCACAATTGAGCGATTCAAGAAAGAAGAAACACGACTGGATGCCTTGAACCGCGCTCTGAGCGAGACGGCATTATTAGATTCGTCCAGGCCTATTCATGCTCGTGATCTCGTCACTCAAGGCCCCAGCATCGCATACGGCGAAACGGGAGAGCACAACATTGCAAAGGAGGAACCAGTTGTTGTACTCTCGTCGTCGGACGCCGAAGGCACTCACGAAAGCCCAATTACATCCCGTCACGCGAAATTATACGATGGCCACGGTGCTATTGAGATGCCGATTTTGCGCGAGTTTACAGACAATGCATGTCCAGGATATTCACAGCTTTTGCCTCACGTCTCCGAAAACCCTTTCAGAAACGTCTTGCTCATCGTGGCCATGACGGCCATGCGCTACGAAATGATTCCCATGTTCGAAGTCGTATACAGAGAACATTTCCGCAACATCCTGTACTGTGGGAGCCCGCATGATTCGATTGAAATTTTCTTACGAAAGTATCAACTATCGGAAGATCGCTCCTTTTCTTTTCTTCCAATCCATTCCAAGTATACCTACGAGTGCCTGCTGGGCGCCCTTGAAATGGGATACAATGTTGATGGATGGATCATGTCCACTGACGATGCCCTTATCAACAGCTGGAACATTCGACAAATGAATTACTCCAAACTCTGGTACAGCGGCGACTACAACATTCAAGTGACCGGAGCCAACTGGAAAACACTGGATCCTGGTAGTCAGAAACTGCCGAGAAGCCTGGACGGCGTGCAGAAAGTTTTAGAGTTCCTTAAAAGCTCTTTGATTGGATCAGTCCTACCAGATGATGTCAACAGCGGAATCGGCAGCCGTGGGAATCACGATCACGGCACGTCGAGAATCACCAAACGCGGGGCGGAAATTGGGACAGGCAAATTTCCAGACAAGTTATTGACAGAACAATTAACTGCCGAAACCCGAAATCATACGGTTGCTGAACAGCATGCAGAAGGTGATGCGCACAAGATTTATGGATCGTCACTAGAACAACTTTCTAATCCGAGTGGAAGGTCATCTTTCGATGTGATTGAGCTCAAGTCGACCATCAACAGCAGCATTGCATTGGAACAGCCGAGAATATTATCCTCTCTCAACTACTTTGTGGATGGCGGAATCAATAAAACTGAAATTGACGTTGGTCTCGCGATAGCAGATGATGTAACGACGACCAAGGTTCAAACCGAAAACCAAGAAATCAAAGAATCGTTAGCCGAGTTGCTCAACATCACCACCACCGGTGAGATTGGCGTGTTGGATGGAGAGGACGCAACTTCTATGGAAATCGAACGGACATTTATCAATGTGCACGGGAGCAATTTAGGCAAGAGTGATGGTGATCAAATTGATCAAGTTGGATCGGTAACCGTAGGTGGTGCCCTGGAAACTGAGCCGGTCTTATCCAACCTTCAGAACACCAGCGCAGATGGCCAAATTGAAGCTGTCGACTTGGAGTTCGTGATTACTGAAGATGACGGATTTCCCACTGAAGGCGATGAACTAAGTGAAAGTGAAACCGAACGACCAGTTTCTGAACTTTTGCGCAAGCTTCTTGTTGCTACCCGTAACACAACCAATATAGAACAATCTGATTTGGCTGAGCTCCCTGAGAACAACAATAACACGTTGACTAATTCGACGAGTTCTTTAGAAGCCCTTTCAAATTATACAATGTCGCCTCCCGAGATCGAAATTACCGTCATTACCGAAGACAATGTCTCTCCGTTGAAGGAGCAAGCAACCGATACGCATGACACTCTTGTTGTTGACTCATTAGCTCATCCGGTAAATGCTTCCATGGAGCTCTCAGATTCCCGAGAGAAAATGGTAATTGGAGACGACAGTGTTCCAGAGCCTGCCGACAAAGGAACACCTGAAGCTGGCCACAATCAAACAGAAGTAGCTGAATCAGAGGTTTTAATCGTTTCTCCAACCTCTAATAATGAAACGTCAATTACACCCATCGCCGACGGGGACAAACCTTTGGAAGAGAGCAACTCGACCACAACAACAACAACAACTCCCAAGACTACAACAATTCAGCCTCAAACCCAGTCGTCGACGGCCTCGATTTCGGGAGAAGAGGAGCGTAAAAACTCTGAGACATTGCACGTTGGCGAAACTTTATCAACCTTGAAAGAACTCTACACTTTGATCAAAGAAAACCTGGGCGTTCGAACGGACGACTCTGATGATGTCAGATATGCTGACGCAGCATTTTATGGCGGTGATCGTGGGTACCGACTAAATCCCAAGTCGATCCATCACTTCCGTTGCGAAAAAGGCACAAATTTAGAATTCTGCAAAGTGTCATCTGAATACCTTTATCAACTCTCGGAGAACATGGGCAAAGAATTCCGGTTGATTTACGATAAAGTGCCCATGTACTACATCCCGAAAAAGGATCAGCTCAAGTTTTACCTGTTGAGTAATTTGATGTTGCAACATGGCGTCACCGACGAAATCGCCATTCCTCTCATTCTGTCCGGTTTGGACCCTGAAGACGAATGGGTCAAACTCGAAAAGTCCTTTTTCGGTGGACTAAAAGGAGGAGGACGAAATGGCGATGCTTCCACCAGCAAATATCCGCTGTTTAACAGCGCAGCCGCCGTGTTGTATCCCACCGACTTGAACACGCTCACCACCGACGCGAAACTACAAAAGATTTTCTGTTTGAAATACTTACTGCGAGTTCTCCAGTTGTAAGTGTTTGTTAGCCACACATGTTGCCGTTTGCAGTTTCCAACGAGACTGCAGACTTCCCAAAAGTATTCGAGCGTCTCTCATCACATCAGATTAATCAATTTTTGAGGTTCTTCCTTTTTTATTTTTGTCAGGAATTACTAGGTGAACTGTGACATGTATCCGAGTTGTTTACTATAACACACTGTTTGTATAGGCTATCTATGAGAATTATTGTACAAGATGTTTAAGCTTTTTACTTACGCTGGTACGAAAAGAATTTGCTTTTTTACGGGAGTGGAAAGCTGACTTCTTACGAAAAAAAAGTAACTACAAAACAGAAAAAAACAACAGGTTGCGCTATTTACCCGTTGTCCAACATGTGATCTAACTTTATCTCTCGCCATGCATATATAGGCTTAGTTCTGACTGAGATAAAGCATCGTGCACGATACTGTAAATAGGCGGCGTCCAAACACCATTTGGTTGGTAGTTACGTGGAAGTCCTATACTACTATCTGCAGTGGTGGTCCAAATACATTTAGAAATTATTATATTTTATTTTTGTGTATCATACAGTATGCTAACCTTTTGTATTACCTCTACCATGAATTTTCAATAGATCAATGGTTTTCATTTCGAATGCGGACCAAGTACGTACTACTAAAATTGCTGTTTTACTCGCGTGCGTTCACAATCGTATCAGACCAAATGTTTTGACCGAAAGCGAATTAATGATCCATCCAGAATGTTTGAATCTGCCTATCCCGGGTGTGCTATTTGCTATCCTGTACACGAAATCAACTAATCCCGTTCCTGAAAGTGCCAAATAATGGCATCCAATTCTAAGGGGACGCATGTATAGGATTTAGCATTGAAAGAAAGGCAATGAATACAAGTTTATTATGTTTAACAAATCTTCCGCGTTTCATTTGTTACCATCTTACCTTAAGTTACATTAACCAATCAGCAATCACTACTCTCGGAATTGCCAAATTAAAAACACTATACGCCATCTATGGAGAATAAATGGAACGGCTTCGATTGGAAGAATCGCAATCGGGAAAACTCACGTATCGATACATAGTTTAAGCAGACGGAATAATAATTCAAAATGTGGTTTTCTTTTCTTACGAATTCTCACTGATGATGGATGAGTTGTTCTTTTTCAAAATGGATTTGAGTAGTAAAAGAAACTGCTATATAAAGGGCACATTACTTTGCTCTGTCGGTATCGTATTCCACAAATTTTGCAAATCTGGAAAAATCAAACAATTGAAAAAATGGATTTTTGCAGGGCATTTTTGCTGGTGTATCTTGAGTTGAAGTTCGTTTTCCCTTTTGTTGGGCCTCGATAAGTCCTCCGTTTGGCTCTACAGCAAATAAATTCAGAATAGGTAAACTTAGCTTTATCACAGCTATAATTTATGCAGCAATATTTAAAGTAGTACCGTGCAATACAAACATTCAAAGAAGAAAATTCGAGAAGAACTGAACACCTCAAATAATTTAGAAATCAAGTCATGTAAATTGTCACAAGAAAATCACTTCAAATTATTAGCTGATACTTAGCATCTTGATGGATGTGCACAACCTAGAATTTTGTGATGTCTGCAACATGCAAATTTAACATCAACTGAAATTATTTTTGTCAAAGCTCTTCTAGAAAACTTGCTTACTTGCCTCTATATCCCTGCAACATTATGTTACCCGCCTTCAACAATGAAACATGACCACCTGTACAACTGTGTTGAGTTACATTGAAAAACTCTACCACTTACTGTTGAGCCTGATGATTAGAGTGTTTTCCAAGATATCATCAATTTGAAGCAGACTGCTATAATGGTAATTAAATCAAACAATGTTTCCCATGTTTATGATGTCTCATTTCACATTCTAAAGGTAACCACAAATGAAGATTATGGACTGAGGTATGTGTATCTTTATAATTAAGTTCAAAGTATTTCCGTTCCGGATATCTTATTGAGTCGATCAGTCTAGAGAATATTTTTACAAATATTTTTACAAATACTTACATTAAAAAAAACTTCGTTTGTCAAATGTGTTTTAAATTTCAGAGTGACTAAGGACTTAATGCGTTTGGGAAGAAGGAAGATTGTCTCACTCTTCGCATGTGGGACGTATTAACTTTGAAATTTGCATTGGCACCTATCTGTTATTCATCGATTTATGAGGTAAACTGTAAATTTAATAATAAAAAGTTGTCAATAATTATTACGCTTCTGTTATAAAAAAAATTATTCTCAGTATCAGTATTTAGGAGATATGAATTTTTGGAGAGTATGATCTTTCGGTGAAAGCACTCTGAAGGTTTCGCTGTTACTAGGGTATTTAGTGTTTGGCACGAGAAACCTTGTTTTTGTCTGGTGAGAAATTCATCTTAAGCAATCATTTCAAATTTTTTATACATCTTATTTATCTTCTCAGAACGGATTTTAAACATGAAAATCCATGTTTACACCGATAATAATTTGTATGTGACGCTATTTTCAGCATAGGTAATTAAATCTTTTCTTTCTAGAGCTCCAGAGTTTGGTCGAATTATAATAATACTTGACGTAATAAAAATGATTTCTTCATCTTTTTGAACAGCCTACTGTCGCATGAATACATGCTCCAACACGCTTCTTGGTTTTCAGCTCCAGCGGATGCTTATAGCTTTTACAAATTAGGAGATGCAAATGATGTAAACAAAAAGGTAAGTCTTTCTAATCATCGAATTTCATAATATGTCACCAAGTAATTAAATTATAACTTGTCCGGTTCTTGGTAGCATTTTTCGAATTCATCGAAGACCATTTTAGCTTTCATACGTATTGTATGCGCAAAATAACTCTGTTGGCTTGTGGCTGTTGCGGCTTGTAAGATGTCCTGAGCACACCTTTCTATTTCGTGCGCCATCTAAGTCTACTTGCACGACCGTAGAGCAGCTTGGACGAACTCACGAAAGAAGAGCTAAAATAGGGTAAGACACTTCATTTGGCCTTACTCTATTTAGTCGAAAATGCGCACGAATATTAAAAAAGAGAAGGGAGGTTACAACCTCCCCAACTGTGGAGACTTTTCACTCGATTACGAAGCAGACCCGATCACACGCTGCGTTTTAGTGTCCACGGTACGGCAGACATTGGCTTGTCGGTCATTGCCCATCTGTCGTGATAGACTTGATTCTGGCGTGTTGGTGATCTCAGTAGGATGACGTTAAACAGAGTGAAACCGACCACCATGATTCTTTCATTATGTCTAGGTTCACTTTCAGGTGTTGTCATTTTTTGTGGCAAAAACGGCCCTGGTTGCACGTACTTTATTACCAACCGAACCTATAGACAGTTTAGTGCTTTTTTTAAATAAGTAGAACGGTGGGATAGGTGGCGTTTGACTGGCAATATTCGGAGGCAAGAGCAACAACATATTCTTTTTTTTTGTTTTGTTTTTTCATTTTCGAAAGTTCTTGTCGAACCTCTACAAGACACGCGAAATAGAGAAAGGGATTATGAGGGATTTGTACAGTTACCGTCAGCCGCCCTCCCTACTCGTTTCAATTTCAACTGGTTGAATTGCATAATAATTGCGCTCTAGATGTTCTGGACTCTACACACAATAACTGATGAACAAATGTACGCCCTTTTCCTAAATGAGCGAAAACAGCCACTTTCTCCAATTTGGGTTTGCATAGCAAAAAGAAAAAAGAAGCCACTCTCGAGATCGTTGCTAATCGGCTAACAGAACACGAGCCTCATTGTTGTCGTTTGATTAAACGCAGCTTTGATATCCCTTTCCCTTTTTTTCACCTTACGGCTTGATTGCATTTTTTTTTTCTCCGCCACTTGCGTGTTGACTTTGATGATCGTCCGGAATTTTTTCCTGGTCTGACTGTTCCGACGGAGAGAGTTAAAACGATGAAGATGAAAAACTTGCTTACGGGGAAAAGCAGAAAAGCTATGGGCTGGCGAGGGAGGGTCTGTACCGTGTCCTGCACTTTCACCTGCAATTTCCTCGAAAGATATTAAGGTATCGTGATCGGCCAAACAGAGGGGGGCAGGAGGTCTAGCGTGCCCTCGAGTCATTCGGGTCACGGCCGGGAAAAAATGTCGAAGCAAAATTCTTGTGTGGAGAATGGGACATCGCTGTCCTTTCCCTCTTTCATAAGAAGAAAGCAGACTGTATTTTTTGTTGTTGTCCAGAAAACTGGTCTTCATAATAGGCATGTTGTCGGTAAAAAAGGGAAATTATAGAGTTTTGACAAAACCAGTTCCAACAGATCGCCCTTTATTTCGATTAATTGTTTCTCGTTCGAAATTGCATACACGAAGAATGACTGTACAACAGTGGAGCGAGCAAACATTTTAAGGCATAAAAGCAAATGATAAAAGATGAGACACACACGAGAAAAATTCGATTGAAATGTATTGCCAAATTCAAAAAAAATGAGTGGATGATTTTCATCTTCCTCCGCCTAGATTGTACGAGTAGCTACCTCCGCCGATACGATAGACGGCGACGAAATTCGCTGGCTTTTCCCTACTGCTGGCCGCAACCGTCGGCTGCTGGGCCGTCGGTTGGCTCAGTGATTCGTATTTCGCGGGTTGAACTTGGTGGCCATACACGGCCGTGTATGGGTTCCAATTCTGCGTCGGGTTTGGATTCGTGTACGTGGGTTTTGGGTTGAGTAGTTCCGGATCGATGAGCTCACTGTCGGGGTTGATGGCCGGCCTCTGTGGTCTATAGTTGACGTCGATGTCGCTTTCCAAGCTGACCCCTGTGGTCCCTTTTGTAGGCAAATAAAGAGGATGTTGTTGGCTGGGAATGTTGTAGTTGGGTTGGGCAGGTTGAGAAGTAGGAGTTTGAGCTCCTGGGCCGTACGCCGACGGATCGAGTGGCGTGTGGAACGGCGGGTGGCCCTGGTGGTAGCTGTACCCGAACGGCTGATGCTGCGGCAGCTGCGGTAGTTTGCTGACTTCTTTGTAATTCGTGTCGAGAAGAACAGTTTTCACTGGCGCGTATTGGACGTTGGCCGGCAATACGGAAGGTCTTTGCTCGTTGGCATTCGTGGGATTATTGGTGTAGGGATTGGGTTGAATCGGTTTGTAAGCTGGCACTTTTTGTTGATTGAAACCAAAGAATCCATCATGTTGGCTCGTCGGCAAGTGTCCTGGAGGGTGTTGCTGTGGTCGTGGCGAGAGCGGACGGGCAGCCGGCGCGGACACTTTTTGATAATAATTGGGAAGATTGAAAGGCGGAAGGAAGAGTTTTGGGGAAATGTCCACATTGATTTTCTCAGATTTGTTGCGTGGGGCGAAAAAGTGGAGTGGCGGTGGAACGAAAATACCCGGACCGAACGGCCCTGGCTCTTGGGCTGTGGTGTTGTGCGTGGGATAGTAGAATTCGACGGGCCGTTCAGGGAACAATGGCGTGAATGGCACGTCTTCGTCTTCATCTACGAGCGTGACGTTGGCATTCGGGCCACTTGTCGGTGGTGGTGGAGGAGCTCCTCCTTGGCTGCTGGGCGGGAAACCTCCAGGTCCTCCAGGAGGGAATCCAGGTGGTCTTTGTAGGCCTCCTGGTGGTGGCCCAGCTTGAGGATTGCCAGCACCTTGAAATGGTGGAAGACCACCGAGACCTGGGAAACCGTTCAATCCGGATGGCGGAGGTGGCCCTTGTGTGCCGTTAAATAGTGCGAAGCCTTGTCCGGGTGGAGGTGCACCTTGAGCGAAAGGGAAATTACCACCAACTGGGCCACCAGACTGGAACGGATCACGAATATCGTTTTCATCAAACTCCTTTTCTTCTGTCCAGTGCGGAGGAGGCGGCGGCAAGAAAGGGAAAGGAAGGAAATTGGGATCATCTGGGAAATTCGGTTGCTGTCCGTGGTTCTCGTTCAAACCGCCTGGAACGAATGGGAAAAATGGCAAATCGCTCGGATCCTTGCTGTTGAAATCGGGATTGAAAAAGTTGAAAGTGGCGTCCGTTTCGTTGCTCGGATAGAAAACGGTGCCGGGCTCTGGCGGCGGAGGTGGCAAAGGAGCCGGGGCCTGGTAGTCGCTGATTGGCGGTCCAGGAGGATCGGCCGAATAGGGTTTCTTGAAATCGAATCCTCTGACGACGAAAAGATCGTCGTCGGCCAGGTAGACCTCGCTTGGGTCAAGTCCGCCCAGATCTTTGTTGTGCAGTGAATTGAAATTAGCCTCTTCCTGTTCTCTAGTGCGGATGCTGTTTTGCGGTGGGAAAATATCGTTCAGCAAGATGTACGGGTTTCCCGGCTTGCCGGCATCCTTGAGCAAAGGAACAGCTGAAGCATTTTTAACGCTGGCGCTGGCTGGTGGATCGATGTCGGCATTGCTCGTTATCTTAACCACTTCCACCGGCTCCTTGGCTGGAACGGGAGGAAGTGGCGATGCCACAATGGCTGCTTCGGGTTTCTCGGTTGCCAACGGTCTTGTTCTGGGTAGATTTTCGATCGGAGTAAATTTGCCCGTCAACTGCGAGTGTTGCGGGGCTACGGGCTGCAATTGCAATTGGGCAGCGGCTGGCCGTCCGACGGGTATCAAGCGACCAGCGCCTACCCGAGATGGAGCTTCATCCGGCCATCTCCATCTGGGGGCTTGACGTCTGTTATGATCGGTGCCTTCCACTCCTCCTGCAGTCGCGATGAAACACAGCAGGGCCGCCCCCACCAAGACCCAGGCTAACCTTGGGTGCTGCCACATCTGCAACAGAATCGGAGAACCATAAAGAGAGACAGTTTTAGAATAAAAAAGAGAAAGAAAAACCAGTTGAATCAATGCGATATCCTTGTTTGAGCATTCGAACCAATCCTTAGCCTCTCGCTAAACACGACGGTAGCATTTACAAGTAGACGAAATGTTGAAAAAAGGCGTGTGCTTTTCTATTTCCAGGGTTATACGTCTCACCTGAACGACTTTCTAACTCTCTCGTCTCAGCTTCTCTCACTTGTTGCAATCTAATTTCGTTAATTTATTTTTCGTTTTTTTAAAACAACTAATGTTTTATTTACCACTTTGCCCCCAATCAAAATTCCCCCAAAAAATTCGGCGTTAAATAGACTGTAGAATTTGAAATGGGCCATTAGGAACAGTCTCAGATCGGTAAAACCCATTGCCAAGGTCGGCTTTAATTGTTACGCTTAGACTTTATTGTTTTTTTTTTACTTTGTGTTCCGCCTGGTATGCGCCGCCAACACGGAAGCCTTTACCCTTGATTTCGACCGATATCCTCACCTTGAAAACGAAGTAAAAAAAAACACACACGCGTGCGTATCTCTTGGACCGTATTCTTATGTTTTCGGTCACACTCTTCCATTTTTACGACATTTGGCCGTTTTTTTTTAATACTAAACATTGAGAATGTAAATCAAGTCTTTAGCCTTGTCTAGTGTCATCGGTAATTTATTCAGCGCCTTCTCGAACAATGTTACGTCGTTGGCTCATTGTTTGCAGCGTCGTTTTCGTACATCTGTCATTTGTTAGACAGGGGAGGGAAAAAGGCGGAAATGTTTCCAATATAAAACATCTGTCCGAGTCGGGAGCGCCTCGCCCTCTTGGAAAAAGAGAAAGATGGCATTGACGCTTTGGCTTCATGGTTTGTGCCCTTGATTCGATTCAAATGTTATTATTGCTTCTTTTTTTATTCGGAATTGCAAACTTGGGCGTGATCCAGCCGAAACAAAAAAATATACAACCAACTCGAAGAAGGGTGCATTTTCGATTCCGGTTTCTCAATCGGGAAGTTCTCCGACACCAGCAGGGCTTTCCCATATGTATACTGATGGTTCTTTGGCCTCGCTTTGATCTGTCCATCCCGTATTTGTCGTCAGAAGGGTGGGTGGGGGGGGGGGCCAATCTCGATAAGGAATTGTAATGGTCATTTGCATATACCGCACCTCGTCGGTGACGGGACCAAGTGGCTATTTCGCGCAGCGGAACTGAACGGCTGCTGTTTGTGGGGGTCGTTTTGTTTTTTTAGTGAAATGGCCTTTTGCACCGATGGCAGTCTCGTTTGATTGGAACCAACGATATCACAAAAGGCAAGCGCCAAGAGAGACGGTCGTTTTACATTCAGGATGAAGGTTACGTGAAAAAGACGACCGCGACTGGCACGCGGATCTTTTTTCGGTTGATCTAATGCCTATGCCCCGAGTCATGCCACGGGCAATGCTGGCGCCCGCTCTCACCCACCCATTTCAAGTCGTGACGCACTCGTTTTATTTTTCCTACCTCTCAATCCTCTTTGTCGCCAGTCCATATCGGGCGCATTTTAAAGTGCAATAACGACAAAAGAAAACCATTTAGAAGGAAGAAAAGTCCGAACTAATTGCCCAATCATTCTACACGTCATTGAGTCTTTAAACGGGGTGGATCCGACCGGTCCGTCGATAGAGACGTACCTTCATTTGAATTACGGATGGCTTCTTTAAAAGGCAATCGAAATGAAATTTAAAAATGTCTCCAGTTCCGTTCCCTTGACCCGTGGTTGACGAATAAAAGAAAGAAAGAGGGCAGGAAAAAACAAGATTGACAACAACGGCAAAGCGATCAAAGAAAATGTGTGGTAACACGTTCGATTCGCCCGCTTCTCTCGAATCTGATTGCATTGCACGAAGAAAACCTTCACCTAAAAAAGAAAAAGTAGATCCTCTCTCGCTTACCAATTGGTAACGGATGGGCGGAGTATATAGAAAAGATCAAGAGTTTTTTGGTGGGTGCCGGGCGATTGTTCTGCTTTTTTCGTGGGTTCACGGTGAAAATTCCCATTTCACGCCGAGTGTCACGGGGTTATAATAACCGGCCTTTGTTGAACATTTTCACTTTGTTCATCCTCTCGCTCGTTTTCCTTTTTTTTCTATTTTGGATTCTCTTTTGTCTTGGGTTCATTCACGTCACCACTCGTTGTCTGAATTCAATTTGAACGCCAGCCAGCCTCGTTTCGCCCCGCCAAGCGACTTGTAATTCTATTCAAGTTTAACGCATGACAGCCAAATTCATCATACCGTTGAATGGCTTTTAGGGCCAAGGACGCGAGCTTCTTCAGGCCGTCTAATCCGCCCTGATCTTCTTCTTTCTTCTAAAATAAAACAACATTCAAAAAGGGCATCTCTTTTTCTTGTCTTTCCCGCTTTCTTCCCCCCCCCCCCCTGTTTCCTCTACAGCTGTCAGCTGACTCAGCTCCACCAACTTGTTAAGTGAAGACTCGATGGATGGATCGACTTTGCCACTACAGCAGAACTCAGCAAACGAAGGTTTGGGGGGTTGCCCACCTGTGTTTAGGCTGGGTTTTTTTTAGCGACTTGTTGCGTGCAGGAATGTTGTAATCGCTCACTGAAAGAAGATGGAGGCTACTACTGTCGTTTCATTCGTTAACAAAGAGATGACTGTGACAAATCCATCCGTAATTCATTTCAGTGTGTGGAAAAAAAACGGAAAAAATAAAAAAAAAAAAACCCTCACAAGATTGGGGACAAGGTCGGGCTTTTCTCTTTTTATTTTTTTTTCGTCCCCTGATTATTTTCCACGCGTTACTGGTCCAGCCGATGCTTAACAGTTGACGGTCGCCGTTAATGTTTTGTTGCCTTCAAGATCGATTGGCAGCTGCGACATTTCGGGCAAGCCCCCCCCCCCCCCCTTCCCAAGAAAAAAAAAAGGACGAAAAATAAGTAGACCGAGCACTTTTATATATGTGCGCGCCGTTTTGACTTGCAAGTTTTCCTATCTTGTTTAGCCATCGTACTCTCACTTTTCCATCTCTTGTTGTTGTTTGTTATTTTCCACTTTTTCTCTCTTTTGTCGTGTACGGCGAGAATCTGGAGAAAGCGACAAGGAACGCGCGGCGCAAACTGTCGATGCAGTTTGGGTGCCAAAAAAGAATTGTTGTTGTTGTTTTTTCTTTCTTTTCTCCGGCTGTTATTGTGTGTGTGTGTGTCGTAACGGGCGGAGAATCTTTGATGCAATCGTGATGCACGTGAAAAATGGCCAAACGATGCGCAAGTCTTATTTCTTGGCAAAGTGAATAAGCGTTTGGCGTTAGGATATTTTACAAGAAGAAACTTTCCCTCCTCCCTCGACGCATGTCTTTTTTTAAGAGCACACACGACACGTAAAGTAAAAACAAAAAGCCAAAAAACAAAACAAAAATGGCAGATTACAAAAGAAAAAGAAACCTGAGCCGCCGTCCATAAAAATTGGACACGTTGAATGGGAAATCTCTTGCACGTGGACTTTCAAAAATATTAAAAAATGACGCCTTAATGCGGTTGATTGCGTTTACCTTTTTCCGTGTGTTTAATCAGAGACCGTCCGGTCTCTCAGTCTGGTTTCCGGATTTGTCCAATGATTTTTCCACTCGCACTTTGCACGGCTAAAAACTGTTAATAACTGTAGGTGAGAGGGACACACTCTGATGATCTGATGTATTTGGAAATTCCTTTTTTTTTCTTTCGAGAAGAAGAAGAAAAAACCCAAGTGAAAGCTAAACTCGCTCTCTCTTTTTCCTTGGAGCTCCTGTTGGGTCGGAGTCGAAGCAGCGACTGACGGAAGCAGTAGTGCTCTGTTCGGTAGTCGTATTTTTTGTGTGGCGGGCCAACTCCCACACTAGCGGCGAGTCGGAGACTGGGCCCGCTCGCGCTTTTTTCGTTACGTAGTATCTCACACGGAATATAACATGACCTTCCGGCACCTCCGCAATGTTGTGTAACATTCCTGCTACATTGTTTTTTGTTTTTTCTTTCTTTTGAACTCGACGGCCAGCAGTTGGAGCGATGTAAAGTGAAAGACTGGATTTCCAACTGGTTCCACTATGTGACTCATTTTTACCGTGAAAACGGAAGTGATGCACGCTATATAGTCACTAACGAAAAGAATATTTGTAAAATGTGTGTAGCTGTTTGACTGTTGAATGAATCATCCACTCCCGCAACCATATCTAGCTCTGGGCTATCACGAACTTGTTTTAGGAATTCCACCGTTGGTGCAATAAACATAAGGGGATTCTCTCCCGAGTTGGATCTAAATAGCAACATCTGTTCACCCGAGATAAGAAAGGGGATTTCCAGCATCCGCATTGATGCAATGCAAATTGTTTCTAAAATACTCGACACATCATCGTTTTTAATTGTGCGTTTCATCTCGCTGGAACGTTTGCTACAGTTTCCGCATGCCCTTCGAATGTTCTGCTCTCTTTGGGTTTGGTTTTGCGTTTCGAAAATGTGTTTGATCAGTTTACCATGTACCTATCTCATTCTCGGTTTCGACCTCGTCTTTGAGTATTTCGTGAGCTGATGAGGGCGTGGGCTTTTGGCTGGTCCGGCGGTTGATAAATTTGTTGTTTTGGTTCTGACCTTGCTGTGAGCTGTTCTCATGTGCTAGTTGGTATCAGCTTTTAGTTTAGTACACTTTTGCTCGTGATGAGCGAGTTTGAACAGACGACAGAACCTTGGCGCCGCATAGTGACCGCTTGGTTTCACCGAGACTTTCGAAAAGCGACACAGCCATCACATAACTTAGAGACTCACACAATGCACAATCTTTTTTTCGCGAGTGGGTGAAACATTTGGAATTTTTTTTGCGCGTTTCGTACATATCGCGAGCTTAGAAAGCGTAGGAGGCGGTCTGCAAATACCTGATTCGGAGCTTTCTTTGGTTATTGGAGAATTCGTGATCGCCTTCTGTCATTATGATCCGGGTACGTCACGATTGCCTCTGCCTTTCCATTTCACATCTTGGAGGCGTGAGTACGGATCAATGTCTTGGCAGCAGTAGTTTAGAGCAGGGATTTCTATTTTCTAGGGTGAGAAAAGTTGTGAGCAAATGGAAAACAATGGAAGGTTGAAGGCAAATAAAAAAATTTGGACGATTATTACCGTCCATGTGAACATGGTGGTCAGATTTGTTTGTCGTTTTTTTTCTACCCGGTGTTGTACTGAGAGTGGGGCCAAGGTCCCGCACTGATTTACTCATTTCTTGGAATGAAATCTACAAAAAAAGAAAAAGAAGAAGAAGAAGAAGAAATGAAAATAATTCATATTGTAGTCAATTAACTAGACTGGGCCTCCTCCCTACGGTCAACCAGCTCGTTTCTCTTTTTCCCTCAAGTCTTCATTGACGTTTGTTTGCGTGAAAGATAAGTAAAAGCTGATGTCAAGATTTGAAACCGGATCGTGAGAAGATTGTGTCTCCTTAGAGAAGAATTGCCGTAATTCGGCCTTGTCTTAGACAAAAGGCTTTTTTGAAATCGTTTTCTGCCCAGCTGCACAGATGTGTCGACTGCAAAGAGGTGAAAGTAAAAGTACAGTACGTCCCCTTCTGTGTCTTTGTATAGCCACCGTGACAACTGTGTTTTGTTAGAGTCAAATTAGCGATTTGGTATCGCTTCACATTTTACATTTCGAATGAATGTCAAGAACACTTGAATGTTATCTCTTTGTGGCGCAATCAGGACATGAATTTACTGGCCACACCAATTATAGATTCAGAAAAACAGATATTTTTTTTCCGGGAATTATAAAACATTTGAATGGCTTGGCGTGCTTCAAGTCACGAAATTCGATGTGGGGCTAGTAACAATCTCGAACGTTTTCCTCTAATTTATACCGCATAGAACATTTAGACTGGAATGACTTTATTTTCTTTTTTAACTTCCCTTCTAGAACCGGCGGGTTTGAAATAATTGCGACCGAACAAACAGAAGGCGGCCAAAACAGGCAAAACAAGAAGTTTGCCCAGGATGAGAGACAACAGGATTCGTAGACATCAACAGGAACGAGCAGAAAATCAACAAGACAATCAAACCGATAATCCTCTACCTGTCGGTGACTCGCAACCCCAGCAGAAATTGGCCAGGGTACGCTTTTGTTTTTATACTCATCGTACAATTGTCTTACATCATTTGATTTTCTCTTTGTTTTTCTTGAATGACAGGTCGAAAAAGCCAGCAATCAAGTTTCTGCAGCCGTTGTAGAAATGAGTTTCTAACTATAACAAAACCAATTTGTTTGACTTTCCAAGTTTATTCGAGAACAGCTTGTATTCGTTGCACTTTCGATTGAAGAAAAATAACGATAAACAAGAGAGTTCGTTGAGCAGAACAATAATAACTCTCTCTCTCTCACCTGGTAGCGACGCGTACTACATAGGGTACACTACTACATTTCCTAAAGGTATTTGCGTGGGTGTCTCACGTTAGATTGCTTTAATTGATTTTATTCTACCAACCCTATATTTACTCGAGAAATTTACTTTTATGGTTGGATTGTGATTGACAGGCGGCAAAATGATGTGCTTTCCCAATCTCGCCCATGAGGCAAAAGCCGTGGTGTTCGTTTCGTGGTTGTTGGACGCCCACCAGGTGTAACGATTCAGGTACGCACTGTTATGCTTTGTTTTGATATTTTTTCTTCAAAACGTTATTTTGTATATTTTTCCCGTTTTGTTTATAGATTTGCACAAATATTTTGAAAAAGCGTTTCGAAAAATTGAAAAACAGACCATCAGAATATCAATAACTTCTATGTGCTGCATCGTCCTCATCGAATGCGGTGTCAACATTTTCTTTTTTATCGTAGGAAGGACCAAATTAATATTATAAGTAAAACATAGAGCCCTTAGCCGTGACAATTTTCACATATGTCCTTGTTATGAACTTTTTTCAGATGATAAAAACAAACAATCCATTACTCCCCTCCTCCCACAATTCAGGGGATTTCTTTAACTAAATGGGAAATCCCAACCGTGCAACAAAAGTTTGTTTTTATTTTCTTCTCTCTTTTTTATATTTGTCTACTGGAAGCTGTTAGTTAGTGGAATAGAAAGTCAAAATAATCGTTGAATTGAATACATTTTTTAAATCGTAATTAAATTGAATGCAAATTGCGTTGCTTGACAGATTGGAAATAGTAATCAGTAAATAATAGCTTAATGTTGTCCTTCCTTTTAGCATTTACTTAAGTGTTTTGCCTGAGGCTCTGCCCCAAAGGGTATTAGATCTACCGCTCATTTTGAAATTACGGGCAATTTTCGTTCTGGAGTATAGGATAGCAACAAAAAATTTACCCGTGAAGGTAAAACCGTTATAATAAACATTCAATTAGGGAACTTTATGTTTGAAACACGTAAAACCTGGCGGCTGACTAATTTGAGAAATTATGATTGTTTTCAGTTGTGCTTATCAAACGAACGATTGCTAACGGACAACGCCAACGACGTATTTAAGATTTTAAGGTACACCTATAAAATATTTCTCATAGATTAATATTGTCTAGAAGCTTTAGATATTTAATGGTATGTATTATATCATACTATTACTATTTATTAACATCTCAGTTCAATAGAAAGGGACTGTACAATGTGGGGGAAATTTACTAATAAAATGTTTGTTTGTTTTTCAGTAGTAAATGACACCTATTAATTGTGAGTGGGTACTTTCTTTAAGACTGATGTTGACTTGTTTGATTCTTAATAATCTTCTGTCAACATTCTTTCTCTATGAAGTCCTCATTCAAAATGGATGATGTCCATTGCAATTTTATTTGACAAGTAATTCGTAGTTACTCTAAGCAAGCAAAAAGATGTTCATGTTATGTTATGTTAATGTTGAACTTGAACGGATTAATATTTCATCAAGAAAAAATGATAGAAATGAACATTTTGACAGAGAAAAAGTGAGTGACAAGTCAACAATAACATATGAAGTGGAATGGTTTTCGTCTGCTGCCGTATCGATTATCGATATAGAATATTGTTTTGTTGATTTCATTTTACAAATGCACTAATGAGATAAATAATATCCCAATAATAATTTATAGTTTTTTTTTATTTTGTCTCTCCTTAAAATATTAGGACACATCACTCTGATTTGTCAAATAACGCGGTGTATACATCCGAATCCTGGAATACGGTGTTGAGCGACGGAAAGAAGGGGGTTCACCAATTTCGGCCATCTTTAGCGAAGTAAGCACGAGGCTTTTTCACGGTTAACCTGTGTCATCATCGGTTGAAAAGAAACCGGCATTTAATGGTTTTGGGAAACAAATTTTGATACTTCACTGCGAGAACAGGATATTCATCCTCATTAAAAAGATGCCTTCCAGTCAGCCTCTACCTCCCAAAGAAAATGCCCTGTTTAAAAGAATTCTGGTAGGGTGTTTATTTGGAGAAAAAAAAAATATGTTGTGCAAGCCCCAATTAATCGTTCGAAATATTGTGATTTACAGAAAAGTTACGAACAAAAGCAGTATAAAAATGGACTTAAGTTTGCCAAACAGATTCTCAGCAATCCAAAGTTTGCTGAACATGGAGGTACACTCTGGAGCTATTCATTTACTTTATGTTTATGTATTCTTATTATTTATTAACAATTTTTCTGTTTAGAAACCCTCTCAATGAAAGGTTTGACTCTCAATTGTATGGGAAGAAAGGAAGAGGCTTATGAACATGTTCGTAGAGGTCTCCGTAATGATCTCATGTCTCATGTCTGTTGGCATGTGTATGGGCTATTACAGAGATCAGATAAAAAATACGATGAAGCAATCAAATGCTACAGGAATGCATTGAAATGGGATAAGGACAATGTTCAAATTCTAAGAGACTTGTCACTACTTCAGATCCAGATGCGTGATCTTGAAGGATATAGAGTAAGTAATCAGTAATTTAACTATAATCCCTATTTTTATGTTTGTTACTTGTGAATTTTGAAAGGATACAAGGTATTCTCTATTGAGGCTACGACCTGGCCAACGAGCTTCTTGGATTGGATTTGCCATGGCTTACCATCTACTTCACGATTATGACAATGCTCTCCAAGTTTTAGACGATTTCAGAAAAACTCTTACCGTGAATACCCTTGAGTCAATTCATAACACATTCAAATCATGTTATTATTAATTTTTTTCTCAATATAGAAATCCAGCTATGACTATGAGCAGAGTGAGCTTTTACTCTACATGCATCAGGTTATGTTTGAAGGTGGTCTTTATCAGAAATCTTTGTCTCACCTTCAACAATTTGAAGACCAAATTTGTGATAAATTGAGTTTAATGGAAGCTCGAGGTACGTGGCTCATCGAAACCATAAAAACAAACAACACAGCAGACCGGCAATATATTAATGTCTCATATTTGATTTTTAGCACAACTCTACCTCAAGCTCGATCGCCAGAAAGATGCCGAAGAAGAATACCGTAAATTGCTAAAACGCAATCCGGATAACCGGCAGTATTACTTTGGATTAGAAGAAGCTCGTGGACTGACCAATGAAGATATAAAGCTGCAAATGTATGCCGAGCTTCGCGAGTCTTATCCACGAGCCATTTTGGCCCGAAGAATACCACTTAGTTATGCCAGTGGAGAAAAGTTTCGTAGTTTGGTAGACCAATATCTACGTCACGCACTGCACAAGGGCGCTCCTCCTCTATTTGTCGATTTACGTTCGCTGTACGCCCAACCAGGAAAAGCAGCCATTATCGAGGAGCTCTTACTCGGTTACATAGCTAGTTTAATTAAATGTGAACGATTCGACGAAAAAGGTTTGTCTACTATTTTCGATTCTTTGTTGAATTCTTATAGGTAATGTTGAATTAACTTGATTTTAGATGTGAAGGATGGTCCAGCAGAACCGGCATCAGCTATTTTATGGACTTACTATTATCTAGCCCAGCACTACGATTTTCATAAGGATTCCGCCAAAGCGTTGCATTATATTAATTTGGCCATTGATCACACTCCGACGTTGATCGAGCTCTATGTGACGAAAGGACGACTGTTTAAGGTTAGACTTGCCATTCTTTTTTTCTTTTAGTTGAATTAAATATCATTTACTATCATAGCATGCTGGAAACCCTATCGAAGCTTACCGCTGCTTAGATGAAGCCCAGTCTTTAGACACTGCCGATCGGTATATCAATTCAAAGTGCGCAAAATATATGTTGCGGGCAAATCTTATCCAAGAAGCAGAAATGACGTGCTCAAAATTTACGAGGGTCAGTTTTCTTATCGCTTGTTCCGTAATTTCATTTGATAACCCTACGGTTTATGTAATTTATGGCTACTACAGGAAGGGGTGTCGGCCATGGAAAATTTGAATGAAATGCAGTGTATGTGGTTCCAAACAGAATGCGCCGTGGCTTATCAACGCATGGGGAAGTGGGGAGAGGCATTGAAAAAGTGCCACGAAGTCGAAAGGGTAATTTAAGAATTTAATACTATTCATTTAAAATCACGAGTATAATTTAAAAATTTATGTAGCATTTCGTCGAAATCATCGAAGACCAATTCGACTTTCATACGTATTGCATGCGTAAAATGACTTTGCGGGCTTATGTCGGTTTGTTACGACTTGAAGACGTATTGCGCTCACACCCTTTCTACTTTAGCGCTGCACGATGCGCCATCGAAGTTTATTTGCATTTGCACGACCACCCACTTCAAGACGAACCAACGAAGGAGGAGCTTCAAGAAGGTAAGGAGCATATTTAAGTTTATCTTCTTGAAATCGCGCGAATTTTAGTGAGTAAAAGAAACACAAACGTCAGCGTGTCCTTTTCTTGGGTTAAGAGGTACAATACGTTCTCACGTTATGGCAGGCACTAAATTATCGGTCTGGTGCCCATCGCATATTACAGACTAATAAATACAGGAGCGGAAGAATGATCTTGGTTAGCTTATGCTGGTGAAATCGAGCACCTTGTTTCTCTTATAGCGTTAGCTCTTATTTGCCCTTCTTTATTATCTCATTTCGGATATTAAACATATTAAATCTTATTTAACAATTATACAAATGTCTAGCTTCTCTACCACCTTTGGAATTGAAAAAATTGCGTGCCCAGCAACGCAAGGCTGCCAAAAAGGCAGAGCAAGAAAAGCAGGAGAAGCTGCTTCAACAGCAGCGTGAACAACGTGAGCGCGAGCAACGGGAACGGGAACAACGAGATCCGCACAGTCACCACCAGAAACGAAACCATAATCAACAAGATAAGGAAGCCGATGCTCCACCTGTCGACGACTTGCAACCACAGAAATTGGCCAGGGTACGCCTGTTTTTTATTTGCGTGTTTTTGTTGCACCCAACGTCATTTGTCTTTGTTTTCCTGAATTACAGGTTGAAGACCCACTCGATCAGGCCATCAAGTTCCTGCAGCCATTGCAGGAATGGGGCTCTAATCATATTGAAGTCCATTTATTGGCTTTCGAAGTTTATTTGAGAAAAGGTATTTGATTCACTTTCGTTTGTTGTAAAACAATGAGGTCGTCATGTTGTTTTTCTTTTTATTATCATTAGGCAAGCCTCTTCTGATGCTTCAATCGGTAAAGCGTGCCTTAAAAGTAGATCCCAACCATCCACAGGTGCACTCGTGTCTCATTCGATTGCATCGTTTCCTCACCAAAGGTGACCTGCTCAGTGAGAATGTTTCTCACCCTGCCGTCGCATCGGTGTTGAATAGTGAAACTCAGCCGTTGTTCTCTAACCACAACGACGCCGAACAGCTCAATAAAGAATTCTTGGAGCAAAACAAAAACTCTCTCCCTCATCTACTGCAAGGTCACTTTTTAAACAATAACAAATTGAAATTAATTTACGAGCTTGTCTAATTCTGTCAACTATATATATTAACTTACCATTTGTTTTTATGGCTAAATTGTGATAAACAGGAGCTAAAATGATGTGCTTTCTCAATCCCACCCGCGAAGCCGAAGCCGTTGCCCTTGTTTCCCGGTTTTCGGACGCCTATCAGGGCGTAACGGTTCAGGTATTGTTGTGTTTTTATTATTTTCAAAGCTTTATTATTCATTCAGTTTCCTTTCTGTTCAATGGCTTCCGTAGACTTGCTCGGACATTTTGAAAGCGTTTCAGAAGGGTGAATTTGGAGAGGCAGGTCGTCAAGAAATTGACAATTTCAAAACCCTTTGTCACCAGCGCATGCCCCACGCCGTCGACTTTTTTTCTGGTCAACAAGTTGCTCCCTCCGCGAATCACAATCATACGGTGGAGGAAGTATTGACAAATCACGTCTCGAATTTGACAGTTGAAGACGGAACCAATTGAAATCCACTTAATTCAATATGAAGAACATTCAAAAGTATCAACATCAATGAGAAAAAATTAGGTATATGGTTTTTAGCCGAGGCGGTTTCACTTCTGTCTTTATTGTGGTCTTTCTATTTTGGGAGGGTAAGAAGAAAACAAACCTCAGAAGCGGAAATACTTTTGTCGTCTGCTCTAACACTGAAAGTTCGGGATTTCTTTACATTAAGAATGCTCGAATCACATACCCCAGCCATGGAACAACAATTTGTTTTGTTTATTTTTTTTTCGTCAACAGTAACAAGTCCTTTGTGTGCCTTGGCTGGAAGTGAAAGTCAGAATAATCGTTTTTGAAACCAATACATTTTTCTCAGTTAAATTAAAATAAATTCCTAATTGGTTTTTTTTTGCTTTAGTAAAAAATTCTGTTTTTTTCTCGGTAATCTCTTAGGCGCGCTAACAGTTAATTTCTATTCTACCCTTTTGTTTACTTTTCTTTTGTCACCCCTCCATGAGCTAAGGAGTGAATTGGCGCGTTTATGGCATGAAAGTTGTGTGTGAAGAGATGAATACACAGTGTAGAACCTTTGCAGTATCGTCGAGCTAATGTATTAGATAAAACAACCAGGTTTTAATGTACGTTAAAAATGGGAAAAACAGTTTTACCAAGTTTGATGAGATATCATTGTCAGAGCATTGAAATTAGCTTTTAAAATTCTACTTTGGTTAAATTGATATGTTCCAGTCAATTTCTTCAAAATCAATCACAATTTTAGAATTCTTTGGCACAAACTGTTGACACTTAACACCTGCCATATTGAACATCATTTTAGATGCTTCAGTGGATGGTTTGTTTTTATGTTTGTCAGACATGTACACAACTTGTTTAATTCCAGCCTGAATAATTATAGATGTGGTAAGAAAATATGACTAATTTTTTTTTTGAACTTTTATTACCTGAATGATTAATTTGGCACACTCATTGCATGGAAAAAGGGCCACATACAATGTGCAGCCTCTTAAATCTGCAGTATTTTTATTCATAATTGCATTCATTTCAGCATGGCAGACTAGAAAGTAAAGAATAAAAAAGTGTTTTTTTTTATTTGTTTTTTTTAGATTTTAATTACTTACCATACATATACTTGGTTTCAAGGGGTTGAGAAGAATTTTTTCCCCAGGGCAAAATTTCATCACTGCAACCAATAGGCATTCCATTATAACCAACACCTACAATTCTGTTATTTGAGTCAGTTATGCACGCTCCAACTTGTGTACATGGATCTTTGCTTCTCATTGCAGCAAGAAAGGCAACAGCCATGAAGTATTCTGGCCACTCTAAGTAATCCTCTCTTTTTTTTTCAAGATCTCTGTAATTGAGAGCAATGCATGAAGGTAAAATAGGCCAAAAAGTAATTTTAAGACTGACATGTGATTTGAATGATCTTACCTAACCTTTGATGTCCCACTTGAATCTTTGCTGTCAGTTCCAACGGTTCCATTATCGACAACAGACAATTCCATTAACGATTCGTGCAACGATCTCTTGTCATCTAAAACTTTCTCAGATACTTCGGCACTCATTTCCTGTCAAAAGTATCGTGTAAGTTGACTATAGTGTAACTCAACTCAACTCAACTTGCCACTAGCAGCTAGCAGCTCACTCAGCTCAGATGATCTTATTTGCGCAGACGGCCAATTCAAAAACAACTCTTATGTGATTGGACACTTAATTGCCAAGCTGCCAAACTCATTAGTTGTTCATTAATTTTGATTGACTAATTTATTTTTCGGTTTATGAATTGAATCAGAGATTTAATTTCGTTCCTTCGTCAATATATTTTTAAATTACGATATTTAGCTGACGTAGTTATTATTCAGTTGTAGTTTTTTTAAAAATAAATCCGCCCTCCGCTCATTTGTTAGTTTTCTGACATTTACACCAGATGGCAGGAATATCAGTTGAATTAGGCGGTCTGTCTCTGTCATGTCCATGTCAACAATCATGTTGGTTGTTTCTGCCTTATAAAATATCAATCATACATCTTCTTTGAATTTCCTTGAAGGCCATAACAATCGATCCTGATAGTAATTTTGAGAATATGACATTTTGTGAATAACGTTTCTGTGTCTGGCTCAAGGAGTACTGTCATTCAATGTTTATCAACTCGCGAGGTATTAAGTCATTCAAGTGCCAGTTGGTGCATCCAGTGCATCATAGTTGTCCAAACCATTAAATTCAAGGTGATTTGAGGAAATTTTTTTGTTTACTGAAAAAATTACTAAAATATGTAAAGGTTTCATAAATTTATATGTCTTGCATGTTTTTTAAAATATAAAAATATCTTATATTAGAATTGTATGTGTAATTGCACAACATCGCCTGCCAGTGATTGAGCATACATTAAGAATTTGTGTCAACAAATGACAATTTTATCCATGTGTGTAATGATTATTGAATTGTTCTCAGCCCCAACAGGTGATCAACAGAAAGCTTCAGACGGAAAAGAAGTTCATGAAATGTTACAATTAGAATATTTCTCGCTTATTCCCATTGATGAATTGGAGAATGCTGACGAGAATACATGGTAAGTAATTACACAGCAGCTTTTTTAATTGATTTTTCATGCAGGATCATTTATTTTCCTGTGTGACCTTTGTTTGGTCAATGTTTATCATATGTTAATGTTTCAAGGTTGTATGTGTTGCACATCCGTCCTCAGAAATTGGTTCATGTTCCGCCACCAATTAATATCACACTCCCTGGTTTAAATTCAACAATCAACCTGAAGGACAACTCACAATGGCTCGATAATCTAAGTCCAGGAGATATCCTTCTCCAGGATGTATTAGTCACAGAAACAATTTCTGAAAGTAAGAATTTACATTTCTTGTCTTTCACAGAATGATTTCTTGACCAAGTTTTCTATTTAACGCTTTCTAATTTTTGCCAGATGATCAGACAAAAATCATAGATACTCGGACATTTACAAGACCCCGAAAAAATCGATTTTCGCCATCCCTTTTACAGCCAATTTCCCAGCGGGATGAGAGTTCTCAGTTAAACAATACTTATAAGGCGGGAGATACGTTAAACGGGGCCGATGTGCTGAATGCTACGGTCATCATCGACGAACCATCGACGAAAATCAAGTTGAACACTACATCTACAGTTCAAGGAGAATTGAATGCCACTTTCCCGGTGGAGCTGAATGGACCAACGGAAGAGGAGTTGAGTCCATGCAACAACAACGTTTACAACTTGAATAGTACCTTTCAAACGCAGCCAGCAGCTTCCGACCGCAGTTATTCAGTGGGTCCCGCGCCTTCCAAGACGGTTTTGAATGCCACTTACGTGGAAGATGAACCAGTGCAAGGTCCCATAACATGCCTGGACGAGTTGGATGAGCTGAACGAAATAGAAGACGAAGACCGGTGTGATTTCAACGAAGATGGCTTCCGCAAACCTTTGATGCGCGGTGCTGTGCCAAAACGACCTTTGATCCGAACTTCAACGTGGAATTACGAGCTGACCGCTTCGCCAAAGAAAGAAATCACTCCCCCTTCATCTAAGATCACCCCACCTTCTTCCAAAATCACTCCTCCCGGAGCCAACGGTCTAACGGATATCGAAAAAATGGCCAAGCATCAAGAAGACAGTAATTTAATGGCTAGAAATCGTGTCTGGTGTAACATTTAGATAAACCGTTTTCTTTTAATTCCTTATACAGTTTTGGCACAAACCTCTACGCCAATGGGTCAACGCCGTTTTACTGGTAAAAAAAATAACTTTGAATTTCGCTTTCTCTTCACGCTGAAGGCTTATCGTTCTCTTGTTTCATTAGCATTTCAGAGACCAGCTGAGGTGGATCATAATTTAGGGTCACCCATTATCAGTCTGGCAGAAGGCATTGTCAATTTCGGCCCGCCCATTCCCCTGAGGGAGTCTATAGTCGGCAACGCCAATTTAGACTCGACACTGGACAATTCCAACAATCGTACCCGAGGTGAATAACTCAGTGACATTAACTTCACCTTCTTGTACTGATTAGGAGTTTGTTTTTTTTCCACGCTTACGCAAAGGTATCCAAGGGCATCTCACATTTGATAAATCTCAAAACTCTGTCGAGAACCAATCCGATTCACCCTCCAGTCCAGCCAGCAGTCCGTATAGTTCGCAATCTCTCGAGAGTGAAACGGGCGGTAAGCTAAAATTGATCTTGTTCGTAATTGAAGAATAACTTGATGTAGCGGATCATATTTTGTTTGATTTGCAGTCCCCGCAACAACTCAAGAGTTGATCCGGCGGAGCATGCCCAATTTGAACAATCAGTCTCGAATGCGATTGCCGCAACCTTCGTCTATGGCTGGGAATCTGAACCGACAGCACGGAAGTGATTCGGGATTGAGGCCACCTTCTATGGGTGGTGCTGTCCGGCCTCCTGTCCACAATGGCTCTGCTTTGGGATTGATGAGACCGCAGTTTAAAGTGCCCCAACCGCCACCTCCCGTCGAAACGGCCATGAAAACCACCAGGGGGACAGTAACGACGACGGAACCGGTTAGGTCCAGCCAAATGGTGAGAGACACGAACCAAAACCTGAAAATAAAAACAATAATAATAAAATAAAAACGAAAGAAATGGGTTGATTGACCCGTTTGTCTATTATGTCACATATAACAATAAATGTTTGAATTGGAAGCAGCTGCAGCAGCCAAGATCATCCGGAATTGCCCCTCCGGTGCGGAGCAGTCTCCTTCCCAATTCAACGTCAAAATTGAAACCCCTTCAATTAGTGGCTCCGCGGGCTAGTGGCGCTGCTTTGCCGGTCAAAGCTGTCGTCCCGGCGGCAAAGGCGTCGTCGGATGAACTCAACTCGACGGTCATCATGGAGAAACCATCAGTGGTGCTCCCCCCAGCCGCCCCGGCTAATTCTGGCATTCCTCGCCCTTCCTTGTTGTCGAGAATTCCTATGCCGAGAACGATGAAGTAAGTCGGGGTTTTTTCTTACTTTTATTTTTAAAGCACCACACCCACATTTAGTCGTTTTTATTACGATAGAAACACCTTCGTTTTCTTTTTTAAGTAAAAAAAAGGGAGGGGTAAACGAATCAATCAATAAACACTTGGCCCCTTTGCCTGTTTTCATTAGGTCTTCCATTCCGATGCCGGCTGCCAGGCCACGTGCGCCACATCAGTGACACCCAACACCTCCCACCGAATTGATTTTATTAACTCTCTCTCTCTCTCTTTGAAAAAAAAATAGCCCCTTTGTTTTTCTTTCATTTACAAAGAAGACACATTCACTCAAATGAAATGCTAAAATGAAGTTTATATGTCTTGAGACTGAGGTTTCGTATCATTCATCAAGTTGTTGGGTGTGTGTATGTGAGTGTGTGTGTGTTCGTTCAAACGCGCCGCCGTTGCAAAAATGAGCAGTGAAGGTAAAAAACGACTGTGCCTTAACACCATCGTCAATTGATAGAACCCTCTCTGTTCTAAGTATATTTTTCTTTTTTCAACTTTGGCTTACTTTTTTGTTTTTTAAAAATATGCTTCTATTTATAATTTTCATTAATTTTTTCTTATTACGGTCCCCAGTTTAATTTTTTTTTCCTTTCTGGTGAGAACAAATTCTTCATTTCTTCTCTTTTTTTCTTGGCAAAAGAAAAGAAGAAATGAGATGTAATAACCCCGGCAAAAGAGAGCTAGATTGATCTCGCGTCAATGTGTGAAGTGCATCAAGAACTGGTGACACTTTTGGGTTGAATGTGAGATGGGCCTTGAAGGGCTTATTTCTGAACGGGCGAACACACAACCACAGCAACAACAACAACAAAAAAAGACGATGTGGAAAGAAGCATCAGCAGCAAATGTCTCTCTCTCTCTCTTGCTCCTTGTTCCCATGTTTACAGCTTCGAATATGCTGTGATACGTTTTTTCATGGCTCTTAACGTTTCCCTTTCGCGTTTATTTTCGGGTTCTTTTTTCTTTCTTTTCTTGTGGCTTGTCTGTGCGTGACACCATCGGGAAAAAAGAAATAGAGAACCCTTGGCCGCTTTTGTTGCCCAATTCACTGGCTCACTTCTTCGCAGCCATTTCTATCGACGACGCGATGAGAAGACGGGGGAGAAGAAAAAAAGAGAGGCTCCATGAAAGAAAAAGAAAGAAAAATGTCTGTACCCTTTTCTTCTTCTTTCGTGTTGTGTATAAAAAAGAAACTTAACTTAAAAAAACAAAAAAAAACTTTCGGTATTTTCTTTTTTTCCCACCATTTTTTTTATTTAAATATTTTTTACAAAATAAATATCGAATTCTTCCTTTTGAAGGAGCTGAACGAAGGATATAAAATACACTTGCTTTTTGGTTGGCTGTGGTAAGTTGTGTCTATAATAGTTTACCCGTACACATTTCATGTCGGCAGGCCATAAAAGACTTCACATTTTAATCTCCCGCTTTTCAACTTTGGTATTAGGTAAAAGAAAAAAAGAAAAAGTAACGACGGTATTAGTAGATCTTATATAGTCTCCCGATTTACGGCGATTTGCGATCGGATGAATGTTGTTGTGCCCCGCTATCGCCCGTCCGTGTTCTCCTATTTGGGGTTGCGTGGCGACGGTTGACTAGACTTTACGAGTTGTGGCAGCTGCTATAGCAGACTATTATTCCCGACTAGTCTATCGTCTCAGGTTCTCTTTTCTTTCGTGCTTGCACCATTCAAATCGATCACTTGAGTGTGTGTTTAAACTCGAGGGCCTGTTACATCACGACCCCGTTCTTGATGGGCATTCCTGCAGTCTATTTTTTTTTAAATTCTTTTGGGCCTTTTCTTTTAACAATAGAATTTCTTTTAATCGAATGAATCGTCTGGATTATTAACAGATTGAAATCGGTCGGCTGATTTCCAACCAGAACTAATTTTTTTTTATTGTGTGCCTTCTGTTGGATTGGAAAATTGATCCCGAGAAAAATTCCCATCCGTCAGAGATATTGTCATCCATTTTCCCCATTTTTTTATTGTCGAGTCTCAAAACGATTTCCATTATAATTTTGTTTTATGATTTCGTAAATTGATATTTTCTCTTTTTTTAACGCTAGACGGTTGTAATCATCTTTTCTTATTGACTTACCCCCACGACTGTGTAATAAGAAGGAGTCACCGATGCCAGCCAAGTCCCTTATTCTAAGGAGTCACCTTACACACGTCGTTTTCCTACGAGTTGTGAGAGCCTCCGGTACGGGACCCCCGTATAAGCCGCGTGGTTGTCGCTGTGAAGAAGAACATAAAAAATAAAAACCAACAAACAGAAAATCAGTGGGACTGAAAAGTCAGCTGGATGACGTACAATGCTGTGTCGACTGGAGCGATAAAATAAAGAAGAAAAGAAAAGGGGAAATCTGCTCCGCCAAAAGGTAAGACGGAAAAAAAGAAAACTAAAATCAAAAGGAGTCCATCTAGTAGTATCCATAATTCATGTTTCGTCCTAGGCGAGTTGGAACGAGTCACGTTTCCCGCGTTCCGAGGCGGGTGGCGACCGTGTCCGTTTTTCCCCGGCCCGCGTGCTGCTGCTGCTGCTGCTGCTGCTGTCGTCGTTCCATCCACGAACCCGGTCTGTTATTCCGTCTGTTCAATCTGTGTGTGTGTGTGTGTGTGTTTTGTATTATAATTTATTCAGAAAATCCTATGCTATATAACCATGTGAATGTATGTATTTCTTGTCAAATATTTTGATATAGGGGATAGCGCGACCGGGGAGCAGCGCAGATGATCGTGCTGTGGTGTAAGAAAAGCTCACGCTTGATTTATCATCGAAGGAGCGACCGAGAGAAGAGAGAGAAAAAAAAAATGTTACGCCAAGCAAAACGGGACCTCTTCGAACTCCTGTCACGCTCCACGAGTGGTTCGTATAATATTACTCTTGTGTATATATCTTTGAAATGGATGTAGACGCGTGTATGTTTAAGTTGGACGTCTTAATAGCGGCATTCATCCCTTTCAACCCGTGTGATGATCGCAGGGGCCAGTTCAGCTCCTTTTTGTGTTTGCGGGGGGAAAGCTAAAAAAGAAGGAGAACAACACAACAGCTCTTGTAAAAACAAACATATAAATTTTTTTTTTTTTTCTGGGCAGCTCACGGCTCGATTCTGAACCAGTCCCGCGTGAAATATGGCGGAACCGCCCGCTTCAAATTCCCTTTTTTTCTCCTTATTCAAAAAATCCTTTTTTTCATTTTCATTTTTATAAAAATAACGCGCTACTTTCTATTCGAATTAATGACTTGGAATGCGAGTTCTCTCTCCTTCACTTGATATTTTTGCTACTGCCGTATGAACTCGTTACAGTTGCAGTTAACGGTTCAGTCACGCAGCCAAAAGAATGGGCGAGGAGGAGGTGAGCAAACTTGGCCCGTCTGCTAGGGGGTCGTTTATTCTCCACAGCAAAACACATTGCATTTGTCTGAACCTCTCTTTTTTGTTTTTGTTGTTTTGTTTTTCTTAATTTACTGACTCTGGCGTCTTGTGTGAGCTGTGCAGCGTCGCGGGAATCTAAATCGCTCGTCGTTGTTTTTCTTGACCGAGACCGTTGAACGTTGAACACGGGATCCAATTGGAGCCGATGATCACGACCCAGACGGAATTCTTTTTGTTTCTTTCTCTTGAAAAACCAAAGGCGAATTTGATCCTTGGACCTACCTCGACGATCCATGCAATTATTTCGTGATCGCTACTCACGGTTACTTCACCCCAATTTCCCGATAACTATTGGGATTCGTTTTGCCTTGTCCCGGGGCTCAAACAGAGTACAGCCGATTACTCAACGCTGAAATATTTGGGAGGAAAAATAAAAAGGAAAAGATAATGGGACAAGTCTCCGAGTTGTCGCGATGACAGTTTGAGGCATTTGTGAACTACATCGAATATTTTCCCTTTTGTTTTGGGTTGATATCTTTCCTATCATGTCACGATAGCATAACTCAGCGTATAGGGAACGTGCCGGAGAAGTCTCGCTATATACTACACATGACAACACCGACAGAAATAGAATTCGACCGACAGAGCGGCCAGGGTAGTACTACCTATCTATCTGAGATATATTTATAAAAATGAGAGGCTTTTTTGTTTCTTTTGAAAAAAAAAAAAGGAATGGGCGGAAAAGAGACCGAAACAAACAGAAAAATAGTGTCACGAATTCGAGGCATATATGAGACGCGGCCGTCTCGGCGAGTTTATCAGATCGTCGCCATTCATCGATCGTTTCTCATCGCTCACGTCACCGATAATAAATATCTAGGGAAAAAAGGTAGAAACAAATTTTTCAGTTTCCAAATCACATTTATTCGACCGATGATGTTTTGGGGTCTGACGGACAAACAGATTTTCCCCCCAGAAATGTGAATGAGTTATATCCTAATAGATTTTCCCATTTCTTTTCTTTTTTCGTGTAGTACCAGTCGTTTTCTTTTATCCGAATGTTTTCCCCCCACCATCTTTGCTGGCCATTTTTCCCCTCCCCTTTAAAACATAACACAAAACGCTGAAGCTTTTGTCGTGTCCCAGTGAAGAAAGAGGAATAACACGTCCGTGTGTGTGCTGTCGCCCCTCTTATTTTTCTCGACTCCACAGAAGGAGAAATTCGAAAATTAAAAGCTTCGGGGATGGAAAAAAGAAAGAAAGAAAGAAATGTTGCTTTCCTTTTTTGGGGAGTATAACACCGAGGGGTTATAGAATACATGAATGTTGAATAGCTTATTGCGTTTAGATATACACTAGCTTGGTAGGTAGTAGTGGTGGTAGTAGATACATTTCAACGCTGTGACCTTCCACCCTTCCTTTTTGGGGTATTTCGAAATTCTTTTTCTTATTTTTCAAAAACTCAAATTTTTGATTCTCTCAAAAAGGAGAGAGTCACTTGGGAAAGGAGCGCAGTCAAACAGCGACATGGTGTAGTACCGCGTAGGAAATGTCGTAAATTAAATTCCAGGTAGCGTATACATATCAGTATATAGTTTGGGTGACTATTCGTGCAACCGAGGATCATCTCCTTATAGTTTTTTTTTTATCTCCATCTTTTTTCTTTCCTCCATTGGCCGTTTCTTATTCCTCGAAAAATAGATATTTGGAGCTTTTAGTGATTTCGTCATCTTTATCAGATATTTTTTCGCCTGTCTTATTTTACCATTAAGTTGGTCGAAACAATAGGAAAGAGAAAACTTGTTGAAGTGCATCCGGCTCGCGTGATTCCCCCACTCATCCAGTTCAAATGAGCGAACCGCGACTCGTTCAGAGTATATACTTTGCTGTTTTCTTTTTCCAAAATTGAAGCCCTTCTCGACTTGTTGAAAATTTCATTCTTTGACACCCGACCACTCCCCGCTCCTTAGCAGTTGATAAATTATTTATTGACTGCATTTTTTCTTCTTTCTTAGCTGGGTTCTGACAAAAGAAAACTATGAAATGAGGGGGAATACATTTTAAAGGTGTCTTGCCGTGTCGACTCGCAAAGAGTTGCGTGTCGCTTCAGTTCAGTTTGTCATCGCCCCAGTCATCTTTTCGAATCTTTATTCATGACTTGATGGCCCCTGCTGCTGCTGCCATTATCAGGGATGAAATGTTTCAGGACCCCAATAGCCCTTCTTGACTTGTTCCATTGTTAATCGTGCCTTCTCACCAGAAAAGCTTTTAGCGACCCGTTTTCTAGTTGTTGTTCCTTATTTTTTGTTCTTTCTTATTCGAGACTCGGATCATTTTATAATGAAAAGAGTTTCCCAACAAAACTTTCAATTGAAAATTTGTTTTTAAAGAGCCTTCCAAACGAAAAACACGCCCAAAGAAGAAAGAAAGAAAAAATAAGACAGAATAACAACATTTAGAGCGCGTCCGTCGGGGACCGGTTGTATAGACAGCAGACGACGGTGAACGAACGCAACCCAATGCTTGTCGCGGGATTTGTTTAGAAAAGACTTCAATCTGTTGTCAGCAACGTTCTAAATATGTGTTACCTCACCGGCACTACTACTCTACAACTAGAGTGTGATTAAAGACATGAAGCGGGATTGAATTGCGAGATAAGCTATTAAATAAAAAACGAGCAGCAGCAGCCAAACAACATTCGGACCACTTTCTTCTTCTTCAGCTCAGCTCAGGAGGGTGACAATTGTTGGGGAGGGAAAGCGGCCCTGCATGGCGAGAGAGATGAAAGATTGGCAGCACTTAATGTTGTTGTGTTTGTGCGTCTGACGACAGACGCAACGGCATTTTGCTGACTGTGTGTTTTGGTTGCGCTTTTGTTGTGCGGGAATCGAGGCCAATCATCATAGGGGACTCAACAGCGGTTCAGCAGCAACGTGGAGAGAGAGAGTCACGGTGGCATTCGAGATAGTCATGATGTCCCTAACTCGCCAGTCAAAAGAAGGAAAAACATTCAAGAATATCCCCCCTTTCAAAATTAAAATAAGTTCTCCATCATGTTCCCTTCCAACTTCTCTTGTTCCGTATTATGTTGCGCAAGATTTCAGAAATGATGAGGGCTGAAATACGAAGATACTCCCTCATATTAAGTAGAGCCATATCCGCAGTTGCTGGAAATATTCACTGCATCCATCCAGACTTGTGTGCTGTTTTGGTTTTATGGCAGGAAATAGCTGAGCTGCTGTATATACCCCCGCACGACTTTTTACGACTTATCAAAAAAGGAGATCGATTGAATGTTGTTGTTGTTCTTGTATAACCCTACATCTACGGTCGTTGCAAATCGCCTGGTATTTTCAATGTCAAACTGACAGTCGCCCTTTGTTGAACTTTCCCATTCTTCTTGTCCTTATTCCTCTCTCCGATCGTCGTCGCCCCCCAGTCAGAGTTTGAACGTTATACAACGGGCCAGTCTCAGCGCACGAGTAGTACATAAAACATGGAAGAGTTTTTGATGTTGTCGCATCGTCGAGATGATTGTTTTTGAGATATCGCGCGCGAACATGTCGTCGACCCTTAAGCCAACTACTCGTTTGATCGATCGAATCGATGCTATTTACGAGCAACTTTCAGATTATATCCCGTGGCAGTTTTTTGTTGTTGTGACAATTCCAAAGTGCTTTTTCCTGTCCCGTTGAAAAAGAAACGAGAAGAAAAAACAAAACAAGAACGTCTCTCTCTCTCTCTCTCTCGTCAAAAACGATGGCGAAACTTGTCTATTGTTTATATACACATAGACGCGGGGGCCAAGAGCTCGTTATTTACACACGCACTCGTCGTCTGGCTGGCTTTTGCAGTTTAATCGTAATGTGTTTAGATATCGCAGTGTCCTATCCGGCTCTTAACTGGTAACTATACTCTATATATACTCTACTACCACCACTACTACCGTGTTTATTATTAGAGTAGTTTCGGCGAAAGCTGGACTATTATTGGTTTTGTTATCACAAACGAACGATTGGCCATTTGCTAAATTAACGTCCAGGATTTTTATAAGTGCGGAGAGGGGAAAGGCGGCGACGGAAAAATCCAGGCCGACATATAAACTAAGCCACTTGGTTTCTTTTGATGATAATAATAATAACGAGAAGGCCAACGGGATTTTTTTTTTTTTGATAAGTCACCAACAGAGAGGAGAAAACTCGATCGTGACGACAGCATCGTGATAAATTGATTCAACGCTCGTGTGTGTCGAGGGAACTGGTTGGTTCCCGGTTCCCCCTTCCATCTTTTTTTTCATTTGATATTTTCTTTATGCTCGGCACGGTCCAGTTAAGACGATCATTTTGCATTACGAGAGAACACGCGGAGATCGGAATGCGCCGTGTTCTTGTCGTCCAATCGGGCGCGAGGTACCAGCCGGAGCAATTTTTATTTCTATTTACTACACACTGCGGCGACAATTACTAAGGTCTGACGTGGAAAAATCGAAAGTTTGTCGCGCTCCTGTTGGCCGTTTGGATGGCGACCGGAATGAAAGTGACACACATTCGAATACCTTTTTTTGTCTCTCTTCTTGTTGACTGAATTATACTGTCCCCTTCCTTGATTTGCACAATAATGCGCTTTCAATCGTAAATAAGGCTTTCAGACGGGCATTTTTAATCTTATTCCAGAGTTCCCCCCATTCTTTTTTACTTCTTCTTCTCTTCTTTTTAATCAACGTCGGAATTTTTACAACGGCAGTTGATTATCAGGGCTCACGTGCATGTCATGTACATTAGTCGCCCAATTTCATTTTTCTTCCTTTTCATTTTTGGTCGTTGCACTCGACTTTTGAAACAATTATTTCGACACAAGTAGGAGAATATACATAATAATCATTACAGCCATAAACCTCCTTTCGCAAATGACAATTTCCATCTCCCGCAGGCCGCTGGATATAGATGGCAGCACTCGTGATATTCTCGATTCTCTTTTTCCCCTAGCGGCAAGAATTGTTGTATTTCCGTTTGGCGCGTCGTATAGTCCACAATTCCCCCCTCTCTAATATTCCACCGGCTGCTGCTGCCGGGTATAACAAAGCCCGCGCCAAGTCTGGAGGATTTTTCTCTCAGTCGAGTCAGTGGACGCTTGGCAGTCGTGGAGAGTGAGCGTGCTTTTAAGTGAGTGGTGTCGTGTGTGTGTTTGTGCGTGCGTCGTGTTTTTTTGCCTTTTCCCCAAATGAACTGAACAAATAAAAATTTACTGTTGGGCCGCAGCACATTCATCCATTTTATACATTACAACAGCGGGGCCCCTATTACTCTGAGAAGGAGGGACGCCAACTTGTATTTTTGTCAAAGGCCAAAAGTGTCAGCGTGGTTTTTGATCGTTTTGTGTGTTTGCTGAGAAAAGAAGTAGCCATTTTTTGGTGGAATCCAAACCAGGAAAAAAACGGATTATCTACAGCCAAGAAGTTATATAGAAAAGGAAATATTTATTCGGGGGATTGTGAACAATCAACAGCTCGAGAGAACTCGTCTGCATTTCAAACCAACACCCAAAAACGCACCAGCCAGCCAGCCCACCTCCGAAAGAGAGAGAGGAAAAATCAGGTTAGTTTTTTGAAGATTTTTTGGACTGGACTCAAAAAAAGTTTGGAGGTTTTGTTCTCGTTTTTTGTGTGTTGTTGTTGGATCGTTTTTCTTTCGTGGAATATAAGAAGCCCGTCAAAGTGGAAGACTGGTTCTTCATCCAACTCTTTTTCCCCAACCGTCCGTTGGTGGTAGCAACACGTGGCGAAACAACACACCAAAGAGTCTCACTTTTTCGTGATTTATTTTTTTCAAAAAAGTCTGGAAATAGTTTGGTGTTGAACTACCCTCGTAGGTGTTTTTTCTTTCTTGTTCATGATGGCCACGAGGAAGCCCTCACTCACCTCCTGCGGGTTTCATACTTTACACAACATATTTGCTATGAATATATCTGACGAATTTGCATAATAGGATGCAGCAAGGTCTGTTTACCTACGATGTGACACACACACACGCACATTTTAGACGCCGTCTAGCGGAATGGAATCTTTTTTTTATTTTTATTTCTGATTCCTTTTTTTCTTTCCCCATTGTCTATCTGTTTTTGTATAGATATTATTCCGTGCATCAACATTTTTGAGTTGTTGTTCTCTTATTTTTCCCGGAACGTTTCCCGTCATTAATTCCCTCATTTTAGATGCATCAGAATTCAATAGCGTCTCCTTGCATTCATACGCAATTTTACCGGTATGTCGACAATTTCAGGATAGAACTGGATTGCATCAACAAAATGTCGACCGGTATCTATACGTATATCTCCCATTTCTGAAAGCCATAACCATATACTGCTGATAGACTTTGAACGGTTTGAAGAGTGCGGGGGGAAAGAAAGAAAAAGATATAAGACGCTGACGTCACCCAACGAATCCAATTTCTTCTTCTTATACAGGGCGGTTGTGAAAGTTTTGACTTGTGTTTTTTTCGTGTGTTGACGAAACCTTGCGCTGGGCTGTGTTGGTGGGGAGATCAAGGATTTTTGTTTTGTTTTTTCTCTTAAGGGTTTTCTTTTAATTTTTCTGTCTCCTTGAAATAAGTGGGGATTGTTTTTTTAATAAAACAATATTCCAGGGTGCAAGTCATCACCTATTTCACGCCAGACATCGTTTCCAGGTCACACTAGGAAACCCCGATAATTTATTGAAAAAAGTCAAATGGTTATCTTTTTTTTTTCTCTCCACATCTAATTAACCGTTTTTGAATTGAAAATTCCGTTCTTGTCCCGGCCGCTTGATTGGAGGCAATGTTTGAAATTTCTGATTTTGTTTCTATCGTGATTGAAATAACCAATTCGTCGGGTCGATCCGTGTTTATATATCCCACAACCACACGCACGCACAATCTAATTATTATTCGTAACAAACACACACGGGAGTCAGTGTGTGTGTGTTACCTTGAGGGAGAATCTCTTCTCATCCCCCCCCCCACAACGAAACAAATAAAACTAAAAAGGTTTGAGGGAATGTCAAAATCAGCTGAGATCCTGCAGGGCACGGAACACACTGTGTGCGGATAGAAACGATGATAATGCTGTTATTAGCTTGAAAGCTTCTCTTTTTTTTCCCCTTCCGTCCTTGTCGTCGACGTTCGCTAATGGATCAACAATATTATCCCAACAACGCAACACACACCCAAAAAAAAAAGAAATTATTACAACAGGAGAGAGGCCCGGCAAGTTTTTGAATGACTCAACGCATCCCGCTAAAATTGGCCAATTAAGACGAATAAAAAAATAGAAAGGGTACACTGCGTTGTTGTTGTTGTTGTTGCAGTAGTGCTAGTACATGTTGAACACGAGACGGACGGAAAGTTGTGTGTGTATTTTTGGGCGCTTCGGCTTTCCTCGTCCGTTTTTTTTTCTTGGTTCGTTCGTTGATGTGGCGCGCGTGCGAAACATTCCTCACGGTCAAGTGGACGCAACGCTTGGCCGTTTTGGCTGTGTTAGGTACCAGCAATTGTGGTGGCCGTTGGTTCACGGCGCGTCAGTCTAACCTCCCAATTTTTGTTTTCTCCCCTTTTTCTCGGTGAAAAGGAAAACATTTTTCGATGGAATAAATTCACGTTAAAAGGGGAGAGAGAAAAAATCTCTTACAAATGTCGAAGGGTGTCTCTCAGGTAGAAGAATGGAAAGAAAACGGTAGGCCGCTTTTGTGACGCGTGTTTTCTATTCCGAGTTGCGACTCTTCTCTCTCTCTCCCCTCTCTGACACAGTCACTCTATAGGTTAAATGATAACAAAAGATGGTGGACGTATAGGGAAATAATAATACGGGAAATATACGAATGAGGGGGGGGAACGTCCATTTGGTTTGGTTCCCATCGACCGTGAAACGAGAAATGTACGTTTCCTTTTTATACTTTGAAATGTTTTTCTGGGGAGTTTCCATTTTGGTCCTCTCCTTTTTCCTTTCTGTTTTAAAATGAAGAAGAAGAAGATGGGGGGATCAAACGCCACGTGTTTGGGGCAACCCAACAGATTCAACAACTTTTTTTTTCTCGGAAAAAAAAGGACCTGACTGGCTGAGTGACTGACAGGCAGACAGATTGGAGGGAACGAAAAACTTGTTGTCGAACGAAAGTTCCAGCTAGAGAGAGAAAAATAAAGTCCAAAAAAGAATCGAACCGTCTTCTTCTACTTGTTGTAAAACTTTGACGGATATGGCACCTCGGACTCTCATTAGCAACAGGTCGCTCGCTCTGCACATGTCGCCTTTTTCGAGGTTGCAAGTGTGACCGACGAGTGAGTCAACAACCAGTCCTTCCAGCTGTTGTTGGCCCCGAGATGTTTTTCTCTCGGCAAACACGGCGGAGAAGGAGGAAAAGCGATACTTTTTGATGCTGAAAAAGTCTCTGGTTTCAATTTTCGCTCGATTGCCCTGGACGATGAATCTTCAAGTGTTTCCTCTCGTCTCTGCGACTTTCAATTCTCTCCGGCGTTAGGAGTTATATATTATACACACGCCCATAATATCAATCCAATTCCAACCCAAAGTTATTGAGATGTTTATGAGCCTGGAGATCGTTTCCAACTGCGATTGCAGATAACAAGTGCCCCCACCACTTTCCTAGCCATTATTAAATACTAACTTGATCTATACAGACTACAAACTGCGCTGTGCGGCGAGTAAAGTGCTGGGCACACTGTCCTGGGGTGTGGTCGAATCCCTCCCTTCAATCTAGACTTTATTTTTTCTCTCTTTCTTCTTTGAACGCTGCACGCTCTGCTTCCGCCCAGGCGCGTTCTTTTATGGGTGGGGATGAAGGGAGGCCTTATGGTGGTTGGTGGTGCGCAGACAATAACAGGGGCTCTCACATGGACGCATTCCATCCGAAAAGAATCAAAGGAATCCCCTGTCTCTTCTCTTCTCCCTTTTTTTTCCTTGTATTTTTCTTGACTTTCTGTTCGTGTCGGTACCAGAGAAAGAAGAAGAAGAAGAGCACACAGCCGCGTCTGGTGTTGTTGTTGTTGTTCGGGTTCGCCCGGTTGGTGTAAATATTTAGTTCAGTTGCCCCTTTTTTATTATTTTACAGTATTTCTTTTTTATTTAGTTCGTTTGGAATGTCGATGAACAACTTCCCCTCGAAACTCATTTCCCGTTTTAAAATCGTTTCATCTCCATTTTTTTGTTGTTCGTGGGCCCCCACTTTTTTCGCCCGTGTAATCAGTGGAGCGCATTCCTCTTCTTCTTCTTTTTTTCTGGTACCTATCGATGGCCAACTGATAACTGAGACTCCCTCCTTAACGAACCAACACTAAAGGAAAAGAAGAAGAAGAAGAGATTTTTGGCTTCAACGCCTCGGCGCAAAGTGTTCGTAAATCAAGTGAGGACACCACAACGGTTTATTTTTCTTTGGCTGCTAGTTTTTCGGTATAATAGAGAGGAGGGCCCGTTTCATTTAGTAACGTGAAACTACTTTTTTTTTGCGTTCTGAAATGTATGAAAGAGAAAAACCAGACTTCTTCTTCTTTTTCTTTCTCCCCCCGTGTTTTTTTCCTTCTTCAAACTCTGAAGGTCCTCTTGTGTTTTTCTCCAACAACCCCTCTGTTTCGCCCCCAAGTCAAACAAACTACTACTACCTAACCGTTTTTTTTCTGCTTTTTTGAGAAGGGAAAGAAGAAGAAAAAGGTTTGGTTCGGGGGGTACCAGAAGGTTTTTTTTTATTATTTCTGCGCGCTTGTTCAAAGAGAAACAGGAGAGAACCGGAGAAGTGTGTGGTACGCGGTTTTGTTGGGCCCGTGTGTGTATGGCTGCGTTGGGAGTTATTATTATACGACCTCAAGGGTAATATAGTAACTGGAGGCGAGATGGTATTTTTTTTCCCCAAGTGATATTTCTGCGCGCTGCTCTTTTCAGTGTCAAGTGTAGGTGTCCAGGGGTCGACTTTTGACCGTTTATTTCCCAGTCAAGAATGTCCGTCTTGTCGCTGAAAGCCCCGGGTTATTATTATCGAATAATTTGTTGATTTTGAGGGGGAGGGGGATAGAAATTCGTTTCCAATAAGGATGGAGAGAAAGAGACCTGTTGTGATGCGGGTCACGTTGCGCATCTGCCGTCCCGAATAAAGTTTGTGAGCTGCCTTTTCTTCTTCTTCTTTTTGAGGAGGTTTTTATACCGTCCATTGCCTTGTCTCGTTTATCTGGCTTATATGAAAAGCCACAGCTTTTTTATGTAGCTCTTTGGTGTAATGCCATATCGACTCTGGTGTTGTTGTTCGTCATCGACAATACCTGCACACACACACACACACTCATCCGCATCTATCTTCTTATTATAAATTTCCGCTCCTTCTATTCAATAAATTTTTCTATCCCCCCTTGTGTCGACTGCACGGATGAAAGATTTCCAACACGAAAAAACGGTTTTTACCTCATTGAATGGGATCTCGTAACCACCAACCTTCCATTCTTCTCCAGTGTTTCTTTCTTGGCGAGAGGTGAAAGCAATCGGATCCATTGATCAGAGTCACGCATCCTGTTTGAATCAACCGGTGCTTTGACTTTTTCGTCTTCCCTTTTGGAAGAGAAAAGAAACAAACAACCAAAAATAACAAAAATAACCTTTAAAAAAAAAAATTTTTCAGTTCGGGGTCAAGTGGGAGAAAAAAAGATAAGAAGGGAAAGATTGTGCGGAACCTTTCTTCTTCTATTGAGAAAAGATGAAACAGAATTGTCTTTGAATTCTTTTTTTTACGATGCCTTCTGATTGTGCCAGTAGTGAGACTCAACTCGTCAGATATTTTTGTCTTTCACCGACTTATCTTTCCCTTGTTTTGATTTATGGGGCCCTAGCGAATTCAATATGGCGGTCTTTTTTCAATTGCAAACTATCCGGAGAGAAGGAAGGAAAAAAATGAATGTTTTTTCCACAAAACTTTTATAGATATACAACTCTGTGTGTCGTTTCTCCGGTTCCCTTCTTGTTGCCCTCGAGGACCTCTTTCACCCCTCCTATATATATATACCCCCTCATTAAACTTGTGCTGCTGTGGTGGCTAGGGCTGTTTTGACCCCAGAATGTTCCCCTCTTTTTTTTAAAAGAAAACGAAATTTTACGAATTTTATTTTTTTATTTTTATTGAAAAAATGTGTTGTTTGTGTCTTCGTGCCATGACCACAAAACCCGCCCATCTTCCTTCTTTTTTTCCCCTCGAATTTCTTGGTAAATAAAAGTTTCGATATTTATACACACACACGGAGAGAGAGACAGAGAGCCAGTCCACAGTCGGTTTTGTTTCCGTTGGATGCCGGAAAGATAACACACGAGAAGAGAAAGAGATTCGAAGAAATTGGAGAAAGAAAGATTATATTTTTTCAAGTTTTTGTTGTTTTCTCGTTTCTTATTTTCTTCTGGAAAATGGGCCCGAGCGAGTTTTGGAACTCGACGATAGAAAGAGAATATAAAAAGCCAAGGGAAATTATATGGTACGTGTGTTTGAGGGGCTAGCGAGATTGGAGGGGGGGGGGATGTGCCCTGGAGGAATCTTCTTCTTGGTTGCTCTGGAACCAGCAGGTTTGAACAACTCAACCCAGAAAGTAAAGGGCCGAAGCGAAGGAGAATGAAGGAAAGAAAAAAGGAAAGAAAAAAAGGCAAAATAGAATTGAGCGTAACGCCGCGCCCTTTGCCATCTGTCCGTCTCCTTCGCTCAACACCTGTGTGTTCTGTTCACATACGAATGGAAGGAGGAAGAAGAAGAAGAGGTGGAAAACGTTCTAGTCCTCCTCCTCCACGAGAAAGGGAGAAATTCGAATCTCGCTGAAATTGAGAGAACCGTCTTGTTAACGAACTTTAACAAGCAAAACTCGTAACGTTTTAAACTGACTGTGATTTACTGTGCAAAGAATAAATTGCCAGCAGGAGCTTTGACACTCTCCACGGGGGAGGCCGAGTCCAGCAGCAGGCCACTCGCTCCCCCCCTCCAATCTCTTCTTCTTACAGACACCAATCCATCTGCAAAAGTCGAGAGTCCCTCTCTGCTGCATTTGTAAGAAAGAAAAAGTCTCAGGGATTGTTCTGGTGACATCTTTATTGTCGGAGACATCCAGCGATGATGATGGAGAAACGGGCAGTGATAACAATCCCAAAAATTAAACGTAATTTGGCTGAGTGCTACACATTCATGGCGACATTCTTCTTATCCAATTGCGATGTAATATCACGTGAGTGAGTCGAGTCTCTGTGTGCTCAGAATGGAGAGTTGGCCTTGTAAATTTGATGAACTGTTTTTGGAAGCTTGATGGATGAGAGAACAACACAACAACATTCCCTCTCCAGAGGTCGCCGTAATCAACTTTGGCTCTTTTCTTTGCTTTTTTTTCTTTTTCATTCTTATTCTTTCCTTATCTCTAGTAGTAGTGGTTGTAATCGTTGTTGCTTAGTATAATATACACAGAGAGAGAGTAGAGAGAGTCACGTAGTAATAAGGAAACCGATGCATCTAAATGTGTTCAGTTCGAGTCCGCCTGCTGCATCCCCGCTGGGAGAAGCTTCAGCCCGTTGGCTGCCACATCTTCTAATGCAGCCACACTGTATGAATATTATACACGTTCAAAGTTGGTAGATCAGAGAGCTATAGCAGTTCAGCCAAGAGCCAAAGGAAAGAAGAAAAAAGGGAATAGGAGAAGCCATTTGTGCTATCGAAGCAAAATGGTACCTTCCGTTTCCGGCCGTTGGAGAATTCCAACAACAACTTTGGATAATCTTTTTAATACCGCCAGACGTTAGAGAGAATATAAGCAAGTCTCCGTTTATAGCCCCCCGTTTGTAAGCGTATTGGATACTACTCCCGGTGTGTGTGTGTGTGTGTGTATACTTTGATGGGCTAAATCGCCTTTTAAATAATAAATAAAAGTAGAGAAAGGAAAAACAACTTGGGGAAGGAAAGTCCCAACAGACGAAAGAGAGACACGATCATCCAGTTCTCGTGTTACGTTATCCGATAGCTTATTGTCAAAAATGAAGGGGGGGGGGAGAATAAATGTCCCTGCAGGAGAAGAATAAATGGCTTCGTTCTTTATCCCGCCTTCTGCCTGTTTATTCAATCATTGAAAGGACGAAGAAAAGAAAAAGAAAAAAAAAATTGTGGCTCCTATTTGGCCGGATAGCACAGCACCAACTGCTTACTGCACTCGTGCAGATTCCAGGAAATTGGCCCGTCTCTATTCCCCCCGTGCTGTTATTATTATTATTATTAGCAGCAGCAGCAGCAGCAACAGCGAGAATGAGATAATGATTCAGCAATGGCGCCTCCTGTATTGTTGTCCTTGGCGTAGATTTTCTATTAAATAAGTTGAACTGTGGTGGTGGTGGCGTCACCTGTTCGTCAAAGGCGTTGTCGAGTGTTTGGATTTTTCCGTGTGTGTGATGACGTTGTCTCTTTGATGACAGTGCAACAAAAAATAAGAGAGAAATGGAGAGGCCCAGCGTCAACTTTGGAGGACACGGCCAACCGACGTGACACGTTGGTAAAAAAGAAAAAAAGATGATGAAGTACGGAATGAACACGACACAAAATCCACTTTATCCTTTTTTTCGAGAATCAAAGTAAAATCAATACGAATGTAACCGGAGAAAAAAGTGAAAGCTCGACGGTTGGTTGGCTGGGGTTGGTTATGCAAGCAGAGATACTGCATGGCCTCTTTATCCTGTCCATTCATCGATATTGATTTGTGATTGGGCTTGGACTTTACAGATGTGACGTCGCACATCAAAAACTGAAAGAAAAACCGGTTATATCTCCAGCGGCTCCCTAACTGGATATTTTTGTTTAAATTTTTTTCACGTTAGATTCCGCCGGCCGCCACTTTTTTTTTCTTTTCTTCTCTTCTTGTTAAAACCTCCAGAAAAATCTTTCCGTCTAGACGTACTGTTGAACATTTTGTAGTTTCGGGGGCCGGTGGGAGGGTTACTCGGTTACCAACGACTGTGGTGATTGGCCGAGCGTGTCATTGACGTTACGGTCAGTTGCGTTGTGATTCCTTTTTTAGAAAATCAAAAGTTTCTCATTTTGTGTGTGTCGTACGTCGATACGAAAAAGGTTAAATCTGATACAACAAAATAGGGGCCGATTTCGTCATTTTATTTTTTTGTTTCTTATTCATTTTGGTTGATGTTCAATTTGTTCGTTTTCTTTCTACCTTCAAATCGACTTGTGGTATCGTCGGAAAGTGACTCGTCGGAAACGCACTCGCGTCCGTGTAAGGTCCACTGGAGGAAAAGAAAAAACATGTCTCCTTTAAGGGAATTGAAAAGAAGAAGAAGAAGCAAAAGTCGGTTAGTTGATTGGTTGGGCCCCCGTTTGTGTTGTATTCCGTCATCTTAACTTGACTCTCTAGTGACGCTCACAAGGGCGGGGTTTTTGATGGGAAGAAAAACTCGCTGTGTGTTTGCGCTGCACTCGACATTGATTTCCGACCATCAATTGCAGACGCTGGAGCTTCATCATCTTCCTTTTTTCGCCACCTATTTTGTTATTATTTTCTTTCCACCCCCGACAGATAAGGCACACACAATTTTGGCAAAAGAAGGAGGGTGGGACGACTTTTGATGTTGTGTCAAAAAAGACAATTGATCTTCTTCTTTTCTCTTTTTGTTGTTTTGTTGTTGTTCGATTTGTTGTCGGGGACGGACCAGATGGCGTGTCTTAATGGAAAAAATGCGTCCCCATACGCCGTTGTACTGGTCTCCCCCTCGCAATGACCGAAATGTGTAATTCCCTCCACACCCTCCATTCAAAATCATCCGCCAACTACTAGGCTAGGGGCTAGGCGGGCGGAGGGTGTCGGCCCAGCGATGACAGTTGTTCGGAGGTGTTGCCAGATTTTTTGTTTGGTCTCTTCCGCCACTTCCGTCGCCCCCCCCCCCTCCCCCTACTTTTTTCTCTCTGGTTGAAAATTGGACATTTCACAGAAAAAGAGAGGCATTGATCTCGTCAGTTTCTATTTAGAGAAAGACAAAGAAGAAGAGATGCAGATGTAAGGTTGGGCTTGTCACTATGAAGCAACTCGCGACACAGTGCACACACCGCCAAAGCTCAAAAGCTTTGAGCTCGACACACAAGACGCTTTTCTTCTTCTTTTGCCTTTTTGACTTTGTGCTCAACTTTTTTATTTAAAATCGCCGCCGCCCATTTTTTTGTTTTTCTTTCCACACAGAAGCCGAGAGAAAGAAATAAGTTTATGGAAAAGAAAACTAATGCACGTTTCCGGTGTTATGGTTATGAAATTTTCGGGTCGAATTATTCCATTCATTCAGACGTAAACAAACAACACGCAGGGATAAGAAAAAAAAGCCCAGGACTTTTTGGGCTTCTCTCGAGAAAGAAAACGATCAACTGGTGGCGAAGGCACCCGCATGATGGATGTGCTCTCCCTTTTATTTTGGGAAGAACAATAGGCGCAACTGCCACGATTGCTCTCCACACATTTCTGGGGCTTTCCAACGAAACGCGCCATGTTGTTCCTTAGACTCCACTGTGTGGTGAATGCTTTCCGACTTGTTTGTTTATTTCTTTCCCATTCAGCTTCAATTCTCCGAGACGAGCACAAAGTCTCGAGTGTGTGCTTGTGTTTGCTGTGCAAGTACGCGGCGGACGTCCTTTTTTCTCTCTCTTATTTATAGTGGGTGATGATGTTTTAATGACTGGGCACCACCCAGAGATGGATGCTCTTATGGCTATTCACTGGAGGGGTAGAGAATAGCAGTCGAAACGTGTCCTATCGCTCATCTTTCGGCTGACTTTTGAATCGATCAAATCGACAAGGAAAAGGCGATATCGGCAAATGATGAAATGTCGTCCCGGCCGCCAGTCTGTCACTGCTCATCTGTCCGAGATATTGAAGCGCAGCGCAGACCGAGCCGCTCGTCCAATCCAATTCCAAGGGGGGTGAGTCGCCATTTTGAGAACACGTTGATGACGTCAGCCTTCTATATGTACATAGTAGACGAGATCCCCGTAATAATGTCTTAATCGCATTAACTGGAGCTTATTAACCGAATTACACAAGAGCAGGCAGGCAGGCGGGAGATGGGACCCGGGCCACGTCCCAACCGATTTGGGTGTACTACTTACGGGACACACTCGATTGTCTTTTTTACATTTTCTTACTAAAGAAAAAAAGAGAAAAACTCCGCCTTTTTTCAGTTTCTTGTTCTCCGGTGGTAATCTGACAGGTTTAATCCGCTACACTGTTTTCTGTTTGTAATGTACTGTGACCTCACACAGACACAAAAAAGAAAAGACAATTGCGACATTTTTTTCCGATGGAGAGAAAGTGAAGAAGAAAATCTGTAGAGAGGCTAAAACTCCTTTAGATCCCAAGAAGAAGAAGAAGAAGACCAGAGCTCACCACTAGACTACCATAGTTGGCGATGGGAGACGGACGAGCTATACATGGCTAAGAGAAGAGAAAGAAAAAGTTTCAGAATTGTTTGCTGCTCCTGCTGCTGTTGGAATAGGAGATTTTTCTCTTCTCTTCTAACCGGGGGCTTCTCTTTTGTTTCCAAGCGTTTCCTTTTTGAAACAAGGACGAGAGGCACGGTCTAAAGATCTCTCTCTCCTTTTGGTCTCTCTCTCTGTAGTGGTGGTTCAAAGACTTGGCTTGGTCTTGGCTTCTTCCCGAATAAGAAATTTGCATGTCAGACGAAGTTAATAGCAATGAATGTGAAGAACTTTTCGGGGCCCAATTGAATTTTTGATTTTCCTCCTTCTCGGACTGACTTTTTGGTGATGATTATTCCATTCGAGGGCATAAAGTAACTGGCAGCCATTTGGTATGCAAGACACACCAAGGAGAAGAAGAAGAAGGAGTTCATTATTATTTTCCCCTTTCTAGTTCTGTTTTTTTCAAGTTCAATAACTCTATCGGCCCGAATACGACGAAATCATAAAAATTAAATGTTCGGTAATGAATTTTTTTTTTCTCTTTCGTAGATTTTTTGAAAACTTTTCTTTTTTTTTTTAATGAGAGAAATGTAATTTGAGGAAAGAAAGAGAACGAAAATCTATCTAGCTGTAATATGTTAATTATATTGAAGAGGGCCGTAGAGCTGGTCGATTATTACACGAGACGTTGTTGTGTTGTTAATTAACGTAAAGGGACAATCACGAGAGTGAGTCTCGAAACTTTTGGCCCCTTAACCCCTCCGCACCGGAACACAAGACAACTTTAGTAGTTAGTGTATTAGTGTGTGTGTGTGTGTGGACGAGCTGGAGGACTTGTTGGGGGCCAGCCCTCGCGGGACACATCATAGGCAGTGTGGCAGACACGATGGGTGTGGTTCTTTTTCTTTTTGAAAAGAGAAACAACCGAAACAACAACAAAATATGAACCAAATTCTTTGTATTCTGCTACTCCCGCTGCCCTTCATGAAAGTATTACGCCGGCTACTACCACCCCCCACTCTCTTTTTTTTTCTGTTTATTAAAATATACACACACACTCACACACGCGATAATAGGAGAAACACAAAATTAGGCGTCTAGTTTCTTGTTGTGGTGTGATCTATTCCATCTTTTTCTTTCATGCGTGGCCTTTTTCATTTCTGCTTGTCTCCCTAAAGCCGAAAGATTATTGAAATGGAGACAAGAAACTCGAGCAGACCTACGGGCAGGCCGAACGATTTACACACACACCGCCCCAACTAAAGAGATCATTTCAATTTCTTTTTTTTTAAATAGTTTGTGTGTGTGTCTTGCCCCTCTTTGTGTCTGCGCCGGTTGATAATGGCCGCACCGCCTCCGTGAGTGCTCTCTCACTTGGTTTGAGCTTTTAACTTGTCCAGCAAAAGGCACAGATCTCCTTTTGTGCTTGTGTGTGTGTGCATGTGACGTCTGTGTTATTTCGACACACGTACAATTCATACGTACGTACAACAATGCCTCGGGTTACCTATTTTGTTTTCTATTTGGGAACTTTTTTTTCTTTTCTTTTTTTTTAATGGATTCTCTTCTCTCAATCCCCACCGCTCCTCTCTCTTTCTCTCTTGACGCTTTTGACCAAATCCGGATCACCCGCCACAAAAGGCGTAGACGGGCATCATCTTTCACCTGACACCGCCCAAGTGCTTTTTCTTTTTCAAATTTTTTCCTTTTTAAAACAAAATCCTTGGTAGGAAGAAGAAGAAGAAGAAGTCAAAAGGTGAAACCGCGGGGGAGTCTTTGAGTCGAAAGAAGAGAATATAAGAAGGAAAGAAAAAAGATAATTCGTGAGTTATTATCTCAACTGCGTTGGTGGTGGCCTTGTTTCTCCCCCCCACGCCAGGTCGGAGGAGGAGGAAAAAAAGAACGACGACATACTGTGAATCGTTTTTCCGAGAGAGTGAAAAAACAAAACAATCCGCCCGGAAGCGTTTTCGTTTTTGTTATTTTTGTTTGTTGTTTCTGTGCCAAATTTAAAAATGTGGCGAAAATATGAAGAGAGAGAAAGAACCTTGTACCGTATACGCTATTGTTGGCTGCCTTTGAGAGCTATGCAAAAGTAGTAGTGGCTTTTTTTTTTTACGACTCCCGTGCTGCTCTGGTGCGTGCCACTCGCACGCGGAAATGGTGTTGGCTTTTTTCCCTGGAACTTCCCAAAACAAAAAAACGAACCGGGCTGGGCCGGCCAGCACTATAAACGATGAAATTTTGTTCTTATTACATGTACATATATTGTCTATAGCCGACAATCGTACCTACGTACATATTCCGTGGCCTATCCACAGGAAAAAAATGACTTGCAAAGGGATTCAAACAACTAAATAAACAAAACGAGAAACATTCCAGGAAAATTGGGAAATTCCGTCGAGTTTATTCCACTTGTTTCGTCCTCTTGCCCGACCGCGCCCATTAGCGTGTCACACACAATGAAACGATTGAAACAACAGAAAAACAACAGAAATGTGTCTGGGAATTTGTAATACGGAAAAATTCACGTTCTCCTTTATTTATTTTTGGGTTCTTTTCTTTTTATTTCCGGAATTGCAGGGAGCCGCCAACCGACAATCTTGAACGAGATATGACGAGGTGAAGGACGCCGAACTTCTTTTCCTTTTCGTCTCCGGAAAGTATTTGGGAATTTTCGAGTGATAGATGAGGATGGACGGGACGACACAGGATCGGGACGATCCTAAAAGGAGGCGAAGGAGGAGGAGGCCGTTGGAGCCCATCCGACGACACCTCGACAGGACAACAACGACGACGACGACGTGTTGCTGCTGGATGCAAGTCTTGGTGATTGTGTTGTACGTGGCCGTCGGACTGGCCGACGGCCGGAAATTGTCGTTCACCCGCCCGCGTTATAACGCCACCATTTACGAGAACAACATCGGCAAGAGCTACGCACAGCCGGAGACGGAGCGGATGGGCATCCAGTTACCGGAAGTGGCTTCTGCCACGGATATCCGCTACCGCATCATCAGCGGCGACAAGAACAAACTCTTCAAAGCCGAGGCCCGTCAAGTTGGTGATTTCAGTTTCCTACTGTTGAGAACTCGAACCGGACAGGTGGACGTGCTCAACCGGGAGCGGACGGAACTGCACAAACTGCGGGTGCGGGCCATGCTCAGGTCGGCCGTCGACGGGTCCGATTCCGACCTGCCGGACGCCGAGGCCGACGTCTGGGTCTACGTCCAGGATACCAATGACCTGAGTCCGCTCTTTTATCCCAGTGAATACGAAGTCAACGTGCCGGAAGACTCGGCTCTCCACGTCTCGCTGGTCCAGGTCAAAGCCGACGACGCCGACGTCGGAGTCAACGGCGAGATTTACTATTCGCTGGCCGAGCCGTCGGACACGTTCGCCGTCCACCCGCTGACGGGCGTCATCTCGTTGACGAGGCCGCTCGTCTTTGCCGACCAGCCGTTTCACGAACTGGCCGTTTTGGCCAGCGATCGAGGGCCCAAATTGGGAGCCGCCGTCGTCGGCGCCTCTTCCCGTGCCAGGGTCCGCGTCCACGTCTTGCGGGTCAACCAGCACGAGCCCCGCATTCACGTCCGCCACTTGCCGGAAGTTGTCGAGCAATCGCAAGTGGATGTTTATGCCGTTGTCCGGGTTGAAGATGCAGACGCCGGCCCTAGCGGCCAAATTCGCTCGCTGGAGATCGTCGACGGAGATCCGGACGGTTATTTTCGAGTCCAGCGAGTCGGAACCGGCGGCCAGCCAGGCAACAGTAATGATAAGAACAACAGCAACAACAATGGCGCAGCTGAATTCAACATTGCCGTTCTCAAATTACTGGACCGCGAAAGGGCCCCGATGGGCTACAACTTGACCCTTAGGGCCGTGGACGGCGGGACGCCGCCGCGCAACTCGACGGCCACCCTTCACGTGACGGTCTCGGACTGGAACGATCACGCGCCCGTCTTTGATCGCGAGCACTACGAAGTGCGGATCGTGGAAACGGCGCCCGTCGGCACTCCCCTCATCCGCCTCCGCGTTTCCGACCAGGACCAGGGACGCAACGCCCAGGTCCAGCTGAGCATTGTCGGCGGCAACCAAGGCGGACATTTTCGCATCAATCCCACCTCGGGCGTCCTCTACACGGCCTTGCCGCTGGACGCCGAAATGAGGGCCGAGCACATCCTCACCGTCAGCGCCATCGATCAGGGCACGGCCGGCACACGTCAACAGTCGTCGGCTAAAATCACAGTCCAAGTGCTGGATGCCAACGACAACGACCCCATTTTCTACCAGCAGCCGGGCGGCGTCCTGGAGATTCAGGTTTGTCTTTTGTCTTTGTCTTTCTTTTTGTCTTTCTTCTGCTCCGGATGATGATGAATAATTAACGTTTCGCTCCCCCTCCTTCCCCTCTTGTTCACGTTCGCAGGTGGATGAGAACGAGCAGGCCGGCGCTGAAGTGGCCAGAGCCACGGCACGTGACGCCGACGCCGGTGAGAATGCATACATCAGTTACAGCCTGGCTAATCTGGCGCCCGTCCCCTTCGAAGTGGATCCTTTCACCGGAGCCATCCGCACCACCGAAACGCTCGACTACGAAACCGGACGCCGGAGGTAAGAAAAGACTAGACTTGGAAATGTTGCCAAACAAACAACTATCTGCAACAACTGCTAGTCAGGGTTCCCAGTTCCCATCATTCTGGAATTCTTGGAAAAGTCTTGGAAATCATTGAATTTGAGTAACTTTTTCGGAAATCTCTTGGAAAATCGAAATTTTACTAGCAGTTTTCAATTTTTGGCAATTTGTCGCAACATGACAACATCCTTACTTTTTTGGAGGGAAAGAACGGCTTTAGGAGTAGAGAACCCTGTAGCAGCTGTAGGGCCTGTAACAGACGACAAGTCAAATTGATTGTTTCTGTGTGTGCGTTGAAGACGCACGTGTTTGCAGAGTTTAGTAAAGTTCTTTTGTTCTAAAGAGTGCTGTTTGGTTTAGCTAAATTCATGTTTCGGACAAGCAAGCAGTGTAACAAAACATGCCTCGTAAGCAAAAGAAGAACATAGAAAGTAGTGAACATATTTTAATGTAGATTGGCAAAATGCCGAGCTCTACCCAGATTTGAGTGAGTGGGGGGAAAAAGTGGAGGGCTAGAACCAATATTGTATGTGTCAAATGAGTAGTCATGGCAAATCACAAAAACACTTAAACACCTTGGCCCAGAGAAGAAATCAAGCTTCGGCCTCAAACATCTTCAATTCTAGTTCAGTCAATGTAGCAGGTACCAGTTTTCTATTTAATTGTAAATTTGTTTGCTCGTGTTCAATGATGGATTGAAAATGCAGACAGTCAATTGGTTCGTTATTTTTATTTGAATCGTAGAGGCTATTGGAATTCTTTCAAAAGTCTTGGAATGACTATGTCTTGTCTAGCTCTTGTGGTTGTGTTTGTGTGTTTAGACTGAAGTAGTTGTTGTTGTCTATTTTCCTTTTTTTGGGCCGGAATCGAGACAAAAGCCCAGTCGTCTCGAGTTTTGGGGGATAAAGGTCGATTGTACATTTGTACACGGGTCCAGCTGGGAATTTTCTCATCTTGCGACGCTGCTGCTGCTGCTTTAACCTATGCGCACGGAATGTGTTTGTGAAATATTCATTTGGGAAATGGCGACATACCTTTCCCCCTGACATGTTCCGTTTCCCCTCAAAAAGACATTTACATCAAGACGGAATCGGTGCGCTTCCGGCGGCTGGATTTCAATCTCCGGTGTAGCTCTAGCTAGCTTTTGAGAATCGTTTATTTTGATGAATGCAAATTCCGGATGTTACATTTTAAAAATAAAATCTGTTTGGCGCGTGACCTTTTGCAGGTACTTGCTGAAAATCCGGGCCTCCGACTGGGGGACGCCCTACCGACGCCAATCTGAGCTGCTGGTAACGGTCGTCGTCCGTGATGTCAATGACAATCGGCCGCAGTTCCAGCGGGTCGGCTGCGTCGGACGCGTGCCGCGGACGACGGCCATCGGCTCTGAGCTCTTGACTCTGTCGGCCGTCGATTTCGACCAGGGCAACGCCGTCGTCTACCGGATCGTCTCCGGCAACGAGGACGGCTGCTTCAGTCTGGACTCGTCGTCTGGCGCCCTGGGCGTCGCCTGCGACCTTTCGGACCTTGGCATCAGCGAGCGATTCGTCAACGTAACGGCCACCGATGGCCAGCACTTTGCCGACATCATGACGATTCGGATCCATCTGACGGGCGGAGTGCGAGGCGAGGACGAGTCGCGCTTCGAGTGCCGAGAAACTGGACTGGACAAGAGGCTCCTGGAGATGATCAATACGGCCGCTAAAAGGCAGCAGGCGGGCGGCGATGACTCTGATCCGGTCACGGAACTGCCTCCACTTCCGTCGCGGTACGGCCAGAACGTCCACACACCGGAATTTTACGATTTCCCCGTTCAGGTATAAATCACCGAGAGAAACTGAAACTGAAACTTCATTTTCGTCCGTCCTTTTTTCTTTTCTTTTTCTTTGAACGTTCCCCAATCGAAACAAATAAATCAACTTGTGCAAATGTTGCGGTTCCACAATAAATCACAGGTCCGTGTCAACGAGTCGGTATCGAGCGGGACGCCATTGATCCGCCTCAGGGCCAGAGATCGTGATCACGGATACAACGGTTTGCTGGTCTATGTCATTTCTGGAGGCGACGACGATTCCGCATTTCAAATCGATACCGAGTCGGGTCTCCTGCGGGTGGCTGGCCAGCTGGACCGCGAGAAGCGCGCCGGCTACTCGCTCAACGTGACCGTTTTCGACTTGGGTCAACCCCAGAAATCGGCGTGGAGGATCCTGCCCGTCATCGTGACGGACGTCAACGACAATCCGCCGCGATTCGATCGGCCCGTCATCAGCGTCTCGATTGCTGAAACGGCTCAAATCGGCACGTCGGTGGCTCAGCTGAGCGCCAACGACGCCGACGAGGGTGACAACGCCAAAATCACGTTCGCCCTGGCCGGCGGCGAGTCGTCGGACTTGAAACTTGACCCCAACACTGGATTGCTCACCGTTTCCGGCCAGCTGGATCGGGAGAGGCGCGACTTTTACGAGGTCGTCGTTATCGCTCGAGACGGGTCGCCCAATGGACCCGGATTGACGGCCAAGGCTTTGGTCCGCGTCCGCATTTTGGACGTCAACGACGTAGCCCCTCGTTTCGCCCGTCCCTGGCAAGTGGTCAAAATCCGGGAAGACATGCCCGTCGGTGCCGTTGTGGCTTTGGTCGAAGCCAGCGATCCCGACCTCGGACTGGGCGGCGTCGTCCGTTACAGCCTGGCGTCCAGCTACGCCTCGGAAATCGTCGAGCAGTTCAGCATCGACAAAGTGACTGGAACGGTGCGACTGGCCCGCCGATTGGACTTTGAGGACCGCTCCGTCTACAATTTGACGGTCCGCGCCAAGGACCGCGGCTCGCCTTCCCTGTCCAGCGAGGCCTACCTGGCCGTCGAAGTGGTCGACGTCAACGAGAACCTCTACGCTCCACGCTTCGAAGACTTTGTCACGGAGGCCAGCGTACGTGAGAACGCGCCGCCGGGCACATTAGTGGCCAAAGTCACCGCCACCGATGCGGATCCTTCCGGCGACGACTCGCGGCTCTCGTACGCCATCCGCGGCGGCACCGGCCTGGGCCTCTTCTCCATCGACAATGAAGGTCAGTTTTGTCTTTTTTTATTATTTTTATCTTTGCGTCCCTTTTCCCAGCCAATTTGTTGTTCGCGTTGGCGGCCCATTTGAATGGGACCGTCCCACACTCTTTAACGAGTCCGTCTCCACCTCATTTAAAAATTATTTTTTGTTGGTCGCCCCCCGAGTGTGTTGACCGGCTCCCGTTTTTTGTTTTTTCTTTCCTTCCGATCGGGAAGGTGAACGGACTGGGCGTAACTCGACAGGCCATTAAAGAACCTCTGCTGATTTCACACTGTGTGTGTGTGTGTGTTTGGCTTTTTTTTTATCGAGAACGATTGGCTTCATTTCGAATTGATTAGACGAGAGAGGAAAAGTTGAAAGATGGGCCGAGAATGTTACGACATTACCGTGTCGTCGAATACGGCACAAAACGGTGCGGGCCGGCAGCCAACCGCGCTGAGGAAGAATCCATAAACCAATAATGTGATGGAGGATGTGGAAGATGATGGTGGTGTTGTCGGAGCAGTTTTCCCTGTCGTATAATCAATTAGAGTAGTGTGTGTGTGGAGGGGGGAGAGCGTCTTAAAAAAGAAAAAAAAGTCAGACGCTAAATATTTGGACAAGGTAGACGGACGGGTTGCGCATCCTCAGTCGGAATCTCTATTCATCTTTCCTCATCCGTCAGTTTCGGTAGTTTTTCAAACTGTGGCGCCATTCGATTTGATTTAAAAGCACATCCGCCCCACGCAAAGAAAAAAAATTTCATTTCATTTCTTTTTTAAAAGAAAAAATAATTCGGTTAGGACTGGTGTAATCATTAAGTCACGGACCAAAAGAGGTCAACGTTGTATACATTTCTTTTTTTTTCTTTTTTTTTTTTTCTTTCGTGAAAAATAACTGTTCCGGCGTGTGTGTGTGTGTTTGTATGTTTTGAAGCCTTCAAAAATAGATTTATTTACCTGGTGTGGCGGCCGGGGCCAGCTCGAGCAATTTGCTCTGGTAGGGGGAAGTCGCCATCATCATCATCACGGCCGTCGTCGTCGTCGTCGTCACTGTGTGTCTGTGTGCCTTGGTTGGATGGCAACCGGCCAAGAATAAAGGGCTGCCACACCAATTTCTTTTTTCGAAACTGGAAAACTTTGTTTTGTCGGTCGGTCGTCAAACGCACACAAACTCTTTCATCCCTCCGGGATTTTTTTTTCTTAACGTTCTGCGGGAAAGAAAAAAAAACGTTTTCGTATGTTTTTTTTTTTTTATTATTATTATTATTTGCTGCCCCTCCCGATTTAATGACCGTACAAGGAAAGGGGGGAGGGGGGTTGTTTGCAGCGGGAGGCAATCAATAATGGCCGCGTGTCCTCCCGAGTAGCTGGAGTAGTAGGAGCCGAGGAGAATGAAAGAGAAAGAGCGGACGTCATTCATTTGTCGGGAATGAGGTGGTGTAGTAGAGTGCACATTCAGGTAGATTTCGAACTGCTGGGCGCGCTGTACAAACAAGAGAGAGAAAAGTCGACCACACGCACAGACGGAAAGGCCCCCCATCCATCCATCCATCCATCGTGCGTGGCGGCCCTTATTCTTTTTTTCTTCTTCTTCTTGTTCGTCTTTCATTCTTCGTCTTGGACATCCATCATGTCCGTCGGCGGCCAAGGGAGGGTGGGCGGCAGGCCCGTCTTTGCCTTGTCTCGAGGGAAAACGACATTGTCCCGTGATTCCATCCCGTTGCCATCCACTTCCGTGGCAACACTCAACTTGATTTCGCCCTTTTGTTGGCGTTGGCACCCGACCCGCAGACCCATCAACTCCCCAAACCCAAACGAAAAACGGCAAACTTTGCACTCGCTCGGATTTGCCCGACGTTTCGCATCGAATTCCAATTTTCTCCGTTTGTCGATTTGTTTTTTATTGGCATTGGTTTTTTCTTTTCAAATGATGTTTCCAATTGTTTTTCCCACCCAACGGTTCGAGTTCACGACTGATCAACCCGTCGACCGATCGGCGTGACTCACGATCAGACTCGATTCCCATTTGAAAAAAATGTTGCGGCGCTGACTGTGACCGCATAACCCAATGGTTTGGGGTTCTGTAAACCAAAAAGAGGAGGGTGGTGGTGGTAGGCCGGGCAGGGAGCTTTTGTGTGACGTCATTCCATTTTGGGCAGGGGGGAAACGGGAGAAATTGTATTGAAATGTGCCAGCGGGATTCGATACGCGTGACGTCGTGTGTGTCACCTCAATTTTTGTCTCCCCACTTTCTCTTTTTTGTGTTGGTTTGTTGTATGAATCTGTCCGAAAAAGGGTGTGAAGGTTTGTTGTTGTTGTTGCGGTCGGATTCTGCGTCAAAGCGAATCGGGAGAGAAAGAAAGAAAGAAAAGAAAGAATAAAAAAGGTTTGGATGCTCGGCCACATGCTCCATAACGGGACTCACGCCTATCACGTGTCACAAACACACACACAAGAGTCTCTCTCTCTCTCTCCCGACTTCCTTTCTGTCTCTGTCGTCTGTTGTTGTTCTCCTTTTTATTTTTTTATTTTATTTTTTCGTTGTTCAACCCCCGAGGACTTTCAGTCTGAACGGAAGACGACAACAACAACCAAAAAGTCGAAACCCGACGAAACGGCCAGAGAATAAACAAAAACAATGGGCAGGCAACTCTCCCAGTTGTTTTTAAAAGTTGCCCTTATTGAAAATCTATTTGAAGAGAAAACAAATCATCTTTTTTTGTCCATACCGGTTATGAAAATGCTTGAAAGAAAGAAAAAGAGTTGGGTGTATTGTTTTGACACGACTGACACGCAAGGCAGCAGCACATTTACGTCGCTGTGTGTGTTTAGATTTGGCACGTCGTCGTGGCCATATTTTTCTTCTCGGGGGGGTCAACATCGGAGACGGAATAAATAAAAAAGAGAACAATTTCAAAGAGAAGTAAACAGAAAAGAGCAGCTGCCTGTAGGTGTATGTAGGAGCGAGCAGGAATGGGCGGGAATTTCAAACTGTGTCGAGAGAGGACCAAACGAACCGGTCACTGGCCTGTCACTGTCCCAGTCAATAATGTCCAGGACGAAACTGGAAGAAGAATAGTCTAGGGCAAACAAAAGGGGAATCACAACAATCATCCGCTGCCATCGTTAGAAAAAGAAAACGGGAAACAAAATAGGATTACCCACAAATTCCAAAACAAAAAGGTGTGTGTTGTGCAGTTGTTGTACCTTAGATTTTTCACCCCAGGAGGCCCTGGTAGGGCCAGCTGCCATTCGAAGATTGACAGGATAGATGCGAGTTTGGAAAGGAAAAAAAGAAAAGGATGGATGTGTCCATTTTGTATACAAGAATAAGAACCGGTCTGGATCGAATCCCCCCTTGTTCTTCTTCTTCTGTTCACATATAATTGGCCAAGGCAAAACGAAAGGAGAAGAAGAAGACGGGAGGGAAGCGGCCATGGAATCCGTATCGGGTATCTCTCTCTAAGCAACGTGAAGCAGCCGGCCCTATTATACAGTTCCGGTCTTGAATTTCCAAAAATCTTCTTCAATTTCCAGTTTTTTTGTCCTTTTTTTTTAGATTTTTCCTTTCTTTTTACTTGTTCCCATTTTACTATTTCTTTTTAGAATTTTCTCATTTTATACCAAAAATCTTTTGAGTATCCGCCTGGATTGCGTTTTCACATCAGTCGGTTGCTATTATATACCCTCCTCCTCCTCCTCCCTTTTAGAAAAAAAAAAGTTGGGTGCCACAGTAAAGTACAGACTTGATTTCTCGTTAGTTCTTTTGCGTGTTCAATAATCATCATCATCATAATAATAATGCTTTCACGTGTATCCATGTTTTTAATGGTTTTTGCCAAGATGCCTGCCTCCACGCAAAGAGTTACCGTAGTATAATAATCAAAGAAAGAAAAACCTATCCGGGGTGGTCTCTCAAAACATTCCCTCTGGCAGGACCTCATCAGCAAAAAGCGCAACAGCTGGATGTTTCCAGTTTTTATCTATCCGTTTTTTTTTTCTTTTTTCTTCCCTCCTTTTTGGCGTATTTATGTTGTCTAGTTGAGATTGTGTTGCATCAGTCACACACAAACTCAAAATAAAAATAAAAAAAGGAGCAAAATGTTGTTAAGTCAGCTCACCGACTTGTTCGGGTTGATTGAGGGCGATCCACGGCGGAATAATTCGGTGACTCTTTCAACTTTTTTTTTTCCTTCATTTCCCTATGCAGACGGTTGATTCTTGATGAGTCGTTTGCTCCGTTCATTGCGGTAGTTGCAGTGAAGCAAACGACGCACGAAAATAAAATAAAAACGGGCAGACGGTGTGTGTGTGTGTGTGTGGTTTGTGTCTAATGGATCCGGAGGAGAAAAAACGCCGAGATAAATAGGAAAAGGGGAGATTGTCCAAGTTAACGACCCGTTTCCGTCCATCTTTATTGAACGGATTTACAATCTCTGACAAGAGAATTGTCTCGTCGCTGAATACCTTGCAGCGACAACAGCACAAACAACGTTAAGATGCTAGTGCCCGTGCAAGTAGTTGTGAGCAACGGGAATATCATCGAGTCGCAATCGCATTTTCTCTTTTGTGTTAGCCTCCCCTCCATCCAGCGTGATGGATGTAAAACTCCTTCTTGTTTTTTTGGAAAGGGGCATGATTATTGCATTTGCCATACGACTGGGAGAACATGTGACTGGTTTACTCTTCTTGTTCTTTAGTGTCGTAAGACCATCATCTCACAAAACGACCCCGTCTCTCCCCTTGCCGGCTCCTTAACTCTCTTTGGATGTGCTCCTATTTTTATTTCCGACTTTATGACGTTTCGGGCAGGAGGTGGAAGCAGGGAGGATGAAAAAGCAGCTAGGGGGTGGACAGGAGGGACAAAAAATGGGCCGAAAACATGAAATAGATAAACGGGCCCTGGACGATGATGTACATTATGGAGTCACGCAGCTGATGTCGTACCGACTTCCGCACTGAATCCGACAGGATATGCGGTCGTGAGTCCACCGATGACGGCGATGAATCACGACCGACAAGGTAATCACTCTGGGTCGAATAAAACAACAACAAAAAAACAAAACAAAAAACACAAAGTCCGATAAGTCGAGTCAATTCCGACATGAAGATGAGACAAATAAAAACCGGAAAGAGAACAAAAACAGGACACACACACATGAAAATTGGGGGGAAGTGCAGTTTTGCGACCTTTTTCTTTCGGGGGAAATAATTCGATTTTGTTCTTTTTTGTTGTTTTTCTTTCAAATAATTGAAAAGTGCGGTTTTTGCGGTCACCCTATTCTTTCAAAAAAACCAATGGATCTGTGACTAAGTGCCGGCTCGTGTCGACAAACCCACGAGAATTTGATTCAATCAAATTATTTTCCTTTAACTTTTTGATGCCGTTAGTCTGACCGGTTCCCCATTTTTTTTTATTTTTTTATTTTTTCGATTGCAAATGTTTGAGCGATCGAATTTCCAATCGGCCATGTACATGGGAGATAGGACAAGTTGGGGATATTCAAGTGGTGGACTCGGCGGAGAGATTTCCGGTTGATGATAGCAGCGCATTGCATTGCATCGATGCGCTACTGTAATTCACCAATGGCCGAGTATACAGTCCAGTTGATGAATGTGTTTTGTGTGTCGGCGGACTATTGGACCCGCTCGAGTGGAACACACAAGAATGTTGTTGTGTGTGTGTGTGTGTGTGTGTGGAAGGAGGAGGTTTCTTTCTTTCTTTTTTGATTATTTTCCAATCTTCAATTGAAAGATTTCCAACTCCAACTGAAGTTCACTTGATCGCCGGTTGTTTTGGTTTCGGGGTCCGTCTCGTTGGCGCCGGTTCTCCTATTTCTTCGCGTCCATTTGTAACATGACGGAAGAAAAAAAGAAAGAAAGAAAGAAGAAGGAACTTGTTACTTTACTTTGCCCTTTCTACTACTACCCCCCGAAAAGTTTATCCATCCATTTGCGCTGCCATGTGGAAAGAGAAATGAGCAGTTGCTATGGCGATCGTCTATCCGTGATCGATCGATCTATATAGAGACCGTTCCAGGTGTTGCTACCAATTTCATTACTCTCTTGATACCCTACATGGATGGATCCATCCGAGACCCATAACTTGCACAACGCATCCATCCATCCGTCCGTGTTCTCTCTCTCTTTTTGTGAGTTTTTCTCGCTTGAATCGGCCCCGATCTTTTTCTTTTTCTTTCTGGGTCGAGGGTGCGGACCACATACAAGAAAATAAGAAAAAACCATTTTTTCAATCCAAAAAAGGTATATAGAAACATCGCCAGGGCGGTCTATTTCGTTATTGGCTCGGGTTCTTCGTTTACTTTTGGGTTGTTATTGTTGTTGTGTTGTTGTTGAGTCAAATAGACGAGTCGATGGGGGTTTGTTATGCCATGGGGGTGGAAGGGAAGGTTTTTTTTTGTGATGGATCGGATAAGGTTACCCGCAGGTCAAGTTAACCGAGTAAACACACGGCCGACAACGTTGATCAAATATTACAACTGTGAACTTTTTTCCCCTTTTTTTCTTTACAACCCACGAGGGTGGAAAGTAAAACAAAAAAGAAGGGGGTTCAAGACATCCGCTCTCGATCCTAATCTGACGTTCCGTGTTATAACTCTGATGGCCTTTTGACACACGGTCGTCGTCCACTCACGTTGAAAAAAAATAAAAAAGGAAAAAACCGAAACTGATCCTCTGGCGGACGTTTGGTGATGACATCCAAACGACTTTGAAGATGGCGCGCACATTTGCAATCACTGTGCCCTTGTTATTTTCATTTTATTTTTTTTTCGCTCTCTTGTGTGTGTGTGTGCGCGAGTCTTTGCATGTGGAATTCCTTTGGATGTCGTTTGATTCACTCGAGCCCGTCGCCATGTCTCCGGAGGGGGGGAGGCAAAAGAAAAACGAGATGATCAAAATTTCTCTTTTGCCTTTTGATGTTTCGCCGATATTACATGAAAAGAGGAAACTGTTGAATGCCGAGATTGGGTTCAGTCGAGGATGTTCGTCGTCGTCGTCGGCGACGTCGTCTGAATCGCCACCGGGTTACCGAGGAAGGAGCATTTCGATCGGAAGGAAACTGACGATCACAATCCCCTTGGAGGATTGGAGGGGGGGGGGGAGTCTTGAAATCTTTTTGCAGAGTTTTTGGACTAAACTTTTTTAGATATATATTTAGATTTTTCTTCCGGTGTTGGCGAGTTTATTCGCAGCTAGAGAATTTCGGAAAATAAAAAAAAAGATGTTGTACAACTCAACAACTGTGGGGAAAAGGGGAGGCTGGAAAGTCGGTCAACAACAACATGGCTGGGATGTGTGTACTATAGATGTGAGCGTTGGGGATCTATACATGTACACTGTACAGCTTCATCAAGCTCTCAGCGAAAGCTCATTTCACGGTGATTCTTTCTTGATAACAATAGAAAAATAGATGGATGGATCCCCCAAGCCTTTTATACATCGTGATATCATATAGGGGCGGCCGGGGCTGGCGGAGGGGAGGACGAGGAAGATGAGGAATGGTGGCCATATAATAAGGGTAGGCGGGGGTGTAGTAGACGAGAGGTGGAGGGGGGGGGTCACGGCGACTATATGGAGATGTGGATAGAAAGAGAAAAAGAGACTCGTGTAAAAGCTCTCTCAATCCCTCGTATAGTTTGGATCTGATGGAACAGAAATGAGAAGAATAGTCGACTTACTCCACAGAGCCACTGCTATACGGCTCGGCTGCAACTACTCTGATGCACACTGGAGGGTTCCGTTCTTCTTCTTTCTCTGGGTGGGGGGGTTGGAGTTGGCCGGGTGGGGGGGATTGGTCGGTGATGGGTGATGCGGGGGAGTTTACACACGTCGATATCGATCTCTCTCGGCTCTTTTTTTATTTATTTTTCGGAGCCTCTCCTTCACGACCGGCAACCACCGGATCGACAGGGGGGAGTTGTTGCACTGGGCCTCCCACTAGTCGCAAACTGATGGGCATATTCGGTATATACATGAATGGACGTTAGCTCCGGGTTTAATCGAAGGATAACTAGAGAACGAGAGTATATAACTGTTTTTGAGGAGCCAATCAAGGTCTACTCTCCTTGGAGGAATGGAATGAGTGTGAGCGCTGTTTAAGAGGTGCGTGAACCCAATCAGTCTGCCCACCCCTCGCTTCTTTTATTTTTTTTTATTTTTCCCCCTCATCGCGTGATTAGGGATCGTTCCCAATTTTCTTCCCCAGATTTAGAACAAAAAAGGGTAAAGAAAATAAATAATAAAGAAAGAAAAAAAAGACATGGCAAATTAATCTTTTGTGTAATGGGAAAAGCGAAAATAAACCCGTAGAAAGGAGAGAAAGGGAAGAGAACAAAGAAGATTATGAAGAGATCCATCATCAAGGGATCTCCAAAAAAGAATAACTACACCGGATCGATTCCAATTGCGAAGGGACTTTGAAAAGTAGTCAGGGTATAGACACACTGTCTGCTTTAGCAGTTAGGTACTAACATGTCGATCGGGTGGTTGGTGGGGTGGGGAGGGGGAGGTATATATATATATGTATGACTCACACACTGGATAATATCCCACTCGTCCCAAACATTTGGCTTCTCCCTCGGATAACTTGAAAATGGATAGAGAGACAGAGGAGAGAGGAGAGAGAGATTGTAATTCGGCCAGGGGAGTCTCAGTCAGCCCAACGATTTCCTTGTGTGTAGGAACAAGAGAGTGGAAAAGGCCGAGTAGGAGTAGGAGGAGGAGAGGCAGTGAATGTCATCGACGTTGGGTTACAAACGATCTCGATCCCTTCCATCATGAGTCCGCGTTACAGAGAGAGATGGGGGGAGAAAGAGAAAGAAGAGGAAGAAGGTCCCGTTATATTCACGGAGGGGGGAGCCTACAAGACTATTAAGTACGAGAGCAAAAGAGGAAGAGGAGGAGGAGGGGCAGCAATGTGTATATCAAAAGACGAAGGAGAAAATTGCTTCGTTTGCACAACACACACTCGGCTAAACTGGAAGGTCGAGCACACGACATTTCCCATTATTTCGTTCGCATTTGATTTGATTTTTTTAAATTTCCCGCCGACTAATTAAGAACCGGAGGGGATTTCTCTTTGTTCTCCCATCAACCAACGGAGAAAAAGAAATGTTAAAGAAAAAAAGTTTCGATTATTATTTCCGTGCCTTTGCACCACGGACTTTTAGGATGGAAGGGGGGGGGGGATTCATTCGCTTTTCGGGTTTAATTCGATTCTCTTCACGTCCCCCTTCCGTATTCGGGTCTTTTTTAGATTGTGCCAAGTCAGTAGTGGTGGTGGCAGTAGCTTTGCCCTCTCTGGCTGTTCTCTGGGTATGTGTCACATTTGATATACGAGATGATCCCGAGCGTTGGTTGGTCCGTCTATAGACGTGCCCATCTGTCCGTTTTTTCGACATGCCTTTTTTTGGTCCGGCACCAGGAAATAAAGGAGATGACTGGGCCAATGACTTTGACTTGGGAATTTGAGTCTTTTCTCTCTCCATCTCTCTCTCTCTCTCTCTCTCTGACGTAAATACAAAACAACGTCTGCTCGATGTCGTTAGTTAGTTGGTTAGTTACTGGAGACAGCTCTACGGTACCAGTGGATATACCCTATCCCTATCCCGTCTCTCTTTCTCTCTATAAGATCGTTAATAAAAGCTTAGGCACATTGCGCAACTCCTCGCCATGATAATGAAGCACGAGCGTTAATCAAACAGCAAAGCCGAATAACGATAATGATAATAATAGTAATACTAAACCCAGTGCACATAGCAACGACGTCGTGTTGAATTTTTCTTTTTTCTTGTGCCCGTTGGACGTGCCATTCGGTTCTCTCACGCTCATCAGCTGATCATTTGCTGCCACCGCCGCCACGGTGGAAAATAAAAATGAAATGAAATAAAATGAAATAAAAAAGGTTGGAAGATTAGGACGACAGGACAGTTGAGAAGAGGCTTGTGGGTTTTCGGTATCTTTTCCGGCTGACTGAGTTTTCGGGCTGTATACACACTGGCACAACAACAACAACACTTCGTGTCAAATCCATCTGAAAGGAGATAATAGTTATAATAGCGTTGCATAAAAAGAAAAGGGGAAAAAGAATGAGCAGACGGGAAGAGAATATAAGGATCCGAGACAAAGTCAGCAGTGTATATATTACATGAGGCAAAGGAAGAAATGGAGAGAATGAAAAAAGGTTCTCAAACTGATCCCGACCTTTTTATGGAAGTGATTTTTTTTTTCTTTTATTTCGATGGATGATTGTCTTTTGTTTTTTTCCTCTTCTTTCTCCCGTCCACGTTGCCGAGGAATTGAGGGGGGAAAATCATCATCCCGGACGATGCTGCTGCTGCTGCCGGTTTGGGTTATTTTTTTGGTTTTTTTTTTGCCTTGAGCGTAGAAGGAAAAAGAGATAACCATCCGTTTATTTTATTTTTATACACTTAAGATATATATATATATATTTTTGTGTCCTAGTATGGTTAAGGGGAAACAAGAGCCTACAAACAAAAGGGACACGGACACGGGTTCGGTCCTATTTGGGCACAAACGGTGGCTGTTAAAAAAACATTTCCAACTCATCTGATTGGATTGTTATCTCTGTTACCTTGCATCAGCAGACGACGGCCCAACAGCTCCACTCTCTCTCTCTCTCTGGAGAAGAAGAAGAAGAAGTAATAATAAAAAGAACAAGCCACTTTGAAGGGGGGAAAGAAAAGAAATGAAAAAAATAAAACGCCAGACACAGACTGATATACGGAGGGAAACAACTGTGGCCGGCCATATTAGCCTTTCTTCTTCTTCTTCTTCTTCTTTTCCATTCCGTGTGGTTTCATGTGGTTCAAAAGGGCGGGGTGGAAGGATTCATCCGACAAGTTAAAGAGATGCGCATTCCAGGTGAACGAGACTGGATGGAAGGTGCCGTCTTCTTCTTCTTGACCTTGTTGTTGCCAGCCACACAAATCACTGGGCACACACACACACTGGCCATTGCACTGGTGTACTAATCACACGGCGATGATGGATGACGCCAGTTCACGCTAGTTCCTTGTTATATGTTGCTCTTCTTTTTCCCTCAAGTCACTCTCCTTCGACTTGTGAAGAAGCTGAGAGAGTTCACAAAAGAGTCTTTGCTCAATGGCTCCTACCTTACAGAACCCAAAAGTCCGACCACTAGCGCACACACACACACACACACACACTAGAGAGCGTATAAATCCCTGCCGAGCCGATGGCAATAAATAAAACGGCGTTAAAAAGAGAGATAGAAGCTCAGACGAATCTTCGGGAGATGAAGTCTAAGAGAAAGAATCGCCAAGACATGACATGCCTCTTGGATTTATACACTCGTAAATTTGTTTTTCTTTTTTCTTTTTTTCCCCCGAGTTATTTTCCCACATCTACATGAGGGACTCGACTACTACTATAGGGTATCAGCGCTGCTGCAACTATGCAATGCCGCATACTTTGGCACGGCGGCCAAAATGGAAATTATTTTATTTTTTTATTTTTTTCAAATCCCGCGTCTGCCCTTGTCAGAGACCTCCATACGAGATGGAAGACCCGGCGCGCGAATTTTGTTTTTTTAAAAAGATCTGGGAGTTTATATTTATATACATATTCAGATCAAGTCAAACAAATTATTGTAATTCGGCCTCGTTTTCTTTTGACGGTGGAAGAAGAAGATAATGAGCAAAGAGAGAAGTTTTCGCCCATGTCGGAATGATAAAAGATCCGACGAGGAATTATTATGAACGTGAACTAGCCGTGAAACTCCTGCGCGTGCTCGGCGGGAGTCTCGTTAGTCCTGGACATACTTAATGGACACAACCGCTGCCGCCGCCGCTGCCGAGACAAAAAAACAAATTCTTCTATTTTTTCATGATTCTATTACTTGAATTATTGTTTATGGATGTGTCGGTTCGTGTATACCAAGTCGTCCGTGTCTCTCTCTCTCTCTCCGCTGGCCGATGGTGAGGAACGGTCATTTGCATGTAGCGACGCCAGGAGGTGGAATTTCTCAACATATCTTTTATTTCTTCTTTTCTTATTGGCTTGTTTTTATCTTCTTCTTCTTCTTAAAAAAAATTCCTAATGGGCCCTCTGTGGCTTTTGGCGTTTTGGTCATTTGTTTGATTGCCCATCTGACTCGCATCGTGATGTGTGCAAGGGACCACGAAATTCGCCGACAGGATTTCATTTCGCCCGTTTGGCGTGGACGGCAACTAACGACCTGTCCCCGGTAGTTAGCGACCAAAGTTAAACATACACACACAAAAGCCATTTAGTACTCGGGTCGATGGCGTAGTTTTGTTAGCCTTGCGCAAGTCTTCACTTATTTAGATCTTATCTAGATTTCAGGCGTTTTGTTCATTTTTTTTTTTTTTTTTATGTGTGTCTGTCTGGGATTGTCGGTTTAGATGGTGTGAAAAATCGACCACCGACCACTTAAAGTTTATTTTTTTTTATTTTTTCACCTGGCCCCCTCTCTGTTCCCAATCTTTGTAAAAACCGGTTTGAATTATCTTGGGTGATAGATAATTAACGCAATCTATCTAGGCAGGATTCTCTGTATAGCTGTTGGTCCTCTGGTTTTTCCCTTATTTTCTCGAAGGGGGGTTGGTGTTGGTGTTGTTGTTGTTTCACCTTAAATGTGTCGGGACGAAGAAGATCCTCCCTTTGGCCGGTTGATGGATTTGACGGTTGCCCTTTTTTCTCTCGTGTGTCTAGAAGAGAAGAAAAGAAACGTAGAAAAAAGGAAAGACGTCTCTCTTTTGTTAACGGATACACCTGCCCCCCCCCCCCCGTCCCCCTTG